>NC_134870.1:4918623-6178623 GCF_049852395.1 Peromyscus maniculatus bairdii
CCAACTTTCTCTTTTTTGGAATCCTTATTAAAGGCAAGTTGCTTAGACTTTTTGTTCTTTCCCTGGTTAGAGAAAGTGGTTAAAGAAGAACGTCAAAGCGTGATTGAAACAGAACAGCTCGTGGTTCGGTCCTTTACATAACGTTCTTTGGTTGGCATAGAAATAACACTTTTTCTCGGGGTTTGTTTTGTTTTGTTTTTAAAGAAGAAGAATGAGCAAGAGGTAAGAAAATAGGCATTTAAGAATCTGGACAAGAAAGTAATTTTTAGACGACATTGAATATCTTGCTGGCTGGTAGGGGTTTTGTTTTCGTTCTGGACACGTGTGATTTCCAGCTTCTCATCGGCTTCATCTCAACACAAGAAACTTGTCGTTTGCTTCCTCTTTCCTCAGACGAAGCAGGAAGACGTTTTATTTATTTTATTTTGTCGCTATTTATTTGATTGGACACGCTTGTCAAGTCATTAAAATTAAGAGATTCACAACACAGTTAATTACCCAATATGAGCAGAGTGTAATACATGCTAGCGGTCTTAACCCAGACTTTTATAATTCTCCATTCTGAAAAAATAAAATACAACAATTCAGAGGTTATCCAAAGATATCAAAGCTTTGGGGAAGTTGTGTTTTTTCCCCTAACTTCACCTTTAAACTGCTTGGACCATGAAATGAGTAACTGTAGATACAGTATATTTTTTCCAGTTTTTAAATTGGGACTAAGAGCCCATAGTATACATAGAGTGATTTCTAAAATGAAATCAGTTACAGTCAAACAACTGCAAAACAGAAAGCATTCAACTTTAGAGTCTATGGTGGAACATTCAGGATTCGGGATTTTGTGCAAAACTTCGTGGTATTTGGATTCAGAAAGGAAAGGATATTCAAACCCCGAGTTTTTACAGTGCCCCCCTTTCAGAGTGGCCATATGTGTCCCCGATAGCACAGTATCAGGTATGTGTGGTCCCAAGTTCTGAGGGGTACTAGCTAAAGTATTGCTGCCATTGAACCTGGAATGTGAAAAACTGCTAACATGATATGAAAGTGCAGCCCGTATTGCTAAAGTTGTTTTCGTGGTGGATTGATACTCTCTGTTCTAACTGCAGAGATTCTACTTGGTCTCAATCTGCAGTTGTTCCCTGCCTGGCCAGTGTCAGTATTTCTCTCCTTTCCTTCCATTGAATGGAAAACAATAAGTGTGCCTCGAGAGCCATTTGGGATGGTGCTACATGGTGTTTTAAGGGGGAAGTAAGGGTCACCCCTTCAAAGCAAAACTAAAAACAAAGTTAGTCTAAATCTAACAGAGATTGCTCCATACATACAAGGAAACTAACTCAATCCTTTAGTCTTTCATGTCAATAGTAAATGATGGGGGAGGGGGCAGGATAAAGACCCTAAACAGTTTCTAAAATGTATCCACTCAAGCAAAGCCAACATCTCTGAACAAAAAGTATCCACTTTGTGAGTATTTGGGTATCTTTGCAGGCTATGCGGAGATAATGCAAAAAGGAACACATAGAACGGTTTTACTAAAAGCCAGACAAGTGTTTCCTGAGGTCTCATCAAGGAGACTCAAAGCCCGAGACAAGGAATCACAGTTCCTTTCCTCTTTTGAAGGGACAATGGTTACCAAATCTGGCCGAGCAAACTCCCACTGGCTTCAGCATCCCTTACAATCATGCTCTCCGTGGATGAATCAATTGTGCGCGAACTGGTGAGCCCTGGGCTTTTATTAGCACGCTTGCATAGGCTCACAATGGTTCTCCATGCTTTCTGTAAGCACACATCAAACCCAGCATCCAGTGCTTGTGATGAAGACAGTGCAGTTGCTAAGCGAGGAACCCTGAGTTTTATGTCTGTTTTGTTTCGCCAGCTCAAAAACATAATTGTCACCTGAAAAACACACCTAAGGAGTAAATGGTTTTTCTTCCTTAATAAAATACATATTTAGGACAGTACACCATTATCTATTCAGTTATTTACCTTGCAACTTTAAAGTATATCATTTCCATTCTTCCAAGTAGAAATTCAGCCACAATCAAAACATCATTCATTCAACAGTTGAACACTGTCATCCACCTATTTGTGCTACCCACCAAGTGATCTATGTCATATCTCATGAAGAAGAATGACCCAAAAAATGCAAGTTCAAGGTACACTATTCAGATAATCTATTCAGAATATGGCATGAAGTTTAAAATGAGCAATGTTCTGCACCAGGGCTCTCTATCAAGTACTTAAGCCTTCTGCATAATGAAAATCTCCATTTCTAGTTTACTCATAATCATTTTAATGTCTCACCTTTTTTTTCTCTTACATTGAGAAAAAAAGTATCTACTTTTAAGATATTTGGTTTCTTTGGAAAATTTCAAATGAATGAAACAAACAATGCCTGAAACTGAGAATCCTACTTGAACAAGATTAATTTTTCCTTAACCATTCATTCCAACAGTAAAGATATTGCTATAGGACAGGTTAATTTAAAAGGAATTCTGTGTCCATGAAATCTGACCTCAAAGGAATTAATTATAGAAAAACCTATAAAATGTCAGTTCAAATAAATCTTCAACTTAAAATTAAAAAGTTACAAAGCATGAATCTCTTTGATAAGTTTTAAGAAACAGTGACCATGTTGCAATCTGGCATCTTAACCAATTACAAAGACATCCATACTTTAAATAATATAGAAACATCCTTAACCAGTGTCTAGTTAACTATACTACAATATTATGCAACATTTCTCAGATTATTTTAATAACTGATCCAAAAGATATTTTAACAGTTTATGTTTGTTCAGATCTAGTATGGTAGGTAGTTACATGAGTAATGTGTCCATATTTACTTAAGGCTTTCTTTAATGAGGACCATTTAGCAAAGACCTTTAAAAGTCATAACACACACACACACACACACATACACACAAAGCATCGTCATCAAAAAATGCTTCATGAACTATGTTACATATGTATTTGTGTATGTATATATATGCAATCACAATCAGATGCATATCAATGGATTATCATTAGAACATCTAGATAGATTTTAAATTACTGTGTTGAAAATGTCAGTGATGTGTACAGAATAGTGATGTTCTTAGCATGCAGAAACTGCCGGATCCTAGTCCCCTTCCTTACTGGAGACCATGTTACTTGCACAGGTAATCCCGCATAAGCCACTTGCTATTTGTTCTTCACCACACTCTTAGCCACTCCCTGCCTCTCTTCCTAATCTACGAACTGGGGAGTAATGTTGACTGCAAAACATTTAAGCACTTTCTGTGAAAGGTAGGTACCAAATTCATAAATACAATAAGTGAGTTTTGCAGCTATGAATGATTTATTCAACTTTCATTTTCCCCCACTGATCAGTGTTTACTTGACAGGGTTTTCCTTTTATGAAATTTGGATCTTTATGTCTTTCACAAATGTCTGATGAGTGTTTCTAAGTACTTTCCTTTTTTTGGTGGGCTGTATCAAAGAAAGATAATGTTTTAAAATGCATAGGATACATTTCTTCATTATGTTGCACAGTAATGAACTCAATGGTGTTTTCATGGACAGAAACAATTAAGACTAGAGATGTTTGGAGTGTCGTCTTTGGATCTTGTTGCTTCCAGGTCTTTGTTAATCTATGTTAATCTAAATACCAGAAGGGAAAATTATTCTTTCTTGAGTCGATGAGTTGTGACAAGGGGGTTCTAATAGCATGATCATTGCAGATAACCAGCTCTGCTTTCTAAAGTCTATTTAAAAGGTGGGACATCAGCTCAAGTGAATAGATTACAGTGTATTAGACAAACCAGATGGTATTCATCTGAGAATCCTAAAGGATTAATCATGTGGATAAGTGAGCAACTAATAAAAAGATCAACATTCACCTTAAAGAGTCTGTGAAAGGGACAAGACATTTGGTGGAAACTGAATCCTTTATTTAAATATTACTAATATCAGTTGTACAGCAAACTGACACCTGCTAAAAATAATTACTGTAATCAGAAATATAACACAAAGAGATGGTGAAATGAGGAAACACTCATATTTTCTAAAAAGGACATGTTTTTTTCCCATTAAAATGCATTGTGAACAAAATTTATGTTAGTTATATGGATCTAGCTAATGGCACCTTTGGATAAATATTTCTGAAGTTTAATATTAATTGAATTAATTTCATGTATTTCATAAAATACATAATTTGTTTTATAGCTCCAAATTTTTATATTGAAACATTTATTGAGATGAACAGAACGGGATTTCTGTGATCCACATAGTTAACCAGATTCTTAAAATGCCAGAATATCTGCATAACCCTACAGGTCACATAAACAAGAACACTGGCACTTGGAATCAAGATAATTAAAAGAAACCCTATAATGTAAATGGTAACTGTCGTTAATAAAATGAACAAACTTAAATTTGGAAGTTAAAAGCTATGTACCATGTGTGAGCAATGTGACCATGTGTAAGACCAGCTATTTTAGAGCAGAATGAAAAAAGGCTGTGGATATTTTGTCTTTGCCTCTTACAAAGAACTCAAAATGCTACAGTTTCATTTGGCAAGCTCAAATGATTGGTGAGGATCTTTTATTTACATTTCTGTATGCACACACATACATACACTATATATACATTATATGTATTGCATAATATATATTATATATATCAAATGTTCTCATGTAACTAGAGTGTTTTTAGAGGGAGGGAATAGATTTTTTTTCCTGTCACAGACAGGATGAGAGAGAAAGAGAGAGAACAAGATCACTAGAGGCATGCTAACAATCACAAAATTTTCAGTTTTATTTATTTATTATTGCATGTGTTCATATGTGCACAACATGTATATATATATGCCAGAGAACATGTGTAGAGGCCAGAGGAGAACCTTTGGGAGTCAGTTCTCTCCCATTTTCTTGAGGCAAGCTCTTCTTGCATCTGCCAAGCTCTGTGTCCCAAGGAGCTGATCCGCAAGCTCTGGATGAATCCACAGCTTCTGCTGCCTCTGCCTCCCGCCACACGAGCCCTGGGATTACAGATGCACACCACAGCATCTGATAGTACTGGGACAGAACTCAGGCAGCAGGCTTGACAGCACTCTATCATAGGATTTGGAAATAGCGATATTTTTTCATCCATGTTTAGATATTGTGAAGAGTTAAACCGAATAGACCGCTTGTTTCCCAAGGCTTAGAAATGGGTCCTGTCTTTTATAAGGACTCATGGTTTGCAAAGAACTACAACACAACCAAGCTACCCATTTGTAACATTTTCCGAAAGAGCACCGAGCCTGTCTTTGATGATTCTGGAGGCACTTCATGCATTTTTGGTAAATTTGAATGAATATTTATGAATGTTCATTATTACTATAATCAAGGCATGCAGAGATGCCAATTAATAGAGAATTCTGATGAGAGCTGTTATATCCCCTAAGCTTCCATGATGGACCATCCATTCTCATCTGCCCTCAATAACCATGTTGCTGTTGTCAATTTTGACAACTTTATTCTCCTAAATGCAATGCCCTAATTCAAAAGTAAGTCTTTGTATATAAGTTTCTCTAACCTCTATTTTTTATTTTAACTCATAAAGCCAGCTGAGATCCTTTTAACCCAGGTTCCTGGTCCTAATTTCCTACCTGGTGATTTCCTTGGAAGATAACCAACCAGTGAAAACAGGCAGTGAAGGCAGCGGATACAATGAGAGACCGAGAAAGTGGAAGAAGCCTTCTTAGTCTTCCTGTTGATGTCATACAGAACCGATGTCTTCAGACCACTGGTGAGATTTGTCATTCAACTCTGGGACTTTCGCAACCTCAATTAACAATAAAAGAAGCCAATATTCTTTTAAAGGAAAATTTCTGAGCAGAAAGTTCCTATCCAAGTTCTTAGTCTAATATATGGCATCTTTATGTTGTTGTCTGTCCTTAAAATACAGGCAGACAAAGGTCTGGCAAGTGGCTAAGTGAGCAAAGGTGCTTCCTGCCAAGTTTGTGACCTAACTTTGATCCCTAGAACTCACAAAAGGAAAGGAGAGAAGTGACTGACATAGGTTGTCCTCTGGCTTCCACATATGTGTACATATGGAGAGAAGCATACGTATAAACATAATAAAAATTTTAATTAAAAAATTCTGCATTTCCTTCCACCAATTCAGTTCCAACTCCATATTTGTTGTTTTTTTACTCATATTATCAAGCTGAGGAAAAGCCTAGAAATTTCATGCCGCTCATGCAAAATCTACCCATTGTTATTTCACGGTTCTCCTGGCAACACTGCCTGCTGTGGGCTGTTTCTTCCCAGTATGTGCCTGGTGTTGTCAGTTTGGGGTATTCCGATCCCCTTCCATGATCACGCTTTTATTGCTGGTTTGCCATTTTCATATCCAGCCCCTTCCTATTCCTTGACAAGGGTACTGGCCTCTAGTGAAGAAGATGAAATGTAAATGTTTCTCACTCTTCCTCCTTTTATTTTTTTATTAAAATTGCAGCATAAAAATGTCACTCTGAAGGAAAGCTTTGGGTTCACCATTCCCAGCTCCCCTTCCCTGTGAGGTGGATGCCTCGCCTTTTAATCATATTGCCCTTGCTTTTCTGTAAGGCAATAAAAAATGTCTCAACAGAGGTTTCTAGATATGACTTAAGTATAAAAAAATGGAATTAAAAATGTCTGATGATGTAGAATTCATTCCACAGGGACCCCATGTATTTCCCAAGGTTTTATTTTCTTCTTGCCTTCTGCTAGTCTTTCTTAATTTTGTCTTAGATAATTCTTCCTCCCAAATATCCCCTTAGGAATTGAAAGTCTTCCTTTCCTGGCTCTCCTGCTTTTCTTCTTCCTTCTCAGCACACTCTTTGTTTTCCCCTGTGGACTCTGGCTCAACCCTCTTCAGTAGTCATCATGGCTAGAGGTCTTAGTCTACCTTCTCTGATTTATCAACTGAGTGTGACCTGAGGTCCCGTGATTATCCCCTTCCTCTGATGGACCAGATACATGAATGAACATCTGCTCATAGGAGACTCTCATCAATGGACTGAGGGTGCCAGTGGGGGATGCCGATGCCATCAACCTTGCAGATTTTGCCTGCTTCTAAGCTGACCAGTTTCCTAATCACATTTCTTAAATCTCCACATCACACATTTGGATGCCAAGCCCCATGTCTTCAGGCTTAAACCGGAAACTGCCCTGCCTCCTGGGTATTCCTTATAAACTGCAGATCCCCCTCCGCTGCGTGTGTTAAGTGCCTTTAGTCTCTCCCCCATTTATGGCTGGGCTGAGTGCTGTGTCACAGTGTTTAATGTGCATTGCCTGCCTGACAGTGTAAGGTTCTGGTGGGGCTAGAATGGGATGGAACCAGCTGGCCTAAGGAGTTCTCATACTCATACTGTTCCGTTCTTAAGAAATATTCCGGGTAACCCATTCTAAACATGGGTTCCATTGAAGACTGGCTTTTCTGGAAGCCTCTCTTGCTTTTCCAGACCCTTTCATTTGGCTTTTTCTTTCCACCTAGCTTCTCGCCTTCAGACTTCCATGTAACCGAAGAATCCACAGAAACAGGAACCCATTGTGGTATGGTAAGCAGCTCGTACCACAGTACCTAGTGATCATTGCTGCAGCATACACGCTGCTGTACCATCCCAGATCCTGAACAGGAGCTGTTTTCTAAGTAATAGTGTGCAGGAAAAAATGTTGGGATTCTAGAAGCTACTCTGGGCTTAGACTATGAAAATTTATCTTTCTGACTCTTTGTGAAGCTCTTTTCTCATTTTCCCTTCCCCTCTTCCCCCTCCCTTCTTTCTGAGTCTCCATCTTGGTGTCTCCATCTTTGAGGCTTCTCATTGGCTTCTTCCCACACTGTGAGCTGCTCAGTCTGGATATCTTCATTAGGATACCCTACCAATACTCCTCAGAAGTCTGAGGCTCTTTGTCCAGTAGCCAGTGAGACACTGAACATGCAAGTAATTAGGAGTATGCTTAGAGATTACTCTTCTGGCCACACCACAGGTGTGGCCCCCTGGCTCTTAGTGTGTCAAATCTGTGCAAGAGACACGTCAGCAGAACCACCCAAGCTGCAAGCAGACACCTGAACCACTAAGATGTAATAAAGTGGTTGTTAATTTATGTCTCTTTGTTTATAGTTGATTTGCTGAATGTCATAGGTACATGTTATGGACATAGTGTGTGTATCAGACTTGTTATTCCACATGAGCAGCAGCAATGCTCTCATGAAGCAGTCAACTCCATTTCTTCAGGGTGTAATGTCTGAATCAGAGCAGCACATTCCTTTAATCGTAGCACTCAGGAAGCAGAGGTAGAAGCAGAAACATGTAGATGTAACCAACTGTCTTATTAAATAAGAAACACAGAACAAATGCAAAGAAGAAAGCCAAGAGGTCAGAGCTAAGAGCTAAAACCTTACCCTTCATCCTGCGGTGGTCCTACCTCTCTGAAAGAGAGCTACTTCCTGTGTTAAAGTCTTTATAAAGACTTTCGGTTCTGCCTTCTCATTGGTTGTAAACCCAACCACATGACTGCCTTGTCACTGCCTGTCTGTACAGACCTCCAGGTCTTCTATGGTTGGTACTGAGATTAAAGGTGTGCGTATCCAATGCTGGCTGTATCCTTGAACACACAGAGATCTGCCTAGCTCTGCCTCCCAAGAGCTGGGATTAAAGGCGTGCACCACCACTGCCCAGTTTTCCTATGGCTTGCTAACAGCTCTGACCCCCGGGCAACTTTATTTATTAACATACAAATAACATTTTAGTACAAATAAAATATCACCATGGAAACAGGATCAGGCAACTCTTAGGGTTCTGTTTTACACAGTGAATTTCAGGCCTGTTGGAGTTACATAGTAGACCTTGTCTCAAAACAAGAACAGCAGAATTTATTGAAGCTATACATACCTGTAATTCTGGTACATGAGAAGTGGGCAACACACACACACACACACACACACACACACACACACACGTGCATGCAAGCGTGCACATACTCTTGCCCACCTGTATACAGGACCAGCATGATGCCTTGCTGTGCAAGCCTGGTGGTCTGAGTTGGTCCTCAGCACCCATGTAAAGGTGTAAAGAGAGAACGTATTCCACAAAGCTGCCCTGTGACTTCTGCTTGTACACCATAGCAGGTGTGAGCACACACATAACACATACATGCAACACCAATAATTTCTTAAAGTTAAAACCCAACTGTGTGTGTGTGTGTGTGTGTGTGTGTGTGTGTGTGTGTGTGTGTGTGTGTGTAGACCTAATGAAGAATTTCCCTTTCTCTAAAATGTTACAAAGAACCACTGGCTGTAAGTTGGTGTGACAGTTGGGTCTCTGAGTGACCACGTTGAACCACTTTAAGCAGGAAAGCAGCATGTTAAAAAGAAATTGGCAGGTTCTAGAATCAATGAGCACTGAAGAGTCCATGGGAATGAGAGGGTAAACCCATCAATGCCAGGCCAGGTCCTGCCACGGACACTGGCCTCAGCATGCTGGAGCACCTTGCTGCTTCTCACCATTCTCTGAGGACTCCAAGTCCCTAGTGGACATCTGCTGCCTGAGCTGCAGCCACACACTTCAACCCCGTGTTGGAGTGCAGAGCCGTGAGTTCTGCTCCCCCTCCAAAATCACTCAAGAATATGTAACCCTAAAGGAGTCAGATGCAAGATGGGTGACCAGAAAAATAACCACCTGAAATAAATGAACTATTTCAAAACGTGGTAAACTCATCCCTTGAAACAGTTCCTTCCCTGGGTGGTTTAATTTGACTTCTCCTTCTCCCTCCCTCTCCCCTTCTCCTCTCCTCTTTCCCCAGTCCAGAAATTGGCAATGCCAGCAGGTAAATAATCTGCAAGTGCTCTGCAAATGAGCTGCCTCCCCAGTTCTAGTACTGCCTTCCACATCACCTCATAATATAGATAATGTCTGTGTGTTTGTACATGTATACATACATACATCACCTCATAATATAGATAATGTATGTATGTTTGTACATGTATACATACATACATACATACATACATACATACATACATACATACGGTCATGTAGATTCCCATTCAGTACCCACTTTTTAAAATAATGGCCCATGCATATGCATTAATTATGGCTCCCCTCTCCCCACTGGCTTTCCATCTATTATAGTCATTTTTAATCAGATGAGTGAAGTAGGGGTGCTTATATGACCTCTGTGCTCATGTGTATTGGCATACTTGTAGTCTAAGGAAATAATTGAAATGTGCTGGGTACTAGGCCTCATGTCTCTTGCAAAGACGTAGACTAGTGTTTCCTTTCTGTCTGTTATCTGTGTTTTCCAAAACTAATCTGAATGCTTCCTGCAATGTGTTCTAGTAGCACCTTTTCCCATGTGGAACGAATTATGAGTCGGCCACTAAATCCAGCCCTTAGGAATGTGTTTTCTCCCACTGATATCTATGCTTGACAATGGCCTCTCATCTCTTGGTTCTCAAAATCTCCCAAGCATAGGCTTGAGTGGGAAAGTCGCACCAGTGACCCCCTTTGCTCCCCTAGATCTTCCTAGAGCGTTCAGTCCCTCCTCACAGTGAGTTCTAATGCCTTGGATTTGGGGTGATGGTCACCTCTGTTTGTCTTCCTTCCCTCCTCAAGTGGGCTCTGGTCATCTTTCTGCCCAGACCCCCTAATGATTTATTGTAGTTATTTAGTTGTTTTTGTTTTTTGTTTTTGTTTTGTTTTGTTTTTCTTTTGCTGTATCTGTAATTACTAGCCTCTTCCATGAAGCCAATTTCCACTCTCTTAGGAAGAATAAATTTCTGCATTCTTTGTCCTAAGAACTCAGCCTGTCTCCTCCTAACCCTCTGTCTAGCATCTCGACCCTAACTGAAGCTCTTTCTAAAACTCATGGGTGTTGAGGAGAAACAGAATTTTGTCAGACACAAATGGGGAAGGTGATTTCCAGATGAGGTTTCTAGGCAGATCAGTGACAGTATTTCATTCCTGTCATATTTGTAATGATTCTGAGCATGCATAACGCTAAACAAGATGCATCTTTAGCCATCTTACTGCCATTTGTTACCTCCAAATACGTGCCTAATGTCCTTTATAGAATTTTATTATGATGATAATTTGTTCATCCATAAATTCCTTCCCTTCTTTTACTTTGTATACAATTCTTTCAAAAGAAACTTTGGGGAAAGGAAACATTGGGAAAGTTTTCCATTTCTAAATTACACACACACACACACACACACACACACACACACACACACACCTCCTGTCTTTACTCATTCACTCCATTTTTCACTTCAGGACATAAAAGCTAAACTCTGTTCTCTTACTTTCTAATGCAGAAACAGTCTTCAGTGGAAAAGATTTGCCTTGAGTCACAGCTTCAGTTAACAGGAGAATCATCCTTAGTTATCCTGGGGAAAAAACAAACCAGTTGTATCACAGTTCCAGTGAGGACCACCCTGCTGTTTCCACATTGCTGATCAATCATACGGTCCTCTCAGGAGTTTTAGGTGGGATGCGTTTCTCCGAGACGCTGATTTCCACTTTTTCTTTGGAACCTCTGCACATCTTGAGAATGAGCGCTCAGTCCCCATGGCCTACTCTGGCCTCTGCTGTTCCAGGTCTGAGTTTCTCTGCCACCAGCTCACTCCTCGTCCTCTCTTCCTTCCTCACTTTTGTGATGATTTATCATGTTTCCTCCTTTCTTACTTTCATTTACTCACCATAACTGCATGTGTGGAGCACAGGGTGACATTTTCAATGCACGCCCATGATGGGTGATAAACAAACCAAAGTCATTAGCATCTCTGTTACCTCAAACATTTACCGCTTCTTCTTATTGGCAATGTTCAAAATCGTCTCTTGTAGCTAGTCTGGAATGTACTAAAAATTGTTGCAAATTATAGTCATTCTTGGTGTCATTGAACACTGGAACTTGTTCCTTTCTCTCACCAGCATTTTATCTTGTTTCAAGCCTTTATCCCCTCAATTAAGGGTGATTGTCTGATTACCTGCCCCCCTCCCGCCCACCAGGCTCTGTAACCACTGTGCTACTTTCTACTTGTCTGTGAACAATGTTTTCTTTTTTCTTTTTCATTTCCCTGTATCAGTGAGAACCTGATACAGTTGTCTCTAATTTCCTGTCATATTTTGCTTAACACTGTGTCCTTGGTCCTCATCCACTGCTGTGGATATTGTTCTGTGTATTGTGAAAATGTTGTTCTGATTGGTTAATAAATAAAGTGCTGACTGGCCAGTAGCCAGGCAGGAAGTATAGGCAGGACAAAGAGAGAGGAAAATTTTGGGAACAGGAAGGCTGAGTCAGGAGTCGCCAGCCAGACACATAGGAAGCAAGATGTGAAGGCAGAACATTCCTTCTGCCTTCTGAGAAAAGGTACCTAGCCACATGACTAAACATAAATAAAAATTATGGGTTAATTTAAGTGTAAGATCTAGCTAGCAAGAAGCCTGAGTCTTTAGGCCAAATAGTTTAAATAATGTAAGTGTCTGTGTGTTTATTTGGGTCTGAGCGGCTGCAGGCCCAGGCGGGACTGGAACTTCAGCTACAATCCACATTGCCACAAATGACAGGATTTCACTCTTTTTTGTGGCTGGATTTTATTCCTGCTATGGGTTTGTTGTTGTTGTTTGTTTCTTGCTTCTTTCATGTTAATCGCTTTTCACTCCTCTGTAGAGTGATGCCCCTGCCTGGGATGAGCTCCCACAAAAGCTCTCTCAAAGGGACCCCTGATCATTCTACTGACCCACAAGAAGATCCCCAATACCCTCCACATTAGCACTGCTAGTCTTTCTCAGCCACAAACTGCAGAAGTCCACACAGGGTTTATGTCTTCCAAATGATTTAGGGATAGACTATAAAGATGGCACTAATTAATCCTGGCTGGATGGCACATCTTCCACCTAGCAGGGTTCCAGAGACCAACCAGTCACCAGGCTTGTCCTAAAGTACCTTCATCCACCAAGATAGTCTCTCCAGCCCCAGAATGCTTGATTTTAAAGACTGGTGCTTGACTTGCTTCTGACTTGAGTTTCATAAAAACTTATTGTATGAATTTTGGCTTGGGATGAAGACAGATTTTTAATATTTTCTAAAATGGCCCTGAACATAATTTTTGTGTTATGTATTTATGTGAAGCCATATTCTCAGCAGTGATGATTATAAAATCAAAATATTTATAAGCTCCAGAAACTGCTGAAGAGGCTTTATATCATGCTGTATGAGCTACTCAGCCAAGATTTCATGCTTTCTATTAAAATAGACAGGCATGCTCATCTCATTAGTATGCAGATTTTCATTAATCCTTAATGAATGGTGAAGTTATATGTCTATGTTTTAAAGAATTATTTTTAAATAAAATTATTTTTTATTTATTATCAGTGAATGGTTTGTATACCTGACTCATATTCCTCTATATCCAGGGTCATGTAAAATGTTCTCAGGTGAAAGGAATGGAGAGTAGAAAAAGTTGGAGAAACTCTTCTCTAGACTAAGAACACCCAAAAACTTTCTAAAATAGTGTTAAGGGTCATTATGAGTCCACTATAAAGATTCTAGCTAAAGAACTGTCTACAATAATGTTAAATTTCATTATAAGTCCACTATAAAGATTCTAGCTGAAGAACTGTCTGTGATAACGTTACATTTATTATAAGTCCACTATAAAGATTCTAGCTGAAGGACTGTCTGTGATAACGTTACATTTATTAGAAGTCCACTATAAAGATTCCAGCTGAAGAACTGTCTGTGATAACGTTACATTTATTAGAAGTCCACTATAAAGATTCAAACTATGTGTGCACAGCTGTATGATGGCAGCCGATGAAAGTCAGAACTTTGCTTTCAACTGGTAGTTGGTGGCGCACGCCTTTAATCCCAGCACTCTGGAGGAAGAGACAGGCAGATCTTCGAGTTTAAGGCCAGCCTGGTCTACAGAGTGTGGGAGCCCAGCTGGGCGACTGGCTTCCACATTTTATAACAGGGAACTCTTGAGGAGAGAGGGATAAGAGATATTAGATAGAAGGATAGAGGGAAGAGAAACATAGAAACACAGGATAGCCTCAGGAGGGGCTAATCCTTATCCACTGGCCCCTTCTGTCTCTTCTAAGGGGCTTTTTAAAGGAATGCCAAGGGGTAGAGCAAAAGACCTGCCCCTAGCTCAGCCAAGTGCAGACCCTTCCAATCCATGCACATGGTCAAGCCATCCTCAAACGCAGCCCTGCTGGGTGGAGCAAGCTCAGATTTCACTAGGAAACCTCTATGGGCCTCCACAACAGAGTGAGTCCCAGGACAGCCAGGGCTACACAGAGAAACCTTGTCTCAGCAACCCCAGAAGAACTTCTCTTTCTCAACTTAGCTTTGCCTCCCCAACTCTGAAAACAGTGACCAGTACATAGGAGATACTCAGCAGCTGTTAGCTGACTGACAAGGATTATTTCTCTATTATTCTCCTTAAAAATATTTCTCAATTTGTTTATTTGAACGTTTTTTATTTGATTTGAAAAAATGAAAGAGATTAATGCCAAATTTCTGGTCTTCATGAAAATCTCAGAATGTGTCAGCTAACTGTCATCACAGGCACACTCCAGAACAACCTACTTTAAAATCTGGTGCTTTCCAACAAAGACCATTCATTCTTGCTCATACATCCCTGTGTCTCTTTGGTGCAGTGCAGTGCACCTGAGAGGTGAACAACAGAGGGGGTGGGCTGGATCTAGACATGTCTCTGCCTCTCCTCCCGCTCTTTATGTTAGCAAATTACCAGGGCTGCCCCCCCCTCCCCACAGCTGGGGCAGAGGAGCAAGAAGACAGAAAGTCATTTTCAGCTTCCACTGACATCATACTCAAGAATACCTCATTGGTCAGAAGAAGGCTCATGGAATGGTCCACATCTAGACAAAGGAACACACATCAGCCTTTAGTCATAAAAACACAGCAGAGGACATGGAAACAGGATGAGTTAAAAACTGGATCAAATGACCCAGTCTACTATTCATGACTTTTAGAGGAATATCATAAAATACATGATCATGGGTAGTGTGCATGGCTGGTGTACTGACAACTTGACACAAGCTAAAGTCATCTTGAGAGGAGGGAGCCTCACCTCAATTGAGAAAACGCCTCCATAAGATCAGGATACAGGCAAGCCTATACGGCCTTTTCTTAATTACTGATTGATGGGGGAAGGACCAGGCCATTTTGTGTGATGCCATCCCTGGGCTGGTGGTCCTGTTATTATAAGAAAGCAAGCTGAGCAAGCCATGGAGAGCAAGCCAACCAACAGCATCCCTCCCTGTCCTCTGCATCAGCTCATGCCTCCAGGTTCCTGCCCCGGCTTCCCTCAGTGATGGGCTGTTTCCTGAAAGCATAAGCTGAAATAAACTCTTTCTTCCCCAAGTTGCTTTGGTCATGGTATTTCATCACAGCAATAGCAACCCTAACTAGGACACGGGGCTTTCCAGGGAAGTGTTAATCCAAACAGTGTTTTAGTGGGAATTACATGGCAGAGTCCTCTCTTGTAGACACAACTTCCAATTCTGCTTGGGAAGAGCAGCAGCTGGTTTCCAGCAAGCAACTGCCACCCAGGAGGCTCCTTGCATGACCAGTCTGGGGGACTCTCAGGTTTCTTCCCAACAGAGGAGAACTTTCCCTCCTCTGTGGCAGCTTTGCTGTTGATATCCCTGTCGATGCCTGTACACAGGGTACCTCTTCATCCACACCACCCACCACATTCACAAATTTGCCTCTGTCGATTAAGACTTCCCGACACTTGCTGCATTCTCCAGACAAATGCATCCATAAAGGCTTCCCATAGTTAGTTTTCATTCTAGAAAGTCTAAGGGATAAACATTGAGTTACATGGAACTATCATGAAAATGATAAAGTAAAACCTATATGTTGAAAGCAATTGAGAAAGGAGAATATTGATTAGTTAACCTTGGAATATGAATTAGGGGCACATTTTGACTATGCTATGTGATAATCCAAAATCCTCTTTAAAACAAGGATTTGTTTTTAAAAAACAAAAACAAATTACTTGTTTCTTTTTACAATTATTATAAACTTATAATCCCAAATTATAGACTAAAATGTATATATATTTCTAAAAACATCCACAGGACTATGATTGACAGAATAATTTACCATTTTTAAATGATTTGATATTTTAAAATCCCCATCTGCATGATCTTAAGCCAGACCTTGACAATGAAGCCTTACCCCACCACATGCCTGTGACCACCTCCTCAGGACTCTGGAGCCGAGGCGTCGTCTTCGAAGAACTCACCAGTCTCTTCCCACCTTCTCTACTCCTGCCTCAAGTAGGAGGTTCACCCCCAAAGACCTCTCTTTCTTTGTCACTCTGCACTTGTAGAGAGTTTATTATGTGACAGGATCACCAGGATAAAAATCCATTGTCTCAAGGCGGAGACAGATGGGCAAATAATTCCACGACTACATTCTAACGACAAACGCAAGGAGATGAAGCTTCCAGGCTCTTGGGCACAGAGAACGGACCGAGGAACACCGTGTAGCAATGAGAAAGCAGGAACTTGTTTCCTGAGAAACCAGAGAACAGAGGATGGCTGAGCATTGGCTTCCTAGATTTTACATCTTCTGATGTAAAAATAATGAACGTAAGAATGAGTGTGGGATGGCAGGTGCTTTAGACTGAGGGTAAAATGGTAAAGGCAAGCTTGTCAATTGTAAGACTGGACTGGGAGAAGACTAGAGACACCAAGAGCCTAGCAAGGATGGGCGCAGAGAATCACCACGACACGTTATGGGAAAGGGAAAGAGGATGGCAGGGGCGAGTAAGCCATGATCACAATGAGCCCAGCATTTGAGGGTCACAAATGACCCGAGAGCCGGACGGTGGGGACAGGTCACCCAAGAGCCGGACAATGGGGACAAGGACACCTCAGTGCTGGATGGTGGAGACAAAGACAAAGCATGTAGGGGAAATCTAGACACTGAACCTACTCCTCAGAAGATGGAGATGAAGGGAAGATGAGAGCTATTGATTCCCGGTTTTGGTAGAGGAGACTTTCACCATCTGCAGCTCTGGTGAAGGCAGAGCAGGGTTGAGCAGAAGACTTGCTAACGTGAGAAATGTCAGACATTGTATGCTGATAGGTGTTAAACAATCCCGATTTGTCACTCTTACACTTTGGAAGTGTCCCCAGCCCATGCAGGAAGGGCTCATTAACCAGCCTGTCACACCCTTGAGAGGCAGAGGGACTTTTAGGAGGTGAGATCTGAGGGGAGGAAGTGAGGTTACTGGAGATGTGATCTTGAAGAGGACATGCACACCCCTGTCCCCTCACAAGTTCCATGTGCTCGTGCTGTAGCGCCCTGACTCACCGCAGGTTCAGAGGTAACAGCGTCAACTCAGTGTGCACTAATGCTTTTACCATCATGAGGCAAAGCCTTCCTCTGTTTAAACAGATCATCTTATGCTTCTGTCACAGTGGTAGAAGACTGACCTCTACTATAACATCTTATGTAATCTGTGTCCCTTTAGTGGTGTTGGCCTCCTCATCCATAATGCTCTTAACACACAGTGCCTCGTCTATAATAATTCTACATTATCTGATTTCTTCATTACTCCTGTGGGGTTTGTAAATACCGTTATTCTAAAACAAACAAACAAACAAACAAAAACAGAAACCTGAAGTACTGACGGTGTTTGTAAAAACATGCTCCACCCATAAAATTATTTTTGTTGTTAATTCATAACTGTAATTTTGCTACTGTTGTGAACCGTAATGTATAGATCTGTGATTTCTAATAGTCTTGGGCGACCCCTGTGAAAGGGTTGCTCAGCTCCCTCACACAGAGGTCATGTCCCACAGGTTGAGAACCACTGCCCTAAAGAGAGGGAATGGTATTCTCCAAGCAACATACCACGTAGAGAATCCATGCGTAGGCTGTTATGCATTAGCAGGGATCACACTACTCTGGTTTTACTGTTTCCAAATGGAACATTCTAATGCTAAGAGTTAAGAAAGATTCTTTTCACTTTATGTTGGCAGTGAAAGTGAGTAATATAATCACACTGAAAATGTCCCCATCTCTTGCAGAATAAAAAGTTGTTTTTAAGAACTGACAACTTGGAGCACAAGGCAGTTTCTGTTTCCACTTTACCCTCAAGAACGCATTGCACCAGGAATCTGAACCCTTGAGAATAATAAAATAATTACAGTTTTATTTTACTCCATTCTGACATTCAATTTGATCCATTTGTGTCTGCGTATTTCAGACAGAAAAAAAAATGAAAGTGTTTAGCTATATCAAGGTGAGGTTTTCTAATAATCTATAATCCTCTCTAAAGAGTTTTATTTTCATTTATACATTTCTTAAAAGTTTTTTTGTCAATGGTCTTTGTACCCTGAAGATACCAGTAGAGTAACTCTCACTACAAAAAAGAAAAAAAAAATCAGAAAAACCCCATCAGTGTTTTAAAATAATTCACACATTTTTAAGTGGTGCAAACGTGTTAATATCTAACATAGGATGCCGTTTTGAATGTGTGCACATGCTTGAGCCACTGGGAAAGACTGTTCTAACACTCATACAAGTAGACTTTGATATTGGACTTCCCTATGGCAGCGTTTATCCAATGTTCATATTTTGTTGAATAAAGAACGCGGATATCTGAAAGGAGGTCTGGAAACCATCCTCTGTGCAGGGATTTAGTTTTAAAATGCATCCAGTTCAAGGGTTAAATGCAAGCCAAGCAGTCACTTCAACTGTGTTTTTGAAGAAAATAAAACAGCTTGATGTAAGTTAAACGAAGGGCGTCTATGACTTCAGAGAAATGGACACGGAGAGAAAAAGGTCACAAGATTAAATTTTCCCTAAGGGAAAAGTCCTCCTTTGGAGTCATTAACCTCCTTCTAGGTCACTCCTGAAAAACAGCAGGAAATCCTCCTGCCGGAGAAAGATGGGTGCACCTCACCACCCACTGACCCGGGAGGCAGGCTGCATCTCATCTCACTGCCCAGCTTCCCTTGGGGCATGCCTGATTTTTAAGGCCTTTGTTTTAAAGAAACAAGATCTCTCCTTTTTGAACTCTGAAGATAGAAAATATGCAGCATGGTTGTCCACACACAGGAAAGCCTAACACTCTTCTGATAGACAAAGGAAATATATAAAAATTGATGGCAGTTGCTTCAGAATCCAAGCAGCTTGTGAGCCTCCCCCACAAAATTGTCCGAGCCATGCAATCTTTGTAACCTTAATTTTCAATATCTACTTACCATCCCTTCAAAAATCTGAGTCTTCTGTGTCTCCACAGATCCTACCGTCAGCTAGCATGAAGGTCTTCTTTGTCAGAGCACCACGGCTGAAGGAACTCTTTGAACATAGTCTTTGCTAGTTCTGTTATTTATCTATTGATTCATAAAACGAGGGCACGGGTACCAGAAGAAGGCTTTAGATATGAAAATGGAATTATTTAGAGGAAAAAACAAATACAAATGGGTCCTTGACAAATCAATTTTAAATACTTCCTCATCCTTTCCCCCCCTGATCTGGGACAAATATTATTGCTCATTTAGTTAGAATATATGATTTATAAATTATAAAATAATAGTACTACCTGTGTACATCCCCAGCTTTTCCTGATGTAATGCACCACAAAATAAAACACTGTTAAATAAGGAATTTGACTGCTCAACAAACACGAGACTGAAGGGTAGAGTTCAGGTCATTTCTTTATTATTATTATTATTATTATTATTATTATTATTATTATTATTAAGAAATTTTTTTTTAGCCGGGCGGTGGTGGTGCACGCCTTTAATCCCAGCACTCGGGAGGCAGAGCCAGGTGGATCTCTGTGATTTCGAGGCCAGCCTGGTCTACAGAGCGAGATCCAGGAAAGGCGCAAAGCTACACAGAGAAACCCTGTCTCGAAAAACCAAAAAAAAAAAAAAAAAAAGAAATTTTTTATTCATTTTACGTACCAATCACAGATCCCCCTCTTCCCTTCTCCTGCCCCTCCATCCTCCCCCACAACCGACCCCCCATTCCCTCCTACAAGAAGGTAAGGCCTCCCATGCGGAGTCAGCAGAGCCTGGTACATTCAGTTGAGGCAGGTCCAAGCCTTACCTCAAGGCTGTGTGAGGTGTCCCACCATAGGTAGTCGGCTCCAAAAAGCCAGCGCTAGGGAAGTTCTCGGGTCATTTCTAAGGGCTTGGGGAAAGTGTGGGCTCCCACTTTGGAAGCCTCTGAATGGGTAGCAAGGTATCAGGCGTGGTGACGCACACCCACAGTCCTAGCCCTTGGGAGGCAAAGCAGTGGCTCTAATCCTGGGCTACATAGTGAAATCCAGGCTAGGAAAGTTATATAAGCAAACAGACAGACAGACAGACAGACGGACAAGTAAGCAAGCTGATACCAAAGGAAAGAACAACAGTATAAGAGTTGCAAGGAAATCTGGGCCTGGTGGTGCACGCCTGTAATCCCCGGACGCAAGAGGCCGAAGGGAGTCTGCACAGTCTAGGCCACCATGAGGACATTCTGAGTTCCAGGCCAGCAAAAGCTCCAGTGATCCCTTCCCGCAAACACCACCACCGAACCAGCCAATCACCACCGAAAACAAAGCTGTGGCAAGGAAAACACAGCTGTACCCAAGACTCACTGCGGGTAGCAAATTGGAAAATCCCACTGTCCCAGTTTCTCGGAGGTTTTTATGTTCTCTTCCAAATGGGCTCCACAGAAGAACATGAAGATTTTAGATGGCATCGCGGCGGTTCCCAAGGCAGGGAGCGACTACTGATAAAGTCACAGGCCTCGGCCGGCCGTTGTCTTTCTGCGCAGCTTCACGTGCTGACGGAGTAACCGTCTTAGCAAACATTACGCCACCGACTACGTAACTTCCATCACGTGAAAAAGGCAAAAGTTTCCTGACTGTGAATGGTAGGAAAAAGAGTCGTAGTCTTCTGTCCAAATGCACTTCTGAGGCAAAAGGTCAAAAACAAACCTCACAGCTCTCAGCTAGAATAAACAGATTTAGTCTGTTGATGCTAGTGGGTGCCGTGGGGGTACTCCGGGAGCCATGGCCACGGCCACGGCTCACTCCTACCTCCAAACACACTTCTAGGAGACCTGGTGAAATGAAAGTGAACGAATATTCCACCGTTCCTGGTGTTTATTAAAATGCCCCCAGGAATTCCCTGCAGAGACCTGCTTAAACAAAACCAATGAGCGAGACACCCATTTGATGCACAGTGCAGGGCTGAACTTGGGAAGCAAAATGTAAGTGACATAGGCCAGAACATGTCTGAGCACCCCCCCCCCCAAAAAAAAAGACAAATCACTTAAAACATCCACTCTCTAAGCTTTCTTGGTGTTTGTTAGTTTCAAAGCATGTATTATTAATCCATCACTCACTCTACCTCAGTCTCACCCTCTTACTTCAGTGGCACAACACTGTCAATGCATAAAAAGGTAATATTGGATTCTGTTGCAGACAGACTTCTGCTCACTGCTGGGCCTGCTTATTGCCAAGGTTTCCCGAGGCTGTCTATCTAAATGGCTTTAAAAAAATTAAGGCTTATATTTCTCTCTTGTCAATTTCAATCTGAAGTGTGCAAATGTCTTTTAACAACAGCCAGTTGTTGATTGGCAGAACAGGTTCACGTAGTCACATGGCCGAATTTCCTCCTCTGTTTGCAGGGATTTCTTCCCTATGGTCCAGCTAGAAGCCCTCCCTCTGTGCGTGGGTGCGTGCGTGCGTGCGTGCGTGCGTGCGTGCGTGCATGCATGCATGCGTGCATGCGTGCTACCAGAAAAATGTAGGAACCCCCTAACCAGGCATGATGGCACATGCCTGTAATCCCAGCCCTCAGGAGGCAGTCTTGAGGGCCGATACAAGTTCAAAGCCATCCTGCTCTACATAGCTAGTTTGTGTCAGTCAGAGCTACATTGTGAAACCCTGTTTCAGAAAACCCAATGAACAAAATGTAGGAACCTACTATAAGAGGGATATATGTATGCTAATGGTCTACAGAACCGTCCTCACGAGGCTGAGTCTTAGTGAGGCTAACACTGTAAGGCTGATGGTGCGTCGGGGAAGCCCTAACATTTTACTGTTGGGGGCTGCAGAGGTGATGACTCAGCTGTTCAAGGATAAAGCTCACAACCAAAAAAACCTCAACGGAATGGTCTAGGCGCCTTGGTCATCCGCAACTTTCCTTTGTGTCTTTCCTTCTTTCCGCCCCCGCCCCCTCAGACAAGCATCTGTGTGATCCTGAAGACTTATGGAGGAAGGATGGAGGGCCACTTTTCTGACATTGTCCAGTTGGTGACTCTTGCTCATCGCCACCAAAGTGGAATTTTGGGAGGCAATGGCGAGTCTAGGCTGAAATAAAGTCTTCAAAAGGAATCAGCTGTAGTAAGGGAGAGACAAAGGAGGGGGAGGGGAAATCCTGGAGCAAAATGTTTTCTTCCCGTTTCTCCCTGCGCCGGGCAAGGGGGAGACTAAGCCATCTCCCTTTAACGGCACTAATTGTTTGCCTTATCACAATAATCAAATGCAGCCATATTAATCTCTCTGGTTATTAACTTGATTTTTACACATTAAGATTTAGATTTAATCCCCCAGGACCGTCTATTAATGCTTTTAAAGTTGAGGGGTTTCAGCAGTTTTAAGTTCTTTCCTTTCTTTTAGCTGCAGGCAGTAAAATTGGAACGTGCGCAGAGTTTTGTATTTCGCGGTCCTGGGGGACTCTCGGAGACAGTGCTGTCGAGGACCATGAATCGTGCTAATACAGAGAGCAGCCTCTCCAGCTATTAAAATGTCTCCAACAATGTGATTATTTTAAAATGGAAAAACTAATATCACATGTGTTACTTAAAGATCAACTATTCTTTGAAAGTCACAGAGAGAATGCATTTGGACTTTTTTTTTTTTTTTTTTTTTAAATCAAATTGTTTCTGCATGCTGCCAAAAATGTGAACTGTCTCAGCTCCAGGGAAGAAAACTTCCAGTGCCTTTTACAGAATACCTCCTTACTTGAGCAACGGGTCAGCAGAGCATAAAAATGGCCAAAAGGCCAGGATCAATAAGCATGAAAAACTGTTTTATTTCTGTTTGAGCAAGTTGTAGCGACAATGGCCTGCCGAAACTGTCTCTGGCTTTGTGCTATCATAGCCGCAGAAAGATGACATCCAAGCAGAAAGTGGAGCAGACCACTGTGATGGACAACGGTGTGAGCATTGCTGCTGGCCTCCTGTTGGCTGAGGACTCAGCCTGCAGGATTCAAAGAGGTTGTTATGTAGGGAGGTATGTAAGCCAACATTACCCAGGGCGTCTTGTGAAGCACTTGTGTTGTAAGCACACAGAAAGCATAAGATCACTTCTTTTTCTCATTGCTTTTAAACTGATGTAGATTTCTTGATTTCTGTGCTGATCGAAAATAAAGACCACTAAAAAAACATGTGCACTTGTTCTGAATGTCTCATAGTAGGACCAAATCATACTGCAGACTCATAAATGATCAACATTTTTGAGATTCCATAGCAATTTCTCTTACTCTTGACATTTCTTTCTTTTTTTCCCCCTATTTTATGTGTGGATGTGTGGGTGTGGGTATGGATGTGTGGGTGTGGGTATGGATGTGTGGGTGTGATTATGGATGTGTGGGTATGGATGTGGGGGTGTGGATGGGGATGTGTGGGTGTGGATGTGTAGGTGTGGATGGATGTATGGTGAATGTGTAGGTGTCAAGAGGAGGCCAGAAGAGGATGCCCTATTCCCTTGAGGCATGCCTTCCCACTGAACGTGAGCTAGGCTAGTAGCTGCTAGCCCTGTAATCCTCCTCTCTCTGTCTTCCCACAGGGCTGGGTTACAGATGTGCCTCTCTCTGCCTTCCCACAGGGCTGGGTTACAGGTGCACATATGATCATTCCTGGCTTTTTATATGGTCCTGGGGATTTGAACACAGACTCTCACGCTTTTACAGCAAGTGTTTTTACCCACCGAGTCATCTCCCTAATCCTTGAACTCTCTGTCTCTCTCTCTCTGTCCCTCCCTCCCTCCCTTTCTCCATCCATTCTCCATGAGTGTAGTGTGCATACTATTATGTATATTTTATATTATAAGGATATTTTATGTTCTAACATTGTAGTAGTTCTTATCTGAGAATAAAAAGCCACAATCAATTTTTTTTACTTAGGCACAATTATATATACCATGTTTAGAGCAGTGTTATGCGTAACTATCGTCTATTGAAAAGGCAGAAAGATAGAAGTGTTTCACATTTTCCCATACTCTGAGGTATATCAGCCCTTTTGACATTTTCTTAAAGCACTGGGTATGTTCTGAAAGGTAGGACCACGAACCCTTTCAATTCTTAGATTAAAAACTTGCATCAGCGGCAGTCTGTCTCCTGGAACTGAATGATAGGCACGTTAGTTGCCCTGTGGATCAAAGCATTGACTCCAGTGTCGTTTGCATTACCTATGGACCAGTCCCTGTGAAGCATGCGGGAAGGTGAAGAAATCAGGATAAAGGGCATGAAGCGCTGTTTGAGTCACCAGAAGAGCTACACGCAGCCAGCACCTATCTGTGCAGACGTCGTTGATGGCTCCAGTGCATGCAGCTCAAACCCTACGCAGTCACCCGGAGTAATCCACCATCGAACAGTTTCAGGGAGTGAAATCCCCTAGAAGCGTCCCAGGCCATTGTGGCTCTTAGAGTAATAATGAGGAAGGAGAAGCAGAGCTGAGGACATTCTTTGTCTCTTTCAACAGATCCTCAACCAGTTCTACAGGTGTGAAGACGACAGAGCCACCTTGTAATAGTTCCCTGCCGCTTTTCACTATCACTGAGGTACGGCCTCCCTTCCAATGTGGTCTACTCTGTGTGTGTGGCAGGGGTGGGGGGTGGAGTTCGGAGCCAGGGTAGAGGTTATGAACCTAGCAAGCCTCAGAGAAATGACCATTTGCTGATTCAGAGTCTGCATCAAGAGGACCTCTTATGTCCACACTCTAACTCCGCAAGCTTGAGTATCATTGAGTAGAGAAAGGATGTAGGGGAGGTTGCTCACCCTGTTTGAAGTCACATGAACTGTAGAGATGAGATGGGACCTCAACCCTAAACCAATCAGAGTCTCGAACCCATGTTTGTTCTATGGCCTCTTGGTGGATTTAAGGCAGGTCTGAGGTTGTGACACTTATGCTCAGGGCTTTAAGGTTCTTAGCTGATGGTCTGAGCAGGAACAGACATGAGATTTTCTCCAAAGCCAGTCCTGCCCCTTATCACTGACCTTAGATAAGTTGCTCATAAATTATCACTCATTAGTAAAGAGATACACAAGAATGATGGCTGTTTCTGAAGCACAGACATGATGCCAGATACGATCTGGGTGCCACAAAACAACAAATGCCACAATAGTTGGAGGTTAAGTGTGATTGTCCTTAAATGTGTGAGAGAAACAGAGTACCAGGAAAGCTCAGAGATCAGGCGCTGGTATGAAGCTCAGACTAGTCCAGGCTTCTGTCCCGAGGCTCAGCTCTACTCCTCTCAAATATTGTAGAATGTCTTTGAGTGTCCCTATTTTTAAGATAGTTGGTGAGGGTGAGCTTGTTAAGACTGAGGACCAACTCCCTCTGCTATTCTAGATGAGTCAGCAGTGGACAAGAAGGGTTGATACTTCCATCTTGACCAGAAAACATAAGTAAAAAGTTCTCCAGGGTCTCCGTAAGCCCTCCATGCCATGCTGTTTCTGTCCTGATTTCCACTTCTCTCTAGGATTTCTCACCTTCTTTAAGTCTTCTATCAAAACCACTAGACATGCGGCATGTTACATCTATTTCTCTGATTTGGAGTCTCCATGGCATCAGAACAGGGGCCATACTTTGTTCCCACCTCTGCCAGTACTCATTCCCCCATGAGGCTGAGTAGCTGTCCAAATTCTACCTGAACTTCACACTCATTCACTTACTAAGTATTTTCCAGGGGTACCCGGAAGCATCTGGTCTAGACTTCACTAAGCTTTCCTTCTGCCATACCTGGTTGAGCCACATTTTGCTGTGATCATCTCCAGACCCTGTTTACATCTCAGGTAAGTAACACAGTCCCTGAGCCCTAGCCTCTTATGAATTGTGGCTGATGGGTGGGTGATGGTAATAAACATTGTTTTGATGCTTCCCTTGTCCCAGTGTCTGTAGGTTAAAGCAAATTAACCTCATCTGCATGTGGTGTTCCCTGACCTCATTGCTGATGGATGAGTGAAAAAGAAATGGCCCAGCGAATATGGAAAATCAGCATCGGCAAATGATTTAAATGTAACAGTTAGTAACCTGTCCTTTTCTCACAGACTGGGGAGTGAGTTCAATAAGCTCGTGGGTGAGAAGTAGGCCTTACATTCAAGTGACCCACCACCCATGCGGCTCACTGATCTCTTCAGCTGCCACCCTGAGTAGAGTCTTGCTGTTCATCTACTGGAGGGATGTCTGGGAGCTGCCCTTATTTTTGAGGGGCGATGCCCAACTTGGGCAAAAAGTTTAACTTTTACTCGAAAAAAGAAAAACAGTCAATGAAACCAAAATAAGACAACGTGGGTGAGCCGCCATCTTTCCTTTCTTCTGCGTTCCTTTCTCCGTCTTCATAGTATTCTCTCTTCACACGTCTTTTTCCAGACAAACGGGTCTTATTCCTAGCCTGTAGCTGGCTGTGTTCTTCATGTGGAGTCTCCCCGTCTCCCATAATGTCTCATCCGTCTCTTATTCCCCAGCATCTTACTGCACCCGGTTTACACGCAGGGTGTTGTCATGGTTCTGTTTGTTTGATTGCTTGTTTTTTAGGTAAGGTCTTGCTGTCAGGGCCCAGGATGGCCTGGTACTCTATGATCCTCCTGCCTCAGCCTCCCAAGTGCTGGAAGTGCCAGCATGTGCCATCGTGCCAAGGTCATGATGTTCTATTTTTAAAAAACAGTGGTTCATTCTCAGAGTCAAGGCTTCACACCAGCAGGAACTCATCTCTGGGAAGAGGAGCACACTCTTGAACCTTATGGGAACTACAGGTTGAGAAGGTTGCCTCTTATCAGTCTTCAGGTAATGCTGATTACTCTGTGGGTCGAGCTACTTTCAGGTTATCTCTGTCTCTCTCAAGCTACTCACGCCTATTGGTTTCTGACTTCCCATCTGTTGAGGCCCACCTAAAATCCACGTCCCTGAAGGAGGTTGGTGGCAGAGCACACACTGGAATGAAAGACGACACATGACTTGGGACAGCAGTTCCCAGATGCCCAGCGATGTAACATGAGCAAAGCATTTAGCTCTTTAAGCCTCACCATCACTATCCAAAAACAGGATGACACCCTCGTTACTGTATTCTGGAGACAGAATAAAAATGGGCTAACTGAGATTTTGTGGGCTGTGTGAGAGGTTGTTTTTTTTTTTTTTTAACTTATTAATTGTTCATTTACAAACCGTCTCCTAATGACTTCAGGAGCACTACAGCGTTCACTAGATCAATTAACCACAAATTTTAAAATTGCTAACTATATATTTTCTGTGATGCTGAATACTTTCTACTGTTTTCATATGGAATTTCCATTCTGTTTGCTGCCGCCTGACCTCAGGGGAGGTGGGGTGCCTCAATACTGTTTGAAAGTCGTTTTTTAAATTATACAGAAAATTAGCTGAAATAAACCAATAAAAATTGCTTAGTGCTACTTTATCATTTTCATGGAATTACAATGGATTACAAGAGAGATTCCATGTGTCCGGAAGAACACTATGGCTTGAGATGAAACTCAGTGGCAGGATACTTGCTCAGCATCGACCAAGCCTTGGATTTGATCCTCAGCATAGCAAAAGTAAAGTAAGAGAACAGAATGTCCGACTTCTTTACTTCCTTTTCTATCCATGTTTGCGGCCTCTGCGTGCCTACCACCACGCAGATGTTTTCCTGTTGTTAGTGTCCACAACAGAAGGAGGTCAGCAGTCTTTTGAGCACACTCATCTTGTCTTTGTCTTGCTTAAATTTATGCTTAAATACTGACTTGCATCAAGGCTAATTTTAAAGGAGTTATCCACATTTAATTTTGTCCTTCCAAGTTCCCTCTTTCCCGTCTCAGGACACACCATTTTTTCAGGAGGCTAATGGTTAGGGTTCATCATTTAGAGGAAGAGTATGACAGGGCAGACTGTCTCTTGCTTTTATTTTAATTCAAAACTCTTGGAGAATTTAATATTGAAACAGATAAAATATTTGATTAAGAAAAATAGACTTTTCCCCTTGGATCTAAACACAGCTTCCTTCAGCCTGGGTTAACAACAGAATGAGCAGATGAAGAGCAGAGGCCATTCGTACCAAAGACAGGAAGTGGACAGGTTTGGAGGCCGTTGGATCAAAAAGACTCTACAGTCTACTTCCCTATGCATCCGCGTCCGCAGTACTGTGAGCCCCGGGGGCGCTTGTGGCCGTCTGTAGGCTGAGGGGATCCTGAAGACCCCGCAGAGCTCCCAGGTGACCCAGCCCTGTGGGGTGTTCATAAACAGTAGCATTGGAAGAGGAGAGACAAGCAGTAATGGTGACATCGCAATGTCGGTCTCCGTGATGCAATGTCCCTCAAGTAACGAATGAGAGGAAGAAGGGACGGATCCCTCAAGGATCCTGTGAGACCATGTTCATCTG
Source organism: Peromyscus maniculatus bairdii (assembly GCF_049852395.1). Lineage (NCBI taxonomy): Eukaryota > Metazoa > Chordata > Mammalia > Rodentia > Cricetidae > Peromyscus > Peromyscus maniculatus. The sequence continues at coordinate 4,947,273 of NC_134870.1, forward strand.
CCTCACAGGGCTCTGCAGATTGTAGAGGAGATCAGAACTCCCAAGACAGCCAAGTTTCTGCTCCTCTCACAGAATGGATGCACAAATAGAAGTTAATTGGAATTTTCTTTACACACCTGTGAAGGACTTAATTCAAAATTACAAGTGTGGTTTCTACCAGTTGTATCACTGGGTGTTTAAATATTGTATATGTACACACACACACACACACACACACACACACACACACACACACGCATTATTCTGGAAACCATCTCAGTTGGCTGTCTTGTCCTTCCTGATGCATACTTCAGTCTCCTGTCTCCACAGGCGTGTGTTTAGCCTACTATTTCTGATGCACCTTTCCACGTGACTACAGGCATCTCTGCACCACAGACACCTTGTGAGACACTCCTGGGACCATTTCAGTGGGATTTGACACAACTGAAATATTGCCAGCTGACTCTTATCTGAAGATCCAATTTTTACTCAGTTACCTATACTTCAAGCTTTCATTTTCCTTTATAATCTCCTGAAAGACTTAACTGTCAGCCAGTTTATGGGATGATTTCCTAGCTTTTCAGTATTTTCTCTTCTCTGGTAACATGATTTTTTTTAATGAGTGCTCTCCCTAGGGAATTAATTATTACCTTGAAGAGTATATTCACATAGTTCCATCAAGACATCTTAAAAATTATCAAACCCTTGACAGACACACTGTGTAGCTTTTAAAACTCAATTCATGTGTGTGTAGGATTTTTCCCAACTCCACTGAATCAGAAAATTTTATTTATTTTATTTATTTCTTCTGACTTTCAACTTTCTCTCTTACTCTGTCTTTGTTAAGTAGAGAAAGCAAATTCTTTAGCTGCTGTTATCTAATGGGCATGTGCTGGAGCACACGGACTTACGTAGTTCTGGGCATGTGCTGGGGCCCACAGAGTTATATATTTCCCAGGCTATGCCGGAACACACAGACTAATGGTAACTCTGAGTGAGATGAAACCTATTGCATGCTTATGGCTTCTCATCACTGCACAGCCTAAGTTTTGTGGAGATGAGGCACATTATCTGTCAACTTGATGGTTAATAATGATTGTCAATTTGACAGGATCTAGAATCTCCTAGAGTCATACCTCTGGGCACGAATTTTAGTCTGGATTAATTGAGGTGAAAAGACACTCTCCAACTGTGAGAGGCTCCAGTCCCTGTGTTAGGGTCTGGGCCTGAATGAAAACGACTGTGAGCTGACTACCAGCATCCACCTCTCTCCAATTCCTGACTAACTGTCTCTTGTTCCTGTCGTCACAGCTGGAGTTGCTTTTATGGCACCCACCATACAAGCAGGCATGCACCCACACACTATGATGGACTGTACTCTCAGACTGTAAGCCAAACTGAAACCTTCCTCCCTTAAGTTACTTTTGTCATAGCAACCAGAAACAGTAAGACTGATTCAGTCGTTGTGATTTGGATACAAAGTATCTTCTCAAAGGGCCCACTTCTAAAGGCTTACTTCCCAGTTGCTGAGGGTCTTGAAGATGCAGTTGCATTACAAGAGTGCTAACCTTATTAATGGGTTAATCCATGATGAGTTCCTGGCTGAATGGGCTGTTAAGAAGTGAGAGTACCATGGGAGAGCTGTCCCCGTTATCTGCCATGTGGAGGCATGGTCGGGGTAGAGTCATGCTGTTGTGTCCCTCCTCAGCTGCAGCAGTCAGGAGAGTGGCTACTACACCTCTCCTGGGCAACACAGTAGAGCTGGCCCTGAAGGTGTAGGTGTAGGAGAACCGATCAGGACTTGAAAGCAGGCGAAGTGACCCCACCCCTTGCTCATCACTGCCAAGGGTGAACAAGCCAGGACAATGCTGGAGAGCTCACTGTGATGGTGAGGACAAGGGAGAGCTGTCAGGCTGACCAACCCTTCAACTACGCAGGACCAGAACCAGAGTTAAGTGTTGGCTCATCCCAACATCCACCCCATCTGTGATCTGCTGGAGCACAGGTGTGTGTGTGTGTAGGGGGGTGGGGTGGGGGTTCTGTGGACCTAGGGCTGCAGGGTCTTCATGAAACAGGGTAGCAATGGGATGTCCAGGAAGAGTCCCAGTGGGGGCTATGTGTGGATGATGCAGCAGAGACCAGGGGAGAACCAGACCAATGATTCTTTGTAATGAATGCCTACAGGTAAAGATGTATGGATAAAGGGGGTTTACTTTGTGACTCACTGTATCACACTGCAGCTTCCCTGAGATGTCCCCTTTCTTCCTTTTTCCCCTCCCACTTTTTAGCTTAAATTTGGGGGAGGGTGAGAAGATTGCAGGGGCAGAGGATGGATGGGAGGGGACGGGAGGTAGGTGGGATCGGGATGCATGATGTGAAAGACACAAAGAATAAATGTAAAAAGAAAGTTAAAATAAATTAAAAAACATTAGAAAGAAAACTTTAGGAGTACCACACCAAAGGGATCATTTTTGAACGGGTGTCTTATTCCTGCCTCTTTCACATCTCACTTACCGCTTCCTGGCTACTGTGAGAGGATTGGCTTTCCTCCAGTGTGCCCTTCTTCCAGGTGTTTCTACCTCACCAGAGACTAAAAAAATGGGGTCAGTAGACCATGGATTGAAATTTCTAAAACAATGAGCCAAAATAAATACCATACTTTTAAAATAATTTCTCAGGATAAGGTAAGGCCGGGGAAGCTAACATAGTCTTTGTGTCCAGTTTGTAGAGCAGTTCTTCACTGAGACACAATGGCCCTCCTCCAGCTAACCACTCCTAAGAGGAAATACCACTGAAGGACAGGAATGTTTCAGTCTCCACCAGGCTTTCTTTTAGGCCACCAACCAGCTCCCAAATTATGACATGGAGTCTTAATATTTGCTATGAGTGCTCGGCCTTATCTTATGCCTGCTTCTTGTTAGCTCTTATATCTTGACCTGTTTCTCTTCATCTACATTTTGCCTTGGGCCTTTTTACCTTCCTTCCTTCCTTTCTCTCTCCCTTCCTTCCTTCCTATCTCTCTCTCTCTCTCTCTCTCTCTCTCTCTCTCTCTCTCTCTCTCTCTCTCTCTCTGTCTTATTTCCTGCTTCCTCCAGTGTCTGTCTGTCTGGCAGCTGCCTGGCTTCTGGCCCCAGGCATGCCCCTCTCTTTCTCATTAGTTCTCTTGTTCTTCCCTCTCTCTTCAGCCTAGATTTCTCCTTCTACTTATTCTCTCTGCCTGCCAGTGCCACCTATCCCTCTCCTTCCTATATATTGGCCATTCAGCTTTTTATTAGACCAATCAGGTGCCTTAGGCAGGCAAGGTGAAACAAATGCTGCAAACACATCTTTACACAATTAAACAAATGTAGCACCAACAAATGTAACACATTTTTACATTGTTAACAAAGGTAGCATAAACAAATGTAACACATTTTTGCCAAGTTAAAATAGTATTCCACAACACTCAAGACAACAGCTACAGTCCTCATGAAGGCTGCTCACCATCCTTAACTCACAGCAGATCAGATCTTGGCATGATAAAAAGTTTCACAAAATGCCACAAAGCTAGTGAACACGTGGGACTATGTGTAGGGTTAGGGGCTAGTCCATGAGCAGCCTCACATTCTGCCACTTAAAATGTGGAATCCACTAAAGTTGCTCCCTGCTCTGAGGTGGGAGGCAGCCTCATGCAGTGCTGTAGAGCAGGCTTTTCCTGGGGAGTCCTCTTGAGGGGTCCTGCAGGGCGTGCGTGCTATGAGCCAGTGCTCAAACCCTCCATGTCCACTCCCTCCTTTTGAGTATCTGGGTGTCAGGGCAGCTAGCCCTATACTAGGTCCAGAGCCAGGAGACAATGATAAGGAGTTAGGGGACATACTCTACAGTCCCTTCCTGTGGATCTTTGATGGCGTGGATTCCATGAAATTTGACTGTCATGGGTAGGAGAGATGCATACAGAAGACACTCCCATTGGAAGAGTGGTAAAAAGTCCAAATTATCTTCCCCAGCCAACCCAAGACTATGAACAGCTGCAGGCAGAAGCCAAGAAACTTGTTTCCTGAAGTACTCCTTTCTTCCCTCCCTTTTTCCCTCCTCCCCTCCCTTCTTCCCTCCCTTTCTTTGCTTGATGAACAAGCAACGTGTTCAGAGCTAGAAGCATTAAGTGCTGATGGAAAGCTGAGGAGAAACAGCTTTCTCCTGCCTGCAGATGCATCATTGGTTTACAAGAGTCACGACTAAAGGAAGCCTGGGATTCAACAGCAGGGACTGTGAACTCTTCGAGCTCAGGGAAAGGCACTTCAGCAGAGAACACAAGTTCTCATGAAGGACTGGCAGCAGAGCCGTGCCCGAGACCCTTTCTGGATGCTGAGGGAGGAAGACAGGAACACATAAATCATGGCCATTGGGCAATGTCTTTGAATGTCCCCAGGGGCCGAGGTATAGAGGACTGACAATCTGAGGGATGCAGGTGAAGCCTCTGCACCTATAATTCACAGGCACTGTATCACTCTTGTCTCATTCACTTCTATAAGCCAGTGGGCTCTGAACCAACCTCAGGTGGCAGGCAGTGTCTCCTTGTAAAGACATTCTTCCTTAAAGTCTTAGTCAGAAGCAAGGAGACAACTTGTATGAAAATGTGCTAGCACTGTTCCTCTCCAGCCTGATCTTATTTTGTAGTCTTTTACTGGGTTAACCTAGACGTTTTTATACTTTATTTGTGTCTGTGTGCTCGCATGTGTGCATGTGTGTCCATGTGTGTATGTGTGTGTGTGTGTTTACATGTGTGGGTACACACATGCCAAAGTGTGTGTGTAGGTCAGAGGGCAATTTGTAGGAACAGGTTTACTCCTTCCACCATGCAAATCCTGGGGATTCAAACTCAGGCCATCCTTTCTATGATTTTATACTGTACAGACCATTATGTCCCCCATCTTTTCAAATAACAGAAGACAAACAGAAATGTCAAATTATACTCTATCATTGAATACACTTGTTATTTTTATAGAGGTGTCGCATGGCTTAGAAATAAGCAAGTGACACTTTTGGGGCTTTGATGGTTCTTCCTGCTTGAGACAGGGGTCCACATAAAGGACCTCTGTGGCATTATAGTCCACCTATGATATTTCACTAGTTCTTGTTATACTTGGTTTTTCTTAACCCTTAATTTTTTATGTGGTGCCAGACAATAGCCTGATTTGGGCTGATTTCAAGGTCATTAAAGAGTTTCAATTGCCCCCCAGTGTCTTTTTTACACTTGATTTCTAGTGCTTGGCAACTGTCCAATAGGAGGAACATTTCAAGATTAGGGCAGAGATAGCAGATTTCTCACCCCCTTTGTCTGCATGTGCAGACATCACCAATCAATCACCGTTCTTTTCTGCTGAGTCACCTTCCTCTACTGGGTGCGACAAACAGCCGTGTCCAATCAGAGGAGTTCGAACCATCTTTTCTCTGCTTGCTTTAATGCTTTGCTCTGTATGAAAATGCAAACATTTGAAGGAGAGTAAAAATTTGTTACCACTTACTGACAACTGAATGTTAAAATAACCCAAAGCACTGGAAGTAGCGCTCCTTCTAACATTAAGGGAGAGAACTCCGGGGCTTTGGCATGCAGGAGAGAGGTAGCAGAATCCATGAGTTTCCTGAAGGTAGACTTCACCTACTTAACAATTTCGCCTAAGGCGAGTGCTGCCGAAAGGATCAGTTCTCTCCAGGGCATCTATTTCAACCATTTACCATCAAATAAAACTTACAACTGGCATATGAATTCTTAGGCCAAGGGCATTTTATTTTTTGAAATTTTAAAGTGCTTGTTGGGTAAACTACTTTAAAAATTCAAGAGCCCTAAAAGAATCCCAAGAAGAACCATGGAGGAAAGGTGAGCGAGGTGTAGATTGTCAAGGCGGGATCAGTGCGGCGGCACATCAGGCATGCACAGCCACTCTGGAGGCCCGCAGACTTGCAAATACTATGTGCTTGCATAGTTAACAGTCCTTTGCTGCACACTGGCAAGCCAACAGGGAAAGGAAGGCAGGATCAAAGACATTTAGGAAGAAGTATAAAGACTTGAGTTTATGGTTCAGATGGAGTAACAAGGAATAGACCTGGTTTTTGTTGTAAGTGAAGGAAAAAAGTGAACACAGTTAATCAAACACTGGACATCAGACAACCAAAGAAATAGGAAGTGAATGAGAAGAGTCTAAGACCCATGAGAGTATTTCCAGGTCACAGTGCAAGGGGGGGAGCCCTAGGGAGATCAAGGTCAGATAGACCTTCTGGGACGGGAGCACAGTTACTCACTTTGGCACTAGTGACATCTTTGGTGGCATGTTTTGTAGGATGTTGAGCAGCAAGCCTGACCTCTGCTTATATCCTCATCATAGAATAGTGATGACACCCCCAAATGTTTCAACATTGCTGGACTCTCTGTGAGAGGACAATGGGAGAGTGCTGGCGTAAAGGGAATAAGGCTTAACCCTGATACAGAGTTGGGAATCAAGCTGCTTCCCATCAGCCAGCGCAGAAAAAACTCACCAAACGTGCTGGACACAGTGAGTGCACGGAAGAGGCTTGTCTGGGCAGTGGGGAGAAGTGGATTGAGCATGGGCCCAGTCCCCATCTAACAAAGTTACCAAGTCAACAGGAGCAAACGATTTGCAAGCAATTTACTTCCATTCCAGCATGAAGCTTTAGAATAGCCAAAGAGTACAAAAATATCCAGTACTCCAAAGGTCAAATTTACAACACGTGGGATCTCTAATGAGGAAATCAGTCAGTCAATTGAAACTGTCTCACTACTGGTGCTGAATTAGCAAAGAGCAGCACTAAATAGTTACTAGCTTTTCATTTTAAATCATCAGGAAGTTAACTAGAGAAGTGAATAATTTTTGAAAGAATCAATATGATCTTCAAAAACTGAACATGGACTGAGCATGTGGCTCTGTTAGGACTGTCCCCACTGTGCACAGAGCTGTGTGTTCAAGTCTCAGAACCACATGGTGCACACTTGGAATCCTTGAACGTGGGAGACAGAGGCAGGAGGATCAAAAGTTCAAAATTATCTTCTACTGTATACTAAGTTCAAGGCCAGCCTGGATTACATAAAACCCTGTACCAAAAGAGAGACAGAGAACCTGGTCTACAGAGCAAGATCCAGGACAGCACCAAAACTACATGCAGAAACCCTGTCTCAAAAAGCAAAACACACACACACACACACACATACACACACACACACACACACACAGAGAAAGAGAGAGAGAGAGAGAGAGAGAGAGAGAGAGAGAGAGAGAGAGCAGAGAATAGTGAACTAGATGGTACAATGAGAAAATATAGCATTAACATTTTAAAAAACTGAGTGGTAGTGAATCCTGGGAAATATACATGTAAGCTGCATCTTCAGAGCATTTGAAAGATAGAAAATGACTATATATATATATATATATATATATTTGTTTTTTTGAGACAGAGTTTCTCTGTGTAGCTTTATGCCTTTCCTGGAACTCACTCTGTAGCCCAGGCTGGCCTCAAACTTACAGAGATCTGCCTGCCTCTGCCTCCCGAGTTCTGGGATTAAAGGCATGCGCCACCACCGCCCAGCAACCGAAAATATTTGAAAAAAATAATTGCTGAAAGTTTTCCAAGTTTGGTGAAACCCATACATTGATACAAACAAGTTCAATGGATTCCAAGCATAAAATTTGTCAAGTAAAATGCACCAAGCTTCATCCTCATGGAATGACTCGAAACAGGCAGTAAGAATAAAATCATGCAAAGGAAAATAATGGATGACTTCAGATCCCGTATTAGAATTAAAGTGAGAAGGGAGTGGAAAGGCACTTTTTGTTGTTTAGTTGTTGTTTTGGTTTTTTGTTTGTTTGTTTGTTTGTTTTAGTAACCCTGGCTGTCCTAGAACTCACTCTGTAGACCAGTGACCAGGCTGGCCTTGAACTCAGAGATCTGCCTGCATCTGCCTCTTGAGTGCTGGGATTAAAGGTGTACTGTTATTACCATCAAAACACTGATTGTATGTATGCCCTTAAAAGTTTCATCCTATATTGGCTCAGTGGTTCAGAGCACTGGTTGCTCTTGCAGAGGACCTGGGTTCAGTTTCCAGCATCCACCTGGTGACTTGTGGATAACGCCATGCATAATTCCAGTGTTAGGAAATCCAATTCCTTCTTCTGGACTCCACAGGCACTGTGAGTAGGTGGGGTACATACATTCGGGCAAAACACCCCTACATATAAATAAAGCAAATAAATCTAAAACCAAATTTTTGTCTTAATTCCTTCCCTGGCTTATCTTCCCAATATCACTAAAATATAAATTGACATTAGTCTGCCCTAAACCTGATCCTTTCCAGGTCTGGTAGTGTTTAACATTCTCTGGGATGGACAATTCCCCTGGAAGGGGTAGAGCGGGCACAGCTGCTAGTTTCCTGTGGCCACTTCAAAAGCATCAGCAGGGAGGGGGGGTCGCCAGCTGTCCAGCTGCTGCAACTGTGTGACACTGAGCTGGCCTCTGTCCTTGGGTCTTCAAGGCTGCTATGATCAAGCTCAGGAAAAAGGAAATGGAACCCAGACTCGGGCCCACCCCAGGGGCTTTCCATATACACTTAATGCTTGCTGTTTTCCACTCTACAGAACACGGAATCAACTCACAGTCCTCTACATGCCAGCATGGCTCTGCTGTAACTTAATCTTTTTAGAAGGTTAAGTTAATCCCGGCTTTCACTGTTGCAGCATTTCAACCTAACAGTTCTCCACACACCATCTAATTGGATTGGGTAGGCCTCTATTTAAAGAGATTTGTTTAGTGACAGTGACGATTTGAGCTTTATAGGTAGGTCCCTTCGGCATAATATCAGAGTGACATAGAGAACATGCAGGTAGGCCCTGATAACAGATTTCAAACAAGCAGCTATTACCTGAAAGCTGTATCAGTTTAAGCACAAGCCATTCAGAAGCACATGTGTTCCAAGACGCTGTTACAGACTCTGTAAAATTACAGCCTGTGCAGAGGTGGGCCTGAGGTCACGCTAATGGGAGGTCACGTGACTTCTACAGGGACTTCTACTCATTTCAATGGTGAATTGGATACTAGGCTGAAATTTTAAAGGCTATTTGTCCTAAGAGATTATGAGTTCACACTGCCTCGGGTTGTATTCCATCGTTATAAAAGTCCAGGAGTCCTCCGCAAAGTTGGTTTTACCAACTAGAATTGGGGAATTACGTCTCTTACAATAAATTTCCCCACAATGGCCATTTGACATTTTTGAGGCAACCCCTTGCTTAACTGGCTGCAGGTAAAAATTAGCTATGTAGCTGGGTTTTAATAACAGTCTCTGGCTATGCTGAGCTACAACTACTCTGCCAGTTACATCTTTATGTATTATTTTAATATTCCATAAGATGCTTCTCTAATCTCCTTCTTGTCTCAGATATGAAATGGTTTTGTTTGCTTTGATTGTACCTTTCATTTGTAAATTTGGTAAATGGACATGTTACAAAATAAAATCTTGTATCTTGATTGGATTTGAAGTCTGAGTTATACTTTGAACCTTTGTTTCTGGAGATGACAGAATTGCTTTGGATGTACATTTGTGATTCGATATTTGCTTCAAGTATTTTAGGTATACATCCAAGAAAGGATGCATATGAATTGTCCTGGAAATTTTAAGAGTATGGAGCATAATGGAAAACATAAGGCTGTGAGAGGAGATAGAAAGAAAAACATCCTCAGGGAACCAGAAAATGGTAATGGGTGGGTTTAGTTCTTTCTTGTGGTGGGAAGAGAAGGGCAGGGCCAGACCAGTTCCTCACCAGGAGGAGTGTTGTCGGCCTAGAAGGTAACGTGTTAGCTAGTTTTCTGTCACTGTGACAAAATGTCTGAGAAAAAAAATCGACCAAAAAGGAAAAAAGGCTTGTTTTCTCCTATGGTTCCAGAGATGTCAGGGTGGCCACTCTGACCCGTTGCTTTTGGTCCCGTGGTAAGACAGCACACCATGGCCATGGTGGGAGTGTAAGGCAAAGGGAACTGCTTACCTAATGCTAGCCAGGAAATGAAAGAGAAACAGGCAGGAGGGAATGGAATCTCTCCCCCATGACTGTTCTTCCCCTGAACCCATTTCCTTGAAGTCCCGTCACTCCCCACAGCATCAGAGCTTGGGACTGACCAACGGATTCACGAGCCTTTCTGGGGACGCTCATCCAAGCCATGGTAGTTAATACATACAAGGAAGAAAAATAAAGTGTGTGCTGATTTGTTCTCTTGTCTCCACCCAAAACAGCACTTGACCAGAAGTGGGATTCTCCCTCCCACCAGAGGCTGGTCTCCAGGGAACACAAGCTAGTTTCACCCTACCCAGCTCAGTTCTGACACCGGAGATCTGACTCTCCAGGCTTGGGGGCAGTTTTGTAATACTGTTACCGTATCCTGCCTTGCTCACTGCAGATGGCAATTGGTCGAGGGAGTCATCTGTACTTTTCTTACTAGCCTGCCATAGACTGGGTTGCCCTGGAGTTTTATTAACTTGCTAGAGAATTCAGGGAAGTGCTTTACCTGCATTTACCCATTAGTGTTAAAGGATACTTTACCGGGTACAGATGAACAACCCGATGGAAGAAGGGAGTACATTACCGCGTGAAAGACAGAGAAGAGAGCTCTCATGCCCTCTCTGGTACATTGCTCTGAAGGAACTTCCTCCACCAACCATCTTTTCCAGGGTAGAGACAGACAGGCAAGGGGTGGGCATGAGAGAGGTGACTGAAAATCCAATTTCTGCCTTCCTCTCAGCAGGATTAAAATGTTGTTAATAAACTTTTAATCTTCAAATGTTCTTATACCTAATGAAAATTTGCATTAGCATCATGGAGGGTCCCATACACCTTCCTCCTGACACTAACACTGCATTTTGCTGCAATTAATGAACAAATATGGACAGATTATTATTAACCAAAATCCATACTTCATTAATATTTCCCTGTTATTCGTGTCCCTGTTAACGTCACAGGTCCCCATCCAGGACTACATTCACTCACTTGTCACCTCCTTAGGCTCTGCTTCACTCTGACAAGTTCTCAAATTTCTCACGGTTTTGATCATCTTGACTGACTGTGAGCCTAGCCTTTAACAGCTGAGCCATCTCTCCGACCCCATATTGACCGTTTGAAAGAGTGCAGATCTGGTGTCCTGTAGAATGTTCTTCAATTCAGAGTTGCCTTATGTTTCCTGTGAGCTTATATTGGAGTTACAGATTTGAGAGAGGAAGTCCATGAATGTAAAAGTCATCCTTCCTCAGACTCTGTCAAGGGGATGTGCTGTAATCATGATGTTGACCTTGTGGGAAGAGCAGCATCAACCTTTATCTCTATGTGACACTGTTTGCCAGCCTTCTCTGGTCTATTCTTCTCTCCTCCATTTGCTACTCCATACTTCTTTGGAAGAAGTCACACGAGCCAAGTTATTTTAAGGGATGGATAGCTAAATTCCACTCCCTGAGGAGAAGCTGAAGAAATCGCTGGTGACTTTGATATAGAGGAAGTCCTTCCATTTCTCCCACTCAGCTGCTTGTTCAGTCACTTTAGCTCACTCTTATTTACATGTGTACACACACAAGCACCAGGCTTTTCCCTTTTTGGGCCAACAACCAGCTCCCAAATCACGACACAGAGACTTCTTACTAGTTTTAAATGCTCAGCCTAGCTTAGGCTTGTTTCTGGCTAGTTCCTTTAATGTAAGTTATCCTGTTTCTCCTTATCTACCCTTTGCCTCAAGGATTTTTACTTTTCTTTCCTTCTGTATGTCTTACTTTTGGTTTCTTGTGTCTGCTGGCTGGCAGCTGCCTGGATTCTTGCCCGTGGCTTTTCCCTCATTCTCTCTTCCTTCTCCCCTCTTCCTTCTTTGGAGCCTAGATTTCTCCTCCTATTTATTCTCTCTGCCTGCTAGCCCTGCCCATCCTTTCTCCTGCTTAGCTATCGGCCATTCAACTCTTGATTAGACCATCAGGTGCCTTAGGCAGGCAAGGTGAAACAAACCCAACACATCTTTACATAATTAAACATAGATTGTTACATTGTTAAACAAATACAGCATAAACAAAAGTAACACATACTTTCAGAGTTAAAGCAATATTCTGCAGCATAAGCAAATGTAACACATCTTTGCCCAGTTAAAATAATATTTCACTAAACACACACACACCCCTACCTTATTTTGTCATATTTTGGGTTAAAATCTGAAGCTACTTTATTTGTTTTCAAACTGTTCCACCATAGTATTGGGAGCTCCTCCATTTGCCTCATGTCCCTTAGATATCTTCAACCATTGTGGGTTTGTTTTGTTTTGTTTCCATTGATTGTTTTCTTGCTCTCTGATACTTCAGGATCTTACAGTGATATCTGGTATACCTCTTGCTCCAGGTCCCGAATCAAGCAGTCTTTCAGGAACCCTGGTTCCCTTTGTCCTAGCTGGCTTTCTCTTGCAGTGACACAGACAGTGACTAAAAACAACTTGGGGAGGAAACTGTTTACTTGGCTCATATTTGCACAGCACAGTGCTTCAAAGACTGAGGGAAGTCGGGGCACAAACTCAAGGCAGGAACCTTCAGGCAGGAACTGCAGCAGAGGCCATGGGGGAGTGCTGATTATGGTTTGCTCGGCTTGGGTTGTATAAGATAGAAAGCTGAGCAAGCCAGTACTCAGCATTCCTCCATGGCCCCTGCTTCAGCTCCTGCGTGAGCTCCTGCCCTGGGTTCCCTAGATGATGAACGCTAAACTGTAAGATGTAATAAACCTTTCTCCTCAAGTTGGCATTTTATTACAACACCAAAAGGCAAACAAGACATTCCCTGTGTGCCCATTCTCCAGTTCCTAACACTGTCATTTTACTTTCTCTTATATTTTTGGTTGTGAGCCTAGCCTTTAACGGCTGAGCTATCCCTCCAGCCCTTACTTTCTCTATGAACTTCATTACTCTAGTGACTTCATGTAAATGGGGTATATGTGTGTGTGTGTGTGTGTGTGTGTGTGTGTGTGTGTGTGTGTGTGTGTTATTTTCTATCTGCTTTCCTTTCCACTTCACACAAAATGGTCAGCTTTATTCTGGGTTGTGGTAACATGTGTCAGAGCTCTCTTGTATTTTAAGGTCACATAGCCTTTCTTCGTGCACATGGAACATATTTATGTGTTCATCTGCCAGGCCATTTGTGAATAATGCTGTTATAGCTGTGGGGTTATGAATATCTCGTTGAGTCTCTGCTTTCAGTTGTTTTAGGTATCAATCTGGAAGTGGACCTTGCTGGGTTGCTCTTCATTTAGAGTTTTGAGGTCTGACACATTGGTTTTCACAGCGACAGGATTATTTTATATCCGCCGGTGAGGCACAAGTGTTCAAGAAGAGCATCCACTGCTATTATTTTGCTAAATGTACATTGTATCAGTCTGTCTTCTGAATATTTACCTTCCCTATAGATCAGAAAAGCTTCTTTTTTACAGTGGATGGTAATTAATACAGGATTGCTAACTGGTTAATGTGGAGTGCCTGGGCCCAAAGAGGACACTGCATCAACTCTTCTCGGAGCTGAGGGAACATTACAGAAGAGAGGGCAGAGAGACTGTAGGGCAGAGGCTGGGGAGGGCGACTGTGAGATAAGAGTCTTCTGGACAGGACTTGGAGGTTGCACCAGTGAACCCATTCCGATGGTGGCTAGCTGCACAAGACCTGCAAAAGACTGGCTCACCAACATCTTCTCATGGAAGGGTGGGGGGAGGCTCGCAAGGCCCTGCCCCTCCCTAGGAGACTACTGACAGTTGATGGTGGGTCAGAGAAAGAGTGTCACTTTCTTCAGGGATGTAACTGCTGAGGAGTTGCCTAGGCTCCAGGAAACAAGGTCTCATCCATGCTCATGCCTGTGATGCTGTTTAAACCCGTGGGTTACAGACACCCCAGTGACCTCAAAGCAGGCAAAGAGCTTATTGGGGAGGAGAAGAGTTTCAGTGTGAGGAGGGATAGGGGGTGAGAAAGGGCAATAGGGAATGAGAAAGATTAAAATTAATTAAATATAAACTGTCATGGAATAAAAATTAATGAATTAGAAAAGTACCAACCACAATGGGTGTGGAGTGATGAGTGATGTCTCCGTGAAGCTTTGATCTTCTGTATCTTCCAGTGACTGGTGATGTTGAGTAAAGTTTGATGTTATTAATAGACCGTATTTGGGGAAATATCTCAATTTCTTTGTCTATTTTAATTGGTTTATTAGAAGTTTTAAAAATCTTTATATATTCTGAGTAACCCCTTGTAAAATGTATGATTTCCAAATATTTTTGTATGTTGTCTTTTCAGTCTGTTCATAGTGTTCTTGGGTACATGGAAATTTTGAATGTAGCCTATCAATATTTCTTTGGTTTTCCATGCTTTGAGCCATATCAAAGAAATTATCAGCTGTAATATCACAAAGCTTTTCCCTTATGTTTTCTTCTACAAATTTTAGTCTTGGCTTTACATTGAGATCTTTGATCCTTTTGGAGGTAATTTTCCTATCAGCATATTGCTGTGTCAACTGTATTCAATGACTTGCCAATACACACAATAGAATTGTCCATATCTTTACATGGCTTAGTAGTTGATTTTGTTTGGTCACTGGTCTTCTGTTACGTGGATATCTTTTTTATTCATTCACTTATGAAAGGACCCTAAGGTTGCTTCCAGCTTTTAGAGTGCATTAACAAAGAGACACAAGCATCTTTAGGTGTTTGTAAACATGCTTTTTTTATTATTTTATTTATTTATTTATTTATTTTTGATTTTTCGAGACAGAGTTTCTCTGTGTAGCTTTGTGCCTTTTCTGGAACTCACTCTGTAGCCCAGGCTGGCCTCGAACTCACAGAGATCCGCCTGCCTCTGCCTCCCGAGTGCTGGGATTAAAGGCGTGCGCCACCACCGCCTGGCATAAACATGTACTTACAATCCCAGAATTTACTTCCAACTGTCCGAGTGCACAATGCTGGGTCAAGTGAGGCTATATTTAGCTTTTGTAAAGAAGTGTCAGCTGTGGGATGGTCTGTATGTCAAATTACTCTGGTTGGTCAACAAATAAAACACTGATTGGCCAGTGGCCAGGCAGGAAGTAGGTGGGACAAGGAGAGAGGAGAATTCTGGAAAGCGGAAGGCTGAGGCAGAGAGACACTGCCAGCCGCCGCCATGACCAGCAGCATGGGAAGATGCCGGTAAGCCACCAGCCACGTGGTAAGGTATAGATTTATGGAAATGGACTAATTTAAGCTATAAGAACAGTTAGCAAGACTGTATAGCCACGGCCATACAGTTTGTATGCAATATAAGTCTCTGTGTTTACTTGGTTGGGTCTGAGTGGCTGTGGGACTGGCAGGTGACAAAGATTTGTCCTGACTGTGGGCAAGGCAGGAAAACTCTAGCTACAAGTGTCAGATTGTTTTTTAAAATAGGTTGTGTTGTTGTATCACCAGGAAACAACGAGAGCTCTTATTTCATGTCTGTGCCAACAGTTACTGTCCTCAGCTTTTGAATTTTAGCTGTTTTAATGGCATTTAGTGATATTCATTTTTTATTTACATGTAAGTCATATACTGTAAAACTCATTCTCTTAGGACTAGAGAGGTGGCTCAGAGGTTCAACGGACATATTACTGTTGTAGAGGACCTGAATTTTGTTCCCAGTACCCATGTCAGGTAGCTCATAACAGTATGTAATATCAGAGAGATCTCAGGCACTCTGCTGGTCTCTGCAAGCATTTGTACTCATGTACACACACACACACACACACACACACACACACACACACACACACACACCCTAATTTAAAGTAAATCTTTAAAAATTCACTCTCGTTATATGACTGAGAGTTTGTATTTACATATTCACTATGTTACGTAGCCATCACTATGATCTACTTTAAGAATATTTTTACCATTCTGATAAGAGAAATCCACATTAACAGGCACTCTCTAGTTCCCTTGCCTACAGTTATTATTTCTGGTTGTGTAGATTCATAATTTCTGAATATTCCATATAAATGCAACACCATTCTCTATAGTTCTGTCCTTCCTTGTATGGCTTCTTTCAATTGTAATGCTTTCCAGATTCGTTTATGCCTAACATCTACCAGCATTACTTCATTTTCATTTTTGGATTATATTCACTGCATGGATTTATCACATCTTACTTACCCTAAGTTAAGGATAGATATTTGAGTTGTCCCCATAGCCTGACTACTAAGCACAATGGCACTAAGACCCTCTGTGTATAAGAATTTGTTTGGACATGTTTCCAGTTTTGAGGGAATATACTAAGTAGGAATTCTGGGTCACATGCTGTCTGTCTGAATACCTTTTCAAGGACTCCGCAAACTGTTTTCCAAGGTGTTTGCACTGTCTTGCAGCCTGTCCCCAGCAGTGCCTAAATGTTTTAACTTTGCTATCCCCACATCTACATTTGTTATTACACAGTGGTTCCTATTGTGCTTGGATGTTCATTTCCCTGTGATTGATTCTGAAGACCTTTCATGTGCTTATCAGACAGATTGTGTGTTGTGTTTGTGTTTGTGTGTGTGTGTGTGTGTGTTGCTTGTATGTGTGTGTGTGTTTTGTGTGTGTGTTGTGTGTGTGTGTTGTGTATGCAGTGTGTGTATGTGTGTGTGTTGTGTGCGTTGTGTGTGTGGTGTGTATGCAGTCTGTGTATATGTGTGTGTGAAAGTGATATATGTGTATATTTGAGTGCAGATATGCTCACTCATGCAGGCACATGTGGTGGACAGAGGATGATGATTTTCTCAATCACCTCTCCTTTTTTTTTCTTTTTGAGATAGTCTTTGACTGAACATTGAACCCACTTTCCTACTGGACTGGCCGCCAGCCCTGCTCTTGGGTTATAGACATGTGCTCCCACATCTGGCTCTTATGTGGCTAGATATCTAATCTCGGGTTCTTGTGCTTGTGAAACAAGCACTTTACCAATGACTGTCTCCTCAACACTGGCTTTATATTTTCTTGATATTAAGGTACAAAAGCTTTTCATTTTGATGTATAATTTATAAATATTACTTACGTGACTTTATATTTGGTATCAAATCTAAAAAATCAATAACTAGTTATTGATTTAATAAATGAAACATAATAAGTGAAATAAATGCATGGCCATGTACATCTATTCCTATTTTCCCCCCTTATTTTCAGCTTTTCCATTCTGGCCTTTGACTTACTGCTGATTTTGTTCTCAGGTGTGAGGTACCATCTCTTTACTTACATTTACCTGCTAATGGTGGTGCTGAGGGCCAGCCAGTGAGTGACTGCTGATTTGGTTCTCGGTGTGAGGTACCATCTCTACTTACATTGTCTGCTCTTTGCCATGTTTGACACAGTGCCATTTTCAGATTAGTATTTTCATTTTCTTACTGTTTGATTTTAAGGGTTGATTGTGGGTTTTGGATACAAATTCTTCATCAGATCAATGCTTTGCAAGTATTTTCTACTAATCTGTGTCTTATCTGTTTTGCTAACAGTGCCTTTCACGGTGTAAAAATATCAACTTTTCATAGCATACGATTTACCAATTTTTCTTTCATTGATTATGCTTCTGGTGGTATCTAAAAATTCAACACCTAATCCGAGGTCCTGTAGATTTTCTTCTGTTCTCCAGGAGGTTTTACAGTTTTCCACTTGGTGTTTGAATCTACGGTGTAAAACAAAAACTGCAACATGTAAAAGGCCAATGGCTAGGTACATTGTCATTGCATAAGGCTATCCAATTGTTTTATCTTCCTATGTTCAAAGCCTATCTTTCTTCCATTGAATTGTCTTTGTAGTCTTGTCAAAGACCAGTTGGCTGTGTTTATATGGTTAATTTATGTGCTTTCCATTTCATTCCATTGATCTCTGTGTCTATTATTTTGCCAGTAACATAATGTCTTGATTCATATATCTAATTTTTGTTCATGTGTTTATTCATCCATTCATTTATCATTTCCTTAATAAATATTTATTGATTATCTCCATTGTACAAGATATTATGCTAGAAATCAATCCCGAAAATGAAGTTACTTCAGACATAACTGCTTTCTAAGAACTTTGATAGAATTGGAAAGTTTGGCCCAAAGGTATTATAATATTTGCAAAGAAATAGTGTAAAACAACATCATCAAGGGTAGAAAGGCAATAATAGACCCACAGCTATTTGGAGTACTGTAATGGGAGTTTTCTAAAGAGATGTTCCTGATTCTGACTTAGAACAAAGCTATCTGAGTAAGGACCAGAGAGATTGGTAAGATTTCACTAAATGGGGAACTGACACCTGTTGAGGCGAAAGCAGAGTAGACAAGGTAAAGGGAAAATGTAAAGTCAAACTGCTCTGTCCACCAGAAGCACCACCAAAGCCACATACACAATTTTAAATTTGCCAGAAGCTATATTACAAAACAAACACTTTAATTCTATAATTTTATGATCATCTAATATATCCCAAATACCATTGTATCAAAGTCAAACTCTACTGAGCTATTTTACACTTGTTTGTTTGTTTTGGTACAAGGTAATGACAAGTCTGTGTGTAGATTGCTTTTAAAGTACTTAATCATTTAGAGCTGTCTTTTTTCAAGTGCCTGACATCCATGTGTGAACTGTGGCTGCCATATTGGATTTTGGAGGAAAGGATAGAAAGACAGGCTATGATCATGCTATACAGGACCTTGAGTGTTATGGAATGAATTGACTCTAATTGATGGGTCAGCACTGACACTCTTGAGCAAGCCAGCAACTCCTACTTACACAGCTCTCCTCCCCTTGACTGGAGGTCCCAGGTAGCTCCTCAGTATATGTGTGCTAAGTGACTATTGAGCTTTCTGAGCAAGACTTTATGAGGATTAACTATAAATACATTCAAGGAGGTAATGCTTGGAAATTATTGCCTAGCATACTGGTTGTATGGAGGTATAGGTGGGACAAACTTATGTAAGACAGATTTGTTAGTCTTTGAGTTTAGATTTGCTCACATGCAATTGCCTCATACAGAAAAGAAATGCTTTCCTCAAAGGATATGGTTTGAGCGTGACGGGTTGAAGATACACCTGCTATATAAAGCATCACTGTGTATTTTCATTTGAGAATGCTCCCTTGAGAGTGAAAAGTAGAAGCCCTCCAACATGACAATTGTGATAGCATGATAATGCCTGTCCTTGGCTGGATGTGGGAAGAACCCAAGCAGTTTACTTGGATTTGGGTGGTTGTGACTACCAATCTTCTTGCCAAATCTATTTTCTCAGCCTAGCAGGGTTCTGATCTGAAAAGCTTTTTTTGTTTTTTATTTATTTGTTTTCCATTTGAGATTATTTCCAAAGACTGATAGTGAAGTACCTATTAAGAGGCCATTCGATAAGAGGAAATGAAATATTTGCATGCTAGGGCTTGTGGGATGTTGAATTTTAGGCCTATCAAACTCAACAGTGTCCTCTTAGGCTTTTCAAGAGAAAATTTTCCCATATTCGAGCATGTCCTCCATGAGCGATGACAGATTTCTGCATGTTGATATGCACATTTCATTGTGCTTTCTCTGTAGCTAAGCTAGACTGGGTTTCTGCTGTAACACCTTTCTTAGTGCAGTGGAAAGACGTATCCTTGGTTTGGGTTTTTCACTCTTTGATTAGAATTCAGCTCTAATGCGTCTTGTAGACAGGTAACCACACCTGCTCTCCTGTATGACCAGCCTCCGAGAGCCTGGCAGATGATTCACCGCTGCTTTCTCCTCAGCCCTGCAAGTGGCCAAGAGCTGGGTCTCGCCTGCTGGGTCCTGGTTAGGTCATGGCTATTATTACAGAGCATATGAGCTTCTGAGAGATTATTCCCACATCACCCAGAAGTGCACTCCTTTAGCATGGCTGCTCTAGGAAGCCACAGTCTCAACAGATGGCCAGAAATCCACCTCGATCCCCCACAGAGGAGGACAGTGGTTGTAGACAAGCTGTCTGCGCCCAATAACTTTTTTTGTATGAATGTAAAATCTGATGAGCGATTTTTTTTCTGTAACAGTGTAGGATTAGAAAAGAACAGTTTGGATAGTAGTTAAATATATTATGAGCCACTGCAGTTGAGAAGTCATTTATATATGGCTTTGGAACCAGAGCTAGGTTAGAATTCTGGGTTTACTGTCCATAGGTGTATGGCCGTTATCTTCTAGCATTCAATATTCTGTGTGTAAAACAGGTTTTACTAAAATTAGCCTCCTAAGAATTCTGCAGTGTTTAATATGAAACACACACACACTTCTTTCTGAAACTTATAGGAATGGTATCCATCAGCATAAAACAATGCTAACTGCTGTGTGACTTGAAGGCCAAGATCCTTTACTCTGTTTCCTTTGTCCATAATGAAGCTGAGTCAGGTGGGTAGGGTGAGGAATTCTAATTGGCTGTGGGAGGATGATTGATGGTTGGCTCAAGCTTCTGTAGCCACTGTGGTAGCCACACCTCCACAGTCATCTCTAGTCTTCTGAGCATGGCATTGATTCTAATACAGGTGCATCATGGGAATTCAAGTAGAAGGCTTGATAATGATCTGGCTGAATCTTTCTCAAAACTGCTTAGGTGGCGGCTTCCTTCTTTCTCTTTCTCTTTCCATAGATGCCAAACCTGTGCCGTTGTCTGCAAGCGTCCCCTGTCTTCTGTTGTCTCCTCCATGATTCTTTTCCACATGTGACCCCATCTTGCTCTTCCTTGGCAGACCTGGGCTAATGCAGCTATCCAGCAACTGAGATTTGTGGAGTTCTTATTTAGAATCCAGTTTAATTAGATTGTAGTTGGGCTTCCAAATCAAATAATAAAACTGTGGTGTGTGTGTGTGTGTGCACTTATGTATTCATGTTCTTGTTTGCAAATGCATGCATTTGTGGAGGACAGAGGTCAACATCCGGTGTCATTCCTTAGGTACTATCAACCTTGTTTTTGAAACAGAGTCTCACTTGGTCTGGAGATAGGTTGGCTGGCCATTGACTCCCAGGAGTTTTCCCCTTTCTGTCTTCCCAGTTCTGAGATTGCAGGCACTCACAAGGCACCTGGCTTTTTATGTGAGTACTGAGGGTTGGACTAAAGCTCCCATGGCAAGCACTTTCCGGTTGGAGCTAACTCCTCCGCCCTCAGGACTAAACCAGTTGAGGCCCTGGGAAGGCAGAGGAGACAATACAAACTAGGGGAAGTGAAGAAAAACTAGAAAAGCGTTTCCCTGTGCCTCTCTGTGTTCGCCACTCCCTGCTGTTAGGCTGGTGCCATGCAGATGTCCCCAGGATGCCCTCCTCTGGAGCCTCCTCCTGCTTCACCTGTCCCCTGCACCTCTCATTCGGTCTCAGACACGCTCTGTGACTTAGGATTTCATATGGCAAAGATCTTCAGTTTGAACTGAGTTCCTCCAAGGATGGGAAAGCATTTCTGTTATTTCCCTGTCCTCCGTGCTTATCACCGGGGGCTCGTGGTTTTTATTTGCTGTTTGTTAAAAGAGAAAAACCAAGTGGCCCATGAAAGCTGAGAATACAAGAACTCTGGGCAATTCTCCCAGTTCCTCCCCTGTGTTGGGAGGGTCCCTCTGGGCAGATCATGGACAACCTTCACGAACAGGAGGTTATTAGAAGTGTTGCCACTTAAAATATTTATTTTTTGCCTTAGTTCATTAAAGTGTTCAATTATTGATTCTGTTCCTAGTCTGATGAATCTGTTTGGCTTTATGCTTACATATTTCCCTGTAGCTGTGGATAGGATCCCTTTCCAGTCTCAAATCGGAGGGGGTAAACATATACAGCAAAAAGAATTAACAGGATAAAGAGTCACAATGTAGGGAACAAGAATGAGCTGTGAAAACAAATCTTGTGTAAGGGAACACTGGGTGTGCAAAAGGGGCAGGTTAAACTGGGTGGGGGGCTCCGAGAGGCTGGGGGAGGGGGTCCCATAGGCACTGACCCTGTGGAGGGGAAATAGAATGTGTAGAGGGCTCCAGAGATCAAAGATGCTTCCAGGGGTGGCCTTTAGATTCACCACATGTCTGTCATGGAATTAGACATGCAGACTGCCCCACACTTTTATTCCCTGGCCTCCCTGCTGGCTCTCTGAGTTCAAACTGAAAGTGCACAGAGAGGGGGGCTGTGGGCATTGGGGGGGGTGAAAAATGCAGCTGAGGGAGGATTTAGAAGAATTCTGTTCACTAGAGGGTGTTGCCCCTAAGTTCTGTAGCAAGAGAGAAAGAAAGAAAGAAAGAAAGAAAGAAAGAAAGAAAGAAAGAAAGAAAGAAAGAAAGAAAGAAAGAAAGAAAGAAAGAAAGAAAGAAAAAAAGAAAGAGAAAAAGAAAGAAAAGAAAGAAAGA
The DNA here is from genome assembly GCF_049852395.1 of Peromyscus maniculatus bairdii. Classification (NCBI taxonomy): domain Eukaryota; kingdom Metazoa; phylum Chordata; class Mammalia; order Rodentia; family Cricetidae; genus Peromyscus; species Peromyscus maniculatus. The sequence continues at coordinate 4,969,604 of NC_134870.1, forward strand.
AAGAAGGGAGGGAGGGAGGGAAGGAAGGAAAGAAGGAAGGAAGGAAGGAAGGAAGGAAGGAAGGAAGGAAGGAAGATGACATTTCATTAGTGATGATTTTATATCACTTGGCTTAAACCTGGATTTCTTCAGAAGTCTTAGCTCAGCGAGAGTCAGAGTATTGTGCCAAGGACCCTGACTTTTCCCTTGCTTCATCCATTCCCATTCAACCCCTGCCTCTGTTTTCCCCCCCTTTTTTTTTCTGAGACAGGGTTTCTCTGTGTAGCTTTGCGCCTTTCCTGGAGCTCACTTGGTAGCCCAGGCTGGCCTCAAACTCACAGAGATCCGCCTGGCTCTGCCTCCCGAGTGCTGGGATTAAAGGCGTGAGCCACCAACGCCCGGCTGTTTTCCCCTTTTATGTGGATCTATTGGTGTCTAATTTGGATGGCAAGATGCTGACTGTGGCTGCTGCAGTTGGGCATACTGTGTTTGCTTAGGAACGTTAAATGCTAAAAATGATAAGAGGCCAATCCTAAAGCGGCCAGCTGCTTCACTTCACTTGAGAGGGAGGAAGATCTTCACTGCAGACTGTAGTTTTAAACATAAGAGCCACAGGAAGGGGAAGTAGACCAGCCTTCCCACACCAGGTGAGGTATCCAGAAAAGCTTGCCGGCAAAAAAAGAAGAGGTTGCCTTAAACCTTGGGCTGAAAACCAGAATCCAAGCCACTACCTTTGTGTCTGTTTCCAGTATGGGTTGGTCAAGGTTTGAAACCAACAAACCAGCATGAATCCCTGGTCACCTAGAGGGAGTAGAGAGCCCCTTTCATCCATGCATCAGTAGGGCTACAGTTTGTGAAGCCCGGATCAGGCATCAGAACCTCTGACTCCAGCCCAGTTCTGCGGCTTGCTGGCCAGGTAACTTTTGTCAACTCACTTCACTTTCCTAAGGCCCAGCTTCACACTGATATGGGCAACACCCCAAGATAAGGTGGATTTGGCTTCTGATCGCTCTGAACACAGTGATAGAAGAAGAATTGCAAGAAAGTGTACCACATGAACTCTTTGATCTCCCCAGTGTGTATGCGTGTTTATACCATACTATAGTCTATTATAGGTATGATAATTCTGTGCCTGAAAAATGTACATACCTTAATTTTAAAATGCTTTACTGGTTTTCTGAGCCGACTAGCAATTGTAATCTTGGATGGCAGAGGGAATTTCTCCTTGTTGATGGCTGCTGACTGACCAAGGTTGCTTGCTGGAGGTTGGTGGATGGAATGAGTTTTAGAAATAGCACGTTTGCCATATCGGTGGGCTTTTCCTTCCACAGAAGCTCTTGACATAGCAGGAGATGTAGCGTGAGAGCCTGCTGCCCACCTAGAACCTGTTTTTAAAAACTGGCGTTCATCCTCTCGAACTCTGCGGCTGCTTCGCCAACCAGGTCCTCAAAGCTCTAAACCCTGGCCCTGCGTCGTCACGCCAGCAATAGTCACAGCATCCTCCCCAAGAGTAGGTCCCACTGCCCCGCAGATTCTTTTCGATTTGTGTTTTACTCTGATCCTTCATTTTCTTTTTCTGGCAAGGAAATCTTGAAGGGGAAGAATAATCCAAATAAGTCATATTTCTATTAGCAAAAAATATATCTGATTTTCACCACGTGAACTTGGTCCAGGCATCTAGAAGTCTCCTGGTTCCTCTGAAAGCATATGCACAAGAGGAACAAACTGCAAAATGGCGAAAAATCACCTTCCTCAGTAGATAGAATGGAGGCGCCTGCCCCACCCCACCTTGCCGCTTTTGTGAACAGGAAGAGGGCCTGCTGCTGCTGGCCAAGCAGACAGCTCCCTTCCACTGGTCCTCTTTACAGTTGCAGATGCAGGCAGAGAGCCCACTGAGGGGACAAGGGGAGCCGAGCCGGATGCTAATTAGAGTGCTAACTGCAGAAGAGAACAGCATGCTTAAAGACACACACACACACACACACACACACACACACACACACACACACACACACACCGGCGCGACAGACAGCAGAGGGAGGCTGTGAGGGGAAGAGAACTGTGTGAAGGAAGGGAACAAGAGAGGACAGCGAGGAAAGAAAGACAGACTCGGTTTCTGTTTGCTGGTTCCACATGTGGCACCCAGGTGTTGGTGGGGCAAATAGGAGCACGATACAATGACATATACATATGTTCAGATGAAACCTAGTGTTTTGTACACTAGCAAAAGAAATAAAACGTATGACTTAAGAAGCCAGGAATGGGAGTGCTTGCCTTTAATCCCAGCGCTTGGGAGGCAGAGGTTGGCAGATCTCTGTTTGAGGCCAGCCTGGTCTACAGAGTGAGTTCTAGGATAGCCAGGGCTACATAAACCTTATCTTAAAAAAATCCATCTCCTCCAGCTCTCTATCCCCCCTCATATATATACATATATATGTATATATACATTACACATACATATACACACACATTAACTCTGTGTGTGTGCGTGTGTGTAATCTTAAGAAAAGATGCTTTTCAGGACAGGTCTGTCCTGGAAACACTTGACCCTCTTCTGATCCTGCCTTTCTCAGTTTCACTGTTTTCTCCATCTCACAGAGGCCTCATGCTTTGTACACCATTGTGGCAGGAGCCTGAACATCCTCATGGAAACCGGCATGAAGAAAGTGATATTCCAGAGACAATTTTCATGGGAGTTCCTTGATCCTGCTGTCTATGATTACTTGTAAAGTATGTAGGCAAGGTGAACTCTTGACAATAGCAAGTATTTTGCTACCAGTTAGGCAGGCTCTGTTTTATTTTTTGTGGCATCCTTAAAGGACAAGGCTCTGTCTTCCTGGGAGAGATACATGTCTGAGGCATTGCTAAAGGAATCTCAGTCCTGCACAGAACACCTTTCTCAGCCCTAGGTATGTAAAGCCAAGGTGTACCAGAAGAGGAGGCCATGGTTGCTGCACTCGGGTGTACATTTGTGAATGACTGATTTGTTGATTTTTCAGTGGGCAATCCCAATGCCTTTTCCTCTTCTTTACCCTAATGGAAATCCCAGAAACAAATAGAACATTTGGTTTTGTATAAAGATATTGGGGGAGAGCTAAAAAAGACGCAAAGGCAAAGTGGGGAAGCCGGGCCAGAAGCATAATGAATGGGAAAGCTTGGCCTGCGATCCACCTGATTCAGCCAAACCCTCTAGAGGGAGAGCAGAGGAAACAGCCGAACACCTTCGTATCCCCTGGAGTCTTCAAAGGAGGCCTGCAAGGCAGGGCATCCATAATCCTCACTTCTTTAATATCTCACGCCTTTGCATCTGTGAGGTGCAGAGTCAATTAGAATTCCTGGGACAAGAGCAGCATTTATGTGCACATATTAACCCAGAGTCAGGCAGACACATGGCGCCTCATCTTATCTCCATCAGTATCAGGGTGAATGTTGAGGAATAAGAGTGTTGTGGATTCATTTTTCTTCTGGAAACATCAGGAAAAGCCATAATGGAGATGATTCCAAGTGAGCAGGCTCCCATGGACAACAGAGGTGAATTCTGTCCTGGCCACTTTCACCCCCTTCCACGAACTGTCCAGATTTCCACTATTAAAACACTTTAGCTGGAGTCTCAGTGCAGGTGCATAGTAACTTTAATTATTTAGGATGTAATTTCTGGGCCTGGGGAAGATGGATAGTACATCTTCAAGAAAACAGACCATCCTCGCAACATGCCACACCTAAGCTCCCCTTGAAACGATGACAATGGATGATAAGGCCTGGCTTTTAGATATTGTGAGGGTTATTTTCAGAGGCAGCACTAACATTTTTGCTGCTTGGGCTTTGGGGATCCACTTGCCATGGAGACATGAAATCTAGATTTAATAAAATCATGCGCTGTGAAGTCCACACAATATTATTTTTCTTATACTGAGCTGAAGGCTTTGATGATTATTCACTCCTGAGTCGCCCCTGGGACACAAAACCTATAATATTATAATCTCTTCAGTGCTGGCCAAGGAGTTTTCAAATAAGTTGGCAATTATTACCCCATTTTATGGATTAATAAAATAAGGAAATATAGAATTTTTTTAATCAAGACAAGTATAAAATCCAACTTATCTGAAATTAATTCTAAGTTATGTCAGTAATGTCGTGTTCTCTTTTTCTAAGATAGTTCAATCTTTTAGAAAGTAGTGATTCACCTCTTCTTTAAAATAAGATAAAAATCTTGCATAGATTTTAAATTCAATACAATCAATGAATGTGCAAAAATTCAGTGTGGCCCACATTGTACTTGATTGGGCTATGGGCTTGGAATGGGTGGAAAATATTAATTTTTTATCATAACTTTTGTTTCCTTTCTTCATTTCTTTTATTGTAGTGCTAGTCTCATAAATCTAATTTTTTTATACACCTGGTTAAAAATGACTCACCAGGTAGCAAGTAAGTACTCCTTCCCAATGGACTTGGCTTCTTATTCAATGTGAGCCTTTAGATGTTAGCTAGAGCTGGTGTCTGCCCCTGATCTCTTCATTTATTTTTGGTAGAAGTCATAAATTCTGTTCCAGGCTAGTTATAGATCCTCTGAGCCAGGATGATTCCTATGTCTCTCATTAGAATAACTCACAGGAAGAATAGAATGCCCTAAAGGAGAAGTGAAGAGATTTCCATCCAGGAACTCATCACTAGGAAATAGATTACTTCTGCCTGACTGCTAAATCCATCTTCATTTGCCTGTTCCACAAGATGATACCATATCCTGGCTAATAAGATATGTATCAAGTCCCTCATACTCTGAGGATACCAAATGCCAGGCATTTCTGAAGGGGCTGGACATTGTTGTTAGTCTGTACAGACAAACACAGAATACCAACAAGTATTATGTAGAAATAAGATGTGTTTAGTGGTGTCATAGTGCTCTAGTCTATGGGTAACAGTTGTGTTAGAGGATTTGGCCAGTCTCTTAATCTTGTCTGGAGATATCACTCAAGAATGTGGAGGGAAGGGAGGAAAAGACTCTCATCTGTGTGAAGGGTACTGACATCCTTTCCCTGATTTGACTTCTCAGTCCATATGTTGATCACGGCCGGTCTATAGTGACCCCAGTGCCTCAGAAAGTAGGTAGAGAAGAGGGCAAATGAGACTCAACTTCATCCATTGGAGGTGCTGACCTTGACTTTCATACCATGCTAAATTGCTTGACTACTTTATTGGATGACGTAAGGCTGTTTTTAATCTTGCTGATCTGTCGGTGTAACTTACATTGTGCGCTTGGTCAAAGAACTGAGATAGTTTGCTTCAGTTTACCTAGAGGCTCAACGAAAGACGTGGGAAATGACAGGATTCAAATATCACTCTTCTACAAGATAACTAAAGTGAACTCTAAATTTTCTGTCTTAATGAAGCAAAGAGTTGAAATTTAATTAAAAATATACTTTCTTTTTCCACTTAGATTTTTACTAAATTCTCACACAATTGTATTTACCTGTGTTAATATTTATAATAGTATCTCTATGATTATATGATATGGAAAATAAGAGTAAAATATATTCATACACATGTGCTAAACTTTCCTCCCTTTGGATCAAAGTCTGTGAATGGCTCACCTCTGTCCTTCTTCATGCTCCCACATTAAATTGGTCAGAAAGTATTCATAATAAGACCAACCTTGTGTACCCTCATACATGTGCTTGCTCACAAACTTTCCATTGCTCCTTTACATAGACATCATTGATATCAAAATTGTTGGCAGTGCAATTTCCCGAGGAGTCGTGTGGGACTTTCTTAAGAAACACTCCATCACCAAGGCATGGGTTCATCTCTGACAGTGACAAAAGTATTCTTCTTGACTGCCTTCTCTCATCGTGCTGACATCCAGAGCCATGGCCATGAAGAAAGATCAGCTTGAATTTAGTTTTACATAAATATTACCTGATGTCTCCATCTGAGAAGTAACAGAATGATTTAAAGCTGGGGAATGGGGTGGGGGGGTCATGATACAGAAGAGGCACAAAGGGCTGAAAGACTCACACTCTAGATCATTAACTCTTGACTAAATGAATGTCGGATTAAGATAATTCATGCCGTGTCTGGCTTAAAAAGTCATGATTTATCACAGCCAATTGCACCAAGCCAGGAGCAATGTGCCTGCTAAGAGGCTATGTCAACACCGTGACGTAGTGCTTATTTCCTTTAGACTGGGATTACAGGACACGTAAACAACAAAGGTAATTGAAACACATATAATTCCAAAGTCTGATAGAAGGTGATAGCTGCAAACACTTGCTTACAAATCTGTCCACTCACTGATACTCACTGAGGTTTATCTCTGCTCTCACCCTCTCTCTGTACCTGTAGAAATGGGAGTATAAATTGCCAGGAAATGGCAAAGCAAGAGAAAGAAACAGAGGAATAAAAGCGTGAGGAACAGCAGAGGGTGCTCCATTTTCTTGAGAAGCAGTCCCTGGAAAGCTGAGAGACGACTGGGATGTATTTGCCTAAGTCCAGAATACCCTGTGTAATTTGCCTCCAAAGAACAAAGAACTATTGTAAGCCTGGAAAGGGCAACATTCCCCGTCACTTTAAGGTTTATAGGTTTGAACTTTTGAGACCTGTGCTCTGAAGGCCTTTTATTTTCTCCTGCATACCCAGCTTGCAATTAAGGTCCAACCCAAGGCTTGGACTAAGACAACATCACCTAATTTCATATAACTGATAAGAACGAGTGCACACACTGTGCTGTAAAGAGCATCAGATTTGCAATTCATAGATCCCACTTCAAATCCCAGGGCTGCTAGGTAGACGAGGACTAAGAGGCACATCGGATAAGTTTTGAGTGTCAACTTCTTAGTTGTTTGTAAAATTGGAATAGTAATACTCTTCTGGATTCTTCTCATGAAGACACAGTGGTGTGTGTGTGTGTGTGTGTGTGTGTGTGTGTGTGTGTGTGTGTGTGTTATAAAATGGAAGTGCTATGTAAGGCTTAATGGGCATTTTACAGTTGCATGTGCATGTGTGTGTGACGTAATATGGAAATCAGGTGACAACTTGCAGGAGTTGATCCTCTTTTTCTGCTATTGTTTCCGGGGATTGAACTTGGGTCTCCAGGTTTAGTAGCGAGCTCTTTCACTCTCTGGACCTTCTTACTAGTCCCTTAGTCGGTATTGTAGAGAGGAAAAACCCTTGTGCCAGATCAGATGAATCCTGGCAACTCTTCTGTCTCTCCAGAACTCAGGCATCCATGTGTCTCTCCAGAACTCAGGCATCCATGTATCTCTCTAGAACTCGGGCATCCACGTGTTTCTCCAGAACTCAGAGATCCACTTATCTCTCCAGAACTCAGGCATCCACGTGTCTCTCCAGAACTCAGGCATCCATGTGCCTCTATACTGGACTCAGAGATCCACGTGTCTCTATACCGGACTCAGGGATCCATGCTTGCTCTTTTCTGTTTTCCCTGAACCTCTACACTCCTTATTCTCATGCCAGAAGACAAACTCCTTACTTAGTCTTTCCAGGAATGTTCTTCACTCCGAATTTGTCTTCACTCACAGTTACGTGTTCTCTTCACCTTCCCAAGCTCCTTTATCCTCTCATCTTGGTGTGAAAGGCTAGCAGATGCTGCTGTAAGGTACTGATGAAGTCACATGGATGCGCACCTCCAAGGGGTCCAAACGCTTTCAAGAAGATGAATGAGAGCTCTAAACTACATGCAGGTGGTAACAGGATGCTCCACAATGTAAGTGTCTGCAGGATGCCCTGTGACTCCTGAGGTCTTTGTGATCCTTGCTCTGGCCCCTTCGCGAGAGTAGTGGATTAGACATGAGAACACTTCTACATATTAGAATTTTTTTAAAAAATTAATATTTCAAAATCAAGACACAATTACATAATTCCTCCTTTTCTTTCCCCCTCCAGCTAATCTCATGGGCTGGCCATGCTCTCTCATATTCACCACCATATCCTAAGCATCTGCAGTCTCTACTGTGTGCTCTGCTCCATAGTGTGACCTACAAAGGGCATTTCCCTTCAGTCACCCTTGCCATAGATAATGTTGCTTTATTTGGTCTTCCTCACTCTCTCCTCCCTCCTTCCTTTCCTTTTTCTTTTTCTTTTTGAGTTACACAGGATGTCTTTCATGCCACAACTGTTCAATATTCCGGCTTTCCAACTAGAACAAAATTTTAGTTTAAATCAGGACTCATCTACCTTCTTCACCATTGCTATTTGCAAAGCAAGTTATTCACAGACGTCTGCAAAACCCGTGTCCTTCATGGAGAGTTGCTTTAGGGCTAACCCTATAGACATGGCCCCGTGGACCCAATATTGAAGCTAATCTTTAAAAAGTCTTCATATTGATTGAGTCTCTCCCCTCACCACATTCCTTTTAAGCTTAAAAATGTAATAAAAAGTATTGATTTTAGTTCTTTTTCAAAATATAGTCTACATAGTTTGCTAAATCTAATCTGCCAATTTCAACAATATTTATAAAGAACTGGGTGTGTCAGATCCAATTCACACTGTAATGTAATTATTGGAAATACATACTTTTCCCCATTTCATCTTGATTAGAGGTATCACAAGGGACCTGTTGGTTTATTAAAATAATTTAAATTATTCATTCTCAAATTAAAACACGAGGTGTGAAATTACAATGCTTTGGAGGATGCTCTGAAGGTTCCTGATGTGAAATTATGAAAAGAAATATTTCAAAATTACAAATCCATTAAAGTGGATGAGAAAAATATAGAAAGACAGAAACTAAATATTGGTAGTTAGTAATATTAACATGTGCCATGTTGAAGCATCAGAGTCTCCTCAACAGTGGAATGTACTGGTTCTCATTTCTGAATCAGTAGTAGGTTAGGAGAAGAGAATACTAAGTCAAAACATTTTATCTTTAATATATATATATATATGTATATATATATATATGTGTGTGTGTGTGTGTGTGTGTGTGTGTGTGTGTGTGTGTGTCTGCCTGTCTGTCTGTCTGTCATATGTCTGTCTACTGCGTGCCATGGGAGACATGTAGAGCTCAGAGGACGTTTTGCTGGAGTCAGTTCTCTTTGTCAGGCCTTGTGGCAAGCACTACCATCCACCAGGCCACTTCACCAGCCCAAGTAGAAACATTTTAAATGACTAATATAGAGGCTGAACTCTTCCACGGAGGAATCACAAAGGTTCCAACTGAAAAGTAAGTCTGCATCACCATCAATGGCTTACGGATGTAAGATCATCAGTCCTGCAAATGATAGTGTTGAAAACAGAGACCTTTGCTGAGTGGCCAGACTCTGAGCCAAACTGGAATGCCTGGGGACAGAGAGGCGCTTACTCACTGCTTGCTGAATTCTCTTTAGGAATGGAGATCTTGAGACATGTCTACATGCTTAGCTCATCTTCAGAACTTAGAATTCACTGTGGCCAAAATTCTGCAAAATGCCAAAATATGACTCAAGTGAATTAAAGTTCAGAGTTTCCTGAATTGGGCGGTGATTGTGCAAATTTAATTTTAAATAATGTAGCACATTTAGACATTTGCTTTCAGGTTTATATTGTCCAGAGGAAGAGCTGCTAAATCAGGAGTAACTATTGTCCTGTGTGGTGAAACAGTGTGGCACAGACAAGGCGGAGACTCAGGACAAGCCCTCTCCTGCTACCGTTGCTCTGTGACCTTGGGCAGTTCCTGTGGCCTCACTGGACCTCAGGTGAAAAGTAAATTACAGAAGATACTCCTAGCGGTCTCTTCAACCCTCCCAGCTTCTCTGATGGCACAGTTTATTACTCTAGAAAATGTTTTCTTACAGTCAGAAAATACACAAGTAATGTGAGGTGAGTAGTGCTTGCTGAACAGATGTCAAAACTCACTGAGTACTGGGATTGTCAGCTTTACAGGGTCACAAGGACCCTGTCAATTAAATGGCCAATGTATGCTGTTGAATTTACAGATCAATGGTAATGTTTGACCACCATGAATGGCAGGTTGGGAAGTTGAGAACTAGGTGGATGAGAGAAGCTAAATTTCAATAAATGTCACTAGAAAACAGTCTTGGAATTCAGTGCACTCAATCGGACCATGCCAAATTCAATCAGCAGTGAACAATGAGGATAGCCATTGTCAAATCTGAGATGTGCAAAGTGAGTCACTGAGGCATCAGAAGCATGGCCAAAGCATGGCAGCTCTATGATCTGGAGTACTTGGGCCAAGGGCCAAGCTTTGACCATGGCCAACAGCATCAGGGAATGACAGTTACACAGGGGTCCCACCACAGGGTAACAAGGTAGGGTTTCACTCCAGGTGAAAGACAGGCAATTTGTGCAAACAGTTTCCTACCTCCCTGCTATTGCATCCCCCTTGTCGGGTTCATGGCAGCTTCTGACTTGACGTCAATACATTGACTTAGAAAATCCCTCTTAACCTTAAACTTCACCAAAAGTCTACCCTAACACCTGACCTGTTGTAGAAATTCAGCAAGTTATATAAGCAGGCATGGCACATGCCATGAGAGTGCTCCATACTATAACCAGAAATTCGGGGTGACTTGCTTCAGTGTTGAAACACTGAGTCATTATTGAAAAACTCTGTAGTGCTCAACAGTATAAAGCAGAGATTTTCCTAGAAGCCTAGAATCCACTTCTTTGAAAACAGTGTCTCAGTGAGCATGAAATTCCTTTTCCTTTTACATTTTAAGGCTGGTAATGTATAATCATCTTTTCCACGAAGTGAAGGAGAAGGGAGGTTACAAAGCTACTGATTCTGATGTTGGGAGTGGATTAATTACAGGTGTGAAGAAGCGGGGAGCAGGGGACCGAGGCAGGAGAGGCAGAAGTCCTACTAAATCAAGAAGAGGTGACAGCGACCAGACCAGGGATGGGTCTGACTTGGGGAAAGCAACAATAATGTGGAATAATGTGGAAACGAATAGTAAGGGAGAATAAAGACTTATATTGACATGGGAGATAGTTGGGTAATTTTATGAAAACCCAAGTCAACTTAATACAGCAGCTGCCTTTAGCACTTAGGCCATTTCAGTGAGCAGATACATAATAAGAAATTTTCAGTCTACAAGGAGTGTGTACTGTAGGAATTGGGCATAAGCAGAAGTTGAAAAATAAGAATGAACTTTTACATTCATAGAAACAAATAATGGAAAGTAGCATTGAAAAATATAACATGCTTGCCATTAAAAGAACTCAATCCATTATAAAATCTACAGCAGAGGTTGGGTATTTTGTGAAGGGCCAGACAGTAAATCTTTCAGGAACGGATACCAATGGACAAAACTGAGCATGATGGATAGGTATCTCTCTACTGAAAAAGAAGGATTGCCAAGCAGGCATACTCTACAGCCAGTTGCCATCAAATGAGGTTTTCTAGGGACAAAGAGCAACTGGTTCTCCATACAGTTCTGGGCTTTTCAAGAACCTTGCCACCTCAGCTTGGGCAGCTAGCCCCAAAAGAAATCACTTGATAAGTTACCAGCTCCCAACAGTTGTCCCTAATGAGAAGGGACAAACACAGGATATGCATGTCCTGCATGAGTGCTGGATGCATGTGGAAATGTGTGAGTAGAATGAGGTAGGTTTCTAGGCCTCAATGTGCTAAGCTAATGGAGCCATACAAAGATACAATATCCTGAGTTACAAAGTAAGAATATATCCTTCTCATTTCATTAATGAGACCAAATGGCTGAAAATCTGAGGTGTTAGGACGAGTGGATGACCTTTTAGGAAAGGCAAAAATTAGATTCTTTTCTCATTTCATAAGTTAGAATAAACAGTAATAGACAGATGTTTGATTTAAGTGTAGGTAACCAAACTAAGTATACAGATGTAGGTAAATATGGATAGATGATAGATAATACATAGATAGATAGATAGATAGATAGATAGATAGATAGATAGATATAGACTTTTAGTTTATTATAAATTTAAAGTTAATTTTGTTATACTGTATATATATTTCTACTCTTGTTTAAGGTATTATGTTTGTGCAGCTCATTTGAAATTGTAATGTATAATTAAGAAATACAGATTAATAATTAGTCATCCATGATAACCAAACTTAGAGTCATGTTAGTTAAATTTTCTAGGTATAAATAGATATATTTCAATTAGGTAGGTAATCTTCAAATACTTCAAAGACCTACAGAATATGGCAATAAAATGTTTTAAAAACTTAGACTTTCCTGGACAATAAGATACATCTGCTCCTGGCAACACAGATTTACTTCAAAGAGGAAGATAGGCATTGAAGACACTCCAAATGGAGTTTATCTTCTTCTTGGCAGAACTGGCCATTTGGTCAAGAAACTGTTCTTGCCTAGACTAATTGACAAAATGTTGTATCAACTGGACATGCAGGACCCATTAAATTTTGCCAAAACAAGGCAAGATGATCCTTCAGGTTCCTGCTTTGCAGGGGAGACTGTCAGACATTCTACAGAACACACAGAGAAGCAACTGAGAAACTCTAGGCTAATAGGCTGAAGATGGATGCCCTAAAGTTATAGAGGAACTTTGGGTGACTATTGTGGCAGCTAGCTGTTTCTGTCATTCTAGATTATTGGAAATTGCTTACAATGCACTTCTCATTTATTTCTGAGGTCTTTGATGTAGGTGAAGACTAAATAGTTATAATTTTTCTTGGCTGATAAAAGATAAATTAGATATGAAACTTTAGACTTACAAATATAGGATAGATAAAATATTTTCTTTAATTTTGCAAATACAAATAGACTAAATATTATAACTGCAATTGTTGCTTGATAACTGTTTGCTATATATAATTTTACTATGTTAAAGTTAAAAGTTTCCCTTTTAATTAAACAAAAAAGGGGAAATGCTATGGGATAATGCTCTTGCATACTGGCTTAATAAAACACTGATTGGCCAGTAGCTGGACAGGAAGTATAAGCTGGGCGAGCAGACTAGGAGAATTCTGGGAAAAGGAAGGGTGGAGTGAGGAGTTGTTAGCCAGACACAGAGGAAGCAAGATGACAAGGCAGAACTGAGAAAAGGTACCAAGCCATGTGGCTAAACATAGATAAGAATTATGGGTTAATTTAAGTGTAAGAGCTAGTCAGTAATAAGCCTGAGCTAATGGCCAAGCAGTTATAATTAATATAAGCCCCTGTGTGTTTACTTGGGGTCACGCAGCTGCGAGACACTATTGAGAGAGATTCATCCTGACCACAGGGCCAGGTAGAGCTGGAGAAAACTTTTGACTATAATAGATAGATAGGATCTATATACTGTTTAACTTGGTTCTGTATTCATTAGCAAAGGAAAACTACAAGAAGAATGTGATAAAACTACTCTAGTTTTATATAATACTGTGTGCATAATAAAACTGGCAAAAAGAAAAAAATAATAAATATAAAGTGAACAGGAAATGTCCAAACACTTCTGAAAGAGACAAAACACACAAGTACAAAGGGTCATTACCATTAGCCTGAATAAGAGACTACAGTGCAATGAAGGTGTCATGTAGCAGGAATCTTAAAAGTTCTTATTAATAAAATCAAACCCGAGGTCAGTTATTGGGGTCCATGCTGGTAGATCAGAGAGACAGAACAAGCCACAGCTATCTCACCTCACCAGTTCCTCAGCTGGTCTTGTTTCCTCAGACTGGAAGCTTCTGTGTCTTCATCCCAATGGCTCTCAGCTGAACTACTGCTCAAAAGCCTGAATGCTTAACCAGCCAAAAATCTCCTAGTTTCTGGTCCTCACGCCTTATATATCTTTTTGCTTTCTACCACCACTCCCTGGGATTAAAGGCTGGATTTCTGGGATTAAAGGTGTGTCACCATGCTTGGCTATTTCCAATGTGGCCTTGAACTCACAGAGATCCAGAGGGATTTCTATCTCTGGAATGCTAGGATTAAAGGTGTGAGTGCCACCATTTTCTAGCCTTTGTATCTAGTGGCTGTCTGTTCTCTGACCCCAGATAAATTTATTAGAGTACACAATATTTTGGGGAACACAATACACCACAGTGTCAGTTTCAAGTTAATGTATAAACTTAAGAATTTCCATAAATGGGCTGGAAAGATGGCTCAGCACTGAAGGGTGTTTGGTGACCTTTCAGAAGTTTCAAGTTCCATTCCCAGCATCCACTTATGATGGCTGGCAACCACCTGAAGCTCTAGCTTCAGAGGATCTGATGCCCTATTCTGGCCTCTGGAGGCAACTGCATCCATGTGGTGCATGCATGTGTACACGTGTGTGTGTGTGTGTGTGTGTGTGTGTGTGTGTGCGTGCACACAAACACACAGAGCTTAGATAAAAGAATTCCTAATAAAAATACAATTAAGGGTCTGAGGTGTACTTTTTTGGTAGAATACTTGCCTAGGATGTGAAAGGTTTCAGATTTGGTATCTAGAACTTCAAAAAGAAAAGGAAAAAGAAAGAGAGAGAGAGAGAAAAGAATACCACTAAGATTTGCTTTGCAATTCATTTTGTGATCATATTTTTTTCCTAAAAACACATTCATGCAGGTCCAGTTTCCAACTCCCACAACTGCTCCTTTCCCAAGGAGTCAAATTTCTTCACAACTCCCTAAGATGCAAAGATTAAGATGCGGCCTTTTAATATCACCTCACACACTGATGGCTCACCAGAAGGTACCTGGAAGAGCAAGTGAACGGTGGCATCTGCATCACTAGGATTTTTAAATTTTGAGTTTAGAGAAGTTTTTTTTTAATAAAGCCAAAGTAAAATAACAAATAAACAAGAATAATCAAAATCACAAGAAAAAGAAACAAGTGCCAAGGTGTTTTAGATACACAAATAGACAATAAAGCTTCTGTAAATAAAACGTTTGGATAGTGTCATATTAATACAGAGAGCATTGAGAAGGGGGAGGAGCTCCAGACAGAAAGCCACATACGTGTGAGGCTCATAGGAAGCAAGCGGCTCATAGGATAAAGCGGATGTCCAGTCACAGGGGAAAAGCCAGACTATTTAAGGACTAATATTGAGATAACGAGATCACCATACAGAAAAAGATGTCATTAGATCTGTCCCTCACAGGGTATGCCAGGATGAAGTCTAAATGAATAGTAATTTAAAAGCAAGTAACCAAATCACAGAGCACACACAGCAAACACGAGTGGACTCGTCTACAGCCAGAAGTAAAGAAAACATGCGTAAGACCCACAATGCAGAGTGAATAAGAGCAGAAAGTACATCAGGATCTATAAATTAAAAGGTTTGCACACAGGCACATGGCCACACAACACAGCGGAAAAAGACAGATGATGCCAGCATTGCCATTATTCCCGTCAGTTTCCCCACTATACAGAGGGCTTCTAAAAATAAATCACAGGCCAACAGCCTGAATGTGGGCTACAGATGGGGAATAAGAAAACACACAGGAGAAGAAGTACAAGTAACTTTTAAACACAGGTAGGTTAAGATTTACCCACGATAAAACAAATGCAAATTCAAACTATACCAAAATACCCTTTCCCCCTCAGATTAAACAAACCCCACAACTGGACAACCCACCCACCTCCAAGGCTGCGGGGAGCAGCTGTCCTCACAGAGTATAGGAGGGGACGGAATGTGTGCCCCTTCTACGAGGGAGAGTCTGAAAATCCCCCAGATCACATACGAATTTACTCCTTGACCCAACAACTCTGCTTACCTCCATCTAGTGGAGACTGGCTCAGACTTCAAGCTGTGGACACAGAGCTAGTACAGCACAGGAAGGATCCCGGGACAGCAGCATTCACAGGCATAAAACCTGGTGCCAGCTGGGGCCACAAACCACCTAGCAAAGTGCCCAGGAGATTAAAAATGTATAGTTATTTAATAGTATAGCTTTATTACGATGTACGCTAAAGACAAGAGAACTACTAACACACACCAGCAGTAAGACTGGCTGTCGTCCTGAGACCTTCGGGATTAAGCAGTTGATACCATTGACATTAATGACAGTTGTGATTTTCAAGTTAAGAAAACCATTTAGTGTCGAAACTAAAT
Organism: Peromyscus maniculatus bairdii; assembly: GCF_049852395.1. Lineage (NCBI taxonomy): Eukaryota > Metazoa > Chordata > Mammalia > Rodentia > Cricetidae > Peromyscus > Peromyscus maniculatus. The sequence continues at coordinate 4,985,552 of NC_134870.1, forward strand.
TAAAGTATATAATATTTATATGAATTATATTCTAATGTTAATAAGAATTGACAATATAGTCCATTTTAGTTGGCACATAAAATATTGTTTCATTATGGTAATTTCAAACATTGTCTGTTTTTGTTAATCTTCTGATCACCTCTTCTTCCCATCCCTCTGTGCTGGCCTCCCACGTGTCTCCTCCTGTGCCATCACGTGTCCTCCTCCGTGTCCCTCTGTGTGTCCTCCCCCACTGATAGCCTCCTTTTCCCCCAGTTTTCTAGTACTCAATCTTGCTCTCCTCAGCATCCTTTCTTTCTTGTGGTCCACTTTCTAGTTTCCTGATTTACACTCACTCTCACATCCACACATACATCACATAAACATTAAAAGCTAGGATCTACATTTGGGAGAACATGTGTTTTTTGTCTTTCTGAGTCTGAGTTTCTTTGCTTAACAAAATAATTTCCAGATCCATCCATTTCCCTGTGAATTTCATAATTTCATTTTCTTTATGGCTGAATAAATTCCCATTGTGTGTATGTACCACATTTTCATTATCTGCTCATCTGTTGATGGACATCTAGGCTGATTCTATTTCCTTGCTGGATAATATATTTTTATATAGAAATTTGTGCATTTGTATGCATTTTCATGTGCATATGAGTTAATTTTTGAAGTTGAGAGAAGAGTGGGAGGATTTTCATTATTCCAAACTTTGTATTAGGAAAAGCACACATATTTCATAGTAGACAACAGAAGACTATCTACTCTGGCTCTATTGGTTGATAGGGTAGAGAATCTAAGTGATGAACCCAGGAACACAGCACAGTACTGCTTTCAGCTTCCACCTTCCGCTGAAGTCCCCACACGCCTCTCAACCACACAAGGAACTGAGACTTTTTGGAGAGAAATCAGATCCATGTCTGAATGGACATGGACAACCTGACACTGGAATTATCTAAGACAGCCACTGGAATTATCTAAGACAGCCACCAAAGTTATTGGAGCTCCACCAAACAGACCCAGGAGCTAATTAAAAGAGTTCTCCTCAGGCAAAGGCGGAGCAATCTGGTCAGGAGTAAGAAAATGAAAAGGATGCACAAAATGTATTGGATTTGTTTAAATCCATCATTTCTCAGCAACAGCTGAAAATTAAGAATTATGGCTCACCTTCAGAGCACTTTGGAGGATGTGTTTCTTTCAAAACTGGTAAGCAAAGGCGGAGATCCCAGCAGGAACTCTGGCTCTCCTGTGAGAAAAGTGCCGTGTTATAACTCAGTCGCTGAGGGGAGATACCCTTCACAGAAGCATCCCAACAACCAGAGAAAGACAGAGGCACGGCTGTGCCAGCCTCAGTGCACTGACGGGTTAATATTAGCTGACCTACCTGGGTACCGTAGGCTGTTGCTAACATCACGAAGAGAAACACACAGATGCAACACTCTTCCCAGTGGAGGCGCCTGACCACACCTGCTGAGTGGTGCTGGTGTAGTCTGGCATGCTGCCAGAGAGCCCGCCTTGGACTCATTGAAACTCAAGTCTAACTACCAGTTTAAAAGAGATGTCACAACCAACACATGAATTGGTCAATGTGAGTATTTCAAATTGTTCTATATTAAAAATAATGTATAAAATGTTTCTTCCTGGACTCTGTAGAATATCTCACATTGCATTTTAAGCAATGTGGCCTTTAAAACATTTTGAATTTTCTGGAAAGACCACCATCCCGAAATTTATCTTCACCCAGGCATGTAGCATATAGTGATGAAAACTAGAGACTCCAACCACTGTTCTTTCTGGCCCTCTGTCTATGGTCACTCCAGAGAGAAGCAGAGAAGTCAAGAGGAAGGGTCTTAGCCTCACACACTGCTTATTCGACAGTTTATGGGGAATAGTTGGTTGAAATCAGCTATGTTATATTCCGATTCAACATCTTCCATGAGTCACTCGGTTTGGTAGTTTAACAGAGCTGACGAGTCTCCTCCTTAGGTCACTGTGGCTGTGATAACACACTAGCCTAAAGCAGGGAAGCGTTTGTGTAGTTTACAGGACAGAGGGTAACATCCAGGGAAGCCAGGACAGGAACTAGAGGCAGGAGCTGGAGCAGAGACCACGGAGGAACCATGCTTACTGACTTACACTCCACGGCTTGCTCAGTCTGCCTTTTTATACACTCCAAGGCCACCTGCCCTGAGCGGCAGCACCCACAATGGGGGCTGGACTCTCCTGTCGACCAGTAACCAAGAAAACAGCCCCCTACACATGCTCACAGACCTATCTGATGGAGGCAGTTTTTCAACTGAGGTTCCATCTTCCCAGATAATTTATGTCATGTTGCTAAGAAATGACCAGTACAACAAACTAGTTAATTATCTACCCAACAAAAAGATCCACCCCAGTCAGTCAAGCTCATAGGAAAGTGTCCACGTCATTGGCTCTTCAGTGCAAGTTCTTTTGAAAGTAAATACTGTTGTTGGCAGCAATTTACATTATTTGATTTTTTTAATAGAAATTAATCATTACAACCTAAATGTATTGCATTTATCGAAAGTCAATGATGACGCTCTTGAAGTCAGTCAACTTTTTTTAAAATCAGTCAATTTTTACACTTCCTGTCTGCTTTTCTCTTTTGTTCAAGGTCTCTTACCCACTGCAATTCTTCTCCATGGAAACTTTACAGCCAGATGTTCTTAAGTCTGACACTGATACTGACAGTGAAGAAAAGGTTAACAGGGAATGAGTTCCCCATCATCTCTTACCATTAAAATCACCTTCACAGTGGTTGGACAGAACAGGAACCCCACCAAAGTGAGAAGCATTCTGCAGTCGATGCTGCTCCCAGGGTCCGCCACTGTATTGACTGTGATTCAGAGCCACTCTCACTTGGAAACTTGGGAAGGAAGAAACTTATCAGACAGCTAAAACTTGGACCAGCTCTTGGAGTGCCTGTGCTTCAGAGGAGGGTGAGGTCTCTTTGTTCTTTAAAGCTGTGCTGGCACAAGGCAAGATAACTCATTCTCCATCCCACTCAGCCTCTTGCCAGGGCAAGCAGAGCTGTGGAAATTGAGATGTGCTCCAGTGCCGTTACATGTATAGCTCCCTCACATGCTGCCTTGGATCTTTGCTTTGGTCCATTAGGCCTAGTGTTCTGTCTCTGCCAGTGTGAGGGACACAAATGTCTTCAAGATGTCCAGAATTGGGTGGGTCCTCATAGCCACACAGTTCCGCTGGCCCAGCATCCTTAAAGAGACAGCATCAGCAATTCACTAAGTATTCTGAATTGTCAACAAAACGTAAGTTGTCCATTATTGACAAGTTCAAGTTTGTGAACCAGTCAAGGCAGCAGAGAAATGACTGTAGCTGGTCTGGAAGAGTAAAGGAGTCCTGTGATCTTTAACAGGCTGGAGAGTTAGGGAAGGGCTGGAGAAAGACCTCCAGTCCAGTAGTGGGAAAGGATACTGTGGAATCAAAATCTTCTGTAACAGCCAAGTTAATCTCTCCCTAAGGCTCCTCAAATGTCCCCAGCTCAGATGGGAGAGACCATGAACGAATAGGGACATCGTTGTTTTCATGCCCGTTCAGTATTGGCCTTGCTGCCGAGTGTTCCGGCAAGCATCTCAATTAGTAGCTCCAATTGTGAGGGCATTTTGATGTGTGGGGGTAATTCAAACACCTGTCCACTAGAATCTGGACTGGAGCCACTGAGCACTTGTCAGATGGTAGCCGTAATGTGCATAGACTCAATCCATAGATCTGTCTCTATGCTGTGTAAAATGCCAAAAAGTTATATAGCCAGACATCTGGCAACTGGAAGAGTATTTATCTCTTTAGCACTCTGACTGGCCCTCCAAGTTCTATTTGTGCACACTATGCTGATTCTGGGAAAGCAAGCGTGATTTTAAAATGGTTATATCCCTTGTTTCTGTTCACAGAGTCATAGCAACAACTTCTGCCTACTTGCTGCCTGCCAGTACTGCAGTCCAACCAAGACATAAAGAGAGCGTCCAAGCCTCCGGCTTCCCGTAGCCTGCTCTGCTAGGCTTGCCCTGCGCCGCTATCTGGCCAAATACTTTCAAACAAGCACTCTGCTCCTCCCCAGGTGCATAAGCCGCTTTCACAAAGTCATCTGAGTGTTTGGAGAAGCATTCACTCCAACTTTGGGGGACCAAAGAGGGCTTTACAGGAAATGTACCACAGAGAGTCCTGACAAGTTCACCCTTTCTCTTGTAGGTAATTTTACTAGAAAGGGACATAAATAAATTAAAGGTAGAGATTATTCCACTGTATATGTTTTTTTTATAAATGATAACCTGGAATATAGGCTATGGTGTGCTCCTGAAAATGTTAGTCCTATTGCTTAAATCTGTCCATGTAGTTACCATGTATGCATTTGAGCATGTGTGTACCTCGAGGATAGTTATATATGCAAATATTAAGCAATAGTATATTTTATCAGGGAGATTTTGAATTTGGAAATTCAGAGATGGAGAAAATCCTTAATCAGAGTTCACTTGATTTCTAGTAGGCTTGTTATTTCTGGTATGGTTTTCCTCTAAGTATTACGTTCTCTTTTCTTTTTAGCTTCTCATGCATACTTTCTCCTCCCCATCTTGTCCATTTAGGAAGCATCTCTGGCACCAGCAGGCTGTGGACTAATCCTGCTGGGATATCAAGGGTTAAGGGGATTTTCATTACAGATAAAGAGATGTATCAGAAGAGAATCCCCTCAGGTCACATGCAGAGGGAGAGGCCTGATGTTTTGGCTATTTGCCATTAAAGCTCATTAAAAACGACTCCATTGCTATGTCTAGTTCTAATGAAAAATTAATGCTAAAACGTTAAGGGCTTGGGAATCTTAATAGAGATGGTGACAGAAGACAGGGCCACCAGACTCTGTGACTGTCCATCCACTCACGCTCTGGGCTCCCAATAACAGGGTTTAACCTATACACCATGCCATAGCCGGTGATGGCCTCTCTATGTGACCTAGGATGTGCTAAACTACTAGGAAATCAGGGAATTTGGGGCAGTCGGTTCATTTTGCACACATAGTAGTTGCCCACCCCAATTTTGAGACAGGTTCTCATGCAGCCCATGTTAGCCACGATTTGGTCACAAAGCTGAGTTTGTTGAACTTCTGATCTGCCGGCCTTCATCTTCCAAATGCTGGGGTTATAGGTCTGTATGGTCATGCATGGCATAGCAGGCTAGTTTCCAAAGGAATTCAATAACATAAGCAGAAATTAGCCAAGTCTTTTGTTATCAACCGAGAGACACGGTAGGAAACCAACATTTCTAAGTAGGACTAAAATGGAAGCATTTCCTGGGCCTGTCAATTACATTAGTGGGAGACAGCTCTTAGTTTTTCTGTCTTGAAATTAGTAATTACAATAGTACCGACATGCTTTTTTGAATGCTTAGAAGTTAGAGAGCAATTGTGACATGGGCCTTACCCTATGTAATTCTGCAGTTAGCGGGACTCACATGCAGTGGACAGAGCTCACATGCAGAGGCCCAAAGCTGAGTTTCTGTTGTAGCTCTGTGTGGGTCAAGGTGTGTGACTTATCTGGCCTTTCTCCCCAACATGACCTGCTCCATCCACTCTCCAGTACCTCCTATGCACTCACCTACCTCTGGCTGGAGAGAAAACTGTTAAGGAAGTGGTCAATCCAGCTTAATGCATAGTCAAATCCAGTAAGACAAACAGAGCATGCTCCTCAGACATGGCTGATCAGGCTTTCAGCTGTACTCTTTCCTTAGGACTTTTCTTCTAAGATGCTGGGGCATGTGGAAGTGATTAACTGTGCAGACTCTCTGGGTAATTGGGAAGAGTCCATTTTTGCAAACAAAATCTTTTCAGCTTCCTCTGTCCTTCTGTGTTCTTCCTTGTTTATCAGGGCCACTTGCCCTGATGGCTTTCAAATCTAAAATCTGCAGCTGGACTGAGTCAAGATTTTTTAGTGTTCTCAGAACATGGTGAGTTACCCCTGCTGACTTGATCCACAACTGAGCTGGTATTATAGTAAAGGAATGGAATTTATGTGAACATCTAGACTCACCCACTCCATACCACACTGGAACCGTGGGTGTCTGAACATTCTGCAGATGGAAGTCCTCTCTATCTGGCCAACTCTCTGGGTAAATTGTTCTCCTGCTCTATCCCTTCTCCCTATTCTTCTTATCATGCCTCAAGCTAGAAAGGAGTTTCCCAGTCCCTTGACTAACTGTGGAGTTGGCTCATCTGATACTGGCAGATAAGGGGATGTGGGAAATCTTCTCTCTAGACAGCAGCCTGCTTTACTTTGAATTTCAAAAGCTAAAAGTTACCTGGGTCTCTCCTGCCTTCCTTCAGTCGGTGTTATAATCCACCTCAGAAAGAAGGCTGTCTAAGAAGGTCGTCTGAGAAGGGTTTTGTTTGGGGGAAGGTAAAGAGGAAAGGAATCACATTTTAAAAACCAGTAACTCTCTCCAATACACACTGGCATGGATAACTTGAAGGGTTCACAACGCGGCTACATTTACCGGGCGGATATCTCCGCCTAGCAAGTTCCGGGCCAAGGGGTCTCGCGTGATCAGAGTCCCGTGCCATTGCATGGTGATGTAAGCGCGCAACATGACCATGTAGTGACGTGACCTGGCCACGCCCCCAGCGGGTTTTAAAGGTCCGGCGCGATATCCCCCATCTCTCCTCTCCTCCACGCACGTGTCTTTCCCACAGGCCTGCACTTTCTATCCTCTGTTTCTAATTAAACTCTATAAGCGGATTCTGTCGTGTTTCGTGACGTTTCCTTGCAAAGGGTAAGAACACAACGCAGACAAAACCTAACATAACTCACAAGCCCATCTGTAACAAAACATTCGTGTAGCTCTGGGATTTCATTCGGAGGTGCACTGAGAAGTGATCAGTATTCTTTCTTCTGTTTTAGGGAGACCTCTGTGTTGTATGAAACTAACCTCTGAGCCAAGCAACTGCATGTTGGGGTGTTCAGCTGAGCCCTTTTGTAAAGAGAGTATCCCATCAGGTCTTGTTGACAGTTTAAACCCCCTCGCAGAGGGATGAAGAAGGTCACAGTGTACCCAGGTGTCCCTATAACCTGTTGTATGGAATTCTGCCCTAACTGCGTGTGGCCTGGGGAGGAGCCAGAGTATAGAGGCCGAGGACGAGGAGAGAAGGTGGGCTTCATCTATGTGGGTAGAGAAGCCATCAGCCCTGCTGGGGAAAGGCTTTCAAATGAAGCCTGCTGGCGGAGGAGCACCCACATTCCTGTAAGTAACACTCACCCATGTTCTGTAAGGAGTCCCAGGAAGCCCATTGGTTTCCTAGAGTGAACTTTGGCAGACTTGTTCCTCAGTTTATAACTAGGACCTTAGAAAGATAGGTGGGTGTTGCTTATGCCTCCCGCTGAGAAGGAATTTTAGCAATAGCTTCTATCTGCACCTTCGTATAGGATATAAAAGGTCATGGAACATTATAGAAATTCAAGGCAGGGATATCAGGAAGGAATGCAAGAGGTACATGATAGCTTTATGAAGATATAAAACCATGACATTTTCTGGCACTGTTGTAGTTTAAAGAGAAATGCCACCACAGGCTCGAGTCCTTGAACGCTTGATCCCAAGCTAGTGGCGCCATTTTGGGAGGGCTGTGGAACTTTTAGGTCCTGGAGCCTTGTTGGATGAAGTGCAGTTGGGCCTTGGGATTTAATAGCCCAGCCTCCTTCCTGGCTGCTCTCTGCTTCCTGACACCAGCCTCCTTCCTGGCTGCTCTCTGCTTCCTGACAATGAACAGAACGTGACTACCACCTCACACTCCTGCTGCCCTCCCTTCTGCGATGGGCTACAGCCCTTGTTAAACCATGAACCAAAATAAGACCTTCATCCCTTAAGATGCTTCTTGTCAAGTATGTAGCCATAGCAACAGACAAGTAACCAACACAAGCACCAAATGTAGGTGGACACACACCTACACTCACTGGCCCAGATGCAATAGCATTCCTGATGAGGACTTCATGCTTGCTTGTCCCAGAGCAGTGCTGGGCCAAGAGCCCAATCCGTATATTCATCAAATAAGCAAGATGGCCTGCTAAGCAGAGGAGAAAGTGAGCTGAGCGTTTCTGAACTTCACACCAGTGCCCTTTCAACTTACGTATTAGGATAAGGGGTCTTGAAGAAATGGGAAGAATCAACAATGTATAGAGAAATTTGACAATGGCTCCATCATGCATTTATTCTTTTTTAGTTTATTGTGACATGTAACTTACATGCAGCAAAATTAGTGGGATTGCTTATACCCTGTACTCCTTTGTTCATAAAATGACAGGTCTCAATACGACGTTTGCACACATGTGTATCACTGTACGCTGCTCCCGTTTGCCTCTCCATCTCCGCCGGCTCCCCCTCCCACCGCCCTCCTTCCTTCTCCCAAAGAGCCCCTTTCTTCTTACGAGTCACACACATCTGTGTGTGTGTACCACATATTGTCAAATCTAGATTCTGCACATGAAAGAAAACACGCATCCTCTCTAAAGAGGAGAATTGTCTTCACTGTGTAATGACAGGGTGCGACTATGACATGTCTGGAGCGACACAGAGGGTCTCAATTAACGTCTGGACACATCAAGTTGTTAAACTTAAAAATAGTCACACAATTTTAAAACATAGAATGTAGGTTCAAAATTTGATGTTTTCTTCTGCTATAAAGTTCGTCTGTCCTTCATTAATGTGTTGCCTATATTTTTTAAATGAACCATTTGGAGCATATTGTTTTTATAAAAATATTAGATGAATATGATAATATGAGATGTTATTTAAGTATAGTAATGACTTTCCCTGGGTAGAAAAATGTGTTTTGTATTAACCGAGTAGAATAAAATATTTTCCTCTACTTTTTGAAATTATTTTTGTCTAGTATTATAATATGCATAATATTTTAGCATAGTGGCACATGATTTTTTAAATACTTGTGTTTATATTGAGTGTGTATGATAAGTATAAATGTATGTGTGTTTGCATATGTATGGGTGTGGTGGTAATCTAATTGTACTGAAATATTATTTTGATTGTATGTTAATAAATAAAGTTGTCCGGGGGTCAGAGCTATTAGAGCCATAGCAAGAGTGTGGTGGTGGTGGCACACGCCTTTAATCCCATAGATATCTGTGTGTTCAGGGATATAACCAGCATTGGAGACATATGCCTTTAAGACCTAGAGGGCTGTACATTCAGACAGTGACGAGGCAGTCACGTGTTTGGGTTTACAACCAATGAGAAGGCAGAACAAAATACTTTAAATAGACGAACAGACAGGAAATAGAACCCTCATTTGGGAAGCTGGGACACCACAGGCGGAAGGGTGAGATTTCAGCTCTGAGCTCTGACCTCTCAGCTTTCTCTTTTGCATTATTTCTGTGTTTCTTATTTAATAAGACGGTTGGTTACATCTATATATGTGTCCACATGTACTTGTATGTGGAGGCCAGAGGTTAACACTGGGTTTTCCTTGATTGATCACCCCCTGACCTATTGAGTCCGAGTCTCTCATTTGAACCAAGAGCCCACTGATTCGACTATTGTAACTAGCTAAATGGTATAACTTGCCATGCTCATCCAACACTATCGGGGGTGCTGGGGTCTGAACTCAGATCCCCTTGCTTGCAGGACAAGTTTTACCCACTGAGACATCCCCCAGCTCCTAGGTGTTCATGTTTTATGTCTTATCCTACTTGCACATCAGTGCTTACTCTAGCTTAGGGCAGGGTGGAAAAGTGGGTTAACTACCTCTCCGTTACCTTCTTCTAACACAAAGTGTACGGTTTAGACCACATGGCACTAACTAGGGTACCACAGGTCATCTGCTGGCAGCAGGGACCTAATTCTGAGTCAACAATCTCAGGGACACTTATTTCACTGCTCTTACACAAGCCCAAGACCCAGGGAACAGACAGTGTTATAGCCATGGAGCCCATTACCAGAGCGGCCGATTAGACCTTTTTATTATCAAAAATGCTTCCACAACCTTTCCCACAGCCGTTTACGTGCAGTGTAGAGGAACTTCTAATCCTGTGTTACTTTGTGACAGCATAGCGCTGGCTGGGCAGCCATTAGCCCGTCATGACACCAGGTGCTCTCTAACCAGGAGATTACTGACAAGATGGATGTAATGACAACGAGAAAAGTGTTAAAGTGTGACTATCTGTCATGTCAGCCACAGTCCACCACCTGGGTGAGTTTGGCTTATTACAGTATCCTCCTTGCAGAATAGCAAACAGAGGCCACACAGCTCAGGGAAACAACCCCATCACTTACATTTTATTCTTATTTTCAAAATAGACCCAAAGGCTACAGGCACACTTACGTGTCAAGTTTCCAGCAGAGGTGCATTTCAGTGGCAGCCATAAGCTTCAGCAACAGGGCCTTACAATGGGAAAAGTGACAGGGTCGTAACTGTCGCTGCACTAACAGGTGTTGCTAGCATAGAAGCTGGCTTTACAGACCACCGTTTGCCCAGTTCCGCGGGATAGCTCTAGCCTCAGCTAAGGCACCGGTACTGCTCTGGCCCAGTGACTCCATTTGTGCGCTTCAGCTGTGTGTGTATGCTGGCAGTTTCTAAATGCACTCCTTCTAACCTGAAGGGTAGATGCTACGATGAATCCAGGTTCTCCGTTCTGACAGCTAGGCCCCAGTGCCTGTGAGATTAAAAGGAAAGACATGTCAGCGAAGGAGGCAAGAATCAGTGATGGACCCTGGGAGAAAGCAGACTTCTCTAGCCTTGTGAATGTAGAGCCCTCTTCGGCAGTCATGAAGGGGCAGCAAATTGTGGTCCGTAGGAAGGAAGGGCAGCAGACTCTGCAATCAACAGCTGCTATTTGGAAAGCTGGGAGGTCAGGCTGGCTCCAGGCCCTAGGGGGACAACATAATTGTTTCTCTTAAGGAGGCTTAGTTTAGTGGGAGATAAAAATGTCAAGAAATCATACAGGTTTCTTGACTTGCTCTGTGCTGAATCCAAGATATGGTGGGTGTGAAGGAAAATGGCAGCTATTTCCATTTTCTGTGTGCCACTGACCATATCATTCCCTCATTCATTTGTCCATGCATGTATACATATGTGCATACACACATTCCATGTTTTGGAGTGCTTGTTAAGTGTGCTTTTTTTTTTTTCTTCTTAGCACTAAAACCTTCTTCCTCAAGCCAGGTTCTTCTCACAGCTCCCTTCTTCTTGTTGGAAACTCCCTTCTGTTCATACTTGTCTCAGCAACGTCTGCCTGAAGCCAGGCTGCCTCTTCCTCCACAATCGTGGGTTATAGCTTTCTTTCTTCCTTCTGTCTCTTGTGCTTACTAGCCCAGCTTGACCCTTAGGTGGTGGGTAGAGTGCTGTGTACATAATGGCGGTGTTTGGCTTGGAGTGGAATTAGCTCTCACATTGAGCATAGTGATCTGGCCTCCCTATCGCCTGTCACTCTTGATCACATCACACCCTCCACTTTGTTTTTCTACATATCCCTTTTTGATGTGTTAGTAATTAGTTCCATGTGTTCAGAAACTTCATCGTATTTGCTGCTAACAAATGAACTCAATGCCTCAATGGAATACAGCTTTTTAACTTTATACCAGTAAATAGTTAATGAATGAACGACCATTCCCAAATTCAGAAGAGCTTCATCTCCTCCATGAACTTCATGGATTCCCTGTTTCAGCTTTGATACTCGCCCCCCCCCCCCCTTGTTTCAATAAGAGCTAGGACATGATTCTATCCAAATGCTTATAAGACATACTCTAATGATGACTTCTTGTCACTTGCCACACGTGGTCCGAAAGCCCAGGCAGCCACATTTTTCCCGTTTGCTTTTGTAAGAGCTTTTGCTCTTTATTGAATGACTCGTTAACTAAATGAATGAATTATGGCACAGGTCAAGAACAGTCAGGACGTTAAATCATATGTACTAACTTTATCTACCAGAATAGTCAAAGTAAAAAATACCATCACAAGATAAATGGAAAGTTTTGGGTCAATTTGACTAAAATTATGTTGAATTTAGTTTTGGTGATTTGAATAGGGGACTCACGGACATCTGGGGTTGACATCTGTTTGGACTTGGTTAGTAACTCGCTTGAGATTCCAAGTGCAATGAATGCTATGTGGCATTGCACACCTTTAACCAGGGCTCTGTGTGTGCCACCCAGAGATGCTCAGACCAACGGTTCCCCTCGGGTTCAGTCATTCAATGTTGTTCTTTGGTTTTTGTTTTTGTTTTGTTTCGTTTTTTACTCTTTTGCAGAGCCTTGCCTCCCAGCTCCCAAATAAATCACATGGAGGCTTGTTTTTAATTGCAAATGCCCGGCCTTAGTTTGACTTAGTTTCTAGCCCACTTTTCTTAGCTTAACTTATCCCATCTCCCTTTTGCCTCTGGGCTTTTCCCATTCTCTTATTTCTGCAAACCCTACTCTTACTCCTTGACTTGCTGTGTAGCTGGGTGACTGACCCCTGGTGTCCTCCTTCTCTGACTGCTTCTCTCTCCTCTTCCTCTCTTCTCTTTTTTCTCCTATTTATACTGTCTGTCTGCCAGCCGCACCTGTTCTTTCTCCTGCCTTGCTATTGGCTATTCAGTTCTTCATTAGACCATCAGCTATTTTAGACAGGCACAGTAACACAACTTCACAGAGTTACATAAATGCAACGTAAACAAAAGTAACACACCTTAAAATAATATTCCCTAACAATCCAGCCACCTGTACAAGGAAGGAAGAACTTGTCAGAGCTGGCATGACGCCTTGGGTCATGTCTGGTAATAATATGATAGAGACCCGAGTGGCTGTCCACAGTTGGCTAAGACCAACAGCTTCAGAGTTTGGTATTCTATCTGGTGCATAGTTGTATTGATTTGACTAGACCACACTAGGTAATCAGAGGGAAGATCTCCCAAGGCAGATCCTCAAATGTGAGTGTGTGCTCTTAAGAAATGTATGTTCTTGTTGGGAGAAATAATTAAGTGTACATGTGATTATACTTGAGAGGATTCTATATGAGAAATTGCCCTGAGAGTGGTCCCAAGGGGCTGTAAATTCAGTTCTCAGATGTTTTGTGGGCATCCAGTTAAAGAAGGCATGTGTTGGGTATTGGGAATGTAATGATAAATAGAGCAGCATCCCTGACCAGTAGATTAGTTCCCAGCCTCTCGAGGAAGAGGTATGTAAACATTGTCATAAAATGAATAATACTTTAAAATTTATTTATCACATTTAGTGTGTGTGCATGCATTTGTGCATATGCGTGGGCACGTGGGTGCCACGCAGCACGTGTGTTAGTGAAAGGAGTCACCATGTCCTTCTGCCACGCTGGCCCCAGGGATTGGCCTCAGGTTGTCAACCTTAGTGGCAATCACCTTCACTCTTGAGCCATTTTGCAAGCCCTAAATGAGCACAATTAATAAAAATGTCATAGAAGATGAGGTGAACATTTTCCCCAAATGGAGCTTCATGGTGGCTCCCTGAGGTGACAACCGCAAAGCTGAGCCCTTATTGATCATGTAGCATTTAGCAGGTACCAAACATTGCTGTGGACTGTATCCATAGATGTTCTTTTATCCTCTTGCTATTGGGTGGTGTGTGGATGTGTGCTTGCATGAGTGTGCACCCGTGTGCAGAGTCAGAGGCTGACACCGAGCGTTTTCTTTGATTGCTTCCATAATTTTTTTGTGACAAGGTCTCTGTCTGGAATATGGAGCTCACCAATTTGGTGAGGATGGTGAACAAGCTGGCCCCAAGGATCCTTCTGTCTCAGCCTCCTAGTCCTAGAATTACTGACATGCACCTCCCCACCCATATTTCAATATGGATGCCCAGGCCCTTCTCTCATCTCCTCACAGCAATCCGATAAGGTGGTTATTGTTAGTGTCTCCATTAGCCAATAAGAAAACCAACGCACATAGGAATGACCTTTCCAAGGTCACACAAACCATAAGGTGGGAATTCAGTCTCATGCCCAGGAAGCTGGTTTTAGGAGCAGGTAGTAAGCTAGTAGAACTCAAAATACACCTCCCAGAATATTGGAAGGCAGTTATCTGAAGCAATGTTTTCAATGTTAATAGTAACTTTTTTTTGGTTATTTTAAAAAAGTAAACACTTGTAGAAAACCGAATAGAACACTAATAGGAAATTCATAAAAGAGAATTAAATTATTTCCAAGTATGTAGAACTATTTAACCCCACTAACAAGAAACAAAAGGAAAACAAAATCCCTTCTGTTTTGGAAGACATTTCATCTAATTATGGCTACAGCCTTTCCATCAAAAGCCTCAAAAGGTCACATTTTTTTTTTAATTTAGCAAATATACCTTCAGGAAATTATATGAAGAGAATTGAAATTTTTGTCCAAATAAGTCCACCAGCAAGGACATTCACCATGGCACTGTTCACAACTATGTCAAATCAAAAGCAGTGTAAATACCCAGCAGGAGGGGGTGGGTTGAATAAGTCATGATATTGCCTCACAGGAGACATCCATGTTGTCGTGAATGCCACATTGCGGGATGATATTAAATGGTATCAGAAGCTATTTGTGATTAAATGCAATTGCATTATTAAACGGCATGCAAAGCAATTCCCATTTTCATAAAAACTTTTGTAAGTTTAGAGAAAAGTCACTATTACTTGTCTTAATGTGACAATATAGCAGGAAGCTCTTTCAGTCTTTACACTATTGCTTTTACTTATTTGAATTTTCTAGTTTCTGTAAAATTAAAACATCACCATTATATAAGGGAAAATTAAAAAAGGTTTTCTTTATTTTTGTCATGTGTATATGTGTGTGTAAGTATGTGCACATAAGTGCAGGTGCCTACAGAGGCAAGAAGAGAGTGTCAGATCCCCTGGACCTGCAGTCAGGGGTTCTCTAACGTGGATGCTGGGAGGTGAACATGGGGGGTCCATAAGAGCAGGATGTATGCTCTTAGTCACCGGGCTATCTCTTTAGACCCTGCAACGGTGCTTCAGGTGAGTGATTTGTGCAAATAAAGCTGGACAAGATGTCTTGGCAAGAGGCCGCAGTGTAACAGGCTAGCTGAGGCACATTGGGGAGGCGACAGTGCATTTCTGACGGAAGCTGAGAGGGGTAGCTCTGGCTGTGTTTGCAGAGCTAAGGAGTTCCGGCTGGCTTCTGTGGATAATGAGTCCCTAACAGGTGTGGAGCAGAAGGCAGATGGAGATGGCCAGAATCCATTCCAGAACCTCACGTTGCAGACAGAGAGAAGGAGCCCGCAGGGAGCCTGAGGGTAAATGGTGAAGGAAGAGAGAGTGACCAAAACTTAAAAGCAAAAAAAAATCAGCTTTCATCAATAACCTCCTGGAGATTCAGTGAATGGATATGGGGTGGCAGAAAAGAGGCCTCAGTCAATGCTTTGGTTTCTCATCAAAACATTTTCACATGGTTTGCAGTATTTCCATTAAGGTTTATTGTTTTTAAAAATATTATATATATGTATATATATATTTGTGTATATATATATTTATATACATATATATTTGTATATATATATATATATATGTATATATATAGCCACCACCTCCCCACCTCAATCTGTGTGCACACACGCATGCTTATGTCCCAGCCTCAACATTGAGATTAGAGGAAAATAACTTGAGGAAGGAGATGCGGGTCTTAGGGATTGAACTCAGGCCATCAGGACTGGCAGTGAGTACCTTTACCTGCTGAGCCATCCCACTGGCCCTGCACTGAGGCTTCCGACACCAAAAGAGAAATAGAGTAATGACTGGCGAAGGTGAGGTGCTCTGTGTTTAAACCCGAGCTTGAGGGCTTTCTGACATGCAAGATGATGGGTTGAACTTTCCTGAACACGAACCTGGATCCTGGAGAGACCATGCAAGCTTTAATCCGGGAGACAAGAAAAGAAGGATGTAAAATATAATAAAGGTCTGGCTGTGATGAGCAAACAATGCCTGGGGCAGAGGATCTCCGAGGGAGTCCAGATTGGCTGACACCCGGTGGTACAGGGAAAGTGGAGGCAGATAAATCTGGAGAATGTAGAGCTAGACTAAATAACTTTGTTTGCTTGTTTGTGCGATTGTTTGCTTAATATTATAAGTAATACAGCACTCGCGAGGCCTTTGGACCCCAGATGTCACACAGAAGCCGCAGTGCTAACAGCATCAGCAGCGGTGTGCCACGAAACAAAAACATTTACCGCTACCATTTAAAAACACTTACTCTTTGAATATTTTCAACACTTGGAGCCAGGCCTTAGCTTCATCTATGACGCAACAACTTTGCACGGGTGGCGTTATCACTCTCATTTTACAGATGAGGGAACTGAGGCACAGGGGCATAAATCTGACTAAGATCGTAAACTGCCAGGCAGGAGGAGCTGATGTCAAACTCTTGGTGGTTTGATTCCAAAGTCTACAGGAGAGATGGAGAAGCCACGAGGTGCAAGGAGTTCCCTGTGTGCTCTAGGATGCCACCTGAGGTGTTGCCAAGAGCAGCTGCTGCCTTGGGGAAACCAAGAAGAATCCAGGCACAGTGGACAGTCTTTTTTACATGCCAGACAGACAGGCTGTGTGTGAGTGGGGGTGGGAAGAAACTCAGCAGGGTGGGAGAGGAGAAGAAGAGGGGGTGCAGACTGTGACTCACAAGCTAACAGTGGATTTGGGTTTTCCTCGGAGGGCAGTGTCACCGGCTAGACTTGAGTGACTTGAGCATCTTGATTGGCTGATACCTGGATGTCCTTGCCTTCATAGGAATTCACAGTACAAATGGGAGTGTAAGGGATAAAGTCAGGATTCTATGAGTAGAAATAGCTTGGGGAAAGCGTAGTGTAGAAAATAATTCTATGGAAGCAGAGTAACATCCTATAAAAGAGACAACATTCTGGTGGTCAGAGTTTTGGAAAGTCTTATCTGAGAATAAGGCATGACCCACAGATTCAGAACCACTTGACTATAATCTCCTCGTCTATCTGTCTCTTTCTTAAAATTCTCATTATTCAACCCAGGCACAGGCAACTGTAAGGTACTTGGGTCAGCTTAAACACGGCATTCTCCTCAGCACCCACGAGTGGGACAGAGCCTCTAGAAATGGCTGGGAGGTGAGCCTTTGGGCCAGGTTTTACAGATGTGGTCATGTCATCGTGCCATCGGATGCACATCTTCTGAGTCTCCCTCCCTGGACTTGCTGCTCCATTTCTTTTCAGAGGAGGAAACCAAGTCAGAAAGGTCACAAGGAGAGCTGGGGAGTAGAGCCAGGATCAAGGCTCTGGTTAGAGGACTCCTGGCCATGTGGAAATGGCCATAGTCCATTGGATTTAAGGTGAAGAGGCTTGACACAGGGGGCCAGTGGGAGGTTCCTTCAGAATCCGTGCAGACAGGGATCAAAGGCACTTTGGGAACAGAGAGTTGTAGATGGAGCACATTGAAAAGCTTGACTTAGAAGGCACAGGCTTGGGCCGGGCAATGGTGGTGCACGCCTTTAATCCCAGCACTCGGGAGGCAGAGGCAGGCGGATCTCTGTGAGTTCGAGGCCAGCCTGGGCTACCAAGTGAGTTCCAGGAAAGGCACAAAGATACGCAGAGAAACCCTGTCTCAAAAAACAAAAAAACAAACAAACAAAAAAAAAGAAGGCACAGGCTTAGTCTCGGAGAATTGTAAGGAAAACTGCACAATTACTATACCCCACCCCCCAAATTATCAGTGCCACCAGATAATGGCTTCTAAACAACATTTTGGCCTTGGTTGATTTCCAAAGCCAGGACAGAGAAAGCCCAAGGTGAACCTAGGATGCTATCCTGTGCCAGAAAGCAGCAAAGTGCTCAAAGATTAATGGGATCATGTCGAAAGGACACAGGGAGCCTGGAGAGCCGATTGGAAAGAGAACATCACTGACTGAATCGGAGACAACTGAGCATAACAATAAATGAGTAAGTAATAAGAAAAAAGTCTTTGAGTCCATGGAAGATGAAGGAAGGAAGGAGAGAGTTAGAAAAAGAGAGAGGGAAGAGAGAGCACATAAGTATAAAAGGAGCGAATTAATAAATAAGCGTAGGATAATGGCAGAATTAGAAAATGACCACTTGCAGTGGAGCAGAAGCATTGCCAGTGTGAGCTAAAATTACTGGGTGGCTGGGGGAGAGGACATTCCCGTACACTTGAGTCACCTTAATTTCCTATTAATTACAAAAATTAAAATGCTTATTTATAATAGCTGTACCCTATATCCATCTCAAATACATCTCAACTTTAGCATCACCACCCTAAATAAATGGCCAGTGGGTATTTCTTTGTGTGGGGTACAGTGGGAAGCCTAGAGCACACAGTATGGTATATGACACTGTGTCATAGTCTTTCCAGATGTTTAACTGGTTCTAATGACAAAACAAATTCAGCCTGAGCTCTTGCAAGTTCTTAAAGATAGAAAATGTGGGGAGGGAGGAATTATTTTCACTTACAGGACACTTGAGAGATCTGGCAATCAAACACAGCCTGGTTGTTTCCTAGATTTGTGAAGATAATAAATGATCATGTTAAGATAACTGGAGAGATTTGTCCATGAAGTGTAGGTAGAAGATGCTTGAAAAGAATACTCAGTTGACTGATTTTAGATCACCATAGAATGAGCCTAGGTGTGTCTTGACTGTGGTAATGGCCTTGTAGCTGGAAAAAAATCAAGCTTTTATGAGCTAGGATCAGAAGACCAGTGTCCAAATGACTCCTACAGAGCTTTTACTTATACCCGGGTCTGTTTTCGACCAATACATTTTAAAAAAATCTGTTATGGTTCTACCAAACAATATAGAAAATTGTTAAAATGATAAACACAGATTTCACTGTTAAATTATGAAAACGACATTTTTTGGATCATTCCTAAATCTCAAAAAATCTCAGCTTCTGCCTTCTACAAGAAGGAAATAGTTTATGGGTCAAGATAATGTAAAGCATGATACTAGATAGATTTGATAAAATCATGGAAATTGTTTAGACCTGCAATCTCACCCCTACGTATTTAACATAATAGTATGAAAACTTATGTCCATGAAAAGCATTTTTTCATTTTTTGCACAGTCATTTGAAATTTGACACATACCAAAAGTCCTCCAGTGGGTGACTGGAAGGATTCTTTATGCCCATTCAGTGGGAAATCAATAAGAGTGATCTATGGATAAATACAGCAGGATGGTCAGAGATCAAAAGCGTTATACAAAGTTAATGAAGCCAGACTCCAGGGGTGGAAAGATGGCTCAGTTGGTAAAGTACTTGTGAAGATATGAGGAGCTGAGATCAGATCCTTAGCACCCACATACAAAACTGTTTGTGGTGGCACACACCTGTAACACCTGTGCTGGGAGGAATCAGGGACGGGCTGAACTCTGGAGCTCACTGAAAAACAGTCAAGCCCATTGGTGATCTCTAGGCTCAGTGAGAGTCTCTGTTTTAAAAGAAATGTGTTGGAGAACAACCAAAGAAGACATCTGAGTTTGATCTCTGGCTTTCCCATGCCTTTGCATATGAATACACATATTACCACACACACACACACACACACACACACACACACACACACACACACACGTACATACAAACACATGGAAACTGGACTTCAAAGGTTATTCCCTATATGATTCCATTCATATTATGATGTTCTTGGAAATATAACACTGCATGATGAGGAACAGAGTGTGAATTTAGCAGCCACTATCAAGAGAAAGTGCAGGGAGACTTAGGGCTGATGGACTGTTTTGAATTCTAATCGTGTTACTGGCTATCTGTGTATATTAAAAGTCTCAGACCTGTTTACTAAAGGGTCAAAATTATTGTAACTTGAAATATAAAGAGAGACTAGAAACAATAACAATAAACACTGTCATTGTTGAATTCTAACACTAATAAGACATTCAAAGGAAATTCTTAATTTATTTTAACAAATAGCATATGTTTAAATGATAATAAAATATGCCTTTATCACTAGCTATAAAAAATTGATCAACCTATACATTTCTGATTTGTGTACTTTTCTGGATGTGCATTTTATTTCACTAAAACTTTAAAACATAAATGAATGATTCATTTGCTTTAGTGTAGATGTACTATTGTACAGGTGAAAACAATGATTGGTTCCATAACATGCTAGCAAGAGCTCCTGCTTGGTCCAAGATTAGGACATGGTTTCATACAACAATAATATGCTTTTTTGTTCATTCAAATTTCCTTTACTGTAGGGCAGCATGAAAGAGGTATAATCAACCCCTTCCTAAGTGTCTGACATGAAGATATGTATGACTCAAGTACTCTGGTCTTTTCAGCTGCTTATCATGTATGGTGTCTATGTGTCCACCAATATTGTTGAGATGGTAACCACCAATTCCCTTCACCCTTTTCAAAGTGTTCCATTATTATGGTCAGTACCAATAACACTGAAGACATTAGTCTGCTTTAGCAATGGTGCCTGATGATCTGCAGATTCTAGGATAAGCACACATAAACTGTATGTAACATTTATTGTATTTTACATTTTATATGAAGAAAGGAAAGGAAATGTGATTAAATGCCAGGTATTTCATTAAGTGTCAGTTTCATTCAGTTCTCAGCATCTGGCTGAGAGCAGTAACTCCTTTGTATACATGTGGAGACGCTATGGTGACCTCACAAGGTCTTCTAGAAAGTTAGTTCACTTGGGAGCCAGCCTAAGTTCTGGTGAGAAGAATTATCCAAAGGTTACTATTCTAACTTCATTGCCAGCATCCTAGATCCCACCCCCAAGTCCAAGGATGGGCCACAGGTGAGCTGCCTGTGATGGAGCTGGCAATATCTTTTTCCACGTGGTTGGGTCCATAGTGAGGCATGTTCATGTCCCAGGCATGTGGGATATTTTCTTCCCAGGAAGTGATTGATGACATCGGTGGGTTAGCTGAAGCCATTAGTATCAGTGCCATCTCAGCTCAACCTCAGGAGCATCAGACTCCATAAAAATTCCAGTGCATCAAATACTCAGCCTAAATTCTACAAAGTGATGGAAATTTGTCCTCAAGTGACAGCCTCCTTACCGCAGAACTTATGTGCTCATGTGCTGGATTTCTTCCATGGACCAATTCCAGCTGTCCTTCCTTTTGATGATTTATTTCAGATACCTTCCAGCCTTTACCTGGGAACTCCACCATGAAAAGACTGAAGGAATTCTAGGGAGTTGTCATGGCAACCCTTAGACATCATCTTCAGAATGGCCCATGGCTGTTGAGTCCAGATTTATCACAATTATATTTCTATATGGAAGACAAGCCCTTCCTAGGCAACGATACCCTAGCAAATGAACCAGATTTGCAATTATGTGGACCACTCTAACACTCATTGTGCTTGTAACAAGATTTTAATGCACGTGAATGTTGGTTTATCGTTGGTTCCTTATATTAATATGGGCCTATGTATGCCTCAGATGCCATCAGAGGAAGCAGCAGCCATCTGACTTTTCACTTCATGAAACAAAGTCAGACTTTATGGTGACATCAGTGATGAACTGGTACCAGCTACCATCTTTATTCACTACCCATCGTGGAAAGTGTGTGCTGAGCCCTTACTTTGGAGTCTCACTTGTGTTTCCCTTTGTCTCATGAACCATGCTTGAAACAATGGCTGCACAAAGCCCAGTTACGGAGGACCCACTTCCACGCAGCATGGCCTGGTTCTGCCCAGCGTCCTGTGCCGGGGGTGTTTGTCTAGTACTGCCATTGCGATTTTTATTGCATCTCATGATGTGCACAGATGTGCTTAGTAAGCATCCCAAGAGGTAGAGAGACTCTGTTCAATATCCCTGCCCCCAGATGCTGCTGCCTTATAGAATCTCTTTCTGGGCTACCTCCTCTGGGATGCTGTAACCGTGTGAAGTCTCTGGATTTTGGTGTTTTAACAAGGGTTTAATTACTAAGGTAAGTGTATGCACCTGCTAAGGCATTCCTAATTATTTGATAATGGTGCAATCTTTCTCAATACAGCCGGTTTTGTGGTGTAAGCTACACTAATGAAGCACACTGAGAGAACGCATTCCCCCAATGTTGGGAAAGCTTATTTAAATTAAATAAATTTGCAAAGGACTGAATTTTTACTACTGGCCTCAACAATTATGCATCAGTATTTCATGTTGTAAACTAGCAAGCACGTGTCAGACTGAAGCAGGCATCCTATGATGCTTGTTTTCAAAGCATCTTTAAATGACATATTGTTAGTGTCACTTAAAACTTTTTATCTCTTTTTAATTCCTCCACATACTCCACCTCATCTTAACATAATTGTTAAAAAACGAACAAAAAACAGAAAAAGAATTTTAGCTTATCTTTTTTATTTTCATTTGGCAGTACTAAGGTTTCTCCCCGCTTTCTTTCCACCTGATTCTTCCCATGCCACATGTGGTCTACAGTGAGTAAGCAATAGGATTGTTGCTGTACCATCTGCAAGTGAACACCTTGCTTTGCAGCCTCTCTGGAAACTTGCTGATGGCGGGCAATTGTAGGAAGTCAGGGTTGATGCTACATCCAAGTGTTTCAAACTTGGTTGTTTGGGACTAAAAAAAAAAAAAAAAAAAAAAGTTCCAACAGGCAGATGGGTTTGGAATCACTGTTGAGAGCCACGATGAGGAAGCACCCGGCCATTTCTCAAGCACAGACATTCATTTTGGTACATGGAGAAAAATGGACAGATCTAAACAGGTTCCCTATTTTTTGTTTCTTCCAAACTATTTGAATGAATCAGCCAGGTTCAACAGAAAGCTGCCATTACCATAGCTGTTCAAGTTGATATGAATGAACTTCTTTAACTATGGAATTATCCTGAAATTTTGTAAAAACCAAATTGATTCTTTTATTTTTTAAGGTATTGTGCCTGTAATTCAGTTAGGAGAGTGTTTGCCTTGTATACAGGAAGTCCTATATTTCTGAATTCCAATACTGCATAAACTGGTATGGTGGGGGACATCTATTACCCCAGCACTGAAGACGTAGGGGCAGAAGGATCATGAGTTCAAGGTCATCTTCAGCTATATGGTCAGTCAGAAGCCATCCTGGGGTATAAATCTCGGTCTCAATTTTTTTTTCAATAAAATAGAAAATTACCTTAAACATCAATTGTGGCTATCATTTTCAAGTATTTTATAAATGGAGACAGGACAAATGAGATCACACGAATTAAACACTCTAGCAAACAAGGACTGAGGGAATGGTGGCATGTTAGGTGTGGTCAGGACTCAGTGTTGGAGCTGATCAAGAGCAGCCTGTTCCAGGAGGCCATTGCCTTATCAGCCACTGGTTGCCCTGGAGCTCAGGCCCACACTAGTCTAGATTACACTACCCCTGCTTTGTCGCTGGCTACAGAGGCTGGAGAATGTCCCACCTGGGGAGCACAGGCATGGGGGTGGGGTGCAGCAGAAATAAAACTTGCAGCAGCAGGCAAATCAGAAGGCAGAGGGGGCCTCCCAGCTGATTCCTCAGCATCCTAGAGATTTCTGTTAGTAATGTGGCTTGGGGCATGGACTGCTGATAATTACTGCTAGCTGGAATAATTAATAAGAATAATTGCTCAGTATGGAAAGGGAAAGGGAAGCTCTGGGAGCAGGAAGAAGCAGGCCAGAGGAATGGGAGACTCCCAGAGCGCATTGATACAGACAGGAAGTTTAGCGGCAAGCATCCTGACAATCCAGTACTTGTATGGATGCCAAGGGCAAAAGTTAAGAGATATTGAGCATGGCCCAATTCAACCATCTGATCTTGGAAGGCAGTGGAGAAGCAGTCTGTTGTGGCTTCAGTGAGGAGTAATTTCCTTTGGAATAATAGGTGGGTGTTTCAGCCAATAAAAGAAGTATTATCATGTGTAAAGAATTAATAAGTGGCCTTCAACAAGCAGCTAAGTGTGCATCTGGTAGAAGCCCAGTGGAGAAGGCATAAGACCACTACGGGGAGAGTTACAGAATGATGCTCACTTTAGGGTTCAGGAGAGTTTATCCCAGCTTGAGGAGAAGCATCTGTTGGCAGCCAAGCATTGGGGTAAAATAACCACAATTTTCATGTAATAGGATAAATTTTCTCCACACTATTCAGAGTTGCCAGCAAACTGCTCAACACTGCGGCTTTTTGTATATTACACTTAAATGTCCCCTCAAAGGTGGGACAAGCATACACTTAGAGGAACTTGGAGAAGTGAAGAGACTAGATGGGAAAGCTTATGTGTACACAACACATGGAATCTGGAGAGCCTATGTAGTGACCTGCAGTGTGAGAGACCTATGCCAAGTCCTGGGTGTTCACTGTGACCCTCTGCTGGAGACCAGGCACTCACGCAATATTGCATTGTGAGATAAGAGAAACCCACGAGGGTTAGCAGGGATTACGTCTCGTTCCCATTGACCTGTGAGAATCATGAAGATCAATTAAATCCAAAATAATAGATTTGTCAAATATCCCTACCCGGCGTTTGACATTGAGTCTTGCTTGACTCTTCATGCAAAATGCCTTCAGTCCCCTCTCCACTTCTGTAACACAAAGGGTTAGAGCTGTAGGGCAAGGGGAAGGGGGCTCTCAAACAGCCTATGGTGAGCATTTGCTGGGCCCTTCCAAGGTGCTACTTCTGGTCATCATGGGATGACACTCTTTCATTGAATTCTTACACACTTGGGACACCAGCCACACTTGGTGAGTGGCTAGTATGTTCTAGGGACAGTGGTAGCACATGCTAGTGTGAGCTTTCTTGTGTTCCTGTGACACTGGAGAATTCCAAGGAGCAGAGTGCTAAGCGAACAACATCTTAAAAAAAAACTTTTTACTGATTTTTTTGTGAGTTTCATATCATGCACCCTAATCCCACTCATCTCCCTGTCCTTCCATAACCACCCTCCACCCTTGGAACCTCCTCTTCCTCCCCCCCAAAAAAAATGATAAAAAATAAGAAACAAAGGTGAAAATTAAAAAAAAAAAAGAAACCAAAAACAACTGAATGAATAACAATAACAAAACCACATCTCATCATGGAAGCTTCGGTGTGTCATGGTGTGTCATCCAGTCTATCTCTTTACCCAAACAGCCTTACTTACAAGTGTTCATTGCAATGAGTCATTAGTCTGTTTCAAGGTCTCCAGCTTCTGCTACACCATCAATACTGCATCACCAATGGGAATCCTCTCAGATACCCCCTTGTTACCACAAGTCATGGAGGTTTGCTTTGATTCTGCAGGATGGCCCCCCACATGCTCCAGCACTTCATGAATAGGGTAGATGTTGGTGTGGGACACCTCAAAACCCTGGATCTGGTACTGGGTGGTACCTGAGTTGGTGAGCCTGCCAACTCTGGTTCCTGCCAGCACCACCAGGACCAGCTCTCCCACTTTGCCCAAATGAGGAGTGGGACCAGCTCTCCTGCCTGCGGTGGCTGGCAGAGAGCAGGACCGGCTCTCCTGCACCCACACCATCAGGGCCTTCTCTCCATCAGGGCCTTCTCTCCATCACTGCCCCGGTGAGAAGCAGAACTAGCTCACCTGAGTGCCTGTGCTGGCAAGAGGTGGGACCAGCTCTCCTGCTCTCATGCCCTCAGGGCTGGCTCTCCTGTGCCCACGCCACAGGGGCCAGCTGTACCACATTGCTCAGATGAGGTGAAGGCCCATGCTCCCGGGTGCTGCAGTTGGCGAGGAGCAGGGCCAGCTCTCTCACACCAGTTCACTAAGGGGTGGGGCCAGCTGTCCCACGTGCCCAGGCAGGGGACAGGGCCAGCTGTCCCATGTGCCATCGACAATAAGGGGTGTTGCCATCTCTCTAGTGCCCACTCCATCAGGGCCAGCTCTATTGTACTGCCCAGGTGAGGTGTGGGGTCCTCTCTCCCAAGTGCTGTAGCCAGTGAGGGGTGGGGCTATCTCTCCTGCTCACACCCTCTGGGCTGGCTCATCTGCACCCATATCACCAGGCTAGCTCTACTGTGCTGCCCAGGCAAGAATCAGGGCCAGCTCCTCCGAGTGCTGCGGCTGGTAAGGGGCGGGGCTAGCACTGCATAGCCCTGGGACGTCAATACGGCCCAGGAGGAAGCCCAGACCAGGGACATACCCATGGCCTTCGGTAGTAGCACGCGCCACCTATGTCAACTCAAACCACTAGTGCTTCAGGGTGATGGACCCAGACGTGGCTCTCAGTGGCAGCGTGGTCCAGGGCATCTCCATGGCCTCAGGTGGCTGCTCAGGCTACTCACATCAGGCTCTTCCTCGCCACCCTCACATCGTAGTACACAAACCCTTCTGCGTGTCTTCTCTCCCATCTCTCCAGCACTTACTTGCTCATCATGGTGGCATCCGCCCTGCCCACACCACGTGGCTGCAGGCAGGGGCCTCTCCTGTGTCTCTCACACTTGGCCCACGCTGTGTGGCTGCAAACCGGGGCAAACTGTCCTGCACGACTGTGAGCGAGGGCCTCTCTAACGTCTCTCATGCCCAGCTGCACCACGTGGTTGTAGATGAGGGCACCTCAGGCGTCCTCTACCCATCTGGTTGTATTCTACACGCCCAGGCCTGGCAGTGTTGATCAGGCCCCAACACCGACCATGCCTTTTTAAGGGTTCTGAAAGACAGCCAAGTGGAAAACATCTTCCTGAATTTAGACTGGGGGTGAGGCAAGAGAATGCCTCCAGATGAAGGAATGGCTAGAAAGAACTAGGGAAAGGTCTAATTCTAGTCATGTGTCTTTAGGAAACACTTTCCACTCTCCCTGAATGTGGTGTTCCTGGCTACGGCATTGCACCTGAGCAGTCCTGTGTGCCCCCTTCCTGGCTACAGCATTGCACCTGAGCAGTCCTGTGTGCCCCCTTCCTGGCTATGGCATTGCACCTGAGCAGTCCTGTGTGCCCCCTTCCTGGCTATGGCATTGCACCTGAGCAGTCCTGTGTGCCCCCTTCCTGGCTATGGCATTGCACCTGAGCAGTCCTGTGTGCACCCTTCCTGGCTACGGCATTGCACCTGAGCAGTCCTGTGTGCCCCCTTCCTGGCTACGGCATTGCACCTGAGCAGTCCTGTGTGCCCCCTTCCTGGCTACGGCATTGCACCTGAGCAGTCCTGTGTACACCCTTCCTCTTGCATCTAGTCTTCTGGCTGATGATCATGGTAAGGGTGGAATTTAACAACACTATTCAGTTGGTGCTTGTCCCTAAGTATGACAGGGTTAGCAGAATCCAAAGGTAACCCTAGGTACACCTCAGAATTTAAGGAGATCCTCTAAGCTAAAAATGCAATAGGAGTTGAGGATCGAGTGATGGTCATGAGGTCCTGAATTTAATTTTTTGGCTATACCACCAAAAACACAAAATAAATCAATCACTGTTTCTCTTTCAGCTTTCAAATATGATGGCTGACAGAGGTGGAGCTAGTTTTTGATACATGGAGTTGAATTGGAGGATGTCTACCTGAGGACTTAGGAAGCAAGTAGTGGTGGGAAGGCCAGAATCCAAGTTTGGAGACTCTGTGACTAACCCTTGTGATGAAGAGAAGAATGTTTGTGGTGCATTTGCCATCCTATCCAGTTGTACAACACCGAGAACAGTCGGCTAAATACTTCAATTTATACAGAAAGAATGAAAGGCTGATAGCAAGACACAGCAGCAAGTTCCAGGGCTTTATAGTCGGATACATGTGGGACTGAGTCCAGGATTCTTACCTCACCAGAGTGACCTTGGACAAAACCTTCACCTACACATAATGTGGGCAGTGGTACATAGATGACAGGATTGATGTCAGAATTTAAAGCAGAAAATGCAATGTTCCTGGCTTATAGACGAGCTGTTACATTAGATACCAATGCAATGTGCCTGGCTTATAGACTGGCATCCAGAGCTGTTACATTAGATATCAATGCCTTTGCCTTCTTTAGACATTTGACCTGTGACTTCTGCTTCATCTATCACTCATCCTGGCATATCTGTAATTAAAAAATATGTAGTTCCAATGGGTCTGAGGATGGTCCCTGGCTGCACTGCCTTATAAAGCATGGTGTCATTTCTCTTTTCTGGTTACAGCAGCGTCATCTCTTGTTTCAGCAGTGTGGTGTCTGAGTTCATTCAAGGAATTGTTAGTGAGTGTCTCCAAGGTGTCAAGAAGTGTGTCTGAGTCCACCACAACCTCATCCTTGTCATCTCCAGGCACCAAAACTAAAGCTGTGTTGGGGAGTAATACATGGATGCCAGTACCCTGGCCCCACACTTTGGAGTGGTGGCTTCTGTGATGCTGCAGAGGGACTAACACTCATAGAGACTTAGGAAAAGAAGATGAACGTGAGCTGGATGAAATCTTTTATTCTTTAATCTTTAATGGTTATGATATATGTAGTCCCTGACTAAAATTGGTTTAAGTGGCTTTTTTAAAGTGTTAAGTTGTTTAGCTTTCATAACGAGTCAAGAAATCAGAACTCATCCTCATTCTTCTTTGGAGGTAATGGAGCTCAAGAATTATGAGACAAAGGTGCCTAGTCTATCTGGCAATGCTAATAAGTGGCCGAGTCACTGAGCCCCAGTCTTTCCTCTTGACCTCTACAATGTGCAATCATGTCATCCTCTATGTCCATCTCTCACACCCATCTACAAAGCAAGACAGGTGGACTGCATGTTCCTCTCTACCTATGAATGAACCTGCTCTTCTTCTCTTCAATGAATTGCCTCTGCTTCAGGCTGCATTTAATGTTGGCTTTCTTCTAATTTCATCTCTATTGGAATGCTAGCTTGAGATCCAAGAGTGCTGCTGCCTCTGTTTTAGAGTATCATGGAGATGGCCTAGACATTATCTATCTTTGCTAAGACTCTGATCTAGGTGGTTGCCTTATCTTACTTTTCAGTAAGAAGTCCCAAGATGACTGCATTAAGTTTTTGAAATCTCAAGAGACCAGATGGAACCAAAAGAAACCCTTTGTTAATTTGTGAAGAGAGTCTTTTATTTAGCTGGGTCCGAGTCCAAGATGGTCTCAAGCAATGCACTGGCAGCACCCAGTCCTTTGAGACTAGTAGAGGAGGGGACTGTGAGCTTCCTGGATGCCTTTGGGTACATTCCACCCCTGAGTGGAATTGCAGGCAATCTGAAGTCCCAAGGGAACTAGTTCCCAAATATAAGTTTTGAACTTGTTTACCTTCAGCGTGGAGCCATTCCCTGTGGGCCCTGCCATTGGCACTCAGTCCAGCCTCATCTTCTGGTGTGGGCGCTATGCCTTTTCCCAGCTAGGCTGAAGGCGACTTTATTCCCCAAATGCTTCAAAATGGAGCCAAATTGTCCTTGTCCCGAAGGAGCAAACAGAGCACTGGCAGGGGGTGGAGGCTTTCAAATGTCCTCTCCCCGTGTTCCTTAGGGACAAAGCCACATCAGAAGAGACCAGCCCTTTAGCCTTCTTGTCTCTCGACTCAGCTGACTGGCTCCGACCAAATAGACTTTACTATTTCCATGGCTGTAGATCTTTCCTTCTTCATTTCTTTTGGTTGACCTTGAGGTTGACCTTGAGAGCCTTCTCCCTTTTTAGGATGAAGTTCAACTCCACAGAAACAGAACGAGCAGGGTGATGTTTTATATTTAGGTTCCTAATGTCTGCCTTACCGACTTCATTACTTTGGTGCCTAGGAAAGTCAGTGTGCAGTGAACAAATGGAGTGAGAAGAGAGTGTGTACTAGGGCAGAGGAAACACACTTTTTCTGCCCAGTGAGACAGATACTCAATTAATTAGCTGCCCAAAAATATCTCTCTCTATAGTCCTGTCTTGTCATTTGGGAATAAAGTCAGTGAGTCTCAGCAATACTTTTAGACGTTTTTCTGAAAGATCTGAGAAACTAGCAGCTATCATTCTAGGGTGAGGCAGCAGAAAGGAGTGAGGGATGGCCTGGGCATAAAGTTACAGTTTCCATTTTATGGCTTCTGCTATTCACAGAGCAAAGGAGAAATCCTTTTACCACTTAAAATCTTAATAAATTTTCCTGTCTTTATAAAGGAAGGATTGGACCAGACAACCTTTGGCCAAATGTGTGGGGATGTTAAAAGACACAGTAGATAATGAGAAGTCCAAAGTTAAATGGTTTCAGTGTCATTTATGCTTCTGTGATAAAATATCCCAACAGAAAAGCATTTTAGGGGAGAAAGAGTTTACTTTCCCTCACCAGTCTTCGTTAGAGCCCATCACCTCAGGGAAGGCACAACTGTAGGAACCGGAAGCTCCTAGTCTTGTCCTATCTACAGTCAAGACCAGAGATGATAAATTCATGAATGCTTACTTGCTTGCTTCCTTCCTCTACTCTTATACAGCCCAGGACTCAAATCTAGGGAATGGTGCCTCCCACAGTGGCCTGAGCCATCCCACATCAATTAACATAATCATCAAGACAATCCCTCACAGACATGCTCATAGGTCAATGTAGCTGGAAGTTTCTCCAGTCCCACCCAGCTCCACAGTCCCACAGCAGTTTATAAAATAATCACTCAAAGGTTTATATTAATCACAAACTGTATGGCCAATGGTTTAAATTTCTTGCTAGCTAGCTCTATCATCTTAAATCAACCCATTTCATCTATGTTTCACCACATGGCTGTGGTGTTACTAGTCTGCTAGAATGTTGCTCCTTGGGCGGTGAGCTGGCATCTCTCCTCACTCTGATATTCTCTTTCCGGTCTTTCTCCTTGAATTTCCCGCCTGTCTCTAAGATGCCTTGCTATAAGCCAAAGCAGCTTATTTGTCAACCAGTGGGAATAACATATATTCACAGCATACAGAAAGACATCCCACAGCACTTCCCCTTTTCTGTCTAATCAAAAAGGAAGATTTTAATTTTAACATAGTAAAATTACATATAACAAAACAGTTATCAAGCAAGAATTACAGTCACAATATCTAGTTTATTTGTATTTGGCAAAATTAGAAATTATTCCATCATCTATCCTACTTTTGTGAGTCTAAAGTTTTATATCTAAGTTATCTTTTATCATGACTAAGGAAAATTGTAACTATCTAGTTTTCAACTCCATCAAAGACCCCAGAAGGATACAATATTACCTAAGTAAACAGGAAGTACATTGTAAGCAATTTCCAAAGTTCTAGAAATGACAGAGACATCTGGCTGCCTGGACAGTCAGCCAAAGTTTCTTTGCAATGTTGGGGCATCCATCTTCAGCTTATAGAACTAGAATCTCTCAGTCACTTCTTCCTGTGTCCTGCAGAATGTCTGGCAGTCTTCTTTGCAAAGCAGGAACCTGAAGGACCATCTTGCCTTGTTTTGGCAAAATTCAGTGGTCATTTTCCCAAGGGCCCTGCATGTCCAGTTTATACAATATATTATCAAGCAGTCTAGGCAAGAGCAGTTTCTTGCCCAAATGGTTAACTTTTGCCATAAAGAAAGCGAACTCCACATGGCATTTCTTCAATGCCTATCGTCTTCTTTGAAGTAATTGGTGCTGTTAGGAGCAGACATGTCTCACTGTCCAGAAGAGTCTAAGTTCTTAAAAACATTTTAAATGTCATATTCTGTAGGTTTTTGAAGTGTTTGAAAATTACTTATCTATCTGAAATATATCTCAGCATATCTAGAAAATCTAATTAACATGACTATAAGTTTGACTATTATAGATGACTATTAATCTGTATTTTTAATTATATATTACATTTTTATATGACCTGAATAAACATAATACCGTAAACAAGAATAGAAATATACATACAGTATAACAAAATTAACTTTAAATTTTTATCAATAAGCTAAAATCCATAGCAATGTAAAACATTTCAAATAAGTTGTTGCTCTTTAAAAGTACCTTCAATAATCTATCATTTTATCCTTTCATATCTATCTTTAGGAAGAGATTGCATTTATAATCAACACCCTTTAAATAAAAATAAACATTCATAAATATTATTTTGGGAATTTGGGTGTAATTTCTCATACTATTTCCTGCTGGTTGGGGGCACCGGCAATTTTATGGGGAGTCTGAGAAAATTAAGAATTATAGTTAAATCTTGGCTTTAGTAGTCTGTGAGGCTGTATTGACCTTTCAGGGGGTCTTGGTTAATCAAATCATATTAGCATGGAAGTAATCCATAGGTTCTCATCTGTGGAAATAAAAGCAGAACCTCTTTTCCAAAGTAACATATTCTTAGACACAAATTTTGAAGTCAAGATAACTTTAGAATATACATACTGGTTTAACTGAGTAGTCTTTACAATCAAATGTCTCTCTCCAGTTAAAAATCCCAAAGACAATATAATAATCTGTAGTATCCAGATTCTTTGTGTAATTTTCATCTTTATGTGGCTTAACTTTTGTATCATTCTGTAACTGGAAGATTTCCTGTGTCCTAGCGGTTGGGACAAATCTCTCCCACTCATGTCCCCCAAGTAAACACAGAGGCTTATATTAATTATGAACTGTATGATCATGGCTCAAGCCTTTTATTAGCTAGCTCTTATATCTTAAATTAGCCCATAGCTATTAATCTATATATTGCCACATGTTCCATGGCTTTACCTGCGTCCCAATTACATGTTGCTCCTTGGCTGCTGGCTGGTGTCTCTCTCTCGGCCTTTTTCCTGTCTCTCTTTTGGAATTTCCCTCCTCCTCTAAGCTGCCCTGCCATAGGCCAAAGTCTTTATTTATCAACCAATCAGAGCAACACATATTCTCAGCATACGGAAAGACATTCCCCCATCATTATTCTTATTTTCTCTTTAAAGACTTTATGTTTTAAAGCTATTTTTATGTACTGTATATATTCCTTTTTTTCTATCTTTCAAGCCTATGTATGTTTTTACATACATTGGAAATAGTTTAGAGTTTTATTCCATCTGGATCTGTCTTATTGTGAATCTGTAATCATTTTTTGACCATTGATTTAAACTGCAGTGTGGCTAGGACTGAAGTGGCAGCCTTGGCTGCTGGCTCCGCCCACCTCAGCTTCCCAGTGTGGTGAAGGTACGTTTACCGCCGACTCTGGAGGAGTCATGCTCACTGCCCGACTCGGGGAAGCAGTGGGTCTATGGCTCCATCAAGCAGTGTGTAGCCCAGGAACCTCTTTATTATTATTTTTCATCTGTACTGGCAAAAGCTAAATTCAACACATAGCATGCTGCATGGCTTGGAGACGCTACTGTGTACTGTGGCAGGACTCTGCCTTGCTGGTTAGCTTATGGTGCCAGCGGCCAGCTTCACCTCACAGGTAGCTGTTGGGAGATGAGTCTCTGTGCTGCTGCTGGCATGAGACTGTGAGACTAGGAAGCCCAGTTTGGCTCCGTTTCTGTGCGTTCAGAATCTTCAGGCTATTTTAGGTTTGTGTGGACCAATGCCCAATGGTGAGTACTATATGTAACACGAATCTTAAAAGGTCTTATTAATAAAAAACAAACAAACAAGCCTGGAGCTAGATATTGGGGTGAAAGCTGAAAGATCAGAGAAACAGAACAAGCTAGCCAGGTTCTTACCTGTATGGAATCCTCAGTCTCAAGAGCAAGACCTCCTGTTTACTCACGCCTTATATATCTTTCTGTGCCCTGCCATCTTACTTCCTTCCTAGTGCTGGGATTAAAGGTGTGTGTGCTTCCCAAATACTTGGTAGCAAAAGCTGACTATTTAGTGGCTGACTTTGTCCTCTGGTCCCCAGACAAACTTTATTGGGGTATGCAAAAAAGAGGGAATGTGGTGATATATTGTGTACCCTAATATATTGTGGACCCTAATAAACTTATCTGGGGACCAGAGGACAGAGCCAGCCACTAGATTAGACATAGAGGCCAGACAGTGGTGGTACACACCTTTAATCCTATCACTCTGGAGGCAGAGATCCCTCTGGATTTCTGTGAGTTCAAGGTCACACTAAGAACAGAGTCAGACAGTGGTGTCACTCACCTTTAATCCCAGCACATGAGATCTCATGCCTTTGCTTGGAAAGGACACACTTTTAATCCCAGGAAGTAACATGACAGGACACAGAAAGGTATATAAGGCATGAGGAAACAGGAACTCATGCTCTCTAGGCTGAGGATTTCAAAGATGTGAGCTATGGCAGCAGCAGTTCAACTGAGACCCTCAGGGGTGAGGACTCAGAGACTTTCATTTTTTATTCATGGAAACATGGTCGACTGAGGAGTTGGCAAGGTGAGGTTCACTGTGGCTTATTCTGTTTCTCTGATTTTTAAGTTTTCACCTCAGTATCTAGCTCTGGGTTATTATTATTATTATTATTATTATTATTATTATTAAGACCTTTTAAGATTCGTGTTACAGGCCAACTCAATCCAGACAGTCTCTCACCGTGACTTCATTTAGATGATTCTAGGTTGTATCAAGTTGACAGTTTGACCATTGCTGACGGGCCCAGGGGTAGTTGGTTCAACTACAGCTTGGGGGAATAGGATTTTCTCTTCTTTGCTCATTTTCTTCTCCACCATGTATGCATTCTTCCATGGCCCCATATGACTGTCATGGGAATCATACGAAGGTGACAACAATCTGGAAGGAAATACAAAGGCTCCCCTATCTTACATGCCACCTTGAGAAAACCAACAGACATCCGTCATGTCGAATCTGAGAGGATTGCATTGCAAGTTCTTTGTTCAGATCCAAATGCCATAGACCATTGAGATGAAGTTCTCCCCTGTGGTTGGGGAAGGGCGCCCAGCCTTCTTTCCGGCAAAGGTGAGACCGCTCCAGAGGTCAATGACACGGGTTTGCAGGCAAGGATAAACAGAGAATAGTGGCAGGCTGGGAGTCATCGACCCAATCCCATGTGGCCACAAGAGAGTAAGAAAGTGACGAGGGAAGCTGAAGAACAGCAAAGAAAGGTGGTGACAACGGAAAGAGCAAATGCCATGTGAGGAGTTCCAGAAGGAAGGGTAGTCACATGCCACCAAGGCAAATGACATCAGTTTCAGATCTCCACTGTTAACCTCAGGTTCAACTTTCAAGCTGCTTCTAACTGGTCTCCTTAGGATCATGTCAATTGTTCCACCTTCTGCACAGGGGCTGGAGAGATAGTTCCACACCGTCCAAGTGAGTCAGACCTGCCCCCTCTCCTGTCCCCTCCTTCCCTCTCCCCTCCCTCCCTCCCCTCTTCTCCCCTCCCCTGTTCTCCCCTGCCCTTTGTCTCTCCTCCCATTTCCCCTCTCCCCTTCCTCTCTCTTCTTCTCCTCCTTGCCCCCTTCTCCACTCCTCTTCCTTTCCATTCCCACCTTCTTTCTCTTAGACCAGGGCTTGCAGTGCAGCCCAGCTTGGCATCAAACTTTCGATCCTTCAGCCTCCCAAGTGCTGGAATCACAGCTGGATTTTGTATTTCTCCAATCAGATAGATTTGAGTTAGATATCATCATTGCTATCTTCCTTTCTCCAGTCTAAAGTAGATCTACACTTAGTATACACTGAGACTATTAATAACAAGGATTGGGCAAAGAAGGCTGCCTATTTCCTCCCCTCCCTCCTTCCCTCTCTCTTCCTCCCTCCTTCCCTCCCTTCCTCTCTTTCTTCCTTCTTTTCTTTCTTTGACCAATTATGAAAGCTGCTGTGACCAGCATTCTGCTCAGTGCGCAGACACAGCAGGGCCTGAGGAAGTCATGTCCTACATTTGGATTTTAAATGAGCAACTTTCAGGGGCAAAGACAAAGCAGAAAACAGTTTCAGAAGAGGACTGACGTCCTATGGAGGGCAGGACTCACAGGCAACTTGGGCTACAGAGCTCACAGTTAGTAAAGATAAACTAGATCAAAACCAGAAAAGAGAGCAGAAAGAACATCTGAAGCCAGTGAGATGTCAAACATTACAGTTATTTGGAAACAACGGCATCACTAAATATGTAAAAGGAAGAATGTTAGATGAAACACAGTGCGATAATGCCAGGCGAAGATGCCTCACAGGGGCTGGTTTGGTGGTGGAGGGCTTGTCTAGCGTACCAAGGCCCTGGCTCCAATCCCCAGCACAGAGAAGAGGGGAGGGGAGCAGAGCAGGGAAGGAAGGGTGTGTGAAAACAGGAGACCAGAGAAAAGTTCATAAGAAGTCCCCTTCCAGAAAGCACCCTTGATGGAGTGCTAAAAAACAGAGGAGGAGGGCACTTGACTTTGGCCCATTTGCTCTACTGGGAGCTTCGGGTCACACACAGTTAAGGCACAGAGAGGAACGCAGGAAATATTCTAATGAGAATTCAATTAATTCGAGGAATCTCAGAAACCAGGTGTGAACTCTGCCGGATATTAAAAGATCCCTAAGAGGAGTTTTGTAGCGCGTCAGATCAATTTTCGAGGAACCGGCAAATTGGCAGCTGCCCTGGAGTAGCCTGGACCTTTCTCTAACTAAGCCAAATAGTTTAAATCGTTTTTACTGGAGAGCTCTGACTAGGCTAAGGTAGTGAGGTGCTCACACAGCCACAGCTCCTGGTATGTGGGTATGTGTCCCCTCCATCCCCGGAAGCTGGACAAACACCTGTCACCCTCAGAGGAGATATTTCCAGCAGGTGGCAGGGCTCAGGATCAGAGCGGTTTCCTGTAGGTGTGGGTCTGGGGACGGTAAAATGATGTGTGACAGTCCAATGCTGGGGCTGAGAACAGCAGGGGCTTAATACCCAGGAGGCATGGGCTGAAAACACCAGAACAATGTCCTGCAGAAGAGAAGTGCTGAGTGGGGACCCCGCAGGGGCCACTCGGAGGGCCTTTAAGGACTTTATGTCCGCATGATTAGCCAAGATGAAGGGGCCAGCTGCAAACTTTAATTTCCTGATGACACAAAGGAACCATGAACAATATATAGATAGGATTTGAATTTGTAATAAGCAGTAGCTTAATCCACAGCACAGGATAGTCTGAGTAGACAAAAAAAAAAAAAAAAAAAAAAAAAAAGCCCTCGTGAGGGAAGTCCTTGGGGCCCATTCAGACCCACTCTTTTACTGACACACTTACTTGAAGCAATTTCTCTTGGAAAAACTCCTAGGTTATCTGTGGGAAAGAATGGGCACATTAGCTGGAGAACCCCAACACCCTCACAGCCCCACTACTCCTAAGCAAGAAGACAATCAGCATTTGACTAAACCAGCCTGGGATACACCTGGCTAGAAGAAAGTTCTAGAAGAATGGAATGAGTGCATTTATCCACTGAGAATATTTTGCCAGACACCAACCTTTTGTTACTGAACTCTTAATCTTGAGTCAGGGAGATAGTATTTTTTTTTTAAATGATGCTTTCTTCAGTTTTAACAGATAAAATATAGAGGTGAGGTTTGTGATTGTTTTGTTTTTCAATTGGGGTTAGGATTAAATTAGCCTTTGGAAAAATCAAGTTCAACCTTCATCTTTTTTTTCTCTTTTCTGCAATAATCATTGTGAAATGCTAAGGTGAGTAATTAAAAAATTAATAAGTTTAGGTCATCAGGAAGTAGCATTAAGGGCAGGGAAGCCAAGACAAAAGGGACCAGATGTTTTGACAAGGCCCCGAGTCTGAGAAAGGGGAAAGAGGCTATTCAACTGTTCTCAGAAAAGGGAGCCTTCTGTCTCCACAACTTGAAGAGACCCCTGTGGCAACAGCTTCCCTCTAAGCCTTAAAATGAGAACTTCGCACGTGCAGAAGTATTGTGAATCCGACATGTTAATCTTATTAATTATGGAAAGCCCCGCTGGGGACTTTACCTACATTATCTTATTCAGTCTGTATGACAAGCCCGCCAATGGCTTTATCAACCCCATTTTTCAGGTGACTTGGTTTGGACTATGAGAACTTATTGCATTTGTCCATAGACAGTCCTGCTCTTCAGTGTCGTTGTTAAACTTGGTGCCCAGGCTCTCTGACTCCATAGCTATGCCACACACAGAGAATGCAAGGACACTTGGATCTGTAGGATGACTCTAGGGTCATTCCCGGGACCCGAGTTTATTAGGCCTCACTTGGTTGCTGGGAATCAA
Organism: Peromyscus maniculatus bairdii; assembly: GCF_049852395.1. Lineage (NCBI taxonomy): Eukaryota > Metazoa > Chordata > Mammalia > Rodentia > Cricetidae > Peromyscus > Peromyscus maniculatus. The sequence goes on from NC_134870.1 coordinate 5,023,433, forward strand.
AACTTGTAACATGGTTGTGCATATTTATCCTGTTTCTCCTAGTCCTTACTGCCTTCCACGCTCACTCAAAGAAAAGAGTTACAAAGAATAAAAAGATATCCTTCAAGCAGTGTGTGTGTGTGTGTGTGTGTGTGTGTGTATTGCAGAAGTGCATGTGCATGTCAAAGTGCATCTGTGGAGGCCAGAAGACAACTATGTGGAGTTGTTTCTTGCCTTCCACCTTTGTGGGGGCTCCTGGGATTGAACTTGGGTCATCAGGCTCATGCAGCAAGTGCCTTTGCCCATTGAGCCACCTTGTTGGCCCAAGATGCTGTTTTTCTCCGCGTACTTTTTCACACTGGTGACAGAATTTTTTTAGCAGTGTGGCTTCGGTGTGGGAAAGCAGAAAGGTACTTCTTTCACTGAAAAGACCTCAGTTTTTTTTGTTTGTTTTGATGTTTGTGCTTTTCTAATTCTTTTGAAAACTAAATCAAGCGTAACGGAAACAGTGTTTGTTCCATCAGACAAGCCTTCAGTGTGTTCTTGTCAATCAGGGTTAGAAACCAGGGTCACGTTTAAGTGTTCGGAAACTCGATCCTCACGCTCTTCTCTTTGGCACAGCAAGCTGCTTCAGGGCTGAAGTTGGTTGGTGGGAGGCTTGCCAGCTGCCAGGCCCGGACGATGGCCGTCTGAGCACAGCTGCTGGAACAACTGGGGCTGTTCCTTGGGGAATCTGTCACCACCCAACTGCCTCAGCAGTGGTAGGAATGGGTGAGGCTCAAAAGGAAGAGAAACCAGAGGCCACGTGGTCCCCTGCTACTGAATGCCCGTGTCTCTGTTCTGTGTGTGGCTTTGGCTTCTCACTGGCTTTCCCTTTTTCCTTTGTGCCCCAAACTTTGTTTAAAGGCAGAAGGGTCATCTACTAGGGAGACACTCTGTCAACAATGGGTCTGCAAATATTTATGATCTATAATGTTCCAGAATGTTGCCTGGGAGGTTTGCCACAGACTGGGCTGCCAGAGCTGGAGCCTCCATCCAAACTTTCTGTCTAGGACAACTGAGCTAATTAATGTGACCAAAGAAAAGCGGAGTTGCTTATGGGGTCCAAGAAGGTGTTGGGGGTCCAGGTCTAGCAGCTCTTGGCACACGCTGCTACAGCTTAAGTTACAGTTTTGACGATTCAGATTTACTCTGGTCCTCCTTAGTGCCAAGCAGCCAATTTGGGGGACTGATGCATGACAAAGCCTTCCCAACTGTGGACAACCATGTGTCCATCTTATTAGAACCATAGGGTCTTGGGGAGGGGGAGGACCATGTTTGTTCACAACCCATGCAAAACATGGGCTGAAGGGGTTGGGCATGTGTGAACGAGGATCTTGGTCCACAGTGTTGGACAAGAGTGCAGGAATCACAGCTGTTACTCCATCTCTGCCTCTGAATAACCTGTTCTTGAGTGAATTCATGAGACACTTCCTCTGCCTGAAGATCTGTGGTAACTCATCTTCTCCAACAAATCTTCCATGATGAGTTGCTGTATAAGTAGATGACATATTAAAAGCTAGCAAAGAGATTTTATGATACTTTAGGTCAGCAACATACCCATGTATGCAATGTGTTTTACCACTAAAATGATATACTGTATAGAAAGAGCACAATCATAAGCCGGGCGGTGGTGGCGCACGCCTTTAATCCCAGCACTCGGGAGGCAGAGCCAGGCGGATCTCTGTGAGTTCGAGGCCAGCCTGGGCTACCAAGTGAGCTCCAGGAAAGGCGCAAAGCTACACAGAGAAACCCTGTCTCGAAAAACCAAAAAAAAAAAAAAAAAAAAAAAAAAAAAAAAAAAAAAAAAGAAAGAGCACAATCAGACATTCCAGGTTGGGTCTCTCTCTCTCTCTCTCTCTCTCTCTCTCTCTCTCTCTCTCTCTCTCTCTCTCTCTCTCTCTCCCAGATTTGTTTTTATTTTTAAAATTATGTATGTATCTGTATGTGGATATATGCACATACAGATACATACATAATACAGGTGCCCTTGAAGTCCAGAAGAGGGTGTCAGACCCCCTGAAACTAGAGTGAGAGATAACTGTGAGCTACTGGATATGGATGTGAGGTCCCCTGCAGGAGCAGAATGTACTCTTTGCTGCTGAACCATCTCCTCAGCCCCCAGGTGTGGTCCTCTTTTTTGACCAAGAGCATTGCTTTACTTCTTTAAGACTCCATTTCCAAACTTTCCAAGTTAGGGTTATAAAATGCCTTGCTTTATAGAATTATTCTTAGGAGCTAGTGCAGCATAATATTAATCACCTTGACCCATGATGGCTTTATAGCAATTGTTCAATACACTGGTCATCGCTCAGATAATAATATGCAAGGGACCTACTCATGGTAGGGATCATTAATATTGTTTTTTTTTTAAATATCTCTCTGCAGGATTATGGTGACTAGACTTATTGACACATTAGATGTAAAATCACACTTCCCAAACATTAGAATATTTTACTTAATTATCTTATGCACTTTGATATTGCATCTAACTACCACTTTCAAATCAAGGTAACTTCCAAAGGGACCAAATTCAGATTCACATACAACAAAGAAGTGAATTAACGCCCACTCCCTACCCGCCAAAGCTCTGCACCAGGCTATCAACTACAGGCTGGGGTCATACTGGCCTCTTCAGTACCTTGAGTCATTTGATTAACCTCATACATGCTTGTGCAGTTTGGAGTTATAAACCTGGACTCCTCAGCTTGCTCCTCCAGCTTCAGGAAGCTCTTACAGCAAGGAGAAAGAGCTACAAGCCGGCCTGTGTGATTTACGATGGTCCTTGGGTAGTCCAAGTCATGGTGCTAGAAAGAACACACTAAATGCCAAGGTTTTAAAGACAGTGTCTCACAGAAATGACCATCAATAGCAGCTCAGGAGGCCACTTACATGAAGTTAGGCCCGTTTAGGACTAGGGGCTATTACAGTGTGAGCTCATCAGAACTTGATTCAGGTGCAATGAGCCGAAAGTGGGGATGACCAGTCAGTGAGAGAAAGCTAAGTGTAGATCAGATAACCACATTAAAAAGATTAAAATGCCCAGCCAGCTATAAATGCCTGCTAAACTCCTAAAAAGGAGTCTGAAGAGACCCATAAAATCATAAGGAAGAAAGTAAGGGAGCCGGAAGCTTTAACCAGATGTTCTGTGATATGAATGACTATGTTAGTAAATTTTCATCCCAGCAATATGGCTTTGTATTGATCTTTGGCTTTTATTAGTCAGTGCTGCTATGAGATTAAATATTGTCTGGAAGGAAATACAGGCTTCCCCCTCTAGAAGTCTCTTCTTGGAAACCCTGTGTTTGTGATCGCTGAGCGCGCTGGGAGTTTATAATGAATTGCACAACAGTGTGGGGGCTCGAGTCCATAAAAAGAGTTATGTAAGGGGCGCCCTCATAGAAAATAACCTCGTTTGGGAAGCAAGCATTGTGCGAGGCACCGGGGAGGAAGCCTACGGAGAGCTGTCTGAAACAGAAACAGACGTGAGTATTTATGACCAGGAGCACCAATTACAATATACGATGCTAAACATTTAATCTATGGTTAGATTTTACTTCAGACCCAAGCTGAAGTCAGCAGAATTAAATCTCCAAGTGGATTCCAGGGGCCTTAAATCCTTCTGATACTGTTAGTAGTGGCAGGATTCCAAAATGCATTCTGTTAATAAGACAGTAAAGTGCAAAATCGAGTTATCTCCTTCAAGGAGAAAAAGAAAAAAAAAAAAAAAAAAAACACAGAGGATCGGGAACCAGTCTGCTAAAATGACATTCCCAGGATCCAGGTCTTTTCTACCCGACTTCTTTTCAATTTATTCCTCTACTACAAGACTGTTCTCTTTGAAAAATCGTAGGAGATGAGGGAAAAGGAAAAGAAAAAGAAATCACTCCCCATTAAAGACTATGAATTGTACCTTTGGAAAAACAATTCTTGGGACAGTTTTCTGATTTTTCACAGGTCAGAGGAAGTGAAGGTCTTGCCAATCAGCCTGTAACACACACTATCACATCTCCTCAGGCTAGCAGAAAGAATTCAGCAGATGTTACCTCTCTTTCTCACTTAACATAACTTCTGGTTTACCTGCAGCTAAAGGAAATTCATGATGCACTCCCTGGGCTGTTTATTCAAGTCCCCCAGGCAACTCCATTAGCTTCCCCAGGAGCAGCCTCCAAAGCCTATCAAGCTGTGAGAGGAAAAGAAGAAAGGAAGAAAGAAAGAAACAGGAGGGAGGTGAGAAGGCAAGGGGGGAGAAAAAGACACCCAGGTTTACAACACCTTTCAGAGACAGCACTGAGGGGAAGAGCCAGCCTAAAACTGCACGTAAGACCGACCCTGCCAGGTACCACTGGGCCAGGGTATAATGAATTTAAACTTAACTCAGACGAACTTGGCTTTTCAGGGTTTTATCATTTATCATTTTTGATGAATCAATATGTATCACATATTCTTTAGCTATTTTTTTACCTGAGCAAGGGTTAGAACTTAGTTGATATTCCCTTGTTATGTGTGTGTATGTGTGTGTGTGTGTGTATGAAATATATAAAAATATATGAAAATTTGAGCTGTAGCAATCCACTGAGCAGATACACACGGAATTATAGATTTATACTTCATGCTAGATTTCTTATAGAGAACATATGCATCTGGGACACACTGGAAACATGTGGAATAGCTATATAAAACTCATATATTTATATGCATGCATTTGTGTATGTGTATGATATCATGTACTCTGTTATTTTGAAACAGAAAGTCACACAATTTCACCATATAGGTTATGACATTATTTTTAGTTGGGTCTATCATCAGAAGAGAATTAGAAATCTCTATTAATCACTTTTTTTGGACTAAATATGATATGCAAATTATTTTACAGACTCCTCTAGAATAAATATCTAAACAAAATCCAAAAACAAACATTTTTCTTTCCCCCCTCTGGCTCTGCTGGACTCTGCACAGACTTTTGGACTCGACTGCAATTGTCAATTGTCCCCATTCTTCCACGTCGGCTTCACAAGAGCATGAGCTGCCACGCTTTTCCAGCTAAGCAGAAAAATGGTTGAATTCAAGTGCAGTTGAAGAGAAGCCATCAGAGCACAGATCACAGGGTACCTCTGCAAACTGTTGATGGTATGCAGTTCTTGTAGTCTGTTCCATGTGCCTTCAGTGTGAGAGGGTGCTGCTTTGTGAGTCTTGTGCTGAGTGTCCAAGTTAGTGATTTCTTATGGTTTCCATGGCCACTCTATTATTGTATGAAACAGACAACTCCAGGTCTCTCCTTCCCCCTTTACCTTTGAAGCTTTCATTAGTTATTTTTCTAATTTCTGTGACAAATATCTGAGAAAAGCAATTTAAGGAAGGAGAGGAATCAAGGGTTTCAGATCTCACTGTCACATGAGGCATCTGCCCCTGTGTCAGCAGCCGGGAGCAGAGCGATGCCTGCCGGTGCTCTTCTTGCTCTCTTTTTCCGCTTTGCATTTAGGCAAAGGCCCCTCATCTTAGAGTGGCAGATGCCAGTCATACTTAGAGGGGGCCTTTTCTTCTCAGTTAAAACTTATTGAAAAGGTATGAATCCTAAGTCAATAATGACGATAAAACATCGCCAGACTGTGAACACCAACACACAACCCAGTCCAAATACTGTCAGTGAAGTAAGTTCTGTTCTTTCATCTTACCCCCTGTCAGCATCTCACCTGTACCCTGTTACTTCTATAAGCAATGTTGTGTCACATTGTGAGCACCGTCATTAGGTTCCTGTCACTTTGTGTGTCCCTTCTGCACACACAACAGCTTACCAATGTCCTGCACAAATACCTCTTGAACTAAACTGTCTTCTCCAACAACCAGGAAGGAGGGCCTCCTCTAAGGAAAGATATGAAGAGAATGGCATTGGCAAAGGGAAAATCCTCTTCCATGATGTCAGACCTGATCTAAATAATAGCCCCAGACCCTTCATAGGGTATCTGTGTAGAACCAAATTAATTGCAAGAAAATTTAATGTGTAACATGCATGATAGTTGTGGTCCAGTCACTGCTGTGGGATGTCCTGCATACTGTGAATATATGTTGCCATGATTGATTGATAAATAAAACACTGATTAGCCAGTAGCCAGGCAGGAAGTACAGATGGGACAAAGAGAGAGGAGAATTCTGGGAACAGGAGGGCTGAGGCAGAGATACACTGCCAGCCACCACAGGGAGAAACATGATGTAAGATACTGGTAACCCATGAGCCACGAGGCAAGGTATAGATTTATAGAAATGGGTTAATTTAAGATATAAGAACAGATAGCAAGCAGCTTACCATGGCCATACAGTTTATAAGTTATATAAGTCTCTGTGTGTTTACTTGGTTGGGTCTGAGTGGCTGCAGGAGCTGAGTGGACACAGGAATACTCCAGCTACAAGTGGTGCCCAACATGGGGCAAGAGTTTCCACCTAAAACCTGAGGAAAAAATTCTAAAATGGAGCTAAAAACAGCTTCCTAGTTGTCTCTCTCAAGTTAGCAGCAGCCCGCAGGTTCGAGCTACTCTATGGCGGGTTCATGGCTTGTGGGCTTGACCTATGCTATGTTACACAGAGGTGTCTCTAAGCCGTGCACTATGCTGGGTGTTGGATATAGTTTTTGCTAGTTTAAAACAAAAAGGTTTCTGGGCTACATGCTGCTGGATGGCATCACAGACGCACTGCTTCCCAGAGCTGCCAGTAAACGTACCACCACCATGTTTAAAAGCTGAGGTGGGCGGAGCCTGCAGCCATAGCTGCCGTTCCAGTCTTAGAATGCTTCAGTTTGAAGCAATAGATTCACAATAAGACAGATTCAGATGGGATAACCCAGGCTGGCCTCGAACTCACATAGACCCGCCTGCCTCTGCCTCCCAAGTGCTGGGATTAAAGGCGTGCGCCACCACGCCCGGCTCTGCCAATATGTATATTTTTAAAGATACCTTGACTTCAAAATTTGGATCTGAAGATATGTTGCTTTGGAAAGGAGGCTCTGCTTTTGTTTCCACAGAAAGCAAGAGGCTATAGATTTGTTCCAGATTAAGATACATCAGGTTTGACCAGTCAAGACCCCCTACAAGATCTCCAGTGACAACATGACCCAGTTGATTCAACATCCAAAACAGTTTCAAAGCAACTGGCTCAGACAATACAATCTCATGGACTACTCCATGATCCTAAAATTTTCTTTATGTCCCTATAAGATATAGCGCCCTCATCCAGTAGGAAGAAGTATGAGAAACTATGCCCAAATTTCCAAATATACCAAGCTAGCTTTGGAGATGGAATTGGCTCACACCCCCTCTAAACCCAAGCATATTCCTAAAACAAAAGGTTAAGAGATTCTTGTGTCCCATATCAGAAGAGCCCTCTGGTGTGTGACAGAGAAAAACCAATATTTTTATTTAAAGCAGGCTGATTTAAATGCAATCTCTTTCTAAAGAAAAAAATGGGATAGTGTAGATATGGTAGGATGAAAGGGTAGATTAATGAACCTACTTTTAGAGAACAACAACTTGTTTAAAATGTTTTATATTGCTATGGATTTTAGTTTATTGATGCAAGTTTAAACTTAATTTTGTTATACTCTCTATATATTTCTACTCTCATTTGAGGTATTATGTTTATGTAACTCATTTAGATTGTAATGGATAATTAAAAATACAGATTAATAATTAGTTTTCTATAATAGTCAAACTTTTAGTTATGTTAAGTTTTCTAAGTATGCATAGCTATAATTCAATTAGGTAGGTAATCTTCAAACATTTCAAAGAGCTACAGAATATGGCATTTAAAATGCTTTAAAATTTTAGACTTTCTAGAGAATGAGACATATCTGCTCCTGGCAGCACTGATTTACTTCAGAGAGGAAGATGGACATCAAAGACACTCTATATGAAGTTTATCTTCTTGGCAAACATAACCATTTGGGCAAGAAACTGTTCTTGCCTTGACAGCTTGATTGACTGGACATGCAGGACCCATAAGAAGGTGACTACTGAACTTAGCTTGACAAAATGGTCCTTTAGGTTCCTGCTTCACAGAGGAAACTGCCAGACATTCTACAGGACACAGAGAAAAGTGACTGAGAGACTCTAAGCCTGTGGGCTGAAGACAGATGCCCCAACTTTACAAAGGAACTTTGGATGACTGTCCAGGCTGCCAGCTGTCTCTGTCTACTCTCACAAGACTCCCAAAAGTTGCTTGTATCCTTCTCCCATTTCTCAGATAATATTATATCCTTCTGAGGTCATTAATGTAGTTGAAGACTAGATAGTTATAATTTCCTTAGTTATGATAAAAGATAAGTTAGATATGAAACCTTAGACTCACAAATATAGGATAGATAGGATATCTTTAATTTTGCCAAATACAAATAGGCTAGATATTATAGACTAGATATTGTAACTGTAATTCTTGCTTGATAATTGTTTTGTTAAGTGTAATTTTACTATGTTAAAGTTAAAAATTTTCCTTTTTGAAAAAAACAGAAAAGGGGAAGTGCTGTGGCATGTCCTGTATGCTGTGAATATATGTTGCTATGATTGATTGATAAATAAAACACTGATTAGCCAGTAGCCAGGCAGGAAGTACAGATGGGACAAAGAGAGAGGAGAATTCTGGGAACAGGAGGGCTGAGGCAGAGATACACTGCCAGCCACCACAGGGAGAAACATGATGTAAGATACTGGTAACCCATGAGCCACGAGGCAAGGTATAGATTTATAGAAATGGGTTAATTTAAGATATAAGAACAGATAGCAAGCAGCTTACCATGGCCATACAGTTTATAAGTTATATAAGTCTCTGTGTGTTTACTTGGTTGGGTCTGAGTGGCTGCAGGAGCTGAGTGGACACAGGAATACTCCAGCTACAAGTCAGTCCCTGCAGATGATCCCAGCAAGACGACAAGAATCAGGACACAGAAAAGACGCTGCTGCCTTCTGTAGAATGATGAAGATGTATGCTGACTCATCTCTACTCTGTATCTTTCAAAATTACAAGAAAATAAAATTTACTGTTAACTCTGGTGCTCCTGACTGTGAAACTCTGTTGTGAAAGAGATGAAAAACGAACAATCCTCAACCGCACAAATATGTCCCATTGCCACAAGTAGCTATTTGTGTTGCTCGCGTTTGTTCACCCTCTTGAGAACCATCGTGGCTCACACACTGTTCACATTCTATATACCAGATCAGGGCACCTGAAGTGGTCTCCTGAGATGGTAAAGACACTGAAGAAAAGAACCAACAGCAGCTCCTTGATGGTCCTGAGATGCCCAAATTATAACCTGTATTGTTCTGCACTGATGAGATGTTATTCTGACTTGCAGTAATCATAGAGACTAACCTGGGGCCAGCATCTTCTCATCTACCAAGAAGGGCTTGTTAAAAATCCTGACTTTCCAACTCCTTCTGAAATTTATAACTCAATAGTTCTGGGTAATACCTGGGGACCTGTATTTTATTACACCATGTAGGCCATCCCAGATGACTCTTGATCAGTAAACATGGACCTGTGGCAAAGAGGAAGGAAGATGAGATGAGCTATCTTTTATCTTTTATTCATGAGATTTTTATTTGTTTGGGGGATTTAGGGGTCTTTGGGTAATAGGTACAGAAAATTAGGAGGAATACCTGGCCAATTTTTACATTTGAAGAAAGAAACTTCAGGAAATAGTGTAATTAAATCCTACTTAATGGGTAAACATACATTTTTTCTTTAAGAGCACTACACCAGTTGTTAGCCACATGAAATATGAACATGGGTCCCTGTGCTCAAGAAAAGCAGAGACCAACTCAAAAGTGGTCACCACGGTGGCTCAGGTAACAGACCACTCCTCTCCTTCAGCTCTCTATTTCAACAAGGTCAGAAAGAAACCATCATGTAGTAGGCAATTGTTTGCCCTTCATTTCAGACTTCCCATAAATATTCCATGTTTCCTGATGAAGTCCGAGGGCTGAATGTCCATGCAGCTTCCCAGGGTAACAGAGCATAAAGGGATGCCAGTGATCTGGCTGGCTCTTCTTCCCACATCACCAAAGGAAACTGAAATCTCAGTCTAAGGGACTTGTGAAGATTACCCGTCAGTTGGTAACAAATTGCACGATAATACAAAGTCTTCCTAGGCATTGCTAGGAAGTTATCCGTTTCTTAGCTGTACAGATGTCCAATAAGCCCATATCACGCCAGGCCCATGCTGTGCAAACTCGAGTGAAATCCTTCTATTTCTATATCTGAAGGATGAAGAGACCAGAGAAGAGGGTTCATGAAACCTACTTCCTTTGGCTCTTTTTCTGTCAGCAAAGGCCCTGTAACTCACTGTTGCGGGCTTCATTTTGAGACCCAGGCCACATCCTCCCCAACCCCTTGTCTTACTCTCTGACTAACTGGGATCTTTTTAGCCAGATCTTCCACAGCAGTGTATCAACCTGTTAAGCTCATGGCCTCACCATGAAGAGGGCAGCAACTGGCCTGGAGTATTGCCTTTGTGGTGGATGCCTTCTGTTTTGCTATAGGGTAGTACCCAGCCATGATTTATTCTCCAAGTTCCTTTCAGATGACCCTACACCTGGAGCCAGTCTGTGGACCCATGTCTCTCCAACCCTCTCCCTGTTCTCACATATCCAAAAGAGGATTGTCCAAGATAGAGTTGGATATCATCTTTAGTCTCAGCCTTACTTTCCAACTTTATGCATTAGAGCCATGTCCATTCTCAGTCTTTCCAGATTGTTCTATAGTTTACTTATCCTTATTTGTCAGTTTACAAACAGAAGATTTTAATTTCAATCAGAAGTTTGAAGATATGTGCATAGAGGACACAGCCCATTCAGTAAAATGTTTGCTACATAAATGTAAGCACCTTAATTTACATTCCTCAGAACTTGTGTAAAAGACAGACGTGACATGCCTGTAACCCCATAACTGCGAAGTGGGTCACAAATAGACAGTTTCCTGGAGCTTATTGGCCAGTCAGTATAGCCAAATAGATTAGCTTTATGGTCAATGAGAAAGCTTATCTCAAAAAAAAAAAAAAAAAAAAGCAGAGCGTGATTTGGGAAGATATACCCAATACTGTCTCTAGCCTCTATATTCATATGCATTCACTACACACACATATGTGTGTACACCTACATGAACACATATGTAAGACACACACACACACACAAACACACGAGTTTGGAGATTTCCATGGGAAATCATTCTCAATGGATAAATTCTTTCCTTTTGACTTCTTTAGTTACAAAATAAAATAAAGAGACAGAATTGATGCTGGTCTTTTAAAACTCAACCTTTCACAGACCCATTACGTTTTAGTGGCTTCCTTTAGCAATGGGATGACACTCTAACTTTACTTCTGACCAAAACAAATCTGAAGCGGCCAATTGCATCTTCCAGCTATAAACTGCGAACATCATTCCACAGGAAATGCAATGTCATGAAATAACTTGCTTTCTATCAGAGAAAAGCAACTTCTAAGAAGTAAGCTCACTCCCGGCTGCCTTCAAGAGTGCTAAATTATTTTGCCTGTATTTACACATCACTTAGTTCTCAGAAAATTGGTTATCCAGTTAGAAGATAAAATTTTCATTTTAGAATGAGAACTTCATCTCTTATGCCTTCTCAAAGAAACTAATGTGCATTTCTCAAACATTGCAGATGCAACATAGATGCAATATGACTAACGGTGAATTTTGTTGTTAAATCTAAATGCCTTACAGAGAGTTTTCAGGTAACTGTCTCCTGCCTAATTCTAACCTTTGTGCTCTGAGGTTAATCAGGTGAATTTGACACCAAGCACTCAAGGTTTTTCTAAACCTGACAGAAGAGGGAAACACATAGAAATGACTATAACATCTGGAAGAGCGTTCTACCCACTTGTGAGAATTAATTTTGATTGACTTGACTGGATTGAGAAGCATCTAGACCAGTAAGGGACAGACCGGGATGTGTCTGAGCTGGCGTTCCCAGAGAATTCTAAGATGGAAAGACCCCTGCTGAATGTGTATAGCACCACTTGATAAGCTTGGGGGTCAAGATGGGATAAAAAGGAAAGAAAGGAGAAAGCTCCACTGTAACACAGGCGCCCCCCTCCCTCCCTCCCGGTCCCAGCGATGTCAGCTGTTCTCGGCCACACTTTCCCTGCCGAGGTGGTCTGTGGCCTCAAACCATGAACACGGTTCATCTTTCCTCTGTTGAATTGGTTATGTCAGGTGTTCTATCAGGGTGACCACAAAGCTGACCCACCAGCCCGTTTTCCTTACTGGAGATATTTCTGATATTCACCAATATTCCTGGATTTTCGCCTTTGTGAGTAGCTGCCTGCCTTCCTCGGCTCTTTGGATTCATTGACTCGTGTTGACTGTGCAGAGAGATTCCAGCCTCTGATAGACAGCTGAAGTATGTCTCCCGTCCCTGCCCTGCCCTGTCCTGTCCAATGCTGCAGTGATGGAGGAGATTTCAAGATGAAAGAGCATAAAGCCTGAATCAGCATGTGTTGATCATCCAGGATTGCCCTGTGCATCTCTTGGAGCTGTAGCATGAGCTAGGAAAACATTTTTTGTTAGTGCTAGGCCATCAAATCTTTAGGGTGATTTGTTATCACAGTACAACCTAGCACAGCCTAACCAAAATCTTCATTTTATGCATGGCACAGTTGAACTATTAGCCCGAGTAAGGTGGAACTTTAAAGTACTCAGAATTCAGTATAACTGAGGATTGGGATAGTTGAAGACTTCATGAAGTGTGCATTGGTCTTCACGTCATAGGACATGCGTGATGAATACTGGGAAGTGGTTGTGATAGAAATGGCTATTCACAGTGTCAAAGTGGAAAATATCAAAGCAAGAAGGAAAAGTATAGGAAGAGAAAATAGGTTCTTGATTATAACAATAATAAAATGGCTTATTATGCATGACTTTGGGTACCAAGCTTCTGACATGCATTATTTTATCAGTTCTTCATGGCTGCTGTGGAACTAATAACAACCTCAACAATCCCAGAGGAATGGAGCCTACCTCCATTTCTTTACAAAAGTAAGCAGATACCCAGACCTTTCACTAGGAGTCCCTAGACCAGCTTCACTGGTGGGCCCATCCTGCCTTGTTACTGGACTCAGGGTGAGAAGTGTCATCTCTCGTATTCAGGGCTTTATCTCTGCTCACGTCATGCGTCCCGTTCTCTCCTTCGGGTCGCTGCTTGTCATGTCGTCTTTCTCATCCAGCTCTGTCCCTTTACCGGATATCCCAGGCAGGTGACTTTCATTTTCAAACTCGAACCCCACTATCTTAAAGCAGGTAAAAGCAAAGGTGTTTGGTTCTGACTTGTCTTCACGTCGTTAGACCATTGCAACCTTTCTTTGGGGACAAAGAGGGATTTTACTGAACTTCTCCACAAGGGCTCATCTTGGCTTCGAAAGCTCACTCTTTTGTTTTCTTGTTTGTTTCAGCTTTGCAGTCCCCTCCTCCACCAGTCTATGCAGTCCTCCTCCTCCACCAGTCTATGCAGTCCTCCTCCACTAGTCTATGCAGTCCTCCTCCACTAGTCTATGCAGTCCTCCTCCACTAGTCTATGCAGTCCTCCTCCACTAGTCTATGCAGTCCTCATCCACTAGTCTATGCAGTCCTCCTCCACTAGTCTATGCAGTCCTCCTCCACCAGTCTATGCAGTCCTCCTCCACTAGTCTATGCAGTCCTCCTCCACTAGTCTATGCAGTCCTCCTCCACCAGTCTATGCAGTCCTCCTCCACCAGTCTATGCAGTCCTCCTCCTCTACTAGTCTATACAGTCCTCCTCCACCAGTCTATGCAGTCCCCCTCCTCCACCAGTCTATACAGTCCTCCTCCACCAGTCTATGCAGTCCCTCCTCCACTAGCCCCCAAAGGCTGTGTCATGTCGTCAGCCCTTCTTCTCCTTCCTCCTGCACTGAGGAAAGCCTCATTCTCGTCTATGGTTTAACTACAAACTAATATATTCAGTTTACGAAGATCTATAGCTCTAGGCTGAATTTTTCTCAAGAACTTAATAAATATTCATTCTGTTCTTTAATTCAAATGCTTCTTTCAAATAAATAAGTTAGAAAACTCTAAACTCATTCTTTGGTATACCATGTCTCTCTCTTCCTGAAATTCTCATGTTCATGAATAACTTCACACATCTTTATACATCTCCTCCAACTACAGGCCTGTTTTGTTCATCTTTCATTATAACTGGACTCCAGACTTGGCTAATCACACCACTGGCTTCAATTGTTCCATTCCTCTCTTGTTTTTGCCCACTCCACCACTGGTTTAATTTTAGGATCTGTTGTCTTTTATCTTGGCTTTATCTTCTCTTTAATTGCCTTAAGACACCCTTGGAACCATTCTTAGCATTTCAGTCAAAATAATCGTTCTGAAGTTCCAATCTGTTCACATCATCCCTCAACATTGTACACAGGACTTCACTCCATCAGGAGTAAAGTGTGAATGTCTCAGTTGGTATTCACTGTCCTTCATGGTCTGTGAAGGTGCCCAGCTTCCTCTATGTTACTGTCTGTGTAACACTTACCCAAGTCAAAGATGTTGGGCCCCTGGAAAAAGCACCAGACTCTCTCATCCTTATCCCGTTGCCTCCTCTGATGTTTCCCCTTCGACTCACACCCCAGTGTCAGAATTCTTGGCCTGTACAGCATGTATCTGTACTGTGTCTGTCACTTTACATTGTGATCATGTGCATGTTCCTCTCCTAGTGGAAGGGACAAGGACACCGAGGTGACAGGATGCTAAGTTCCTCTTCGTATTGTCATGCCTAAAACAGTGATTGACAACAGGCTGTTGGCATTAAATATGAACCAATGCTAGATTATATAAAGTGTAAATTGAAAGAAAAACAACTTGAAAATCCTCCAAATAATGCATAAAACAACACACTATCATTGAAATTTCTGGAAAGTCCCCTCTGGTTCACAGTCTTGTAGTTGGGAGATAAACAGTTGGCAATTGCATGGCCTTATTTCTTTTTAAGAAAATTTGGTTGTCTCCTTTATAGCTCAGAAGTTGCATCTGACCCATGGGGATATATAAAGACAGCCTGATCTTCACACATGAGTGCCGTGTTGAGCTGTGGATGGACCATTCAATCTGCTTTCTGGGTGGGTGGGGGGCACTAAGTCGTTCAGTGGCCTGGAAGCAAGGCCCCGGGGCTGAGGTGCTTCACCTTAATTGGGAGAGATCAGACTCAAGTCATATTTTGATTTTTGATCTTTCATATGTGATAGTGCTGTAAATTCTCTCTCTCTTTTTTTTCATTTTCTCAATCTCATTAACTTCACTCTCGGCTGCTTCATTATTTTCAGAGCTGTCTTCTTACTGTCTCATTTTTTTCCCTGAACCCACTAATCTGTCAGCTGTTACCGTATTTTTAATTATATTTTTCCAATATTTCTTTCCTTGTCATCATTTATTTTTAATTCACGTGCATATATTATTTTTATGATGATGCACAAGAATGACTGTGTAGGATCTGCAGTGTGGAGCTACCACACTTCACAGTCTTTGCTTCTTGAGCATCAGAGGCAAACAGGGCTCTGACTGCCCAGCCTGGTGCAGAGAAGGGTCATGAGGAAGGACATAGACACATGCTGGTAGCCCCACAACTGGCCATTCTTCAGTCATTACTACCCGAGAGCTCCTTGTTCAGATTTTTAGGCTTTGCATTTCAAATTACTCTCCTGGGTAGCAAAATAGTCCTCCAAGCATTAAGAAGATGTTGATTTAGTAGCAAACTGTCCTCAGGGTAACAACAGCAACAAACACAACCCCTGGTGTTAAGTGCTCTGATGCCCAATGAAAAGCATGGGTTTGTTCAAAGTGTATGAGGAGAATGGCAAGGTAACTGCATGATAAAGAAGAAGGCATTTTAGAACCTGCTCAACTACTCATGTTCTTTGTCATTTATGTGGACAGTAACTGGGACTCTGCTACACCTCCCACCACTAAATATCTGTTCAGAGAGCTTAGGGATGTGGCTCAGTGATAGAACTCTTGTCTAGCATATGTAAGGCCCTGGGCTCAGTTCCCAGTATCACTATAAAAAAATTGTATTCTCTAGCTCCATGCCAATGGAAAGAGAAAAGGTGAAATATCAGTAACCATAGGTACCACTTACTGGTTATATACATGTGTCAACACCATACTGGGTATCTTAAGTACATTGTTTAATCTCAACAAGCCTATGGAGCAGGCACTTTGTTATTTCCACACAGAAAATGAGAAACCAAACAAACAATCATGAGGCAATTAACAGGCGATGGACTTGTTGAACTTGTGCATTCTCACCACAAAACACCACCTCTTAGATGTTACATTGATATTGATTATGGGCAATGTCTAAGGATGGAAACCATTGAAAGAATAGTTTCTTCTTTGTAGCTGGAAGTTTTCCTGTGTCCTGACTGGCCCTGAGGTCCTGCAGCTGCTTATAAAATAATCACTCAGAGGCTTATGTTAACTGTCAACTGTACAGCCTATGGCAGGCTTCTTGCTAGATAGCTCTTTCATCTTAAATTAACCCATTTTTATTAATCTACATATTACCACATGTTCCGTGGCTTTATCTGCATCCCATTACATGTTGCTCCTTGGACAGCAATCTGGTGTCTCCCCTTACTCTCCTTTTTCCTCTCACTATCTCTCTTGGATTTTCCTGCCTGGCTCCATCCTTTCCTACCATAGGCCAATGCAGCTTTATATCAACCAATCAGAGCAACATGTGTTCACAGTGTACAGAAAGACATCCCATAGCACTTCTTGTCTCCCTAGATCTTAATATAAAAATGCCTTGATCCCTCTTTTCTGCTTACACACACACACACACACACACACACACACACACACACACACACACACACACTACATAACCACAACCATTCCTATGGCTCTTAACAATACATATCTATTGACAAGTCTCAAGTCTTTAATGTATTGCACACTCATACATCCAACTGACTTCTTTGCATCACTCTAGAATGATATTTTACAATTAATACTCAAAAAATGAGCAAACCTGTATGTGTTTCCTGATACACTTCCATTACAATCCAATCTGAATGAAATTCTGGTTTGGTCCATCATCAAAATATATTCAGAATCCAACTTGTTCTCTCCATGACACTAGACTCATTCTATCATTCTGTCTCACCAAAATTCCTGCACTTTCTCTACTTCTGATTTTATCTACCTATAGTTTATTTTCTATTGCAGTCATTATGGTCCTACTAAAATGTAGTGACTTAAGGAAGGAAGGAAAGGTTTAATTTGACTCATGGTTAAAGGAGATATACTCCATGACAGCAGGGAAAATGTAAAGACAAAGCATGACTGTTTCTGCAGTCAGAAATCAGATGAATGCTGCTGACATTCAGTTGGCTTCCTTTCTTCTTTCTTTTGTGTTCAATCTGGGGCACCAGAGGTGTGTATCCCAGGTGGCACCTAATTTATTTAGGCCACCAATGAAGATTAATCATCACACCTTACAATTGTCTTACAACTTCACCTAGAGTAAAAACACATGTTATATAGTGGCCTATGGATTTCATGCTATCAGCTTCTACCCTAAAAATGTCCTGAGAGGCCCTTTCTCCTCCTCCTCCTCCTCCTCCTCCTCCTCCTCCTCCTCCTCCTCCTCCTCCTCCTCCTTCCTCTTTCCTCCTCCCCCTCCTCCTTCTCCTCCTCCTCTTCCTTCTCTTCCTCCTCCTCCTTCCTTCTTCTTTTGTAGTTGCTTTTTTTTACTCACTGGGGACCCACCAACCAGCTCCCAAATAAATACATGGAGACTTATTCCTACTTACAAGTGCCTGGCCTTAGCTTGGTGTATTTCTAGCCAGCTTTTCTAACATAAATTATCCTGTTTCTCTTGAAGAATGTTTTGCCTTTGGATTTTTTAACCTTTCTTTATTCTATATATCTTTCTTTCCCTCTTACTCCATGGATGGCTGTGTGGCTATGTGACTGGGTGGATGGCCCCTGATATCTTCCTCTCCTTCTTCTTTTCTTACTCCTTACTATCTTTCCTAGATTTCTCCTATTTATTCTCTCTACCTAACAATCCTGCCTATTTCTCTCTCCTGCCTAGCTATTGGTTTTTCTGCTCTTTATCAGACCAATCAGGTGTTTTAGGCAGGCAAAGTAACAGAGCTTTACAGAGTTAAACAAATGCAACATAGAAGAATGCAACACATCTTTGCAACAAATATTCCACAACATAAATGAACGTAACACATCTTAAACTAATATTTCATAACATTCTTTCCTCCTCCTCATCTTCCTCATTCTTCTTTGTCTTTCTCTTCCTCTTCCTCCTCCTTCTCCCTCTCCATCTCCTCCTTATCCTCCTCACCTTCCACATCCTCTCCTTCCTCCCCTTTTCCTTTTCTTATATCTTCTTCTTTTCCTCCTCCCTCAACCTCCCTTCATTAACCTAATAAAATGGAGTTCAGTAGCCAATAGTGTCCATTGGATAAAACTTTGATTTCTTCTTTTCCTAAAGAACTTTCTACTAAGTTTTAAAGTAAGATGTGTGTAACTCATCCTTGATTCCTCATTCTTCACCATCCACCTTGTAGAATATATGAGTTCCAAGTCCATAGATGTGGCTCTCAACTCCATTTCTTCCTCTTTATGTCCTTCTCTGTTCTCTAGTACATGTATTCTTTATTTTCTACCTATATCACTACAAAAGCCCATTTCCACATGCCCCCTTTACCACTCTGCACTCAGAGTTATGTTTCCAAAGGCAAATACGACACAATTTCTTGACATATCTAAGTCAACTCTTTGTAAGTTTTGCAAACTTTCTTGGAAGCGGATCCAAAAATCTATCAGAAGTTTGACACTGTGGATGAACTTCCTAAAAATGTACAAGGAAGTACAGGAATAAATGTCAGGGGATTTAGGGATCCCCTGAAATTATTTATCTAGCAAAATATTCAGGGTCCAAAAACTCCAAATAGATGGACCTTAGGCTATAGGAAAGTACATCTATGTCTCCCAATATCTGGTTCAAGCCTATCAGCAGCCTCACACCCTTGGCAGTTACAGCACAAGACAAGGTTTGCCTAATCTCTCCACTGACCCCCCTCCTTTCTTCCTTGAAACCTTTAAAGTATGCACAGTAATTGTCACACTGGGCTATGAGGATTTCTGAATGTTCTCTGGCTAGAATTCTAGGACATGAATAATATCTAATGTACAGTTTATGTCCCAGTCTCTCTGCTGACTCTAGGTCATAGTTGATATTCAGAAAATATATACTGGCTGATTACATCACAGTGGAGCAGTGGGATTGGGGTAAATTCTCCTTTTTTTTTTTTTAACTTTTCTGATACAAACCAGAAAACAGCTATTTTGGCTGCATCAAATGTCAAAGTGATGGTAATTATACAACACTCAGGTGACCAGCCCTTGCTGCTAAGTTTTGACTATATGACTCTTTGAACTGTTCTCACAGCTGATGCTCACTTACCAGGGATATAATGAAGTTTACCTCTGTTACCTGTTGATCGCTGGAGAAATGAATTCCTGTACAATTTCCCACTTTCTTTTCCCAAATACAGTAAGTCTGTTTTCTGCAATTTCACTTTCTACACTTTCAGATACCCATAGTCAACTGCAATCCAAAAATCCAGAACTTATATCTTAATTTTTATTACAGTCTGTTGCTTTAATGATTCTATTTTGCTGTTTATTGTTAGTACTATTTTAAGGGAAAAATGTGTAAACACACACACACACACACACACACACACACACACACACACACACACACACACCTCACTGACATCTTCAAGCATTCTTTGGGGCTTGGTCCTCAGAATATATCCCTCTCAGATAAGGAGGGAAGCTATATACTGTTAGACGCAAGCTCCATGATTAACTGATCTGCTTGCCAAGGTGTTAACTCTAGAGCAGCATGGTCTATCCTTTGTGGTCCACAGCAAGACGTAGAGTTTCTCATAGGTGAGTCAATGGCTGCCTGTACCTCTTAGCTGAGTCAATGGCTGCCTGTACCAAAATCACTCTAGTGTTTGTTTAAAAAAATCAGATTTTGTTACCAATTCAAAAATCAAATACAAGACAATACCTTTAGAAGGTAGAAAATGTACTGGAATTATTATCTTAAAACTGTTTCAAAGGAATGTTCTAGGCACTAAACTTTGAGGACAATTGACCTACAACCACCTTCTTGGCCTCTTATGTCTTCTGAGTCTTGGTTTGCTCTTTGATGACCTTGAACACTTTAAATTCATCATAATGGAGTTATGGTGATATTTTATTTGTGCTGAAATGTGATTTTATTTGTATGTTAATAAATAAAAGTGCCTGGTGGTCAGAGCTAATAGCAAGCCATTTAGCAGAAGTCTGGCAGTGGTAGCACACACCCTTAATCCCAATCACATGACAGGCAGATCTCTGTGTGTTCAAGGATACAGCCAGCATGGAGACACATGCCTTTAATCTCAATACCAACCATAGAGACCTGGAGGTCTGTATAGACATGCAGTGACAAGGAGGTCATGTGGTTGGGTTTACAACCAATGAGAAGTCAGAACAGAAAGTCAATAAAAAGACAGACACACAGAAAGTATGTCTCTTTCTCAGGGGAAGGACGGCAGCAGCAGTGGGTGTTAAGAAGGTGGTCGCAGCTCTTAGCTACTGTTTTCTGACCTCTGGGGCTTTAACTCTGCATTTGGTTCTGTGTTTCTTATTTAATAAAACCATTCAGAATTACATCTACATGGAGTCATCACTTTTGTTGTTCCATAAACAGGGCAAGAGTAAAAGAAAGAAGTTGGAGACAAAAATTTCCTGAGTTTAAATGCCCTTCCTGCCACTTACATTCTGTGTGAGTTGTTAATCTCTAGAACTTGTTCTCTGTGACAATAAAAGTGTTAATAGCACTTATGTGATTATTGTGAAGATTTAATATTCAAAATACATGTAAATTATTTACCTAGCATAGCTCAAACACAACTAAGTAAATGGTAGTTATTACTAATGGTAGTAATAATACTAACAGCCTTTAAATATGCTGTTTTCCCAGTGAGATAAAAGTATGGCTCATGCATATGCAATTTTTTCAGGTAGGTACATATGCCTATTTGTTGTGTTCATATAACAAATTTCTAATATAGAGTTTCTGATCCTCGTTACTCACCTGTGGAATATTCCTTTGCACTGTATAAATGTATGTCACTGTGATTGGTTTAATAAAGAAGCTGACTGGCCAATAGCTGGACAGGATAATGTTAGGCAGGAAAACCAGACACTGAGAAGAAAAAAAAAGAGTCAGAGAGTAGCCAGACAGACAGAAAAGAAGCAGTACATGCAAAAGAGATAAAAGCTACAAGATGAATGGAAATGGATCAATTTAAGTTGTAAGAGGCAATTAGTAATAAGCCTAAGCTATCAACTGAGTGTTTATAATTAATATTAAATTTCCATGTGGTTATTCGGGAACTGACTGGTAGGAAAGAAAACTCTGACTACAAATGGCATTCTAACATGGCACACCTACATCTACATAAGATCTGGAAAAGCTTTTAAAAGGTTCTAAAGACACAAAAATGGAGCCAAACCTGGCTTCCTAGTTTTGTGTCTCTCAATGTGGCCACAGTATGGAAAGAGATCTCCTAGCAGCTGCCAGCATGCCTTGAGCTAAGCTTCTTGGTGGGTTCCCATAGTCTCTCACATGGGCTATGGTACAGAGAGGCATCTCCCAGCTGCTGCCTATGGGCTTGAGCCACCAGTGTGAACTTCACCAGTGTGTTGGAGGGTGGGTTTGAGGTTTTGCTCATGTAGACAGAAAAGGTTACAGATGCTCAGTAAAGACAGATCCAGACAGAAAAAAAAAACCTCTAAATGAGTTACAGTATGTTTAAAAATGTACAAAGGCTCGGGAGAAAGAAGAAAAAGAGTATAGACAGTTGTGTGTGTGTGTGTGTGTGTGTGTGTGTGTGTGTGTGTGTGTGTGTGTGTTGTTTTAAAATAATAAATAAACTTCTTAAAAAGGGAGTAAATCAATAAAATAAAAGCTACGTAATGATAAAAATACAGAGAGTCTGGATCCTGTATGTTATCGTGTTGTCTTTAATTTTTTTGGCTGCTAAGAGACACTGGTTTATGAAAGCTGCTAGATTAAACCAATCTATATATTGTAAAAATATCTTGAATTCAAAATGAAAGTCAAAATGTGTCTTGCTTTGGAGGGGAGGTTATGTTTTTATTTCCACAGAAAACAAAGGGCTATGGATTCATTCAAGGTTAAAGATGATCAAGTTTGATTGAGGAAGACCCCCTGAAAATCCTGAATATAGACATAAAGAAATAAACTTAGAAGAACTACAATATATGTGATATATATTTTATCTGCTCAAACGTAAAACAAACAAAAATATCATCTTTGGCTGACTCTTGTACAATGCACAGGCTATACTTGTATTATTGAAGATATGTATGTTACCTTTAAAAGTATAAGTATTTTCAGAGCAAGGAGGCCAGACACCAATAAAAATGGATGGCCCAGATGATCCAGCATCCAGAACAACGTCAAGACTGTTGGCTAAGATGATCCAGCCTCACAAAATAGTCCAGCCAAGACTTAACAATTATCCTGATTTTCTCAAGGTTCCCCCAAAGATGCCAGTGCCCCCAAACAACAGGAAGCAGTCTAGAGAAAACAACAGCACTATTCCCAAAAGATAGATTATGGATATTTGTCTTTGTGTAGGGGGGAATTACGAATTATTATTGGTTATGGTAAAGAAAAAAAACTAAGCAAAGAAGTTAGACCCAAAGATCTCTTTCTGAAAGAAAAAATTGGAAATATAATATAGAAATCATGATATTAAAAAGGTAGATCATTGAATCTACTTTAATCCAAAAAATATTAATCATAAATATTTTACATTGGTATGGATTTTGGCATATTGATACAAATTTAAAGTTAGTTTTGTTATGCTATATGTATATTTCTACTCTTGTTTGGGGTATTGTGTTTATGCAGTTCATTTAAAAATGAAATGTATAATTAAGAAATATAGATTAATAATTATTTATAATAGTCAAACTTAGAGTCATGCTAGCTATGTTTTCAAGGTCATACACAGATATATTTAGATAGATAAATGGTCTTCAAAAACTTCAAAGACCTACAGAATACAGAATTTAATATGTTTAATAACATAAGGCTTTTCATGACAGTGAGACATGTCTGCTCCTGGCAGCACCAATTTACTTCAAAGAAGATGATGGGCATCAAAGAATTTTCATATGGAATTTACTTTCTTTATGGCAAAAGCTAGACACTTGAGCAAAGAAACTAGCCTTGCCTCAGTTGCTGACAATATACTGTCCAAACTGGACCAGCAGGACACAAAAGAAAGTGACTGCCAAACTTTACCAAGACAAGGTAGGACAGTCCTTCAAAATTTCCTGCTTCTCAAATAAGTCTGTCAGATATACTAGGTCTGTAGCCAAAGATGGATGCCCCAATGTTATAGAAGAACTTTGGGTGACTGTCTAGGCAGCTAGATGTCCCTGTCGTTAATTTTACCCTTCTGGGGTTTTTGATGGAGTTGAAGACTAAATAATTAGACTTAGTTTTCCTTAGTTATGATAAAAGGTAAATTAGGTATAAAACTTTAGACTCACAAAGATAACATAAATAGCATTTTCTCTAAATTTGCCAAGTACAAATGGACTGGATATTATAACTATAATTCTTACTCAATAACTGCTGTATATAATTTTACTATGTTAAATTTAAACTTTTCTTTTCAATTAGACAGAAAGGGGGAAATGTGGAATGTTCTTTTACACTGTGTAAATATATGTCATTATGATTAGTTTAATAAAGAAGCTGACTGGCTGATAGCTGGATAGGTAGAGATTGGGCGAAAGAACCAGACTAAGAACACTGGAAAGAAGAAGGGCAGAGTCAGAGAAATTGCCAGTCAGATGGAAAAGAAGCAGGACATGCAAGAGAGATAAAAGCCACGGGCCTTGGGGCAGCACATAGATGAATAGCAATGGGTTAATTTAAGTTTAAGAGTTAGCTGGTAACCAGACTGGGCATTTATAATTAACAATAAGTCTCTGGATGTTTATTTGCAAGCGGCTGTTGCAGTACAGGAAAACTGCCCACACTCACTCATCTACTTCGTTCTGTTTTGTGGCTACTGTCTTTGTCTGTCTAGCACTAAGACTCTTTTCCTTAGTCCCAGACTGTAGGTAGCAGAGGGCCAAGTTCATTCAGCACTTGGAATACACTGCCATTCTACCTGTAACTTTTAAAAGTATCTAGATGAATCACGGTGAAGGCTAATTTTGTGACCATGTTTGATCAGTGCTGTGGTTTCAGCTGATGGTTTTCTCATACTCAAAGAACATGGAAGAGACAAATGTTTGGAAACATGCAATTTAATAAGAATTGTTCATAAGATTTCTTATTAGACAAGTTCATGACCAGTGAATTGTGTTCATGGAGCCCCCTTGTTAACTATGAACAAACTGAGATTTTGGGAAGTGGTTTAAGAATGGTCTGAAAGATTTTTCTGTAGAAATAAGTGCAGCACTGTAAATTTTATTTAAGGCTGACTTCTTTCTCCTGTACCAAAACTTGTCATGACCGCATCTACCCTGGGGCCATCTAGGATTCCCTAAGTCTCTAAGTGAGAGTGGGACTCTCACCTCAGTTCCCATTTTCAGCCTGAAAATTTCATTAGAGGCTCCGCCAGTTCCTGACCCATTGTATCTGCCTGGTGACTTTCAGGAATAAAATGGAATTGCACAGAAAGTCCCAGTGTTTGGAAAGTGACAAGCAAAGCTCTGAAATGCGTGTCCTAGTGTGTGCTTGCCTCCTCTGAGTAACTTCCGTCTCCACCTCCACGGCTCTGCAGAATTATAAGTGGCTGTAGCATTGCAGGGATGGTATGGGCTGGTGGGAGGCAATAGGTGACTCAGTGATGGGTCTGAAGAGAGAGCAGAGGCAGGGATCTGAGGCATAGCTGGCAAGCACTCCCTGTGTGAGCCTGAGATTCGGAGTTCTATCCCAGCACCAACACAGGAAGGCAGAGCAGAGATAGGTCGCGTCCTGGCTTACTGGCCAGCTGGCTTATCTAAATGGACATGCTCCAGGCCCAGGTAAGGTGAACAGAACCTGAACCTGAGGAGTAACAGCTAGGGTGTACCCCCAAGCTCCCCCTGTACAAATATGCACACACACACCCGCCCCAGTGGGAGAGATTGAAGACAGAATGCCTTGGCTGTGAGGCAAGGCTTAGTGAACCTCAAGGATTCATTCTTCTTTTGGCTTTTATTTCTTTTTTGGTACAAGGATATGAAACAGAATTATTTTACCAAATGGTATGGGATAGCTGACAAATGATAGCATAACCATGACTTTGTTAAATTTATAAATTAGTTTAGGAAAATATAGATAACTATACACTTTCAAGGTTTTTCTTCCAGATTTTCATATCTATCTTTTCACTCTAAGCAAAGGGCTAAACTGTTGAACTTACATGTTTCCTGTCAATTTCTTTCTTGGATGATTCTTTATTCTTGTTTTGTTTTGGTGACAATTACATTCTAATTTTTGTTTTCCATCATATTTTGATGGTGAGGCTTCATATGTTTATCACAATTCTTAACTTTATAAAAAAACTTTTAGCAATTTTAACAATTTTGCAATCTGCTGTGTATGAATCCGGAAAAGACCATTTTGGTATATAATCTGCAAACAAGTGATTACATTGATTTATAATGAATATATATTTTTGTTACTGTTATATATCTTACTATATTGTCAAGAAATGTCAGAAAATATTACCAAGAGTGAGGAATTTTTGTACTTAATTTGGAAAGTGTGTGATCTTAGATACGATGTTGGCTGTTTAACAGACATATATAGGGACTGGAGGAACGACTTTGTGGCTTAGGCTATGCACTGCCTTTGGAAGCAACCTCAGCAACTACACGGGCAACCCACAAGCACTTGTAACTCCAGCTCCAGGTGATCTGATGTCTTCTTCTAGCCTCCAGAGGGGCCTGCAATCCTGTGCCCAGGCCCCACTGCTGGTTAAGCGGCAACGCTCATGGCTGGCCGCCACCCGCAGCGGCCATGCCGATGGAGGAGAGTGCTGGTTGGCGGAAGAATCACAAGCCATGGTTACCTTTCTGGAGCTTTATTGGGAGAGAAAGGGGAGAAAGGGGAAGAGAGAAACAGAGAAACAGAGAGACCGTACAGAGAGAAGAGGGCAGAAGGAGAGAGTGCGGAAAGAGAGACCACAGAGAGAGCATGCCCACTTTTTAGGCTGGGACGCCATCACAGCCTGGTGACATAATTAAAGACAGAATCCTTGCACCCACACAGACATATGTAAGCATATAACTAAAAATAGATTATTTAATAAAATAAACAGATTTGACAGACATATGTGCATTTGTACATGTCTAGAATATCTCTGGATGAGTATTCAGAAGTCAGTTACAGTGGCTGCCTCTGGGAAGGGATTTGATGGATGGGAGAGAGGTCAGAACACCGTAGGAGCATGCTCAGTGAATAAATTTTTTTGCCCTTTGGATTTTGTCTCATTTATATCAATAAAATGTTTAAAATAAAAATAAACAGATTGAAAGAACAAAATAACATTTGTTTTCTTATTTAAGCATTTCTTTAGTTCTAATTTATGAGATTTTTCTAAAAGAAATCAACGATGAATAGAAAATTAAGCACACTTTTAAAAATTATTTTATTTTACAATTGTGTATAGGTGCCGGAGAACTGCTTCGGTGGGGTTCAGGTCCCAAAGAGGATGTGTGGAACTGGCAGTTGTGGGGGAGGGGGATGGGCATGATCTGGGTGAATTGGGATGGCTGCCAGCAGTATTTAATTGAAAAACGAATATATCTTTTATACTCTATAGCTGCACACAGGATTAATCAGGGAGAAAATGGGGCATGTGAGCTGTGGTGTGGCTTGAGACCAGGGGTTGAGGAATCTAGCTTTGACCTTGACAATAGGCACCCATCATATGTTAACGAAAGAACCACAAATTCCTCCCACCAGAGACAAGGAGACTGGGAACTTTCCTGAAGCCCATAAAGGAATGGAGATCCTTATCCAAAAGCCTGACCTTGGGAAAAGGACTTCTTCTGGGGACCAGACACGACTCTTAGTCTTACTCTATGGGCCTGTTTCCCTTATAATTCTCCCAAAAGGGAAGGTCCTGATGTCTTACTCTTTTCCTCTTATACCATACCATTCTGATTTCTCTATTTTTTTTTTTTTTATTAACTGAACTCTTGTCCCTAATGGCTTCAGGCTCTGGATCTGAATTGTAGGCATTTCATCCTTGAGATGTGCCTAGTAAATCTCTAACTTTCCTGTTCTTGGTGTAATTAGAAGGGCACAATGAGATTCCTGGTTCCATAGTGGTGAGGATTTTTTTTCCAAAGAATTATTTTGTTTAGAGAGGCTACCATTGCACACATTTTTATCCTTTACCAAAGTCTGCACAAAATTTCCCAAAGGGAAAGGCATTCATAGTGAGAATCATTAAAAACGAAAGTAAAAAGGTGCTGGAGAAGTGTGGTCCGCAATGTTGAAGTGCTGGAACTTTGTCAAGCAGCAATGGTCTCTGTGTGGTCCGCATCATTTATGCGTGTGTGTGTGTGTGTGTGTGTGTGTGTGTGTGTGTGTGTGTGTGCGCGCGCGCACCCACACATGAGTGCAAGTACTCCCAGAGGCCAGAAGAGAGCATCAGATACCCTGGATCTAGAGTCACACTACAGATGCTTGTGAGCTGTCCAGCAGAGTCCGGGGCAAGAGCAGTAAGTGCTCTTGATGACTGAGACCTCTCCAGACCTTCCACGTGCTTTTCTTTCCCGTTAGTCGCATCATCAGACCTCTGTGTCGAGTCTGATTTAAACGGTCTTCATTGGCTGTGATATTTTATTATTTGCCTTCTGATGAGGAAACCTCTTTTCTGGTGCCCTGTTCCACATGTGTCTACCATCAGTAATAAATGATGTGGCTTTGCCGCAGATGGGGTTAGTTGTGATGGTTTTGGGGGGAGTCAGGTTTACATACTAGTATTACAAAGCAAATCGAGGTATCCTCTATATTTCTGTGTCAAAAGTTTATGCGATGCTTATTCTTGGTTGTCAACTTCACTACATCTGGAATTAACTAAAACCCAAATGACTGGGTACACCTGTGAGGGATTTTTTTTCTAATCAAATCATTTGAAGGGTGAAAACCTGTTGTGGGATATTCAGTCACACTATGAACCCTGAGTTCGCATTTTCATTAATTAAATAAAATCGACCTTGGGTCAGGAGGTAGAGCCAGCAACTAATTGACAGAAAGTAATCCTAGAGAGTCAGAGGGAGTCTGGAAGACAGATGAGAGACACACAGGAAGTAGGAGGGGCACTTTGAGTGTGGTCGTCCTTCTTAGTTTGTCAGGATGGAAGGCACTCTTTCTGAGATGCTGATCAAGAGGGAAGGTCAGCTGGCTGCTCCTCAACCTTTCTGAGCTAGCAGGTTTTCACCCCAGCCTCTGACTCCCAAGTTTTTTTTTTTAAATAATTTTTTATATAATTTTTGGACTCCCGAGTCTTATCGATAAATAAAATAATAGAGATTTAGTTAAAAATTACATTTGGTGGTAGCTGCAAGAAAGGGATCTGGTGGATGTTAAAGTACCAGCAGTCCGCTGCCTGAGAAGAAGGCCAATAATTACGGAGCCACAATTACTAGCTAAAACAGGAGTAGATTCGGGTGCAGCCACTGTGCCTGCAGAAAAACAGCAAAGACCCACGTCTAATCTGCGTCTTTGAAGTGGGAAGGTAAACTATCAACCCAGATATTTTGAGGTAGGAAGATCCATCTTTAATCTGGGCCACACCTCTGCTGGCAGCCTATATAAAGGACACAGAAGAAGGAACCTGTTCTCCCCACCCCTCTCTTGTTGCTTGCTTGTGTTTACCCTCACTAGCAAATCTATTGCTTCCTTGACATTACAGCCTACTTCTTGGGATTCCAGAGTGCACTGAAGGCTGACGGAGACACCCAGTCTCAGGGACTGAACAACTACTAGATTCTTAGACTTTCCATTCACATATATGTGTGTGTGTGTGTGTGTGTGTGTGTGTGTGTGTGTGTGTGTGTGTGTGTGTGTGTGTGTGAATTCTATAAGTTCTGTTACTCCAGAAAATCCTGACTAATATAGTTTACTTAGCATGGGATTTGTCTCACAGCTGAAAAAAAACTCAACCATAAAATCACTTGTGATCTAAAACTTTTTTTCTTTTTTTCTAGGAGATATTTTGATGAAATCTTCTAGTACTTTTTCTGAAGCTGTGATTCTAGTAAGGTTTTCAACCAATGCCTTAATGATTTTCAGAACTTTTGACTTGGGAGCTATCTTCTGAGTGTGGTATTTGTATGATGTTATTTCAAGTTCAGGTCAAACTTGGTCACAGATGGTAAAAACCAACAAGAAGTAACTTTATTAACACAAAACCTTTAATTCTTGATTTTAAATTTATAAATTTGACCTCATAAGTGGTCAAATCTTACTCTTCTCAAAATGGTAAGCTTAATTTTGGATATAATGGTTTTATATATATATAGAACCATTTCTATCCAGCCAGTTTCAGCCTTGTGTTATATATGTATATATCATCTGGATTTTATAATTAACTCAGATGGCTGCAGTGTGTACATTGATAACATTAGCTAACTCTTGAAAACTATTGTATTTTCTACTCAGAGTCTGTAATAGAAAGAACTGACAATTTACCTGGCCCCAGAGAAGAAATCTCTGAAAGTCAATCATATCTCTGCTGTTCACCCGTTTAAGAATCATTCAATCATAGCTCTACTTGTGGGATGAATGTATCTGCTGTGCATATGTCCTTGTCTTTTCTGTGAAAGTGTGTATTTCTGTCTTTGTATTCCCTTTTATTTATATGCAGCCTACCCCTGATACTCACAGTGGAGATTTAACAAGGAACCAATCAATTAAATTCACTGATAGTCTTTTGGATGCATAGTATTTCTGGGTTCAAACAGCATCTTTATTGTGGTCTTTATGGTCTTTTCTTCAGACATAGAGGCATAAGCTGGAAAAGAGAGCGAGGTGAAAATGTGATCAAGGTGACAAGCACCAGTGGATCCCTGCTGTTAGCCAGGACACAAGTCTTGTGACATGTATTTGGTGTCATTCTGATGTAGATTCTGACAGAGGCCAATTTATGGCCCAATTTATGTCTTGACTCTCATACGAAGGCCAAGCAAGCTATAAAATGTAATAAGAATTTCTTCAATCAATGTCCAGAGGAAAAACAAATCACTCAGTTACTGACACAATATTGCATCAACACTCCGGTAAAGTTCTCACTAGTGTGTGACATGCCCCCAAGCTATGAGGAGTGAGGAGAGTGAAAACTGGCTGTCCTAATGGCAGAACTGGGGACTTCACAGCTGCTAATGGGGCATCTCATCCCTGTCCTCCATTCTAAGAGGATCCCATTTCGAGGGTGAGAAGTAAAGGAAAAAAATGAACCCCTCTTCCCTTCCAATATTTCAGCTTCAGACTTCTTTCTGACCCCACGCTGTAAATCCCTTCATCTTATTTCTCCTTCCACACTTCCCTTCCAGCAGTCGGCCCTTCCACGCAGAGTTATTTATTTCTCCCTGGGCATGCCATTCCAAGCCAGGCTCCTGGTGAGTAACACAGATTAATCCCTGATCACCATTTCTAGCCAGCCAGTTTCAGCCTTGTGTGTTTTCTGTCAGTCTCTCCCTTTAGCTCTGGTCCAACAGGCTTGACATGCCGTTAAGCACTGTGAAGCTGGTACCTTGAAGAGTGGAGGAAAACAAATGGGGCCTCACTTAACTGTGGGAGCCAGTGCAGCTCCTCCTGACCTGTGTCTTCCAAACACCACGTGTTCACTGCACAACACATACCAACACCCCACGGAGGTGAATTTGTGTCGTACAGTGAAAATTGTATCAAATTTCTCACACACACACATATACAAAGGGAGAGGGAGAGAAAGAGAGAGGAGGGAGAGAGAGAGAGAGAGAGAGAGAGAGAGAGAGATGCTGGAGCTGCAGGAGTATCATTCCGGCCTTTTGCAATCCTGGTCTCATCCATTTGGGAACTAAGGGCTAGGGAAAGAATGGATATTTTTAAGAGGTACCTTTCCCTCTCTGGTAAAGCATGGCAGAAGAAAATGAGCCAATGAATGCCGAGCCATTCTGGTGTGGTGGATTGGGAACTGGAGGACAGTTGAGTGCCAGCTCCAGCTCCCTCACTTCTTGCCGTGTCCACCAGGCTGGGATGTCCCATTAACAGAGCGCCCAGATAAACAGTTTTCTCTGCTAACTGTTGGCAATGACGGCCAAGGGAGACATCTGGAACAGAGTGCGCCACCAACTCGGAATAAATGCTTCACTGAACTCATCTCAGTGTCTGTTCTGGTGGTACCCAAACACCCATGTAGAAGCCCACCTCACTGTGTCACCCAGGGGTTGCTTCTTCTTAACCTTCTCTGAACACACACAGATCTTTGAAATCCATGCCTGATCCTCAAACCAGCTCTACAGATCACGTTCAGTGTCTTCTAGGCCTCTACTTCGGAGTATCAGACTTCTGATGAGCACCAGCAGGAAAACACAGCCCGACTTTGAAGAAGGTTGCCTGGGGTTTGAGGGTTCCTCGCTGAGCAGGATGGGATCTAAGTGTGTCACTGTGAATCATGCACCGTGGCTAAGCTATAGTTAAACACAAGGGATTTGGCCTTGGCTTGCATAAACATCTAAGGAGCATAGCCCTTGAACCAGAGATTGACCAATATGTTTTGCCTTCTTTATTTCACTTAATTCTCCAAACTCTGAGAAAATGATGGGTAAGGACAGTGAGACTCAGAGGTGCTGGGAGAGCCGCTCCCAAACCCTCATCTCTGTGCTTATCCATTTATTTAGGAAATCTATTGAGTGTTTCCTCCATGCCTGTCCCTGAACTAGGCCTTCAGGCTTTTTGTTTGTTTGTTGAGACAGGGTTTCTCTGTGTAGCCCTTGCTGTCCAGAAACTTACTCTATAGACCAGGCTGGCCTTGAACTCAGAGATCTGCTTGCCTCTGCCTCCCGAGGGCTGGGATTAAAGGCGTGTGCCACCACCGCCCTGGTTAAGGCTTCAGTCTTAAATAAGACTTCATTCCTCTCATCTTATGATGTAAGCAGTGTGGAAAAAGCCCAGCAAATTAAGCAATGTGGAAACTTCAGGAATGGGAACAGAGGAAGTGGGGCATGGGATCACATGGGAGACTTGGACAGTTGAGCTGTGGCATTGTGGGAAATCTTTACCAATGAAATAATAACTATGTCAAAGAGACAGAACTGGACAAAAACAGAGCATTCAGAGGAGACGGGTGAGTGCATTCCTGGCACACAGAAGCCCGAAGTGGAGAACAGGACGATGGGGATAGACTGAGGCATGAATAGGACGATGGGGAGAGAGACTGAGGCATGAACAGGATGATGGGGAGAGAGACTGAGGCATGAACAGGATGATGGGGAGAGAGACTGAAACATGAACAGGACGATGGGGAGAGACTGAGACATGAACAGGACGATGGGGAGAGACTGAGACATGAACAGAACAATGGGGAGAGAGACTGAGACATAAACAGGATGATGGGGAGAGAGACTGAGACATGAACAGGATGATGGGGATAGAGACTGAGACATGAACAGGATGATGGGGATAGAGACTGAGACATGCCTGGAATGGTGGATGCGGAGTACAAACTTACGTGAACAGTAAGCCTTGGAGCTGTAATCATTATGGTTTCATAAGCCGAATCAAAGCATTGGCTGCTAATATTAAACCCGAAGAAAAGACACCGTGTTAATCAAGGCCGGGCAGTCAGACTTGTGGAGGAGGCCGGGCAGTCAGACTTGTGGAGGTCTAGCTGCCACTGGAGAATGTATCACAAGCTGTAAAAGGCAGAGCATGGAGAAGAGTCAGGGGGTTACTAGGTAACCCAGACATGGAAGATGACGACAGGCAAAGAGAACGGCCGTGTAGAGGAAGGTTGGATTTGAGAGCTGTTGATGAAGAATTAACATGAAATAAGCTTTAACTGGAGAAGGGGAGGGGAGGGCACTGGAGGGGAAGGAGAGGAGGCAGAGCAGCTGTGACGTGGCTGGGTAAAAGTTAACAGTCGCTGAGCTAGCTGGAGAGTGAGCACTAGGAGGACGGTCGGGTTCCCAGACGCCGCCAGGGGCTGAGACTGCTCCTGTAGAGTGTGGAGTGCCTGTGGGTGTCAAGTTGGAGCCATCAGGAACATAATTAGCTGCAGGAGCCTGGAGGTTGAAGCCATGAATTTCAAAGTCTATTGGACGTAGCTGAGGGTTACTGGAAAGGTCACATAGGGTGGATTTCAAATGACTAGCGGGGAAGTGTCCTAAAAGGAGGTCAAGAGGAAGGACGCGAGAAGTCCAGGACCCAAACAGTGTACGTGAAATAATAATAAACTGTGAAATAAGAAGAGAGCAAACAGCTTTAGGAAGGAAGACCTGAGCTCAGATCCCCAGGACCCTGTCATATGAGCATGCATCTGTAACCTTAGCATTCTTACATGCGGGAAGCAAGGCAGGCAAGTCCCGAAAAGCCTGCAGACCAATTAGTCTGGTGTGTGCAGCTTCAAATAACAAGAGACCCTGTCTCAAGCAAGGTGGAAGACAAGAACTAACACCAAAGATTGTCCTCTGATCTCCACATGCCTGCCCGGATATGCACATTCCCATACTCATATATGTGTGCACATTCACATGCACACAAGAGATAAAAATGAAAAATAAGAATCACACTTGGAGCCATGTGGTGGTAGCACACAAATTTAATCCCAGCACTTGGGAGGCAGAGCCAGGCAGATCTCTGAGTTCAAGTCCAGCCTAGTCTACAGAGTGAGATCCAGGACATGCACCAAAACTACACAGAGAAACCCTGTCTCGAAAAACCAAACAAAATAAGAATCACACTTGGAAAGCTGAGATGGAGGATTTCCAGGAGTTCTAGACTAGCCTGAGTGTTATCCTGAGTTGCAGGAGAGCCGGGCTGCTTTCTAAGACCCAGTCTCAAAACAAATAATCAAAAGAAGAATGGGTTTTATGGGTTTGCATGCTGTTATATATATGGTTCAGTAAGCTCAGGGTTGAATATTGTTCTTTAGCATTTGGAAGTAAGAGGTCACTGGAAGTGTTACCTAGTTCCATTTCACTGAACTGAAGATAGAAACCTGTGTGCTTGTGGAGAGAATTAATAATACATGGCTGAGCCCGACAATGGTGCACGCCTTTAATCCCAGCCCTGGAGCTCTGTGACTTCAAACCAGCCTGGTCTATAGAGAGAGTTCCGGGACAGCCAAGATTACACAGGGAAACCCTGTCCTGAAAAAACAAACGAATGAATGGATAGATAGGTAGATAGATAGATAGATAGATGATAGATAGATAGATAGATAGATAGATAGATAGATAGATAGATAGATAGATAGATAGATAGATAGATAGATGATAGATAGATAGATAGATAAAATAGAATACATGACTGAGAACAAGAGGAGAGACAAGGAGCTAGCCTACTCTCAAGAAGTCTCAGCGCATTTAGGGACAGGCTGAGCAGTGGCTAGAGGCACAGCTGAGGTGAGTTCTGGTTGAGCTCCCGCCCAGACGAAGTATTTCCTTGATTCCTATGTGTTTGTTTGTTCTGATGCAAAACATTTGGGTTATGCCACAAATACAGAACCAGTACCCTAAAATTCATATTAGATTTGATTGAAACTTTGATCTAAATCTAGGTAGAGTGATTATTGTTTACCATGTCAAAATCAGTAAATGAGATGACCAGAGAGAGGCTCAGCAGGTGATGGTCACAATGTTCTTGCAGAGGACCTGAAATCAATTCCCAGCACCCACACTGGGAGGTCAGAACATCCTATAACTCTAGCTCTAAGGAATCCAGTGCCTCTCGCATCTGTGGCAACCTGCTTTCAGGTACACACACACACACACACACACACACACACACACACACACCTGAAAATAAAACAAGTCTTTATAAAAATCAGTACCTGGTAACTACATGCAGTAAACACAGTGACCAGAAGGCCTTGTCCCAATTAGTCAATAATGGATAAGATTAGCTGGGTGCAGTTTTTTAACCAAATGAACTAGTCTTTACACATTATTTTGAGGAAAGACACTTCAAAAGGCATTGACTACAGCTTTGGTTCTCAGATTCTGCCTTGGAGTGTGAATATAAAGTAAATTCTGAGAAAGAGGGAGCTGGTCTTCATGGTTGATGATTGTCTTGACACTGCAAGGAGGGCATTCCATAATCTCGTTCTGTGTTACCGATCACGTGGCCTTCTTGTGATGACTTAGAATGTCTACAGGACATTTCCTTGTGAGCACCTCTGTTGTAGAATAGGCCAGGGAAAAGGGAAAATTCCAAAGGAAAAATCCAGGGAAAGGAAAAAATCTGCCAAAATAAAGGAAATATTCATGCACAATTGATTCCTTCACTTTTTATCAGTACTTATTTGCTAGGACCAAATTTACAGAAAAATGTAAACAATTACACATCCTACCTATTCTTGTTTGTTATACCACAGAACAATCAGGTTGACAAGAGAGAAAGTCTCTCCTTAGATTGACATGAACACAGTAAAAAAAAAAAAAAAAAAAAACAAAAAAAACAAAAAAAACCCTATTCCATAGAAGGTCCTAGATATGCAATCATTAAGCTATATCAAAGTAGGGTGCACATAAGACATTTTGTACATGTCACAACATCTTCTTTAAAAAAATACAGTAATTTTCTTTTCAATAAAAGCTAGATTTAGCAGTTCTGAAGTGTATGAATTCTTCAACACCTCATATTGTACACAGTAAACACATGCAATTTTGTCTGTCAACTTAAAAAATAAAATTTGAAAATAAAATACATTAAAATGACACAAACATGTAATTAGAAGGTTTCTCTGTCCCACAGATCCCCAGTCATGTGGCCCACTTATAAAATAATCATTCAGAGGCTTATATTAATTATAACTGCTCAGCCATTAGCTCAGGCTTATTACTGACTGGCTCTTACACTTAAATCAACCCATAATTCTTATCTATGTTTAGCCATGTGGCTTGGTACCTTTTCTCAGTTCTGTCTTGTCATCTTGCTTCTTCTGTGTCTGGCTGGCGACTTCTGATTCAGCCTTCCTCTTCTCAGAATTCTCCTCATCTGCTTGTCTCGCCTATATTTCCTACCTGGCTACTGGCCAATCAGCATTTTATTTATCAACCAATCAGAGTAACACATTCATAGCATAGAGAATGACATTACACAGCACGTCTACTTTTCTTTCTAATAAAAAAGGAAGGTTTTAAATTTAACATAGTAAAATTACATATAACAAAACAGTTATCAAACAAGAATTAGAGTTATAATATCTAGTCTATTTGTATTTGGCAAAATTAAAGAAAATATTCTATCTATCCTATATCTGTGAGTTTAAAGTTTCATACCTAATTTATCTTTTATCATAACCAAGGAAAATTATAATTATCTAGTCTTCAACTACATGAAAGGCCTCAGAAGGAAATAATATTACCTAAATAACTGGAAATGCATTGTAAGCAATTTCCAAAAATCTAGAATGACAGAGACAGTGGCCTGCCTGGAAAGTCACCCAAAGTTCCTCTGCAACATTGGGGCATCCATCTTCAGCCTATAGGCAAGCAGACAAGGAGAATGCTGGGAAGAGGAAGAGCAGAGTCAGGAGTCACCAGCCAGACACAGAGGAAGCAAGATGACAAGGCAGAACTGAGAAAAGTTACCAAGCCACATGGCTAAACATAAATAAGAATTATGGATTTATCTAAGTATAAGAGCCAGTCAGTAATAAGCCTGAGCTAATGGCTGAGCAGTTATAATTAATACAAGCTTCTGAGTGATTATTTTATAAGCAGGTCACAGAACTATGGGGGATTGATGGGACTGAGAAAATTCCGACTACACCTTTATATAACCTAAAAACTTAACTAACATGACTATAAGTTTGATATCCTAGATGACTATTAATCTGTATTTCTTAATTATATATTATAATTACAAATGAGCTTCACAAACATAATACGTTAAACAAGAGTAGAAATACACATCCCGTATAATTTTAAATTTGTATCAATAAACTAAAATCCATAGAAATGTAAAATATTTTAAGCAAGTTGTTGCTCATTAAAAGTAGATTCAATAATCTACCCTTTTATCCTATCATATCTATATCCTATATATCTATATCATATTCCCCCTTCTTCTTTTAGAAAGAGATTGAGTGTGACCAATAACAATTTGTAACCAACAACCTAAATAAAGACAAACATCCATAATCCATATTCTAGGAATGTTGGTGTAATGTTCTAGGCTACTTCCTGCTGATAGTGGGCACTGGTAATCTTATGGGGACACAAAGAAAATTTTAGAATTATGGTCAACTCCTGACTTAAGTAGTTTGTGACACTGCATTGTCTCAGCCATTCACCTTGAAGCCATTCTGGATGTTGGATCATCTGGGCCATGGCTGTCATTGGAGACCTTTCAGGGTGTCTTGGCTAATCAAACCATATTAGTCTGGAAACAATCCACAGGCTCTCATCTTCTGTGGAAACAAAAGGAGACCCTCTTCTCCAAAGCAACACATCCTTAGACATAAATTTTGAAGTCAATATATCTTTAGAATATATATATATATATATATATATATATATATATATATATATATATATATTTTGATTTAGCAACCTTTACAATCAAATGTCTTTCTGTAGTTAAAAATCCCAAAGATAACACAATCCAGATTATCTGTGTAATATCCATCTTTATGTGACTTATTTTTATATTACCTTTACTGTCTCTTTAAAGACTTTATTTTTAAAAACTATTTCTTTATATAACTGTCTATATTCATTTTCTTCACCCTTCTAAGCCT
This sequence comes from Peromyscus maniculatus bairdii, assembly GCF_049852395.1. Taxonomy (NCBI): domain Eukaryota; kingdom Metazoa; phylum Chordata; class Mammalia; order Rodentia; family Cricetidae; genus Peromyscus; species Peromyscus maniculatus. Next base: position 5,061,554 of record NC_134870.1, read on the forward strand.
ATGTACATTTTTACAGACACTATAAATCATTTAAAGTCTTATTCCATCTGAATCTGCCTTATTGTGAATCTATTGCTTTAAACTGCTGTGGCTAGTACAGAAACAGAAGCCTTGGCTGCTGACCCCGCCCACTTCAGCTTCCCAATATGATGGTGGTGCATTTACTGCCATCTCTGGGAGCCATGCACAACATCAACTCTTGGAAGCAGTAGGTCTATGCTGCCATCAAAGCTGTGTATAGCCCTGAAACCGTGTTTGTTTTGTTTTGTTTTTGTTTGTACTAGAAAAGCTAAATCCTCCATGCAGTGTGCTGCACAGCTTGGAGAAACCTTTGTGTACTTGGTGGGAATCTGGCATGCTGTAGCTCCAGCTCACATGCCACGAACCCACCACAGCCAGTGGACACGTCTCTGTACCTCAGCCCACCATGAGCAACATGAACTAGTAAGGTATTCTTAGCTACATTTATAATTTCTTCTTAAGCTCTCTCAGGTTTTAGGTAGAAACTTTTGCCCCACATTGGGTGCCATTTGTAGTTGGAAGGTTTCTCTGTCCCACCAGATGCCTGTAGTCATGCATCCCACTTATAAAATAATCATTCAGAGGCTTAATATTAATTATAACTGCCCAGCATTAGCTCAGGCTTATTACTGACTAACTCTTACACTTAAATTAACCCATAATACTTATCTATGTTTATCCATGTGGCTTGGTACCTTTTCTCAGTTCTGTCTTATCTTGCTTCCTCTATGTCTGGCTGGCAACTCTTCACTCAGCCTTCTTCTTCCTAGAATTCTCCTCTCTGCTTGCCCTGTCTATACTTCTTGCCTGCTACTGGCCAATCAGCATTTTATTTATCAAACAATCAGAGCAATACATATTCATAGCATAGAGAACAACACCTCACATTGTGCACCAAATGTAGTTGGAAAGTTTATCCATTCCCTCCAGGACCCCACAGTCCTGTGGCCTGCTTATAAAATAATTACTCAGAAGCTTATATTAATTATAACTGCTTGGCCATTAGCTCAGGCTTATTACTAGCTCTTACACTTAAATTAACCCATAATTCTTATCTATGATTAGCCACGTGGCTTGGTACCTTTTCTCATTCCGTCTTGTCATCTTGCTTCTTCTGTGTCTGGCTGGTGACTCCTGACTCAGCCTTCCTCTTCCCAGAATTCTCCTTGTCTACTCACCCTGCCTATACTTTCTGCCGGGCTACTGGCCGATCAGCATTTTATTTATCAACCAATTAGAGCAACATGCTGTGGGATGGTCTGTTTGTCAAATTGCTCTGATTGGTCAATAAATAAAACACTGGTTGGCCAGTGGCCAGGCAGGAAGTAAGTGGGACAAGGAGAGAGGAGAATTCTGGGAAGCGGAAGGCTGAGGCGGAGAGACACTGCAGCCGCCGCCATGACCAGCAGCATGTGAAGATGCCGGTAAGCCACCAGCCACGTGGCAAGGTATAGATTTATGGAAATGGATTAATTTAAGCTATAAGAACAGTTAGCAAGAAGCCTGCCATGGCCTTACAGTTTGTATGCAATATAAGTCTCTGTGTTTACTTGGTTGGGTCTAAGCGGCTGTGGGACTGGCGGGTGACAAAGAGTTGTCCTGACTGTGGGCAAAGCAGGAAAACTCAAGCTACAGCAACACATATTGATAGCATATAGAATGACATCCCACAGCACAAACAAGTTCATACATGATATCAAGAAAGCATGATACTTGGGAATGAATCTGCTGAAATAAGGGAAAATCTTATATACAATTAAGCTTCACAGGAAAAAATTGAAAACACCTAAATAAACACAAAGGCAGCCCATGCCCACAGGCTAGAAGATTTGATGTACTTAAGATGGCAAGATCTTTTTGTTGATCTACACATTCAATGCAACTGTTTGCCAGATTTCAACTGCCTTAAAAATAAGTTAACAAGTTGATCTTAAAACACAAAGGACTCAAAACAGACAAAATTATCTTGAAATTAAAATAAAGCTAGGAAACTCTTTGTATTTTTCTTTTTTTCCTTTCCTTTCTTTCTTTTTTTTTTTTGTGTGTGTGTTTTTCAAGACAGGATTTCTCTGTGTAGCTTTCTGCCTTTCCTGGAACTCACTCTGTAGCCCAGGCTGGTCTCAAACTCACAGAGATCCGTCTGCCTCTGCCTCCCGAGTGCTGGGATTAAAGGTGTGTACCACTACTGCCCAGCAGCTAGAAAACTCTTTAATGTGATTGCTAATCTTGGTTGTCAACTTGAGTGGATCTGCAATCAATTGAAGCACAGGTTGCTCCTGTGATGGATTTTCTTGTGATCAGATTATTTAAAGCAGGAAGACCCACCTTAAATGTGGGTAGTACCTTCTGGTGACACCCAAATAGAAGGTCATGGAGAAGGTAAACTTGGCTTTTTAACCTGCTTGCTTCTACTCTTGCTAGCAAATCGATCTGTCTTACTGGCGCTGTATTTCTTTGCTGTTATCAGAAGCAACTTCTTCGGGTTTCCAAGGTATACTGAAGACAACAACTCTCTGTGACTCTGTTTCTTCCTCTAGATCGTTGGCTGCACTGGTCCATGAGGGAGGAGGGAGCAGAAGCAGGAACTGGGTTCAGACGGCTGTGGGTACAATGGAGACAGTGCTCTGGGAGATATACTTCATGAATCAGCTCAACTTTATACCAGAGTATATGGAATATATAGGATTGGGGAGCCTGGAGACAAACCCAAATTTTCATTAAGTGGTGCACTCCTATAATATAAGACTTCTAGAACAAGTCTAAGTTATCATATGTGCAGCAGGAAGGCTTCTAGCAGGAATCTGTGCCAAAGGTCAAGCTAAAGATAAATCAGGCATCTGGCTAAGAGACAGCTTTTAGATAAGGTCAGTCCTCCTGGTCCAGGGGCATTCATCAGAGAAGGGCAGGTAGAGAGCAGAAAGCTTCCCTGGGTCAGGGAGGGAGTCTCCATGTTGCAGAGCCTTTGGAAAAAGCTGCCATGCCATGATAGACTGCAACCTCTGACCAGCCAGCAAGGGCTCCCATCAGGTCTCTAGGAATCCTTTCAGCTTTCAATGGGACCATGGAGGCATGCGACATCACGGACAGAACAACTACTGACTTATTGTGAGATAGAATGAGTTGAAGTACTTGGACCATATCGTGTAAACCAATCCAATAAATCTCTCTCTCTCTCTCTCTCTCTCTCTCTCTCTCTCTCTCTCTCTCTCTCTCTCTCTCTCTCTGACAGAGAGAGAGAGACAGAGACAGACAGACAGACAGAGACACAGAGAGAGAAAGCCCAGTCTTCAGAGAATTCATACATACATTTCTTCACAAATTGCTACAGTGTCTCAATAGTTTAGTGTTGTCACAGGGTAGATCAGACCTAATTTGATTCTCTATAGTGACCCCTGTCTTCTCATTCCATCAACGGCTCTGGAGCAAGCTTGAATGAGCATCAGAGCCACCTTCCAAGTGAGATTAAGCATGATAAGCCACCAGGCAAGTTCTTAGGACTGAGAGTGCCAGTCATTGCTGCTATGGATGACACTACTTCAGAAAAGCTGTGAAGGGATGTACAGAGGAAAAGAGATGCCCAGCTGCCCAGTCCATAGGCTTTTGAAGTCCCCAGGGGCATGTGAGCACCGATACTGGTTTTCTGCCCTAGAGGAGCAGTGGTCTATCTATGCCTGCTTCACTTCCCTCGGGCCATCTGAGTTGTGGTCTGCCACCATCTCTGCCCTTTACCCTCTCAGAACACCTTCGAATGAACTTCCTGGCCATGAGGTGCTGCAGGAGTTGATAAGTATTAGATCCCCTGGTGCTGGGTTCCTTTACCACTGATGCAATAAGTCAAATCACACTGAATAAATAAATCCAGATTTAATCAGGTCAGTGCAAAGCAGAGCACTCCTGGGTGGCCCTTAGGAAGGCAGGGGACAGAACATGAGGGCATGCATGGCAGATCTATGGGCTGGGTCTTAAATAGCTGGTAGGTGTGGTCCCGGGCATCTCCGGGGGAGGAGCCACTGATGACTGGGCTTTCTGGAATGGAACAGAGTCTGGGGAGAGAGAGAGGTGGGCCTTCCACCTAATCATCCCAGACTCTGAGTATATGGATGCCAGGGGCTCAGGTGGAGCTTCTACCAGAACAGGAGTCAGAATTGTTGGGTTGGTCTCCTGTTCCTGACCCTGTCCATGCTGCTGCTGGCTACTGATCTGGAATCTTTGTTAATGCCTGTGATGTCCAGCTTCCTCATCTGTAAAGCATTCTCTAAAGCTGCCTCAGGAGTTGGTTCAAGAACAAGAACAAAATGCAACAGTTGCCTATTAAATAATAAGTGTTATTTTTAAAATGACTAAATATGAGCTTATGTCCCTCCATGATGAATCTGCCTAATTCCCCATTTTCAGTCATGGCTTAGGTGTGTGTGTGTGTGTGTGTGTGTGTGTGTGTGTGTGTGTGTGTGTGTGTGTGTGTGTGTGCTGAGCACATGGAGGTTGGCATCAGGTTTTTTCCTCTATCGTTTTCTATCTTGAATTTTGAGAAAGGATCTCTCACTGAACTCAAAGATCACCTATTGAGTACATTGACACTGTCCAGCAAGCTCCAAGATCCTCTCATTGATACCTCCCTAGCAGAGAGCTTAGTACATACGTACAACATGGCACTCAGCCTTCTGTGTGGGCACTGGGCATCTGAAGTCAGGTCCTCAGGCTGACATAAAAAATACTTAAATCAACTGAACCTTCTCTCCAGTTCCCACAGCTCAGGTTTTCCATATGAGATATGGGAATTTTAATAGGATAGCCTATTTAAAGTCCTTAGGAGAGCTTTATCTAGCACACAACTAGTTTATTATATGATAGTAACATCCTCCACCCTTCTCCTCTTCCTACATGCTAACTTGTTTTTATTTATGTTTCTTGAATCATCAAATTAATTACTTTGACCAGCTCAAAAAAAATCAATAATCTGACTTATCCAGGATGAATGGTACAGATAGTCTAAGTGCCTAAAATACACAAACTGATGTTGCTATAGTCTGGGAAATCTGCTAAATAAAGATACTGTTTTAGACCTTCCAAATGTGCACTCTCTGTCTCTCTCTGTGTGTCTGTGTGTCTGTGTGTCTGTGTGTCTGTCTGCCTCTCTCTGTCTCTCTGTCTCTCTGTCTCTCTGTCTCTCTGTCTCTGTCTCTGTCTCTCTCTCTCTGTCTCTCTCTGTCTCTCTCTCTCTGTCTCTCTCTCTGTGTGTGTGTGTGTGTGTGTGTGTGTGTGTGTGTGTGTGACTCTTTTTTATCTTCTGCCTGGAACTTAGCACTTCCTTCAGAAGTGCACAGTCTTGCCTTTCATTTTTCTTCCATATAAATGCAGAAATAAATTTCTCCAATTTACTGAAGTATCTCCCAAAGGGACAGGGGAGTCTGGAATTAAACTGTGGTGCTGAAATCATCATGCCACTCTAGCTTTGCCCCACAAATGTAAATTTAGGGAATTCCACTTGTCAAAGTCCTCTTTGAAGCTTTGAATAATTGGTTCCCAATTATTCTTAACCACATTATTCAGGCCTATGTTCAACTTAATATCTAAATAGATTACATTTTTTGCCATCTACTAAAATTCCCCAAAGTGAATATTGCCACATTACGTTCTTCAGTTAAGAGTGAAATTTCTGACTAAAGATGTTTTCACTCAGATCCCAAGATGGCTGCAAAATCCCTCATGATAACGAAGCTGTGAGAATTGGCGTCGCATTTGAAATGGCATTAACTGTGCTGGGGGGTGGGGGACCACGGCACTTGTTTCCAATTGCTTCCATTCTCCAGCAGCATCCTCACTCTTTTCTCCTCCTAATGGGCCTGAGGTCAAAGCAGCAAGGAGAAAGAGTGCCTGGGAAGCATTCCACCGCAGGTAGAACCTAGGAGAATCCAACACGCTCAACTCCGCTGCAGAAGCAGCTGCGGCCAGAACACTGCAGATAGTCTCTTGTTATATAATTGGCTCTGGTTTTCTGTTTCATTACAAAATGCTGTTACCAAACGGTTGATTATATTTTTGGAAACTCCATTGTATATAGTCACAAAGTAACACAATTTTTTTTCCTTAAGTTGATAGGAAAGCAGACATTTTGGACAGAGCACAGAGAATCACAAGTACAATTGCCTTACCTTTAGGAAGTGTCTGTCAAGCACTCTGCGATGGCGGCAGACAAAGTGTTTGAAATCTATGCCCAGAATTACTGTCTCAGATGAAGCGAAGGGAATTAAAATAGTTAATTATCTCTTACGAGCCATGTACTGAGCTTGCTGTCTGTGTTTTATGCCTAATCTAATTTAATCCCCACAGAACTTCTGAGTTGAAAGGGGATTTGTGAGCTCCTAACATCCTCACAGCTAAGGAGCAGAAGAGTTCCGTGGCTCCGCTCACCCAAGCCAGGCTGTCAGGCCTCTCCCTCACTCCCACCCATCCCCCTTCTTATACCCAGCTGGTTTCTTTCTTTTCTTCATTATCTTCGTTATTCTTTTTTTAAAAAGATTTATTTCTTATGTATACAGTGTTCTGTCTGTGTATGCCTGAATGCCAGAGGAGGGCACCAGATCTCATTACAGATGGTTGTGAGCCACCATGTGGTTGCTGGGAGTTGAACTCAGGACCTCTGGAAGAGCAGTCAGTGATCTTAACCTCTGAGCCATCTCTCCAGCCTCTCTTCTTTTTTCTTTTCCCTTTTCCTTCCTTATTTTCTTTTCCATTTTTCTTTCCTTTTCTCATACTTCTTTGCACCATTATTTTTAATTTTAGAAGATTTAAATTTACATGATGAGAACCAACAAAAGACAAAAGGCATCAATATAAAATAAAAATGAAAGTCAATGCCACTGGCTAAGTGTGGAAAACCGAAAACAACGGCTTTCCCACCATCCTCCCTTTCTTCCCATCATCTTTACTTTCTTCTCTTCCCTTCTATTTCTCTTTTTATTTGTCTTCCTTTCTACTTCTTTCCAATTGACAGCTGGAAAAGTACTAAGAATCAATTGTTTCTCCTCTCTCTTCCAAGGTTGGCTTAGAATTTAAAAATAGAAGCCTAAGAGTCAGGGGCCTGCATCTAGTTCAGTGTGGAAGTCAACCATGAGAGTATTGCCCAATTTTCTTTCTCAAATTTTCACCAGTACCAGACTGGTGGGTGGAGGACCATGTTATTTTACACACATAAAAACATCTCATGAGGTGGTTAATGTATACTGTATTAATGTTGTGCTTATACAATGGGCAAGAAAAAATATAGTAGAATATTTCATAGACTTTGGAGATACTTGAACTATTAGACCCTGACATCAAGGAGCTGTGAGAGATAAACACAGGAAGAAATAAACACAAAATCATGTACAGGTTTGAAGTCAACTTTGAGACCCATTTTCATAATACCATGTCTAAATTGCTCATTTACATAGACACAGAGACACATGTGCACCTTTTCCATATAAGTGGAATTCCTTGGAGGCTCAAAGTCCTAAGAGATTACTGTTTAGAAAAAAAAGTAAAGGCAAACAGATCTCTCAGTAATAACTTTAGTGTCTCAACTCACCAATAAAGAGATGCAGAGTGGCCCAGCTGAGTCCATTGTCTCCAAGAAACAACCTCACTGGAAAACACACTCACAACCTAAAAGTAGAGAGTAAAAACAAATCTTTCAAGTGAATGGAAACCAAAATAAGCTGGCATACATATTCTGATATCTGCTCAAGTTGACTTAAAATCAAAATTTATCAGCAATGATGAAGATGACATATTAATAAAGAGAAAATCTTATCAAGAAAATATAATTATAAATATATACGAATGGAATATTGGTTCTCTTAATTTTATAAACTACAATTGATATAAAAGGTCAGATAGGTCTTGACACAGTATTAGTAGATGGTTTCAATAGCCTATATTTATCACTAAGTAGGTCATCAAATGAAAAAAATCAACAAAGAAATCTCAGAACTTATCTACAACATTAATCAAGTTGACTTAATAGATATCTGCAGACTATTTCACCCAACAGAAAAAGAATACACATTCTTCTCAGCAGTACACAGAACCTTCTGCAAAATAGACCACATTCCAGTGCACAAATCAGGTTTTATCAAATATGAAAGAATACAAAAAAATTTTGTATCTTATCAGATCATGTAAGCCTAAGAATCAATAGTAAAAAAAAAAATTACAGAAAGAGCACAAATAAATGGAGACTGATCAACATATTCTTTAAGGAACTATTGGTTGTTCAGGAAATCAGAGAGGAAAATAACAAACTTCTATAACCAAATGAAAATAAAACCACAACCTAGCAGATACTTTGGGGACAGTTGTAAGAACAAAGTTTATAGCTATGAGTGCTTACTTTAAAAATTTAGACCACCTCCAAATAAATAACGTGATGATGCAGCTCAAATTCATTAAAACAAGAAAACAGTAGTTAGCAAAAAATAATAAACCTCAGGGCAGAAATTAATGAAACGGATACTAAAAGACCCACATATAGAATTGATAAAACAAAAATTACTTCTTGAAAAAAACATCAACATTGGTAAACACGTAGCCAAAATAAAAACAACTGCAACAACAACAACAACAAAATTCAAATGAGTAAAATTAGAAATGAGAAGGAAGTTACTATGGATTGCAAAAATTACAGAGTCATTAGGAAGTACTCTGAAAACTTGTATTCAAAACTGGATAAATTCCTAGCCACAGATAGATTACCAAAATTACATCACAAAGATGAAAATAATTTAAACATAGCCATAGGAATCAAGGCAGAATAAAGAAGTCTACAAAGTAAAACCCAAGACCAGAGGGATTCATTGCAGAGATCTATGAAATCCTTAACAAATTCTCACCAATACTTCTTAAAGGTTCCAAAAACCAGAAAGAGAGGAAGAGTGGAAAACTCATTCCACAAAGCCAGTGTCATTCTCATACCAAAACTGGATCAGAAAACAACAAAGAAAAAGAAATATAGACCAATCACACTGATGAACACAAATGCATAAATTTACAATAAAATCTTGTAAATCAAATTTAAGAACACATTAAGAAGACCATATCCCATGACCAAGTTGGTTTATTACAGGCATCCAAGATTGGATCAATGTATGTAAATCAGGAAGTACAATTAGCACATAGAGAGACTTAAGAACAAAAGTCACACGATCATCTCAACTTTGACAAAGAACAATATCCCATTATAAGTGCCCTAAATAAACTCAGAGTTAATGTAAGTACTTGAACATAATAAATGCTGTATTACAGCAAACCTGTAACCAACAGCATGCTTAATAACAAAAACCTGAGAGTATTTTCCTCTAAGATCTGGAATGAGACAAGAATGTCAGCTCACTGGCCCTGCTGATATTCAATACAGTGCTTGAAGTCTTAGCTAGAGCAATAAGACAAGAGAAAGAAATGAAAGGAACAGGAAAGTAAAAAGTCAAATTGTGTCTATTTACAGGCATTACTCTCCACCTAAAAGATCACAAAGACTACCAGAAATCTCTTAGAACCAATAACTATTTTTCTGCAAATTGGTAGGATACAAAAGTCAACACACAGAAATCAGACATGTATACAACAGTAATAAAACAGAGGTCCCACAATAAACCTATAGATAGAGATTACCTAATTTTTGATGAACTGTCAAAAATGTACACTGAGGGGAAAGTGAGCCTCTAACAAACGGTGTTGGGAGAACTGTCTTCCCACATGCACAAGGACAACTAGATACCTGTCTCTCACATTACACAAAGATCAGTTTAAACTGCAGCAAAGACCATAATGTAAGACACAAACCTTTAAAAATGCTGGAAAGACTTCAAGATACAGGGCATGGTTTTCTGCAAAATGATTATAGCAGCACAGGAAATAATCGGCAGATTAAGTAACAAAGAAAATTTGGCGCATGCATGCACACACACAGACACAATGGAATTCTTTGTAGCTGTAAAGAAAACGTGAATTATGACATTTATAGGAAAATGGACACAACTGGAAATCATTATGCTGAGTGAAATAAGCCAGACTCAGATAAATATGGCATTTTTCTCTCATATGTGGAAACTGAATTTAAAATTATAAATATTTGTATATGGATGTGTGCACTCATATATGTATGTGTGTAGATCAGGAAAGCAGAAAATGGGGCTTGAGGACAGAAAGGGACTTAAGAGAGGGTGGGGACAGAAAGAGCAATGGAATCCATGTGATAAGAAGGCAGAAGTGGGGACCAGCTGGGGCGAAATGAGATGACCCACTAAAATGGGAATCAAAGACCAGAGAGGCTGTGTAGGAGGATAAATGAGAAGCCATGCATGGAGACGCCACAAGGCAGTCCATTGTTTGTGTACCAATCTAACACGCTCAAAAGGAAACACTGTCCTAACATGACTTCCAAGATTCGAGGGATTTTCAGAGAAGATGACTTTAAATTTGTCCTACACTTCCTACATCAAATATTATTGCATTTCCTGCATATAAAACATGCATGAACTGAAAACCACATAAATGTGAGTATAGACACGTGTTGTACCTAAGATACAATAAATCTCAGTTGGCTCAGCTTGTCCACTGCTCCTGTAAATCACCGGGCTAAGATTGTGAATGATGTATAAACCGAAATGACTGCCAGTTCACAGGCAGAGTATTGGCCAGGATGAAGGAGTCCCTCCTGCGCCACAGTGTCATAGAACACGGTGGAGGGGAAAGTCAGCAAAATGACAGGGAAGCACCAGCAGACTCCCACAAAGTAAAGAGATCATCAGTGACAACCTGGACAGCTTCTTAAGTGCATTTGGAGTTTTTAAAGTGAGAGTGTTAAAATGCTGGCCACTGTCTCTATCTTAAGAGACAGAAAAGGACGGCTACAGTAAGAGTCAAGTACATAGAAGAAAGAAAATGACAAAAATCAAAATAGGAAGAGTAATCGAGAAGAAAATGAATGGAGAAAACCACTGAGAGTGAAAAAGGAAAAGCGTGCCTTTAAAATCTATTTTTATGAGTATATGTACATGTGTATGTGTGTGTGAGAGAGAGTGGGGGCACCTCTGCACACGTCACATGTGTGGAGGTCAGGGATAGTCTCTGGTATTAGTCCTCCTCCTCCACCTTGTTTGAGGAAGGGTCACTCTTTGCTGCTCAGCTCTGAGTACATCAAGCTAGCTGGCCTGAAAGCTCCCACTGATTCTCCTGTCTCCACCGGGAGCACTGACATTACAGACCCATGTTACCGTGACTGGGCTTAGTGGGCTCTTGAGAGTTTGAACTCGGGTCTTCATGCTTGCCCAGCAAATGCTTTACCTCTGAGCCCTCTCCCAAGACTGAAACTTTGTTGTTGTTGTTGTTGGTGGTGGTGGTGGTAGTGTTGTTGTTGTTGTTGTTGGTGGTGGTGGTGGTGGTGTGTGTGTACATGAGTGGTGTTTGTATGGTGCATACCTATGAATGTGGAACTTTGTGGGTGCATGCAGAGGCCATTGTTCTGTCTGCCTTGTTGTCTTGAGACAGTCTCTCATGGTTTCAGCTAGTCCGCTGGCCAGTGAGCTCTTGGGGTCCACCTGTGTCTGCGCTCCCCCAATCTTGGGGGTACAGGCACTCTCAGCTATGCCTTGCTGTTCTGTGTGTGTCCTGGAGATTAGAATTCAGCTCCTCATGCTTTCATGACAAGCCTTATTATATACTAAACCATTTTTTAGAACAATAAGCCACAGTTAGACTGATGTGTAAGACAAAAGACAGAAATTACAAATGTAAAGATTGAGAGCTGTGACATCACTGGATATTTTCTATATGTGAAGCAAAGTGGTGTGTGTGTCTGAAGGTGTTGTTAGTTGTGTTGTTGTTGTTGTTGTTGTGTGTGTGTGTGTGTGTGTGTGTGTGTACACAAAGCCACTATCAACTATTTTTATTCACTCATTTATTTTTATGTGTATGGGTGTTTTCCTGAGTATATGTCTGTACACCACTTGTGGGCAGTGCCTGAGGATTCCAGAAGACAGTGTCAGCCTTCCTGAGATTGGAGTTATAGACTTTTGTTAGCTGCCATGTGGATGCTGGGAATCAAACCTGTGTTCTCTGGAAGAGGTGCCAGTATTCTTAACTTCTGTGCCAGAGGAAAATGTTTTATACAACTTCAATGCAATTAATTTGACAGCCGTAATAAAATGGGGAACTTTCTTGAAGGACCCAAGCCATCAAACACCATTCAAGAAGAATGAACGGCTGGCAGAGCGGTATAGCTATTAAACAATTTGTAATCCCAGCCACTCAGGAGGCCCAGGCAGGAGGGTTGCAAGTTCCATGCCTACCTGAGATGCTCAGCAAGAACGCCTTTCAAACTAAAACGTGTGTGTATAGGGGTAGGGGTGGGGGGTGGGGGTGGTTGAATGCATAGTTCAGTGGTAGCATGCTTGCCAAGCATTCCCAAGGCCCTAGGTTCAGTCCTAACGCAGCTAAGGAGTAGGGGAAAGGAAAGGAAAAGGAAAAATGACTGTGTTTGCATTTTTCAAATGTGTACAAAGAAGACAGCAAACCTAGGCGGCTTGACTTATAAGAACAGAAATAATGCCCTTTTTTGTCTTTTTGATTAAAAAGGGAGATTTCCTAACCCATATAGCAAGATGTGTTTTTCTAAAAACAAACCTAGGCAAACACCACATGAAATGAAACTAAATATCATATCCATTTTCTGCCCACGTCATTCTGAAGAGAGAGGAAAGCATATCACTGCACAAAGACTTCAATGTGGTTCTTCATAGTAGCTCTGTTTTCAATAGCTAAAATCTGGGGGAAAAAAATCAAAATGACTAAATAAGCACACTATGGTCTATCCACACAGAACACGACTTAACCCTGAAAGGGAATGACCACATCGTAACATGAACAGAACCACGCAAAATAGTTAAGTGAAAGAAGTGAACCAAAAGAGCACCCACTGTTCATAGAAAATTCTAGAAAATGCAAACTAATTGGTAGTGACCAAGAGCAGATGGGTAAGTTACCTAGAGATTGAGACAGAGAGACGTGGTGGTTAGGAAAAGGGATCACAAAGGGAAAGTAGATGCTATTGGCGGGGGCAGGGTGGACACTTTAGTTATCACAACTGTAGTCATCATTTTATAGCTCTTGATGCATCAGACTTATAAATTGTACACTTCAAACATGTGTGATTTCGGTATATCAGTTACACCTCAGTAAGCTTGCTAAGATGGAAAATTAAAACTTACTTTATGGGGTTGAACAGATGGCTCGGTGGTTACTGAGGATTGAAGTTAGTTCCCAGAACCTGTGTCAGGTGACTTGCAACGCCTACCACTCCAGCTTCAGGGAATCTGACACCCTCTTCTGGCTTCCTCAGGAACCTGCACAGCACTTGCCCATCACTCACAGAGACAGCCATACACATAAACAAAACAAGATTTTAAAAGAAAATAAAAGCAACGAACATATAAACTGCCTTTTTTGTTTCTTCTACAAGATTTGATTTGTCAGCCTCTGCCTTTGATCTGTTTTTTTTTTTTTTACAACTCTTTCAAATGATCTTCAAGTTTCTATGGCTGCTACTTTCGCTGCTTTTCCTCACGCGAACTAAATTCCGAACAACTGTTGTCTTCTGAGGAAGACATTCTCTGCCCTTAAACCACTGCACTGATTAGCAGATGATTCCTTGACTTGTGTATCTTAAGCAAGGGCATCACTGGAGCTCTCTGGGTTCTGGTTGCACCTTCCCCAGCCTCAGGGTCACTGCTCATTTAGAGGACTTGCTATTAGCTGGAGAGAAGGATGTGGCAGGTGACAAGACACTCGTGTTTCAAATGTCCGAAGGAGGACAAGCCTTTGCTTTCCACAGGTGAGCTGGTAGAGCTAGGAAAGCTGCTGTCTGCTCCAGATGAGGTGCTTGGGATGGACCCGAGACTGCCAAAGAAGCCTATTTATTTATAATCCAGGGAGTGGAAAATTAGGCCATTGTGTTTCTGCACAGGGGAAGAATTCATAAAAAGTCACACAGAATTATTCTTATATAACTGACAATGACATCGTTGTAAGGTGGAAACGGGGCTTTATTTGTCTTACTTAAAATGATGTATAGAGCACTTGTCTGTTTACTCCACTGCAAACAGCCTCTGCAAAAACAGCCGGCGATCCCCAGGGGCTTCGCTGATAGTTATAAGTTACTCGAGCAAAATCTCTCAAGCAACTTGCTGCCTTACAGGTTCCATTATTCTAAATTCAAAGGCCCTTTTCTTGTTGTTTGTTTGTTGGTGTTGAATGTGGGTATCCCTCCCCCCAATTATGCCACATGCAATATTACTTTAAAAAATATAAAATGTGTCAGAACAAAGCTACCTTTCAAATAGTGTGTGTGTGTGTGTGTGTGTGTGTGTGTGTGTGTGTGTGTGTGTGTGTGTGTACCTAAATCACAACATACACAGCCAAAGGCGGGGAAACAGTGGATAAACAGGCCTCATAATCAAATCTGGCTCAGGTTAAAGTGAAGTGAGTTTGATGGATCCAGCCGGAGCCCTAGTAAATGATGGTCTCTGTAATTAAGCTCCTTTGGCTTCTCCTCTCTGAGGCTCCCGGGCAGCTCAGGTGGAAGGGAGACGAGCAGGAGGCAGTTTGCCCACCCACGTGCAGACCCCTCTGCGGCCGCAGCCCATTTCACCAGAAGTCAGGCCCGGGAGGCTGTTTTCACCCACACAAGTGCCCCGATGTCCGTGTCTGTCACTGAGTCATGACAAGGCCCCTGTGAGGGAATGGGAAAGGAAGAAGGGCAAGTCACTACAAGCTGAAGCACATCCTTCTTGTCTGTCACAGCACTTAGGCCCTTCCATGGCTGGTGTCTGCCTATGTGTCTTTTTAAAATTTGTAAATTATGTTTTTTAACCTGTGACTATGTGTGTGATCATTGTGTATGTGCATATGATAGGTTACAGCAAGGCTGTCCCCATGTCACAGAGCTGCTCACACAGCCTTTCATGGAAGATTTATCACCCTGCCTCGAGACGTATGATTAGGTGACAGTTGCAATCGTCAGGCAGACTGGCCTCAGGTTTGGAGTAAGTCACAAGCTTCCCAGGTTGGCCACCAGCCAGTGTGTGCTGGCTCATTCCAGCTCACTAAGGGTTGACAATGTGTGCATGTCCTCTAGACTCAGCATCCAGTGATACCATACTGATGACTTGCAATCTACCACAATGCACATATTTGATCACAGATTGGTCAATACTACAGGTCAGGTTTCACTTCCTGAAAGCCACTGTTAGACATTTGCTGGGTCACTTCACCCCCAGCCGATGCTTGCGCAAATCGTTAGTACAAGGACCTAGCTACCTATGCCAAGCACATGGCTTCTTTAGGAAGCAATCATTGCTCTGGTGTCCTCAGCCACTTACAAATCCTGACCAGCCTACATTCTGGACCCCTGAATCTCTCTGTCCTCCAGGCCCTTTCTATCTTCTTTTCAGAGATGTTATTATCCAGTAAACTTCTGCACTCTCAACCTTGCCTCAACATTTACCTTCTGGAGGACAGACACCTCCTGAAGTTGGTATCTTGAAGTGGTCTAGAAAGAATGTACTGAGAAGGAGTTTTAGTATGGATACTTAACTACCAGCTGATGATTGGACAGTTGTTCAAACACAGTTTCCTGTTATGTCTGTGAGGGTACCTCAGGAAGAGAGGAGCTTTTGGACTGACTGACTTGGTAAAGTAAAGAGACCTCTGCGGGTAGGTGGTCATTAGTTACTCTGCTGAGGCTCTGAATCAAACAAAAAGGTGCAGAAGGATTGCCTAATTGCTTGAGCTAGGACATCAACATCAGCTCTTGAAGCTCCCTTGATCTCAGGTCTCCCAACCATATCATTGCTGGTCCTCTATCTTGCCAACAATAGATCACAGGAATTCTAAACACACATAAGCTGAGCTTCTGATAAAACCCTCTACCCAGCTTTACGGAGTGGAGTTAGTTTTTATCTTCTAGATTTTTAGCAACTTCAGGATGTACTTCAGCTTTCCTTTCTTCCCCTCCTCCTCCCTCTTCTCTCTCTCCTCTTCTTCATTCCCACCTCTTCCTCACAGCCTCTTCTTTCCATACTAGGTGTTGAACCTGAACACCATTATATATGCTAAGCCAGTGATCAATCTCAAAACTATATTTCCATCCACTTTTCACTTTGTATTTTGAGGCAGGACCTCATTAGGTTGCCCAGGCTAACCTTGACCACACTCTTTAAACTTGTGATCCTCCTGCCTCATCCTTCTGAGCATCTGAGTTTACAGGCTTGCACCAAAAGACCTAGCCAGTTGTCAGTTCTTCTTAAGGAGGCCCCCAGCCAATGACTAGGGCTGGCCTGCTGCAAGGACCTGGGCAAGTCTATGTAAGACAGAGCTTCTCCCTTGGGCAGCCTGCCTAGAGGTTCTGGTTGGATCAACAGAGACTTAGTCTATGGGTTGAAGTAGAGTCCTACTCAGTCATGCTCCCACTGTTCCTTCATAGGGATCATTTCCCAGGAACACTCAAGTCTAGCTTAGCTTTTAGAGAAGCCAACACAGGACACGGAAGGGTGCATGGGTTGCTTTTCTTGTGGGACTGTGATGAAACACCCGACAGAAGCCACTTTAGGAGGCCAGGCTTGCGTTGGCTCACTATTCCCTAGTGGAAGTGACTTAGCCTTTGAAGCAATGCAGTCCACACTGCGGGAGCTTGATGCATGGCTCCTCCTGTCTTGGACCACAGGGTACAGAGTTTGGGTAGATACCAGAAGGAAGCTATGCTGAAGTTTTTTAATCTCAAAAAAATCTCATTTGCCAATTCTTGCTATCATGAGAAATCCCCTCTGCTGTGGGATGTTCTGTATGGCAAATATGTTAATAAATAAAACACTGATTGACCAGTAGCCAGATAGGAAGTATAGGCAGGACTAACAGAGAGGAGAATTGAGGGAACAGGAAGGGAAGGAGGAGACTGCCTGGAGCTGCTGCCAGGGCAAGGAAGATGTAAGGTACCAGTAAGCCACGAGCCATGTGGCAAAGTATAGATAAATAGAAATGGGCTAAATATAAGAGTAAGAGCTAGACAATGGTAGGCCTGAGCTAATGGCCAAGCAGTTTAAATAATGTAAGAGTCTGTGTGTTTATTTTATAAGTGGGCTCCAGGACTGGCAGGACTTGGTGGGAGCTAGAGAGAAATTCTCCAGCTACAAATGGCACCCAACAGGTTGGCAAGAGTTTCCACCTAAAACCTGAGAAAAAAAGATTCTAAAATGGAGCTAAAAACAGTTCCTAGTTGTCTCTTTCAACAGCTACAGCCTGTGTGTTTGAGCTACTATCTACTATGGTGTGTTCCTGGCGTGTGTGCTTGAACTGCAGTATGGTGGGAATGAGGCGTCTGCAAGTGGCACATTAAGCTGCATGGTGGATTTAGCCTTTGCTAGTACAAAACAAAAAGAGGTTTCTGGCCTATACTCTGCTTTGATAGAAGCATAGACCCACTATTTCTGAGAATTGATGGCTCCCAGAGCTGGCGGGAAATGTACCACCGCCATGTTGAGAAGCTGAAGTGGGCAGAGCCAACAGCCACAGCACCATTTCAGTCTTAGAATGCTGCAGTTTAAAGCAATAGGTTCATAGTAAGACTGATTCAGATGAAATAGTTTTCAATGTGTGTAAAATATATGTAGACTTGAAAGAGAGAGAAAAAGAAATATATAAAGTTATACAAATAGTTTTTAAAAATAAAGTCTTTAAAGAGACAGCAAAATTAATATAAAAAAATAAGCCATGTAAAGATGGCTATCACACAGAGAATCTGGATTATGTTCTCTTTGATATTCGTAACTAAAGAAAAAACATTTGATTGTAAAAGCTATTGAGTTATGCCAAAATGTATATTTTAAAGGTACCTTGACTTCAAAATTTGGATGTAAGGATATGTTGCTTTGGAAAAGAGGCTCTGCTTTTTTTTCTACAGAAAGCCAGAGGCTATGTATTTGTTCCAGATTAAGATACATCAGGTTTGACCAGCCAAGATCCCCTGAAAGGTCTCTGATGACACCATGGCCCAGATAATCCAATATCCAGATTGGATTCAAGGCAACTGGCTCAGACGATACACCCTCATGGACTACTCCATGATCCTAAAATTTTCTTTGTGTCCCCATGAGATACAGTGCCCCCCTCCAGCAGGAAGTAGTAAGAGAATCTATACCCAAATTCCCAAATATACCAAACTGGCTTTGGAGATGTGTAAAAGTTAAAACCTTCCTTTAAAAAAAAAAGAAAAGAAAAGAAAAGAAAAGAGGAAGTGCTGTGGGATGGTCAGTATGTCAAATGTGTTGCTCTGATTGGTCAATAAATAAAACACTTATTGGCCAGTGGCTAGGCAGGAAGTATAGGTGGGACTAACAGAGAGGAAAATGGAGAGATCAGGAAGGCAGAAGGAGTCACTGCCAGCCGCCGCCATGACAAGCAGCATGTGAAGACGCCGGTAAGCCACGAGCCACATGGCAAGGTATAGATTCATACAAATGGATTAACTTAAGATGTAAGAACTAGATAGCTAGAAGCCTGAGCCATTAGGCCAAACAGTTGAAATAATATAAGTGTCTGTGTGTTTATTTTATAAGTGGGCTGTTGGACTGCTGGAGCTTATCCGGATCCAGAGAGAAAACTCTCCAGCCACACCCCTCTTCAGTCCTTGACTGTGCCTATGACTTAAGGTGTTTCCTTTCAGCGGTTTCAAAGCTTTAGGTCTTACATTAAGGCCATTGGTCAATTTTAAGTTTGTTTTTGTATATGCTAAGAAGTAGGAATCTAGTTTAAGTCTTCTATTGCAAATCAAAGCTACATCAAGAGTCCATATTGCTTTAGTCACGATGTCTATTGTCAAGAAATCAAGCAGAAGAAAGGCTGACAAACATGAAACATGAAAACAGGAACCAAACCCTTGCCTGCTGTTGGCGGGAAGGTAAATGAGCGCAGCTGCTGTGGGATCCAAACAACCTGCAGGGTAGGGAGGCTGTGCACAGACCAGAAGAAACTCTTTGCCAGTGCCTTTTCTGGCCAGGGAGTAATATGTATAATTGTTTAAAAAAACAAAAATTACTAATAACAGCAATAATAGTTCAATCACTAGACAGGCAAATGACTCAAATAGTTCTCAAAAGAAATACAAGTTTTCATCAACAAATAAGTGAAAAATGAAACAAAACTATTCACAGTTACATTTGAAACTTGTTTTCCCTCTTTTCTCCATTTCCTATTTCCTGGTTCTCAAGACTGGTAGCCCCGAGGTCATGCTTCCTGTCATCCAGAGTCATCTCTGCATTTTCCCCATACCTCAGGTTTAAGTTTTGTTACTGACTCCATCTCACTAAATAATGACATCGTTCCCAGCACACCTTTCTGAACCATTCAGATCTGCTCTTTAATGAGACGTCTGGTTCCTACTCTAGCAGTGATTTCTGGCTGTCTAGGTCCCGTGAACCTTTCTTGGGCTGCAGTGTTAGTCATCTCCCAAATCAAGCCTCTTCTGGTCCAACCGGTCTTTTAGCTATGGACGTTCAATGGTGACCCTGACTGTCAGACCCTGGGAAGAAAGGAGCGATTTGTTTTCCTTCCTTCTTTGCCCCATCACCCCATCTGCCTACACTTCCAGGGAGCCTGGAGGCACACTACTTTCCATAAGTGTATGCAGTATTTGTAAGCGTCAAACGTGATTTGCATTGACATACATCTGTGCTTCAAAACCCAGTCATTTGTTAATCATTAACTCAGCCCTTGGCCACTTCCAAACAGGAAACTGGAGAAGCAGCGCATGCGTAGGCTGCATTGTGTCCTTTCTGAGCTGCTACTCTGCCTTTTCCTTTGTCACCTATACGGGCACGTTGGCATGCTCTGCCATCAGTTCCAGGTTGTCACTGAAATGAACACTATAGCTTTATGGACAGGCTTAGGACCATGGCCACCAGTCTGGGGGATCTTGTTGGTGTGACCTCTCAATCATTCCCATTCAACCTCTCACATGTCCATTCTTTTCTTTTGGTAAATTATCTAAGTTCTCATAGTTTGGGGAAATTGATGTATTAATAGAAAAAAACAGGGGAAACTAAGTTTTAAACTTTTTGGTCTTTCAAATATATGACAACAGAAGCCTCCTAAGCCCCCCAACACACTGACCACACCCCCACTCTATTGATAATCCAGATTACTCTCATTTAGGAAGAAGAAAATGTAATTAACTTCCTTGTTTGACCCAGAAACGACTCCTAAATACTTTGTCCCCTAATACAGACCCCATGCCTGCTCACTCAACCCTTTGTAGAGAAAGTGTCCGCAAGGTCCTTCAAACACACTGTTGTATCCGTCCCTGTCTTTTGTCACATCAGCCGTTGATGGATGTGTCACCCCAGTCCCAACCGAGTCCCCCTCTTCTGCCAGGCCTTTTTCTCCCCTCGTGCCCTCACTGACCCCTTGAACCCCATCAGTGCCTCACGTTTGCTGCTCCTGTCAGGGATGCTGCTGTGGCTCCACGTGGCTTTGTCACCAGACATTGTACCACTTTCCCAGTCAATCAGCAAGTCCCCGACAGCCAACCTTCGGCAGGGACCTGGCGTTGTTCCTTCTTTTGTGAGCAGCCAGAGGAAGTAGGGCCGCAGCAATGTTTTCAGTCAGGTAGGTAAGGGAGATACATAAAACTATAAAATGCATGCCCAAGGCCAAAGAAGAAACCACTACAGCAAACGCACAGACAACCAATCCTGGTGGGACGCAGGAGTAAGACCTAACCTGCTGGGAGAGGTGGTCAAAGATTTAGGGTGTTGGAGAGCTAGCTTGAGTGTGGAGTCTTACCCATTTATGATGAGTTTCTTCTAAACCTCAAATAGCTTCTAGAGGTGACCATGGCTAAACTAGTGATAAACAATGTGCAAAGTCCAAAATTAGACCAGCCGTTCTACTTGCGGGCACTGGAGTAATGGGTCTTGGAGCTCGTCAGTAAAGAGAAGAGTTCGGCCTTGTCCGTGTGGATGTACATCGAGGAGGCAGAGCGGCTACCTGCCAGAGTCCTCTCTATGATCTGGGGACTGGAGTCATCTGGTGAAGTCAGTCTATGAGACAGGGCGCCACGTTCCTTGATCAGTCACCCACGCTTCCTGCAACCTCCTGCAACATTACACAAATACACCACAGCACTTGTTTAAACAAAGCTGAAATTGAGCCCCTGCGGTCTTCAAATGTTTTCATGGGGTCTGGCTGGTGAGGTAGACGGTGGAGCTGTGATGTACCCAATGTATTTGGTAAATATGAAGCACACTAGCCAAGTGGGGTGGGTTTTTCTCCTTCTTTCCAGTAATTGTATTAGTAATTGTATTAGTTTTCTCCCAGGAAAGTAGAGATTTTGTTTGTACAGTTGATAATTGCTATTGAAGGTACACTGTGGCTTGTTATGATTTTTTTCAGGGGGTAGTCTTAATCTCAGAATGCTTGGAGGGATATCTTGTCAGTCTTAGTAAAAGCTACTGCTACTCAAAATGAAAATTTGGGCTATGAGTGCAGCTTCTCTGAGGGTGCTTGCAGAGTCGTTGGAGAGCCATGGATCTGATGGCAGGGTCCCGTAAACTGGGGGGGGGTGCACACTTGTAACCCCAGCACTTGAGAGGTAGAGGCAGGAGAGCTGGAAGTTCAATTCCATCCCCTGTTCAGGTTCAGCCTGGAATTCAAGAGACCCTTAAATATATTTAATCCAATATATTTTGTTGGTGTGTGTGTGTTGTGTGTGTGTGTGTGTGTGTGTGTGTGTGTGTGTGTGTGTGTACAATGGTGATGGTGTGCATGTGAAAGTCAGAGGACAACTTGCAGGAGTCAGTTCTGTCCTTCTATAATGTGGATGCCAGGGATGGAACTCAGGTGTCCTTTCAGGCTTGGCAGCAAGCTCCTTTACCCACTGACCTCATCTTGTCGGCCCCCTGTCTTAAAACCAACAAAACAAAGCAAATAAACCAAAACCAGAAATAAATATTCTGGCTGCACTCTAATCACAGCCTTTAACATAAAAAAGCATGGTGTGTACATGGAAATTGTATTTCCAAATCACACACCTCCTGATTTCCACACAGTCTTTAAAATTCCAATGTCTGGCAGTGATTTCACTTAACTTTGCTGGCAAGAGAGAGCCAAGTGTGTGGAGAAACATCAGGTGTTGGCAACAAAGGTCTCATTCTGTTCCTTGTCAAGGTGACAAGTTCAAGAGTTCCTAATAAATGACCAAAAGTTGATCAGGGCCACATAATCCTATCAGGGCTACATCGGAGCAAACTTCCATCTCATTAGCGCTGTTTATCTCACATTGCGTTTGCATTCATTTTCACTAATATGATACAAAAATGTAATGATGTGTAAGTGTTTTTTAATGTCATGTAAGTGAAAACAGGTGGGTAATTTGCCATGGGCCCCATAAAGCCTGGAGCTGGGTTTCACAGAGAATGCTGAGTCTTTTCTCCGTGTGTATGGCTCTTTTTTAGAATCCTGGGTCAGATTTCAGCAACCTTGATTTTTTTTAAAATTAACTTAGTCAAATTCATGCAAGACATCCCAGAACAGATCGGTGGACTCAAAGTGAAAGCCAAGAAGATGCTTTATTGGGGAAGAATGATACATGCAACGGCAGGCCTATTCTAGAGATTAACCTCAGCCTCTGGGAAGCAAAGGTGTGAGTGGTCAGTGAGATGCCATGGTTATCAACTAAATCTGGGGGTGGGGCTAGGAGATGGCTCAGTCAGCACACTGTTTGCTACACAGGCATACGACTCTGGGTTATGATCCCCAGCATGCACATTAGAAGCTGGGTACAGCATCATGGCCTGTGATCCAAGCGTAGGGAGATGGAGATAGGTAGATGTTGAGAGCTCACTTGTCAGCCAGTACAGCCGAATCCATGAGCTCTAGGTTCACAGAGAGAGCCTATGTCCAACAATATGGTGAACAGTAATATGGTGAACAATAATATGGTGAACAGTAATATGAGAGAGACACCTAGAATTTGCCTCTGGCTTCCCCATGCACATGTATGTATACATACGGACATGCACTCACACCTCTACATAAATGTGACACACAGGAACACCCATGCACATGTGTGCACAGACATACACACACTCACGCACGGATACATGCATGCACGCACGCATGCACGCACGCACGCACGCACACATATACACACACATCACATATCTTTATTCAGTTTTACAGGCCATAATTAAGGGCATTTGCCTTGCCTGGCTGCTTGGCTGCTGAACCAGTGGGCAGTCCTCAAGGCACAGTGCTCGAGGGAGACCTTGGAAAAGTCCCCCTGCACATTGGGTGGTATTGATCAGCCCTGATTCTGCCAGGGCTAGAATACTGACAAATCTTTCCAGAGCAGATGAGGGTGCTTTCCCTTGGCCACCATTATCATCAGCAAGCTACAACTAATCATAATTAATTTCCTCCTCATCAATATTAGCTGAGCTAATAAACCCAAAGAAGCCAGGTGTTCTCCATGCATCCTCCAGGACACATGTAGTTCCGAGTCCCCCGTGATGTCTGCTGCTGGGAGAGTGTACCTTAGCTAATGACATAATAGGAGGGCAGGAGCTAATTCTGCAAAAGCCCTCCTTCTACTCCAGATACTTAGGAAACCTGCATTCTCCATGTCTTCTGTTTTCCCAAGTTTGTGTGGAAAGAGAAGAGAAGCACTCCCCAGCAAGCACATTTCTGCAGCCCTCTTTGGCCTGCTCACATTGCCTGTCAGCCTGTGAGCCTACATTCCAGAATGCCCTGGGGGAGAAGGAAATTGTGTCCAGACGCAGCCATGGGAATGGAATTTCCCATACCTTGAGAGTGACCTCTGATTTGACCTTAAAATTAAAAACTTGTTTGTGAACTCCTGAGAGAGAAAAAAGTATACAACAGTAGCCGCTGCTTAAAAATATAATTGGCAAGACTACCATAGGAACGACACATGAGTCAGTCACGGGCTGCCTCAGATCTCGGCGACTCGGAGCCCAGGCTTCCTGTGTTTTGCTAATCATGAATGGACAAAACACCAGCGTAAACACCCAGGAGAGCAAGGAACTCTTCCTTCGTAATCCCAATTCCCTGGCGCCTTCTCCCAAGTGTTTGCTTAAGGACTGGCATCTCTCACTCATTCAGTCACAGTCTGAGAATTTGTCACAAAACTTGTTTTTGCTAAAGAACCCAGATTGGAGCCTTGGCGCTCACTAAGAGACCTGGGTCTTATATGTTCTCATCTGTCAGCCATGTGACCTCAGTTTCCTGATCTGTAAAATGGTGACAAACAATAGCACATACCTGAGGCAGTCGTTAGAGAAGGAAACAGACACCAGGACAGTCCTGCCACTCACTCTGTGCCATGAACTTTCCTTCTTACAGAAGCTCCATGACTGACTAGAGCTTGTGATCAAAGGTGCTTCGTGCTGCCCCATGAGAAAACACTCAAGACAGCTGTGTGGGACTACTGCTATGCTGTGTCCTCACTCGTTCACAAATGTCCTTGCTATTGTCTAATCCTTGCACCCATTGTTCAAATAGTGCATTATTATCTCTCTTGATCCACTGCAAGCTAAGGTCCAAACGCTGCAAGTCACGTATTCCAGACCAGACATTCTCCGGGCAGGTAGACCGGGCTGAGAGTGGGCTTACCTCGCGAGGTCCTTTGCTGCCTCAGCGCAGCGGGGATGAAGTGACTGTCCTCACTGGGAATTCTAAATTGATTCTCTATTGCTGATAATCAAATAGGAGGGTCATGCAGGGTCTCCTCTGCTGTGCTCAGTAGACATTTCCATGACAACCAAGAAACATCGTTTAGAGTCTGTGGGTTTTCCCCTGTATTATTGAAGTTCTGAAAGCTGCAACAATTTAATACGTGGTATGTTAGGTATCAAAAGATAGCTGTACACCATGTTTATTATGACACTATTCACAGAAGTCAAGATATGGAATTAATCCAAACCCTGATGAATGGATTATGTGGTATATATACACAATGGAATACTATTTGACCAGCAAAAATAATGTTTTCCAATCCTTTGCTGCAAAGAATGGAATTGAATGGCATTCTGTTAAGTCACATAAGGTAGACACAGGAAGACAAACACTATATGTTCTCTCATGAAATCACTGAGTGATTTCAATTGTCAACTTGACAGGATCTGAAATCACCTTGGAAGAGCATCTTGAAGAGAGGGGTTGCTTGTACCAGAGTGGCCTGTAAGCGTGTCTATAATGGGGTATGTTGGTATGTTGAGGTGGGAAGACCTGTCCACTGTGAGTGGCACCATTCCCTTGGCAGGGAATCCTGCTGTGTGGAGAAAGTAAACTAAACACTAGTGTGTGTGAGTTTATTGCTCACTTCTTCTGACTTGGGACATGAGGCAGCCAGGTCCCTCAAGCTCTTGAATCTGTCACTTCCCACAATAATGCAGTGCGATCTGGGACTGTGAGCTTGGATAAACTTTCTTCCCCAAGTTCTTTTTCTCAGAGTATTTTATCACAGCAACAAGGACATGAATTAAACCATATGTGAACGACCTTTTAAAAGTCAACTGAACCAGGTATAGTGGTGCATGCCTTTAGTCCCAGCACCCAGGAAGCAGAGGCAGGAAGAACTCAGTGAGTTCAAAGTCAGCCTGGTCTACATAGTGAATTTCAGGACAGCAAGAGCTACATAGTAAGACCCTGTCTTGGAAACAAAACAACAAAACAAAAAGTCAATTGAATATAGAATGGCAGTCACCAGAGGCTGGGAAGAGTGGGGGCTGGAAGAAGAAAGGAAGGCTGGGTAATTAATACTAAAGCACTGCTAGACAGAGGTAATAAATCCTAATGTTCTAATGTTCTAAAGCACAGAGGGATGAGTAGAGCTCCCAACGGCCTATATGCTTCATGAGCAAATAAGAGGGAAATGTACAAAGGTTCCAAACAAAGAGTAATACAACAGTAAAGTCACCCAGCTTAGAGAGTCCCATCAAATACATGCATTGGAATGTTACACTGTATCTCCTAAATACATGCACTTACTATTCAACTAAAAATGTGCTGCAAGAAGTCTGCTCAGTTCCAAATGGTAATGCTTGCGATGTGATCATTACAGGTAGTCTGCTTGCATCAGACTATCTCATTACGCTCCAAAATATGAACTATTATAATGATAATAAAACAGAGGGAATGCCAGATATGGGGGTCACTTGTTGTTTTACTTTACTCATGACTTAGTGGGCTCATTTTCATTCACCTAAAGAATGGGCTCAGACTTTCACAAGTTGATATATGACCACACAGTAAAGGCCAGGTTACCCTGCCTTGTCTAAGTTATGAAAACACAAGTTAGTACACATTTGAGCTCCTCCAGAGTTGAAAGAGATGTTCCTCTGCCTGTTCCCTGATGCTCAGTAACTGCTTTAACCTACTGGTGGAGAGCTGAATTTCCCTGATATCCTGTTTAACTGAGGACCAGCTCTGTGTTCAGTACTCGGCAAGAAACTATGCAGTGTATTTTTTTTCTGTAAATGACACAACACGGTTCCTGCTATAAGGCGTTAAAAATCTAGCAGATGTTAAATGTCTCCCAGACACATTTAGAAATAACACAAGACAAATATAATTAAATGCTACATAGTATTTTGTAACTGTCAAAACTGCAGGAGCTGGGGGATGACAGTTGGCCACAGCAAGCCAGACGAGAGGAATAGCCTCTTCCCCTCTAGCCTGCCTGCTCCACACTCGGTCTGGAAGGGAATCCCTGTCATCACAGGAGGGTGCGTAGGAGCTTCCGGAGGAGGGTGGGGTCTCTGAAGAGCAAACCTGTAACAAGCATTTGTTCCTTATAGTTAGAGCCAAATTAACACATTTTTTTGTGGTGTGTGTGTGTGTGTGTGTGTCTGTCTGTCTGTCTGTCTGTCTGTCTGTGTCTGTGTATCCCTGGAGATCAGAAGATCTGGAACTAGAGTGACTAGAGATTGTGAACAGGGTGCTGGGAACTAGACTCTGAGCCTCTGCAGGAACGGCAAGCACTCGACTGCTGAACTATTTCCAGAGCCCAAGACTTCTTGTTTCATAGACAGGAAAAGGTGGCTGTTCCCTCCTGCAGAGGACCCAGTGCTCTGTACTTAGTGACAGAGTGACACATGACAGACACTTCCTTTGGCCTCCGCCACCCCTTTCCCTCGTCACATTCATTGTCTCTTCCTTCCTTTGCTCGTTCCTCCTTCCTTCTTTCTTGCTGCCCTTCTTTCTTTCTTGTTTCTGCCCCTTTCCTTTCTCCTCCCTGATTTCCCTTGTTTCTTCTTGGATATGAGTCTCTAATATGATTAGAAAGAAACCTTTCCATTCCCAATAAATAAAATAACATCATAGTGGGTTTTCATGCTGTGGGGAGGCTGGGAGTCCATTCGTGTCATTTCACAGATTTTGCACTTAGAGGATAGCATGAAGACTAGCACCATTCTCCTCCCCGTTGTTAGAATGGGACACTCTAGTGTAAGTGCAGAATTTCACCTCTACTGCCCAGGCAGCCTTTCTGCTGTCCAGGCCCAAGGACAGACAGACATCCCCACCTTCAGGAGGAGAATTCACAGCAAGAGGATAACTTCTAGGCAGAGCTTGGGGGTTGCCACTCACCAACAAAACACAGTGCGTGTAGTCCCTGTGCATCCTGTGTTCAGTGTGTGGTCACCTGTGCATCCTGTGTTCAGTGCGTGTGGTCACCTGTGCATCCTGTATTCAGTGCATGTGATCACCTGTGTATCCTGTGTTCAGTATGTGGTCACCTGTGCATACTGTATTCAGTGCATGTGATCACCTGTGTATCCTGTGTTCAGTGTGTGGTCACCTGTGCATCCTGTGTTCAGTGCGTGTGGTCACCTGTGCATCCTGTGTTCAGCATGTGGTCACCTGTGCATCCTGTGTTCAGTGCATGTAGTCATCTGTGCAGTCTGTGTTCAGTGTGTGTGGTCACTTGTGCATCCTGTGTTCAGTGTGTGGTCACCTGTGCATCCTGTGTTCAGTGTGTGTGGTCATCTGTGCATCCTGTGTTCAGTGCATGTAGTCACCTGTGCAGTCTGTGTTCGGTGTGTGGTCACCTGTGCATCCGTGTTCAGTGTGTGGTCACCTGTGCATCCTGTGTTCAGTGTGTGTGGTGACCTGTGCATCCTGTGTTCAGTGTGTGTGGTGACCTGTGCATCCTGTGTTCAGTGTGTGTGGTCACCTGTGCATCCTGTGTTCAGTGTGTGGTCACCTGTGCATCCTGTGTTCAGTGTGTGTGGTCACCTGTGCATCCTGTGTTCAGTGTGTGTGGTGACCTGTGCATCCTGTGTTCAGTGTGTGTGGTGACCTGTGCATCCTGTGTTCAGTGTGTGTGGTGACCTGTGCAGTCTGTGTTCAGTGTGTGGTCACCTGTGCATCCTGTGTTCAGTGTGTGTGGTCACCTGTGCATCCTGTGTTCAGTGTGTGGTGACCTGTGCATCCTGTGTTCAGTGTGTGTGGTCACCTGTGCAGTCTGTGTTCAGTGTGTGGTCACCTGTGCATCCTGTGTTCAGTGTGTGGTCACCTGTGTATCCTGTGTTCAGTGTGTGTGGTCACCTGTGCATCCTGTGTTCAGTGTGTGGTCACCTGTGTATCCTGTGTTCAGTGCGTGTGGTCACTTGTATATCCTGTGTTCAGTGCGTGTGGTCACCTGTGCATCCTGTGTTCAGTGTGTGGTCACCTGTGCATCGTGTGTTCAGTGTGTGTGGTCACTTGTGTATCCTGTGTTCAGTGCGTGTGGTCACCTGTACATCGTGTGTTCAGTGTGTGTGGTCACCTGTGCAGTCTGTGTTCAGTGTGTGGTCACCTGTGCATCATGTGTTCAGTGTGTGTGGTCACCTGTGCAGTCTGTGTTCAGTGTGTGGTGACCTGTGCATCCTGTGTTCAGTGTGTGTGGTCACCTGTGCATCCTGTGTTCAGTGTGTGTGGTCACCTGTGCACCTGTGTTCAGTGTGTGTGGTCACCTGTGCATCCTGTGTTCAGTGTGTGTGGTCACCTGTGCAGTCTGTGTTCAGTGTGTGGTCACCTGTGCATCCTGTGTTCAGTGTGTGGTCATCTGTGTATCCTGTGTTCAGTGCGTGTGGTCACCTGTGCATCGTGTGTTCAGTGTGTGTGGTCACTTGTGTATCCTGTGTTCAGTGCGTGTGGTCACCTGTACATCGTGTGTTCAGTGTGTGTGGTCACCTGTGCAGTCTGTGTTCAGTGTGTGGTCACCTGTGCATCATGTGTTCAGTGTGTGTGGTCACCTGTGCAGTCTGTGTTCAGTGTGTGGTCACCTGTGCATCCTGTGTTCAGTGTGTGTGGTCACCTGTGCATCCTGTGTTCAGTGTGTGTGGTCACCTGTGCATCCTGTGTTGAGTGTGTGTGGTTACCTGTGCATCCTGTGTTCAGTGTGTGTGGTCACCTGTGCATCCTGTGTTCAGTGTGTGTGGTCACCTGTGCATCCTGTGTTCAGTGTGTGTGGTCACCTGTGCATCCTGTGTTGAGTGTGTGTGGTTACCTGTGCAGTCTGTGTTTGACTTTGATGCTCTTCACACTGAGGTAGAGGAAATGAGTCTCCGCACAGGCCAGCACAGAATATAGAGGCTTCTTTAGTGTGCTAGACCCTAAAACACCCACCTCCCAAATCCCACCCAAGCAGCCCCAGACAGTGGTCCAGGTAGGGCACCAGCACAGGTGCAGCCAATCCACTGCATAGCCAGTCAGACAGCTTGTTCACGAAGTGAATAGAACAGAAGGAAGCTGCATGCTGACTCAAGTTATTGAAAGGATGGTCCAAAGACTCTTGTCAGTGGAGCCTAAAGGGAACCCTTAGGATGAGCCCCTGCTACTTCAACTGCCTGGTTTGTAATAAAATCGTCTCTGAATCCAAGCCTCAGATATTCTGCTCAAGGACTTCAGATGGTGGAGGGCACAGTGGCTTGAGGAATAAGTGGAGAGAGCCCAAGTCAGGGTCAGCAAACCTGGCCTGCAGGGTGCCTTCTCCCTGCTGGTTGCATCAGAGTTACTCTTATATTAGAGTTAATATATGTCAGTTGTGGGATTCAGAAATACAGAAAGAAGAAACTAAGAATAATATGTGCCCAAGCACTAAGCTTGATTATGACAGTACACCATGAGCTCATCTATTCAGATATTACCTTTGGTGAATAGAAATTACACATGTGATTTTTACCTCATTTCCTTCTGAATTTCTCTTGAATAAATAATGAATTTTATTGTATATTTCTAAGTTCTTATTTTCTTGGACATTTAGGGTACCTCCAATTTTGTGTAGGCAGATCTTATAAAATGACCATTCTTATAATACTAGAGACATATTTATTTATGAATACCTCTGAGTATTCCATAGGCTAATGTATTAGAAAAAGTGTATTTATTATCAAATCAAATGTAGATTTTGAAGCATTTTTTTCTTTTATTTATTTTATTTTACAATACTATTCAGTACTACATAACAGCCACAGATTCCCTTGTTCTCCCCCTTCCTGTCCCCCTCCCCTTCCCCCCAGCCCAACCCCCATTCCCACCACCTCCAGATCAAGGCCACCCCCGAGGACTGAGATCGACCTGGTAGACTCAGTCCAGGCAGGTCCAGTCCCCTCCTCCCAGACAGAGCCAAGCGTCTCTGTATAAGTCCCAGGTTTCAAACAGCCAACTCATGCAGCGAGCCCAGGACCTGGTACCACTGCCTAGATGCCTCCCAAACAGATCAAGCCAATCAACTGTCTCACCTATTCAGAAGGCCTGATCCAGTTGGGGGCCCCTCAGCCTTTGGTTCATAGTTCATGTGTTTCCATTCGTTTGGCTTTTTGTCCCTGTGCTTTATCCAACCTTGGTTTCAACAATTCTCGCTCATATAAACCCTCCTCTTTCTCGCTAATTAGACTCCCAGAGCTCCACCCGGGGTCTAGCCGTGGATGTCCGCATCCAGATTCCTCAGTACTTGGATGAGGTTTCTGGCACAACTATTAGGGTGTTTGAGGCATTTCTAAATATGAAATCAAAGAAAAATAAAGTGAAAATTTTCAGTAAGTTTGGGCTTATGACAGTAGGGGAAGAATCTGTCTCCATTTTTACCCCCTTTTAAGGATATGCCTCACTGTCCAACTACAGATCTCACTGGTGGGTAAAAGACTGGATAGCAACTACATTTGGTACAAAGCAGAAGGGAACTGGGGATCATCTCTCATCAAATTCCAAAAGTATCAACAAATACAGAAGCCATGGATGTAAACATGGCTGAATACAAATAGGAGATTAATGTGGCCTTTTCCTTGGAAGTCTCTTGAGTTTGGGAGCCCTCTTTATGTGACTAATATGCACAACTGCAAGCCACCTACAGATCAGTTTTCCAAAGAACAAGAGAGAATGAAGAGATGATCAAATATACATTTAAAAATTCCCTCTGTCTCTTCATTTTTATCAGTGAGAAGGTTTCACAGGATGAGTGCCACTGAAGTCTATTAAGAGCCTTATTTGTTTTTAACACAACACACAGAAGCACATCGGTGAATTATCAAGCTGACAGTGCATTCAGTAATGAGTGAGGATTAATGTCTTTGCAGAAATGTGATTCATGAATAAAAGCAGGTACAAAATTAAGCTACAGGCATACACAGTCATTTGTAATCTTTAAAGGAAGATGGTGTTGAGTTGTGAGTTCTTCTGCAGGGGACTGAGGTGAGAGCTATGGAAGTATGAGGTGAGATGAGGCACTAGGGGGTTAATCTCATCTCGTTGGGAGCCATGGTCACACACACACACACACACACACACACACACACACACACACACACCAGAGTGGTCCCAACCAGTTGTCTGTTGCCTTGCTTTGGCTGTTAAGCCAGACCAATGGACACACCTGTGGCAGCAGCAAACCCTTCACACTGCTTCCCCTGGACCTTCCTTCTGTATTTGTTTCTACTAGGATTTATTCTTAGTTGTTGTGAGTGGCATTGTTCCTTCCTCGAAAGATGCTAAAGTCTCAACCTTCAATGCTGTGTGTCTAAATTATCTAAAAATAAATTATTTGAATATGATCATATTAAGATGAAATTGTCAGAGCGAGCCAACACAAAATGTGACTTGGGATTATGAATCCTGCTTAAAATGAGACACTTAGACACAGATGCATTCAGGAAGAAGGCCATGTGAATGTAAAGATGGCTGGGTGGGATGCAGCTACAAGCAAAGAATCATGGGAGACTACTCATAAACTATCTAAATATAGGAGAGTCAGGAAATAGGTTCTTCCGCTTGTCCTCAGAAAAAAAGCAACCTTGGGGACTGGGAACATGCCTTTGTCAGCAGAGTGGGTTCAGTCCTCAGCATCCACACAGAAAGCAGGGCATATTGGTATACACTTGTGACACCACTGATGAAGAAGCAGGGACCAGTGGGCACTTGTGCTCACTGACCAGCATACCTGGATCAGGGAGTCACCTGGATCAGGGAGTCACCTGGATCAGGGAGTCACCTGGATCAGGGAGTCACCTGGATCAGGGAGTCACCTAGATCAGGGAGTCACCTGGATCAGGGAGTCTCGGGACATAGTGAGAGAGCCTGGATCAAAAACCTAGGTGGGTAGCTCCTGAGTAATGCTTAAGATTGACCTCTGGACTCCACACATGTGCACCTACATGACCATGTGAGGGGATTTCCAGGGTTCAGGACCCTGATTGGCTGACATTTCTCTAGGGGTATAGGGAATGTTTGGAATGTCAGGTATTTCCCCTTAGATATTTCACCCAGGTCCCTGGGTGGGGTCAGCTCATGGTTTCTCCTGGATCAGGGTGCTGCCTGTCAGTAAGCTTGTCACAGAAGCTGTTTCTGGGCCTCTAAGCCTGTCATGGCAGCTGTGTAGTCAAGCTGTTTTGCTTCCCCACACATTACCCCCCTTCACAAGTAACAATCACAGGACTCAATCATGAGTCCTATCTGTCCAGAGGGTCAAGGGTATTGAGACCCAAGAACTATCAGCTAACAGATTTTTCTAGGGCAGCAACATCTATGTCTATTGTCATTCTTAAGGACTTGTAGTTTTTATCTCTGAGTACAACTGGATAATAATCCTGAATAATACTTTTTAAAATACCTCTTTGGTTCTGTACAAAGAAAGTCAAGTGTCTTTTCTTATTGCAGAACCATTTTAGTTAATGAATGTATCAATTGGCAAATCTGAAAATCTGAACCTATTTTCCTGGTATATTAATTGGCATTATAGTTAGCCATTTTGTTCCCTATGCCAGGGAGTTTTTTTGTTTGTTTGTTTTTTGTTTTTGACTCAGCATTTCAACCTATTTTGGGTAGGGAGCATGGAACTGCTTTGAGCTGACACTGGGGGGTTGTTGTCAGGGCCCCCAAAAGGATGAAAGGCTAGTCAAAGACTGAAAGACTAGTCAAAGGCTGAAAGGCTAGTCAAAGGCTGGGCAATGGGGCATTTGTCAGAATCATGTGGTAATCTGACCCAGCAGTAGAGGCAGGAAATAATCACATTGATGAGGCTGGTCCACATCATCTTTTAGCAAGTCCAGAGCTCATAGTTTTTTGGAGCAATGTAGTCAACAACTGAAGCTTGGCAGTGTCTGTCAACCAAGTGGAAACCTGTTGAGACAAATTTAAACTAGGAACAGAAGTTAAAATTTATGAACTTATTTGGAACTTTTAGGCCCATAGTCTTAATAATTGGGAAGGGTAGAAGTCCTAAGACCATGAGAAAGAAAAATACCATGTGGCATGAATCTTAAAAGGTCTTATTAATAAAAACAAACCTGGAGCCAGGTATTGGGGTGATTTTGAATTGAAGCTCTTCTAGTGTCAAATACTGGTTCAGTAAAGGAACCAAAACAGAATAGCCATATGTTAATGGAAGGACCTTAAGTTCCTTTTACCAGAGATAAGAAGGGTGACCCCCTTTTTAGCAAGCAGGAACTTCCTTCAAGCCCCTGAGGGAGTGGGAGCTTTATCTAAATGCTTGACCTTGGGAAAATGACTTTGTAGTTTTATCTCTGTTAAGTTTGAGCCTTAAAAGAATTTCTCAGCTGAAGCTCCTTTTAGTATCAATATAAAACATTTATATGACTCAGTTTATCCAAATAGCTTAAGCCTAACAAATTTAGCAAAGACAAAGAAGCTAGATGTACATTCTTAAGCCTGAAAGACCTTGAGTAATGAGACATACCCTCCAAGCCACTGGTTCTCAACTTTCCTGATGCTTTGACCTTTCCACAGAGTTCCACATGTGAAAGCCTCCCATTACAAAATTTTTCCATTGCTATTTTAAAACCACAGTTTTGCCATTGTTATGAATCTCAATGCAAACATCTGACACACAGGTGGACCTGGGCTACCCCTGTAAAAACGTTTTTCAACCCCTGAAACTCATGAAGTCAGAAGCTGTTCCAAGCCCTTTCCTTAGGTCATTGTCTTGCTGCATCACAAGGAATGAACATCTGTTTCTGGTGACTTTCATCTGAGTGACTCTTAAATTACAAAGTTTAGCTGCCAGAGCAAGGTATATTCTTGTGTATAAAAGCACTGAGATGCAGCTTTAATATTTATCAAATACCTTATTAATAAATATATGTTGCTGTGGGATGGTCTGTATGTCAAATTGCTCTGATTGGTCAATAAATAAAACACTGATTGGCCAGTAGTCAGGCAGTAAGTATAGGCGGGACTAACAGAGAGGAGAATTGAGAGAACAGGAAGGCTGAGTCAGAGATATACTGCCAGCGGCCACCATGACAAGCAGCATGTGAAGATGCCAGTAAGCCACAAGCCTTGTGGCAAGGTATAGATTTATGGAAATGGATTAATCTAAGATACAAGAACAGTTAGCAAGAAGCCTGCCATGGCCATACAGTTTGTAAGCAATATAAGTCTCTGTGTTTACTTGGTTGGGTCTGAGCGGCTGTGGGACTGGTGAGTGACAGAGATTTGTCCTGACTGTGGGCCAGGCAGGAAAACTCAAGCTACAATATGTAGCCATCTATTTAAATTTTCTAGAAGCTTGCTGTTGAACACTTGGCCAAGACATAAATAACAATCAAATGCACCAGAACAGCAGATTAGAAGTGATTCCCTGCCCAGAGCAGGCCCCTCCAGGGCCCCTGTAGGCCACTCCTCTGTTGTGACTCCAGAGGGACATTTCTCCACCAGCCCCAAGTCCCATGGTCAGGCACTCTGAGCTCTTTAAGCCCCCCCCCCCCCGCAGGCTTCTGCCTGCTCTGCACTGCCCCCACCCAGAGGCTCCCTGCATGGGGGCCTGGCCTCAAACCTGCTGTGTCCAACCCCGAAGTGCTAATGGCCTTCCCCAGCACTCAGCTGCTCAGGGGTGACCCTGCCCTGGCCACTGCTCACCTAACATGCATCACTGCAACAGTGTGCTCCTCTGCCCACTGCTGCATGTGCTCGGGGTCAGAGAGCAAGAAAGCAATAGGGGTAGGAGTACCCTTAGTCTGTCCCAGTTCAACCAAAGGGATCCTCTGTCCATTCTGCTGACCACCCAACCCCAAAGGCTGTCCATGTACAGCTTCTGCCAGGAGATATAACACACACACACACACACACACACACACACACACACACATAAGCCCAGGCATAAAGCATGCATATTTGTGGCCACATTTTTCACACATTCACACATTCATATAGGCAGGACATTCCAACAGAAAGGCAAACCGTTTTCTCAGCTGACCCGCTCAAAAATCCTAAAATGAGAGTCTGCAGTTTTTGTAAGTCAGGAAAAGAACAAAATTACAACACACAAGACAACAAAATAGGTCTCCTGGCACCTAGAGGTAAAACCAAAAGGAAGACCCCAGCTTCATGCCAGTCCCATGGAAGTAACCTGTGTCATCTACTCAAATCAAATTCAAATACAAATCAGCCAAAGGGATCTAAGCCTATCCAAAGGACCTTCTGCAGGTACTTACATAGTCTGGGCTCACTTACCAAAGGATAGCCAAACAAAAGCAAACGTAGAAAACACAAAAGTAAACACAAGCACATAGAAAACATACCGGCCGGCTTCAGGCTCTATGGGCAGGAATTCCAGTGGGCTTGGGGGGATCCCAGACGAGCCCCCAAATGTTATGCCCAGATCACGTGTGGGGAACCCCAAAAGACCACCATGGAGACCAAATCCCATATGTAAAAACAAAAAACCAAACTCGGAGTTTGGACTCTCTCTCTGACACAGCAGT
This sequence comes from Peromyscus maniculatus bairdii, assembly GCF_049852395.1. Taxonomy (NCBI): domain Eukaryota; kingdom Metazoa; phylum Chordata; class Mammalia; order Rodentia; family Cricetidae; genus Peromyscus; species Peromyscus maniculatus. The sequence goes on from NC_134870.1 coordinate 5,097,880, forward strand.
GAGAACCGAGCCCTGAGCCTAGGCAGGGTGGGGTTTTTATCATAGCAGAGGTTGGGGTTAGGGGATTTCCAGGGTTCAGGACTCTGATTGGCTGACATTTGTCTAGGGATATAGGGAATGTTTGGAATATCAGGTATTTCTTCTCAGATGCAGGTCCTCCCTGGGTGGGGTCAGCTCATGGTTTCCCCTGGATCAGGGTGTTGCCTGTCAGTAAGCCTGTCACAGAAGCTGTGTCTGGGCCTCTAAGCCTATCATGGCAGCTGTGTGGTCAAGCTGTTTGGGGCCCCTCCACAACTACACCCTACACACACACACACACACACACACATACACACACACACACACACACCCATGCACTCACGCATGCACACACACACACACACACACACACACACACACACACACACCACTCTCATCTTTACTTCAGACCTATCCTATAGAACTGTGAGACAGCCAATCCCTGCTGTTTCAGGACTAGACCTTGTTGGGGAAGCCCTTGCAACCAACACTGCAGCGCTTCCTGATGCTGCACCTGACTTGGGTCCTTTGCCGTCATTCTCTCCGACTTTTATCCCTACTTCCCCCAAAGGCTCTGCTGTCCAGCCCATCACTCTCTAGCCTGATCCTGGCTCCCAGGTACTCATTCTAGATCTGGCCCCAGTCCAGTCATATCTGGTCCTTTTCTTCTTTCTGTCTTTCAGTGTGTGTCTGTGTGTCTGGTCAGAGAAAGGGGTGTACGTGGCCAGGCCTGGGAGTAAACACCATAGCAGATGAGCTAAGGCCCACCTGCAATCAGATGTAGGGATTCTGCCTCCTCCTCATGGTGCAGGTGCATTAGTTTAGCTACTAAGAGGCATTTGTTACTCTGTATTGCTCTGGAAGCCATCTCCAGTATAAGATGATAACCAAGAACCTGGACTCTGCAATCGTTGGCTGCAGGGGATCTGGTTCTGTCTATGTGACCCGGGACAAAGGGCCTCTTTATGCCTCCATTTCCTCATCTATAGAATAAAAACTGTAACACTGAGGAGATAAAGGTCAAACGTGTTTGTCTGGGGGCACAATTCTTTTGGGGACTGTATGTCTCAGTTTGTTCAGGAGTTTACCAGTTCATACTTCTGACTGGGCTCACTAAAGTCACCACCTCCAACCTTGCCCCTACCTCACTGTCAAAAGCGACCCATGGTTACTCTGTAACCTAAAGTCTGCTCCTGTACTGGAGTCCAGCTCTGCTAGGGTTCAAGTCCCAAAGAGGAGGTGTGGAGTCCACAAGGGAAGGAGACTGATGTAATCTGAGGATGAATTGGTATAGCCCATTTATTGAGAAAAAGCTACACCATCTCTATTCTATAATTGCACAAAGGATTAAATGTGAGTTGGAAGAAGGGGGCTTGAGAGTTGGGGTGGGGCTGTGAGCAGCGATTGAGGGAGCTGGCACTGACAAGTTAATTGGCCCCATAGTCATATGTTAATGGAAAAGCCACAAGTTCCTCTTGCCAGAAGTGAGGAGAATGACTCCCTTTGTAGCAAGCAGGAACTTTCTTCAAACCCCTGAGGAAATGGGGGCTTTGTTTAAATGTCTGACCTTGGGAAGAGGACTTTTTCAGGGGACCAAATACTCTATTATAGAATATTTCATTTTTTATGGCTTAGTTTATCCACTCCTGAAAGGTGAAATTCTGCTGGCTCCCAAAATACCTTTCCAGTATTTGTACATGGTCCCTGCTCATGGCAAGAAGCAGGCCTGCCTGGAGACAGCTTAGCTGAATGCTGAACATCATCCCATGGCCTGGAGAACTTATACCTTCTTCTTCCTGTTTGTCATCAGGTCTGTCTTCACATACGGCCTCTTGATGGTTTGCCTAAGGACAGCATGAGCTGCTTCCTTATCAGCTGTAAGGGGTACACCACAAAATCCATACACAGGGGAAACTACGTAGACAGAGATAGAGCATGGTTCAATGAACAAGTTCTCAATGTTACTAATGACTCTTCAAATCTGTCCTCTTTGGTGACACCCTCAAAGTTCTAGCCTTCTCCATGGCTGGGAGTTCCTTGACCTCAGTGGTGAACCTACTACTATTATTTTGCTAAATGCACATAGATCAAACTGATCTCTAAGTTTGTATCTCTTTACCTGTAGGTTAGTGCAGCACTCAAATCTGTTAGAGAACTTTCTTCGTACAGTGGATATTAGTCAAAGGGGCAGTTCACAACTGGTCACACTGCAGAGAATAAGCATTGTGGAGTGCTGGGCTCAAAATGGACAATTATGTCATAGCCACTCACCCTAGTCTTGTGAAGGGGCCCCAAAATGGCTTGACCACACAGCAGCCATGACAGGCTTAGGGGCCCAGGCGCAGCTTCTGTGACAGGCTTACTGGCAGGTGACACCCAGATCCAGGAAAAGCCATAAGCTGACACCACCCAGGGATCCACCCAGGGATGGAGAAGTACCTAACATTCCAAGAATTTCAACCATTAGATAAGGTGGTCAGATGTCCTTGAGTCTAGCATACACCTATCTTTGTTTTACAGATACCCCTAGACAACTGTCAGCCAATCAGGGTCCTGAACCCCAAAAATCTCCTCACCCCAACTTCTGCTATGATAAAACCCCACCCCACCTGAGCTCAGGGCTCTCTGCTCTCACCACTGTGTCAGACAGACAGACAGACCAAGCTCAGAGCTTGAAAACAAAGGCTCCATGTGGGACTCCATCTCCGTGGTGGTCTTTTTGGGGTCCCTGTGATCTGGGTATAACAGTCTCAGGGACTATGGAGGGAGAAGGGATGACAAGATGGTAAGAGCCAGCAGCCAGGGAGGCCCAGAGAGGAACGGTTAGAACTCTGCCCTCACGCTGGCTGCATGACTGCACACGCGCAGTTCAGGGTGTTGCGTCTTACATCATCAGTGTGCGCTGATGACTACCTACATGTGGTCACACAATCTGCACCTTAAGAAGGCAGATGCTTACCCCACCCCCTCTCTCTGCTCTGCTCTGCTCCCCCATCTTTCTCTCTCAGCCCTCCCTCTGTACATGCTCTTTCCCAGGCCTGGTTCTCCCTCACCCCTCTTCCTCCTAATAAAACTCTTCACTACTAAGCAACCGGGTTCTGTCATGACTGTGACCTTCCCACTGGTAACCAGCACCACTACCAGTGCCTCTGATCATCCTTTCGTTGGTGCCGTGACTCCGAGAGGATGTTCCGCCTGCTCTGCATCCGGGGCTGAGCGTTGTTGGAAACCTATACCAAGGACCTGAGACTTCTTTTTCATTTGCCCAGCCACTGGACCCACACACCACACCCACCAACCAGACTGGTGAGTTTTTCCCCTTTCGACCCCTGCTGTTTCCTGCTACTTTAGCCTGAGCTATATTCCTTGTGCCAGACCCCCGGCGTGTCCACAGACTGTGCTGGTACTGACTCATTCTCTCTCTTGACGAAGAGGTCAATGCTGTAAGACCCCTGGGGGGTCCTCATGTTCCGTATGCTCCCAGCCCTTACTCCTCTCTTGATGAAGCAGGGAGTAACCCGTGCTGATTCATAGATCCCTCTCCAACCTCGGCGATGCCTGGGACTGGGGTCTGATCCTGTTTCTTTATTTTAATTTTTTATTTTTCTCTCTTGGCGCTGCAGCCATGAGACAAGGGCTTCCTTCTTGTGGTTCCACTCCTCCTCTGACAAATGCCTTAAATATTGCCAGATACCAGTAAATTTGGCTGTTTCAACCCTGATATTTCATGGGTATTATCTAACTTCTGCGAACGGGCAAATGAAAAGAGTTACCTTATCCCCACTTTTACCTAAGCTAAGTCCCTCTCCCTTTCTGACTCTCTCTCTCTCCTGACCACGTGCATTCCTAAACCTAAGGAATCACTGACTCCAAACCTTATCCTATCTGTTCTCCGCTCTGTGCTCTGCTCTCTGCTCCCCAGTGTCGGGCTCTCACCTTAACTCCTCCCACTCATTCTCAAGATGCCCTGAGAAGCACAGATGGGCCTGAAAGTGGGCTAGGATGCCTGCAAATAAGTTTATGGTCAGGACCCACATGGGGACCACAGTCATCAGGATGGATGGCTCTTTAGCCATAGATGAGTTAACACCCTGTCTCCTGGCAGGTCTTACTAAAGCTGTCCTCAAGCCAGAAGACATCAAGAAAAAAAAATTCAAGACATGGAATAAAATCTGTCTCTTGTCCCTCAGACCTCCCTGACATTAGGGCTAAATCTTAAGCATCTGGAGAGCAAGACTCCTGACCCCACAGGCAGAAGTTTCAGCTGTGGCATTTTAAGGTGTACCAGGGGAGAGATGAAAAATCCCAAGAAGAGAATTGCCAAGTACTGGCACAAAGCCGCTAGGTCCCTGTATGAAGTGAGAAAATAAAAAAGGCCACGTGGGCTAGTGCATGCCCTGCCATGCCATTAGTTAAGTCTTGTTCAAAGTGCCATCTATAAAGACAATTGGTCAGCTGACTCCACCCAGGCACCAAGGGGCATGGGAGCATTAACTAAGACCTCTAGCAGACCTAGGCTTGGCCACAGGCTGGTTCACAGGGAACCCAGAACACAGCATGGAAGTGATATATTTCTTTCTTTCTGGACACCAGAGCCACTAACCCAGTCCTGGGAGTTTTGGGGTCTCACCTCTGCTCATTTCCTTATTGTCAGGGTTGGGAGGACAGCCTTACCCATCTCACCAGACTTAATTTTACTTTCAGGGTTAAGTAATGGGAAAAGATTTTCCAACTAAGATAGGAGCATTCATTTCATTGCTCCCTCCATGTGCCCCACTCCAGACCTGTCAGAAGTGGCTTCTCCTCCTCACGCACAGGGACACAGACAGAGCCCTGCTCTCTGCCTTGTCCCTAAATCCAAGAGAATGAGGTCTCACCCCACAAGCTTTTCTCTCCCTGGTTCCCTCTTCTAATTAACTGCTCAGCTAATGGCTGCTTTGAACCACCACAGAACTGGAGTCCAGGGATCATCAAGTAAGAAACTGTAACAGCTAAAAGGTATTTACACCCCCAGACTCAAAAGTGCCTGGGCTCTACAAAACCAGACTTTAATATAACCATCTATTACTGTTAAATGCTCTCAACAATTGATCACCTGTCTCCTGGATGCTAAACTAGTAAAGGAAACTGGTGCCTTAAAATAATCTGTCTCTGATAAAGTTTATCTCAGGTTAAAAAAAAAAACATGTTCCAATCTCTCCATCTCTCTCATTAACACCAACCAATACAAGCAGAGTACTGAACACTACAATGGTCACTAATTTTCTCATGGCTGCTTCTTAGCATGTTCAAAATTTTTCCCAAGCTCCAAAAACCAGCTTAAATCCATCTGGACAGGCTGGACATACTTCAGATAAATGCCAACTCCCCTGGTCTGGGAACACTCAACAGAAAATAAAAATAATAATGATTCTTTTTTCCTAAGCCTTTTCTGTCTCACCAGTATCCTGTCATCCAAAGAGTTCCAAACCAGAAAAGATGGACAACTCCAAGGCAGCAGGACAGCGCACCATTCCAGGGTCTTGTGTCTTACATCATCAGTGTGCACTGGCGACTATGTACGTGTGGTCACACAATCTGTGCCTTGAAAAGCCAGATGCAGACCCACCCTCTCTCTCTGCTCTCTCTTTCTCTGCTCTGCTCCCCCTATCTTTCTCTCTCTGTCCTCTGCATGTGCTCTTTCCCAGGCCTGGTTCTCCCCCACCCCTCTTCCTCCTCATAAAACTCTCTGCGACTAAGCAACTGGGTTCTGTCGTGACCGTGACCTTTCCCCAGTAAACAGCACTGCCACCAGCACTGCATATCATCCTTTCAGGAACAGCATCTCTGGACAGGATGGAACCGCCACTCTCATGAACTCATGGCAGCTGTTGCTGCTCCACAAGACCTGTCAAAGACCAAGCCAGTTGGGGGTTATGAGTGTCAGTGCTAGCTATGGAGCTACTGACAGGTGATGGATTATAGAGGAGGGAGAGTCAGTTCTCTTTAAGGATGCAGCTCCTGGTAGACTGACCACACTCCACTAGATATCCCATGCCTATGAATAAATGGACTTGGTGAGTTATAAATAAAAGACAAGAAGCTTGGAGGAGATGAGGAGTATATATGGGAAGACTTAGGGGGAGGTATAGTGAGGAGTGAATATAATAAAAGTACATTATATTCATATATGGAATTGTAAAAGCATTAATACAATTATAAATTAAAAGCAACCAGATGTTAAAAAAAGATTCAGAGCACAGCCAAACAATGAAAAGTGGATTTCTTGCCAGAAACTGCACAATCCAGAAGAGAAGGCAGCAATCTGTCTACAGGACAGAAAGAAGCAAGAGCCCATCCAGACTCCATCCTCACACAAGCACCTTACAGAATGGAAATGAGAACTGTGTGCTTCTAAGCAACACAGAGCAGTAGAACTCAGATTTACCAACCCAGCTGAAGCACCTGCAAATAAATTTGAAAACTATGAATATTGTGAGCCATAAAGGAGGGCAAAAGAACAATAAAGGAGACAATTCATCACTCAGGAATAGAAAAACTGAAGTTTATGTATCTAATAACAGTTTCATAATGTGTAAGGCAAAAATAGTGACTAGAAGTAGAGAAATAATTACAGGGGGGTTTCAGACTCCTTCTGTGGTAATTTATAGACGAAGCAGACAGAATGCAGGAAAGGAGTAGAAGTGACAAACACTGTCAACTAACTCGACACAACAGACTTTCACAGAATGTTTGTCTGCAGTGACAACAGAAAATAAAAACGTCTTCAAGTGCACAAGGTAGACTATGTTACAGTCTCCATAGTTTTTGAATGTTGATCATTTACACATTAAGTTTGCATTCAGTTATGAAACTCAGACATTAATTACAGAAATACAGTTGCAAATTCCCCAAATATTTTGAATCTAAATGAAACAATTATAAACAACCAACACTGTTCAAAGGGTACTGGAAATAACTTTACACGATCAACAACTAAAACTATGTGTATCAAAGTATATCAGATCCGCCTTCAAAAGAACTCAGGCAATAGCCGGGCGGAGGTGGCCCACGCCTTTAATCCCAGCACTCGGGAGGCAGAGCCAGGCGGATCTCTGTGAGTTCAAGGCCAGCCTGGAAGTGAGTTCCAGGAAAAGGCACAAAGCTACACAGAGAAACCCTGTCTCGAAAAACAAAAAAAACAAACAAACAAACAAACAAACAAAAAAAACAACAAAAAAAAGAACTCAGGCAAAATTTATAGCAAATTGGAACAGGTGAAACATCCAAAATAAAGTGACCTGAGCTTTGTCCATGCAATGCACGGAGAAGGACGAAGGAACGATGAGTGCATGAAGGCAGAGCTGTTATCAGACCAGCACAAAGGGGGCTGGAGGACAAGACGGTTCAGAGGTTAAGAGCACCTGATCCTTCTGCAGAGGATTCAGCTTCAGTTCCCAGCACACCCATGGCAGCCCACAAACTGTAACCCCAGCTCTAGGGGGTCTGACACCCTCTTCAAGCCTTTGTTGGCACCACAGAAGTACCCACAAGGTGGACACACATACAGACAGGCATTCACATACATATAAAATAAAAATAAATAAATCTCTTAAAAAAGATAATAATCACAAATTCAATGAAACGGAAAAACTCAAGAGTGATAGGAAAAAGGCCACAAACCCAAAGTGATTTAACATCGACAAATTTTTGGTCTAATCAAGTAAAAATAAGAAAACAATAAAAATAATTGATATCAGAAATGTGATAAATATAATAAAGTGACTTTCATTGCAGGAATGCAAGGTTGGCTTATAACTCAAGAATCATTTAATATAATTTAATTATTAACAGCACCCATACATGCTAAAAAGAGTTTCATTTTTTAAAACTGTTCCTTTTTCATTTTATGTTTTATTTATATATATGTGCATTTGTATTATGTGAGTGAATACCACATGTGTGGCCAAGGGCAGACCGGACATCAGGCTCTATGGAGCTATAGTACAGGAGATTGAAAATTGTCAATGTGGGTGCTGGGAACTGAACTTAGGACTTTTTAGTAATTAACCACTGAGCCATCCCCTAGCCTTTTGAAAAAGCATTTAAACAGTGAAATACCCATTTATGATAGAAGCTTTCAGTGAAGCATGAATAGAAAGCCAGTAGGGATCTTTTCCAAGAGCACCAGCTAGCATCACATTTTAAGGTAACACTACCTGGGATGGAGAACGGAGGAATGAGCCCCTCACAACACTCACATATCATTTTCCTTTAGTAGTGTGTTGCTTTCAATCTCTCTGTAAAGGAAATAAGTAGAAAGCATTCAAAAGAACAAGTAAAAAAAAATTAACAGACTGTATGACTGCTATATAGAATATTCTGAGAAATTTAGATCTCAGAACACAAGTTCAGCATACAAAATACATAAAGTACAATTATTTACAACCCAATACACATAAGAAAAGCAACTTAACAGAAAACAAATATGGAAATGTTTGGTTATTACATTGATAAAAAGTTACACATTGGTAAACAAGCCGAGGAGAAGATGTTTAACATGACTAATAAGGAGTGATGAAATACAAATTTCATCTGCATGTAGTAGTGGCACGGACTTCCACCGGAAACAGACAAGTTGGACAAGACCCAGTGTTTGTGGGGTTCAAGATAAAAACTGGGAGGCCCATTCAGAGCTCATGGGAATGCAAGATGGCCTTGGAACATCAACGTGCTCTTAGCATTTGACAATGCAACTCTATTCTCCAGGACTTTGCTATCCAGAGGATGCAAATGAACCAAAGATGTATGCATAAATGCTCAGAACCGCCTTCTTTATATGAAAAAGGAATGCAACTCATCAATATAATGGATGGGAAATAATTGTAGCAGCAATTATACAACTATGCTTGTTTGCCAAGACTTGCCAGATGTTGAATATATATATATATATATATATATATATATATATATATATATATATGTATATATATATATGTGTGTGTGTGTGTGTGTGTGTGTGTGTGTGTGTGTGTGTATATATTTCATTAAAAAGTTTAATCTCCTCACCTACTTCAGTCCACCTAAACCTTTTTAGTGATTTTATTATTATTATTATTATTATTATTATTTGTATTCTGGCAACAGTTTCCTCTCCATCTTCTCCTCTCACTCCCTCCCTCCATCTCCCCTCTGTGCCACACTCCCACAATCCACTCCTTCTCTGTTTTTATTCAGAAAAGGGCAGGCCTCCAACTGATATCGACCAAACATGGCATACTACGTTGCAGTAAGACTAGGCACCTCCCCACTTCTTAAGGCTGGACAAGGCAACCCAGTATGAAGAATAGGGCCCTAAAAGCCAGCAAAAGAGTCAGAGACAGCCCCTGATCCTATTGTTAGGAGTCCCACAAGAAGACCAAGCTACACAACTGTAACATACATGCAGAGGGCCTGGGTCAGTCCCATGCAGGCTCCCTGGTTGTCGGTTCAGTCTCTGTGAGCCTCTGTGAGCCCAGGTTAATTGATTCCGTGGGTTTTCTTGTGGTGTCCTTGACCCCTCTGGCTCCTACTGTCCTTCCTTTCCCTCTTCCTCAGGATTCCCCCAGCGCCACCTGATGTTTGGTTGTGAGGCTCTGCATCTGCTTCCATCAGTTGCTAGGTAAAACTTCTCTGATGACAATTGGCCTACGCATCAGTCTATGAGTACAGCAGAATATCATTAGGCACCATTACATTAACTTCATCTATCTATCTATCTATCTATCTATCTATCTATCTATCTATCTATCTATCATCTATCTATCTATCTATCTATCTATCTATCTATCTATCTATCTATCTATCTATCTATCTAATGCTAGTCCTGTTTGATTCTATCCTAGGTCTATAAACTGTCTATCCTGGCATCCTGGCACACCAGGTAGTGTCAGGTGTGGGTTCCCTCTTGTGGCACGTGTCTCAGGCTGGACTATTCACTGGCTGGCCATTCCCACAATATCTGTGCCACCTTTTACCCTAGCACATCTTGTAGGCAGGACCAAGTTTAGGTCAAAAGTTATTTGGCTTGGATGGTGTCCCAGTCTCTCCACTACAAGTCTTGCCTGGTAATAGGAGATGGCCAGTTAGGATATGTGTCCTTTATTGCTGGGCATCTTATCTAGGGTCACCCTTGTGGATATTGGGAGTTTCCATTGTACTAGGTTTCCACCTCACCCTGAAATGACCCCATTTTCCATTGTCTTTTGTGGTACTCTCTCCACCCCCACTGCCTGGTACTGCCTGTTCTCATCTCCACCAACCCCCAGTTCACCTGCAAAATAATTTCTATTTCTCCTACCCAGGGAGATCCAAGGTCCCTCCTTGATTCCTCCTTGTAGCTTAGTTTCTCTAGAGCTCTGGATTGTAGCATTGTTATCCTTACTTTACAGCTAATATCCACTTACAAGTGAGTACATACCATGTTCCTCTTTCTGGGTCTGGGTTACCTCATTCAGGATGATTTTTTTCTAGTTCTATCCATTTGCCTGCAAATTTCATAATGTCATTGATTGTAACAGCTGAGTAATACTCCATTTTGTAAATGTAACATTTTCTTTATCCATTTTCCAGTTGACAGTATCTAGGCTATTTCCAGGTTCTAGCTATTAAGAATAATGCTGCTATGAACATAGTTGAGAAAGTGTCTCTATGGTATGACTGAGCATCCTTTGGGTATATCAAAGAGTGGTATAATTGGGTCTTGAGGTAGGTTGATTCCCAATTTTCTGAGAAACCACCATATTGATTTCCAAAGTGGCTGTACAAGTTTGCACTCCCACCAGCAATGGAGGAGTGTTCCCCTTGCTCCACATCCTCTCCAGCATGAGCTGTCACTTGTGTTTTTGATCTTAGCCATTCTGACAGGTGTAAGATGCAATCTCAGAGTTGTTTTGATCTGCAGTTCCCTGATGGCTAAGGATGTTGAACATTTCTTTAAGTGCTTCTCAGCCATTCTAAATCCCTCTTTTGAGAATTCTCTGTTTAGATATCTGCCCCATTTTTTAGTTTGGATTATTTGGTGTGTTGATATCTAGTTTCTCGAGTTCTTTATTTATTTTAGAAATCAGCCCTCTGTCAGATGTCAGGTTGGTGAAGATCTCTTCCCATTCTGTAGGCTGCTGTTTTGTCTTACTGATGGTGTCCTTTGCCTTACAGAACCTTTTCCATTTCATAATGTCCCATTTATTAACTGTTGATCTTAGTGCCTGTGCTATTGGTGTTCTGCTCAGGAAGTTGTCTCCTGTGTCAATGCACTCCATGCTATTCCCCATTTTCTCTTCTATCACGTTCAGTGTATCTGCACTTATGTTGAGGTTTTGATTCACTTGGGTGTGACTATTGTGCAGTGTAATAGATGTGGACCTATTTGCATTCTTCTATGTGTAGACATCCAGCTAGACCAGCACCATTTGTTGAACATGTTTTCTTTTTCCATTGTATGACTTTGGCTTCTTTGTCAAAATCAGTTATCCATAGGTATACAGATTTATATCTGGGTCTTTGATTTGATTCCATTGATCTACTGTCTGCTTTAATGCCAATATCATGCAGATTTTATTAGTATAGTTCTATAGTATGCTTGAAATCAGGGATGGTGATACTATCTTCCAGCAGTTCTTTTATTGTTCAGGATTGTTTTAGATATCCTGGGTTTTTAAAAAATTTTTCCATATAAACTTGAATATTGTTCTTTTAAGGTTTGTAAAGAATTGCATTGGGATTTTGATGAGGGTTGCATTGGGTCTGTAGATTGCTTTTGGTAAGATGGCAAGTTTTACTATGTTAATCCTACTGATCCATGAGCATGGGAGATACTTCCATCTTCTGATATCTTCTCCAATTCCTTTCTTTAAAAACTTGAAGTTCTTGTTGTAGCAGGAACCTTAGAAGGTCTTATTAATAAAATCAAACTTGAGGCCAGTTATTGGGGTGAATGCTGGAAGATCAGAGAAGCAGAACAAGCCACAGCTTCCTCACCTCATCAGTTCCTCAGCGAATCCTGTTTCTTCAGACTGGAAGCCTCTGAGTCCTCATATCTGAATGGATCTCAGCTGAACTGCTGCTAGAAGCCTGAAAGCTTAACCAGCCAAATGATTCTAGTTTCTGGTCTTCATGCCTTATATAACTTTCTACTTTCTACCATCACTCCCTGGGATTAAAGGCTCACTTTCTGGGATTACAGGTGTGAGTCATCATGCCTGGCTGTTTCCAATGTGGCCTTGAACTCACAGAGATCCAGAGGGATCTCTGCCTCCCAAGTGATAGGATTAAAGGCGTGTGTGCTACCATTTTCTGGCCTCTATGTCTATCTGGTGGCTGTTCTGTTCTCTGACCCCAGATATGTTTATTAGGGTGCACAATATTTTGGGGAACACAATACCACCACATTTCCCCTTTTTGTCTAAAATTAAAAAAAGGTTATAACTAATGCAAGAAAAACTAATAAGTATAATAATATATACATACAGTCAAGAATTACATTAACAATGTCTAGTCCATTAACATTTGACAGATTCAGACAAAAAAAACTCCATTATATATATTAACAATGTCCAGTCCAGTAACATTTGATTAACTCAGACAAAAAATTTCATTAGTTATCCTATTTAAAACAAGTAGTTCCTTTTTAAAAGTAGATTTAATAATTGACCTTTTTATCTTATCATATTCATTCTCTCTTTTTTCTTTTCACAATAGATTCAGTAATCTTCCTTTTTGTCATTTTTATATCTTCCCCTTTTTATTTTTAGAGTAGATGCAGTGATCTGTCCATTTATCCTATTATTTCTTTATCTTTTTTCTCAGAGTAGAGTCAATGTTCTACCTCATATCTATATTCTCTTCTTTCTTTTTCCTTTTTTTTTTAAAAAACAAAAACTCTGAATCTAATCTCCTTGTTCAGCTTTTTCCTGACCATTAACAATTAACAACTTGTAACCAACGGTCATAAACAATGACAATATCCAAAACTCATTAAACGACCAAAAACCTCCCATTCCACCTCTTGGGAATGTGGGCATTTTTCTCTTAAAATTACTTCCTGCTTTCTGGGGGTGAAGACATCTTTAGGGGATCCTGAAAAGAAAATTTTGGGGTTAATTGTCAAGTCCTGTATCATTTGTCCAGTCGCTGCATAATGAGAAAGTGCAGAGCTTGTTTCAAGTCCTTGTTCAAGTAGTCTGCCAGGCTGGATCATCTCAGCTAGCCATCTCAAATTGTCCTGAGAAGTTTGTAGTCCAAAGTTGATCTTTCTGTGGTGTTAATCAGCTTAATGGCTTTACCATAGTCCACGTGGAATCATCATTGTGAGATCCTGTCATCCTTTTGAAGATTCCAAAGTCGCTGTTAGCCGTGGTCATGGTTCCCTTTAGAATCTTTTTTTTTTTTTTTTGTGCCTCCTCTCTAGGTTGGAGCAAACACAGTCTGATAAATATCTGTCTCTCAGAACCATGAATGTTCTTCCCTAGGAAAGAAAACCTTATAGCAATTTCTCCCCACCATTTGTCTTACCAAACTTTTCCAAACTGACCTTTGCTGATGCTTTCTTGTAACATGATGGTCTTGGCAATTGTTCTCTGAACAAGTAGCAGTAAGCTCTTCATCGCAGGTAGCAGCATCACCACAGTCACCAACATGATGAGAAGCAGCTTGTAGCTCAGAGCAGCAGCCACTGCCTCTATGGTCCCACAGCGGCCGTTTGTGGCTAAGCCCCAGCTGAAGCTTCTCCTTAGCAAGCCTCCTAGGCTGGCCTCAAACTTGGGATCCTCCTGCCTCCTTCAGCAAATCCAACCAGTATGTGCCACCACAACTGGCAATGTGTAGCTCAGGTCTGAGCTGGGGCCTGCAAGGCCACAGGCAAGTAGCTTTTACGTGAATTTATAACACGAACGTTGGGTGCCAGATGTAGCAGGAATCTTAGAAGATCTTTTTTTTTTTAAGATTTATTTATTCATTATGTATACAGAAGAGGGTGCCAGGTCTCATTACAGATGGTTATGAGCCACAATGTGGGTGCTGGGAATTGAACTCAGGATCTCTGGAAGAGTAGTCGGTGCTCTTAACCTCTCAGCCATCTCTCCAGCCTGAAGGTCTTATTAATAAAAATCAAACCTGAGGCCAGTTATTGGGGTGAATGCTGGAAGATCAGAGAAGCAGAACAAGCCACAGCTACCTCACCTCAACAGTTCCTCAGCTGATCCTGTTTCTTCAGACTGAAAGCCTCTGAGTCCTCATATCGGAATGGATGGATTTCAGCTGAACTGCTGCTAGAAGCCTAAAAGCTTAACCAGCCAAATGATTGTAGTTTCTGGTCTTCATGCCTTATTCTGATTGGCCAAGCCTCCCAAGTGATAGGATTAAAGGCGTGTTTGCCACCATTTTCTGGCCTCTATGTCTATCTAGTGGCTGTTCTGTCCTCTGACCCCAGATACGTTTATTAGGGTGCACAATATTTTGGGGAACACAATACTACCACATCTTGTCATTACAGGTCTTTCACTTGCTTGGTTAGAGTTACACCAAGATACTTTATATTACTAGTGACTATTGTGAAAGGTGATGTTTCTCTGATTTCTTTCTCAGCCCATTTATTGTTTTTATATAGGAGGACTACTGATTTTTTTTTAAATAAATCTTGTATTCAGTCACTTTGCTGAAGGTGTTTATCAGCTGTAGGAGTTTCCTGATAGAATTTTTGGGGTCACTTATATATACTATCTTGTCATCTGCAAATAGCAAAAAGTTTGACTTCTTTTCCAATTTGTATCCCCTTGATTTCCTTTAGCTGTCTTCTTGTGTTAGTTAGAACTTCAAGTACTATGTTGAATAGTTATGGAGAGAGTGGACAGCCTGGTCTTGTCCCTAATTTTAATGGAATTGATTAAGTTTCTCTCCATTTAATTTGGTGTTGGCTATGAGCTTGCTGTACATTGTCTTTATTATGTTTAGGTATGTCCCTTATATCCTTGCTCTCTCCAAGACTTATCATGAAGGGGTGTTGGATTTTGTCAAAGGCTTTTTCAGCATCTAATGAGATGATCATGTGGTTTTTTTTTTTCCTTTCAGTTTGTTTATATGGTGGATTACATGGACAAGATATTTGTATGTTGAATCATCTCTGCATGTCTGGGATGAAGCCTACTTGATCATGGTGGATGATCTTTAGGACATGGATTCAGTTTTCAAATATATTATTGAGTATTTTTGCATCAGTGTTCATGAGGGAGATTGGTCTGTAATTCTCTTTTGTTGTTGAGCTCTTATGTGGTTTGATTATCAAGATTACTGCGGCCTCATAAAGTTTGACCTAATGATTCTTTGGATTTTCTTGGTGTCTGTTGTTATACCCTCTTTTCATTTCTGATTTTGTTAATTTGGATATTCTCTCTGTGTCTTTCAGTTAGTTTGGAAAGGATTTGTCTATCTTGTTGATTTTTTTCAAAAAACCAACTCTGTTTCATTGATTCTTTGTATTGTTCTCTTTGTTTCTATTTTATTGATTTCAGCCCTCACTTTGATTATTTCGTGCCATCTACTGTTGGGTGCATTTGCTTCTTTTTTGTTCTAGAGCTTTCAGGTGTGCCATAAGTTGCTAGTGTGAGATCTCTCCAAATTCTTTGTGCAGGCACTTAGTGCTTTGAGCTTTCCTCTTAGCACATTTTTCATCATATCTCATAAGTTTGTTGTCCATTCATCTTCACTGAAGTCTAGAAAGTCTTTCATTTCTTTTTTTAATTCTTACTTGATCCAGTGATACGTCAGTAGAGAGCTGTTCAGTTTCCATGAGTTTGTAGGCTTTCTGTAGTTTCTGTTGTTGTTGAATTCAGCTTTAATCCATGGTGGTCTGACAAGATATAGGAAATTATGTCAATTTTCTTGTATCTGTTGAAAGTTGCTTTGTGACCAAGTCTGTAGTCTATTTTGGAGAATATTTTGTGAGGTACTGAGAAGGTATATTCCTTTGTGTTTGGGTAAAATGTTCTGTAGATATCTGTTAGGTTCATTTGCTTCATAACAATCTTTTAGCTCCATTATTTCTCTGTTTAGTTTCTGTCTAGATGGCCTGTCCATTGGTGAGATTGGGGTACTGAAGTCTCCCACTATCAGTATGTGAGGGTCTATGTGTAATTCAATTTAGTAATGCTTCTTTTACAAATTTGGATGTCCTTGCATTTGGCACATATATATTGAGACTGAAATGTCCTCTTTTTCATGGATTTTTTTCCTTTGTTGAGGATGAAGTATCCCTACTTATCTCTTTTGATTAATTTTGGTTTGAAGTCTATTTTGTTTAGCTATTAGTATAGCTATATCAGCTTGCTTCTTGGGGGGAGGCATTTGCTTGGAAAATCTTTTTCCATCCTTTACTCTGAGGTAACGTCTAGCTTTGGGATTGAGATGTGTATGCAGCAGAATGATGGGTCCTGTTTTCATATCCATTCTGTTAGTCTGTGTCTTTTTATTGGGGAGTTGAGTCCATTGATATTGAGACATATAAATGACCAATGATTGCAAATTCCTGTTGTTTTGTTGTTGTTTGTGGTGGTGGTGGTGGTGGTGGTGGTGGTGGTGGTGGTGGTGGTGTGTGTTCGTTCCTTCTTTGGGGTATGCTGGTGTGAGATTATAAATTTCCTGTATTTTCATGGGTGTAGTTAGCCTCCTTGAGTTAGAGTTTTCCTTCTAGTACCTTCTATAGGGCTTGATTTGTGGATATATATTGTTTAAATTTGACTTTGTCATGAACTGTCTTGT
The DNA here is from genome assembly GCF_049852395.1 of Peromyscus maniculatus bairdii. Taxonomy (NCBI): domain Eukaryota; kingdom Metazoa; phylum Chordata; class Mammalia; order Rodentia; family Cricetidae; genus Peromyscus; species Peromyscus maniculatus. Next base: position 5,114,668 of record NC_134870.1, read on the forward strand.
ATTCTCTGTCTATGGTGACTGAATGTTTTGCTGGGTATAGAAGTCTGCTGGTATCCATGGTCTCTTAGAGTCTGCAGCACATCTGTCCATGCCCTTCAGTTTTTAGTCTCCAGTGAGAAGTTGGGTGTGATTCTATTAGGTCTGCCTTTATATGTTACTTGGCCTTTCCCCTTGCCACAATTAATATTCTTTCTTTGTTCTGTGTGTTTAGTGTTTTGATAATTATGAGACTAGGGGACTTTCTTTTCTGGTCCAATCTATTTAGTGTTCTGTAAGTGTCTTGTATCTTCATAGGCATGTCCTTTTCGGTTAGGAAAGTTTTCTTGTATGACTTTGTTAAAAATATTTTCTGTGCCTTTTAGCTGGGATTTTTCTCCTTCTATTCTTATTATTCTTAGATTTGGTCTTTTCATAGTGTTCCAGACTTTCTGGATATTTTGTGTTAGGAACTCTTTAGAGTTACATCTTCTTTGACAGAGTATTTCTTTTATCATGTCTTCAGTACCTGAGAGCCTCTCTTCCATCTCCTATATTTTGTTGGTGATGCTTGCATCTGTAGTTCCTATTCGCTCACCTAGACTTTCCATTTCCAGGATTTCCCCAGTTTGTGTTTTCTTTGTTGCTTCTATTTCCATTCTTAGATCTCAAACAGTTTTATTCATTTCCTTCAACTGTTTCCCCCACTTGGCTTTCTTGATGTTCTTTAAGGGGTTTCTTGATTTCCTCCAATTTTTTGATTGTCTTTTTCTTGATTTCTTTAAGGAATTTATTTATTTCCTCTTTAAGAACCTCAATCATCTTCATAAAGTTGGCTTTAAGGTCATTTTCTTATATTCCAGCTGTGTTGGAATATTCAGGACTTGCTGTAGAAGGATGGCTGGGCTCTGGTGGTGACATATTGACTGTGTTCTTACACTGATGATATTTGGATTTGGCATGATTATAGGTCTAAGTGACAATTACTGGGTTTGTCCTCATTGGATGAGTATTTTCTTCCTTGATTTTTGTTTCCACTCTGGTCTTCTGGCTGGAGTGGACTGTGGTTGAGTAGACAGTCTCTGTTCAAGTTGGGGGCTAGACTACTGATGGCCTGGATGGCCTATGGTCCAGCAGGAAGTTTTTTTCCCAAACTGGGGGCTAGAGTATTAGTGATGGGTGTAGCCTCTGATCTGGCCAGTGGTCCTCTGGGGTTCAGGATATTTGTCTGGCTTCTGGTGGGGTGGTAGATTTCTGCCTGGTTTTCAGAGAGCTGGCCTGGTATTTGGGATTCAGGATGCTGGTCTTGCCTCTGATGGAGTAGGAGGCTTCTGCCAGATGTGTAGTCCAGGATATGGTGATGAGGAGAGAAGAGGTGCTTGGGATTATGCTGGGTGGGTGCAGGCAGGGTGAGGTACAATCTTACCTGGCATTCAGGGCTTTGACCTGGCCTCTGGTGGTGTAGAAGGTCTCTGCCAGAGGTGTGGGCTGGGATATGGTAATAAGGAAAGGAGGGATGGTAGGGGTTATGCTGGGCAGTCGTGATCAGGACAGAAGGTGTTTGGCTTACCTCAGTTTTCAGGGAGCCAGCCTGGCCTATGGTGGTGTAGGGGACCTCTGTCAGAGACATGGGTAGGGATAAAGTGACAAGGAGAGGAGAGGTGGTTGGAGTTATATGGGGTGAGCGTGAGCCAGGTGGGGGGCAGCCTTAGCTGGGGTCCAGAATGCTGGCCTCCTCCGAAGCCTTTTGAAGAAGCTATTGGTGCAAAGTAGTGACCACAGATCTTATATGCCCTGCAAAATCCATTTCCTATAGGAACAATACCTAAGTTTGTACAGGCCTCTGAGACATAATTTATTAGATAAATATGACTATCGATTGCTGAATAGGGACAGGAGGCATGAGTGAATAAATTAGAGAATAATGAAGGTGAGAATCCAGAGCCCCAAAGATGGAGGGTGGGCGAAATGACCAAATGAACCCCACAATCTCTGTGATCCTTAATCGTCTATTATTTTGTCATTTGATAGAGCTGAATATGCAGCCTCAGAGGCTTTTTAATTATTAACTTTGGGAGTGAAATTTGCTTCCACAGATATATTAATAAATTCCTCATGCTAATTATGCTAAAATTAACAGAGATTAAAAAATAGAAACATTAACTCTCTGTGACCACAACAATCGGGAGAACTCAGGAAGAGACCTTCCTTCAAAGCATGAGCCTAGCACACAGCCGACTGTGGCTGCAGCATCCACGCAGATTAAAAAGCTGGTAAAATGAACGGGAATGATGTGACAATTTTTTATGCAAGTATAATTTTATTCCAGATAGGCAACAATTCCTTCTGAAAATGAAATGACTTCAAAAATCTAGCAAAGGAGCCAATAATGACTACAGAGATTCTCATATTTCTTTTAAGAAATTAAATTAAATCGTTTTTCATTTTGATGGAGAGAGTGAAAATGGAAAATGCCCGGAAAACACGAATGTTTTGGGGTTTTGGAAACAGGAAGCAAGGACTCTCCTCTCTTCCACCCCGATTGACTCCCCAGATGCAGCTCTGTCAAGGCAGAAGATATGAATGCTTTTATGACTGTTATAAACCCATGAATTCCAGGGCTGGTGACAGGGGAATAAACTGCCTTTAACGACGGTGACAGGAACAGTGACTTGAGATAGTATATGCCAGGCTGCATAAAACAGATCATAATATTGTCAATTGGATATTAGAACGGAAGCCCCCACGTTTGTAAATATTAATGGAAACGGCAGGCTTCATGAACAAATGCGTGGTGGCTGCTGCGCAAATCAACTTAGAACCGATCTTAGGGTCTGAAGAACGGATTAGCATGATGAATCGGAACCGCTTCCAGTTTCCTCCTGGTGCTAGGGGTAGGGAGTGTGCACAGGGCAGAGGGGCGAGGCTGTGCTGCACAACGCCCCCCACCACCCTCGGGTTGTGCAGGACCAGCTGTAGCGCCTTGCCGGGTCTGCCGCTCCAGCCTGGCATAGAGCGTTCTACGGAACGTGCTTGGCAATCTGCAGGAGGGGTACGGAGACATCATTTATCAAGTCTTAATTGAAATATATGAGTGATTCTCTTGGAGAAAAGTATATTTTTTAAAAATTATATACCATGGCTGGAGAGGTGGGGTAGGGAGGCTAAAATGGAAGAGTGACGAGCAGATGGCACTGGGGGGGGGGGGAATCAAGATTTCTGACTGCATGCAGCGCTGTCTTGCTCCATTACCTCCTATGATGAGCAAGAGTATTTTAGGGGCTGTTTTTTCTACAGCAGGTCGTCAATGTTTTCTGTAAAGAGAAGCAACAGGAAGAGGCCAATGGTTTTGTGCTGTGCGAGAAAACTATGGACGCCCGTTAAAGAGAAAGACACAGAGAATGATATTCCTTAGGGATTCTCCTCCCCATGGCTTTTCTTTGTACCCGAAAAACATTATTTCAAGGGCAAATAATTGTCTTTTTGTGGCATGAGACTAGACCAGCATGGCACTTTGAATGGCAGGATGGAGGTGAAAATTTAACTTATTTTCCTCTTATAGTTATTTTTTTAAGTGCATTTGGCTCTACCAACCATTATTCAATGCTTATCGGATTTATTTGGGACACAAGCCATTTGTGATATTTAATCACAAGGACGTAGAGGCACCGCCACTGAAGGAAAGCCAGCAAGTGAATGGGCCTATGAGGAAGCTCAACCCAGAAGCGCAGTTCCAGAAAAGATTCAAGACATGAGAATTAGACTCGTGTAATAAACAGAGGAAGCAGAAACAGCAGACATAGAAGAGCTGACTTACACATGCTCTAAGTGCATTTCTCCGAGATAGGCTCTGAAGAGCTCAATATCACCAGCTGGCTTTGATATGGTGAGAAATAGGTATTACGGTAATGGCATTTATCTTCAAAATGCATCTTTTCACTGAGGCTCTCAAAATGCCTTGCATCACACTGACAATAAGATGTTCACAACAACAGCAACTGTTAAGTATTTGAACAAATTGCCTGGAGGAAGCTTGAGGTATGGGTTTTAAAGATCTTTAACACAGGGTGGCATATTATTTATCTTAAATTGTTGGGATCCAGTAGTTTTTAAGCTATCGGAAAGCTTACTAAAAACCTGGATTTCCACGTCCACGTCAGTTTCTGATTCTGTAAGTGCAGCTATTAGGGTTGACTAGAAACCTTACATTTCTAGAAAGTTCTGAGAAAGGTTGATATGGTAGATCCAGGGACTGCATTGAAAATTGTGTATTGAGATCCAACTGTTCACACTGTCTCAGGAAGACACTACTTTCATCCTTATTACTCTGGAGCAAAACTGAAGGTGAGACCTTTAGACTGTCATCCAAGTCACTCAGCAAGGAAAGTCAGCAGGCACACTCAAACACAACTCACTAGAAATTCAGTCTTTCATTTTACATTAAATTGTACTGATGTCTTAGTTACAACTGTTCTATTGCTGTGAGGAGACACCATGACCAAGGCAACTTATAAAGGAAAGCATTTAATTGGGGCTTTGCTAAAGTTTCAGAGGTGTTGTCCATGACCACCATGGCAGGGAGCATGGCAGCAGGCAGGCAGGTGTGGTGCTGGAGCAGTATCTGAGAGTTCACATCTGATCCACAAGCAGATGACAGGGAGCAAGAGATTGAGAATGGTGTGGGCTTTTGAAATGCCAAAGCCTACCCTCAGTGACACACCTCCTTCAACAAAGCCATACCTCTTAATCCTTCCTAAACTGTTCTACTAACTAGTGACCAAGCATAAACACAGGAATGAGGCTTATGGGAAACCATTCTCACTCAAACCACCATAGCCAAGTAGGAGCAGGGATATGACAAATCTATAACAAATAGTGCCACATTACAAACCACAGAAAATCGGGGGGTGGGGTGCACAAGCACACAACTTGAAAGCAGGTCATTTCCTACTGGTGCTTCAGTATTGGGGCTTCACTTCGACAGGAGAGCCATGTTTTTCAAGATGATGCAGGGACCCGAATATCAGCTATCTACCAGTCTCCTTTCTGAGCTTCTCCTAACTCTTGGCATGATCAGAAATAAAAATGTCTGGAGACAACACGATGGTCAGATGATACATGTTTTGTAAGAGATAGCAGGGGTGGCTCACCCAGCCTGTTCCTGCATTTGCTCGGTTGACCCCTTAGACCTGCTTGCTCTTCTCTCCTGATTTCATCTGCTCTTCATCTCCTGTCCAGTTAGTAAACTGTGTGCCCCATGCATATGTCAGGTTTGTTTCTGTCCTGAAAACTGGACATGATCCAGGTGTTCACAGATACTGGACTTTATTCCACTGGGTTAGAAAAACTCTTTTTTTCTCTTTCAGAATGGTCTCCCTACAAAGAAATGTTCCTATCAGTTTCTTGGAATGAATGAAATATTCTCTTTATCATCACACAGGGAACTTAAACGTAATCCATAGTGGTTCAAACGGAAGATTTAAACACTCCAGATCTTTGCTGCCCTGTGAGTTTCCTGAGTACATAAAAAGCATTCAAATTGAGTTGTGCCAGAAGTGTAAAACATATTTGAATTTTGAAACTTTCATATGACAGAAAGAATATAAATATTTCATTAATAATTTTATATTGATTACTTTGAAATGATAACATCTGAGATATACTGGGTTAAGTGAGTTATCTATTGCAATAAATTTGATTGCTTTCTATTTTTATTGCACTTATGAGTGAATTTAACAGTATGCACACACATGCTAGTTTTACATTTCTTTAGACAGCTCTGCTGTAAATCCTAAGAACTAAACAAATGGACATGAGGCAGACAAGTGAGGCTGGCTTTTTCAAAAAGTCAATGGATTAAAAAGTCATTTTCACTTGCAGAAGAAGCAGAGAAAACTCTACTATAAACTTATCTTTTTATGGCAAATATCAAAAGCTGTGGTCCTTAGCTCTTGCTTAGCAGAAGATGCAACACCAGCACCATCAGACAAGACTACACACCAAGCATAATTCTTCCTTCTTTATTTGATACAGCTCTCATATTATGATATTGCATAGCATTTTGCAGAATTTGATGAATGAATGTAAATTATCTACTTAGCTTACAAGCACTGTGGTGGCAAGATTTGTGTTTTGCAATTCACTTCTCTTCACTGTATGGTGCCTTATGCACAGGGATCAGTCAGCAGTTGCTGAAGGAGAGCACCTTGGAGCAAGACACAGGAGCATGATGAAGGGCCACAGCATCTGGGAGTATTTTGTTTGGCAAGACGCAAACACAACACAGTAAACACTTGGTCATACCATCATTCAAGTGGTATTTTATTTAATTATTAAATGTGAAATTTAGTCCAACATTGAATGTCTGGAGCACATCCTCCAGGTTGTAATTTGCATAGTAAGAAATGAATCTAAGGTATATATGTTTATGAAGCAGTTGAGCAGGTGCAGGACAGAACCGAACCTTAAGACTATCTGAGAGTCCCTCAGCTACAAAGAAAGAAAACTTGGGCACTTTGGGATTTAAGGGGCACCCACAAACCAGCAGAGACCAGGCTAAATGGAGCGTTTTCCTAAACCCTTACAACAGCTTACACCTTTTCTCTCATTTTTCTCTTCATTCTGTCTAAGCTTGCAGAATAATCCTTACTCAAATTCAGGGGAAAATGGATTAAATGAAGTACAACTTTGTTCAACAAATGCTGATTAAACAGACATTTTCTAAAAACAAAATAAAGAAAAATACAGCGGCTGACCCTGTAACAGGTCAGACATGTACTTTTGTCACCAGCAAACGCTGGGCAAAAGCGAGGTGCTTGCTTTGAGGGGATGTTTTCTTGTATCTGAGTAAAAGCAGGGCATAATCATGAGACCTAAAAAGCCTTATTGTGTTTGCTGTTCCCCTACTGCTCAGTTAAAAAGCATAGATTCAATATTAAAGTGGACATCATAATTCAGTAAAATTTAGATTTTTCTTTTTAAATATTTTGGTGTGTGTGTGTGTGTGTGTGTGTGTGTGTGTGTGTGTGTGTGTGTGTGTGTGTGTGTTACATGCATGTGTGTGTCCAGGCATGCAGGTGTAGATACCAGAAGTTGATGTCAGGTATCTTTTGTCAGCTGTTTTTCTTATTTTTATCATCATCATCATCATCATCATCATCAACATCATCGTCGTCGTCGTTATCATCACCACCACCATTATTGTTTGAACATGGGGTCTCTCTCTAAACCTGGAGCTTACTAATTAGCTAGTGAATACTCAGGACCCTCTTGTCTCTTTCCACACCCCCAGTGCTAGGGTTACAAATATCCACAGTTATGCTTAGCTTTTTTGTGGGTGTTGGGGATCCAAACTCAGGTCCTCTTGCTTGTGTAGTGAGAGCTTTTCCCATGGAGCCAACTCCTAGTTCAGCACTCAGATCATAGTGTGGACCTGGAGAGCTAATTATGATACAATATATTATTTTAGAAACACTGGGAGTCAGGTCAGTGTCTCCAAATACAGTGTTTGGTACTGTAATTAAATGAAGCAGTCATCATACCACCAAGTCACCTCAAGGTCCTTGAAGCATGTGGAACCCAGGATCTAGCAGCCAGGCTGCTGCCTCAGCATCCACAATTATGAATGTCAGACAGCACAGCTTTTCACAACCGTCTCTTAATGATTTTCTTGCACAAAACCAGGGAAACGGGATCAATAAACAAGATTTGGAGACTATAAGAATATATCAGGGGTTTTATTGTTGTGCCATGAAACTGTTCTGAATGACATTATTATTGGTAGACACAAATCATTAGATATTTGGAAATCCTTACAGTTTTAATCTATAAGGATAAATGTGATAGTTTGTTCATGGATTATAGCAAACATGTCATGTGGAAATGAGACATGAATGGAGATGAGATTGTGGTTATGGCAGAGAGGGGACTGTGGGAGCTCTGTACATTTATCTTAAATTCACTGTGAACCTAACTAGTTGAATCTATTAATTAAGTTAATATATACAAGCATATTTCTAATACTATTTGCATTTTATTTTATATGCAGGCATACATATATCCACACCTACACTCACATCAGGTTAGAAACCATTTCCTATTTGATGAGAGGTTCCTGAACTAAGAAGAGTGCTGAGAAATAAGTAATATAGTATTGGTAGCTCAACAATCCACCAAAAGAAGAGAAGCAACAAATCCTGCTTCTCAGACTCGTGGACTAAAAAGGTAATACTGGGGCTGGAGAGATGGCTTAGTGTTTAAGAGTACACACAGCCCTCGTAGAGGATACAAGTTTCTTTCCAGCACTTACATTGGGGCAGCTCACTGTCACTTGTGTGCTCATGCCCTCCCCCACACAATACATTTAATTAATTAATTAATTAATTAAAATAAGCTTTCTAAAATGACACTGAGATACCATCTTACACCCATCAGAATGGCTAAGATCAAAAACACTGAAGACAGCTTATGTTGGAGAGGTTGTGGAGCAAGGGGAACATTCCTCCACTTTTGGTGGGAATGCAAACTGGTACAGCCACTTTGGAAATCAGTATGGCAGTTTCTCAGAAAATTGGGAATAAGTCTTCCTCAAGACCCAGCTCTTGGGTATATACCCAAGGAATACTCAATCATACCACAAGGACACATGCTCAACTATGTTCATAGCAGTGTTATTTGTAATAGCCAGAACCTGGAAACAACCTAGATGCCCTTCAACTGAAGAATTGATAAATAAAATGTGGAACATATACACAATGGAGAATACTCAGCAGAAAGAAACAATGACATCCTGAGGTTTGCAGGCAAATGGATGGACCTAGAAAATATCATCCTGAATGAGGTAACTCATACTCAGAAAGACAAACATGGCATGTACTCACTCATAAGTGGATACTAGATGTAAAGCAAAAAAGAGCTTAGGGGGAGTGGGAGATCCCAACTGGATCAGGAACAGAGTGGGAGAACAAGGAAAGAGATACCATGATAAATGAAGACCTCATGGGAATAGGAAGAAGTGCAGAGTGCTAGAGAGGTCCCCAGAATTCCACAAAGATACCTCCACTATAAACTACTGACAATGGTCGAGAGAGTGACTGAGCTGACCTGCTCTGGTGATCAGATGGCTGAACACCCTAACTGCCATGATAGAACTTTTATCCAGTGACTGATGGAAGCAGATGCAGAAATCCATGGCCAAGCCCCAGGTGGAGCTGTGGGAATCCAATCAGCAAGAGAGAGGAGGAATTATTTGAGCAAGAGATATCGAGACCATAATTGGAAAAAGCACAGGGACAAATCGCCAAACTAGCAGAAACACATGAACTGTGAACCAATAGTTAAGGAGCCCCCATGGAACTGGACTAGGCTCTCTGGATAAGTGAGACAGTTGATGAGTTTGAACTGTTTAGGAGGCCCCCAGGCAGTGGGACCAGGACCTGTCCTTGGTGCATGAGCCAGCTTTTTGGAACCTAGGGCCTACGCTGAGACACTTTGCTCTGCCTTGGTGTAGGGAGGAGGGGATTGGACCTGCCTCAACTGAATCTACCAGGATGGGCTGGCTCCACAGGGGAGACCTTGCCTTGGAGGAGGTGGGAATGGGGGGGGTTGGGGGGAAAGGCTGGGGGGTGGGAGGAGGGGGGACAGGGGAATCCATGGCTGAAATGTAAAACAACTAGAAAATCTCTTATATAAAATAAAAAAAAATTAAAAAATGTTCCAAATACCTTAGTGCTTGATAGACATACTTTGTCATTAAGGTCTATCCTCAGCCCTAAAAAGTAATCTTAAAGAAGAATAAAGAAGCCAGGCATGATGGTGCCATCTTTAATCCAAGCACTCAAGGGGCAGAGGCAGTGGATCTCTGTGAGTTCAAGGCCAGCCTGGTCTACCGAATGAGTTCCAGGACAGCCAGGGCTACACAGAGAAACTGTGTCTCAAAAGAGAAGAAGAAGAAGAAGAAGAAGAAGAAGAAGAAGAAGAAGAAGAAGAAGAAGAAGAAGAAGAAGAAGAAGAAGAAGAAGAAGAAGAGAAGAGAAGAAGAAGAAGAAGAAGAAGAAGAAGAAGAAGAAGAAGAAGAAGAAGAAGAAGAAGAAGAAGAAGAAGAAAAAGAAAACCACCACAAGCACCCCCTCCAAATAAAGAGAAAAGAAAAGAAAACAAGAAAGAGAGAGAAGGTGGAGGAGGAGGATAAAAAGAGGGGAAAAGAAGGAGAAAGATGAAGATGAAGAGGACAAGGGTGAGTAGAAACAGGAGGAGGAGGAGAGGGGAGGAAGAGAAAGAGGAGAAGAGGTTCAAAGATGCGGGAAGCAAGCCCTGTTGAAATAATTGTCACAGGCATGATCATTCTGGGATCTGCCAAGCTCTTGGGCAGTCAGCAGATGGGACCATGGAATCAAGCTGTCCATAGGAGGCAGTGATGCTGGAGTCCAGGATGACAGTCAGTCCTGGCCTGGCCACTCAGAACGTAGCCTCAGACAAGTTGAACATGATATAATAAACAAATTTTTACTACAAATCATTCAGAGAAATGGGCATCTAGAATTCTTCTTACACTTAGGAAAAAGCAGACTAAGTATTCAAAAGAATCAAACCATAACATTCATAAAAGTGGCAATGAGGAATGAGTCCCAGACAGCAGCCAACAGCAGATACATAAGTCCATTATTCCAAAGAAATGGACTGAAATAGATGTTTATACTGTAATGCTGGTGTGTGTGTGTGTGTGTGTGTGTGTGTGTGTGTGTGTGTGTGTGGTGTGGTGTGTGTACATACATGTGTGAATACAGATGTTTGTGCCCATGAGTGTGCATACAGAGGCCAGAGGAGGAGGATATTGGGATGCATATTCTATTTCTCTCTATTTTAGTTTTGATAGGGGTCTGTCACTAAGCCAGAAGCTTATCATTTTGGCTGAGTTGACTAGTAAGATGCCAGGATCCACCTCTCTTTGCTCCCCATTACACATATGGCCACACCTAGATGTTCCATGAGTGCTGGGTACTTGAACTGAGGAACTCTTGCTTTCATAGTAAGGTTTCTTACCTCTTGAGCTGTCTTCTCAGCCCCAAATGCTAATTCTTAAAACTGGCTGCCAGCCAGGGATTTTTTCCCCCTTTTCTCTCTTCACTAATAAGATGATCTCAGGTAAAGAAAGTTTTAGTTTGGGTGTCAAAAAAAAAATTCCTGACTGGATTACAGAGTGGCCTCTCCAGGGAAAGGGGTGAGCAGCATCCATACTGCTCTGGGAATAGGTTTGTTAGTTAAATTGTGCTCTTCTTCTTAGGTAACTAGCTGACATTTCAGTAACAAAGCCAAATAATTCAAATAGGAAGAGTGCTTCTTACAATCATTTTTTAAAGGCTCCATCAGCATTAGTGAAGTAGAAATAAATGTACTTACTATTTTATTCTATGGGATAAAGCCTGTCAGGGTTTTACAGTATGAATCTCTCCCTCAATACCCTTGGATTACATTTTAAATAATCGTTGATATCCATAGAAAAGAATCCTCAGGAGTGCCAAGAAAAGAGCATGTGAGGGTTGACTAAAAATAACGAAGAGAGATTGTGTCCACTGTTTGTTCAAAGTGGCTTTTAGGATCTTATCCATCCCTTAGACTTCAGATAATAACCTTGCTAATAATAAACTGTATTAAGGCCAACAACAAACCAAATGACTTAATTCTCATGGAAGCAGAAAGTGGGAAGCATCCATTAAAGTAAAAGAAGGCTTGCAGAGAATCAATAAATTAAGAAGTGAAGACTGTGACATTATTACCCTGTAAATACTCCTTAGTGAATCTTCCAGGATCTTTTCAAATGGAGAAATAGAAAACTAACGGCATCCTATCCAATATTAGTGCAGAATGGATGTTATAAACACAAGGTACCATAGCTCTCAGGGCCTGCAGTACATCATAGTGTGTTCTTGTTCCCCGATATTTTAAATAGAATTATAAATGTCATCAAGGACATTGCCCTCTTGAAAGGCAAAAGAAGGCGAAGAGATGTGTCCAGATGGATGGCATAATTTGAATGTTGTATGGGGAAGACTGTCCCCATCGAGAACTCATTTGCCACCATGTAAATTGAAGTCTTCGGCTTGAGAAGGGGCATTTTGCATCCTCACTGCCCCACCCATCTCTTGTCTGCAGCTCCAGCCACTGGAATCTCTGAGTATAAATGACTTAGCACACTCTAGGAACAGTCCTTTCTTAGACAAGAAGATGGCCAGCTTGCTCTTGTCATTTGAAGTGGACATGCCCCTTTCAAAGATACAACCTAGCTTGGGTTCTCATTTAGTTATTCCCACGTGCTAGATTCATGTCTCTGGGGAGCTGAAACCCTATGTGTGTTAAGACCAGCTGAAAAGAAATCTTGAGATCTATATTGGCTACTGGAATTCGAAGGGCAGAAACCTGGGAGGAACCAAGAAAAATGGATGCTGTTTCTTCTTGCTTCTTGCTGCTGAGTTCGCATCCCATGACAAGGAAAACATTAGCTGCTTGCCAGTTGGTGCTTGCACACTCACTCAGCCATTGGTAACTGTTGGTTGGGAATTAAAACACAGTCAAAAACAAAACAGAGGTTGCTGTTTGGTGTAGACGAATTTCTAAACAGCCTTATTAAATAAGAAACACAGAGCCAAATACAGAGGTGCAAGCTGTAGAGATCAGAGCACTAGCTGCCAACTAACCTTAGCTCATCACATCGCCATCGCTTCCCAAGAGAGCCTCTTCCTGTCTAACCTGCACCTTTATTGCCTTCCTGTTCTGCCTTCTCGTTGGCTCTAAGCCCAGCCACATGACTTCCTCATCACTGCCTGTCTATATAGAACTCCAGGTCTTTATGGTTGGTACTGGGATTAAAGGTGTGTGTCACCACACTTGGCTGCGTCCTTGAACACACAGAGACTCTGCCTGCCATGTGATTGGATTAAGGGCATGTGCTACCACCACCTAACTTCTGTTTATGGCTGACTATGACCTCTGATCTCCAGGCAAACTTTATTTATTAACACACAAATAAAATATCACATTTCAGCACAAATAAAATATCACCACAGTTTGGAGACATAAATTCCAACTCCACTATCCCTTGGATCCCCGATCCACTAAGTGCTACATGTGAGACGTTGCTGGCACTTAGCTTTCTTAGGAAGAAAATGGGAGAATATTCTTTTGTAAGTATGTTGAACACATGCACATCCAATTCCTGAGCCCATGTAAGTATTCCCTCAATGTTTTCTCTGCAAATCTTCACAATCACACTTATGAAACATGTTGTCATTTGCAGTACTCTACTGTTTAAATTCCAGAATCATCTATCTAGTCACTATGTAAATACAAGAAGTGTATGTGTATGTATGAATTTCTGCAAAGAACTTGAGGCTGACACCTCCATCATATTTAAGGAAAAACACGAAGGGAGACTTGGGTGACAGTAGAGGGTGTCAGCACATTTGCAGTCTAACTGTAAGGACAAACTCTCCAGCAGTGCGCTGTCTGCCTGCTTGTCTATCAACAACCCAACAACTTCAGAAGAAGAGCATAAAGGAGACATGCTCCATGAATGTGCCAGAAATCACCTTTATAGCTTGTCTATATTCACTGGAAAAAAAACCCAACTATACAGAGATGGGAGTCAATAAAAAGAAAAGGTAGCCATGACATTAGAAATCACAATTAAATAAGTATCCAAATCCATACTCTTGAATTCTATACACAGTAATGTTATAATAGCCCACATTGAGAAACATAAAAGCACTTATGAGGCTTCCTTATAGATGATTCCTTAGCCTATATTGACTGAGTTAAATTAACACCTCCAGGATGCTACTGGATTTTGGACCAGAAATGTCCAATTGTAACTTTGTATAATGCCTTTTCTCTTAATTATACAGGGGATATATCTGAAGCCTTTATCTGATCAACTCTAAATCCAGTCATCTTGTTAGACAGAGAAGTGCATGATCAGAAAGACAGCAAGATCAGCAAAATTGTCCTTCATACTCTGAAGTGTGGCTGGGAAGACAATTAAATCAAAACATGGACACATTGTCCGGTTTGCATTGGACATCCAAGGAAGAACACTGAAGGAAATGTCAAGTTGAAGCCTGAAGACAAGACAGGCCTCTTAAACAAGAACTAAAGCCCAAGAGAATGAGAGAGAGAGAGAGAGAGAGAGAGAGAGAGAGAGAGAGAGAGAGAGAGAGAGAGAGAGAGAGAGAGAGAAGACAGGAAATCAAGGGGGTGAATTGTGCAAAGAAGAAAACAACCATGTTTGCACTATGGTGTGATCAGCCTGGGCTGGGTTGTGGAAAACTGAAGGGGGAAAGTTGAGGCAAAAGGCCTGTTGGGTCATTGGGAGAGAGAGGTTGTAAAGGCGAGGGGCGAGGAAGAGATATGAGAGCTCTACAAGGTGGAATCAGGTGAAAACAGACCTTGTTAACTGTCTAAATATGGTAAACAGGAAGAGGGGGGTCTCAAGGCTTTTCATGTCATTGAACACATGAAAAGAGGCAGACAGAGGACAAGACTATCTGGAATTAGGTATGGTAATAATGTGCATGTATTGTGTGTAAGACGCTAGAAGAGAATAGTACGCCTACCCTCAAAATTGCAAAAAATCAAAAGTCCATTATACAGCCTTCCTAGCACATGGGGAAAAGAATGAAAAATAGAGACAAATAATTTAAACAGATTTTTGAAGGAAATGCAAATTTTGTAGACTGAAACTTGCATTCTGAAGCAAATCTTTGAGCAGATGGAGCTGGGAGAGTTGGAAGAGCATTCCCCAAGCAGAATGCCTGTGGCGGCAAACGCTCTGGGTGAGTGACGAATCCACTGGGTGCTTGTGAGTGATGCGTTTGCAATTGGGCCCAGAGAGGAGACAGAGCCATGCATGAAACCAGGCTCACCTGTGAGTGTCATAAAGCGCTCCAAAGCCAAACAGCAGTGGCCTTCTCACCAGATGGGGAGCAAATGATGAATGGAAGCTTCAGAACTGCCCCAAAGCATTAACAGTTACACACACAAAAATAGTGTCGTGTGGCCTAGCACATATGGCTCTTGCTTCCTTTCCACCTCTCCTTTTGGGTCAGCATGGCATCAGTTTCTGAGTCACTCCAACTTTGGGAAGAACCAGGTGCAGTCTCACTGGCCATCTTTGAACCCTGGGTTTCTGCTTCAGACATCTATGTCATCAGTTGTTACTGGTTTTGATTTTTTTTTTTTTAAGAAACTTGAACTTACAAAATGTTCAACCTGTCTTCTCTCACAGGTTTAAAGTACATTTTTTATGAGTTTCTCCATAACACTTGGTTTCAGGTGTAGTGCATCTTAGTGTCCCTCCAAAATCCTAGAACCAGGAAGAGCGAGCAAGCAGGGTACTGTGGAGATGGAGACACATAAAGGGAGTAAGGAGAGGAGAGGGGGAAGGGCAGGGAGGCAGGGAAAGGACATGTTGTTTTTCTTCCAGTAACTGCATGTGATTGGAAACGACTCAGAGTCACCCATTCAATAGTTGGAAGAGCCAGGGTCATCAGGCACAGAGAGAGGGCTCTGGGTGGGTTGACAAAGGCAATTAGCCTTGTGATTCATTTTGGCTGATAAAGTACAAATGCAAGAACCCCCGTGCTTTCTGAGGAACCATCGAATGTTCTTGCGCTCACCCTTTTGCCCGCATCATGACAAGAAACAATATTCCCAGTCGTAGCTATTTCTTCCTCCTTGATCACAGAGCAGACATGATTTCCTAGCTTACCAATCACCTAGGATCTGTGGTGGCAATGAGTAGAAATGAATTTTGGTTTTCTTTTCCATTGACACTTGAAGATTGCTGTTGCTGTACCATCCTGGCTGACGTGACTGACTGGCTTTGTGTCAATGCTTCTCTGAACTGCTGGTTTGGGTTTGAATGAAATCTTTAACTCAGAGCTATATCCTGGCCCTTGCCTACCATATCAATGGGACCATTTCCACAAAGAAATTATTAACTTGATATTTTAAGATGTTTCTCAACAATGGTTCACTAAGTACTTATTTTGTACAAAATACAGAAATAGTACTTGGGTACTTGTTCTTAAATGGCTTTGTAGTAGCATAAGATTTTTTTTTGATGTATGACTTAGTTATTTTTCTGTCATGCAGACTCCATGACCAAGGCAGCTTATTGAAGGAAACTGTATTGGGATTTCAGTTTCAGAGGGTTTAGAGTCCATTTTTGTCATAGCAGGGCACAAGGCAGCAGACAGGCAGGTATGACGCAGGAGCGGAGCTGAGCATTTATGTCCTGATCCACAAGCACAAGACAGAGCAATAACTGGGCCTAGTGTGGACTTTTGAAAGCTCAAAGCCACTTCCCTATGACATAGCTCCTCCAACTGGGCCACCTCCTAGTTGTTCCCAAACCTTTCCACCAACCGGGGACCAAGCTGTTCTCATCCAAGTCACTACAGTGAGCGTGGTTGACAAGTTGATCGATAGCCTAGGCACTGATACCCAGTACAGGTGGTGGAGCTTCAAGATAATTACTCTTGCTCTGTAAGATGCCAATTGTGGAAATGATTAAATGAATTCACCCCAGTGAATGGACAGCATAAACAGCTCTACCATTTCTAATCACTGTATTCAGTAGAAAGTACTAATTTTTCATCACATGGAGTCAAAATCAGATCTTAACCTATAATACAAGAGGTCTGCCAAAGCACCAACGTGAGAACTTCTATACAATACGTGTTTCCAGGTTGGTAGCTGCTGTTATGCCCTCATCTGGAGTGCATGTCCCGTCAGTATGTACAGCATGTCTGTGATAAAAGTCAGATGAAAATAGTTAAGCTACATGCACAAAGGACAACATCTTATAGCCCTAATTCTGAGACCCGTTGATTCCAGATCCTTGTAGGAAGGAATAGGGAGAAAAGAGAGAGCAACGAAGTGATAGATGCTCCCAAAAGCTTCTAACACTGAATGCAAAGGAAATGCACAGTGGTATCAGACATTGTGGTGACCCAAGGCCCCTCAAATCAAAGAAATGAAACTTTGTTGTAGGAAATATAAACTACTTTCAAGTTGCTGTAAATGCAAATGAAAGACACACTTAAGACATTTGTTTTATGTCCAATGGCAACAAAGCATCAAAGAGAGTGGAATGACCTAATGTCGGTTTGTGTAACCTGGTGACTACCACCTTAAACCACGAATAGCCTTTCTCTCATTCCTTGGCAGTCAACAATTACAAGTCTGCCCTTTTGATTTCACAGGGATTAGATTTCTATCATTGTGCTCACACTTGGCCTTCATCTAAATAGAATGAAACAGTACTGTGTGCTTGCTTGTACGTCTGGGTTCTGCTGTTCAACATGATGGTTATTGGATTTACCCTTGTGTACGTCGATAGCACATTCAGTACTTTTGCTGGAGGACACTTTACTGCATGCATGGGTCCCTGTTGAACTTTCCAACTACTGAATAGCAGTGGCTCTGGGTGTGGTCTAGCCATGAGAAAAAAAGGTGTCTCCACATTTGTGTTCAGACATCTGTTTTTATTTCTATTGGGTAAACATAAAGGCATGCACACCCTTGGGGAAGTAGCTGAAGCTTTAGAAGGGTCCTCAGCTTTTCAGAGAGTTTTGCTACTATCCAAGTGTGGAAATAGGCAGACATTCTCTTTAACATTTAAAAGACAGTGTCAGGTTGTTTTTTTTTTTTTTAAGATGAGCTTCTCTACTGAGAAGGAAATGATATCCCACTCTTCTCATTTGCAGTGATACTTAGCATCTTTCCTGTGCATGTTGGACACACGGGTATCCTCTCTAACCTCTTCACGTCTTTGTCAATGTTGATGTAGGAGTTGTTTAGGTATATAGACACAAATGTTTTGTCAGATATGTTTTACAAATGCATTTCCCCAGTCTGTGACTTACCTGTTCATTTTCTTAATGTTTTATGTAGCTAAATTTATCAGTTGTATTTTGTTAATTTTCTAAGGAGTTGTTGCCAGGGTCCTCATTGTATGGTACTTACTTGTTCCTGTTTTCGTTATTGCTTTAGCTTTTTAGACTTGTGATTATCTCACATTAATTTTAAATGCACATTTCTACTTGCAGGTGAACATGTATGAGTTTATGAATGTGCAGAGTTTGTATCCATCCAGATGGATGTCAGTTGTTCTAGCAGAGTTTGTTAGAAAAACTTTCTGTTATTGGGCTGACTGAAGGCTATGTGAAAACCGATCCATGTTTTCTGGTTGCCTTCTAGAGTCTCTGTTCCTTTCCATGCATCGATTTGCTGTCCTCATACCAGCACCACACTACCTTGACTGCACTGTTTAGGACACGAAGCAAGTATTGTGAATTTCTAAATTTCTTCTTTTAAAAGTTAGTTATGGCTATCCTAGATAACCATATGTGCAAGAACTGCAGCTCCCCCTTCCATGATAGTGTTTAGGATTGTGTTGAATCTCATCACCAGTTTGGGAAGAATGGCATCTTGGTAGCGTGGAGTCTCAGGTCCACCGGTGTGGAAGTGGTCTATTTTTAAGCATGTGCTGCTTCTCGGTAATGCTTTATCATCTCCAGTGCTGAGCACTTGCACTGTGTTTAACATTTGTGTCTCATTGGATTTCACTCTGGTATTTGATTATTTTTTGCTGATACAATGAATGTTTTATTTTCATTCTTTTTTTTTCAAGTTACTCATTAAGCATGTGTTTGGCAACCATGCTACATCGAGTACTTATTACAGTCTTTTTTTTTTTTTTGATTGCTGAATTCCCGTCATGTTTGCTGTGTGTATAATCATGCCATCTGCAAACAGTGAAAGCTTTATGTCTTATTTATCTTTCTTGCTTTAGTTTATTGACCACGACTTTCAGAAAAATGCTTAACAGAACGGGTATGTCAGTAATCTTTTGCTGCCTATATGCTAAAGCTTTGTACACTATTAATAACTCATAGAGCTCAGGGGTGGCTTCAGCACACCACTGTTTTGTATGTAGGAGATAAGCTGTGTTTCGCGGGTAGTATGGTCCTCTAAAGATCTCTAGCTCTGTCCCCAGATATTAGGATGTCATCCCTGTGCCCTCAGCAAGGGCTCCTGGGAAGGAGCTAGCAAGTCAGCAGGGACATGTTCAGTGCCTGGGGCACTCCTGAACTGTCTGCCACCTTCCTGGCAGCTCAGATGCCAGCGTTAAATACATTTTACATTTCCATTAAATACATGAAATGTTCACCTTTAGATATCAAACTACAATGAATCAGGTAAAGGCTTGCTAAAAGGTTGTTTTTAAAAACAACTAACTGGATTAAATGAACTCATTTATAAATGGAAATTTACTGCATGGTAAAGATGGTATTCCAAGGTCATTTATACCTAAAGCTTGTATTTTTCACTCTGAAGAGTGTTGAGAAAATGAGGTATTTCCTCATTTGCTCATATATAGAAAGTAAACTTGAAGTATATTAGAAATCTTAAATGTAAAAGAATAAAACTATATACAGGGATTCCTACATATCTGAGTGGAGGGAAGATTTTCTAACCATGACTCCAAATCCAGATACAGTACAGAAACACACTCAAGAAAACACGCGCGCGCACACACACACACACACACACACACACACACACACACACACTAACTGAGCCAGTCTCAGAAAGACAAATATTGCTTGTTTTCTCTCATTTATGATTCCTGGATTTTATATAGATACATGGCAGCATGTATGTACATATGACAAACTGAGAAGTGAAACTTTTGAGAGGAACAGAAAGAGGAGTAATGGGAATAAGGTGGGCAGTGGAGGAGGAGAGACATGGGGAGAAGATGCTCAATGTGCAACATAAACTTGTCACACGAAACAGAATTCCATGGACTCCTTGACCCAACAACCTGGCTTCTGGACTTCCCACTGAAGATGCATTTCTAATAATGTGGAAGGACCTAGGTACAGATCCATTCACCGCAACAGGATATGTATGTAGTTGCAAACTATAGGTCTTTCTTTAAATGTCCAAGGGTTGATGTACATGGCCCCTACGGCCAATGGTGTCAAACATGTCACAGACTGGAGAAAGAGCTCCAAGAAATAAAGTGTAGAAGATGACACAAGGGATTGTTATGAAAAAAAAAAGTCCCCCACTGCCTCTTGTACTGAACAACTGGCCACTAGGTAGTAATGCTACTTTGGAAGGTTCTAGAGATTTTAGAAAGTAGACCCTGATTGGAGGAAGTAGGGTACTGAGGGGGTGCCTTAAGGTTGTACTTACACCTGGTTACCAGTTGTTTCCTTCTTTGCTTCCTTTCTTCTAGGCAAAGAAACTTCTGCTGCCTGGATATTCTGCCCAAGTTCTTGGGACACTCACTCCGTCCTGAGCACCCTGTCTGCAGCCATGAGCTGAAGCAAAGCCTCTCCTTAAGGTGTTTGTCAGATATTCTGTCAGAGTGACACGTGACGCTGCTGCTGCTACTGCTGCTGCCGCCACCACCACCACCACCACCACCCTTTGGGCAGGAGAGATGTGAACTCATGAATGTACCTTATTTCTTTCCAACTAAAGAATGTGAGAAAATGAACCAGAAAGAAAACATCCATCATCCTTGAAGAAAGGAGGGAAGAACTAAAGGGAAGGGGACTCACGGGGGAGTGTCACTTCTCAGGATGGTTTTTCTCCTACAGTTCAGCCTTTGGGATCATATTAATGTTCTAAATATTAAACTAAGATTAACTTAATCATGAGGCCAGTGGATTCAATGGCATTTCAGAAAACACCATCATCACACTTCTGGCAAGAAGGAAACAGAAAATGAGCAGATGACTTCTAAACAGAGAACTTGAGTGTCAAGCCCTCAGTGACGGGTGGGATGTGATGTGGGAAGAGGATTGCAAGCACTCAAGGCCCTTTGGCTTCTTTTGTACTCAAAGAGGTAAGAATGAAAAAATTAAACATGCTAAAGGATTGAGCAAATAAAAGGTGAGGGTTTTCATTGCAAAATAAAGGATGTGCAGATATAAAGTGAGCAATGGTGAGGCTCGAGAGGACAGACAGACAGCCATTGGAGGTCACAATACAAACTGCCAATATACAAGCTACAAATTTCTATTGCAATGATTATATATATATATATGTGTGTGTGTTAGATTTTCATGTGCATGTATGTACACATATTGAAATACATGTTTATAGCTTTGCCCTCTCCAATGACCAAGAAGCCATTTCTTCCAGGAGTACAGGGAATAATTAGCTCCCAGCACTTACTAGTAGTGTTATCCAGCAAAAGTAACTGTTGTTCAAATCTCAGATGGTCTTTTAATAAAAAACCCTGAGCCAGATATCACAGTGAAAGCTGAAAGGTCAGAGAAGCAGAGCAGCCAGTCACCAGTTCTTACCTCTATGAAATCCTCAGCCTGAAGAGAGAGAGTTCCTGTTTCCTCACATCTTACATACTTTTCTCTACCCTGCCATATTATTTCCTGAGATTAAAGGCATATGTGCTTCCCAAGCAAAGGCATGAGATCCCAAGTGCTGGGATTAAAGTTGTGTGCCACCACTGCCTGACCTCTATATTTAATCTAGTGGCTGGCCTCTGATCCTCAAGTAAGTTTATTAGGGTACACAATATATCACCACAAGGAACCGGGGAGCCCAAGAATGGTTTCTTATAGACCTGGGATACCACACACACAGAGAGTGTGAAAGCCTTCTTATAGCAGGAGTCAGAAAGGGCTCTAACAAGTAATGAGGTCTGCCACTGAGATGTGACAGTCCTTTGAAGGACCTGCCCTTGGTCAAGTGTGGATAAATTGTCAAAGTGAGGAGGGTGATAAATTATGAACTTTTAAAAACTAGAAATTTAGAATTCTCTATCTTCACCAGAACCAAAGGTCCAAATTTAGGTACTAAAAGTACTTTCACTACCTGGTGGGCAAGATAGTTCAGCAGGTAAAGGCACCTGCCACCAAGACTAATGACCTCAGTTTGATCCCCAGGATCCACAAGATAGGAGATAACTGTCTGCATACGGTCCTCTGCATGCATGGCATGGCACACATGCCTTCATACACACCACACACACATACACACATGTGCACAAAGTAAGTAAATGTAATTAAAATAATATTAATACTAACAATAACAAAAGCAATAACTTTCACTGTAGTGGTTGTCCTGAAAGGTTAATTCTGAGTCAGAGAGAGTGCTGCTGCCCCTTCCTAGAGCAGCCAGTCCTGTTGAATGACACCTGGAAGGTGAAAAAGAAAACACACCAAGTTTTTTCAGAGGAAAACCAACAGGACCTGCTGATGAGTTACCTAAGAAATGAAGGACCTGCAGGGCACCTGTGATGCCATTTCAGGAGAGAGGAAACTCTTTGTACCAGGGATATCAGCAAGGGTGGGGTGGGCAGTCTTCGAGCATCTGGGTATGCTTGCTCTGTGATTGAGTTTCACATCTGAGAGGAGACAGCAAGCAAACTGTTGTACACCCAAGTGTGAAGCTCACAGAACCTGCATGAGCTGTAAATTTCAACCTCATAAAATGTGTGTGTGTGTGTGTGTGTGTGTGTGTGTGTGTGTGTGTGTGTGTGTTCACACGTACATAGAGGCCAGAGATGAAAGTCCAATGTTTTATTGAATGACTTTCCTCATTTTTTGAGATAAGCAGAGTCTCCCACTGGACATGGAGCTTGTGATTCTGTTAGTGTGGCTGGCCAGCAAATGCCGAGTATCCTCTGGTCTCTTCCTTCTCAGTAGTGGTATTACAAGCACGAGTCACTGCCTCTAGCTTTTATATGGGTGTTGGGGGTTTGAACTCAGGTCCTCATGCTTGCAGAGATGATTGAGCCATCTCCCCAAAAAACTCATCTAAAATCTCATGCAGTAATAAAGTTCCATGTCACCAACTTAGTAAGCCAATCAGTTAAGATCCAACGCTAAGCCCTCTGGACTTCCAGCCATCTTGCTGCATTTGGTTGGAGGATGGCAACAGAATTCATTAACAAAATTCTGCATGGCAGAGCATCAGTGTTTGCTGATAGGTCAACATACTGTGAGATATCAGGAAATTCACCAAACTTCACACCTTGCATTAGATTTCCACAGCTTTATCTGAAGTGTAGACTTGATTTGCCTCTTTCTAGCTGTTGGTAGTATAACACCATGAGCAAATCATGAGCAGAGGCTGAGCAAACCAACTAGCCTGAGTCTCAAGAAATACCAGTGTTAAACGATTAGAACTGGCCATTTGGTCTCTGTGATATGCCCATAAGTAATAAAACCCATCCTGTTTGCCCTGTTAAGACAATCAAAGCCTACAGCCCTCTTGTGTCATTGCATGGCTCCAGAATGTTACATCTATGACCTAATTTCTACCAAGAAAAGAAAGAAGACCAGCGTGCTCTGTTAGAGCAATAAAACAAACCATCCACGGAATCCCCCTGCCAGTTTAGCTCCACTTTCTCCCTCCAAGTCACTCTCATTTGACTTTTCATTATATATTTAACACCCCTGGTACACCTACCGCCTAGGACATAAGAGGTCATTTCTCTCCAGTGATAAAGGAAAAACCTACAAGTTTATCTTAACATTTTTAAGATCGCCACGCACCATGTTTGGGAAAGAGCTTTATTTCCCACCAAACATGGTTACCCCAGAAAGAGTTGTGTTCAGCCGCTGCCCTGCCACAAGCCCCTTGCTTCAGAACAGTCTTCGGATTAGCAACCCCAAGGTTGTCGTGCGGTAATTAAGAGACTGTGAAATGTTGTATAAAGGCGCACAGCTGGCTGTTCAAGACAGTGAAATTGAAAGGCAGATTGCTATCACCAGGGGAGATCAACTCTTCTGGAGCTGGAATATTAAGCCTTGATGCTTGCTGGAAAAACGACAAGTATGTCAAGAGTTAATCTCTGGCTATTGTGTGACCCTCCTGATGTCCTGTGGTGGGTCACAGTCCTGAGAGAATGCCATTATTACGTTGGTGTTGAGGTGGCATGTGAGTGTTGCCAAGATCTAAAATGCATTTGTGCTTCTGCTTCGGGTTTTTGGTCCGTGTAGACTCTCGATGGCTGACTCTTAAGGGCAAATGAGACAGCGTTCTCAAGAGGAGAACGTTCTATGCCCACCTCTCCCTCGGCTCACCACCTCAAACCTCAAAGAAATATGAAGTTGAATAACTGCTTAGGAAGTCATTATTATGCTACTCAGGAGCATCCTGCTATTTATATTGTCATTGAATCCCTGGTAATGGTCCTTAGAAACAGAATCACTATCAGTATACAGCATATGAGGTAGAAAATTGTTTCCACGATAGACTAAGAGTTAAAGCCAATAGAAATCATTTACTCCATTTCTGAGGTTGTTTTTTGAGAGTAGACTACAAAGCTGTGAAGATCATTACTGTTAAGAACATATCACAAAGGAGAAGTTTCTCCCCCTAGAGAGAGCAGGGAGGTATTCCATTATACTAACTTCAGCCAGTATATTCTGGGTATACCATGACAGGCAGGAATCCAATGAATATCTATTGGTGGCTTTGGTGTAAACATGGTCATTTTCACCAAAGTATCCTTCCCTCCAGAGTATAGGTTTCCCTGTCAGAAACCCTCTAAAGTATAGAATTGTCCTGACTTTTGATCATTAGTTTTCCCAGCAGCTGGGCAGTAATCTAACACTTTTTTCTGAAATGGTGGAGGGGGATGGGGCAATTGACAGTTAAACTGCTTCTGTGGACCTGGGCTGAGTGGGCCATTCTCCTTCGGATTCCAGCAGTACCCAGATATCATAAACACAATCTCAGAAAGTAACTTAGCCCCTTGAATTCTTGACACATAAACTTAACAAGGAATAGTACCTTAAAAACAATGTCTTGAGTTGTAACCAAGCTTCTTGTAACTTCTGCAAATAGGGAACTAAAATAATGTGTCTATGACCTCCAAAGCTGTTTCAGAATAATCTGAAATTTATCAAATAATCAGAATTATCTGGTGCTTAGTATGGGCCCATACCTAAACGACATTTCTTAGATGCTTTCTTAAGGAGAAGAGGTAATAAAATTTATATTAATTATAAAATCCATGAGAGAATCAGAAACCATCTCAAAATTATTGTGTATTAGTGAACAGTTTTAGTTCAAATTTGTTTCTAAGATTGAAGAATACTTTTGTATGTCAAAGCTTTTCTCAAAGTCTATTGAAAACTAGGTTTTCATATGAAATGCTGGCTGTTTTCTTCCTCTAATTGAAAGAATGCTTCCATTTTAATGTCTTTAATGTGGAGAGGAAGGCATGAGAAAAGGACAGAACCAAAGAAGGGCGGCAGATACATTTTATATAATGTGCCAAGGCCACCTAATTAGTAATGCCTCCCTGGCTTAGGAGCCAGCCTAGCTTGAGTCTTGAATGATGTCTCTGTACCATAGGTGTGGGAAGGAGCCATGAGATCTAGTTATCTGAGTTACACAGGAGGCATTTAGTTGGGGGAATTGTTGCCAAATGGAAGGAAATTGAGGTGTGATTTGTTATAGACCCAAGGAGTCATTTCTGAAACCTGCTTATATTTTCCTTATTGATCATGAGGAAGAAACCAGCATAGAAACTCTGAAGATTAGGTTTAACTCCGAGTCAAGTGTAAAGAATGACCACACAAGAAAACACTAAGATTGTCCTGACAAACAATATGAGGGCAATTGGGTGTCAGGTGAATTTGTACACATACTTGCATGCATGCACACCACCCCGCACACTCACATACACAGTATTTTAATCAACCAATGTAGTGATTAAGATATTAAATTCTTGGAAATACCTCTGAGTGGAGGACATAATGTATTGTGTTGCCTTTGGGCCTCTATGTCCTTGAAGTTCAGAAGAGAGATCTAGACTACTGTAATTGTGTGATGGTAGAGAGCACAGGTTCTGGATCCCAAACTTTTAACAATATTAATTAATTAAAGTTTTGATAATTACATCATGTGTATAATGTATTTTGATCATATTCTCTTCATTATGTTCTACTATCCTCTTTCCACTCAATCTGAATTCCTTCATCTTCACAACTGGTCCCCCTTTGATCTCTCTCTCTCTCTCTCTCTCTCTCTCTCTCTCTCTCTCTCTCTCTCTCTCTCTCTCTGTGTGTGTGTGTGTGTGTGTGTGTGCGCGCGCGCGCGCGCGCGCGTGCACGCGTGTGTCACTGAGTTTAATTAGGGATGCCTGCATGAGCAAGGGATGGTGGTGCAGGATTATTTAATTGAGGATTATTTAACACGGGCTGTAGCTAGAGTTTTCCTGCCTGGCCCACAGTCAGGACAAATCTCTCTTACCCTCCAGTCCCACAGCCGCTCAGACCCAACCAAGTAAACACAGAGACTTATATTGCTTACAAACTGTATGGCCATGGCAGGCTTCTTGCTAACTGTTCTTATAGCTTAAATTAATCCATTTCTATAAATCTATACCTTGCCACGTGGCTCGTGGCTTACCAGCATCTTTACAGGCTGCTTGTCCTGGCGGCGGCTGGCAGTGACTCCTTCTGCCTTCCTGGTCTTTCTTTTCTCCTCTCTGTTAGTCCCACCTATACTTTCTGCCTAGCCACTGGCCAGTCAGTGTTTTATTTATTGACCAATCAGAGCAACTTGACATACAGACCATCCCACAGCACAGCCAAGTGCAGACCATCTCAGACACTTGCACTCAGGCCCGTGGTCCTAATCATCCTCTATGTGGACCTGCTGGGTAAAGCCACGAGGAACCCGAGAACGGGCTCCCACAGGACATACAGAACATCCCGCAGCAACGGGCAACTTCCTAGTGGCTACACCACAGAAGAAAATGTCTTGTTCTCCTGCACCCCCGCCCCCTCGTCCAATAGCAGCCTATAGATCTTCAAAAACAGCTGGGATCTCATTAACTGGGTAGGTTTCTAACATCCCAACATTTCAGTCTTATCTCTGCAAACCAACCTGTCAAAAAGGTTGCTAGGATATCTAAACTAGATACTGTGTGCAGAGCATAGAACACTAGCTTCATCTTAAGAAACACTAACACGCAATCCCAATTGGCTTAACTGCTGGTGTCCTGGAGCAAACAGGTTAGTCATGTAAGTGACAGCAAGGGGGGGTTGAAGAGGCTCCATGATGTGAAGCCTTTCAGCCGAGGTGAGTAGGAGAAGCCTTCTGAGGAAGCGGTTTGGGAGAGTGAGCTGGAGAGGAAGGCAGGGATTTGCCAACAGAAGAAGCAGTTGATGCCAGCTTCCTGAAGGTGGGAGTGTACTTGGCTCCTTGTTGGACTTGACTCCAAATCTTGTGACACCATGTCATTACTCAATTTCTCAATGACAAAGACGTCACTCAGTTTTAAATTTGAGTCCCTGCTCCCAGGGTTTTAACTGTTTGCCTTTCCTTAAGATGTCAGTTCTGCAGACAAAGAGGATGGGTTGTTTTAGAATCAGCTTTGTGAGCCTCCTGCTCCTGCCTTGTGGGCCACTCCGAACCCTAGATCTTTAGGAGCTCACCAACTGCTTAGTGTTCTTCCTTGATTTTGTTGAGGTCGTTTAACCTTGCTAGCCTGTGAAGGGTCAGTCCCTGGTAGGTGAAAACTGAATGTAGACACCCAGGAGAACAGTTGGGAATAGAAACAGAATAACTCGTTGAGTTGCCTAAAAGTCCTGTGGTGGCATGCACGCACAGAAACAATTTAAAACTAGGTAATACTCAGCTCATAGCTGGATCACTCACTGGTATAGAAACAATGTTCTGTAGTGTCTGATCAGCTGGAGTCTCTGCTCACTCTGCCTGGGCATGGAAAAAGGAGAAGTGTAAGGAAGAGGGATGCTGTGAGAACAAAGGCCACACATTTCAACCGATATCACAGAAGAGTGCTTGTAGGAATAAATCATTTCTGGTGCTCAAGAGCGGTGAAGAAACCTCACAACACCTGTTCCTGACCTCTTGCCACACACCAGTGTATAAAATCAAGCACTCTGGAGGAAGGACGCAGGACTTCCTGAGGTAGTGAGAACAGAACATAAGAGTTTAATGTCTGAGGCACATGGCTAGAGCAAGTTCTGGCTCCTGAATGCAGCCCCCCCCTCACCACACACACCACCTAGGCAAAGAGCTGCCACAGACAGAATAAATGCAGGTCGCCAAGGGAGTTAGGAACTATGCAGACTAGAGTGAATTGCAATCAGAAACAAGGATTAAGTTGTTTAATTCTGAAGAGTTCTCTCCTAATTTTCTCAAATAAATGTCATTTCCAGTGATCCCTGTACTGAACATTAATACAATAAGCAAGCTGGCTAATAGAATGCAGAGTAATAATGGAATATTTCAGCAGTGAGTGTATCTAAATATCCATTTCAGGAAATAACATTTGTTAAAATGTGAAAATGGATAAAAAGAACAAAAGAAAAATATTGCTTTTTCTATTGTGTTTGAGGGAGTTTCATTAAGCCGACTACTTAGTGTGATCCAATGCTCCCTGGGAATTAGCAGTCTCAGAATTTGTTAGCAAGCTGCCAGCACCAAAAAGCTGCCACCTCTCTGTGTGTGCCTTTGGGAAGCAGGGTTGCAGCAAGACCGTGGACAAAGTGGACGGACAGCCGCTATCCTAAAGCAAGTGGAGTGGCATACAGGAGGTAGGCCCTCTTGGCTGCCTGTGGTACAATCCATTCTATTTGTTGACTTTTGGTAGATGTACTTTGTGCTCTGTCTCTGTTGGGAGAGAAGACACAAGAGACCCACATAGCATTCTCAGCCCGTGCCATTTATTGAAGTAAGTATAATTTATTTCTTTCTCTTAAAAAACTCATTCTCAAGACCAATAGCAGAAATGACATCAGGAAAGCATCACCCATATGGCCACAATGATGCGTCTTGATTGTCAGTGATTGATAGGTCATTTGGTGTTCACTTTGGGAAAGCAAATATGGAAGCAGAGGCCTGTGCTCTTATGGGGCATGAGGACTTCCAAATCTGACAGTGGCAGAGGGAGGGAAGTGCTGGGTGGACAGATGGACAAGCACCCATCCATGCCATTCAGGACTGGAGGGTTCCCCACATTCTAAAGCTTTGAAAGATTTGGGAAAATTGGGGTGACTTGAAGGTAAATAGACTAAGGTGAGCTGATGAATATACACACAGGGTAGTCTGGCCTTGACCTTGAGTAAAGAGGATGCTGTGCCTCTGTTCTTGTGGGTCCAGGCAGAATCATTTCTGATTAAGTGACATCTGGAAAGGTGAGCACCTAGAAGATGGCAACATCTGGAAAGGTGAGCTCCTAGAAGATGGCAAGACAAAGAAACCTGGACTGTTTCTGTCTAGGATGGAATCCTGTCACTTCCTCTGTCCCGAGGCAGCATTTGGAGTTTGTCTTTCCTAGACTTTAGAGCTTTATAGCCTGGAAGTGTAACCCTACAGCAGTTCAGAGTCATGGTTCATGGAAAATGGTGAGTGTGTGTGTGTGTGTGTGTGTGTGTGTGTGTGTGTGTGTGTGTGTTCCAGAGGTCGATGTCAGGTAACTCCCTCTACAGTTTTCTCTGTCTGTTTTTACTTTTTGGGACAGGCCTTTCATAGAACCCAGAGCTTTCTGATTGACTGGGCAATCTGGCTAGTGGGTCCAGGGGTCCTCCTATCTCTGTTTTCCCAGGGTGGGTTTATAGATGTCTGCCACCACACCAGGTTTTTTTCATGGGTTCTGGGGCTTTGAATACTGGTCCTCAAGTTTGCAAGGACTCTATCCATTGAGCCATCTTCCCAGCCCCAAGACCCCAAAGAATGAGAATTTTTAAAAAATTAAATTTAGTACTGTCACAAACTATTTTTATAAGCAAAACTAAACTATGATGATAAAATCAGAACAGTGGTTATTTATGGGCAAGATGAGTGGGAAGGGGTATTAATGAATATTCTGGGATGGCAAAAATAACCTATATGTCATAAGCATGAAAGTTACACAGATATGTGCATTTTTTAAAACTCAGAAAACTGTGTGCTTAAGATTTTTATATTTTACTATAAGCAACGATTTACATATTTTACTATAACCAAATCATGACACACTAAGCAACATTTAGAAAAAGGAAAATAAATTAACAATGTTACCCTTATAAGCATCCTTTAATTTAATTAAATCTTTGAATGTGTTCATAATTATTACATTATGATAAGCATTCCTAAAGTGGAATTTGAGGAATATATACACATTTGTATATGTAAATATATATGTATATACACATGTCTATAGGGTTTTTGATACACTTTGAAATTTATCTTTTGTAAAGGTACATTCTCAGGTTTTTACATGTCTATTTATGTGTGGTGTGCATGCATGTGTGTGTGCATGTCTGCATGTGTGTGGGCATTCATGCATGCAGAGGCCTGAATTTGATGTTGGTGACTGCTGCAATCACTCCTCACTGTGTTAATTGAGGCAGGGTCTTCCTGGACCCTAAGCTTCCCAGTTCTGCTATTCTGGCTAGCCAGTTTGCCTCGAGATCCCCAGCCTTTGTCTCCCAAGTGCTAGGATTATAGGCAGGATCCAGGACCTGCCCAGCTTTAATATAGGTTCTGGAAATCTACACTCTGGTCCTCACACTTGTCCTCACATTGAACCATTTCCTCAGCCCCTTTCTCCTTTTATAACTTGTGCTATTTAACTTTCTATCACTGTCAAAACACCCAAGATAAGGGAGTCACCCCCTTGAAGGGGAGAAGGAGATTGTGGGAAGGTTCCTGGCTTCAGGAGTTTGAGTCTGTCATAGAGGAGCATTTGATAGGGAAAGCTACTTACTATTCAGTCCATAGCAGCCAGGAAGCAGAGAGAGAGTTCACGTTTCTAACAAAGCTTCTCCCTCCAACTCACTAAGCTGTGAGTCTATGAGCAGATTAACCAGTTCCTGAGTCTAATGCCTTAGTGATTTAGTCAGCTTCTGAAGGTCTACCACTGAACATTGAGGACAAAGCTTTCAACCTATGAGCTTCTGGGAGATAGGTACTATTTAAGCCACAACATACCGTTAAAGTACTTGAGAATATACTTCGAAACCGTATCTATTGCAGATTCGTCTATTATTTATATAAATATCAATGGTATAACTTACTCTGAAATGCATAGAAAACAGCTTTCTTGAGAACGATGAATGCTACTCTTGTATGTCATACAATGGTATGATAATCAGCCTAGGTCTTTCAGGAGGTTTCCCCTGAGGACCTTATGTAAAGACAAAGTGGGAATGCTGAGTGTACAACTCACTGCTATTTCCCTGGGCCACACAGCTCTCCAGGTCTAGTACCAGGACTTCCTATGGGTTATGCTTGGAGCTCATGTTGTTTTGCCAAAACACACCACATAGACAATTCTGAGATCTACTGACTTCCAACCTACTGGAAGGCATGCCTACATCTCCCTCCCATGGCTCTCGCTGTTTGTCTAACTCTTCGATGCCCAGAAATCCCCTTCTAAAGGCTGAGGTTTTGAACCTCATGAGCCAGATAGACTTGGAGATTATTTCTGTTTCTCCCCAACTCAAACGCAGTTTCCACGACTGAAGCAGGAAGGAATGCTGATGTGGCAGAAGCAAACCATCCTCCATATTAAAATACCCAAGAAAAGGGTGCCTGCCAATTTTCTCTTTCTTTTTTCCTCTTTTTTTTTTTGGGGGGGGGGGGTTGAGACAGGGTTTCTTTGTGTAGCTTTGTGCCTTTCCTGGAACTCACTTGGTAGCCCAGGCTGTCCTTGAACTCAGAGATCCGCCTGGCTCTGCCTCCCAAGTGCTGGGATTAAAGGCGTGCGCCTCCACCGCCCAGCTGGTGTCTGTCAATTTTAATGCAGAATGCCGTTCTCAAAATGGGGTCTATAAATAAACTGAATCTGTACAAATGTTACCTTATGCCTGGCAGCAGCAGAGACACCAGGAGACCCAGGACTGGCCAGATAGGGATGAGACCCGCCTCACTCTACCAACCACCAGCATGATGAAGGGAAACTATTGACATAAGGCTTCGCCCCCGCCACTCTCAGTGGCCTCTGCAATGGGGGCACAGGGGTCACAGTGCACCTCAGACTTTAATCCCTCCAACCAGGAACCTGTGCACTGAACGTCTGCCAACCTTCAGAGCTGATTGGAGCCCAGCCTCCTCTGCCGCTCTGTCCCTGGTCTCTGGTGGAAGTGCTAATGACAGGGAAATGGCTACCAGCAGGAGGGACCTGGGAAGGCACAAGAAAGGCACCGATGGTGCAAAAGCCAATAATTAGCTCTCGGATAATCACAATTTTAAAGAATCAGAGTGACTTCGGGGTGGATAGCTCAAGGGATAATTGTCTGGACAGAAGGGAGGGAGGGGATGACCACCCAAGCTGGAAGAGCTAGGGACACCTGCTGCCAGTGCTCCCCATCCTCCGTTTCAATGACGTCATCTTCTGTCCCCTTCCCACCACCACTGTGAACCTGAGCTTTGGTGGCACCTGCAATCACACAGTCACATACTTAGGGAGACACGTGCCATCTTGTACCACTGATGCACTTTAGGAGACGCTGGCATAGAGTAGCTCCCCTCCCCTCCAGCACACACATACTAGGAGACCACAGACTTCAGGTAGCCATAAACTTGATGATCAAACACCACTGCTTGCTCCTGGCTACTTCACATCCTTTTCTTCTAGAAGAAATCACCTGGGCTCTGACTAGGTTCTGTGCTGGTCTATATGGATCACCTCACCAAATATTAAAAGTACAACATTTGAAAGAGGGCTGGCTTGTGCTGTTATCTCCAGAACTCCGTGACCTTGATCTGAAATCACATTCCCTTATTCTGTCTACAACACTCTTGACATCCTCCAAAAGCCGGTGATCACCCTGCTCACCCCCTTTTTGTTACTAAGCCCTTCCTACATAAAACTGAGTTCAAAGAAAGCCCTCCTTTGCTGTTTCTCTTTGAGGGCAGGAGGAAGATGGAGCCCTGGGAAAGCAGGCCTGTGTGAGTACACGGGGGAGGCCTTGATGATCAGATTGCCTTCCTGAGCCTAGTGCTGCTTAGGGCCTGCCCATGTGAGCAGAGGCGAAGAGACACCAAGAGCCAGGAAGGCCTGCTCCTTCTGGTAATGTCCAGTAGTTCTTAGAGAAAGCATTATGGTCCAGCAGCACTTGAAATGAGTATTATTGACTCTGAAAACCATTTTAAAATCTATAGTTACCAGCAATAATATCGACGCCTTTGTCTATAAAAAAAAAAAAAAAAAACAACCTTTATCTCATATCTGGCTGGCTGTAGAAGTATGTGACTTTAAATTATCTCTGACTCTGCAAGGTCAAACTCACAAGGCACAGGGAATGAATGGGGGGAAGCGTCTAAAGTTCACTGACCCACGCCGGGATTAACTTCCCAAAAGTCTCCTGCTAGTCTTGCTTCCCTGAAGAGAGCAAGTGAGTTACAGCCCCTGTCCTCAGCAGTGTGACGGGGCTGACCATGACCCGATTCTTTAAAATCCATTGCATACCTACTGGGTGTGACACCAGAGGAACCACTCCATGGTGTACCTGGGTTCTTTGGCATCCAAGGTGGCTTTCCAGGCTTTATTTGTTCATATCAGGTGACAGGTGGTGCTGAGAAGGTGAGCATGCATGAAAAACACCATAAAGGACGAAGGCCGCTGGAAGGGACTTGGGCTCCAGCCTGCAGGATCAGCTCCACAGGCCTGAGTCTGAATCCCCGTCCCTTCTCTGACTTGGGGCTAAAGTCTTAAATCTCCTTAACTTAAAGGGCGGTTGGGGTCATAAAAATGGAA
This sequence comes from Peromyscus maniculatus bairdii, assembly GCF_049852395.1. Lineage (NCBI taxonomy): Eukaryota > Metazoa > Chordata > Mammalia > Rodentia > Cricetidae > Peromyscus > Peromyscus maniculatus. Next base: position 5,148,413 of record NC_134870.1, read on the forward strand.
CCACAATGATGGTCGTAAATCACCATTTGCTGGCTCCCTTTTCTCACTGCAGAGACATAGCACTCTCAAATACCTCCAGAAATAATTCAGAAGCCCACCCAGGTGACACTCACACTTGCGTCATGACGTCTTGGAATCTCTCTGGCACCCACCATCCTTTCCCTTTCCTCTTGGGGCTGGTGGCAAAGGTCCATGTCTCTAAGTGCTACTGATTACCACTTGAAGACATTAGTGTGTCTGTCACATGCACAGGTACACACACACACACACACACACACACACACACACGCCTGTACACACACAAGAATGCGACCATGCCCCCCTCACAGGCGTGTACACACATGTGAGTGCACATACATGGTCATGATATAGCTAAGCAGTTATCAAGGGTGCTGGCTGGGCATGGTGGTTTAGATCTGTAGTTCTCGCTATGCAGGGCTAGAAGCATGAGGGTAGAAAGTTCAAGACCTGCTTCAGCTTCACAGTGAATTCAAACTGAACCCAGGCAAGTTAGTGAGACCCTGCCTCAAAATTAAAAGTTAAAACAGAGCTGGAGATGTGGCTTTGTGGTAGATCATTTGCCTCACACAAAGCTCTAGGTTCTATCACTAGTAATAAAAAATAGATCGATGACTCATTGCAATGAACATTTACAAGTAAAGCTGTTCGGACAAAAAGGTATATATACACTGTATGACACACGGAAGCTCCCAAGGCCACTACAACAAATGAGTATGTGATGGAGGCCAGCAAGACGGAGGAGCGAAGTGATTTTTTTCTTTTGCAGGGCAGGCTGCAAGGGTGGAGGCAGACATAGAGGGACCGGGAAATGAGTGGGATTGGGGTGCATGATATGAAATTTCCCAAGAATCAATACAAAAATGGTTCTGATGCTGAGTCGTGGCCAAGTTCTTGCCAATGTCATTTTTCGGTGTGTGGGATCGATGCTGCAGACTTTTGCCTGGACTCTGCTTACATTCGCTTTCCCTTCTGTTAGTGGCTGAGCAGTAAGGCTGCTGTCCCCCTTTCTACTGCACTCAACCTTTACAAGCAGCCTCTGTTCTCTGTCCTGTACCCAGACAGGAGGCTCCTTCCTGCATGCCAGCTCAGCCACTCCACAGTCCATGTGATCTGAGCACCGTCTCTCCCCTTTCTTCCCCCGGTGATGGTGGGTATCTGTGGAAGATGCAGTGAAGGTGGTTACTGGCTGTCCTTGGTGCCTCCCCAAGGGCAACGAGCGACTAGGAACAGATGATAGGAACCAGGCAGTGGTACCAGACTACTACGGCACCTCAAGTTCAAAGAAACTGTTGGGCATACTTGGACTTTAGGAAAGTCTCCTATGGGACCCGGAAGCTGACTCGGTGGTTAACAGCATGTTCTGTTCCTGCAGAGGGCTTGATTTCAGTTCCCCTCACCCATGTCAGGCATCTCACAACTACATGTAGTATCACCTCCAGAGAATCTCATGCCCTTACCTATACTCACATGCACATACCCACCCAGGCACACATATGCACGTATTTTAAAATGATAAAGTAAATATTTTAAATAAAGATACCATAGCATGTCTGACTTTGTCCTTGATGTTAAAAAGTAGTGCATGTGGCTAAGGATGGTAGCTTTCTGCGTCTCTTTCTTCTGTTTTTATTGGCTTCCATTTGATCCTGGCAGCACCCCTGCTTCACTGGTACTTTTGATCTGACCTCCTTACTCAACCCTTCCCACCTCCTGACAACCAAAGCAGAACAGAGATCTGCATGGGCCCTCATGTGAGCATCCAGAACCCTACTGCAACATGGCTGAGCATTTGCCTTTGAATGCTGATCGAGACAGAACTCTCTGGAATTCTCTTCACCTCTCATTCCCACTGGGGCAGTAACGGATCCCCAGAATTCCCAGGGTTGTTTGTTCATTTGGCCAGTGCCCTGCTAGCTGTCTCTTAATTACTTTAGTGTCTGTTTCCTTTGTCAGAGTGTTCGCTCCTCAAGGCCATGGAGTACCTTTCATTCTATACCACTGCACATAACAGATACCCTATAACTGTGCGAATACAAACACATTTGTCCAACATAAACATCTGATTCATGCTCATCTCTTCCCCCTCTGCTGTCTACATAATGACAGAACACACACAGACACACACAGACAGACACACAAATAGGAGCATGCCTTGAAATGCTTAGTGTATAAATGGCTGACCATGCCACTGCGCACACCCAGAACATTACAAGCCCAACCCCTCCTTGTCCTCCCAGGTGAGTATTTATATTTATGGGGAGTGACTGTTTTCACCTCTGCTTTTACAAGGAGAACAGCTGCATCTTCATCCCCTCTAAATTCCACTTCCTTCTTTTTAGTTGTGTTCTAGAAGAAACAGACAGAGTGGTCTGTTAAGGGATTTCATTTGGCACCCACTGTCCATTTACCTTTCTCCCCAAATGCGTATGCTGATGTTGGATTCTCATCACCAATGGGAGAATCAAGGGTCATGGCCTCTGGCAGAGAACTCATGAACAGGGTTGTGGCCTTATCGAAGAGACCGGGAAAGCTTTGCCCTTCTACCACATGAGAAGACAATTGCTTATGAATGAGGAACTGGCTTTCAGCTGCCTAGGAACCAGGAAATAGACCTGACTGAATATAAAATCTGCTTCCAGCTTTCAGGATTGTGGGAAATGGATTTCTGTTGTCCGGAACCACTCTGTGGTTCATGGTAGCTGTGATGTCTGTGATGTCATGGCAGCTCAGAAGGACTAGGGTGGGACATTTGAAGGCACGAATGAAAAGCCGTTAGAAGTCCAGACCAACAATTTTCAACTGTCAGGCTAGATCACTCCTCATAGCAAGAGACAGGAAATGAGAACTTGAAATAGGGTGTGGTGGCTCAGGCCAGAGGCAGAGGCAGGGAGGTCAGGAGTTCAAGGTTATCCTCAGAGATGAGGATGGCCCAAGGCCAACCTGTGCTCTGTGAGATGATGTCGTAAAATAAAAAGAGTAGAAGAAGAGGAAGAGGAGGAAACGGAATGAAATGGAATTTGGGACAGTGCTGACTTTACACTGAGGTGAGCGTCAACTTCTCTGGACCAACTGTTTCACACACACACACACACACACACACACACACGCACGCACGCACGCACGCACACTAAAGCATTCACTTTAGTGTAACCATTTAAATATAAATATGAGTGGCATATTGGCTGCAATAGACTTTATTATTTTTTATTATGACTTTTTCATTGCTTTGACATACAAGTCATTGTCCTGAAGGAAAATTGCCAACTGCTCCTAATCATGGCTGACAAATTATTTTACTGCTCAGGAAGCACCAACTTCTCCTTTGAGCCCTGACATCCCTCTCAGAATATGTTCTCTTAGTCAAAGCCCATCTGATTATACTCCACTCCAGCCCAAGTACTTTAAGAGTTATGCAAACAATTTTCATACAATTCTTACCAGCAGGGGTAAGAATTGGAGGCTTACTCAGACGGCATCTCTAGCCACACTCTTCCTCAGTTTTTTGACTAACTACCTATATTCATTGTTTTCACACAGTGTAAGCCTGAAGTGGCTTTGAGGTTCTAGCTGAAATATCCACAAGCAATTTCAACCATCTAATGGTTTCCCAAAACAAAATTCCCCCAAAACAAATCTGATGCATCCATTAACTGTAGAACATAAGTCAACTAATGAACAATTAGAACAAAGTTCCATCTTTTCCTATCATCAGTCATATCATCATGGGCTGAGGAATGGAACAGAATTTGGAAAACCCCATTCAGGAGGGTTTGAAAGGCAGAACAGGTTCTTCAAGAACTGGGGTGTGAGGGTAACTCTAAATATGTGGACAGCAAGAGCTAGGGCATTCTCTTTAAGGGCCAATCAAGTACCTTTAGACACAAGATCTCTATACATCTACTAAATTCCATCAGTAGTATACTCTGTCCAACATCAACATGTAAGTGAATGAGCATGGTCATGTTAAAAAAACAACCACCTCTTGGAGCAGAGGCCTCACAGACTGAAGCTACCATTCCATCTTCAGGTTACCATAGGGATTATTAACCATGATATTTCAGAGTCATGGAACTTGTAAAACGTCACACTTCCAAACAAACACTTTTTGTTACTAAAGTATCACAACTCCATATAGAATATTCATATAAGCTAGAGCCAGAAAACGAACACATTTACTCTGATACTAAGGAAATAAAATATGGTCCAGAGTTTAGTCTTTTCTTTGCCTATGGTTTTCCTTATATTACAACATACAACAACAACAAAAAACTTCACATTTTCTCTTATCATTTACCATGACACATATACCACTAATATCAAATGTGAGGCAGCAATATGCTGGCAACTGCTTAGCCTGCTCTCTGTGAGACACACACACACACACACACACACACACACACACACACACACACACACACACATTAAAGCAGCCTGGATTTAAAGTGCTTTTTGATTTTCATGGTGTAGATGTTCCCATCATGGTTGATTTCAGCCCACCACAGCCTTGTAAAATTCAAGTTTTAACACCTGATACTTGCAGGCCTATAGGAATCGTCTCCATCATATTACTGAATGTGAACACAGTAAAGATTGGGTCACTGTAGTAGAAAATTATAAGGTGTGTTACTTTTGCTTATGTTGTATTTGTTTAACTCTGTGAAGCTGTGTTTCTGTGCCTGTCTAAAACACCCGACAGTCTAATAAAGAACTGGCCAATAGCAAGGCAGGAGAAAGGATAGGTGGGGCTGGCAGGCAGAGAGAACATATAGAGGGATACATCTGGGAGGGGAGAGCTAGCTAGGATCAAGAGGGAGCCAGGGAAGGGAGGACTCAGGATCCAGCCACCCAGCAACACAACCAACAAGCCACAGAGTAAGAGTGAGATTTACAGAAGAGAACGGGAGAAGCCCAGAGGCAAATGGTAGACCGGATAAGTTAAGAAAGCAAAGGTGGCTAGAAACTAAGCCAAGCTAAGGCTGGACATTCATAAGTAATAATAAGAGTGTGTGTTGATTTATTTGGGAGCTGGGTGGCAGGCTCCCCAAAAAGAGCAAAAACCTCCAACAATAGGTCACTCTAAGACACATGCACGTTATCTTTACCTCTGTAGGCAGTGAACATGGAAAAGTCTTTCTTCAGATTGGCCTAAAACTCAAGTGTCTGATCAAGTTTTGTGCAGCATTTTAAGGTTTTAAAATTTATTTTCAAATGCATAAGTAAAAGCACTACCAACACTTATTCTCTTTGATAATAAAAGGAGAGATAGTTTTGACCACTCGGGGTTGAGATTACCATTCACGATCATGATAAGATCCAAAGATCCAAAAGGCCTTTGATCGTGGTAAGAATTTCATTCACTTGATTATTTTGTCTCTAGAAAGTCTTTTTATGGATCAATTAACAGATCATAGTCTTTTGTGTGAATTTTGCTCAATTCCTCCATCATTTTCCTCTCAGCAGATTGTTTATATTGTTTTGGATATTAACTCCAGGATAGCAGTTCTCTTAACACAGGTTTTGTAAGTATTTTTTTCCTCTGTTAGTTACTTTTTATTACAATTTAGTTAATAAAAGTTTTATTTATAGTAGTTTTATCTTTATGTGTTACTAACAAAATCATCTTATCTTTCCAAATTTTGCTGTTTATGCCACATTTACATTTTGTTTTAAAATAAATCTTATATTTGCCAGTATTCTCCCTTTGCTTCCTTCTTATTGTAGAGTATTTTAGTTCTTTCGAAAGCTATTTGGCATGTTGAGCAATGCTCTAATGCTCAACATTTTTTTGTTTACCAAACTTTCTAAAACACAGCTATCTGAACAATTAATATTTTATAGAGTATTTCAGAATATTGAGATTATTACATTTCAAATTTTTATATTCCTTATCTTCACAACAGGGGATGCCACATCTATTTTTAAGTGCTTTCTGGTTTCAGATACATTAAAAGTTCTTACATAAAGTGACTACATTCCAGATATATGTAAAAAGATAAATATGAATCATATCTTGTCCCATAGAAATCAGTTTTAGTTAAATTTTCTTTGTTTTTGTTGTTGTTTTGTCTTTGGAAATGGCTGGCCTAGACTGGCTATGTAGACCAGGCTGGCCTGGACCTCACAGAGGCACAGCATCTGCGTCCTCAGTGCTGAGATTAAGGGTGTATGTCGCTTCATCTGGCTGGCAGTTAAATTTTTTTTAAACCATCCATGTATTCACATTGAGTTCTTTCCTCCATTTTTAAGAATGCAATTTCTTAAAGCTAGTCTTAAATTATAAGTACAGCATTTCTAAATCTCTGAATGCTTTTAGAAGCAAATCCTAATACATTGATTTTATAAATTTTGTAATAATTCAATATTTCTCTTTTTATTTATAAATGTTCCAGTGTTTTTTTTTTTTTAATTATTCAATGCTTAAGAGTGAAACTGGGGTCTTGGGCATGTTAGGTAAGTGACCTACGACTAAGCTATATCCTTCATTCATTTAAAAAAAAATAGTGTATAATAGAAAGAGCTGTTGTATACACTAGAATCTATTCCCCACAATCTTAAACACCCAGAGATCCAGAACAAACTCTATCACTCCCGGAGAGAGCTAACAGAGCAGAAGGATAGATGCCTGGCTTTGGCTATTCTGTTACACACCAGTGGACTGTGGCCCTGGCAATAAAGGAGAAAGCCACCAACAAACAACCTGAGTGGAATCCACATTCTGCTGTTAGTGATGCTAATAAGCTTCAACCTCTCAATGCCTCAGTTTCTTCTTTGTAAAGTGAGAAAGCTGATTCTTAGTGTCACACTGAGCCGAGTCAGTTAGCAAAATGCATGAGATAGAAAGGCTACTCATTACAAGTTTCTTGCCCCGTTTGTCTCTTCCTCAAATGCAACTGCGTTGGCAGGCTGTTGGTAAGTTGTCCTTATACTTATCAGAAGTATCACATGGAGAGCATATGCCTGCTGCCCTACCCAAGTTTATTCTGTGTTCTCTGTGTATAGATACAGCCACATGCTCCCTATGTCCGTTACAACTCATTTCTTTTATTTTTTTCTTTTAATTCACACACACTAAAATCCATTCTTTATTTTATCCAATTCCATGCTAGTTAATGAACGCATCGGGCCAGAAGTCCATCAGCGCACTCACAACACAAAACACACACATTGCCCCAGGAAGCTTCCCAGCACTGTTCCTTTAGGGCAATGCCAACTTCCAGCCCAATCTTTTAGTTTTCCCTCTGTCCTTTCAATATTTCTCCCCATCCATGCCCAAATGTCAGATGAATGGTATCATACATCATCTAGACATTTACATCTGGCTATCTCTCATGTGACAAATTTGAGATTTATCAATGCTGTTACATTCATCAATAGCCCATCGTTCTTTATTAGCCAAGGAATAACAGTCTGCTGTATGGACTGATCACTGTCCACTCACCAGGTGGAGGACAGCTAGATCCTCTTCCCAGTTCTGATTGACTATGAATAGACTTGCTCTAAACATTTCCATGGGTTTTTATGAAGCCATAAATGATCATTGCTCATGGGTGAATAGCTGAATGTGGCATTCCACATCACAAAGTGTATATGTGCATATTTTATTTTATAATAAAACACCAATTTATTTCCAAACTGCCCACATCACCTTTGCCTTTATGCTGGTAGGAGGGCTCTAACTTCCCTCACCTCTGCCAGCACTTGGCACATGCATCTGGGGCTTTGTGTCCTTTGTTTATTGTTTTAATAGATACACTGTGGTAGTTCACTGTGCTTTTCATTTGGCTTACGTTAGCTAAATAATACTGGCTTTCTGTATCACCTAACCATGTTTTCAGATCCAGGGGTATTCAAATACTCTGTCAGTTTTTATTGGGTTGCTTGTCTTCTTGAACTTTAAGATTTTTGAAAAGTAGAGTTTGGATTTAAGTTTTTGTAAGGTAGATGTGTGATTTATATAAAATAAATCCATCAGGTATTTTTATTTTCTTAACATTGTTCTTTGTAGAGTGACAGTTTTTAAAATGTGTATGTGTGTGTCTGTTTTGTGACTTGGGTGATGGAGTCCAGGTTCCACCATTGTCGTATGTCTTCCTCAGACTCTCTACCTTACATCTGGAGGCAGGCTTGCTTGTTGAACCAGGAGATCATTTACTGGACTGACAGAAAGCTCCACATCCACCACCTCTGTCATCCCTCCCACCATTGCTAGTTCTGAAGCTATCCATACAGAACTCATGTGACCGCGGGGATTTGAACACAGGTCTTCATGCACAACAGGCACTTGACCAGCGAAGCCATTGCCCCAGGCCCCACAATCATGCATTTTTAACTCTGATAAAATTTAATTTATTAATTTTTTCTTCTGGATCAAGCTTTTGGCATCTTTTCTAAGAACTTGTTTTGAACAATGATTTAATTATATATGATATATATGTACACATTTATGAGAGAAAGGAGAGAGAAATGGAAAAATTGGGTTTTATTTTTAAGAATATGATCAATTTTAGTATTTTTAGATAAAGTGTGAGAGTGAGTGAAGACTCAATTTTGGCAGGTTGGTATGCCATTTATTAAAAAGGATGCCCCTTTTCGATTAAATTCCATTACAGTCCATCTTTGCCCAAAATTGGCTGATTTCAAATTTCTTTCTTTCTTTCTTTCTTTCTTTCTTTCTTTCTTTCTTTCTTTCTTTCTTTCTTTCTTTCTTTCTTTCTTTCTTTCTTTCTTTCTTTCTTTCTCTCTCTCTCTCTCTCTCTCTCTCTCTCTCTCTCTCTCTCTCTCTCCCTCCCTCCCTCCCTCCCTCCCTTCTTTCCTTCCTTCCTTTCTTTCTTTCTCTCTCTCTCTCTCTCTCTCTCTCTCTCTCCCTCCCTCCCTCCCTCCCTTCTTTCCTTCCTTTCTTTCTTTCTTTCTTTCTTTCTTTCTTTCTTTCTTTCTTTCTTTCTTTCTTTCTTTCTTTCTTTCTTTTTTTTGGTTTTTCAAGACAGGGTTTCTCCGTGTAGTTTTGGTGCCTGCCTGGATCTTGTTCTATAGACCACACTGGCTTCAAACTCATAGAGATCCACCTGGCTGTGCCTCCCAAGTGCTGGGATTAAAGGTGTGCACCACCACTGCCCTGCTTTCTTTTTTTCTAATATAGCAATTAACACTACTTATTATCTAAAAACTGCATTCGTTATAGTTAATATATTTTAACATCTTGTGTTTTATTTTTCTTCAGTCACATATAAATGTTGTGTTGATCATTAAGTTTACTTTGACCAGTGTCTTTTAATTTTTAAATATTTGTACATTTTATAATGTCTTTCTGTTATCAGCTTATAATTTAATTCAGCTTTGACTACAAAACTCAATTTGCATGATTTCTGTTCTCATTTTGTTTTGCTTTTGATTTTTTGCCCTAAATGTGGTCTACTGTGGCAAATGTTCATGTGGGGCCGAAGTAAATGGGAATATTTCTGCTGTTGATGGAGGAGTCAGTAAATAACAAAAGGTTAGTATGTCTGCGGTGTTTGTACTGCCTAAGCCTTCTGCTTCTTCATGACTTGTGCTTTCTTCTTTCTTTTCCTTTTTTCTTTTGTCCCAACTTTACCAATTAGTGAGAAAGAATTCCCAGCAGTTGTGAATTACTTTTTACTTTATATCAGTTTTTTTATATGTGTGTGTGTGTGTGTGTGTGTGTGTGTGTGTGTGTGTGTGTAGTTTAAATATCTTTTATGAAGTGAGCATACCTTTAAGATTTTAGGCATTATTGAAGGCTTTTTCTTTTTATTTTGCATAATGTTCTTCCTCTCTTTATGATACCTTTACTTCTGTTGACACTAATTAGCATCTACATCTTTCATCTGATAGGATTAGAATGGGACTGTCTTGTGGTCTTTCATTCTTTACCCATCAATGTGTCTCATATTCAGGGTAATTCTCTTACATGTAAATCTGATTGGGTCTTCCTTTTTAAGTCACCCTGACAATCTGTTTTAGTTGTTGTGTTTAGACTACAGAGACAATTGGGTTGCTTGATTGTGAACCTTCTTTTGATCTGCCCATTTGATTTTTTTTCCTTTTCTGCCTTATAATGTTTAATTGATTGTTTGCAGGACTCTCCCTGACTTCAGTATGTCTAGAAGATACTACAGGATTCATAACTTGTATGTTTAATTGATCAAATCAGAGCCTATTTTCAAATAATACTGTACACATTTGTGTATGAATATTAAAATAACATACATATTTTCAATTCCTTGTTCCCAAGATATTATCATTTTGCTAAAAATACAAAATACATTATAAGAAATAATGAAGCATTTAAATAATATTACAATACAAATTGTATTAGTATTACTAATGTGCTTAGTAATTCAAAGTGGTAAAAAATGGATTTTACCATCTGCACTTGTTCATTTCTGGCAATCTTTATTTCCTGTGTAAGTTTAGATTTCTTTCTGGAATTGTATTTATTTTCCCCAAAGAATTTCTATTATTTCTTCTGAAAGTGTAGGTCCTTTGGAAATTAATTTCTTCAGTTTGTTTTCCTGAAAATGTCTTTGTTTCTGCTTTACTTTTGAAAGATCCTCCTCAAGCGTAGAATTCTAGGCTGTCTTCCTCCCCCTCTCCCTCCCTCTCCCTGCCAAGCCACCCTCCATACCCCCCTCCCTCCCCTCTTTTGTTCTTTCAACTTTCAGGACTTATAAGACGGCATTCCATTGCCAGGTGACTTAGGCACACTTTTGTAAGAAATCTCCTGTAACTCTTTGACTCCTGATACATCTTCTAGCTACTTAAAAATTTTCTTTGTTATTGTGAAGTTGAAATGTGACCTATTTATCTAGTAATTGTTTTCAAAAGTTATACATTGAGGTTTTCATGTCTGTGGCTTACTGGCTACCCTTAACTTTGGAAATTTCTCAGATTTTTATTTTTATTATTTCTCTGTTTTCAGTCTCTTCTGTTGTTGACTGGTTTTCCTCTTGGCTTGTGACTCTGCCAATGGGGCCACCAAAGCCTGTCCTCATCTGTGTACTGTACTATTTTCTTTCACACATTTCTACTTCACCACTTCTTTTCATTTCCATTTTTCTACTGAAGTTCCCTTGATACTCTTCATTTTCCCCACACTTCCCCCGCTGACTTTCAAGTATTGATCATAATTACTTAAAACTCCTTATCACATAGTTAACTTTTTATATCATATCTGGACTCATTTCTATTATGCATTTACATTGTAACTTTTTCTATATATGCAAAAGCTTTCAAAAGTTGTTGTTGAAACCCTGGCCTTCTGTACAGGGCAGTATATACTGAGGCAAAGTAAACAGCATTTTAAAAAATGGAATCAAGCACAATGTTTCTTTCTATGAGGTTTTTAGTGTGGGAGGGAATCTGAGTCAATATGGTTAGGAATAGAACTAGTCATGGTGTTCAGTGAGCCTTTGATGGCACTCCGGGAGCTCCAGCCTTCAGCTTATCTCCTTACACATTGTACCTTTCTCAGGGGGGTTGAAACTGTCTGCTCCATCCTCAATGTTGAGACAACGTCTAAGTTCTGCCTACACTCCTGGAGGTATCACTGTTACTCAGATCATGTGGCTGGGGGTGGTGGTGGTGTGCTAATTAGATTTTCATCACATGGACAAAGATAACCAGGATAAATGGCTAAAGAGGAGGCCATTTGGCCCGCAGTGTCGGAGGGTTCAGTCACGGTGGGGAGGACAGCACAATGGAGAAACTTAGTTACGTCGTGGTGGGCCAGGAAGCAGGGAGAGGAACGCTGATCTCTACTGACTTCGCCCCCCTTGTATTTAGTCTGGGGTCCCAGACAGGAGGACAGCGCCACACTCATTCAGAGTGGTTTCTCATCCTTCTGGAAAGGCCCTTATGAACACACCTGGACACGTGATGTCTGGGTGATTCTAAACAGAGTCCAGTTGACAAAGAAGAGTGACCACCATAGTGGGTAAGGGGCCTGTCCTCCGCTGTGCTTCCTGAATTGCAGTCCTGTGCAGGCTGTGCAGATGGGGTCCAAGAACGGGGTCCCCTCAGTGTTCTGCCCCTCCTGCAGGTGCGGCTCTCCTCTCAGCCAAAACCCTCCTCTTCTCCCAAGGGAAGAAGTTCGTGCTCCACTCTGAGTGTCCAGCCAGAGCACCCAGGCTGATGATGTTCCTCGCCTCCCTCGTTGTAGTTCAAGGTTTCTGCTCAATGTCTGCCTCATAGCAGATGCCTCTCCTTTCTCCACGCCGCGTCCCACAGGGATAGCTTCTGGGGCTTCTCCAATCTATTTTCGTTCTATCCGCAGAAAAGAGACCGAAAGTTGGAGCAGATGTACTCTGTATCGGTTGTCCTAAGAAGCTACACGTTCTCTCCAGGTCTATCCTCCTCAGTATCCACTGAGTTATTAATAAGCATGATGAAATTTGGTATTTGTGTTTGGCCACATTGGGCTCAAACAAATGCCAAGTTCCCATCTTTCCTGAAAGTCTTTGAATCCCATTAGCTATGAGACTAGTTGGTTTCCAAATGACCTTAGCGTGTTCACGAATTTTACAAAATTATGAACTTGAAGCTTGTCCAGCTTTGGTTGTTGGTCAGGAGGGTAAGTGGTGATCTTTCTATCTCTTCGTGTTCTAAGCGGAAAGTGCATATAGCTTGTTTTTAATTTCTTTGTCTTTCTCCCACTCAAACATTTTTAGCTTCCGGCTGTAAATATTTTAGAATTATCCCTCTGTTCTTGACATAGTATTGTGATCCTTCATCTTTTCTGCCCATGTTTTTCTTCTGATAGACAGAACTATATTGTCATTAGTTGGCATTTTCTAGCATTTTTCACGTATAAAGTATTTCAGAATTTTTTAAACAGTTTTCTCTGTAGTAAACTGCACAGGGCGGAAGAGCGGCATCTGTCCTTGTTTGGATGACGGAACTAAAACAGGGAGATGTCACCATTTATCTAGGATCAGGGCAAAGCCATCTCAAAATGTTAAAAGCTAATGTGTTAGTTATTTTAGGCACGGGCTCTGATATTTCACTGGGGCAAAACTGCTGGAACCTTCTTCTCCAGAACCACTGGGAGGAATCGAGCCTCACTGGAGCAGTTACAGCAGTACATTTTAATGTATTAGGAACATGACATCCAAACTACACCCAGATGAGCCATCTTTGTGGTTTCTGGAGAACCCTGCCAGTCTTTTTGGGGTGCTGTCCCGGGAGCAGGGCAGGCTGTGGGAGATGGAGAACAGCTTCAGTCCTTCTCACCTTCAAGTCCTAGTAGGCAGCAGACAAAGAAACAGCGCCAAGAAGGGCCAGAGTGGAAGAAACGGAGTTTCATGCTGGGCTGAAAAGCCACTTCTTCATTTTCCCTGAGGGAGTCTCTTCCTTCAAAGCCATGGGCTTCCTCGGCAGTCGGGCACCAAGGTTCCCATAGCCTTCTCGTTGAACCACCTTTGGTTCCAGGCCCTGCAGGCCCAACTCTTGGTTTCACTTTGAGTTTGTCTTCTGTTTATCAGTGTCTTCCTAAGAGCACATTCACACCAAATCATGTCTGAGTAATCACAGCAGAGGTAACTGGTTCTACATCCTATGGCTTGACAGAAACAGGCACACAGTGGAACTTTTGAGCCACCCAAGATCAATCATTAGCTTTTAATGCAATTTTTAAAGTTTTGGTTTTAAACAAATAAAAAGATGACTGAAACAAGTCCTTGATCCCTTTACTTTAACTATTCACAGCCTGTACTCTTAGTCTTAGCAAGGACTACAACCTGAGCAAAACATACAGTAGAAGATGTAACATTGAGTAGAACATGGGCTTGTAATCCTGACACTAGGATGGAAGAGACAGGATCAAGAGTTCAAGGTTATCCTTAGCTACATAATGAGTTTGAGGCCAGTCTGGTCTGTATGAGTCCCTATTACACACACACACACACACACACACACACACACACACACACACACACTCATACAAAGAGAAACAGAGAGACCCTTTACCATAACAGTGTCACATAGAGAGGTGTATAGAAATTGTTCTGAGCTCAATTACCAGAATCCTGCTAAGACATCATTTTCCTATGGCACTGTGGGAGCAAAGTGCCTGTAAGACTGAAGAAGACAATGGGATTACCATAGGACCCTTCCTCATGACACCATACTTATTTGTGGTATGTGGGTTTGTGTTGGCACAAAGGAAAACAGAAAGATGCAAGATTGCTTAGACATTAATTGCTTTGTGGGTCACAGACCATGAATAGAAGAATGGTTCAAGATAGCTCATTTGGTAAAGCACTTGCTGTATAGAATGTGGGCTGAGCTTGAGTCCAGAGCTCACAGAGAAGGCCACATGTGGTGGCTTGTGCCTGTACTCCTAGTGCTGGCAAGTGGAGACAAGAGGACTCCCGGAGCACAAAGCAAGTCTTGCTTGATCAATGAGCTCCAAGCACTAGATCTTAGTTGTGTTTCTATGACTGTGCTCAGACACCATGATGGAAGCAACTTATAGAAGAAAGAGTTTATTGGGGGCTAACAGTTTCAGAGGGTTCGAGTCCATGACTGTCATGACAGGGATCACAGCAGCAGGCAGGCAGGTACGGGACTAGAGACATAGCGGAAAGCTTATGCCTTTATTCACAATCCTGAAGCATAGACAGCTAAGAATGACCTTTTTCAAGCCTCGGCGAAGCCCTCCTCCAAGGACACACCCCTTCCAACAAGGTGACACCACCTTATCCTTTCCAAACAGTCCCACCAACTGGTGACCAAGTATTCAAGTATATGAGCCCATGGGGGGCATTCACATTCAAACCACCACAGAGCAATACAGAAAGATACCAAACACAGAACTATGGCCTCCACATATGCACACACACGTGAATATACACACAGACACATACATGCCCACACCCCTGAGATCTCATGAGGAGTATGTACCTTTCAGACAAATGAAAGAGCTGAATGAAGCCAACCTAAATCAGTAATGACATATCCCGGAAGTCAGACTGAGGAAAGGGCTGTGGGTAGTGTGTGGATAGTGACATAAATAAACTAGAGAGAGGTGACATATGAGAAATAGGACAATTCTAAGAGGGAGAAAGCACCCCACATTCATCTTACCTACTAATACAACTAAAAGATTTGATCCAAATACATGGAATTTAGATGTGAGGCCCTGGGGAGAAGGGTCAGTGGCTACCCAGGGCCATTAGTAGGTCAGCAGGACTGGACCTACCGTGAGTCTACTATGTGTTCACCTCAAGAAGGCTCAAGTTCAAGAAGAATTCAGCCCAAGTCTAGGATGATTACCAGCTACACAGAGAAAAGTCCAGGAGAAGCCCTCTGGCTCTCACCCCGAGAATGAAGCAGAGGACCTCTGAGACGCTGAGAGTGAGGGAACCCCCAGTTTGCTTCTGACATTACCATATTATGTATAATACATATGAAGATGTATACCACATGTATGTGTAATACACATGCCAAGAACGAGACATGAAGATATGCTTCACCAATGAGGATTTGAAGAGAACAAATAAGCACCTGAAAGATATTCTGCATCATAAGGAAATAAAATTTAAAATCATGATGTGGTACCTGCTCATATACCCACAGTGGAATGACTCACACGAAGTGATGGCAGTGTGGACAGCTAGAGAAATGTGACTCATCGATCAACAGGAACATGCTTTTGATATATGTAAAAACTAGGGTACGGCAAAAACATTTTTCTGTGTAAAATAAGAAAGCCAGCTTCAAAGGTTGCGTGTCAGATGGGCATGATGAGACATGCCCATAGACACATCACTTGGGAAACAGACCAGGAGGTTTGCAAATTGGAGGGCAGCCTGAGCTACCCATTGAGATACAACCGCAAAACAAAACAAACAGTTTGCACATAATAGAATTACATTTATTGTTTTTATTTTTGAGATTATAATGTAATTGCAGCATTTCTCCCTTCCCTTTCCTCCCTCCAGACCCTCCCATATAGCCCTCCCAGCTTTCCAGTTCATGGCCTCTTTTTTCATTAAGCATAATTTTACATGTTATTGTATCTCTATCTCAATCTGTCTGTCTGTCTATCTATCTTTCTTTCTTTCTTTCTAATTGTATGTATGTATATACATACATACTACTTGCATGTGTGATTTCAGAGCTGACCATTTGATACTGAATAACCAGTCAGTGTGCTCTTCCTTAGGGAAGCATATGTCTTTCACACAGCATTCCTTAACTGTCTATAGCTCTTCTCATAGGGGTGAGGCCTTGTGGCTTTTCTTCATCCACTTTGGCATGTCTATTGGTGTCATCCTTGGTCCTTGTTCAGCTCATGTTTGGGCAGTCATGTTGATGAGGTTTTATGGGTGTTGTGTCTGACATTACCAGGAGACACAGTCTCACAGAAAACTCCCTGATCCTCTGGCTCTTACAGTCTTTCCTCTTCCTCAATGTTCCCTGAGCCTTAGGTGTGGGCATGTTTTCTATCCCTTGGGGCTGGTCTCTACAACTCTTCATTTTGGTAGCTTGTGTTTTTCTATGGTGCTTTCCGTCTGTTGCAAAGAGAAGTTTCCTTGATGAGGGATGAAGACGACACTGATCTGTGGATGTAAAGACAACTATTTAGATTGGTGTTAGGGATGATGCTGGTTTAGTAAATCAGTGATGGTAGGCTCTCCTCCAATGCCCATGACTTCACTCTCACCGAGTAGTTAACTGGGTCTTCAGTACCAGGCATGCTGTTTTCCTCTTGTTAGAATGTCTTAAGTCCAACTAGAGAGTTATTGGTTAGCTGAGGTGTGGGTGTCACTATGCCCCCTTAGGGTTATCATGCCATGGTGCTCATTGCAGTTCATAGGTGTCATAGCAGGGTGGGACCGTCGGTTGCCTCTCTCCTTTAAAGCCTGCATGGTGCTTTCTGATACCATGAAAGCTAGTCCTCAGGGAGAGCATCCAGGTCGGTTCCAGCTCAGAGGTCTCCGTGCTGTGTCCAAAATGCATGGTGTCTTCAGCAATAGGGACTTACTTCTTGGGGGTAACCAAGGGCAACAGCTACCGGCTGTATGTTTGGGAGTCTCTTGGGCAGCCCTGACCAACAAGCCATTAGAGGGCTTCTCGTGTCTGGTACTGGGCTTTCTGTTAGGGGACCTTTGGCTCTTGGAGGTATTGTCAGTCCAGATGGGAAAAGTTCATCTAAATGTGTGTATTTATTTACAATAATTTTGTAAATAATTTGTGTATTACGTGTTTTTCAAAAATAGTCAGTAATATTATTTGTTATGGCTTTTTTAATACTTTCTTATTGTTATTGGTAAAATTACACTTAGATGGATCCAAAGATAAAACTGTAGGTGCTAAAAAAGAGCATGGAGATTTTATTAGAGGAAGCAGAATGCTTTGTTTCCTCTTCTTTGACTGTAGTGCTGCTTATATTAACCTATACATATATTAAAATCCATAGAAATGGTTTACCCCAAGAGTCACTTTTAGTCTGACAACTTACACAATAGTTTTTCAAAGAAATGCAAAATTATTAACTTTTTTGTTTTGTCTTTTTTTGTTTATTAGTTTGTTTTAGATTTTGGTTTTTGAGATAAGAATTCATTACAGAGCTTATTCCCCCTGAACTTGTGATCCTATTTCCTCAGCCTCTTGAATGCCAGGGTTACAGATGTGAACAACCACAGCTGGCTTTGGACTTTATTCCATAGTATTCACTTCAAGTCCAGGAGCTAGAGTCATCAAATGACTAAAGACCAGTGCCACCAGCTCACTAAATCCTGGCTCCATACCTGGACCTAGGAATACTGTCAAGTGAAAGGCAAAATACTTTTTTACATTTATTTATTCATTTATTGTGTGTGTGTTTACAAGCTATGACACACAGGTCAGAGGACAGCTTGCAAGAGTTGGTTCTCTCGTACTATGTAGGTTCTGGGGCTCCAAATTCAAGTTGTCAGTAACAAGTACTTTTACCTATTCAACCATTTTGCTGGGCCCCTAGACAAAATCCTTTATATGAGTAGCTAGCTGTTGATGGCCAACCAGTAAATCCTTGGTGTCCCAGAGACATTTGTTTCTGATTTATGCACACTGCCCTCAAATCCCTAAGGTGCATTGAACAACTGTTTTTTTTTTTTTTTTTTTTTACTGCTATGCAGACTGACTGCTGGGCACCATTTTATTTCACATAGAGTGGACCCTGCCTATCTTGGGATATTTGTATGTTATCACATGGCCTGCTCTGGTTCTGTTTATGAATTCTATGCTTCCTGATCACTTTGACCACAATCACCTCCCAAACTAGGAACAGATTTGTAATCAGATGTTTCTTTCCTGCCTGCCAATTCCCAAATAACCGCTCAGAGGATTAATATAAACTATAAATGCTCAGCCAATAATTCAGGCTTATTACTAACTAGTTCTTACAACTTAACCCATTTCTATTAATCCTTGTCCTGATCCAAGGCTCATAGCCTTTACCTCTATCCCATTTTGTATGTCTGACTCATTCTCAATCTGGCTGGTGACTCCTCTGACTCCACCCTTCTTTATCCCCCTTCTTATTTGATTTTTCTGCCTAACTTTATCCTTCCTGGCTATTGGCCAAAACAGCTTTATTATTAACCGAGAGCAACACACATTCACAGTGTACAGAAGGATCATCCCAGTGCACAGATTTTTAAATGACACCTTCATATCTCTATTTCCTTATTGTTTGTGTCTTTCTCAACACCCCACTTTGTGGATCCTCTATGTGTGCTTGCATGTGTAGTAAGATGGCCAGTTATATGATGCTGAATGAGGTCAAGGACATTGTATATGATTTCTAATGGAATTTTGCCATGACCAAAGCTCAGAGAAACCTATTCAAGGCCAGGACCCTTCAAAATTTCTTTTTGCCTCTCATTCCCAAGGCAGGCAGGCTTTTGGGTGATGTTGACCATGCGATTCCCTGCCAGCACTCACCATGTCCTTCTAAATCATAATAACATGTCTGTTAGAACTGCCTAGGATGAACTCATGATCTACTTCTATAAAGCAGTTTTTAGAACAGTGCCACCCTTCCTCATCTTGGGACTTACAGCAGGGCTTCTGCACCAACTATTACAGTCTTGTGGATTGGATTTAGATTTGGCTGACATCATGAATGTCTTTCATACATCAGACACTGGTATGCACCGCCTCATCTGACCAAGACTTCCTATCACCTTAAACATATTAATTGCTAACTTGCATCAGTTATTGCATTAAATTCAGGAGCCTCCCAAACATCTCCTAAGGGATCTACTTCAGCATGTATCTTGTGTGTATTGAAGGGAGAACAGCCTCAAGCACACAACTATATTTAACATGAAAAGGAACCCAGCCCACCATGGTGAAATGAATGCAACATCTTGATTTTCCCTGGCAAAGCATTGCTGGTGGTTCCATTGGTTTTTTCCCCATGAAAATTAGCTAACAAATGATAAGGGATATGCTATTGATTTTTGTTGTGGGCAGATCTGTCACCGCCCAGAAGCTTTGGACAAACTTGAGCTGTAGCCTTTGGCTAAGCCAAGTCCGAGTGCTGAGCGTAAAGATGTTTCTCCCTCATCACAGGAAAGCACAGTTAAGCCAATGCTAAGGCATGGGGTGTGGTTGTTTATTCCTCTGCTTAAACTACTGACCAAGTCAGTTTGGAAGCATTATCTCCAAGTTGCTTTCAACAGGATTTGGGTGTTTCCCTTCAGTTAGAATATCACCCCCTCCACTGGAATCTTTATTACATCACACTAATCTAATTTAAATGCATTTTTACTGTACTTGGCTTAATGAATGTGGAATGTGTCACTATGAAATTGCACCATTAATTTGATAAATAGGACTTGAAGGTATAATTTTTTCCAGCATTGCAGACTAATGAAGCTAAAATACATATATAATAAGAAGTGTAAATAATAAATTATTCTTAGGAGCAAAAAAATTAATTAGATCTTACCACAAATTGCATTTCAATGTCATTTTCTCCCCCAAACAACGGACTTTCAAACTATTCGGAACACCATTGTAAAGCTTGGAAAGTTTCTCAAGTGACTACCTTTCCAACCGGGGAATCTGCTGTAAGAAACTGCTATTGTTCAAAAAGTCCTTTTAAGATGCCAGCGCAGATCCCCTGTTGTCTTTTCTACTGGGCATTTAGAATGTCTGGATGAATTAATCTGCTTTAAGTTTTGAGGTTTGATTTATTCATAAAGACTCCTGGAATCCTTTCAGACACTATATTGTGGAGATGGAAGAAAGGGGGGTGGGGGAGAGAGAAAGGACTTCATATGAAAATTTGTAAGTAAAGGTGACAGAATTCCATTTCCGTTGACTTCTGACTTCTGGGAAAGTTTTCCAGCAAGCTTGCTTTTCAACAGGAGCAAGTCTGCACGGCCTGGAGGCTGAAGGATGGTCAGCAGGTGGAGCGGCCACACCCAGTTACCTTTCAGGTGAGCAAGCTTGGGAAGATAGTCAGAGAATCCTCTGAATAATACACACACAGAACCCAGAGACAAGACACTGCTCCAAACGAGAGGCCCTTTCTGGGGTGGAAAAGAAGAAATTGTGTTGCTAACTAGCATAAGTGGGTTTGGTTGGGTTTCAGTTCAGAAGTGGTGGCTTTCCAGTTTGTACATATTAGCCAGGAACCCTCAGGACCATAACAAAATCTTTACTGAGGAGATCAGATGCCAACTGTCCAACATACAAAGACTGCAGAAGCCAAGATGCATGGCACGAGGCTGCCCTTTTGGAGACTGGAGGCTTTGATTTTAGCATTTCAATGTATGAAGTTTTAAAACCAACTGTCATCACACAATAATCAAGATTTTTAAATTTATCAGATGCAAAGAGTTTTTAGTTTCATTGTCAAGAGGATACTAAATGATTCCTCACGGAATAGTTCCAGAGAAAGGGGGAAGAAGCTGTTGGAAGTAGAGTGAACAATATGGGGCCCAGCCGTCCCTCCTTTGGTCTCCAGGTCTGTGCAATCACAGACAACTTAGTCATGCTGCTCTTCCCTGGCCCGATAAGAGACCATGGGCCAAACACCGTCTTGGGCCTTATTTTCCATTCCTAGTGTGTAGTTTAACAAGCAATGTTTTCATTCCTTGTTATTTGATTTGAAGCCAAAATTCTGACGTGGTTATCAGTTTGGTTGCCAGATAATGCATTAAACCTTACTAGGGGTAAACATAATGATCTTCATTAAGCCTTTCAACGAACCACCTCCTGTTTCTTCAGGTCGAGAAAAGCATTGACAAGGAACAGTGTGGAAGCCTCTTGGAGCTATTTTCTTCTTGAAACCGGGGGAGGGAGACATGAGTGGCAGCTTTTAGGGGGCGAATGAAAGTTAGGTAAACATAAAAGGTTTTGTAAGATTTCCTTTCCTAATGGCAAAGTTTTACAGCAATAAATCACCATTCAGTCAATACCATTACTTTTGGAGCATTATATCCCCTCATTAAAGCGCATAAACAATTATATTTATTGAAGGTAATGTACTGTGTAGTGCATTATAACGATGCTCATTAACATATGTAATCATCAACTGAATGGGCTTTACTACAAAGTAAACTGATAATGGCATGATTACACACTGGGTTATTAACTTTTCCGTCTTAAGATAATAAAAGGTGCTAGAAGTAACAGAAAGCACACAAGCATTGGACCTCATCTGTGAGTTATGAATTTCAGACCAATCCCAAGCTCAGGGAGGCACACACTCTGGAGCTGTCTCAACAGTGTGCAGAGCATCACACACTACTTTGAGGGTGGGAGGGAGTCCAGTAGGAACTTGCAGACCCACTTCCACAGTGAATTCCACAGGTGACTGCTCCAGCTGATATGGTAGCTTCATGCACTCATCCTCTGGAGCCCTGGACTTCTATACTAGATTCTGACAATATTATGCTCTGAGATAAATGGACAGTTTCTTTCAAAACCATCCCTTGGAAAATGTCACTGGAGAGGTATTTGGCTTATGGAGAAACAGTGAGAAAAACCGAGTTACAGTCTACAAAAGTGACAGCCATAAAGGGTCCAAGACAGGAAGGTGGAGACCACAAGTGCTGGCCCACACTTGTAATTCCAGCACTCGGGGGTGTGGCAGGGGCCATCGCCAGGAGGTTCAGGCTAGCCTGGGCTACAGAGTGAGATCCTGTTTCAAAACAAAGCAAACAAAAACCAGGAGCTGGGGAGATGGCTCAACAGTTTCTTAACTCACTGCTCTGCCAGGGGATTCTCAGGTTCCATTCCAGCACCCACAGCAGAGAGTTTAAAATCAGCTGTAACCTCAACTCAGGAGGATCTGACACCCTCTTCTGGCCTCCAGACACCTGCACATGTATGGCAAACACACACACACACACACACACACACACACACACACACACACACACCAATAAAATCTTCAGAAAAACCCAACAACAATGAAAGAAGAAGATACTGTTCTTAAAGGTACGTATTAACTATGCCTACCTCAGGGTTTAGTTCTCTTTTGATGGGAAGATACTTTATTACAACTGGAAAAACTTGCATAAGGCCTATGTCTGCTGTAACTGTTTAATCTGGGTGACCAGAGCCCAGTGTTTATCATTTGCCTAGAGAGTTATCCTTCACATAGTAGAAAAATTCCTTATTTTATTTTTCATTTTATTTTTGAGATAGATTCTCACTAAATTTCCTGGTTGAGCTTTTGTCTATAGAATTTATTCTATACCCTAGGCAGGCACTGGATTTCTGATCCTCCTGCTCTAGCCTCCTTAGAAGGGAAGATGACAGGCCTACATCACCAGGCCCAAATCCAGTTAATTGATTTTGCCCATGCCATCATTATTATGTTAGAGGATGCCATTGTTCCTCATGCAGATGTAAGTTTTCAAAATGAATTAGAAAATAAATATGGATAATGTAATAATGTATGTGTATGTACACACACACATAACCATAAAAATATGACAAAAAAAACCACAATTTCATCCTTCCAGGGTCAACACTCCATCAAGGATCAGGGAGGGGCTCGTGGGGCCCCACCCCTAACTGAGAAGGCACTGCAGTTGATGGCTCCTGGGGAGTAATTTTCCTCAGTGGTGTCGCCATTGGCACATTGTCCACGTTCCCCTGAGTAGCTCTGGCCACATGCTCATGCAAGCAAGCCTAATTAAACTCAATAACTCGATGGGTCATAGAAGGGAAAGGAGACTCAGAAGTACTTCAGAGGCTGGTGGAGACGAAGCCAGTAAGAGTAAATGGAACGGTGATAAGGGGTGTAAGAAATAGTAGCATGAGCGATTACGATCAAAATATATTATGTAAATGTATAAAATTGTCAATGATATATTAGAGAAAACAAGTCTCGTGAGATGGCTCAGCAGCGAGTGGGGTTTGCTGTAGTGGGTAGCTGTTCCAGCTTTGACCTGGAGGTACTACCCCCATTGAGGCTTCGGTAACTGTCACGCCTACAAGGCTGGGCCACGACAGGAGCCCTTAAGACCTGAGATCCAGATGTACCGGCTCTCTTGGTTCCTGGATCCTGGACGCTGGAGGTAGACCGAGCAGAGTTCTCCAGAGAACACCGCCGGACTGAGCTACACCTTTTCCAGACCCTGTAACCTATCCCTTTACTTGTAAGTTACCCCACAAAATAAACCTCCCTTTTAACTATGTGGAGTTGCCTTAATACTACAACCAATAGCTTGCTGCCAAGACCTATGACCTGAGTTCAAATCCCAGGATCTACTCTCCAAAGATGTTTCTGACCTCCTCATGCACACTATGGCATGTATGAGTACACACACACACACACACACACACACACACACAAACACAAACACATTAAATGAATACAAATATAATAATTCTTTTGAAAGTAGAGAATAAATTGAGCACAATCTGGGTGGGCAACGTACAGAAATTCCTCCCACTGGCTGTGAAGTATTCCCAGAGCCTGAAACCATTTGCAAATCTCAACCCTGGAAACATTTAGACTCTAAGGGTTGCCCATACCAAGGCTATGACTTTATGGCACATATCTGTTAGCCAGTGTTGGCAGCAACAAGCCAGAATAACAGTCAGCACACGGTGCCCACGACGTCCTTCATCTGCCCTGTTGGTGGAAGTCCCAGATCTGAAGGAACAGTCCTGAGCCCCTTTCCTCCTGGTTAATATTAACTTCCTATGTTGTGGAGCCAGGGATGACACATGTTTGTGACATGAGGAAGGAAAGACATTGCACCAGTCACCTCCATTAAGGAGTCACGGCAGCCGCCACTTAGAAGTCCCCCTCCACCACAGCTTCCCAAGGAGGCTGGAGTCTGCCTACGAGGAGTTCTTGGAACAGAGGGTTCCATCCGTGCACAGGGCCCAGTGAAGTACTCTTCTCTTCTTCCCTTCAAACACCTAGCTACAGCTTCCCTCTTCACCAACGGGTCCTCTGCAGGAAATCTGAGGCCTCAACCATGCTGTTATAGGAGAAAGAAGCATCAGAGGCAGCAGAAGCACATTACAAAGAAACAGGCAGCCGGTTCCATCAGAGGGCCACTCCCTGAAAGCAGAGCTGTGAATGTGTCTTCAGTTTTGCTTTGGAATATGCTTCTTCCAGGTCTCTAGCTCTTACAGTTTCACAGCAATTAAATTTTCTAGCTAAGAGCTGACCATTTTGAAAGACAGTTACAACAGCAAGCAAAATGGCCCTTCTTCCAAAATTACCAGGCAAAACAAATCAATAGGTCTTCATCAATAAGAGGAGGCATATATCATGCATGGACTTCTATACAGATAACTAGACTTTAGGACTACATCTCCTGGGTTAATGTTTTATTAAATCATATTCATGTTGGTGAAATCTGGTTTTTCTCTTACTGTGAATGAACACTGCAGACTTTTATTTACTACAGGGTATAGCTTTAAGAAGTTTCCAGTTGACTGACAGCTGCCTGTCAACTTCTGACTCTGGAGAGATCCAGGAACTCAGTTTGCAAAGCTCCAGGGACTCTGAGATGGTTAATGGCTGTCCATTAGCATGAGACCCAGTGGGACCCAGTGGAACCCCAGACTCTGGTAAGTGGGAAACTTGCTGGAGAAGGTCATCTATTCCCTACAGCCATCTGAGAGAAGTGGGGAGATTCAACTTGACGCTAAGATGGGGGTGCTATACGTTCTGTACTCAGGGAAATCACTTCATGCAGTTTGGTATTACCATAGGCCATGTTTTATTTATACCCTATACTGGATGTGAAATTGAATACTCTGCTATTTTTTGGCAAAGGAAACCTGCCTTTTCTCCCAAACTGGGCACAGCATCAATACAGCAGCTTGCAGCCTTTTTGACTATGTATTACAGAGTGGCTTCTGTGCATTATATATTAAATCCGATATGCACTGTGAGTTTATGTGCCACACACACTACATTTTTCTATATTACGTCCTGCAATCTATCATATTAAGTGAAAGGGGTGATGGAGGGGACCTCAGGTAATGTAAAGAAGATTGCTAACAGCTTGCATGCTGTGTTGAGAGGAGCTGGGCATTTCTGCAGTCAACTGTATATATATTCTGAGTGAGCACATGGAAAACTGACCACGTAGACAGTTCAGCATGTTTGGCAATGGAATTAGCCACCTATATCCTGCTAAAATTATTTGCTAGTTCCAAATACCATGGCTGCCTCATTAACAAAGCCAAAAAGGTTTCATGTAAACCAAGTAGTCTTTCCCAGAACAGGAAACCATAAAAGGAGGTCTGTTAAAGGGAGAGACAGACCCCACCTAACCCCAAGCCCTGAATCCAGGCTTACAAAAGGCACAGGAAACACAGACAAGCATTCAGCCACTTCCGCCTTGAAGCGTTTATCTTTACCTGGTATGCTTTGGGCTAATATGCCATGATGGTCTTCAATGTCAACTTGCCTGGATTTACAGTCACCTAGGAAACAAACTCAGGGTGTGTCTGCAAGGGAGTTTCTAGAAAGGCTTACTGGAGAGGGGAGACCACGCTTAAGGAGCTCAGGTCCTGGGCTGTATAATATGAGAAAGCAAGCTGAGCACTAGTGTTTATTTCTCTCTGCTCTAACTACAGTGTGACCAGCTGCTGGGTGCCCTCCGCACTAGGATGGACCGTGAGCTAAAGGAACCCTCCTCCCTTATGCTCTTCTCTGTCAGGTCGTCCATCACAGCAATGGAAAAGATAGTTAACATGTGTTTACCTGGAAGACACATCTCAAACAGCCTGTGTAGAAGAGAACTAAACCCACAAGTGCCACCGATGGGGGAGGTGGGCGTTCTGAGTGACTTTTTTTTTGAAATAAGAGTGCATTTTCTCATGGCCACTTTCCCTACAATCAGAATTGTGTTACCTGCTGTAGTAAATGTTTCTTTGTGAAATTTCCTGTGGTGAGGAGACTCTTTCCAAACTGTGCTGTTACTTTTTAGCGTGTTTATGACATGCTAGAACCCCACTGGGGGGTCTCTTACCTGTGACGGTTACACAGTTCTGCTTATTCACTGATGTAGGTAGACATGTCTTCCTGATGCCCAGGAGCTAGGTATGGGAGCGCCTCCCTCTCAGGACACTGACCTGTGTTCCTCCACTGGGAGTTCCCCGCCCTTCACTCTCCGAGACCCTACAGTTACTTTAATCTATAGCTATGATCTTGGAATTGCACTTGAGAAAAGAAGATTAACTCTGCTATTAGACACTCATGGCTTGATGCCAGGCTGTCCTGCCTCCTCCTTGTCACCACAGAATCTGTTTCTGAGAGTGTGGCAAGAATTCACATGGGTGAAGAATCTTTGCTCCAAATATTAGTGAAGACAGGCACCATTGAAGGTGTATCTAATCACTCATTGTTTCTATTCTTCCAGCATTGATATGTCTTGTGCAATGAGGGGATTGTAGCTTTTGTGGAAAGAGACTTTTGGCCTTGAGTATCTGGCTTTACAATACATCTCTGGTGCAATATTATCAGGTGACGCCAATTCATCCCAGAGCATTTTCCAGCTTAACAGAGGTTCTGATTTCCTGGTGGAGTCTTAATTGATTCTGAATTCTTTAGCATTCAACTTTCCCCGTGATGACTTAGAAGGTTTAATGCAGGAAATATTAAGTTTAAACAAAGAAGGCCCGGAAGGGATACTTTTGTGGACTGACAAAGAGACTTTTCCTCCGTAGGTAGAAGTGTCTAGCTAGTTAAGCCAACTTGGGCTTTGTGTGAGACCACCTTATGGACTTTTCCAGCCGTTCCCGAGGGAGATGAGCCAAACTGCCCAGGATCCTTCATCTCCCTTGTTCAATGATGTGTGGAATGCCTCTGACGAGACTGGGAAAGCTAGAAAGAGGCACTTCCAGCCTTCTTCCACAAGAGTGAAAGCAGCCAAAGTCCTAGATTCTAAAGATGCGTACAAGCAGGGAAATAACATAGCTGTCGGGTGAGGGCAGGCCTGGGGGCTGCAGACGGTCAGGTGAGTCTGCATCGGTCTGGCCATCAGATTTGCTCCAGGTTACTTCCTAACAGCAGCAGGTACAAATCTTCTTGGTCTTTAGAAGGAACAATTGTAAGGAAGAAAACGGTGTAGATAGGCTACCCTAAAGGTAACCCTGCTGAGGGTCAGTGCTTGCCTCCACTCACCAGGGCAGACTGAGGACTGCAGGCTGTGCATCTCAGTCTCCAAGTGCTGCCTGGAGGTGGGAAGGCCAGTGAGATCCTGCCCCTCCCTCCTAATCAGGAAGAACTTCCTTGCTCCTCCAGCAGGGGGATAATTGAGAGCTCGGGTTTTCCAGTCACACTGAGGAAGGAATGACTTGGCTGAAAATTCATTCATTCTTTAGTCAGTGAAATAAAAGGTCCTCTAGTGCTGCCACATTTTAAAATATGCTGGAAGGACCTTTGCCTTTCTCTGGGAGTGATGTAGTGACGACAGGAGGTAGTGTTGCCACAACCTGGTGATGGCCAGAGGCTCCGTCCTCCGT
Organism: Peromyscus maniculatus bairdii; assembly: GCF_049852395.1. Lineage (NCBI taxonomy): Eukaryota > Metazoa > Chordata > Mammalia > Rodentia > Cricetidae > Peromyscus > Peromyscus maniculatus. The sequence continues at coordinate 5,176,400 of NC_134870.1, forward strand.
GTGGTGCTCTACAAACCAAACAGGTTCACGTGGAGCTCATTTTGTGCTCCACACAAGTCCATGCACAGGCAAGATTTTCTCAGCACACAGCCTTTTACCAGTTTTTACATCTAAAAAAGTTATGAATTCAGCAGCTGTCAGAGATGCCTGGAAAAGCCCAGGCATTTGATACTGAAGGTGCGATTAGGCTGGGAACACACCAGGGTGGCCACAGATGGCTCGTTTCCACAATGGACTGAGGTTGAAAAAAAAAATAGTTGTTTTGCCTGCAGCATAAACAAGACATATTCTCCTTGAACAAGTGGAACTAACTTTGCAGAGACACAGTTCCAATCTGCCTCACTAAATCCTGACATGGAACACACACACATACACACACACACACACACACACACACACACACACACACACACACACCTAGAGATGAACCCACAACAAAGATGAAAGTTTGAGACTGAGACCATTACCTCTGGGGCTTGACATTACAACAATACTTCTCATGGGAGCCATAGAAGAGTTTTAAAAATTAACGATGGTATTTTATTGTAGAAGGAACACATGTTCATTCTGAAAATTTGCCACCTAGTGAAAAATACACTCATAATTTTTATGCCCATGGATATTCACATATTTGGAAATGATATTGTATGTTATACTATATTAACAAAACTATACTATAAACAAAACTATGCAAAAATATTGTATAAAATGAAATATATTAATAAAAAGTATAGTCTATAAGTAAGCTTTTATTACATATGTACACAGATAAACATCTAAATTCATGTGTACACACACATTTTCTATATATATTGTGGGAGGCCAGTTCCCATCTTTTATAGGGTTCCTATGTGGAGGAGAGAGGAATAAGCAATTTGTAAATAGAAAGATAGCAGAGATGAGAAACAGAGAAACAAACACAAGATAGCTTCGGGAGGACCTGGATCAAAATCAATTGGCCCCTTCTGTCTCTTCTAAAGGGCTTTTTATAACAATGCCAAGGGGCAGACCAAAGGACCTCCCCCTTGCTAGATCAAAGCATACCACACACCTGTGACTTGACACAAATGGTCAAGTCATCCCATTATGTAGCCCTACTGGGTAAAGCAAGCTCAGATCTTACTAGGAAACCTCTGTGGGCTCTCACAGGTCCACCTTCTTAATATACTAAAAGGCTCCTCAGGCCCCCCAGATAGACTGTGCCTGCCTTAGGTCGTGTTCTTCAGCTAGACAAGCCTTACCTGCCAGGGAGGTATACTTTCCATCAAGTATATTCTGTCTTAGGTTGCAAGAAGAACATTGCTGTTTCTGAATACCAGTAGGAGGGGGTACAGAGCTTAACTCAGCTCTGACTCAGGTCCCTACTAAGAGCGTGCAAGAAGTTGGAACAATCATAGCAATCCTTAGGGCTGCCACATCCCCTAGAAAAGGAGTAGAAGATAAAAAAAGATGGAATGTTCTTTTTTAAATGGGTTTAAGATATCTGTAACAGCCTTAGCCATGCCAAGCCCTTTTTTAAATCAATAAACTCTTGATGCAAAAGCATTAAATAAACTGCATCAAACTTAAAGATTCCCTTAATTTCGCCAAACTATGGTTCATTAATACAAACAAGTTACATAATTCTAGTATGAACATTACTATACATATTTATAACTAGCATGAATATCACTATACACACTTACAATTCTTTCAAACTTACATTCAAGAGCAAATTTTCTATAGGACTAATTTGCACATTTTAGCAGACATCTTAAAAGAACTCTTAACAGAACTATTTACATTTTCTTCCATCAAGACAGAGAGTACATGAGTCGTGAGTCACCATAATTAACATTGCAGGTGAACTCAAACCTGTTTCATTTCTGAAGTTTGAAGTTCAGAGTCAGTTTTGAAAAAATCCTTCAAGTTCCACTAACAGTTTGAAATGAGAGCCTAATTTGTCAGTGGCTCAAGACCCAGGAATTTGGTGGGTATTGCTGCTAGGAGGCTCTTCTGGAGCCACCTTTCCTGCCAGGCCCTCCCAGCCATTCTGAAATTGGCAAAGTGCACACAGCGGCAGACAGTCACCAACTGGGGAGCTATCCCTATACCCAAACTCATTGCAGCACCCCCTGAGTGCCACAATTCAAAAAAACTTTGATAAAAATTCACTCCCTGCTACAGCAGCACTTTATGACAGTCTTCCCCAAGAACCTTGCTTCCAGATGAGGGTGATTGCCATAGTAATTGAGTCTCTTTTCTGCTCATCTGGTAAGACTCAGGAACTGACTCTTAAAGGGGCAACACATTAATTTACTGCTAGTAAACGGAAGCAGTGTGGCTCAGGGCTCCATTTCATGACTAAACGGCAACAAAACCTTTGTCCCAAATTCCTTCTCAGCAGTCTGGGGGCCTCCTCAGTCTCCTGCTTTCCCCAGCTGCAGGATGGGACATCAATATCAGGAACATTGGTTCTGTTAGCAGCTATGGTGTCATCAAAGTTGACATTCCTCTGTTCCACACATCACACCAAGTGCTCAGGCAGCCATCGAGCTTCATTTGGTGACTGAGGGTGCATTTCCCTCTTCTTAATTTTTTAAAGCTGCATTTTGTGACTGCTATGAGCTCTTTCAATGATGCCTTGTCTTTGATAAATTTCTATTAGCCCAATGGTTCCCTCTTTTGCATCTCTGGCACAACCCAGGTTCCTTATTTGCCCTTAAGTTTTTTCCATACACAAAGCAACTTCTAGGTGTTTGGACTGCTCTCCCTTGCTTTTCTAAAGGGTCTCAAGGAGGCCTGATAAGTGACATTAGCATTTTAATTGCCCCCTGACAGGAAAGCTTTGTTCATCTGTTTCAGTTCCTGGGAGGTAAGGCTAAAAAAGCTTGTGAAAAAGTGATATTTGGGCTGAAAAAGTAGCATTTTTTAACTCCTTAAGTTGTTTAAAAGGAATTGGAACATGAACGTGCACGTTATTTCCCTGGGCATCTTGCTGCTCAATTACAAGGAGTTGTCTGGACTCACCCTGGCCTAAGAGGGCTCTTTTTTCATGGTCTGTATTTGTACTGAAATCAAGATCAAGCTTTTACCCTTTTTCCATGGGAGGTTTCTGTTCCCCCTGAGTTCACCTTAGTACAGGTGTACTGTTACCATTTGACAGGTGTACCTCCTTAATTCCCCACCTGGCACTGTCCCCAGAGTGGGCTGCGCCTGCTCACACATGTGGACCAGCACTTGGCATCAGAAGTAAGAACCCCTCAGGGCTCACCCCTTAGCTCACCCGGTCAGTGAAAAAATGAGGGTATTTGAAACAAGAGCCTTTTCGGAGGTATTTCTTCCCTCACAGATCTCCTTTGTCCCTGCTTATTTCTTCCCACGGTTGCAGAGTCCCTGATGGTGCTACCACTGCTCAGGCTCTCTGCTAGTTGCTTTCTGTTCTTGGGTAGTGGCTTGCATCCCTATTTCTGCCTCATTTCTACCTCAGCATTTTCTAAGCTGCCATTGCAGCTACTGCTAGGGACTTAGACCCTGCTCTTTTCACTACAGGGAGGATTTCAAGCCTCTGCTGCTCTCTCCACACCAGGGCTCATCCCACCCAGCGTTTTGTCAACCATCAGCTTTCCCCCAATCCCGCACCACCTCTGCCATGGTTCCACCTTTGGGGATGCTGCTTGGCAGCCACAGGGACCCCAGTGTCCCCGGAACAAACTGAAACTGAGAGATGCCTGCTCCCTGGCCCTCCACTAGTTTCTTCCTGAATGCTGGCTTAAAGGGGGGACACAGCACTAACAGTGAGGGTTTGTAATGCTCCAGGACACTTTTGTGCTATGACAAATATGGGCAGCATTTCCATTCTGATAAATGTCCCCTCAGGTGAATCTAATTCCACCTCTGCAGAAGGAAAATGAGACCTGAAGAGCTTCCCCTTTGTGAGTAAAAAAAATTACCAAGTTTTTCAAGCCTTCTAGTTCCTCTCTTGTCTCATCCCAAGACTTCTGGTCCCTAATCTCGGCTTCATGGAGAAGAGGGAACTGACCCTGATTATATGATGCTGTAAAAGTGTTTTCAGGCACTGCCAGCAGAGCAGAAGGTTTTGTCTCACCCATGTCTACCTCAGGGAAAATTCCCCCCAGTGTCACAGGGCTTAGAGCTAAGCTTCCACAGGAATCTTTTTCTAGTTCATTTTCCTCATAGTATTTCTGTATTTCAACTCTGATTCACCCCCAGGAGCCCATAGTTGGAGAACCAAGGACATAGCTCCTCTGTACTTGCTGCTTTTCTAACTTACTCTGTTTCTCTCCACATTATATTCCTATATTAACCCTATATTTTTACCTAATTTTAATAGCTAGAAATTAAGAAACAGAGAGAGAGAGAGAGAGAGAGAGAGAGAGACCTAGACAGAAAGTGACACTTGCTGCAGCCTAATCCTTTCTATATACAATTTTTGCTTCCAAAGAATAAAATACCACTACCTTCACTTTTACTACAAAACTTGACATGTCTAACAGCTTCCCCAGTGTTCCCTACTCTCACTTAACTTCCTCTGCACCCAAGTCCCTAGTTCTGGTACCATCTGTGGGGGTCCCCGAACCTAAGTCTCTGTTCAGGGCACCATCTATGGGAGGCCAGCTTCCACCTTTTACAGGGTTCCTATGTGGAGAAGAGAGATAAGGAAATACTAGACAGAAAGATAGCAGAGATGAGACAGACAGAAACACAGGATAGCTTCAGGGGGACCTGGGTCAAAATCAAATGGCCTCTTCTGTCTCTTCAAAAGGCCTTTTTATAACAATGCCAAGGGGTGGGCCAAAAGACACCCCTCCTTTCTAGATCACAGCATACAACACAGCCAAGTACAGAGACTTCCGCACACCTGGTAACCACACATATGGTCAAGTCATCCCCTTATGCAGCCCTACTGGGTAAAGCAAACTCAGATCTCACTAGGAAACCTCTGCGGTCTCGAACAATATATATTTATATTTTGTGCATTATAATTATGCACACACCATCTATAAATATATGATAAACAATTTGCATGTAGTTGAGCACTATTGCATGTATACATGCACACTATCATATCTCATTTTTTTCACTGAATAGTATATCAAAGAAGTAATTTTCTATGTAATCACACTCACCAAACATCTTCAATGACCACATATTATTTCATCATGTCCAAATATAGTATAATTTTTTCTCAAATTTCTCAAGTTCCAACTATTAGTGATCTTAAAAAAATGTTTTTAGGTTTGTTTGTTTGTTTTTATTTTTTCCTTTAGACTTATTCGCTGAAGATAAAAATTGTTTCTGGTAGGCAGGTAACAAGGTTCATTGTAAAGGGACCGATGTGCTACAAAGGATGTAATGTCAGAAGCTTCCATGCTTCCTGAGATGGCTCTACCCCATGAAGCTCAATCAAATCAGAGCCGTTAAATCCAAGATGTCTTTGTCAGAACTCTTGGCTCTCACAGGCTACCATCCCTGCTCATTAAAACTGCAGCATGAATTATCACTAGGAATACAAAAGAGAAATCTGCCCTCCGAGATCTTTTGGGCTGTTGAGATGGCCCAGTGAATAAAGTGCTTGCTGGTTGTACATGTGGACCTGAATTTGGATCCCTGGTCTCCACACAAAAGCCCCACAGCACACCTCTGCAACCTTAGCACCAGGGAAGGGAGCCTGGTGAATCCTGGGGTTCACTAGCTAGCCCTGGCTGAAACGCTGAGCTCCAGGCTAAGTGGGAAATCCTGTCTCAGAAAATGAGGTGGAGAGTGATAGAGAAAACTACCTGAAGTCAATCAACCTCCAGCCTCTTCCTGTGCACATATGGGAGACTGCAGGCACAAGCGTGTGTGTGTGTGTGTGTGTGTGTGTGTGTGTGTGTGTGTGTGTGTGTGTTCACATGTGTGCCACATGTATGTGTGTTTGAGTGTACGTAGAGGCCAGAGGTCAATATCAACATTGCCCGCCCTTAATTTTTGAAGGAGTATCTCTTGCTGCACCTGGAACTCATATTTTAGCTAGCTTGCTGTCTAGCCAGCAAGCCCCAGACATATTCCTGTCTTTATCTGCCCAGATTACAGGTGCATGTTACATTGCCTGGCTCTTTATGCAGGGTCTGGGGCTTGAACTCAGGTTACCATGTTTGCGGAGCAAACACTTGACTGACAAAGACACCACACAGCCCTACAACATCCCTCCTGCTTGTGTTCTTTTCTTCCAGCCCACCAACTTCCAAACCTCACCAGAACACACACAATCGTCTCCCTGTCTGCTCCAATGGCTTCCTGTTGTACCGAGAATTCACATTCTTTGACCTGTGACACCACCCACTTAGCATGGAAGCGACTTCCTGTCCACCTTCATCGTGCTCCTTAGCTTTCCCTCAGCTCCCGCTCCGTGCACACCTTTGCATGAGCTTCCTGCTCTGCATAATCTTCCCCATCTCTGCCCTTCACAGCCGTCTACTCCCAGTGTTTCCAGAACCCAGCTTCTTTGTCACCTGAATGAAGCTGGGTGCTAGTCTGAAAATCTTACTTCTTAAGATCTGATCTTAGATTGCATCCATCTTTCCTGCCACTGTACAAACAGCTCTGTGAAAGAAGGAATGTTTTCTCTCTCGCTCACCTCTCTGTAAGATTCTGGGACAACAAGGGCAATAGAAACTATAAAATTTTATCAAAAGAAAGTCTGAGTGTATCATAAGGCAAGAAGCGTTTATAGTCTTATTTTAAGAATCTTATAAATAGAAGACAAAACTGAATGATAAAGATAAGTCTTACAATAGAGAAAGTAGATTATAAAAGCTCCCTGGGGCTTTGGCAGATTGTATGAGACCCTGAAAAATTCGAGGAAGTAACTATATCATGCAGAGACAGAGTTAGTTTCATGAGTTAACTGAGGCCACTGAGCGGGTTGTCTGCACCCACACACTACACTCTTGGCCTGATATCCTGCCATCAGCCTCATGGCTTCAAGTAGAACATAGGTGCTCACTGCCCACCAAATCAGACGTCATATCTACCACTTCCTAGGAATGAAAATGAAAAATGTCTCCACAGGCTGCTGGGGCCTGGCTGGGGGAAATGGATCACTGGGAAGATGGGCTGGGGAGCTATGACTATACCCACTTCCTGCCCTATCTCTGTAACCTATTCTGTCCAGATCCAGATGTGAGGAAGCAGCCTCAGGATGCTGCCCCATGCTGTCCCACTATGATCCCTTCAGACATGAGTCAAACTAAGCCCGTCCTTTATGTTGCCTCTTGGCAGGCATTAGGTCACAGGGAAGGGAAAGCAGCCAACTGAACCAGCTCCTAGGGCAACACTGCTTCCTTCACCTTCTCATCCCCAATGCCTGACAGTGCCGTGCGCTCCCCATCATGTGTGAACATTGATCGCTCCGTGTCTATACACTTCAATCCAGTCTCAAGTCTCAGCCCTCACTGCCTTTGGCCTCAGTGTCTCATTCACTATGGCTGGCTTCTGCCTTCTTGTGAAAACCCATCCCTCCCAAGTGCTTCCATGGCAGTGAACACATGGTTCTCTTTGTGCCATTACAGATGACTCCCATGTATGTGCTAAATCTGTGTCCTTGACATTTTCCAAGGTGTATGCCTTAGCCCTCCCTCTGCCTTATACTGTCCATCCTGTGTTACACACACATGCTGATTACAGTATGGAGGTATTTATTTGGAAGCTTAACATCGATTCCAAACATTCAAATCAAAACTGAGATCATCTTCTCTCCAGAATCAGATTTTCTTATTCCCATCACTTGGTCATTCCGTTCACTTAAAAATAATAACTTCAAAAGCATTTTGAAGTTTTTCCTCTTCTTCACACCAGAGATGTTCCATTTTGACATTATTGCATTTTCCCTCTAATTTCATGTCTATGACTCACACCAACAGTGGATTCCTTTCCTGTTAACTCGTTTACATTTCTCATTCAGTCCAACAATCTAGCCTAATTATCGTACAACAGTGTTTTAGGTCACCACGGTGCTCAGCCACCATTGGTCACCACCACGGTGCTCAGCCACCATTGGTCACCACCACGGTGCTCAGCCACCATTGGTCACCACCACGGTGCTCAGCCACCATTGGTCACCACCACGGTGCTCAGCCACCATTGGTCACCATGGTGCTCAGTCACCATTGGTCAGCACCACGGTGCTCAGCCGCCATTGGTCACCATGGTGCTCAGCCACCATTGGTCACCACCACGGTGCTCAGCCACCATTGGTCACCACGGTGCTCAGCCGCCATTGGTCACCACGGTGCTCAGCCACCATTGGTCACCACGGTGCTCAGCCACCATTGGTCACCACGGTGCTCAGCAACCATTGGTCACCATGGTGCTCAGCCACCATTGGTCACCACCACGGTGCTCAGCCAACATTGGTCACCACCACGGTGCTCAGCCACCATTGGTCACCACCACAGTGCTCAGCCACCATTGGTCACCACCACAGTGCTCAGCCACCATTGGTCACCACCACAGTGCTCAGCCACCATTGGTCACCACGGTGCTCAGCCACCATCCTTGAAACTCCCCTTGGCCAACCAGTAAAGTCTGAACTTGCTTCAGAAGGGTACCTTCCTAAAGCTTGAGTTCTTGTCCTTCACTAATATCATTTTCTCTCCTCCCAAAGAAAAATTTCTGCTTCAGTTGAACACTCTCTGACCACTGGTCTTCCTTCATATGTCTTCCTGTACTCAAAAATGTTGACATACTAAACCAGAGAGGATCTTGTCTGTGTAACACTGAGTGTCTATACATCTAATATGATGATTACCTTCAGCCTGTGGCTACAGAGCACTTGAAGTTTAGCTGGTAAGACTAGAGAATTGATTTCCAAATTTTGTTTAAATTTAATTTAACACTAATAATGAGGTCAGTGGAAAATTTTAGACATATCTGGAACAATTAGAATTTTAATCTATTTCTTTCAATTATGAATTTTATGAAATTCAAATGGAGAACAAACATTTCTGATGAGATTTTAGGGTCCAAATTGAGATGTATTATAAAACTAAAAACTATACCAGAGTTGGAAGACTTGATTTGAAAGGGGAAATGGAGAATATCTTACGAATTTTTGTATGGATTACATATGGAAATCATGGCATTTTTAATGTACTTAATGAAATAAAATATATTGTCAATATTAATTTGCCTTTTTTGTTTCATTTTTTATAACAAAGTTGCTAGAAAATGTTTAACTACACACGTGGATCATGTTGTTCTTTCCTTCTTGGGACAATGCTGTTTTACATATTATCCATGTGAAAAGTATTCTCATTACAATACAGACTTTGGTTCTGGTTCCCAATGGAACCGATCAGAACCAGGATGACAATCCTGAGGTGGTTCCCAGCTGTTCTAGGTGAGTCTAATCATGCAGCAAATTGAAAAGCCTGTCCTCAGTGCAGCTTCTCCCTCTAACAGCATTGATGTCCTGTCCGTCATAGAACACTTTCCTTGTCACTCATGTAGCTTTTTCCATGTTATACACATGCTAGCTCTCTGTGTCACACACATGCTAGCTCTCTGTGTTATACACATGCTAGCTCTCTGTGTTATCTATACACATGCTAGCTCTCTGTGTTATCTATACACATGCTAGCTCTCTGTGTTACACACATGCTAGCTCTCTGTGTTATCTATACACATGCTAGCTCTCTGTGTTATACACATGCTAGCTCTCTGTGTTACACACATGCTAGCTCTCTGTGTTACATGCATGCTAGCTCTCTGTGTTACACACACGCTAGCTCTCTGTGTTATACACATATTTCCAACCAGACTGACAATGCTCATGAAGGATACGGTTCTCCTCGTCATACCTAATCCACATGGAATGCCACATGTGAATAGGTACCAAGGAATGGCAGGTGTGCTATACTTATTTTCTTATGTAGTTAATGTCAGTACCCACAATCCACTGATCGGGTACTCCTTTAGCTCTACAGGAGAAACAAGCATTTTGGTCCAACATGCACTGAATGATCAAGTCACAAACTGTTGGCCAACCAGTGTCTTCTGCTGCTTGTGACACTGCCTAGATCAGAGTCCCCTCCATTGGTCCGGTGGGTTTCCTAAACATAAATGCTCCTAGCAGTGAGCAAGGAAAGATGGCACCTTCAGGCTTCAAGATGGACTACAGCATTTAAAGAGGCATTCAAGTCCAACACGTGTCCCCATCAATGCAGAAACTGCCAAGGCTTCCAAGGTTTCAGAGAAAAGCTCCTTGCCTCCAGAACTCAGAAGTAGGAACACCTGTTCCCAAGCCACAGAGGGGCGGCTGGAGCACTCTGTATTCAAGAGATCGTTCCGGGGAAGGGTAGCATCGGAGCCAAGCAGAGCGGCTGTCAATGGGCCAAGGAACAGACCAGCTGAAGTCACAATGCCAAGGAACATTCTGTCCGGGCTGCACGGATGTTAAGATTCCCAGAAAGAGAAAGGAACGCTGGATTGGAAACTGAAGCAAGATGCACCAGGCTCATACAAGGCATTCAGCTTTTTAGTTGTTCTAAAAATGAGATAACTGTGGAAGCAGAGAGGGAGATCCGCAGCTGCTCCGGGCTATTCATACCATAAGAGATCCCACCAGGCCTCTTTATTGTTGCAGTTTTGGCAAATTATTTTCTTATCACACACAACCTCCTCACTTCTGTTCCTGGGTAAGCACTTAGGCTCGTAAAGCTGTGGGTCAGCCACAGTTGAGTGTCCAACACACAGAACAGGCGGCCGTGGGGAGTGCCAGGGCCTGCCTCTCTGCAGAAAGCAACCAGAGTCCATAAAAAGCTGGCCTGTCCTTGCCTATTAGTTGACTGGGGTTTGGGACTCTGGCCTGGATCACCTACATCCTCTACAGAGCCTCACCTTTCAGGGATCTCCTGATGAGTTAGGAGCATTTTCGCTGGGTGCTGAGCAGAGCTCTGGTGGCCTCAAGGGCAAGGGGCAGGTGCACAAGCAGACCCTTCTCTGCCAGGCGCTGGCCCCTCTGTAGACAGAGGGGCCGGGTGCCCACCACACATGTGTGCTGGACAAATGCGCTGGCATCTCCTGCGTGGGCAGAGAGCATGCCGCTCCCATTATCTCGGCCCATTAGGGAAGCAATTGGAAAAAAAACATTTAGCCATTTGGACAGGAGCAAGACTGCGGAATGGCTGGCTTTGCTGTGACAGCCTGCCACACGCAGATGAAAGGGGAGGCTTATAACAAATTTTCATTACCCCCAAATAAAAAAGCAACAGCAGGCAGAGCAAGGGCTTTGAGGCTGAGAGGTGGGGCCAGAAATCCACCCAAAAGACCACAAAGGAGCCTCAGCAAAACAAATCAATCAATCTCTCAGTCACTTGTGCTTGCCTAGTGCTGTGCATGTAAATGGCAGTCAGGCCTGTCAGCCTGTCAGGCTCTGGCCTTCAGCGCTGGCCTCCCACTCCTCTTGAGGTGCACCAAAACACAGCCCTCAGCAGGGTTTGGTGAAGGGAAACAGGGTGGGGTGTCCCCCACAAACAGCAAGAAGGTCTCTGCAGTTTGCTCGGCTTCCAGCTTTAGTAAACACCGGCGAAAATTAAACCTCAGATACAAAGGGTGAAGGGCTCCTATGGGCCTCCCAGATGCCTCTGGGGCTTCTTCAGTGTTCCTAGCACACACACACACACACACACACACACACACACACACACACACACACACACACACACACACACACAGTTCATGTTCTGCAAAAGAAGTCCAGGACACCCACAAGGCACAGACCCCAAATGAAACCCTGCCTCTGAATCTCCCACACAGGCCCCACAGCCCACTCCGGCTCTAATGAGCCCGGCCGCCTGCAGAGCTGCATAATACACTGTGCCTTTGACCTTATTAGAAGACAGCTGCCCAGATCTGCCTTTTCCTGGCCTGGGTGTCTGTCCACAGGTGTCCCCAGCACGGTTACCATTGCATACGGAAGCAAACGGTGAACCGGGCTGCAGCTGGATACAGAATAGAGCGCCTTTGGCTTCACGGTTTCTCTAACCCCCATCTCTCACGAGCAACTGCCTCCAAGGCACAAGTTGTTAAACATGAGGGTTTTCACAGCATCCAAGACTGGAATGAAGGGGGGTTGTGAGGTCTTGGTGATGCTCCTCTCTGGGGTCTGCTGGTCACAGGCTCAGGAATGTCAAAGCAAGGATAGGTTTTACCATGTTCTATTTGTGTGAGAGTCAATGCAATGGGTCCTGAAGAAGTAGGTAGTATCCATGCAGACGTGCACAAAGAGGTCAGTCTTCCTAGTAAGGCATATGTGAAATGCCAAGGGTAGGTGAGATTTGTAGTGCCCATACACAGGTGAGCATTGAAACCCAGAAGAGTTGAGAGAAGGGCCCCTTGCCGGCTAGGGGACTGGAAAAGCATGCGGTAAGGGGCGACGATTTGCTGAGCCCTCCTTGTTGGGCCAGCAAGCGAGGCCTCCAAATGCAGGGGCAGTGCGGGAGGAAGAGCATAGCTGAGCTGGAGTCAAAGCACTGAGACAGACATCCTGTTCCGTCCAGCTCCTTGTCAGACATCTGCCCTGTCCCTGACACGGCCTCTTACGCTGGGGGAAACCGTTAGGTGAGCCATGGAGCTGCCCTCCAGGAGAACAAGCCTGCAGCATACTCGGGAACACCCCTACTGTAGGACACCACACTGAGCAGTTTGGGGCAGCACAGAGGACAGAGCCAAAAGCTAGGATGAGAGAAAGTTATTTGGGAAGCTTGTGTGGTTGAGGCACTTGCCAGAACCATGTCTCTTTCTACACAACGGTCTCCAAAGAGTGGCAGGGGAATTAATGTTCTCCTCTTTCATTTTCCCAAATTTTTCTAGTTGTACAAAATGCAGAGACACCAGCATGGAAGGAAAGAAAGGAGATAGGGTTAGTGTTAAAAGTTTCTTCCCAGCTTACACCACATCTTCTTTTTAAAAACTGAACCACTGCCTGGCTCCACGCCCCCCCCCCCCCAAGGTTTACAATCTCCACAGTCAGGCATTACAGCTCCAGGACATTAGTTAGCACACCAGCAGAGTTAGGACTCAGCAGTTTACAGGACGTGAATCAACCGGTCGGAAGCTCCTTGCTTTTGTAGAAACCTACATGGCTTCATTCAGAGGCACCATGTTTAAATCAGGTTAGAGACAGGGTTTGGTACTGGATAACACATGGATCACCCAAGGAGCACACTCTAACATCCTTATAGTCTTCAGGCCTTGGATTTCACAGTTTTGTCTCTTCCATACCACTCTCCCTATGTGGGCAATACAAAAGGGACGCAAGCCCATCTCACAGAACAGGCTGAACCCTGAAGATCAAGTATGCCGTAATCCGTGGGACTGACTGCATCATCAACGTGAAGGAATCTAGAATCACCTAGGGGATGAAGAAACTCAGTGTTGCAGTCATTTTTTATTACTCCTTCATTGACTTTCTTTGATCCTACCACACTGTGCCAGGCTCATAATGAAAAGGGACTTAAAATCTACTCTTCTAGGTGAAAGGAACCCTTGGATCCCCTTCCTCAAGAAGGTTGTTCTGTAATATGAACTTGAATGTCTATAAGGGAGTGTCTAGGTTTGATTAACTGAGGTGGGATGACCTACCCTTACTGTGGCACCATCATATCTTTTGGGGCCCTGGACTAGAGAAAAAGGGGAATGCAAGGTGGAGACCAGCATTCATCTTTCTCTGTGCCTGATGTAATGCCCAGATCACAGGGACCCCCCAAAAGACCACCATGGAGACTGAATCTCATATGTAAAAGCAAGGAACCTTTATTTCAAGCTCTGAACTTCTCTCTCATCTATCTGACACAGGGGCAGAGAGCCCCCAACCCAGGCAGGGTGGGGTTTTTATCATAGCAGAGGTTGGGGTGAGGAGATTTCCAGGGTTCAGGACCTTGATTGGGTGACATTTGTCTAGGAGTATAAGAGTGTCCTGGGAATGTTTGGAATGTCAGTTATTTCCCCTTAGGTGTTGGCCCTCCCTGAGTGGGGTCAGCTCATGGCTTTTCCTGGATCCTGGTGTTGCCTGCTGGTAAGCCTGTCACAGAAGCGGTGTCTGGGCCTCTAAGCCTGTCATGGCAGCTGTTTGGGGCCCCACACACCTGGCTATGGACTCAGTGTGACCAGCCACCTCATGATCCTACCACCATATCTTCTCCACAGTGACAGACTTTATCACATAACTCATCAGCCAAAGCAAAGCCTTCTGTCCTTAAATTGCTCCTTTCAAATGTTTTGTCACAGCAAGAAAAGTCACCAACACAGTGTGATGTTTCATTTCTTAGAGATGCCTGGGAATAGATAGAAGACAGGTAGAAGTCTCTTTGTGCAAAGGGTTCCCACAGGAACTGTTGCCTCCATGATGCGTTACCACTGAACTGAGTGGGCATTGCTATCTCAATCTCGGGCCTGAGGTAACCAGCTAAACTATCCATTGCCACACAGTTGATAAATGACTAAATCCAAACCCTGGTTTTTTGAAAATAATTTTAGGCAGGTAATTATAAGAATAAAACAAAATAGATGTACAATACTTGGAGTATTAGACATTCAAGAAAACCAGAATAACCACTTTAAAAAAAAAAACAAGTTTATATTTACCCAGAAGAATTCAAATATATTCACACAAAAACCTGCCCATGAGTTTGACAGCTACTTTGTTCACCCTGGCCTACCTTAAAGCTGAGAATGCCACTGTAAATCCATGGAGAAATAAAATGTGCTTACCTTTGAATGCTTAGAAGAAGTGGGCTGTTGAGCCTTGAAAAGCATGGAGAAAGAAAGCTCCGTGAGATGGGCCTGAAACCATTTTATAAAGTGAAGTGAAGAAATTTTACTTACATATCATATGATTGCAATAAGCTTTCATTCTGGAAAAGGTGAAACAATAATGGCTTAGTTACTTTCTTGTTGCAATCACAAAATACTTTGATAAAAAAGCCTAAGGAAGAAAGAGTCCGGTTTAGCCTGTAGTTCCAAAAGGGTACAGTACATTGTGGCAGAGAAACCATGGCCACAGGCAAGGAAAGCATGGTGGCTGGGTGGTCACATTGCATTCTCAGTAAAGAAACAGTGTAAACAGGAAGTGGGACAGGGCTACACTTACCCTGAGTGACCCACTTACTCCAGTGAGACTCCAATCCTAAAGTCAGGGATGGTAGTGCACACCTTTAATCTCAGCACAGGGGAGGCAGAAGCAGGGTCCTTACCAATTCAAGATCAGCCTGATCTACATAGTGAGTTCCAAGTCAGCTAGGGCTACATAGTAAGACCCTGATTCAGCAGTGGAGAGCAGAGTTAGACTTTTTAACCCAGCCCTAATTCCTGTTCATCTTCATCCAGAAGACTAGAGTACAGTTCTCTGCACATATGTCAGATGGCATCCTTGTCTGGCCTCTGTGGGAACCTGTACCCATGTGTGAGTGTGCATGCAAACACACACACACACACACACACACACACACACACACACACACACATTCATATAAATAAATCTATAAACAAAAAAGCTGGCCATGGTGATGCACATCTTTAATCCCAGAACTCAGGAGGCAGATCTCTGAGTTTGAGACCAGTCTGGTCTACAGAATTGAGTTCCCAGACAGCCTGGGCTACACAGAGAAACCCTGTCTGAAAAAAAAAAAAAAACAGATCTTTTAAAAAGATTTTAAAAAATAAGACAGCTGAGAGGACCCAGTAGAGAGAGGCCAGGTCTTGTCAAAGTGTAATCTACACACACAAAATGAAATTTTATCATTATCTCACCTGATATGAAAATGAGCTAAAGACAAAACTGAAAAGCCTGAACTATAAAAATTCTAGAGAGCATCAGGAGGAAGCTTCTTGAGGTGGGCCTTCCCCTTCCCATAGTTTCGTAGATGATACCAAAATCACAGGCAAAACCAAACAAACAGAAGAAAAACTAGACCTGCTGCTCCAAATGTCAACCCTGGCCCCATCAAAGGGAGGGCGGAAGACAGTGGATTTATCACAGCCAATGTCAGGAAACTAAACAGCTGATACGCTGATACAGACAGCACGGAGATGGAATCCCGGGAACTGGCCAACAATTCAACCCAGCTTAAAAGGGAGCGAGACACTCAAACAGACATTTCTCCAGAGTAGAGCTGCAAATAAAGACAGATACATGTTTTAAAAGTGGTCACACTCACTAATCCACAGGAAAATACAACTCAAACCCACAATGAGACGTTTCAGAACCAAGATTTCCAATACTGAGTACGCAAAAGATGCCTGCCATGGGCCTGTAAGCCCAGGTGTAAGGGAGCTGCAGCAGGAAGATCCGAAGTTCAAGGCTACTGCTAGGGGCTCTAATTCAGTGACAGAAGGTTTGACCAGAATGAAATCTAAAGGCAAGGCTGGGCTGCAAAGTCAGTTCAAGGCCAGCCTGGGCAATCCTCTACTTTGCCTCCAATAAAAGTAAAGGAGGGCTGGGAATATAGCTCAGGGTAGCAGGGCATTTTCCAGGCATGTGAGAGGTTCTGGGTTCAATCCCCAATACTGAAAAACAAGATAAAACAACATCCAAAGAAACAAAACCCCAGGTCCACAAAAGACAGCAAATGTCAGCAAGGACCCAGAGAAAATGGAGCTCTCTGCACTGCTGGGGAGGATGTAGCTAGTGCAGCAGCCATTACTGGAAAGCAGTACTGAGTTCCTCAAGAACTGACGAGAATTCAAGGTGATCCAGCATTATTCTTAAAGAGACACTTACATGCTAAAGTCCATCGTAGGATATTCAACGCACAGAAACCGCATAAATGTTCACTGACTGATCACCAGCAAAAGGTGGTGTACACACACCACGGAGAACTCCTACCATCTCCTACAGCATGGATGAACTTGGAGAAAATGAAAAGTAACACAGAAAACTACTATTAAACACAACACAGAAAACAGTCGAACATCTACAGGTAGGTAATGGAATGGGGGTGGAGCTCCGGAGATTGAGGAGAGGAACTCCGGATGGCTAAGTCAAAGTATGCAAAGTCTGGCATTAAAGACCCCCAGGTGATTACTGTGGCGGCCTCAGCTGAGTACTATGAACTGGATACTAAACATTTTGCTCAGAGGTGGATTGCAAATGTTCTTACTACCAAAAAAAATAGTCATAATAATGATTTCAAAAGGTGACTTTTGAACATGGTGCATAGACAGATGACAGAAACTTCAATGATGGGTTCCAGGTAGATTCTCCTCTGCAAATGTCTTGAGTTGTAAATATTGAATGCTATTTGTATGCCAGCCACAGCTCAACGGGAGCTGTATGCCACTCATGTCTTCTAAAGTGTGTTTATGTTTTCTTATGTTATGTCTTCTTGCATAAAATATTTGCCCGCATTGTGTTTCACTTTGGCGTTGTGTGACTAACTCAGCCTCAAACAGCACTCCACTATCAGTATGAAAGGAGGCACACATGAGATCATCATTTGGAACACAAGAATTAGTATATTAAGTAAGAAGTGGGAAGAAATGCCTAGCATTTTCCAGAAACCACCCCACCGTTCCTCTTGCCATTGCTGAGACCCCAGATCTGAAAGTTCTCCAGGTAGAGGGAGGTGAAGGCTTCCGTGGCGTCCCGAGCTTCTGTGGGGGCGGGGTCGCAGGCTCAGCGTATTTTTGCTTCAATGTCAAGCCCTGCCTCCTTCTGATTGCTCAGGAAGTGCTGTGCCGAGGAAGTCTTTCTACCAGAAGCACACCAGGGAGCAGACCGAGAGACTCTGAGAAACTTAACTCCACCAATGGACTGCGGTCAGAAGAGAATTCTTTCTTTTGAAGGATTTCACCTGGATTAAAATTCACAAACAAGTACTTCTTCAAAGTGCAGACTGTACATGATTTCTGGCGAACATCACTTGGGGCATTATTGACAATTACAAAGCCTGCAGAATGTTGGGGCTCCGTTGAATCCGAATCTGTAAGGTGGGGTCCAGACTCTGCCTCGTGACAAACTCCCTGGGAGACCCGGATGCACCCTAACATTTGAGAGTTGCCATTCCAAACAAAACAAACCACTCCTATATCCACAATGCCCCCTTAAAAAAGGACTCCAGCCAGCTAAAATAATAAAATAAAATTTGTACTTATCCCGGGACACCAAATTGCTCCCCGAGGAAGGCAGTTGGCAGATATTCCTGCTGACGGGTGGCGGCCGTGGCTACAGCAGCTATTTCCAGGCAATGGACAATTCTTCCAGCCCAAATAAAACTTAAGCTTAAAATAACAGCGATGGTTTTTGTGCACAGCAACGAACCTTCCAATTTATCACTGCCCCAAATCATGTGGAGCGCACCATGCCAACAGACCCAATGGTGCTGTCCCAGGCAGGCTGGGCTTTGATTTAACCTCAAATCCCGAGTCCCGAGATGTCAAAATCGTATCAAGAGGCTGGCTTCCACTTCTGAGCAGCCGGCTGCCCTGTTCGCTGCTCACACCTTATTCATTTGGGCTTTTGTTTGCTTTGTGTTTTCTTTTTTCTTTTTTTTTTCCTTTTTTCTTTTTTTTTTTTTTTTTTTTTTTTTTTTTTGGTTTTTTCGAGACAGGGTTTCTCTGTGTAGCTTTGCGCCTTTCCTGGAGCTCACTTGGTAGCCCAGGCTGGCCTCGAACTCACAGAGATCCGCCTGGCTCTGCCTCCCAAGTGCTGGGATTAAAGGTGTGCGCCACCACGCCCGGCATTGCTTTGTGTTTTCTTAAGATTTCTTTTATAATCTTTTTTAAATGTGTGTGGGGGTGGGAGGAAGAGAGAGAGAGAGAGAGAGAGACAGAGAGACAGAGACACAGAGAGACAAAGAGAAACAAAGAGACAGAGAGAGAGACAGACAGAGAGAGACACACACACACAGAGCCAGAGAGGGCCTCTGATCCCTTGGAGTTGCACTTAAAGGTAATTGTGATCCACAGGCACAGATGATGGGAACCAGGACCTCTGAAGAGCAGCATGCACTCCCAACCACTGAACCACCTCTCCAGCCTTGGTTAGTTTCTTTTAAATTTATCCCGTGAAAATCCCACACATTTATACATTGTAGCTTATTCAGATCTACACCCCACTTTCTTATTCGCTTTGTTTGGATGATTCTTTTCAAATGATTTTCCAGCTCAGACCTGATGAGCTTAAGCACATCTTAGAAGACCTAACTATGGACTGGGGAGGACCGGAGTTTGACCTCTGTAAAAAGGCCTGGAAGGCCAGCACTTCCCTGCATGCTCAGCACTGGGCAAGTAGAGATGGCCACTCCGCGGGATTTGCTGGCCAGTCAGTCTTGCAGAATTGGTCACTTCTGGATTCAATAAGAGAGCTTGTCTCCAAAAATAAGGTAGAGGGTGATTGAGAAAGATAATCAGTGTTGATCTCTGGCCTACACACACACACACACACACACACACACACACACACACACACACACACGGCCCTTTGAGCCTAATGGGCACTGCCGGCAGCATCTGGGAAAAGCCATCTTTCATTTTCCTAACTTTCCATAGGGCTGGGGAACAGACATGCAAACAGACTTGAAAATAAACAGTATGTATCAACATTTATCACTCGGATTCAGAACAAAGCAGGATGAACTATTTACTGTGGACACTGGTGAAGTGTCCTTAGTTAGGAGGCCGCTGTCAAAGACACGGGGACACTCGTTCCCCTCAGCTTGCGCGCCCACTTTCTGTCTGACCCACAAAGGGCCCGAATCCCACTTTCTCGGCATAGGAAGAAAACCTACTGGGGCGTTTCTTCTTTACAGCCCAGTGCAAAGCTGCCTGCTGCGTAAATAGATGGAGCTAAGAGGAGCTGACACCATTCTCGAGGTAAGCGATGTTAACCCCGAGCAGTCACAGCACTGCTCTGGAATTCTCCCGGGCTGCGAGGGCCTGGGAAGCCCCCAGCAGAAGTAGTGCAACCTTGCCTGGGAGCTGCGACTCTGCGGCGGCGCACTGCAGTCAGCCAGTGACCCTTGGTGTCAGCAGGACACACCGGCTCCAGGTGGAGGCGGGGGAGGCGTGGGGTCGGATGGGTTCTTTTTACCAAGAGAAATTGGTCAAATATGTTTGTGGTTCTTCTAATTGTCCTGCTATTCCTCCTTGTCGACTGCTAATAGCCAGAGATGCCCTCTTAGAGGTAATTGCTCCACTCTGTCACCTGTTCATGTGGCTTCCACAGTTTGATATTTAAGACGCTCCCATTTTTCATACAAATGGAAGACCTAGGAGTCTGCGCTCCCAGGCCTGACACATCAGCCTCTCCTCTTCCCTCAATGACCATTACTCCCTTTGTGGTAATAAATGGTCTCAATTACCTGGAAGAGATCAAGCTGCAACCTGTTGTTTTCGGAGTTTTGTGACTGTGTTGCCCTCTTTTTGATAGGGAAAAAAAAAAAGGAAACCTTGCCAAATATTAAGGGACCAGGTAAAAATAGCAGGTTACATCCTCCAGAGCGTGCTAGCAAGGCATGAAGAAGATGGAGGTGAGGGAAATGCATTTCTTCCTCTGTTCCCCCTCCAAGGTGTGTTTTAATCAGTTCTCAGCTGCCAGCCTGCTCACCCCCGGCACTGGGCAGAGCAGGGTTCAGCCTGGTATGTAAGACAGTCTACTGAAGCATTATGGGGATTGGTCCCCTACTGGCTAGAAAGTGGTAATGTTTATCTCCCCAAGTGCTACCTTCCAGTCTGGGAGGGACCTCATCCTGGGAGAACTGGGCTCCACAAACCCAAACTTTGATAGGAGATGTCAGCAAGACCGAAGAGTAGAAAGGAGGGTAATTATTTTTTTAATTATGCATGACTGCTTCCCTCTGGTGGGTATTAATGCAGTCATTTCTAGTTGGGCCAGGAGATTTTAGAAAAGGAAAAGAAGAGAAAAAGACAGAGGATGAAAGAAAGACACAAAGAAAAGGAAAAGATCGGAAGAGAAACAAAGAACAAGCGCCATGTACGGAATTTTTTTGTCCTGACCGTGTTTGAAATTTTCAAGTTGCAAAAACTGAATCCGTTATGTCCCAGAGCCCCCCAGGTAGTGAACGCAGTCACACCGGACTCCCAGAGGAAAGCAGCGCCTGGCTTTCATCAGCAACAGTAAACCCTGTTTTAGAGTATGTTGGTTGCAGGGATCAGAACTCCCTCCCTAGAATTATATCTTGAGAGTCTATGTACCTCCATCTTGGGCAAAAACAATAAAAGATCATGATTTTTGTTTGTTTGTTTGTTTGTTTGTTTGTTTTTAAATATTTCTGTATGAATTAAACCTTACTTTTTCAATTCCTAATTCACTGCTGAGATTGATATAAGAGAGTTAAAAACTGGAAACCCTTTGAGGGCCATAGTTTTGAGAGGCAACTACAGTAGCCACTCCTGGAGGATGACTTACTGTATTTATTGATTTATTTGCTTGATGGCAGATATTATATGGTACAAATAGCAAAAATAATTGTTAATAATAATACTCCATAACAAAACATTAAATATCTATTTATTTAATTTTCCTCAGTGCATTTAAACTATCATATCTGTTGTAGGAAATCTAGAATGCACAGATATATAATCAAAAATTTATCAGATGAAAATTCACACATATGCCTCTCTGTCAGACATAACATTTTTACCTACATGTTCTAAGTATATGTATATATCAATTAAATTTATTACAATGTATCATTTTCTACAAACTATATTAGAATACTTTTGCACTTTAGTCTTAGTGTGACGGTTTGTGCATACATGCATGCATGTGTGTGGTTGTGTGCACATGCCATGGTGCATGTGTGGAGATCAGAGGATAACTTTGTGAGCTGTTTCTCTCCATACACATTTACAAGGGTCCCAGGTTCTTCAGGGTCAGGGAGAAGCACCTTTATCCATGACGTCATCTCACCAGCCCATGCCAGGTGTTTGTTTTAAGCTAACACCACACTTATCGGTCTGGTTCTGTTTTATTAACTACTATGTAAAAGTCCCAAATTTATTTTTAATCATTCCATGCCTTTCGTGGAATATGTAGGATATAAAATTAGTTAACCAGCTTGTGCAAAAGTGTTTGAAACAGTGCTGAGGAGAACACTCAGAGCTAAATGTTGGTGACATTCAGGAGAATTCTATGACATGGAATTTTGCAATCTAAGGATCTGGACTCGTTTTATGCTGACACCTGCTATGTCCACCCTGATAGCAACTGCCTCTTCCCACAGCAGTCAGCACAGGAAGATATTCAAAACAGAGACAAATAGCAGATCTTATCCAAAAATGATAATTTGACTTCCTGACCCTAACACTAATTTATGGCAGACAATAATAATTCTACTGAAAGGGTCATAAAGGTTTACTGTTAGTTATGCTACAAGGTAAATGAAGATATATTTAACATATTACTTTAACCGAACTTTTAGAAATATGTTTTTATTAATTGACACACAATAACCATATTTACTCATAAGGTGGAGTGTGGCATGTCAATACACACAGTAGTGTTCAGATCAGAGGTGCTGGCATTTCTGTACCTTGGACATATTTTTCTGTATAAGCATTTAGGATCTTCTCACTAGCTAGTCTGAAGTAGTTGCTGCTGACCAGCATGATCCTACCATAAAAAAGAACACTAGAAGAGGGAGGGGAGAGCACTTAGCAGTTAAGACATACACTACTCTTATATAGGACCTGGGTTTGGATCTCAACACACAGATCAGGTGGCTCACAACTCCCTGTAACTCCGACTTCAGGGGATAGATACATTGCCCTCTTCTGGTTCCTGTGGCACTCTACTCGTACACACAGAAACTAGTGTGTACACATAATTAAAACCGAACTAATTAATCAACCCGACAGTTCAGTGCACTCAGGCATCGATCAGCCAGTCCCTTCTGTCTCACTCTTTCATGCCCTTCCCAGAGCTGGGTAAACCACCACTTTCCATGTCTTTGAGACCACCTTTTTACAAATGATAAAATCCATTATTTGTCTTACCATACCTAAATTCTCTCACTTACCACAACTAATTCTTTTCTATGTGTGTCTCTCTGGGCCTGACTCTGAAGATGACTATAATAAACACATATAAACAAAAGCAAGACAATGGACAATGAAACTCAGTGTTGCAGTCCTTTATTTATTTATTACTCCTTCATTGACTGTCTTTGACTCTACCCCACTGCACTATGCTAAAAATGAAGAAGAACTTAAAATTTAGTCCTGATTACAGAACATAGATAACCTAGAGAGTTCTTTAAAAATTCAGGTTCTTGCATGCTAGGGTGGTAGTACAAAGGACAGAGTGTGTGCCTTGCATGCATGAAGATCTGGGTTCTATCCCCTAGAACCACATAAACCAGGCATGACAAAATAGAAGAAGCAGATCATAAGTTCAAGGTTATCCTTGGCTGCAGAGAGAGTTCAAAGCCAGCCTGAACAACAACAGTGACAAGGAGTTTAAAAGCATCTAGTAGTTGTCCCCTATGGTAGCTGTTTTCTAAGAACAAGGGAACCATGCTGCTGAGCACACTACTCTACGCATGAACTGAGGCCTCTTTTCCTTACAACACATAGACTCTAAGGCTGGTTTCGGCCCCTCAGCTCAGTCACAAAAGGCACACAGAAACATAAACGAGCACACATAAACATTTAAGTGGTAACCAGTGGTGGTTAAGTTTGGTTATCAACTCAATTGGACAAGGAAGGCCTAAGGGTTAGAGGGAATGTGTGATGGCATTTACAGAGACAACTGGAACCCGGGGCTCTGATCTCACAAGTCATTCATCAAACCCTGATAGGCTCAGAATGCTCTGGCCCTGTGTGTGTGTGTGGGGGGGGGGGGGAGGGAGGGGTTAAAGGTACCGAGTGTGTCCTCGTTGGAGGAAGCAGATAACTGAAGGCACATCCTTGGGGGTTATACCCTGACCTGACCCTTCCTGTGTCCCCTCCTGTTTCCAACCCCCCAGGAAGTGAAATGACCACGTTCTGTCTTGTTCTGCCCAAGCCAGTGGTGTCAGTGAGCAGAGACGGAATTCTATGAAACTGAACCAAACTACGTCCTTCCCTCAGGATATTTCTAGTGGATGTTAGGTCACAGAGAAACAAAGGAAGCTAAGCCACACCCTACAGTGGAGAAGTGTGTCCCACTAAGCGGGCTCTCCGGGCTGAGTGGTCCTTCCGACGGTAGAAACAGACCTGGGCCTGGGTCTTCTGGGATAGTGACATTTGAGTAAAGGAAATAAACACCCAGGGGTGGGGTCGGGATCAGGCAGAGTGGGAGGGGCACATTGTTTTCTTGGTCACAGACTGAGGGAGCAATGACAACCCCAGGAGCATCTCTCTGCCTGCTGGGGCAACGTCAGGGCAGAGAGAAGAGGAAGACAGTTCTGGAAGTGCTGTCAAAGCACTCAAGGAAGACCAAATCCGAACTCCCGTAGCCAATAGGGAAAAGGCTTTCCGAGGCCAGAGACGCCAGGGTGGATCCGGGACTGGGAGAGCTTCTCTGCCGAGAGCAAGATGGTGGTGCTGCAGCCGGGAGGCTTGTATACAGGACAAGCTGGCCATTGCTGTGATAGCTGGTGTGAGGGTAGGGGACCAGGGAATGAGGGGCACAGCAAGGCGGGAGGGAGGGAGGCAGGGAGGGAGGGAGGGAGGGAGGGAGGGAGGGAGGGACGCAGGTTTGGAGGGGTCTGCGGGTCTTCCACCTTCAGGCACCTCTTCTTCATCTGATCACCTTAGAACACAAATGGGTGGCTGCACATGCACTCTCCATGTCAGTCAGTGTCCCCATTTCTATTGCGCCTCCACACAGGGACACCAGGGACATTAAGCAACTAGGTCTGGACTTCTGTAACCATTGTTGGAGATGGTTTGGCATAAAACGACAGAAACCCCACGTATCTTTAGAGGCTGCCATCTCTCTGTGAAGGCTTGAGTTATGTTTAAGTTTATACATTGTGAATCGGGTTGTTACGAATCACACATTGTACGTCTAACTTCAGGGATGTAAAGCTCTTATTAAGCATTCGATGCTTGGAAGTGTTGGAAAATTTACAGACGCTGTTCCAAAGCCTCTCTAAATGGCTTGGAAGTGTTTACAACAAGGACTATATCTTGCTGAAAAGCATGCATTGTGTACTGTCTGTTTTTAATGAGAATTTAAGAATGTTTATTAAAAAAGAAATAAATTTTCCATTTCAGCTCATTTGGCTTCATCTGCTATTAAGGCCTACATATACCCAGGAGTTGCACTGATGTACTTAAATATTGTCTCTGCACTGAGATTGCCTAATGAGGCAATTAGCGGAACTCCTCAGATAGCTGGACCCAACACTCTGGGCAGAGAAAAGAGTCCACTCAGGCAACAGCTCGCAAGCTTACGCCCCCGCCCACTTCTGTTTGAGGATGCAGTTTAGCTAGACAAGGCAAGTGGCACATTTGGAAGGCAGACAGACAAAACCATGCACTTTGTCGAGATGGGCAAGGGAAGAGCGTGAGACCATTGTCTCAAAACCAGGCAAAAGCCACAAGGTTGTGCCTTTGTCTAAGCCAAAGTTTTCTAAACCATTCTTCAAGAAACTATGCTCTTCTTAATGTTTTTTTTTTCCTTTCTGCCATTATACACTAGCCTTCTTGGGCTGAAGAGATGGTGTAGTGGTCTAGAGTGCTTACACCTCGGTCACAAGGACCAGAGTTCAAATCCTAGAACCCAAGTCGGCGGCTCACAAACATCTGCCACTTCAACTCCAGGTGATCTGTGCCCTGTTATGGCCTCGGTGGGCACCTGCACACAAATGCGCGTGTGCATACGCTCACACAGAAGAAAGACACACAAAGTAAAGAGAAAATAAATGTTAGAAAAGGAAATCAGTCTTTTAAAATTTATCAGGACTCTGACTAAAATGAATCGTAAAGAAAGCTAAATATAATTACCATTAGTGGAGTGTCAATAATGTGACACAAACAGCAGATGACTGTAAAAGGTAACAGGCAGGCCGAGCTGAACACATTTATAATCCCAGCACCCAGGAGCCAAGGTGGAAAAACAGAAATTGAAGGCCGATTCAAAGGCAGCCGGAGCTACACAAGAACTTGCCCCAAACCAAACCAAAGCAAACCCAACCCCAAGCAATCAAAGTGAAGAGGGAAAAGCAGCAGCAGGAAGAAAGTGTGGACGTGCTTCTGCAGCGTGTCTCCTCGCAGAGCTGGGAGCCTGAGCTGCCTCTCTTGCTGGTGCAGGACCCTGGCTGGAGAGACGTTAAAGCCACCCTCGCCCCAGGGACTTTCCTCTTGCTTCCGACATTAGCACTGAAGACGTCACTTGTGCCTCCTGACAGTACTGTTTCTTCTACTTAACAAACACATGTGCAGCATTCCCCAAGTGCCTGCTTCTTCTAAGTAATGTGGAACTATTGATTTCTCTAATTCTCATACTGACCCCGCAAAGTAATACTCTTATGATTCCCATTCTACAGATGAGGAAGATAAGGCAGAGCTCAGGTCGTTTGCCTAAGAACTGGCAGAGCCAGATGCCAAGCCAGGAGTTGGTGTTGGAGCTTTGTCTCTTGATAGGATGCCCCAGGACATCTGTGAGAGGGGCTCGGTCGGTGCTCATGGGCAGTCTCACGTCACCTAAGATCACAGTCATGCAAGCCGGGTGGTGGTGGCGCACACCTTTAATCCCAGCACTCGGGAGGCAGAGGCAGGCAGATCTCTGTGAGTTTGAGGGCAGCCTGGGCTACAGAGTGAGTCCCAGGAAAGGCACAAAGCTATACAGGGAAACCCTTTCTTGAAAAACAAACAAGCAAACAAACAAACAAACAAATCATAGTCATGCACTGAGACCATAGACTACACTCAGGACAGCTGTCTCCTGGCATCCTTGGATTTGATGAAATAGTTGAATATACAGAGGTTCGAGTTCCTTCTACAAAAAGGCAGAGTATCTGCCAGCCTCTTCTGCACAGTCCCCCATGTACTTCAGTTGTCTTAGGTCGCCAATATGCAGTACGATGCAAATGCTATGTAAACGAAGTTCACTGATGGGGGAATAAAGACAAGAAGATCGTCTCTGCATGCTCAGTACTGACTCAGTTTCTCAAATGCTGCCAACCCACATTTGGCAGAATCTGCAGGCACAGAATCTGAGATCTGGAAGGCTGGCTGCTCATGCTCTCTGCCCTGAAGAACATGGCCTCACTAGTGGTTCCCAAACTCCTAGGCAAGCCTCAGAACCCAGCCCTCAGTGAGCACTTTGTCTCCAAATGCAATGACCTGCTACTGCCTGGGACTCTTATCATACCACTGGCATCCATGGACTTAAATAGGAATATGCTAATATTAAATAATAATGTAGCAGCCATATATTCTCCCCCAGTAGATTATTAAGTCCTTTAATAGAAATACTTTTTTATCTCTCTGAAGCAATCATTAAACATATTGAATGCTTTCTAAAAGACCTAATCAGTCATCATACCCATGTACAGACTAGCTCTTCTAAGAACATGATGATATATATGTAATGGAAATATATGATATACATATAACCACATATATGTCAAAAGAGTAATTTTAATACACGTGGAAAAGTACAGTTTTCATAGGGTGCAGTGGGAATGACAGAAGATCATACATACTGTAATTTATTGTCTCTCAAAGATTTCTTATGTGATCAGCAAAGAAACAAAGCTTTAAGCCATCTGAATTTAGAACTGACTCCACAGCAAACATCCTTCTTTTTCCCAGAAGACAGCACTGACTTTCCTCCATATCACACCGCTGTCAATACCTAACGAGCTACTCAAGTGCTTAGACCATTGTTTAGACTGTCTTGCTTAAAACATCCAATTTGTTCAACATATCATCTCTAAATTCTGAAACCCACCAGAACACAAGGACTGCCTTATCTTAAGTGTGACACACAGGGGTCAGTCATGAACTTGGCCGTGAAAAATATCCACACTGTTTAAAATAAACTGTGGTTAAAAGCTCATTACAAGAAATCAACCCCTTGAATGCAGTCGTGAGGGAAGCGCATGGGAGCGTTAAGCTCACGTGAGCTCAGTGTGGCACAGAGCAGCTCTAGAACCTCTTCACCCGGCATGCCTGGAGTTCTCTCCCACCCAGTTCTCCTCTGCCTTGCCACTTCCCAAGCCCCGGTGACTGCTGTTCTTCGCTTTTTCCTTGAGCTTGATGACTTTAGCTACCCAGAGGAGTGTGGGCAGGCCCCATCCTTTCACGAGCAGCTTATCTCACTTAGTGTAATATCTCTAAGACCCCTGTTGTAGCGCATGACAAGATTTCTTTTTTATGACTGACTAATAGTCCACTGTGTGTGTATTTTTCACCCACTCTTCCCTGAGCTTCGAGGTTGCTTGCGTCTGCTGAGCACTGGGAATAACGCTGTAGTGGACACAAGAGTGCAAAGATCTGGACTTTGATTCTTCTCCTAAATACACCAAAGAGAAACTGTCTGATCATGTGTGGATTCTGCTGTAAAATTTTCCATCTCAAAAATATTTATTTGATGACTTATTCATTGAGCTCAAAGAGTGATTGTTGATTATTTTCCTTATGCAGTACACCAGTAAACTCTTAAAATACTTTTTTTTTGAGAATGTCATATATGTGTACAATGTATTTAGACCATATCTACCTCCTCCCAGACTCCTCCCAGAGTCCCCGACTCATCTTCCTCCCAACTTCATGTCCTTAATTAAAAGAGAATTCATTTTTACTTTAGGGTAAATATATTTATTTGATGTGTGTATATATGTATATATGTGTATCACATATGTGCCTAGTGTCTGAAGAGGCAAGAAGAAAGTTCCGGATTCCCAAACTGGAGTTACAGACAGTTGTGAGTCCCCAAGTGGGTGCTGGGAACTGAACCCAGGTCTTCTGCAAGAGCAGCAAGGGATCTTAACCACCGAGCCATCTGTCCAGACCCTCACGTCCTTTTCTATGCTTAACCCACTGAATAAAATGAGTGCTACCCACATGCTCATGGATGTAAGCCATGTAGTGTGGGCAACCTATCCAAGGTCACATGACTCTCTCATACCCAGAATCCATCTGTGAGCCTTCCTCCATGCATTTTGATTGGCTTGACCTTGTGCTGTCAACAACAGGCGCCGTGAGTTCATATGTGCCTGCAGTGGCCCCTCTTTCTGCTCCTCTTCCTGGTGATACCTGAGCCTTGGGGGAACCAGTGTGATATACGTCTTATTTAGGGCTGAATATTCTTTTTTTTGTTTTGTTTTGTTTTTCGAGACAGGGTTTCTCTTCCTGGATCTTGCTTTATAGACCAGGCTGGCCTCAAACTCACAGAGATCCGCCTGGATCTGCCTCCCTAGTGCTGGGATTAAAGGCGTGCGCCACTGACGCCCAGCTAGGGCTGAATATTCTATGGTTACTTATTTTCTGAAGTTTAACAGATGCTGAGTCTCAGTATTAGCTATAAAAAGGAGTTTCTCTGGTGATGGCTGAGAGTTACACTAATCTGTGGGTTAAAAATAAGTATTTAGAGCTGGCCGGTGGTGGAGCACACCTTTAATTCCGGCACTTAGGAGGCAGAGGTGGGAGGTTCTCTGAATTCAAGTCCAGCCTGATCTACAGAGTGAGTTCAAGGACAGCTAGAGCTACACAAAAGAAACCCTGTCTCAAACCCCCCACCCCATATTGTTGAGTCTTAGATGGTCTTATAATAAATAAATAAAAATAAAAAAAAACCTGGAGCCAGATTTTTTTCTTCTTTCTCAAAATCATTCTGACTACTTGGCATCCTTTGTCTTGTCTTCAGAATTTCAGGACCATTTTCCCTATTTCCATTTAAAAGTAGCTGTAGATTGCCTTAGATAATGGGAACAGTTTTCTTCATATTAACTCTGATTTCTGGGGAAGGCTATTTTTTTCATCTCATTGAGTCTTGAGTTTCTTTGTGCACTTTTTTCTTTTTTTCACTAAACAAGTCTCTCATTTCCTTGGTTAAATTTACTCATGAGTGCTTTATTTGACTTCCTTTTGAGGTTGTTAATGATTTGTACAAACATTACAGGTATGGTGTTGCATGTTGTAACACTTGGAAGACTGAGAGTGGGGGACTCAAAGTGTGAAGCCAGATTGGGCCTCACCGGGAGAAATCAAACAGACTAGACCTCACAACAGATGTGTGTGTGTGTGTGTGTGTGTGTGTGTGTGTGTGTGTGTGGTGTGTGTGCACCTGTCTTGTGTCTCACAACTTCACTCCTAACTCTGCACACATGTGTGTATGTGTTTGCATGTATATATGTGTATGTATGTGTGTGTTTTCCATGTAACATCACATCATGTATGAACAGACATCATTTTATTTCTTCCTTCCCAAATTGATTATGGTTTGCTTTCTTTATTGCCTGATTTCTCTATCATATGTAGTAGATACCATATTGAATAGGAAGAGCATCCTTGTATTGTTCCTTATTTGACAGAAAACCTTCCTTTCTCACACAAGAATGTGACGTCGTCATGGGCTCTTTACACGCCACCTCTGTTAGGTTGATATAAGTTCCTGCTGTTCCTGGTTTGTTTTGATAATGCAAGTGAGTTGAATTTTGTCAAATGAATATTTTGAAATGTTCATATCCTGTTTATCGTTTGTTCTACTGTGATATGATGTGTTGATCGGCTCTTGAATGGTGAACCATTCTGACAACCCAGGGATATTTTATCACTGATCTTGATGGGCAACTCAAATGTGCTATTGAATTTGGTTTGCTGACATCTCACTGGAGATTATACCTGACTTCGTCTAGGATCTTAGTATTTAGTTATCTTGTACTGTCTTTTACCAACATAGGTTATAAGGGAATCCTGATGTCAGAAGATGGTTTTTAAATTCTGCCAATGCTGATGTTCTTCTCATCTTCTCATGATTTAATGTGTGTGTGCATGCGCGCACACACACGCGCACGCGCGCACACACACACACACACACACACACACACACACACACACACACGTGCAGACCAGAAAGGGCAGCAGATCCCCTGCAGCTGGAGTCACAGAAGAGCACTGAGTACTCAAGAACTGAGCCATCTCTCCACCTGCCTCTGATAATGTGTTTAAATGTTTGGTACAATTCACCAGTGAAGCCACCACATCCTCAGCTTTTCCTGTTTGGGAGGTTTTTGGTTTCCTGGAGGGCAAAGGGAGAGTTTCTGAACACTAGTTAGATTTCTTATTAGTCAATTGCTCAAAATTTCAATTTCAAGTTCGAGGCCAGCCTGGTTTACATCGCAAGATCCAGGACAGACACCAAAACTACATAGAGAAACCCTGTCTCAGAAAACCAAAAAAAAAAAAAAATCTATTTCTTCTTGACTCAATCTTGGTATATTGTCTCCAAGAATTTCTTCATGATTTTCTAAATTATCTAGTGTGTTGGTTCATAATTTATTTTAAAAAACAGTCTCTTATGATTCTTTTTATTTTCATGATGTCGGCTTTAGCATCTCATCTTTCTAGTCTGATCTTTGCTACTTGAATATTCTTTTTCCCTCAAATAATCTTGTGAAATTTTGTGAATTTTAGCTTTTACAAAACCAAGTCAATGTTAACAATTATTTTCTTTTCACCTTTTCATCTATCTTTCTTTCAAAATGTTCCCCTCTTTCTGTTAGGATCTGAATTAATTCTTTTTTCTTGTCATCTGAGACATACTATCTGTTTAAGATATCTTTTAAATTTTAATATATGAATTTATTACTAGAGGTATTCCTTTTAATATTGCTTTTGTTGTATCTGCCAAGTTTCAGTGGAGTTGTGCTTTTTCAAATTTGAATTTTTCTAAAGGAATTTCCCAGTTTTCTTGGATTATTTTTATACATTGGTTATTCAAGAGTTTTGTTGAACTTCTACACACCTGTGAACTTTCCAATTTTCTCTTTGCCGCTGTTTTTTAATTTTTCATGTTGTGATCAGGAAACATATTTGAGAGAATTTCAATCAACTCATTCATTTGTCAACTATTTTATGACGTAAGTTATGGATGCTCTGGGAACACTTGAGCACACGCATTCCTCTGTTGTTAAATGGAATGGTCTGTGTGGTCTTCAGTGTTACTCAAGAGATCTTGTCCTTGTTGATTTTCCATCTGTTACTGGAAGCAAGGTATTGGAATTCTCTCTTATTGTGCTACCGACCACTTCTCTTCTCAGTTCTGTGTGCGATCCCTTCATATATGTTCATATATTCTAATATTGAGTGTACATATGTGTGTGTTCTTAATTATGACTTCTGTGGTAGTTTGAAAAAAATAGCCCCCCAAAAGAGTGGCACTATTAGGAGATGTGACTGTGTTGGAGTAGATATGGCCTTGTTGGAGAAAGTGTGACACTGTGGAGACCGGCTTTGAGGTATCATATATGATCAAGCCATGCCCAGTATCTTAGACCACTTCCAGTTGCCTGCAAGTCAAGATGTAGGCAACTTCTCCAGCACCATGTCTGCCCATACACCACCATGTCACATCATGATGATAATGGACTAAACCTCTGAAAATGTAACCCACCCCAATTAAATGTTTTTTCCTTTGTAAGAGTTGCAGTGGTCATGGTGTCTCTTCACAGCAATAGAAACACTAGCTAAGACAGCCTTTTTCTGGTTGATTGACACATCCGTCTCGGCAGTGGTTAACTAGTGTCCTCTGAGAGAGAAGAGAATTACCAACACCTCTGCTCACTTTTGGTTTCCAGTCA
The DNA here is from genome assembly GCF_049852395.1 of Peromyscus maniculatus bairdii. Classification (NCBI taxonomy): domain Eukaryota; kingdom Metazoa; phylum Chordata; class Mammalia; order Rodentia; family Cricetidae; genus Peromyscus; species Peromyscus maniculatus. The sequence continues at coordinate 5,209,138 of NC_134870.1, forward strand.
CAGAATATCTTTTTTCACCCTTGCACTTTAAGCCTATGAGTTTCCTTAAATGTTAAGTGAATGTCCTATAGGTCACATAGAGTTAAGCCTTGTTATCTTATGTATTAAGTGTGTTGCTTGTGACTCCTCCCCCTTTCCAGCTTCAAGTAGCTACACACAAATTGCCTGCAGCTATCAAGAGTCATCTTAAAATGAACACACACACACACACACACACACACACACACACACACATACGCTCACACACACACCTTACAATGGTTCTTGTGCCACAATTTCAGAGACAAGGCTTTGTGATGGGGAAGAGACGATCATTTGCCAAGGTTGGAATCAGAAGACTTGGACTATTTGAGGACAATACAAAGCATTTTCTTTATGTTAATGAAGATTTATACAACCTAATTGTGGTATTGGTTACTCCAATCTGTAGATATGATAAAATTTCATATAGTTTTTAAAGCTCATGAGGACTTGGGCAGTTTGAATAACAGATAATATTTCGTTGATGACCACTGCCTGGTTTTGATGTGTACTGTGAACGCATAGTTATATAAGTGCCTGTCATTGAGAGAGTCTGTGTAAAGCATATGCTGAAATTCTACACATTTTTCAACTAATCAAAATGAAAAGTGTTACATACAAACACACAGATTTAATGGTTGCTTTTCTCATTTGCATGATCAAATATCTGACAGAAGTAATTAAGACAGGATAGAATTGTTTGGACATCTGATTTCAAAGGGATGCAGTCATTGATATGGGGAAGGAAGGCAACTGGCCTTCTCTCACTAAATGAGTGTATACCTTACCTGGAAGCACAGTGTGTGACCAGAGCCAGGGCAGGTGTAAATTCCAAGTCACCCTAGTCACACCCTGCCTCACAAATATGCCATAGCCTCAAAACAGCACCCTAGGCTGGAGCCTGTGGAATCATCATAGACTTCAACCATGACAATGACAGTGTCCCCTCATTGTAATAATCCCCCTGCCTGCATACTGGCCATTTTATGTCAGTTTGACACCAGCTAAAATCATCTTCGAGGAGGGGGCCTTAGCTGAAAAAAAAATGCCTCTCTAAAATTATGTTGTAGGCAGCCAAGCCTGCAGGGCATTTTCTTAATTAACAATTGATACAGGAGTGCCCAACTTACTTTGGGTAGAGATGCCCTGGGCTGATGGTCCTGGGTAGTACAAGAAAGCAGGCTGAGCAAGTCAAGAGGAGCAAGCCAGTAAGCAGCCCTTCTCCACAGCTTCTGCATCAGCTCCTGCTTCTGGATTCCTACTCATTTTGAATTTCTGCCTTGGTTTCCCTTAATGGACTATAAGTTAGGACATGTAAGCCAGTTAAACCCTTTCCTCCCCACGTTGCTTTTGATCATAGTGTTCCATCACAGCCATGGTAGCCCTAATACCTGCCTCAGAAAACATGGCAGAGAGCCACTGAGAAAGTTGCCAGATGATGACCTCTGACCTCTACTTGCATACACACACACACACACATACACACACACACACACATACACACACACACACACACACACTCACCATGCATGCACGAATCTACCCTCAAGATTACATATGTACACACACCACACTCAAACAAAGGAAATGGCTCTATGACAGATTCCTACTGGCTCCTGAGCAGGGTCAGGGGTGGTTAAATTGGAGCATTAAGCGTTAGTATCTTGCCTTCAATGACCATGCCAAGGAGAAACTTCAGACCAGTTTCCCAGCAGGTTCTTTTTCACTGCCTAGCCACCTGCATTCCTTCCTTCCTGTTTAGTCTTGTTCTTTCTGTGGCTTTGCTTTGTACACAAACCTCAGAATCATTGACCAGGGGTCACCCTGCCACACTGGCTACATTCAAGTAGCCAGTAGACTGTCCTTCCAGCATCTAGATCAGCGGTCACCAGCCAAGACACATTGCTTTTCTAATATAGCACCAAGACGTCCCTGAAACCAGGCAGTCCATTGTGTTAAAGTTTCTTCCTTTCTAACTAGAAACATGCTAGCCAGCTAACATTAAATTTACGACTTTACAGAATTCCCTGAGAACAGGAGAAGTGAAAAATTGTACCCATGTTGTCAACAAATTCCAAGAATAACGTCCCTGTCTATCCATCCGTACTAGGAAGTTTACATGCCATAAACATATGGATGAAAACTGTAATTCACCAGTATCACAAGAAGGTGTTTTTTAAAGTATGGAGAAACCACAGTAAATTTTAAAGCCTACTTTTAAAAAGTAGAATATAACTCCCTGCCACATAATTTTGAACCCTGTTCCTTACTCTTGTGAAATCCTTTCAGAAAAGCCAATGTGAAGTGTACCCTTTCAGGCAAGATTTGTTAGTTTCATAAAACAGTGAGATTTATAAATGTATTCAGTTCAGTGGAAGGAGAGCGTTACATTCATGTTTATCTATCAAAACTCTGTACAATAGATTTTTCAAAAAAATATCTTTCTAAAAGAAGGGGTTTTAATTATGTGTATTCTGTGTGTCTGGGGGACAGGGGTGTGCATGTGAATGCAGGCACCCATTGAAGTTGTTGAATCCCTAGAGCTGTAGTTACAGGAGGCTGTGAGCCCACCTTGTGTAAGTGTTGGGAACCAAACTCAGATCCTCTGCAAGAATACTATGTTTTCTCAACCACTGCGCCATCTCTCCTGCAAGAGTCTTGTAAGGAGAACACTGTTACCTACTGTCATATATTTTAGAGAGTATATGAACATGCCAAGAAATTATAACTGGAGAAAGTACCAATGTGTCTTCTGATGGAGCCTTCTTGAATACTATTCATTCCTAAAAATTTTTGACCTACAAGTTTGTTAGATTTCTAGGATAATAATTTTCCATGCTTGCACACCCATTAAATGGGACTTAAAAAGTGTTCCCATAAGTGGAAGATGGGAAGCAAGCACCTTAAATGTTTATCCCGTGTGTGTGTCTGGGGGGAGGGGGTCTCAATATATTTGAATTCAAAGCCACAAGTGAGGGAACAGCCATTAAATATTACCTGTAGGTAATAACAATATGCATATTTAGCATTGCCTGCTGCTCTGCCCTCCACAAGGAAAGTGTTGTAATTATTTGGGAACCCACTTCAGAGAAGAAGCAGGAGAGAGACAAGTTTACTGAAGTTACCATCTTCAGGATCCCAGGTAGATTCTGGGATGAGCTGCATGAATGAATGATGACCATCATTTCTAAGCCATACAGAATTCCTGCTTTCCCTATCCTCATTCTGGCTAGAGAGATAGCAGCTATTTAATAAAACTAAGCAAAATAATAAGGATGATAATTCATTTTATTTACAAAGCACTCATCTGCCATTCTCCCAGGCAAGGTGTCTGCCTTGAAGCACAGCAGTAAAACAATTAACTTTACGACATCATCTGATTCCACCCTGGCAGCTTCGTTGCTGGCTTGTGGGAGAGCGCTCTCAGAGTTCTTTGTACCTGACTTGCGTTTTCACCAGAACCACTGTTGACTCTTTGTGTGTCTCTAATTTCTTCCCATAACATCAATAAAAGAGAATATTGAGGGGAGAAAGGTCTCTTCTAAACAGGGGGTCTGACTCTTGGCTGTGATTTGCTTGGCAATTGGAGATTTTGTGTACAGTGTCTTCCTGCAAAAAGGTGAGGCTGCAGAAGCAATGGCTTTTAAAAAACACATAGGACTGCGGGAAGCCCTGTCTGCCCAATTACAGGGTGATCCCAGTTCATTTTTACGGTTTGTTTCTTTCTTCCTTTTTTTTTTTATCACATGTTTCGCAACACAGTCTCGATGTCCTGTGGGGCTGCTTTTGTAAAAAGCCATAGCTTCTGATTTAAGGCGCTTCAAAAATAGCTCTCTGCTTCTTCAGTCTGAGAGAGCAGCCGGCAGCAGCACATTTATTCTCTTTGAAAAATAGAAAGATGTCAAAAGCAAAGTTCACGGCAGAATTAGGCTGATTTGTTTTGTGCTTCTGTGATGGCTGTAGAAGTAAACAAAAACCCGCGATGGTTTGTTTAATAAGCAAAAACTGCTACTAAAGTGAATCTCGTGCTCGGGAACTTATCCCGGCAGGAAGGATCGTCAATTATACACGGTGGGCGAGAGAAGGGGAAGTCAACACCTTATATCCATAGTCAGCACCATCCCAATGTCGTGCTCAAAAACCGGACACGGACAACCTCATTAGCCAGACCCAAATGATTGTTGGTGAATCTGAGACTCCGTGTCAGCCATGACAAACGCCGGCAGGACCCCTACGTTCAGTAAGAGCAGCTTGGGTTGAGAATGGCTTAGCTGAGTAAAGTTCCAGCACTGCCCAGGGGAGATTCTCCAGGAGGTCCCAATGGAAGGAGCCGCTAGGCTTCACCAGTTCAGTGACACAGCACAGACTTTGCCTTGCCTGCTCTTAGACACCGTGCAGTCCACAGGTGAGAGCAATGCCGTTGGACCTCACACGCTTCTCAGGACGGAACACCAGCTTCTTCACTGGGGGCTCACCCCCATCCCAGGCTTTTCCAGATGTATGTGTGCAGGGTCCCAGGTGAAAGGTGGATCTGGCTCTGGCCCTCGGGAAAAGAGCTGTAGATTTCTTCTTCCAGTTCTGCGGCCGATAGAATGCTTCCCCCACTGTCAGAGTGACAGAGGTTCAAAACGAATTCTAAGCAAGTTCTTTTTTGAGAAGCAAAGCATCATGTCTGGTTTCAGGTTAGATATGGAGCCTGTACTGAACTGGATCATGGTCTGCTGAAACCCTGAGCCTTGAGTCTTCATTTCTGTCATCATTCCTAGTGGTGGGAAGGGGAGACTGGTACAGTGAATTTCTCAGTTGGGTTCTGTGACACTCTAGACCTGACCAAGGCAGGCTTTTTGAATACCTATTTTCAAAACTTTAATATTCCATTGCTAAACCACCTTGAAAGACCTTGTGCCCTCTGCATACATACAATGGCTTTTCCTAACAGAACTTTCCAAAGCACATATTGGTACCTTCATGGTTGTCAAGGGCACCGACCTCTACACACCATGGGGCCATTGCACATGATTTCTGCTGCCCAAGGAAGGCCTCTTCCTTCACAGTCCAGTGAACTCTGCTCTTCTAGCAGGTCCCAGCCCGGACTCAGTTTTCCAGCGACACCTCCCTGGCAGTTCGTGATTGGCTGTGATAGTAGCAATGTCCCTCTCCTTGTTACCACTGATCACATGTATTATTTTATAGTGTGTGAGTCATTCGTCTTTGACCATTGGCATAAACACAGAGAGATTACAGTGTAATGAATGCACTATGCATATGGCTGCTTTTCAGTCAGTCAAGGGCGTCGAGGCTCGTAAGTCATTCAATCAATCATCTAGCACTGCCCAACTCAATAATACCACAGTCAGTTTAAAGACTACTTCTTCCCCGGGCAGCACTCCTCATAGTCTTTCTGCTGCATGGTTTTAAAAGAATCAAATGAACTCACCTGTTCCCCTTTCCAATTCATTGTGTCAGTTCTCTTAATGAATATTAAAAAGCATCACCAGCAATATCAAGTAGAAAGTTAGGATGCTCCAATTGTGAAATGGCAATTGTCCCAACAGGTGGATGAAAGGCCAGCAAAGCAGTGTGATTAAAGGTTTAAACCATGGTCTTCAATAGCATGCAGTAGAAAGAGGTTTTGCCGTTTTATTTCCCATCTCTAGCTCTACTATTCAGGTAAGTATGGGTATAACCTATCATCATTTTGTTTGTTTTCCTGGTAGATGAGTAGAAAGATATGTAGAGAGACAAGCAGATAGACAATAGATAGACCCCAAAACCAAGTTGTCTCACATTGTCGGATATTTTATTCAGGTCTGCTCAATAGAATAATTTGATCTTTGAATCCTGAAATATTCTCAAATACTGTTCATGATCTCTTGAAGCTCTCACTTCTCTTTCAGCTGGACTGATCCATTTCATCCCACCACACATTCACTTTTAGACACACCAATGCCGGGCATTCCCACCACCTGCTCACCTGGGGTCATCAAATTGCTTACCTGAGTAGGACTTTTTGGTCCTACTGTTATGAAGCTGGAAATGGATGGAGAAACATTAGCCACTGATGCAGTGGGCAGTCTCCCATAGACCACTCTGGTGGTCTGTGTAGAACTTGTTCAGCTTCTCCAGGAGCTAAGAAGCTTCCAAGATTGGAGCTATAAACCGCAAAGTACTACAGAGGCTGTCCAGAGTGGCGTGATGCAAAAGGTTTTCCATGAGGTGAAAACCCACTCCATTTGTGGCTTTTGCTAGTTTTACACTATCAAGAGAAGTATTTTTAAAAGTCCTTTTCTGCAAAGCTAGCAAAAGCCACAAATTTGATAGCTTTGGTTTATGTGCAAAACATGATGCCCAGTTCTGATTCAGTTTTGCCCTGCATTAGCTAATGTACTAGAACTTCTCCGAGAAGTTGCAGGTCAACCCGCTAAACCTCCTTACTTCAAACACATTGATGTGAGACCTCAGCAAAACATCCACAGAGTGCTGGATGGCAATGTAATTGTCGAATTTCGACCTTAAAATATTTAAATGATGCTTTGCCCCAACCTTACGCTCCTGATGGGCTCTCATGAAGATCACAAGCTTCGGTTGACAGTTGGTTCCATTAGTGTAGCAGACTCAAGTTTCTATCATCATCAGAAGAAGAAACACAAGTTAGAACCATTCACTCAGGCCTGACATGCCTAAAAGACATTCAGCACAGCACAGGTGCACTCCAAGAAGAATTCATATATGTTAGCATGGTTGAAGGGATTTATATTACATGAAGGTGTCAGGTTGCACGTCTTATGGTAAAAAAAAAAAAAGCCTGCAACAGGCCTCCAGTATTAGGCTCTGAAGCTTAAATGAGTGGAGAGTCTCCCCATTGTTCCCCCAACTTTGCTGTTTAAAAACTGGCTGCAGCTCGAATCGCTGCAGCTCTTGCCTTTGCTGTGGAGCTCAGTGCTGGCATGGGTCAAAGGCTTCCTTGCATCTGCAGCCTTGGCAGTGACCACCTTCACGGGGTAAGTAGAACTGTTTCCACCGTCCTGCAGATGATGTGGAGTTGGAGTATTTGGGATAAAATTTGAAGATGTGCTATTATTGCTAGTTATCACAATTAGGGAATGAATAAGAAACAGCTAAGAGTTTATTTGCCTTTCCCTATTGACTCAGTTTCTTATGATTCTATGATGTTAAAAAAAAATCTTTGAAAGAGTAGAGGAATTTTTAAAAACCTGTCTCTTTTATCTCCTAGCATACTGTTAAGCTTCAGATTCACAGAAACAAAATGGCCTGAGTTGATGAAGATGTAGATTATGGACTGAGGGCTACATAATTAAACATAAAATATCAAGGTAAAGTAGCAGAATACATAAAGAGGATAATTTCTTTAGTCAGCAAATGGGCAATAACAGGAAAGGAATTTTTGTCTTGGGAGAGTGAGCAGTTGTACAGACATATGATGCAAAGCTTTTTCAAATAGACATAACATTGCCATATGTTCATCCCAAAACTGCAGAGGAACTTGGGAAAATGAGGGTGATTTAAGATCGCCTATCCACATCTCCACCCCCACTTGGGTAGCCGAGTCTAGGCAGCTAAAAGTAGGAAGTGGAGTTAAGGAGGGACATGTTGAGAGCCCAGAGTGGGCCCCAGAGATTGTCGTGTTGAGATAAAGAAAGCCATCCAACACCGCCGAGGAACTGCCGCTTCCCTTAAGATACGGTGGGACGTGTGCATCACTCCTCACAGCTCAGCTCTCCAGTGCTCTTCCAGACTCAGGCAGGAGCCGCTTAATGTGGCAAAGGAGACTAAGACTGTGGGTAATATGTGGATTTGTCCATCCTCAGCACTAAGTTAGGAGAGAGACAACGCCGCCGCCGCCGCCGATGTGTCAAAACACAGCTGAACCCAACAGACCCTCTGTGGAGAGCAGGGCAGCCCACAGGACAAGCACAGGCTGTCTGCGGCGCAGAGGATCAGGGCCGCTAACCTGCACATGTTCTGTTCTGGTTTTTTGTTTTTTGTTTTTTTTTTTTTTTTTTTTTCCATCCACTTCTTCTGTAGACAAAAATGCAGGACTCTTCCTAGTCAGAATTAGACTTCCCTTAAAACCTCAGTTTACCCAGTCATTCCCTCAACATTCAGTTCGGATTGCCTGTTGCTACTGTCAGCCTTTGGTCAAGAATCAAAACAAAGTCTTTGAAAACCAACACCCACACAGATAAGATTACCGTCACAGTGAAGCCGGGCTCTAAGCACTATGTCCAAAATGCCTATTCAGAATGCTTGTTTTGTTGTTTATTCTCCACCCTGCACGGCTCCCAGAGCACTTGACTCTCCCATCACTTCTAGAAATCCTCAGAATAAGCTCTTCCTGTGCCTCCTGATGCCACTGTCCCAGGCTGTCCTCTATCAGTCAGCGCCACTGTCCCAAGCTGTCCCCTGTCAGTCCCACTGCCCTAGGCTGTCCCCTGTCAGTCAGTCCCACTGTCCCAGGCTGTCCCCTGTCTGTCAGTTGGTGCCACTGTCCCAGGCTGTCCCCTGTCAGCACTATTGTCCCAGGTTGTCCCCTGTTAGCACCACTGTCCCAGGCTGTCCCCAGTCTGTTCTACTCAATGAGTGGTAAGACCCCCAGTGTCTTTCCTCAGGCCTCTGATAACTCATCACTTAGGTCCAGCTATATACAGGGTGCTGCTCAACACATTTCATGACTAGTTTTTAATTCCAGCCATGATGTTTTTCATTTCCAAGAAGCTGTCAACTGATAGACCTTTTTCCTTGAACCTCTTGTCACTTGTCCTATTGGTGTGCCATGTTTATAAGAACACATCTCCCATAATATTCTTAAAATTATTGGTGATTGTTCCTATTATTTTTCACCTGTGGGGTATCAAATGTTTCTATTCATGTCAGTGAGCTCTCTCTCTCTCATTGGCCATCTTTAGACATAGGATAATATTGTGCCATATATCATCATAGTTCAGTCTCCTTTGAAACGGAACCTGTAGAGGATTGCAGGGTGTTTATTTGAAGGGAACCCTTAGAAACAAAAGTGAAGAGCATGAACATGGCTTAGGGAAATGGAAAGAGCTAATTCATATCAGGGAGCATTTAGAGGCATCCTGACAGTCTTAAGACCTCTGAGAAGCATGTCAGAGCTTCCAGACGGTTTGAGACAGGACATCCATTCCCCATGAATGAAGTGTCACTTAAGTATACAGCCTCGTCCACACTTTCTGTGGTGTTTTCTTAGGACCCAGGAAAGTTCTCTCAGTTTTGGAAAAGACTGTGGTGCACAGAAGCAGTGTCCTCTAGGGAGAATGTGGTCAGGGTGAGTCCCGGCGGGCATGAAGCTGGACCAGGCTACTGCCCTGAGAATGGAGAGGAGTAGGCTGGTCTGCTGCACTCACTGGGGAGCAGCCCTAGAGCAGATGTCCTGGACTGAGGTGCTTCCCCATGAAATGGCCTCTCCATAAAAGAGCCTTTGACCAGGCACTTCTCATGAGACCTGTCAGCAGAGACACCCAGTTTGTCTTCACAGTACAGGCTTCACATTGCCTGCCGCCTCTGTCCTAGAATGCTCATCCTTATTTTAGCAACGAGTGTACCTTATTTTTAAGTACACTTTCTGTAATATCTTATGAGAAAGAGTTCCATCTGTGTTCAACAGTCTACCTAACCTATTCATCAGTCTCTTACAAGATTAAAACCTCATAATTAAGATTACAGAAATTCTCCCATTTTCCAGCAAACTCTGACTTTGAAGCCACATTTATAACCCCCACCCTGTCCCTGGTTACTAAAGTATCAAAAACACCAGTATCTCTGTTATCACCTCAACTAGAGGAGATGACCCACCAGCTTCCAGAAAGGCTCTTGAAAACTGCTGAGGTGACGGTCCAACCTGAGCAAACGTCATCTACGCCAAGGCTGTTCTATTTGCCACAGCCTAATCCTAGAAAACATCATCTATTACATGTCTGTTCTTTGTCCATTGCATGTGATTACTTTATATAACCATCTAAAAGGGTGAAGGAAACGGACTGGGAAGCTTATGCAACAGATGTACATATCACACACATGAACACAGATGTACACATACACACACACACACACACACACACACACACACCTCTGAAAGGTACATGTTTAAATCCTAGGTGAGGTCAGGGTTGGTTTCCTCTTCCATAGCTTATTGACAACTAAGTCCAAACATGGGCATTAGGTGAGAGTCACTAGTAAGCTTATATATATACTACAGATATCTGGGCTCTAATGGAGTGGTAGAGAACTCGCCTAGCATGAGAAAGAAAGACCCTGGGTTTAAGCCCTGGCACTAAAAAATAAAAGAATTCTTCAGATTTTATTTCAACATTGTTCAAAGACAATGAAACATCACTGCAATTTTCATTTCATTTTAAATAAAAGGAGTTACCTTGTCATGGACTTTAAACCATGACATTTTTTTCTTTGACTTATAGGAGAAAAAATACTTCTTTCAGGGATTCCTTTGAGTGTGCAGAAAGGCACACAAGAACATACAGTGATATGACAGGATAAACCTCTAGGTCAAATCAAAACAGAAAAAACTGTTCTGAATACGTGACTTCTGAATACGTGACATTTTATAACTTAAGTGAGAGGAAGAAACTGTTTTAAAATAGTTTTTAATTTATTTTTAAAAATAATACATACATACTGTTAAAAATTAATCAAAGAGTTCAAAGGGATGTGAGTATAAAGTGTGTCTTCCCCACCTCGGTCCTCAGTTCCTAGCTGTCCTTCCCAGAGGCAACCACTATTATCTGATTCTTAATTATCACTCCAGAGATATTCTATGGGAATGCAAACATGTATATTAATGCATCTCTCTCTCTCTCTCTTTTTGCTTTATTAAGCTGGGGTACCCTTCCACATTCTTTGAGATTGCTCTATACCACAGAAAGAAGCATCTAATTATTTTCAAAGACTGTATGGTATTTTGTTGTATGGATATGGACACATAGATGATGCTCTAGTTACAGGCTACCAGTGGGCTCTAACACTGTCTAGCCTTTTGTTCCCATCGATAATGGTGTACCGGAAGGCCTTGGCACACAACTTTGCAGAGACATCTGAGTGTCCTTAACGATAAAATGAGATGGCAAGTTTGAGATCTCTTCGCATTTTCAACTTCTGTAGCACTTGGTGAAATTCCTCCCCCAAGATTGCATCATTCAAAATCTACTAGTCATGTGTGTGGTGCCGGCTTTCCTACCTTTTGACAGAGCAGCATGATTCTTTTCAAACTGTTATAATCAAACTGTAGCCTATGAATATTTTTAAAACTCAAAGTTTTCTAATTTGAGAAGGTGGGTATCTTTTCTCACACTTCAAAACGTCGTCGTTGTCGTCGTCATTGTTGTTGTTGTTGGTGGTGGTGGTTTTGTCTTTTGAAAACCTGTGTGCTCATCATAGTCTTTGTCCATACATTGATTTCTCTTTTTAGTTACAAAATAAATTTTAAATAATGCTAGGGAAGTATTTATGTATTTCCTTAGTTGGTTTTCTATTCATTCTCAAGCTAGTGTCAAATGAACAATACAGAGTCCTCAGTCTGTTTGAGTCTTGAAAAGCAAATGAGAGCATAATGGATGCATCCCTAGATGAAGAGTTGATGTGTTTCCACTATTGACAACATTTTAATAATTGGAATAAATGGAGGGCTGCACCATAATTACTGGTGCAATGACAGCACCCAAAGACTTCTATCTTCCCCAGCTAATCTACATATGTGCCACAGTTCCAATAAAAATTCCCAGCAGGATTAGGTTTTTTTCTTCTTCAGGAACTCTATAAATTTATTGTGTAGTGGTTATAGAAGAAAAAAGTTATAAAGAGCAAAGCTGATTTTGAAAAAGAAGAAAAAACATAATGGAGAAACAATATAGCTGAGATTTTAGTAATTAAAACATGACAATTTCTGCATATACGTGACAGTTGTATAGCTTGGTCTCCTTGTGGGTCTCCTAACAGGGAGAGCAGGGCTGTCTCTGACTCTGATGTCTGCTTTTGGGACCCATTCTTCTTACTGGATTTCCTCATCGATCCTTAATAGAAGAGGAGGAGCCTAGTCTCACTGCAACTTGATATACCACGGCTGGTTGATATCCCTGGGAGGGCTGCCCTTTTCTGAAAAGAAGTGGAGGAGGAATGGATGGGGAGTGGAGCAGAGGGGTTGTGATCGGGAGCAAAGGAGAGAAAAGAAACTGTGGTTGGGATGTAAAAAAAAACAAATAAATAAGTAAGTAAATAGACAGACAGATGAACAAAAAACCAAAACCAAACAAACAAAAGAACATAAATGATGTAAAAGAAAAAAAGACAGGGAAAACTGTTTCACTCTGTAGATAAAAATTATCTTGAATTTCTATATCACCATATTAAAAGCAGATAACAGAGCCACATGTGGTGGCACATGACTTTAATTCCAGCACTCTCAGCATGCAAGAGATGGAGACAGGAGCATCATAAATTTGAGATCACCTTAGACTACATAGGAAGTTCCAGATTATCCTGAACTAAATAGCAAGATTTTATTTCTAATCACTAAAAAACAAATAAATTAAATAACAATAAAAAGTGAACTACAGATGAGATGAATATTTAAACAAGATAAAATTATAGAGCTAAAAGAAGAAAGTTTTCAAAGGTTAAAGCTTTGGGGTAAGAAGAGACTCTGAAACAGATGCCCGGAGCACACAATGGCCGGACGTCCACGAACACAGAGCTTACAATGGTTGGACGTCCACAAACACAGAGCACACAATGGCCTAACATCCATGAACACAGAGCACACAATGGCTGGATGTCCACAAACACAGAGCACACAATGGCTGGACGTCCACAAACACAGAGCACTGCAGACAACCTGGAGGAAGATGATTTGGGAGAAGATAATTGAAAAGTCTGAAACTCAGTAAATATTTAGAGACTGCACTACAACTTCCTGCAGATTAATAAGGAGAGGATAGGGACACAGTATAGAAATGAGTAGAGGGTATTGTTGTCCACAACAAGGAAAAAATAGAAGGCTCCAGGGTTGCTGAAGACCGGGTTTCTGGGAAGGCAGATGGACAACGAAGATGATAATGAAGAGGTGTATTAGGTGGCCTTAGGGTCCATGGCTGAGACAGGGAAGGGCAAGGGAACGCAAAGGAGAGGCTGGTGTGTGCTGTAGTCCCAGTGACGGATTCAGCGCACCTACAGGGAGCTCAGAAACCAGGATAGTATCCAGTAGTATTTTCCATAACTCTTTGTGATACCACCTCTGGCACGACGTCCTCTTCTTACAATGTGACTGTGACATTGTCCCAGTGGGACATAGAGAGGGAGTTCCAGCAGCTGACGATAAAAGTGACACATGCATTCAAGGCTGTAAAGACTGATACCGCTTTTATGTTGGTCCCTTGAACATTTATTCTTAGGATATTCAGTTGCCATAGAAACATTGAGACTGGCCTGAGATCACCCTGCTCTGAGAAAGCCCAGGCTAACCCTCGTGGAGAAAGCTGACACTGGGGCCCTGAGGTTACTGGAGTGGGGAGAGATATTCAGCTGAACTTTCTGTTGGTTTAGATTTACTTAGCCTATTTTGGTGGGAACCATGCAAAAGTCCCTAAGTCTCAACTTTCTTTTGACCCTGCCCCAAATTCCTGACCCACAGAAACATTGCAAAATAATCAAGTCATTCTTGTTCTTTTAAGTAACTAAATTTTGGGGTGACTTGCTATATTGGGATAGATAACTAGAATAGATGGCCCTTCAGACTCATCCTGTATTGGGACCCAAAGACTAAAGTTTACAGGCCTACTTCTACTAATCATTGAATAACAACTGACCCAAAGGCCAGGAGTGCCTTTAAACAAGATGGCTCTCTTCAAACAAGGACAATTTCCCAAAGGGGTTGTCAGCTAAGGGCTGACAGGGCTTAGTGTAAGGAGTAAATAACTTCCTCGCCTTGCCGAAGGACCGTTAGGCAGATCACAGCATCTGCTTTGGTTACTGCCTGTACCACTTGGGTCCAGTCCTTCTTCAGGCACCCCAGGCAGGTAGGACCATTTCATCTCTGTCCCTCTCTGCCACCCTTTCTAGATTCCCATCACCCTCTTCTGGTCTACGTAACTATAAGGTTTGGTGTCCCCCCAAAAGTCCAGGTGTTGGAAATTTAACCCTCAAATTCATATATTTCTGGTATTTAAATGTGGTACCTTGGAAGGTAATTGGTATTCAGTGAGGTTCTATGGCTGCCACTCAAACTATGCTTGACTTGCTTCTGATGGCTCAATGCTCAATAGCTGAACTTCTTGCTCTGTTGATAAAGATCCCCAAAGGCCCAGAACAGTTGTGCAAGGTTTCTTATGATCTAGATTTTGATATCTCAGAACTTCCTTTGCCCCATGTATGAAATGTTAAGAAGGTTGCCAAGTCCTGTCCAAATTCAGGAGAAGCAGACACTGCCTTGGAATCAGCAGAGCCCTTGAGTCCAGTCTTAAAGTATCACAAGTGGCCGGGTGGTGGTGGTGGCGGCGGCGGCGGCGGCGGCGGCAGCGGTGCACGCCTTTAATCCCAGCACTTGGGAGGCAGAGCCAGGCGGATCTCTGTGAGTTCGAGGCCAGCCTGGACTACCAAGTGAGTTCCAGGAAAAGGTGCAAAGCTACACAGAGAAACCCTGCCTCGAAAAACCAAAAAAAAAAAAAAAAAAAAGTATTACAAGTGCCATCTCACTGTCAATCCTAGATTAGCAAAGAACAGCCTTTGGGGGTGGTACATTATCTACTGGTCTCTCAATTTTCTGAAGCGTTGACTGAGTTGGTTCCAGACTCTTCGCAGGGGTAGGGGAAGAGGTTATGTGTGTATCAACAGCCTTGTTAAATATAGTGTTTCTTTCTCTGAAGGAAAAGTCAAGCCAGTCTATTGTCCGTTAAAAAGAAGAGCTTGAGGGAAAACTTCCGTTTTCCTTTCCTGCCGTGTACTTGCTATGGGCGCAGGCCTGGCCTGGGCCTCTTCGCTCTGACAGATTGAAGCTAGAGGAGCCAATGTGAATGGAAATCCACTCACCAGTGCTGTTGGAGTGAACAACAAAGTCCCCAGTCTCTGACCCAGGCATCACATATCTTCTGCAAGAATCCGTGACATGACGGTAGGCTAACTTGTTAGCTGATAAAGAGGAAAAAATCTCGGAGTCCCTTAAGCTTCTTGAGGCCACTATTGACCTTCCCCAAAATACTAACATTACTCTAAACAGCACATTCCTTGCTGCACAGGTACATGGAGTGTTCTCTGGGCCAACAGGCCTGTCAGGTCTTTCAAAGTCTATCTGCCCTCTACTTCCTTTTTATTCTTCTTTCAGTCCCTATGGTAACTCCAGTGTAGTCTGGAGCATTATCTTCTGGAAGCCCCTAAGTGGTATTTTAGCGCTGCATGTCTTCCATTCTTAGGCAGGTAGTGGAGTTTATTTTGTTTTGTTTTTCAAGAGAATGCTCCCATGCTGCTAAGTCTCCCTTATCTAAACTTGTGTTCCATTTATCCAATCTAGCAATCTCATGAGCCAATCTTCATGTGCTTCCCCATGTCCTACTCACAGGTGTTGCTTCAACGCACCTCTCCTTTCTAGCACAATCCCAGCATTTCTCCAGTTAGGCTACTCCTTGTAGCCTGAAAAGGAGAAAGGAACTCCTTAGGAGTTCTTAAAAGGAAGGTTTACTTGTAGGCTTTGAGCAATCTCCAGTAACAAGGAATTCCAGTACCCAGCATAACAGAATGGTCATGTCAAGATCTTCAACACCCAGCATGACAGAATGGTCATGTCAAGATCTTCAACACCCAGCATGACGGAATGGTCATGTCAAGATCTTCAACACCCAGCATGATGAAATGGTCATGTCAAGATCTTCAAGTTCATCCACTAGGACAGTTCAAGATCCCACTCCTTCCCAAGTTGTGTTCCTGATCTTGGGGTGGGAGACCTTCTTAGGTTGAGAATGAAAATTATCCCAAGATTCTTTTCCTGCCCTTATATTTGAATCACAGGCTTGGAATTTAGTCTCTCCTACTCCCAAGCAGCCAAATGGGTGCTCTTGGTTTCAGAATTAGCTATAGCTGTTGATCAACTCATATCCAATATTCACTGTCTTTTCCTACAGCATCTATTTCCCATAGAAACAACTATCCAATTTCCTTGTTTACAAGTTTACTATTTCCTAGTGTTTCTTAATCCTGATGCATGACAGCAACTAATGTTCTTCCTTCATTCTTTCAGCATTTTGGCTCACGACTAATGGAACTTCTAACATCATTGCTACCTTTTGCGGGTACTATGTTTTACTTACTTCTGGTAGGAGATCTTTACCTGCCAGGTAGCCAGAGGATAATTAACTAGGTCCCTCCCTTAGTATTCGTTGTCTCAAATCATCCCACTATTAACATCAACTGTTACAGATTACGTTCCCCAAACAGCAAACTCTAAGACAAAGATTAGCATCAAGAAAGTCTTTTAAACACTGTTCCCAAGATCAGTACATGTGAAAAGAAGGATGTAGCAGGATTTGGACAGAGGAGAAGAGATTAATGTAGCCTCAACAAGTTTCTATATGACCACACAGAGAACACTATAGGTCTGACAGTCCCAACTTGTCCTAAGTTAGGATGACAGAGCTAGAGGGGGGTGAAGTAGTCACTCAATGTTGTCTATTTCTGTAAAGATGCATAAACCAGGCAAAGGAGTTCTAGTCCCCAAAAGTATTTCTTAGAGAGGGTTATTAGAGAATGGTCAGCCAAAAGTATCCCCCGCTCCCAAAGGAGCAAGTTCATTCCTAAAGAAAGATCTGCAGTAGCCACTACACTGGAAAAAAAGCACACAGACCCATCAACAATTAGAAAACTACAAATTTAAACCATGAGCTATCTCTTACAGATTACAGAGATATGGGAAAACAGGAATTCCCACATGTTATTGATAGGAGTGTCAATAGGCACAGGTGCTCTCGAAGGTATCTGGAAGTATGTAATAAAATTAAGTAAAACATAAAACAAAATCCTCAACACTTTCTATAAAGGTCTCCAATGTGTATGAATAAGAATACTCTAGACCTTTGGTTGTGGCAAAAGAATAAACTGTGTATATATCATTAGAGGAATATGTGAACAAAACAGAGTAGTTGCAACTATAGAATTCTGTGAAGCCTTGAGGAACAGCAAACCAGATATGTGTACAGAAGCATGGAAAGATGGGAAAAAGAATTCAGTGAAAATATATTTAAGATCAAAGCCTGTAGCACCATGTCACTCAGTAAGTGAAACATAAAGCACAGAGCATATTTAACAGCACATACTCCATATTCACATACATGTTTTACACACACACACACACACACACACACACACACACACACACACACATGCATTATTGGAGTAGTGAAGGGAAGTAGGAACAGAGAAAGTGAATAAATATAAAAACATAATTAAACCCCTTGGGTAGCTTGCATGAACCAGCTCAACCTTCACACCTGAGATCAGAGGTGAGAACATTCGCACAGGCGTTCGAATTTGGTGCAAATTTGCTTTTCCTTAAGCTTGAAACTGTAAATCGAATAGGTCGACAGCCAAGGCAGTGAACAGTGTTCCCAGTAAAACTTACCTCTGTTAAGAAAGACACCCCACCAGGCCTTCACTTCCATGATGAGTTGCCCATCTTCTTAGGTCCATGTGGTACCATGAGTTGCCCATCTTCTTAGGTCCATGTGGTACCAGTCCCTAGAACACAGTAGGCCTTCTACAAACTCTGAAGGACTGCTCAAGGTGAAGAGTTGCATGAATGAGAGAATGAGGTCAACAGGCCTTCACTGGAATACACAAGCCAACAAAGGCAGGGAGTAAGTGAAGGGCACACTTCTGAACCACACCACATAACTCCTAAGGACGTAACTGACCATCCTGGCTCTGAGCAGAAGTTTCTTCTTTAAGGAAAAAAAAACAGGATATGTGAGGAATTTAAAGAGAGAAAATCCCCATGGGTTTCCTCCCTTTTGTTCAGTGAGAGGATACGGATTTCATTAAAAAAGAAAGAAAGGAAGAAAAGAAAAAGTTTTATTTGCCTGTTTGTAGACTCTAAGAGAGTCTTATTTCTATTAGTTATTTCATAGAAGAAAAAAAAGGAACTTTAGAATCCTTCCCCTCCACACCCTGCCAATGAGAGAAAGAGCATTTGCTAAATAACACATTTACATTTTAATATTTCTATTATTTTTAAGACTATAATTATTTCATTTCCCCCTTTCTTACCTCCCCCAAACCCTCCTGTATAACCCTCCCTCTCTCTTTAAAATTCATGGGCTCTTTTTTCACTAATTGTTATTGTATGCATATACAATATATATATATGTGTGTGTGTGTGTGTGTGTGTGTGTGTGTGTGTGTGTGTGTGTGTGTGTGTGTGTATGTACGTATATATTCCTCACTATGACCTGGTCGGTCTGTACAATGTTACTCATATGTATGTTTGGGGGGCTGATAACCATTTGTTATTGGACATCTAATTTGTGTGCTCTTCCTTTGGGGAAGACTAGTTCTCCTACTCTCAGCCTTCCTTGGTGCCTGTAATTCTTAGGGTGGGGTTGAGACCTCGTGGGCTTTCCTCTGTGCACTTTGGCATATCCATTGCTGCTGTGCTATTTCAGCTCATGTTTAGACAGTCATGCTGGTGAGATTTTTTAGTGTAGCTTCTGACATTAGTAGGAAAAACAATCTCACACCAAACTCCTTGATCCTCTGGCTCTTTTTTTTTTGGTCAGGGTTTTTCTGTGTAGCTTTGAGCCTTTCCTGGAACTCACTCTGTAGACCAGGCTGGCCTTGAACTCACAAGGATCCACCTGCCTCTGCCTCCCAAGTGCTGGGGTTAAAGGCGTGTGCCGCCACCGCCCAGCGATCCTCTGGCTCTTAGGATCTTCCTTCCCCCTCTTCCTTGGTGTTCTCCGAGCCTTAGGTGTGGGGATGTTTTCTAGATATGTCCACTGAGACTGGGCTCTGCAACTACAAGTTTATTGGTTATATCTTCTATGATGTTCTCCTGTTGCAGAGAGAAGTTTTCTTGATGAGGGGTAAAGACTACACTTATCTGTGGATATAAGGATGATATTTAGAGTGTAGTTAGGGATTGTGTGGTTTAGTAAGGTGGTGGGTCTATGTTCTCACCCAAGATTCATGATTTCACCAGCCTTGGGTAGCTGGCTAGATTTCCAGCACCAGGAATAATTTCTCTCTGCTTGGGTGGGTCTTAAGTCAAATTATAGAGCTGTTGAGTACTGTTCCCGGAAACAGGAACTAAAGTGGAAGGAGGAACACTGCTTACTGGCTTGCTTGCTTGCTTGCTTGGGCTTGCTCATCTAGTTTTCTTACACAGCCCAGACCCACCTGCCTAGGGATGGCATGCCCACATTGGGCCAGACCTTCCGGCATCAATTCACAATTAAGAAAATGCCCCCACAGACATGCCATTGGCCAATCTGATGGAGAACATCCCTCAGCTGAGGTTCCTTCTTCCCGGGTGACTCAACTAGCCAGCGCACAGTTTCTGGTGCATTGTCATGAGGCTCTGTTGTTAAGGCTCTGGGCTCTGACTCTGATAGAAAGGCTTTGGGTTCTCAGTGTTCCTTCGGAGACTGCACACACCTTCCCTTCCCCTTTTGGAGCTTGGCCTCCAGTCTCTGGCTGGGTGGAAGGGGATGCCAGGTCTCCCTCATTTTCTTGTGCCTCCACAGCTTCCTTCCAGTCCCTCTTACTTAATTAGTTCCAAAACGTCTGAAAGGAAGGATACTACAGCTGCCTCCTTAGGAAAAAGTCCCATTTATTGTTCCAGAGGACCTCTCTTATCCATATTTTCTGTATTGAAACAGCATTACTAAAAAGCATCATAGATCGCTTACTCTTTTCCAAGGTAGCATAAACTGAATAGAAGAGTTGCTCACATACGTCTATAACACTTTGTTCATTTTATATATATATATAGAGAGAGAGAGAGAGAAATATTCTCTTTCCGATACTTGAAAGGAGAGAAAGGATAGAAAACCTAAGTGATGCAATGGCCAATGAGAGTCAGGACAAAGTATTGCAAACTGAATCAGAGTACTCAAACTAAATGCTAGCACAAGCAGAAAATTGAGAATCTGAACACGGCCTCTTACCATAATAGGTGGTCGATAAAATTGATTATTTATGATTGAACATTATTCATTCAAAGATGGAAAATAATCTTTGCCTTCATACACTGCCTCTGACTGTGTTTTCATTTTTTAAAAAATCCATAAATATGTCCCCCATGATTTTCTTATAATTAGGCCTGGAGCACCGAGCAAATCAGGTTCTGGGGACGGAACATGTTTCCACCTGAGCAGCAAGAGATGAATTTTGGAAGAAAGTAGAGGCAGTGTACCCGTGGCATACAAAACCATTTCATTTGCCATCTAATAGGAACACATTTGAGAGTAAAAAGATCCAGTCTGATGGGATAACAGACACGGAATGATCGTCCTGGAAAAAACACACATAGTGTGGTGATTCCACTGATGAACTGTGTAACTGAAGAAAACAGTGACTGTTTAAACCTGGCCACGTGACTCATTGTCACTCAGCCAATGAAAAATGAAAAATGCAGAGGTTAATCAATAGTTGGCCAACACTGATTGGTAAATAAAAATTTAAATTTGAATAAATAACTAAAGTCACCATAATGTTTCATCAATCTTTAACCAGACTCAAATCCTCACAAATTTTTCTCTAAGTCAATTGTCCACTTCATTACCAGGGGTGCTTGCTGAATTTTATAATTACTCATCTTTCTTTCTTTTCCTGGCCTCCCCAGCTTTAGAAACTAATAAAAACTCACACCTTTCAAACCACAACATTTCCACTGGTTTTTAGCATCCTGTCCCTGTCCTTCCCAATCCCAGTTTTCCACTCTTTCTCCATCTCTCCCTTCCTCTTGCACCTTACACCTTGGCTCTCCTGGCTGCAGCTGCAATCCACCTAGAGCTGGTTCTCCCCCCCCCCCCCCCCCCCCGCCTTCTTGCCCACGTTGGCTGCTGGACCGCCCTTGGACTTTCCCTCTGACATGGAAAACCCCAAACACTGATATGTTCAAATCTACATTCACCCTCAGTAATGGCCCAATCTGCTCCCCCTCTGCGTTTCCTAACAAGATAAATGACACCACCATGAAATCAAAACCACCTACTTCCCGTGACTCCTCATCCCTTCAGCTCCTCTCAGATATTGGGTCACCAAGCTGTCAACTCTCTGCTGCACACCCTTTTCTCTTCATTTCCCCATCACATGATACAACAGAACCATCACCGTCTCCACGGCTCCCCAACAACCCCTCCACTGTCACACATGCCACCCTCTCATCTCTTTGATTGTTTAGTAGGAATGATTTCCTACCAAGAAAAACATATCGGTCTGACTTTCTATTGAAAACATTTTCCTGACTCTTAGATGCAGTTCATTGTTTTCCTCCACCATCTGACCCTCTCCTCTCTGAAGACTACTCTCAGGCTCAGCCTCCTGTTGTGCCTTTCATGGTTAATCGTGATTATCAGTTTGACAGAATTTAGAATCACAGTGGAAACGAACCTCTGGGTGTGTCTATGGGAAGTTTCTAGTATGGGTTAATGGAGTAGAAAAGGCTTACCCTGCGTGTGGGTGGTGCCATCCCATAATCTGAGGTCCCAGAATGCACAAAATGAGGAAGAGAGCTGGACAGTAATCATTCACCTCTCCCTCTCTCTCTCTTCTTGATCATAGCTGCAATGTGACTAGCCATCGAGTGCTCTTGTTGCCATCCCTGCCTGCCATGATGGACAACGCTCTCACACTGTGAGCCCAAATAAACCCTTCTATCTTTAAGCGGTTGTTATCAGGCATTTTGCCATAGCAATGGGACAAGTAACAACCGCAGCACCTACACTGAAGATCCCTGGTATAATTAGGTTCGCACTGGCCCCTGAGCTGTACCACATCCTGTGACGAATGCCCATCTCCTGCTTTGCCATCCTCCTCCCATTGGCTAAAATGTCATTCCCTCCAGAACGATTTGCTTTCTTTCCAATTGCCCCTATAAACACTTTCTTTGCATTAAATTGAAGCACATGAAATTAACTCATTATAAGAAGCTAAGAGAAGTCAAATAAAAGAAAATTTGTACTGTTCAAGCCACTGCCTTGACCTTCTGGACATGAATTTCCCAATGGAAGGAACTTCAGTCCATGTTTCACACTACTTCACACAATTCCTGGCACAGGGTAAATATTTAATTAATATTTATTGATAGAATACACCCCAGATTTTTTTCTTAGAGGAGATTAATTTAATTGGCTTAATTTAAATCTATAACATTTTCATAAACATTGACATATTTTCTTCTTATACAAGTGCTTGCCCACTTTAGCTAGCGTGATTAACTACTGACTAGCTCTTGTTTGCTTTTTAGCAGACAACAGTTACACAGAGAGGTAAACAGCATCTTTTTCTATAGTGCACAGACTCTAAGTCATTTTCCAAAGCTCCTGCTTCTCAGTGGGAAGGAAGAAAGCAGAGAATCCAGGCAAAACTGGACTCCAACTCGAATGAACTCTGCAATCATGCAGCCCTGCACAGAGTCCTCCAGGGCACTCCTGAAACCCGGGGTACTGCTTGGGAAGGAACCGTAGGAGGAGGGTGCTGTCAGGAGGTGACATTCAACAGGCCTATCGCTTCAAATATTGTACGGCCTCTCCACAGATGAAGAAGGGCACACTAGCGCTTCGCTAATTCACATTAACTACGGCAACCCTTAGCGAACTGCCACATCAATGAGGAAGGCATTGCCGACACAGAGCCTGAAAACAGGAGAGGACGGCTCTGCTCAGTTCTTCTGACAAGTGGAGCTCTGCTTTAATTATTTATGGACATACCCCTCAGCACGAGAGCGCTCCTGAACACTGTGTATGAGTAATGAAGTTGGAGTAATACTAGCCCTCACTCCATCTTGCTGCCGTTAAAGCTTACAGCTGAGTGGGGTGAGGACTTAAGGTTTTTGTGGATTTGACAACTGAGAGTTAGAAGGATTCCCTAGGATAGACTTGTAAATAATACAATGGAAATAAATATCTACTAGTACAATTCTTATTCTTTCAAGCTCTTTAATAGCCCTCATAAGACCCTCAATGAACCACAAGGAAAACGCTAAGAAATGAAGCAGCTAATGATAACAATAATTACGATAATAATACTGCTTATATAATAACTCTTTATGGATATATCTCTGCCAACACGGGAGATGGATGTTGAGACAATTTCTAAATAATTCAGAGCAAATAGCTGGTAAGTATAGGCATACAGACACCATGAAAGTAAGAGTTCGTTTGGTCAGAATTCTCTAGCCTACAGTGGACAAATCGTATCTCGCTGTGAAACCTCCAGCTCTACAATTTCATCTCAGTTCTGCACATAACTTACTGTCCAATGAGGCCAATCCTCAGATCCCTCTGGGAACAAGCCTCTTGATGTTCAGCGGGGCTGGGTACTGTGGAGATTGTTTACAACCTTTCCATACCCCGGGTGCTTCTTGACCTGCAATGTTCCTAGTCCTGTTCAGTGCCTCCTGCTCTTTGGATGCTAATTTAGTGAGCAGTAACTGCCACGCAACAAAGACTAAGCATTCCATTCAGAACTGTCTAAAGACGTTAATAATTGGTCATAACAAACTCTTTCCTTATCTCTAGCTTTCTGCCATACATGTGTGTGAGAGAGCACTCACACACTAATGGCTAACAACCATATTTTGTTAAGTTTTTGTATGTTTTAATCAGCATCACAGGGAAATTTGAAGTGATCTATAGGGTATTTTTAGGCCCAAGAATAATTGAAGCACAAGGTACATGTTATGGTCCTTCTGTTTTTGTTTTTGTTTTCTTGGCTGTTTAATGACATCATTGACAAATGAAAATGATAGCTATTAAAGGTGTGTGGCTTAGTGTTTTGGTATGTGTAAAACTTATGAAATGATCACATTACAGTTATGCTAATTAGTATAGCCAATATTTCACACAGTTGTCCCCTCAACTTTCCCAAATGTGGAAGATCCCTTCATAGCTAACATCTTAGCAAATATCAACTATGCCTAAGGGTCACCCCACTGCAAGCTAGATCTCAGCATCACTCACTTTGCATTCCTGAACCTTGAGCCCTTTGACCATTTCCATTTCTCTCAATCCCTGAAACCACCATCCCTCGACATCTGCATCATACAGATTCCATGAATGAATGCTGTTCCATGCCTGGCTTATTTCACTTAGCATAATGTCTTCCAGGTAGAACCACATCATCACAAATGATAGATTTCCTTCTCCTTTAAGGCCAGATGTACACAGGTTTCATTTTCCTCGCCCATGTGCCCCGTGGTAGGTGCTCATTTGCTCTTGGCAGTTGTGAACAATGCTCCAGCAAACACAATGCAGACATCTTTAGAGACCCTGATTTCACTGCCTTCCTGTGTCTACTCACAGGGTTGTTAGATCACATGTGCGTTAGTGACAAACGTGTGTGACAAGCACCTGAGGGACATACTCTAAAAGCAGATGTGTTTGAGCTCACAGCTTCAGAGATTTCAGCCTGTGGTGAGTTGGCTTCATCATATCTGGGCAGAACTCCATGTCAGCAAGGCGTGGTAGAGTGAAGCTACTCCCCTCACTGTATCCAGGAAGAGGGGGTGGTGGTGGGCAGAGCATCAGAGGTACTCTCCTGGTGACCCAGTCCTTCCAATAACTCCACATTCTAATGTCCCCATTACTTCACAAGAAGGTCATTGAATTACTACTCCATAATTCAAAATTCATAGTAAATAGCTTAATTCATCCATTAAATCAGAGTACTCATAATTCAATCACATCCCAAAATCTTAGTTCTAAATCCTTTTTTTTTTTTTCAGCAGGGGCCAAGCCACCAATACATGAGCCTTTTGGGAGGGGCACTTCACATCAACTCATAGCAGTGGAGTGCTAGAGCACACCCATTTCCTCTTTTCTTAGTCCTCGTGTGATGTCTCATTAACCTTCTCTCTCACTGTCTACCACAGCCTAGCACCAACCACGCCAAGAACATCCAAGGGCAGAGACGTTTGAGCTAGGCAGCAGGTGGGAACCTCCTCCGGTGGTTGTTACCAGTATTTCATATTCAAGTGCTGCTGACTAACCCTGAGGAATGAAAAGTCAAACCAAAGATTCTGAAAGGTAACAAGAGCAATAAAATGGATACATTGAGCAATCTTCACAACCTAGTAAGAGTGACCATTCTATGCTACCTAAATGAAAGAACAAATGACCTTAGACAATATGGTAAGTGGAAAACATAGAATAAGGAATGATAGATTCCTGGATCTGCCAGATTTCATTCTTCATTTATGTTCTCACAGCCTTAGCCAGGCAACCAGAGAGAGAGAGAGAGAGAGAGAGAGAGAGAGAGAGAGAGAGAGAGCAGCTCACTGTCTTGAGGATGTGTTCAACCTCACCCTGACAAATGAGCATACAATAGCAAACAATTGCTCTCAGATGAAGAAAAACTTGGACCAGAGTAGATATTATAATTTCGGCCTTTTATATGTTGTTAAGTACTTTCATTTATATCACAAACACTGGAAATTTAAAGAAACAATTATCTTCTAAGTATTCAAATACTCACTGGGTGACTGATGAGTCAAGGGAGTGTAACATGCTGCAGGAGCAATAAGGACATGCCCCTCAGCGAAGGTGCTCAGGGCCTGCAGAGAAACTAGATCCCACGTACACATGTACACGCACACTTGCAATTAAAACCTGGATTTTCCAAAACAATGTGATTGTGACAGTGGTACGTAGAGGACATCTAATTAAAGATAGACTTCCCTGAGGAAGTGACAATTGATCAGACTCCTAAAGGACAAGAAGTCAGGAGAGGGAGACCAACTATGCTCTCCTCAGAAACATCTTGGAATATAGAGAGAGGCAGCTGTATGCAAGTGGGCTGCTTCTGCACACGAAAACAAATGCATGCCTGATTTTCACGTAGATACATACTAGTGGGGTGGGAATAACTGACTACAATCTATGTCTAGTTTGTTGTCAAGGTCAAGTAACTCATCTGGATGACACAGTGCTTCCTTCCCTCTAGGTATTTGTCTTATTTCCATGCTTAATTTTAAAATTATACCTACATGTGCAGCCCGGGCAGCCACCTCTTGCTGCCTCTGGCGCCACCACACCGCCGCCGCCAATGCTCTCATGTGGCTGCCGCTGTGGTGTGTGATCATACAACTTTACAGAGACCCTCTCTAGCCTTCTGCAGTCATCTTCTGCACCACAGAAGTATTCTCCGCGACAGCCTTGTTTCCTCCAGGTTCTCTGTCGTGGCCTGGTTTCTGTTCCTGTAATAAAACACTGACTAAAAGCAGCACAGGGAGGAAAGAGTTGATTTGGCTTGTGGGTTAACAGTCCATCGTGAAAGCAAGCCAGGGCAGGAACTCAAAGCAGGAACTGAGGCAGAGGCCACGGAGGAACGCCGTTTGTTGGCTTGCTTCCGTTGGCCATCTTTATGCAGTCCAGTATGACCTGTCTAGAGGCGGCACTTTCCACAAGGGCTGCGCTCTCACACAGAAATCAGCAATCAGAAAACATCCAACAGACATGTCCACAGGCCAGTATGGTGGAGGCACTTCTTCAGCTGAGATATCCTCTTCTGGGTGTGCCGCGACATGTGTCAAGTTGACAAAAGCTAACCTTGGCACGCAGTTACTGTATGTCTTGTGTGTTTCATAAGACTAAGCTTGTGATTGTATGCATATTTATGTAACAAAATATGGCCATCACTATGAGCATATTTGCCAAAAGGCTACGAAATAATTTAGAAGACTATTAGTCAATTTTCTCCCTCTTCTCTGTAAAGTATACTGTGTAATTCCTTATGAATATACAAAGCTGTTCTGGAGAAATTGCCTAGATTCTATTTCAATGATAGAAAATTATCATTATATGTGTAAACACACACACACACACACACACACACACACACACACAATGTTGAACCAAAGTGCAAGCAATTTATTCAGTTTGACTTGTGTAATGAGCACAGAGTAACCACCGCCTACAAACACATCCCACGTAAGAAGGTCATCTATAGCCTCACTGCTTCTCCTGGAGAGTTTCTCTGGGCTAGCCTCTCCTCTGAGTCTCCTTCCTCCACACTCCCACCACTAGTGGTCCACACTTACATGCCTAGCCGAGGCCTGCTGGTGATGCCTTTCTCTCCTCTTAGGCTCTATTACCACCACAGGCTCTCAACGTTTACATTTTCCTCCCCTGTTTATCCATTGTCCCTCCAAAGTCTCTCTCATTTAAAACTGAATTCTTGACCTGAAAAACAGTAAACACAGCAGAGGTGTTGCTGAATGCAAGGCAACCCTGCCATAATTATATAATTGCATATATGTTGTGCTTGTAATTTTTCTGTATTCACGTGCCCGTTCAGCTACCACCTTGCTTCTCTATTTCTGTCTCCATGCAACACACTCATAAAAGCTGTCAAAACAACTCGACATATAAACTCTGAACAGATTCAATGAACTGTTCAGCTGCTTTTTCCTCTCATTTCCTTCCACTCGCTTCAGGAATCCTCGGGCTTTGACAGTGGGAATTGCAAAACCCTCAGGGCAGGTCCCTTTGTGGCTCACTCTGCATCTTATTTAGCGCTCCTATCCAGGGGCGGTGAGTAAGGCTGAACAGCCTGGTGTCACAGCAGCTCAGGTGACTCACAACATCATTCAAATTTGTCAATAGTCTCCCTTGACTTTGCCAGAATAACGTGTCAGCCATCAGGACTAGCGTGGCAGGCAGTGCAAGCCCGGGGTTCAGCCCCACATGCTGGCTGGCACACTGAAATGTAATAGGCCAAATTTGGGGCTCGGAGGACTGCTCTCCATTCTTCACTCAGCAGAAAAGAAATGGTTTCCAGTGCAGTGGGGTGGACACAAGTTAGAACAAAGATAAATCCCCCGAGAATGAGGGTTAGTAAACATTGGAATATGTTACCAAAGGAAGCAGAAGAATGTGTTTTCCCTAGTGAGTGCTCGTTTATTTTCCTTAAGTACATTTCCCCAGCATCTGGACTTGCTGACAGATGGTCCTACTTGAATCCAGGAAAACAGCCTTGGTGACCTTTGATGTGTACCTGGCTTGCCCAGGTCTCTCCTTAAATGTCACTTCTGCTGAGAGGACGTCCCTCCCACCCATTCTAATTAGATTCCCCTCTTTGCATTTCTCTCACTCCCCTGTTATTTTCTTTGCCTTCTCTTTCAGCAGATTCTAATTCTGTTTGTTTACTTCTTTTCCCTTTGCAGAGCGAGCGGTTGTTAAACATTTGCCAGCACACCACCACGGCTCCTGTTGTGCCACTGAAGCCCCTTTGCTCCCACGCGGCAGCCAAAGTGCTCTTTTAAATCCTTGAATCCGCTCAAGCCTTCCTGCTCCTCCAGAACTTCCAGTGGCTGCTCAGCCCCCTTGATCACAAACCAAAACTCTCACCACGGCTATAACACAGGCATTCCATCTGCCAAGTCCCACTCTCTCTGTGCTTTCCTGATCCCTTCCCCTTCTCCATGGCACACACTGCTACCCTAGTCAGGCATTCATCCAATCGATCAGGCAGTCTCCTGCCTCAGCACCATTGCAGCCACTTCTCTGCCTGGGAAGCTCTACCCTGGAGGGAGAGAAGTTTGACTCTGTCCTTCATATTCTTATTCCCTTCCACATATGCTCCTTGCTCAAGGCCCCCCTCTGATTCTTCTGTACAAATGGCATTTAATGATACCACTTCCCACTCTGTTGTGGCTGCTTTTTGTTTGTTTTTCCTTATATGACATGGACAATGTTTTCTTTTACTTAACTGACCAATAGCATTGTGTTGTGTATGACTTGAACATGAAATGGTCCCCAGGAGCTCATGTGTTTGAAGAGCTGATGGTACTGGAAGGTCATGGAAATGCTAGGAGGTGGGTTGAGCTAGAGGACCTGGGTCCAGCTAGAGGACAGACCTTGAGGGGGATAGGACAGCCCTGCTTCTGGCCTGAGCTCTCTGCTCCCAGCTCCACAATATATAACAAGTAACAGCTCCTTATGGCAGCCATACATTCCCATTGTCATGGACCAAACTATTCCAGCTGCCATACCCTCCCTGCTATATGGACTATCGGCCTTTAAACCATGTCTCAAGAGAAATCTTTCTTCCTTGAGTGGCTTCTTTACAGGTACTCTGTCATTGAGACCCAGAACTGCACCGTAAAGTACAGCTGTTGCTCCAACGAGCCTGAGCAGGCGGTTCCTAGGTCTTTGGGACTGGTTCACTGGGAAAATGTAGAAGCGTTTGGAGCTGCAGGTAGAGAAGTCAAGGGATGCTGTGAGCAGAGTAATGATCCATTGTGATGGGAGAACAGAGGAAGAGAAGGCCAATAGACATGAAACTTGAGAGTCCTTGTCCATGAGGTTTCAGAAGAGTATAGACTATCGGGAATCATGTTAGATGCCATTCTAGGCATAGTCTGGCAAAGTAGCTGTTTCTGGCCTGATAATTTGAGTGAAGCTTATTTTAATGATAATGGCCTAATTTATTTAGCAGAGGAAATTTCAAAATTATATATTATGTCCCTTAGGGTGTGGCAAGGGTACCACTCACCACTTTTAGTCAAATTTAAGTGAGAATAGTAGAAAGTGGCATAGAAAGAAGTAAAAATGTGGAGCAGTTTGTGAGGAAAGGAGCCTGAACCCAGTCAAAGCCGCAGACGAGCCTGGTGCAGACCAAGCAGCCATATTGCTAGAGAGACTAACGTCACTAAAGACAAACCCTGAGTGTCAGCACAGGAGAACAGGAAAGGTGTCTTCAGGGCAGTGTTCCATTCACCAAGGTCTTCAGGGTATGAAAATGAAAACCCACTTGGAAACTATTTGTTTACCAGGATCCAGGGCATCTTTGCTGAACCAGCTCCTAGGGAACTGTTTTCCCTGGTCAAGCCATGCAGACACTCTGAGGCCACTGTAGCCATGCTCCATGAGGGTCAGACTTCACCTTCAGTTGGCAGCAGAACTTGGTATTATCAGGACTGTTACACTGTGTTGAACAGGAACACACAGATGCAGGATACAAAAGTATTAGATCATGGAGGCTTGTGCCATGGTTCCAGAAATAATTCCAGTGATGCCAGGCAATATGTAGACTTGGGGGTGGGGTGGGGGGGGCTTGAAGAGAGGACCTGAGAGGCCCATGTGCAAAGCTGTGAATGTGAGACTTGAGTTGCAGTGGGGACCACTGGAGTTTGGAAATCCCAGGAACGTAAGATATTCACCAAGGGTAGCTGGAGTAGCGAAGGCCAAGAAAGAAGCCTCGGGGACTCCAGGTGTTGAGCATGTCAGGGTGTCACCGGGAGCCCTAAATGTCAGACATGGAGTTATACAGTTTGGTGTTTGCCATACTGGTTTGGACCTTGTTCTGTTCTTGCATTTCCTGGCTACCCTCCTGTTGCTCATTTTTGAAATGAAGAAGTTCACTCTGTGCCATTGTATACTGGAAATATGAAAACTGCTATGGGTCTTTGCTTATTTGTTGTTTTTATGTGCTTGTTTTTTTGTATTATAAGGCACACAGCTCAGAGGCCTTGAGTTTCAGGAGACACTTGAGACTTGGAATAGTGTCAAGACTATTAAGATTCTGGGGAAATTTGAAGTTAGAATAAATGCATCTTGAATTATGTGATGGTCAGGAGCCTATGCAGGCCAAAGGCAGAATGGCATGACTTAAGCGGGAAATGTCCCCTATAGGCTCTTGTATGTGACAACTTAGTCTTTAGCTGGTGGAACTGTTGTGACAGACTGTAGACCCTTCAGGAGGTGGGGTTTAGCTCTAGGAAGTCAGCGGCTGGAGGCTGTGCCTGAAGAGTTGTAGCTCCCAACTCAAGTCATATGATCAGCACCATGCAATACTTGCTGTGAACTCCAGCCACCACAGATACACAGGTTCCCGCTGCCATTCCTGCCCTGACTCAAAGACTGGAAACCAAAACAATTCCTTCTTCCTTTATTTTGTTTCTGTTAGGGATTGCTTCAAGGCAATTAGAAATGTACTAACGCGGATTCAATGTTTTTATCACATACCACATAATATTGTGAAGTACTTACATGTAGTTTATAGAATGGATAACATTTCCTAATCTTTCCCAAACAGTTCCACCAACTGGGGTCCAAGTATTCAAATATATGAGCTTTCAGGGGCCATTCTTATTCAAACTACTAAGTGCTGAACAGGAAAGACAAGATCCACATCATTGATAAGTCTTAGGCCTCCTGAAGGCCTCTCCCCTGATGCAGCAAACCGAATCAGACTGAATTGGAAAGCCCAGGTTTAATGGATAAAGCGCTCCCTGGCGATTCCCCAGCCCACAGAGAGGAGACAGGGACAGGAGACCAGAAGAACCATGTGTCTGTTTTGGGGGATGCTACTTATATACCCTGTGGGAGTGGTCTTGAGCCTCTCTGGGGGAGGAGCTGTGTTTGGGGGGCTTTGAAGGGGCAAGTTTCGGGAACAAAATGGGAGAGGAGAGTTGAGGCAGATCTCCCATCCAAACATTCCAGCTCTTTGGGTATAGGGATGCCAGGGCGCCAGAGATTGAAGTGGAGCTCTCACCCAAACAATCCAGATTCTTTGGATGTAGGGACACCAGTTCAAGTCTGACTACTTCCTGTGAGCATGGGGTGATGTGGGAAAGAGGAGTCGGGAATTGGTGAACTCACATTCAGCAGGAGGTGTGAGTGGAGGAGCATCTGGTTAATTGTCATCCTGGAGACCTCAGGCATCTGTTTCTTGAGGAAGCAAAGAAGGCAAGTTTCTAGGAAAAAATCGTTCATTAACATCTGCCCTAGTTGTACTGTAAAGATGAATGTACAGAGCAGAAGAGCAGACAGACCCTTTAGTGGGGCATCTTGGAAAACCGGAGGGTGGAGGGTCCCAGCTGCTGGACAGACAATGTACCCTGAATAGGTGCCTGCTTGAGCCTGGAGAGATGGTACCAGCATGGATGTCCCAGGAAACTGGCAGCCGAGGGGGTGATGAGGGTCACAGTATGAATGAATAAGGGACCTCAGAAGAGAGAGGTAGAGGAGGCACCCGGCCAGTGGGGGAGTTTGGGCTGGGAGGTGGTGAACGAGGAGGAAGGGCCTTCTGTAAAGAAACTCAAAAGGGCTCAAACCTGTAGGAGAGCGTGGGGTGGCCTGGAGGCGGGTAAGGGCAATGGGGAGAAGGGAGGGTGAAGATAACCTGAGTTCAGTGGAGACCTTGGTGAGCTGTGGTTTGATGAGTCCATTGGCCTTCTCAACCTGTCCTGAGGATAAAGGTATCAACCATAGTTAGGAGGTAACGGAGTTCTTTAGGTGTGGGCATGTGAGTGAAGCCCACCTGCCAATCCTCGCCTGGTTGGTGTTCTCGAAGCTGGTGCAGAGGCTGACATATCTGGAGGGCCCCGGGAATGGACCTGTGAAATACTCAGGAGAGTGTTGGGGCCAAGGTGAGTGTGGCCCCCAAAAGGCTGAGAACATTGCGATCAAGCAGAAGTGCAGGGCAAGCAGGTATGACCAGAAAAGAGTGTGAGAAGAATCGCCCTGCAGGAATGCAGGGAAGCGTCAGGGTCTTAAGTGGGAAGAAAGAGATCCCACCACCCCCATGACAGAAATTGGTGAGGGAACTGTAGGACCTGAGTGAGATGTCAAAACAGAGTAGGTAGCTCCTATGTCCAAGGGAAAGTCAACGGACTTACCTGTTACCTGCAACGTCACCCCAGGCTCGGAGAGGGCAACGGGAGTCAGCAAGTCTAGGCAGGGTCAGTCCTCCGCCAGGCTTAGGAGTTCTCAGTTGCCGGTGTTGGTGAGTCTGGACCTCCATGGCATGGCATAGAGAATGAGCCTGCACAGGGGCATTCCGATTTCCAGTGTCCAAGTATAAGTATACTGGCAAGACCAAGTATAAGAAAAAACTGGGCAAGATTTGGGGGTGTTAGGCCAGTGTGTAGGTTGAGGCATTGGGAGATAGGGGGAGCAGTGCGGGGAGGGGAGGATAGGGAGGAGGGAAGGAGGAGGAATTTGGTCTTAGATTTGTAATCCTGGAGGAGGGGGTTGGGTAGGTAGAGTTTGGGGGGAAGTGGGAGAGGGGTCAGTGTCTCCAGCAGTGAATGGACCGATGCTGTGAGACATTGGCCCCTGTAGGGAGGGCGGGAGTGCAAAACCCAAAAACCGTGGTCGTAGGGCAGTTCTGTCCAATTGTATCAGACAGCCCCAATTTGAATAGATTTTGTAAAAGACCCCGCAGGGGCGTTTGGGGATCAGGCTTTGAACGGCAGTTTCTCAAGTCTATGCTGGGGACCCGAAGCCCAGCACAATGCGTCCACTGTGATAAAAATGGGGGTAGGAGGTGGGGGTGGGAAATTCCCTTCCACAGAATGTCCTCTGGAGAAGGGGTCCCACGGAACAAAGGCAGCCCTTCGCTCCAGAACAGGCCGGGTGGAGCAGAGGCAGCCCTCCACACCTGAACGGGTTAGGCAAAGCAGAGGCAGCCCTTTGCACCTGAATGTGTCCGGGGCCTGGCACGGTGGCACCCCGAAAAACGAAGAGTCCCTGGGCCTCCTAGGCAAGGACTTGGGAAGGGCCCCTTACCCAGCCTGGAGCCAATGCCTGCCTGCTCCCACGCTCCCTGCCACGGTGCTCAGTGACTTAACTGAAGTTGTAAGCAAGCACTCGTAAAATGCTTGCTTTTCTCAGTTGCCTTTGCCATGGTGCTTTACCGTGATATTTTTACCATGACTATAGGAAAGTAGCCAAGAGAAGCGTACCTCCCTGGCTCTTGCTACCATGTCCACTCCATGTGATGATGATCCGGAAGCATGTTCGCATCAAATGGCATCTGAGCGTGGACTGCCCTGCTCACGTGAACCATTCCAATACTTGGACCTATAAAGTGCTCAATAAACAGCTACAGATCTGATTAGTACAAATGGCTCTGGAAAATTCACCAGGGTTGCCAGGACACCAAGGTTTCCCAACAGTCCGAGGATGTATCTTTCAGAATGTTTTCCACCCACGTGAATACTAATTTATGCATAATTGTGTGTTACCATCAGAAAGCTTTCATTCACAGAGTGCAATATAAAAACAAATGAAGCAAGAAAAGTCATATGATTTAAGCCACGTGCAGTGGGGCAAAAATGGAGAGTTCAAAAATGGAACTATGTATACATAAACAGCTTTCCCATCAAGATTCATTCTCTCTGGGCTTTTTAGTTATTTTATTTTATTTTATTATCTTTTCATGTGTTCTTGGTTGAAGGGATAGGCTGTCAATTTCATTTACTTTTTTTAAAGTGGACTAAGCTATAAAGGGTAAGACCAAATTGGTACATGACCTTTTTGTTGTTTAAAATACTTGCTGTGTTTGGGTTACATTATAGATTTTCGGCCAGTACTTCAGTTGGTATCCGTACTGTTCTATGCTCTG
The DNA here is from genome assembly GCF_049852395.1 of Peromyscus maniculatus bairdii. NCBI lineage: Eukaryota > Metazoa > Chordata > Mammalia > Rodentia > Cricetidae > Peromyscus > Peromyscus maniculatus. Next base: position 5,243,767 of record NC_134870.1, read on the forward strand.
TTCCCATTTCTAAAGTAAAGAGAAAGCCTCCCACGAACACGGGGAACTCTATCATGCATCTTTTTTTTTTAACTTTCCAATTTCTATTTGCTTCTTTGTTCTCCATACTTCTCTGTCCTCTCTTTTGTTTAAAATCTCATTTAGCATTCTCTTGAGGGGAGAACACAAGATTACAATCTAACGATTGTAATGAGAATGGGTTAAGTTGGTGCCATTTCCCATTTTCATTACAATCTTGGTGGCAAGGATAATGTAACAGAATTTTTAATGCCTCATATATTACATGAACATTTTCCCGTGAGCGCCAGCTCCTGTTCCACGGACAGCACTGTGGCTGTGTGCTGTAGGACTTTGATCTTTTTATATTCAGCATTATAATCAATTGGCCATTTCGCCCCTTCCCCATAGGTTCCAGTCAAACAAGTGAAAAATGTTTTGATCTATAGCATACCCCTGCATCTCATGACTATAAAATCCCGTCAACTGCAAAATGGTAACTCAAAATTTGTGGGGCCAGTCTTTCAAAGCAGACATAAGGCACAACCCAGGTGTTCTTGTAGACAGACACTTCTCTGCAAAGCATCCTGGGAATTGTAGTCTGGTCAGCTAACATGCTGCTTGTTCTTTCACTCTCTGAAGCTCTTGATGGGGTTGGATCTGAAGCTATAAGATGCTGTACTAGGAACTGAAAAGTCTTGCAGATCCTTGTTAGTCTAAGTGTGGTCCTCTGGTCTGCACTGTTTCACCTCTGGTGTCTGGAATAGACTGAAACTCGGGCCTCAGCCAGCCCAGACTTCCTGGATTTGAATCTGTAGTTTACTAAGATCTTCCCGTGGTCACTGCAGACCAGAAAAGATGGCGTGGCATTTCTTTTGGGGCACACTTGGTTGATATTAATAGTAGGATGCCTCTCCCTTGTGTTGGAGTGACCTCTGATGATCAGAGGCACACCCCGGGACCTCTCCCCCGGCTCCTCCGAATCTCCCTGTGATGTCCGCTTCACTTCACGTGGTACTCTGGTTCCTCTACCAACTTTTCTGGCTTCCAAAATTTAGAAAATTCAAATCTTTTGATAAACTCATTCTCAAAGGGTCCTTCTGATGGAAGCCTGTTGGTCTGGATCTTATTTGAGGTCACTGTATACAAAATCACTTAGCTTTTCTGTGCCTCGGAACCTTTGTTTCTAAACCAAAAAGAGTAATACTATGAATAAATATTAGGAAAATGAGGACAAACTACTGTAAAAGGGAGATGCCCCTCTTCCGAACAAATAAACACAAGGACAAACTAAGCAAAACCATCTGACTTCACAGAGTAGCCTGTGCTGGAGGGAGGTTCGGCTACCCCCACTCTCTCAGCAAGGGAGCCTCTCTGCAGCCCAGTGCACTGGAATTCCCAAGGTGTAGTCCCTGTCTGCTCCATTGACACTTCATTGCCATGGGCAGAAAGGGATTACGGTCCAGATGGGCCCTACCTTAGCAATGGATGTCACCCAGCTGGAAGGGATGGAGAAGGATGCTCTTTACCCAGATGTCTCACTCCAATGCATGACGATGAAATTGGATTGGGCACTTGGGTGGGTGCCAGCAGTCCCCACTGCACCCACCTAGTAGGGTTATTCTAGGAGCTAAAGGGATTGCGAAGGTAAATTATTTAGCCTCAAACCAATACACATTGATTACTCAAGGTAGCTATTATCTTTAGCATCTTATTATTGGGCTTCTAGTAACTAAGACATCTTACCTCTATTAATGCAATCACTTTAAACTTCAACTCGCAGAATACAAAGTGATTGCATTTTAGCTCACTTTACCAAAGGAAGGTATTGATAGCTCAGGTCAAATTGTAGTGGTAGCATGAGGTTGCCATAGTGTTACCACCAACATACTGATGTCCAGAGAGGGTAATAACTGACTCTTCCAACTATGCCATGTCTACTCTTGATACCTGCATAGGCTTGCGGAATTTGGGTGCTCATGGTCCACCAATGGAGGAGATCTTTCAGAGAAGGGTATGAGGGCGACTGTGGCCACAGTGAACTGCAGGAGTTATGCGTAGAATCAGGCTCACGGACTCTTCCCTACAGATGTGGCAGCGCGGGCTCTGGCTGCAGGCTGCATGGAGTGACCGAGGGAGCTTGGTGCCCTAAGCAACCACTGGGGGTGCCTGCACTAGCTGCTCCTGGGGTGCAGATGGGGCCGAACACTGTCAACTCCTGTGGGTGTCTGCGGCTTATTTTCACGTAACCAAGAACTGGAGGGAATCCCACTGGAGGAAATCTCTGTGTGGATGGGTAAGCAAAGCTTCTGGTTGTAGAGATGCGGACTAACCCTGTAACTCTAGCTGCCACTTAGCCACAGGGGGATCCTAAGAAACATGACTCATCCAATACCATTTTTACCTTTACTGGAAAAATTATTCCTTCCATATCAAGAAGCAAAATGCTTTCCACAGTACTCATCCAAGCTACAGGTTACTTGATTTCTGAAGGTAGTATCTCTCTTGGACACATCCTAGGCCCTTTAAATGAATTGTAATGTCCCTAAATAGGAAGATGAGTTGGTCCAAGTCTAGAAAAATGAACACAAAATAGAAATAAAATGTGGGTCCTTTATGGAATCCATTAGGAAGACCTCAAGATCCTTACATTTTAAATCATCCACCTTCTTGACAACATGTCTTCTATCCAGACACACTTGTCCTGGACACTCTCCAGGACTGCTTCACAGGTAGGTCATAAGCTCCATCAGAGTCTCTTGTGATTCTGGATGAATCCCATGTAGCAGCATCGCCTCCTATCATCATGACCTTGGCCCATGGGTGGCTGTTATTTGACTGACTGGTTTTATATTTGTTTTTGTTTTGTTTTGAGACCAGGCCTCTCGTAGGCCAGGCTGGCCCCAAGCTTGCTATGCAGCCAAAAATGACCTTGAGGTTCCCTTTCCACCTCCCAAGTGCTGTCCCTGGAGGTGTGTGCCAGCATTCCTGATTTGATTCAGAGCTGATGAGATGAACCCAGGGCTTGGAATATGCAACACAAGCAGTCTACTAAAGGAGATGTGACCCCAGCCCAGACGCTGAGTTTTGTCCCACCAGTCCGCACAACCCCACGGTGTGCCCTTTTTCTAATAGCTACCTTAATGCTTCTCCACAGCCTTCCTTTCTTGGCCTCCTGCTCCAAGTCCCTCAGGACTGGGTCCTTGTGTCTCTAAGTCCATTCAGAGATTTGCCTGATCACCAGTCCTGTGACTTCCCGCTGCTTGGTGACAGATTCCCCGGGCCACCTGCCGCCTGCCTGCCCACCTGCCTGCCTGCATCTGCACCTCTCCTCGGCTGCCAGACAGTCATCCTCCCTACGGAGGGGTAAGAACAGATGGAACGCTCTTAACAAAGCAGTGTAACGAGAGAAAATGCCAGCTAAACTGCTAGGGGAAAGAAAGAGGGTTAAACTCCTCCATTAGGAAAAGGAAGTTGCTGTAGCTGAAGGCCAAGGACACGGAGCGGCCACCTCCGTGCAGTCTGGACAGCAGTTGTTCACAGGCTTGGCAGAGCACAGGGGTCAGGTACTTTGTTCTGCAGCTAAACTGGCTGAGCATCCCAGCCCTCCTTCACAACGAGTAAGAGAGGACAGAATGCTGTCTCCCCCAGGTTCAGAGTCCCATCTGCAGAATGCTGATCACCCTGTGGCCTGCCAGGATTCTTACTGAAAGACACCAAGCACAGAGCCTCTTCTGGTGGTTCCTTAAGTATAGGTCTGGATACAGAGCAAACACTTGGTTCTCAGATGCATCAGTTCTAGGGTACGTACTGGGTAGATTTTGATGGAGGGAGAGGGAAAGGAATATTGTACACAGAGAAGCAAAACCATGGCTGGATGAGTCACTACCTTGTAAAAGATCAATACATTATAAATAAATAAATAAATAAATAAATAAATAAATAAATAAATAAATAAATAAATAATAAATAAATAGGTAGAAGTGACAGGGACCAACGAGGGGGGAACTAGACCCACAGTCTGTGTATGACGGGGAAGGAAGAGCACAAACAGCCACCCTGGGAGATGGGACACTGAGGCTGAGGAATGAGTCATAGTAGAAAGCTTGAATTCCAAAAGGAGGGACTGAGAGGGAGGGGAAACCCAGATACCATTTATGGATTATAGGCATCAAAACAATGCCTACCAAGGCACCAGGATGGAAGGGGGCATGGGAGAACAAGGTGCGAGCGTCACACCAGAAGGGAAGAGAGGTAAAGTATCTGTGGCCACTGTGACGGCGGGAAGAGGCCAGGGGTGTCCACAGCAGCAAAGGTAACCCGGCAGTCAGCTGTGACAGAGAGAAGACGCAAGGAAGAAACACAGCAGTGTGTAACACTGCTCCAAAGCAGCAGCTGGGAATAGGGAATTGACAGCAAAGCAATAAATGCCAGCAATGAGGGAACCAGATACCGTTAAAATGCACAGTAGTTAATAACAATGAAGCCAAAGTCAGGATTCAATTAATAAGTTAATAAACAACAGCAAAGTTTAAAATGAATGTAGAAAAAAAATGAGGTTATTTAGGGTGATCTGCTTAGCGCAAGAAGGGCAGGGCTGCCTCAAAGAGTGACGCTGGGATGACTCAGCGGTACTGCTGGGTCCATGCCACGGGTTCTGCCGAGCTGAAACAGGAGGGGATGATGCTGGGATGACTCAGAGGTACTGCTGTGTCCACGCCATGGGCGCTGCCGAGCTGAGACAGGAGGGGTGATGCTAGCCTCCACTAGCAAACAAGGGCAGAGCAGTCCACAGCCAGTGATGCTCTCTGCTGACCCCAGAGTAACTCATATTCCACTAGCATGGACGACAATGGCCTCAGAGACCGACTGGCCCAATGGTGCCAAGAGCCATGCCCACATAAGAGTGTTAAGAATGACAAGCAGTGCTGGTTACCGGCATTGGTTACCGCGCAGAAAGGTCACGAGCCACAACAAAACCCAGTATCAGAGTTTTATCGCGGGGGGGGGGGAGGGGAGGACGGGACACCAGGCCCGGGGAGAAGCACGTGCAGAGAGCGGGGGGAGAGAGAGAGAGAGAGAGAGAGAGAGAGAGAGAGAGAGAGAGAGAGAGAGAGAGAGAGAGAGAGAGAGAGAGAGAGGAGAGAACAGAATAGAGAGGGGCGGGGGCATCTGAGTCCGGCTCTTTAAGGATTCTCCCGCACATGCATATGTGGGCTTATGGAGCTACACCACGCGTGCACCAATTGCATGACCATGCCGCATGCATGTAATCACGAGCACACACTGATGACCCCTTGCTATGCTGCTGAACTGGGTATGTGCGGTCATGCTGCTGAACTGGGTATGTGCGGTCATGCCGCTGGAGTGGGGGCACAATTCTAATAAAGCGAACTTCATTCCTAAGGCGCTCTCAGAAGAAAGCATCAGGGTTCTCAAAACCTAAGTCTGGACCATTTAGAGACCCTAGTCCCAGTTTTCAAGCACTGCTGTCAACATCAATACATCAGGCTGATGATCAATACATCATCAATACATCAATACACCAGGCTCATTAGAAGGCATCAGAGAACTCCAAGCCCATATGGGTCTCCAAGGGTAACATGGCTGCCGGTTAGCGGTAACTCCAGCCATAGACCTGAAAGTTCCCATCAGTATAAAGTGCCTCAGCTCAGGATATCTGCTACCGCATGGTTTGCTTAGCCCAGTACAAGGGATGAATGAATAAAGATGTCATAATGAAACCCAACAAATCTACAGTAATTATGATTTATAACATCGTTTCTCTTTTTCTAACCCAATGATGGTGTTCGGAGCTGTAGAGGTAAAGGCTTCTGAACCCCTGGTTTGGAGTGTATTTTTTGCTCCCCGAAAAACATCTGCAAAGCAAGAACAGAAGCTGCTAAGTGGACAGGGTAGGCCAGTCTTTCCTGCATCTGTGTGATAGCAGATTGCAACTCTTAGGGCTTTGCCCAGAGCTGTGCCTTCCGAGGGAAGGATCCCTGTCTCACTGTGTCACCACCCCCTATCTGTCATGTTTGTTTGGCACACTGAACGTCCCTCCCTTCTACCTGCTTCTATTTGTCCCGTACTCAGTAGCTGGCGTCAGAGTGTTGGCTGCCCTGTGCATGTAGAAGCTTCGTTCTCCAAAACAGCAAGCGAGAACCATTCTCTCCAGACACATTGTGTGAGGGAGACAGAGGGGTAGAATCAGAGGGGGCGGCTCATCACAGGTAACCCCAAGGTTATAGGGAAAGGATAAAGGAAAGAGGCAGAGAAATTGGGGGTAACTGATGTAAAGAGGAAGGAAAGTGAGGAAAACCATCAAGGAGATGAGAGAAGGGACATATGGAAAGAAATTCTGGAGAATAGGTTTACTGACACCAAGAACGATATGATGTCTGTAGTGTCATAAAAAGAACATTGATATGATTAATATACCAAAGTCAATAAGAAATCCTCATTATATGGAATACGTGATATGGGAAGTACTATAGCATTCCATCCCGATAAATGCCAAAGTGTTTCCCGGAGTCTGCCGCTGTAAAACAAGTGCACTTTTCTCATCTTAAATAGTGGTGAAGCAATCGATCAGGAGAGCATCAGGCTGAGGCGGCTCAAGGCCCTGGACCCCCCCCCTACAGAAGCCCAGCCTCATAGTCAGCACACATATGCCCCCCATGGCTTCTCACACTAGGAGCTGCCCTCCCACGTATGGAGTCGTGGAACTCAATGTGGAAGTTCATTAAAAAAATTGCCAAGAGTAAAAGGTTCACACTAGAGCTTAATTCAGAATCAAAAGTATGACTAAGCAGAGGTGATTCTGGCAGAGCGTGCTCCTGTTGTCCCGTGACCTCACTGCAGTCTTGGTTCTGAAGACATACCATGAGAATTTCACACAGTATCTACAGTGAGGGCACTCACTCCAGTGACCGCTGTCTGAAACTCCTCAGTCCAGACTTGGAACTCTACTGTGTGAGAAAGCACAGTGTTTTTATTGCACACACAAGTTTTCTGCTCTTGTGGGTATAGAATGAAACAGAACCATGAAAAACAAACACTTCTCATATTTTCCTATCTCTCCTTGGCAGCTGAGTATCAAGTTAGTATATTGTGTTAGAATGTTTGCTTTTTAAAATGGAGTCGCTAACTTGAGTCTCATTTTTGAAAAAAAAAACATTAAAAGAATTTTGGTTTGGAATTGGGATAGAATTTTGAACAGTTTCTGAAATGACTCTAAACATACTTCTGCTACCTTTATACTGTGTTTATGCAAAATGGCATTCTCAACAATGACACTTTAAAATCCACACAAGCAGGTGCATTCATCTCATAAGCATGGAAGTTTGCTTTCATCTTTAATAAATGCTAAAATTACGTATCTGCCCATATGGTCATATGGACAAAAACACAGACCAGTTTCATTGGAATCTGGTTTCTTTTTCAGCCTCTGACATCTATTTAAGTGACTTGGTTGGTGAACACTGGGTCCTGGTTCTACTTCCATCACAGAGGGATTTGCAGTTGAGGCACAATATGCTCCGTCGCCAGTCTGTGGCTGCACACCTGTGAAACACAGTGAGGACACTCGCCCTTCCCATATCACACATACAATGCAAGGATTGCAGCAGGTAACAGAGAAAATATACTAAAATGCTCTCAGGGCTGGGGAAACGGCTCAGGCAGCCAAGTGCTTGCGTGCAAGACTGAGATCTGAGTTCCGCCCTCCAGAACTCAAGGGGAAAAGCTGGGCATGGCAGCACAAGCTTGTCGCACCAGCTCTTGCTCTTTCGTCTCCATCCTTGGCTACTTGAATGAGCTCTCGTTTACAGACTCATCTCAGTGATTGGCATGCTGCTTCCTAGCAATCTTTACGCATTTCTCCCTACCCTCTGCCCCTGGCAACCACTAATCTATCATCTGTCTCTATGGCCATCAGTGTTCTGAATATTTCATATAAAACCATACAATGTGGGGCCATTTTTTCCACCTCAGCATATTTTTCTCAAAGTTTATCCAAGATATAGTAGTTTGCATCAATATTTATTTCCTTCTATGGTCAAACAATACACCATGTTATGTTTATGACATGAATGGTTTAGCTGCTCATCAGATGATACGTATCTGTATCCTTCTGACCTTTTTGGTCATATGAATATTACCACTGCTAACATTTGTGTACACAATGCCATGTTTGTATTTCTCTTGCAGATAGGCTGTCTTAGTCACTATTCTATTTGTGAAGAGACACCATGTCCAACTTAACTCTTATGAAAAGAAGCATTTAATGGGGGGGGGGGCGTGCTTGCTGTACCAGAGGCTTAGTCCATTATCATTGTGGTGGGGAATATGGAAACACATGGACCGTATCTGAGACCTTTACATCCTGATCCATAGGCAGGGAGAGAAGAACACTGGGCCTGGTATGGGCTTTCAGAACCTCCAAGCACATGCGCAGTGACACACTTCCTTCAACAAGGCCACACCTCTTAATCCTCATAATCCTTTCAAACAGTTCTACTCCCTGGCGACTAAGCATTCAAATATATGAGCCAATGGGGGCCGTTCTTATTCAAACCACCACATACACTTACAAGTGGAGGTAAGGACCACATGGTAACTCCACATCTAACAGTTTAAAGAAGGGCTAAGCTGCTTTCAGCAACCATAGCATCTTATAGTCCCACTACCAGGGATATCTGAGAGCTCCAATTTCTCCTCAACATTGCTGTACTTTTGATTCTAGCCACCCTAGTGGGTGTCATGTGATATCTCATTGTGGGTTTGATTTAAATTTCTCTAATTATTCAGCATCTTTTAAAGAGCTAAGTTGTTATTTGATTAACATTAACAAAATAATTTATTAATATGAATTAAACATTAATATTTATTTTCAGTGAATGAAACATGAGAGATGCCAGTTTCATTTGCACACAGAAGAGTTCTCCAGGGGCTAGAGAATGGCTCAGTCAGTACAGTACTTGCCATGCAACCATGCAGTCCTGCTCTGCATCCCTGGAACTCACAGGGAAAGATAATAATAACACTCATCACGGTGGCTCACACTTACAACCCCAATGCCAGGGGCACAGCTACAGGCAGATCCCCAGGACTCACTGACCAACCAACCTGACAAGTTCCAGGGCATTGAGAAAACCTCGCTCCAAAGACAAGGTAAAGAGTTCTTGAGAAATGACACAGGAGTTGACGCCTGGCCTTCACACACAAGTGCGCACACAGCTACACACACCAGAATAATAATCCAGTGCTCAGATAAAATGTGAGGAAATTACCATGTAAAAGTGAAGGTAACGGTCTACTTAGAAATTCAGCGTTGGGGCTGGAGAGACAGCTCAGGGGATAAAGCACTTACCGGGCAAGCATGAGGTGCTGGGGTCAGATTCACAGGAGCTTCGTCAAGCCGGATGCCTGCTACTGTGTGTTCATGATCTTACAGCACCTACTGTGAAGACAGGGGATCCCACAAGTCCCCAAGCCAGCTTGCCTTGACCATGAGCGACAGACAGGAGATTCCGTCTTAAACATGATGAAAGACAGGGACCAAGACCCCACGTTGTTCTCTGACCCTTCTACCTGGTGTGTATATGTGCATCACACACACACACACACACACACACACACACACACACACACACACACACACACACCACAAAGACAAAAAATGTAGCTCTAAATTTAGAAACTAAATTCAATGCAATTTAGCAAAGCCCTACTTATTTCTGGACTCTGGTGTCTGTGAGATTTTAATGATTCTATGGATTGCTTGGCCTTCAAACAGCGTCTCTTTTTAACTGGCAATGCTAGTTTAATTTATTGAGCCAGACATGAGAAAAATATCCCCAGTTGACTCACTAAGACTTCCTCTTCAATGAACTACATCTAAGAACACTAATTTTTTTCTTGTCAGTATTATTAACTCCTCTCTTTTTCATTGATTCAACATTTTATTATAGTTTCTTTGGTCATATGACACTTTCTCAAATAAACAATCTTTTTTAATTATTTTTTTCTTTATGTATGTGTGTGTGTGTGTGTGTGTGTGTGTGTGTGTTTGTGTCTGTGTAGGCATGCCACACATTTGTGTGGATGTCCTGCAATGCCAGATGAGGGCACCAGATTCCTGGGAACTGGGTCATAGGACATTGTGAACCACCCAACCCCAGTGCTGGGAACTGAACTCAGGTCCTCTGGGAAAGCAGAGCTCTGAGTCACCTCTCCAGCTACATACACAACCATCTTAAGAGCATCAAGAAGTGATAGGAAGAGGGGCCAATAACATCTTTGCTACATGACTGAGCTGGTGACTGACCACACCTTCGTCTCTGTCGTGCTCTGGGTGAGCAAGAATTGCAAGTTTTTTGCACATCAGAAGTTTTGTTTCAAAATCAAATGGTACCGAACCAAAAAGACAGAGGCTCATTCATTCCCTCATTCATTCATTCATTATACAAATAAGACTCAAGAATGAACCGTGCTCCAGGCACAGGTGTGGAACGGAGGGCATAGCAAAGACTGAGCTTTGCCTGTGAGGAGCACGTGTTCTAATGAAAGGGTGCCACACCCCAACCTTTCTCCGCCGTTCTGTGAGGACGAAACGTCAGGCTCCACAGCAGCCATTGTGCCCCTCTGGGGACAACAGCCAAAGCACTGTAGATGACAGAGCTTCAAAACAGAAAGAAACGTGTTTAAATGAGTGTGAATGGCTCAAAGCCCCCAAGCAATTCCCATGCAGTGGCCAGGTCTTTTTGTTTCTAATTCTCAGAGCTTACTTTCAGAGCATTAACGTCCACAGAGGAAAAAACACTGAAAAAATAAAAGTAATAAAAGTCAAACTCATTGTGATGTCCGGATCATGGCCCCAATTGCTGGCTGACACACTTCCGAGGAGGCAGCATGAAGAAGGCAGATTTCTCTAGCTGGCTTCTCCCCACGTAACCTTATTCCATACTGGAAACACCCAGCTTTGAGTCAGTGCCTGTCCCGTGGGGTCCATTCCCACAACTGCAGTTTTCCTGTCCTGCAGACACCTTCCAGCCGAGCAGCCTCCAGTTCCTTGGCCCCTCAAAGAGCTCAGAAGTTTCCTAAAAGCCTGGGCTTCCTGGTACTTCTGGCTGAGTCTGAGTGCTCTCGGGGCAGAAACTGAGCAAGACTGTGGGGATCTTTAATCTGAGACAGGCTTTATGATAGCTCTAGGTGGAAAAAGAAAGTTTTAAAAAAATGGACCTTCAAGGACCTACCACAAGTAGAAAAATCCTAAAACCTCCAGACCCAATTAGGTCCATTCTCAGGCCCCTGGCTGTTTGCCTCTGTGACATTGTCTCAGTGGGCCGCTTATTAATGTTCATGTCTGACCTGTGAAGTAAGCAACCTGAAGTGATTGGATCACTGCTGTATTCTCCGTGGAAGGAGGAATGAATACGTACTTCTGTTCGCTGGGTGACCCTGCCGGCTGTATGGAAAACTGACTTAGCTCAGGGCATGGCCTTATCATTAACAACAGAGCTGTGACATTATAAGGCAAGTTGATTTCCTACACATTACCCTGTGGCTTGTGGTCATTTATTTGACACCTGGGATCCTCGCCGAAGGACTAATTCCAGGGATACACGCACTAGCCTCTTCCAAAGCACCAGTGTCTTGGTTTGTCCATGTGTTAGGCTCTGTCTCCTGAATATGCTGTCGTCTTTGCATGGTTCCTCCAACTGAGGAATCAGACTCCCACACTTTAAGACTCTTGGTGTGGTTGGGGAGATGGTTGAGCCAGTCTAGAGCTGATGTGTAAGCATGAGGACCTGAGTCCAGCATCAGAATATCAGAATAAGAAGTTGGGTGTAGCAGTGTTCACTTGCAACCCCAGATCTGGAAACAGGAGTCCCAAGGCCCGGGGCTATTCCATCAGGTTATAAGTTCAGTGTGAGCCCTTGTCTCAAAAAAGTTAGGTGCAGAGCTATTGAGAAAAGACACACAGTGTTGACCTTTTATCTCCACTTATACTCTGTACACACACACACACACACACACACACAGGCACAAACAATTTTTACAAAGATCTTTGTGTTGAAGTAAAACATGGCTCTTACCTCAAATGGCATGATATATTGATAACTATTTCTGAGCTACACAGAAGCAACTATGACCTGGTAACATGGGTTCAGGAGGCTGGGAATAATTCACCCCAATGTAGAAATGGTTACATAAACTTTTATAGTCACAGAGCAAATGAAAGTCATAAATCAAGGCATTTTTAAGTATTTTGGTGGGAACAGTAGGTAGGTAGGTCATAGCAAGCTGAAAAAAAAGACCATTGTTTGTGTTAGATGTTTTGGTGGTGTGCATAGCTTAGGATTGGTGGGAAGCAGTGTCCACTGAATTAACATATTCAGAAGTTTTATCCTTAAGTTGAAAGATTAAGTCAGACCAGAGGTGGACAATAAATGCAACCAAGGAAGAAAGAGATAGACCATGATACTTTGGCTTGTAATCCACAGCATACCATCATCACTGAGTTCAGTCAGCCCTATAGAATCTTACACACAGCTATGGCTTTCTTCCAGGAGCTTCAGTTCACTCTTGAGTTGGGAGGTAACGCCTCCAGTCCCTCCCTATGCCCATGAGTTAGGGTGTGACACCTCCAGTCACTCTCTATGCTCAGTTAGAGTTTCTCAGCTTCTAAAATTGTCACAAAAAAGATGGTGTTCAGACACTCTGAGAAAGCTGCACCTATGGTACAACATTCAAGAATGTATTTCTCTGTGCTTGTCAAAGAGCAGCTTGAAATGTAGGATTTGCTCAGCACCTGAATTTGGATCAGTAGCTGCTGCACAGATAGTGTCAATACATCTCTCCATGGAACGTCTTCAGTGAACAGGGTCATACTCCCAGACTGTGGTCAGCTACACATAGTATTGTGTATGTTTATTTGTTTTCTTTTTTCAGTTTTAATTTTCCATCGAACGTAATTTAGCACATCTGTTTCTATCACTTACTGGATGAAGGTTCTTTGATGACAATTGGGATAGTCATGAATCTGATTACAAGAGATGGCCAGTTCATACACCATCGTTAGGAGTCTTAGCTGGGGTCACCCTTGTAGATTTGTGGGAGTTTTCCATTGCATCTGGCTTCCAGCAGACCCTGAAATTTGCCCCTTTCCAGTCATCTTTCAGTACTCTCCCCGTCCATCTACCCCCAACCCAATCCCTACAGTTCCCATGCCCACCTGCCCCCAGTCTACCCAGAAGATATCTTCTATTTCCCCTACCAAGGGAAACCCATGCCACCCCATTGGTCCTCCCTGTTACCTAGCCTCTCTGGGTCTGTGGATTGTAGCATGGCTGTTCTTTACAGTTAATATCTACTTATGAGTGAGTACATAACATGTATGTCTTTCTGGTTCTGGGTTACCTCACTCAGGATGATTTTTTTCTAGTTCCATCCCATTGTCTTAAAATTTCCTGATGTCACTGTTTTTAACAGCTGATTAATACTCCATTGTGTAAATGTACCACATTTTCTTTATCCATTCTTCAGTTGAGGGACATCTAGATTGTTTCTAAGTTCTGGCTATTAAAAATAAAGCTGCTACAAACATAGTTGACCAAGTATCCTTGTGGTACAATTGAACACCCTTTGGGTATATGCCCAAGAGTGGTATAGCTGGGTTTTGTGGTAGATTAATTCCCAGTTTTCTGAGAAACCACCACACTGACTTCTGAAGTGGCTGTACAAGTTTGCACTCCCACCAGCAATAGAGGAGTGCTCCCCTTACTCCACATCCTCTCCAGCATAAATTGTCATTTGTGTTTCTGATTTTAGTCATTCTGACTGATGTAAGATGGAATCTCTGGGTTGTTTTGATTTATGCATTTCTCTGATGGCTAAGGGCGATGAGTAAGTGTTTCTCTGTGATTTAAGATTCTTCTGTTGAGAATTCTCTGTTTAGGTCTGTACCTCGTTTTTTAATTGGATTATTTGGTTTTTTGATGTCTAGTTTCTTGAGTTCTTTATATATTTTGGAAACCAGTCCTCTGTCAGATGTGGAGTTGGTGAAGATATTTTCCCATTCTGTAGGCTGCCATTTTGTCCTATTGATGGTGTCCTTTGCCTTACAGAAGCTTTTCAGTTTCATGAGGTCTCATGTATTATTTGGTCATCTTAGTGCCTGCACTATTGGTGTTCTGTTTAGGAAGTTGTCTCCTGTGCTATTCCCCATTGTCTCTTCTATCAGGTTCAACTGTATCTGGATTTATGTTGAGGTCTTTGATCCATTTGGATGTGACTATTGTGCAGGGTAATAGATATGGATCTATTTGCATTCTTCTATGTGTAGACATCTAGCTAGACCAACACCATTTGTTGAACATGCTTTCTTTTCCCCATTTTATAATTTTGGTTTCTTTGCCAAAATCAGGTGTCCATAGGTGTGTGCATTTACATCCAGGTCTTTGATTTGATTCCATTGTTCCACTGTCTGTTTTAATGATAATACCATGCAGGTTTTGTTACTATAGTTCTATACTATGCTTGAAATCAGGGATGGTGATAGCTATGGCAGTTCTTTTATCATACAGAATTGTTTTAGCTATCCTAGGTTTTTTATTTTCCCCTATGAAGATGTGTATTGTTCTTTCAAGATTTGTAAAAAGATTGTGTTTGAATTTTGATAAAGATTGCATTGAATCTGTAGATTGCTTTTGGTAAGGTTGACATTTTTACTGTTAATCCTACTGATCCATGAGCATATGAATATGCTTTCTGATATCTTCTCCAATTTCTTTCTTAAATGACTTGAAGTTCTTGTCATACAGGTCTTTCACTTGCTTGGTTAGAGCTAAGCCAAGATATTTTATATTGTTTGTGGCTATGATGAAGTGTGTTCTTTCCCTAATTTCTTCCTCGTCCCTTTTATTATTTGTATATAAGAGGCCTATTGATTTTTTTTAAGTTAATCTTGTATCCAGCCACTTTGATAAAGGTGTTTATAAGCTGATAGAATTTTTGGGATCTTTTATGTATACTATCATGTCTTTTTTAAATAGTGATACTTTTATTTCTTCTTTCCCAATTTGTATTGCTTGAGCTCCTTTTGTTGTCTTATTGCTCTAGCTAGAACTTCAAGTACTATATTGAATAGATATGGAGAGAGTCAACAGCCTTGTCTTGTTCCTGATTTTCATGGAATCGCTTTGAGTTTTTCTCCATTTAATTTGATGTTGACTGTCTGCTTGATGTATCTTGCTTTTATTATATCTAGATACATTCCTTGTATTCCTAATCTGTTTAAGACTTTTATCATGAATGGGTGTAGAATTTTGTAAAAATGTTTTTCAGCATCTAATAAGATGATCATGTGTTTTTGTTTTGTTATATTTTTCAGTTTGTTTATATGGTGGACTACATTGGCAGATTTTTATTTGTTGAAGCAGCCCTGCATCTTTGGGATGAAGCCTACTCAATCATGGTGGATGATTGTTTTGATGTGTTCTTGGATTTGGTTTGCCAGTATTTTATTGAGTATTTTTGCATCAATGTTCAGAAGGGAAATTGATTTGTAATTCTCTTTCTTTGTTGGATCTTTGTAACTTTGAATTAGGGTAACTGTGGTCTCATGAAAAGAATTTGACAATGTTCCTTCTGTTTCTATTTTGTGGAATAATTTCAGGAGTACTGGTATTGGCTTTTCTTTGAAAGTCTGGAAAGAATTCTAGACTAAAACCTTCTGACTGTGGGCTTTTCTTGGTTGGAAGACTTTTAATGACTGTTTCTGTTTCCTTAGGGGTTATAGGTCTGTTTAAATTGTTTATCTGACCTTGGTTTAATTTTAGTATATGATATCTATCAATAAATTTGTCCATTTCTTTTAGATTTTTCCAATATTGTGGAGTACAGGTTTTTGAAGTATGACCTCATGATTCTCTGGATTTCCTCAGTGTCTGTTGTTATGTTCCCCTTTTTATTTTTGATTTTGTTAATTTGGATATTCTCTCTGCCTTTTGATTATTTTAGATAAGGGATTGTCTATCTTGTTGACTTTCTCAAAGAACCAACTCATTTCATTGATTCTTTGTATTGTTCTCTTTGTTTCTATTTTATTGATTTAAGCTCTCAGTTTGATTATTTCCTGCCAACTACTTCTCTCAAGTCTGTTTTCTTCTTTTTGTTTTAGAGATTTCAGGTATGTTATTAAGTTGCTAGTATGAAATTTCTCCAATTTCTTTTTTTAAAAATATCTATTGTTCTAGCCGGGCGGTGGTGGCGCACGCCTTTAATCCCAGCACTCGGGAGGGAG
This sequence comes from Peromyscus maniculatus bairdii, assembly GCF_049852395.1. Classification (NCBI taxonomy): domain Eukaryota; kingdom Metazoa; phylum Chordata; class Mammalia; order Rodentia; family Cricetidae; genus Peromyscus; species Peromyscus maniculatus. Next base: position 5,260,073 of record NC_134870.1, read on the forward strand.
AGCCAGGCGGATCTCTGTGAGTTCGAGGCCAGCCTGGGCTACCAAGTGAGCTCCAGGAAAGGCGCAAAGCTACACAGAGAAACCCTGTCTCGAAAAACCAAAAAAAAAAAAAAAAAAAATATCTATTGTTCTAATAAATTCTTTTTTAAACTTTCTTTTAAAAATATTTCTTATTCATTTTACATACCAACCACAGATTCCCCTTTCATCCCTCCTCCCGCTCCCCCCACCTCCTTCCTAAGCTCATCCCCCATACCTTCCTCCAAAAGGGTAAGTTCTCCCATTGGGGGAACAGCTAAGCCTGGTATATTTAGTCGAGGCAGGACCAAGCCCCTCCCTCTGCATCAAGGGTGAGCAAGATGTCTGACCACAGGTAATGATGTCCAGAAAGCCAGCTCATTCACCAGGGTTAGATCTTGATCCCACTGCCAGGGGCCCCTCAAACACACCCAGATACACAGCTGTCTCCCATATGTAGAGGGTCTAGTTTGGTCCCATTCAGGTTCCACAGCTGTGGGTCTAAAGTTTGTGAGTTCCAATGAGCTTGGTTCAGTTGTCTCTGTAGATTTTCCCATCATGATCTTGATCCCCCTTGCTCACAGAATCCCTCTTCCTTCTCTTCAACTGGACTCCCGAATCTCAGCCTGGTGCTTGGCTGTGGATCTCTGCATCTGCTTCCATCAGTTACTGGATGAAGGCTCTATGATGACAGGGTATTCACCAATCTGATTACTGGGGTAAACCAGTTCAGGCACCCTCACCACTACTGCTAGTAGTCTAATTTGGGGTCATCCTTATAGATTCCTGGGAATTTCCCTAAAACCAGGTTTCTCCCTTACTCCATAATGTCTCTCTCTATCAAGATATCTCTTTCTCTCCCACTCCATCCCTCCCCCAGCTTGTCCATCCCATTCCCTCATGTTCTCATCCCCCATTCTCTCCGCTTTCTTGCCCCCATTTGTCCCCAGTTTATTCACAGAGTTCTCTGTTTCTCCTTCCCAAAGTGATCTGTACATCCTTCTTAGGGTCCTCTTTGTTTCCTAGCTTCTCTGGAGCTGTGGGGTTGTGCTCTGATTATCTTTTGCTTTACACCTAGCATCCACTTATGAGTGAGTACATACCATATTTGTCTTTCTGAGTCTGGGTTACCTCACTCAGGATGATATTGTCTATTTTCATCCACTTGCCTGCAAATTTCATGATGTCATTGTTTTTACAGCTAGGTAATAAATAATCCATTATGTGTACCCACCACAATTTCTTTACCCATTCTTTGGTTGAGGAGCATCTAGGTTACTTCCAGGTTCTGGGTATTATGAATAATGCTGCTATGAACATAGTTGAGCAAGAATCCTTGTGATATGATTGAGCATCCTTTGGGTACATGCACAAGGGTGATATCATTGGGTCTTGAGGTAGATTGATTCCTACTTTTCTGAGAAACCACCATACTGATTTCCAAACTGGCTGTACAAGTTTGCACTCCCACCAACAGTGGAGGAGTGTTCCCCTTGTTCCACATCTTCTCCAACATAAGCGGTCATCAGTGTTGTTGATCTTAGCCATCCTGACAGGTGTAAGATGGTATCTCATAGTCATTTTGATTTGCATTTCCCTGATAACTAAGGATGTTGAACAATTCCTTAAATGTCTTTTAGTCTTTTGGGATTCTTCTGTTGAGAATTCTCGGTTTAGATCTGGAGCTTATTTTTTAAATTGGACTGTTTGGTATTTTGCTGTCTAGTATCTTAAGTTCTTTATATATTTTGGAGATAGGCCCTCTGTCAGATGTGGGGTTTGTGAAGATCTTTTCTCATTCTGTAGGCTGTCATTTTGTCTTATTTTCTGTGTCCTTTACTTTATAGAAACTTCTCATTTTCAGGAAGTCCCATTTATTAATCATTGCTCTCAGTGTCTGTGCTACTGATGTTATATTTAGGAAGTAGTCTCTTGTGCCAATGCTTTCTAAGCTACTTCCTACTTTCTCCTCTATCAGGTTCAGTGTAGTTAGATTTATGTTGAGGTCTTTGATACACATGGATTTGAGTTTTGTTCATGGTGATAGATATGGGTCAATTTGAAATCTTCTACATGCTGACAACAAGTTATGGTAGCACCATTTGTTGAAGATGCTTTCTTTTTTCCATTGTACAGTTTTGGCTTCTTTGTCAAAAATCAGGTGTTCATAAGTGTGTGGATTAATGTCAGGATCTTCAGTTTGATTCCATTGGTCCACATGTCAGTTTTTATGCCAATACCAAGCTGTTTTTATTACTATAGCTCTATAGTAGAGCTTGAAGTCAGGGATAGTGATGCCTCCAGAAGTTGCTTTGTTGTAAAGGATTATTTTAGCTATCCTAGGTTTTCTGTTTTTCCATATGAAGTTAGGTGGGGTTCTTTTTTTTTCTTTTGAGGTCTATGAAGAATTGTGTTGGGATTTTGATGGAGATTGCATTGAATCTGTAGTTTGCTTTTGGTAAGATTGTCATTTATATTATGTTGGTTCTACCCATCCATGAACATGGGAGATCTTTCCATTTTATGATATCTTCTTCAATTTCTTTCTTGAAGGACTTAAAGTTCTTGTCATACAGGCCTTTCACTTGTTTGGTTAGAGTTACTCCAAGATATTTTATATTATTTGTGGCTATTGTAAAGAGTGATATTTCTCTGATTTTTTTCTAAGCCTGTTTATCATTTGTGTATAGGAGGGCTACTGATTTTTTTAAGTCAATCTTATATTCTGCCATATTATTGAAGGTGTTTATCAGCTGTAGGAGTTCCATGGTAGAATTTTTGGGGTCACTTATGTAGACTATCATAATATCTGCAAATAGTAAAAGTTTGACTTCTTCCTTTCCAATTTGTATCCCATTGATCTTCTGTTGTTGTCTTATTGCTCTAGATAGAACTTCGAGTACTATATTGAATATAGATGAAAAGAATGGACAGTCTTGTCTTGATTTTAGTGAAATCACTTTGAGTTTCTCTATTTAATTTGATGTTGACTATCAGCTTGCTGTAAATTGCCTTTATTGTGCTTAGGTATGTTCCTTGTATTCCTGATCTCTCCAAAACCTTTATCATGAAGTGGTGTTGGATTTTGTCAAAGGGTTTGTTTGTTGTTTGTTTGTTTTGTTTTTTTGGGTTTTTTTGCAACTAATGAGATGATCATGTGGTTCTTTTCTTTCAGTTTGTTTATATGATGGATTACATTGACATATTTTCATGTGTCAAACCATCCCTGCATCTCTGAGATGAAGCCTACTTGATCATGGTGGGTGATTTTTTTTGATGTGTTCTTGGATTTGGTGTGCAAGTATTTTATTGAGTGTTTTTGCATCAATGTTCATGAGGGAGATTGATCTGTAATTCTCCTTCTCTGTTGCATCTTTTTGTGGTTTGGGTATCAGGGTAACTGTAACCTCATAAAAAGAGTTTGGCAGTGTTCTTTCTGTTTCTATTGTATGGAACAATTTGAGGAGTATTTGTATTAGCTCTTTTTTAAAATTCTGGTAGAATTTTTGTTGTTTTTTTTTGGGGGGGGTTGGGAGTCTTTTAATGACTGCTTCTACTTCCATAGGAGTTATAGGTCTATTTAAATTCTTTATCTGGCCTTGATTTAAATTGGTTATACAGTATCTATCCAGAAAATTGTCCATGTCTTTTAGATTTTCCAATTTTGTGGAGTGCAGGTTTTTGAAGTATGACCTGATAATTTTCTGGATTTCCTCATTGTCTGTTGTTATGTCTCCCTTTTCATTTCTGATTTTGTTAATTGGGATATTCTCTCTCTGTCTTTTAGTTAGTTTGGATAAGGGTTTGTCTACCTTGTTGATTTTCTTAAAGAACCCACTCTTTGTTTCATTGATTCTTTGTACTGGTCTCTTTGTTTCTATTTTATTGATTTCAGTCCTCAATATGATTATTTCCTGACATCTACTCCTTCTGGGTGAGTTTGCTTCTTTTTCTTCTAGAGCTTTCAGGTGTGCTGTGAAGTCACTAGTGTGAGATTTCTCCAACTTCTTTATGTAGGCATTTAGAGGTGTGAACTTTCCTCTTAGTACTGTTTTCATAATGTCCCATAAGTTTGAGTATGTGGTACATTAATTTTCATTGAATTCTAAGAAGTCTTTAATTTATGTCTTTTTTTCTTTCTTGATCCAGTGGTGATTCAGTTGAGCATTATTCAGTTTCCATGAGTTTGTAGGCTTTCTGTAATTTGTGTTGCTGTTGAATTCTAACTTTAAGGCATGGTGGTTCAATTAAATACAGGAGGTTATTCCAATTTTTTTGTATCTGTTGAGATTTGCTTTGTGACTGAGTATGTGGTCAATTTTAGAGAAGGTTCCATGGAGTGCTGAGAAGGTACGTTCTCTTGTGTTTGGGTGGAATGTTCTATAGAGTCATTAAGTCCATTTGAGTCATAACGTCTGCTAGTTCCCTTATTTCTTTGTTAAGTTTCTGCTTGGCAGACCTGTCCATTGGTGAGAGTGGGGTGTTGAAGTCTCCCACTATTGGTGTGTGGGGTATGATGTGTGGTTTAAGCTTTAGTAATATTTCTTTTACATATATGGGTGCCCTTGTATTTGAGGCATAAATATTCAGAATTGAGACTTCATCTTGATGAATTTTTCCTGTGATGAATATATAATGTCCTTCTTGATCTCTTTTGATTAACTTTAGCTTGAATTCTATTTTGTTAGATATTAGGATAGCTACACCAGCTTGTTCCTTGAGTCCATTTGACTGGAAAGACTTTTCCCAGCCCTTTACTCTGAGGTAGTATCTGTCTTTGAAGTTGAGGTGTGTTTCTTGTATGCAAAGGACGACTGGATTCTCTTTTCATATCCATTCTGTTAGTCTGCGTCTTTTTATAGGTGAATTGAGTCCATTGATATTAAAGGATATTAATAACCAGTGATTGTTAATTCCTGTTATCTTTTGGTGGTAGTGTTGTATGTTTCCCTTCTTTAGTATTTATTGGTGTGGGATTATCTATTGCCTGTGTTTTCATGGGTACATCTAAGTTCCTTAGGTTGGATTTTTTCCTTCTAGTGCTTTCTGTAGGGCTGGATTTGTGGATAGGTATTGTTTAAATATGGTTTTATCATGCAATATTTTGTTTACTCCATCTACAATGATTGAGAGTTTTGCTGGTTATAATAGTCTGGGCTGGCATTCATGGTCTCTTAGTGTCTGCATAATGTCTGTCCAGGACCTTCTGGCTTTCAGAGTCTCCACTGAGAAGTCAGGTGTTATTCTGATGAGTCTGCCTTTATATGTTGCCTGGCCTTTTTCCTTCGCAGATCTTAATATTTTCTTTATTCTCTATGTTTAGTGGTTTGATTATTATGTGGTGAGGGGCCTTTTCGGGGGGAGGTCCTGTCCATTTGGTTTTCTGTAAGCTTCTTGTACCTTCATTGGCATTTCCTTCTTTAGATTGGGAAAGTTTTCTTCTGTCATTTTATTGAATATTCTCTGTGCCTTTGAACTGGAAATCTTCTCCTTCTTTCTATCCTTATTATTCTTACATTTGGTCTTTTCATGGTGTTCCAGATTTCCTGGATGTTTTTGTTATGGCTTTGTTGGTTTTAATGTTTTCTTTGACTGACAAATCTATTTCCCCTATTGTATCTTAATATCAGAGATTCTCTCTTCCATCTCTTGCATTCTGTTGGTTATGCTTGTATCTGTAGTTCCTGTTTGTTTACTCAGATTTTCCACTTCCAGCATTCCCTTGGTTTGTGTCTTTTTTATTGCCTCTATTTCAGTTTTCAAGTCTTGAACTGTTTCCTTCACCTGTTTGATTGCCTTTTCTTGGCTTTCTTTAAGAGATTTATTAATTTCTTGCAATTTTTTGTCTTTTCTTCAATTTCTTAAGGTAATTTTTCATTTTTTCTTTAAAGACCTCTATCATCTTCTTAAAGTCATTTTTAAGGTCATTTTCTTCTGCTTCTTCTATGTTGGGATGTTCAGGTCTTACTGTTGTAGAACCACTAGGTTTTGGTGGTGCCATATTGCTCTTTATGTTGTTGAATGTATTCTTGTGCTGGTGTTTACTCATCTCTTTCTCCAATCAGTGTAAATGGTTTCTGTGTTTCAGGGAGCCCCTCTTGGCACATTTGGATTTCTTGGTCCAATTGGATCTCTTGGTCCAACCAGAACTTTTGGTCCAAGTGGAGATGGTGGAGTCTGTGTCTCAGGGAGCAGCTGTGATCTCGGAGGCTTAGGTGGTGGAGTGGGTTTTGTAGGTTACAAGGTCTGGTGTGGTGGGGTGATAGTCAGGCCTGCCTACAGGAGTCCTGCTGGCTTGCATCTGCAGCTGTTTGTGTCCCTAGGCCTATAGCCTAGAGGCTGGGGTGACTCACTCTTGTTTCTAATCAGAGCTGGTAGAGTCTCTGTCTCCAATATCTTTATGCAGGCACTTAGTGCTATGAACTTTCCTCTAGCACCACTTTATTTGTGTCCCATAAGTTTGAGTGTGCTGTACATTCATTTTCATTGAATTCTAATTCTCATAATTCTTTAATTTCTTTCTTATTTCTTCCTTGACCCAGTAGTAGGTAACTCAGTAGAGAATTATTCAGTTTCCATGAATTTGTAGGCTTTCTGTAGTTTGTGTTGTTGTTGAAATCTAGCTTTAGTCCATGGTAGTCTGATAAGACAGAGGAGGTTAATCCTTTTTTTTAAGTCTGTTGAGACTTGCTTTGTGACTGAGTACGTGGTCAATTTTGGAGAAGGTTCCATGAGGTGCTAAAAAGAAGGTATATTCTTTCATGTTTGGGTAAATGGTCTGTAGATATCTGTTAGGTCCATTTGAGTTATAACATCTGTTAGTTCCCTATAGCAAGAAATCCATGAAGTCTGCTTAAAGGGTGAAGGGACTTATTAAGAAAGGGAAACTCACAAGATAGACTAGAGGAATTGTTGTAGAGTCCTAGAAAATGTGAGGCCAGGTCCCATGCTGTTCTTTTTCACCCAGCATCCAAGTCCCATGAGGGATCAAGGAGAGCATGCCTATGTACATTTCAGGTCTTTGGGGTTGCAGTGAGGCCAAGCCCCAGGGGCATGTACTTCAAGGTCATAGGCAGGTAGAGCAGTTACCTGCTATAGCTCTAGGGGAAGTGCTTCAAGTCATAGACAGAACAGCTATCTACTACAGTTCCCTTACTTTTCTGTTAGGTTTCTGACTGGATGACCTGTTCATTGATGGGAATGGGGTGTTGAAATTTCCCACTATTAATGTGTGGGGTTGTTATATGATTTAAGATTTAGTGATTTTTTTTTTTTTACAAATGTGGGTGCCCTTTTATTTGGGGAGTAGATTTTCAGAATTGAGATATCATCTTTATGGATTTTTCCTTTGATGTGAATGATGCCTTTCTCTGTCTCTTGTGATTAATTTTGGTTTGAAGTCTACTTTGTTACATATTAGTATAGCTACATTAGCAAGCTAGCTTCTTTGGTCTGTTTGATTGGAAAATCTTTTCCCAACACTTTACTCTTAGGTAATGTCTGTCTTTAATGTTGAGATGTGTTTCCCATATGTAGTAGAAGAATGGATTCTGGTTTGAAATCCATTCTGTTAGCCTGTATTTTTTATTTATTTATTTTTTTTTTTTGGTTTTTCGAGACAGGGTTTCTCTGTGTAGCTTTGCGCCTTTCCTGGAACTCACTTGGTAGTCCGGGCTGGCCTCGAACTCACAGAGATCCGCCTGCCTCTGCCTCCCAAGTGCTGGGATTAAAGGCGTGCGCCACCACCGCCCGGCCTGCCTGTATTTTTTATTGGCAATTGAGTCCATTGATATTGAGAGATATTAATGACCAGTGGCCGTTAATTCCTATTAGTTGTTGTTGTTGGTGGTGGTGGTGGTGGTGGTGGTAATGTGTGTATGTGCTTCTCTTCTTTGGGTTTTACTGGTGTGGATTATCTATTGCCTGTGTTTTCCTGGGTGTGGCTAACTTCCTTAAGTTGCAGTTTTCCTTCTAGTACCTGTGGGAGCCCGTTCTGGGGTTCCTCGTGGCTTTACCCAGCAGGTCCAAATAGAGGATGATCAGGACCACGGGCCTGAGTGCAGGTGTCTGAGATGGCCTGCACTTGGCTGTGCTGGGGGAGGAGGTCTTTTGCTCCACCCCTTGGCGTCTCTATAAAAACCCTGGACCAGAGACAGTCGGGGCCCGTTGGAATAGGTTCCAGGCCCTCTCGAGGCTATCCTTTATTTTCTATCTGTTTATCTCCGCAACATTCTCTGCTATAAATCCTTCTATCTAATATTTCCTGCTGCTCGCACTCAAGAAAACTCTGGGAAGCTGTGGGGGTGGTGGGTAAACGCCCCACAAGTACCTTCTGTTGAACTGGATTTGTGAATAGATATTGATTAAATATGGCTTTGTCATGAAATATCTTGCTTTCTCCATCTATGGTGATTAGAAGTTTTTCTGGGTATAGTACTCTGGGCTGGCATCCATGGTCTCTTGGAATCTGTAAGACATCTGTCCAGGCTCTTCTGGCTTTTAGAGTCTCCAATGAGAAGTTGAGTATAATTCTGATAGGTCTGCCTTTATATGTTACTTGGCCTTTTTCCTTTGTAACTTTTAATATTCTTTATTTATTTTGTATTAGTATTTTGATTATTATGTGGTGAGGGGACTTTTTTTCTGGCCTAGTCTACTTGGTGTTCTGTAAGCTTCTTGTACCTTTATAAGTATGTCCTTCTTTAGGTTGGGAATTTTTTTCTTCTATGATTTTGTTGAATGTATTTTCTGGGCCCTTAAAAAGTAATTCTTCTCCTTCTTCTGTTCCTATTATTCTTAGGTTTAGTCTTTTCACAGTGTACCAAATTTCCTGGATGTTTTGTGTTATGAATTTTTTAGATTAACATTTTCTTTGACTGATGACTATTTCCTTTATCATATCTTCAGTGCCTGAGATTCTCTTTTCCATTTATTATATTCTGTTGGTGATGTTTATATCTGTAGTTCTTATCCACTTACCCAGGTTTTCTACTTCCAGAATTCCATCAGTTGTATTTTCTTTATTGCTTCTATTTCCATTTTCAGGAAATAGAAAAACTCTCTTGAACAGTTTCATTTGTTTCCATCAGCTGGTTGTTTGTTTTTTCTTGATTCTTTTGACATTCTTCAAGAGATTCATTGATTTTCTCCATTTTTTGGTTGATTTTTTTCCCCTCCATTTCTTTTAGGGATTTTCTCATCTTCTTTTTAAGTACCTTTTTCATCTTCATAAAGTTATTTTTGAGGTCATTTTCTTGTACTTCAGCTGTGTTGGAATGTTCAGGCTTTGCTACTGTAGAATAGCTGGCTTCTGGTGGTGACATATTACCCTTTCTGTGATTGATTGTGTTCTTACACTGACATTTAGGCATCTGGATTTGGGATGATCATAGGTCTAGATGATGATTCCTGTGTTTGTCTTTGTTAGAAAGGTGTTTTATTCCTTGATTTCTGTTTCCTGTATGGTCTTCTGGAATAAGTGGCCAAGGGTTCTGGTGGCTGGTGAGTCTTCTGGTCCAGTAGTGTGTCTCTACTGGGGTTTTGTGGGCCTTGGGTCCTCTGGTAAAGCCAAAATCTTTTTGGATCTCTAGATCTAGTCTGGCCTCTAGTAAAGCCTGAGTCTTCTGGGGTATCTAAGACCAGTCTGGTTTCAGGTAGAGCTGCTGGGGCTGTACATGGGCCTATGGTGTCTGTTCTTCCAACTAGTGTGGACTGTGTTTGGGCCTATGGAGTCTGCTGGAATTCTGGGTAAAGGCTGCCTATGACTGGTGAGGGTGGTTGTGACTGGTGTGTTCTGTGCCTCAGTGACAGAAGTCTGCTGGGGTTGGGGGGAAGGCCCAGCAGCAACAGAGCCAGGGATGAGCTGGGATAGAGGTAGCCAGTAGAATAGTCACCGGGGGCAGAATCTAGGAAGAGGGGCAGTTCTGCCAATAGGTGGGTAACTCCCCATGCTGGAATTTTTAACTGGCTTAATCTTATACAAGTCTTGTGCAGGTTACCACATCTGCTGTGGATTCCTGTTTGTGACATCCATGTTATAGCCAGAGGACATCATTTTACATCCTCCATGTCTTCCATGACCCTGATCTTGAGCTGGCAGTCCACATTTGATTTGCTTCTACTGGGGAGGCCACCTGTGTTACTGTCCCTGCCACTATTACTTAAGTAAGCAAACTCTGCAGTGTTTTTATGAGGCAAATATGGCCTCCAGATCATGCTGAATGGTGCTTCCCAGAGCTTACACTGCATGGACACACACCTTCTCCTGAGGATAAGAAGCCACAGAGAAGCTCTTCTAGATGCTCAATCCAAAAAGCAGCCTTTGCATGAAGAATGATTTACTTTAAAATAACCAAACAACTAGCTTATTTATTTATTTATTTATTTATTTATTTATTTATTTATTTATTATTTGGGGGGGGTGGTTCAAGACAGGGTTTCTCTGTGTAGTTTTGGTGCCTGTCCTGGATCTCACTCTAGACCAGGCTGGCCTCAAACTCATAGAGATCCACCTGGCTCTGCCTCCTGAGTTCTGGGATTAAAGGCATGCATCACCACCACCAGCACATACTTATTTTTTAAGAGTATATAGGTCTGAGGAGATAGCTCAGTCAGTAAAGGACTTGTCTTACAAGTACAAAGATCTATGTTTAGTCCCAAGAACCCACTATAAAAATGATGGATATGAGGGTACATGCCTACAACCCTAGCTGTGGAAAGACAGGTACAGGGGGATCCATGGAACTCACTGACCAGCCAGTCTATTTAGCATGTCAGTGAGAGAGACCCTGCCTCAAATAAAGGGAGAGAAAAAGGGGGACAGTGCCTGAAGAAAGATACTGAGGGTATTCTTTGGACTTCATATGCACATGCATGTATGTACTCATGTGCAGGAGTGTGCACACACATGCATATAATACATAACAAATAACATGCAGCTTTGTGGAGACTTGTACTGAAATAAAATGCATCTCTTTCTTGTGTATTCAGAAAACCCATGGTCTCAGTTGGAGAACTACCCATCACACACACACACACACACACACACACACACACACACACACTGCACAAATCTGCTCATATATATGAAATTTTTAGAAAAGAATATATTTTGACTGTGGAGATGGATTCAGTAAGAATAGAACCCCGAGGCACCTAAGAGTTTAAATAATGGTTTCTATTCCAGGGAAGGAAAAATATTTTTCCTTGATAGCACTTTCTTATATTCACAGCATTAAAATTACTTTTTCAAAATCCTGCCAGCGGAGACTTACCGTGTTTGCTATCCCTGCACCATAAAGATAAGGGCGGCAGCAAATGCTATGCGTGAGCCGAGAGCCTGCAAATTGGCACCATCGCTCACCACACACAGCCTTCTACTAGTCCAGAATTTTTTCTTCAAAGGCAAACAGGAGTTTTCTCCTACGACATTTTTCCTCTTCAACTGCTTGAACCTTTGCTGCTGCTTGAATCTTACTTATTCACAGACCCTTCGTGAGGAGGTCCTCACCCTTCCTAATACAGTTGCTCGAGTTGTGCCGACCCCTAAGCAAAAGATTATTTTCATTGCTACTTCATAACTGTAATTTTGCCCCTGTTATGAGTAGTAATGTAAATCTCTGATATGCATGGTATCTGATATGTGACTCTGAAAGGGTTCACGCGACCCACAGGTTGAGAACCACTGGTCCAAATGGTGTCAATAAGATTGAGTAATGTTTTGCTCTTAGCTGCCAGGGGTCTGTCTCTTAATAGACTAGGAAGTTTCAGGGGGCTCCCAACAAGCCCTTCCACTCACCCACTTGCTCTCTGACTTCTGAGGAGGCAAGTGGGTCAGTCCGAGCTAGCTGGAGGTGTTAATCTTACTTTTAAATATGACTACCAGACTGGGAGACCGCTCAGCGGGCAAAGGCACTTGCTGCGTAAGCCTGGAGATGTAAGATGGACCCTCTGAAGCCACATGAAGGGGGAAGGGGAGAAATGAATCCCCAAGTTTTCCTCAGACCTCCACACACTTGTACCATAGCACGTGTTCTCCCGAGCACGTCATGTACACATACGCTCAATAATAAATTAATTAATTAGTTAAAGAATTATAGACAATTATTGCATGGCACAAAGAAGTAGGTAAGCAAGGAGAGAGTGGTATTCATCTTTTCCTCGCTGCCCCACGTGGCCCCATGGGATAGCAGACCTCGTCCAAACATTCGGAACTGCAAACCCCTTTCTTAGCAAGTGACCGACCCATATACTGTTTCAAAGCGAAAGGTAGACTCGGATGAAAGACCTCAGTGGCGCCTGTTGTTCACTTCCAGGAATGCCCTTCCCTGTCAGAGCCATGCGGCGACCTGCAAATGAACACGCAGGAGCTGCCAACAGGGCACCCGCGGCCATCAGGTTTCCTGTCACAGCCCTCATTCTGCCCTAATTTGGTGCTGTTTTTCCTGTTTGTATCAGAACTTCCACTTTGCTTTATTATGGTTGAGAAAGGGGGCTCGATACTTCTTTCATAAAGATAATTGTTTCCTTGGGATTTGGGGCTTTTCTCCCTCCCCCACCTCTGAGAGACCTATGTTGCTGGAAGCCGATAAGACAGAGGCACACCTCTTCATTAAAAACTTTAACCTCTCGCTAATGATTATATTAATACCCAGCGTGTGATAAACACCTGAGACGTACTTTGTCCTAAACAACACAGCCTTGGAGAACCTCGTAGTCAATAAAATAAAATACCCCTTTCTCTTTAATTAACATATGAAATAAACACAGCCTGTGACACCTAGCGTGCGGCAGCAATTAAGAGGCATTGCTTAGTTAAACCTCCTAATACCTCATTTAAATATGCAATTAAGGGATAATTGCCTTCAATCAATAAAAAAATTGAAATATTTCGCAGGGGCTTCAATTATTTTTTGCTAGGCTTTCTACTTTACACTTGGCCAGAACTAAGCCTGCATGCCCGCTCCTTCGGTTAAAGCGACATAACCCCTTTCTTGGCCCTGGCATTGAAGCCTGCTATTAACATCGCGAGAGGCCAATAGCAATGCTGAGCCTTAGAAACATCTCTTTTAGCCTCAGTTGAAATTTCTATGGCTCAGAAATTGCCTCTTTCTGATTTGCCTTAGGTTATGTTCTTTGTTTCAACTCAGCCCAAAGGCCTCCATGTTCATCTCCATGCAAAGGAATTTTTTGGGAGTGCAGGAAAATGCAGTTGTGCAGGCTGCACATGCATTTGCTTCCGTGTGGCACCTCACATGCAAACGTAGCTTAGAGGGTAAGTTTGAGGGTGACAAGGCATAACCAGACTTCATCCTGAAAAGGGCAGGTGCGGCTGAGATGTTGGGTTGACAGGGGAGAGGGGGTGAGGCACTGAGGGTGATGAGCAGATGCAACATCCAGTCGTAATCTGCAATGAACCACAGAATGAAAGTCATCAAGTCACCAGGACCAAATAGCTCACCGACAAGCCACGGGGAGGGTCGGGTGGCATCTGATGGCTTAGGCTAGCTCGCCAGCCTTGCTATCTAACCCAAGCAACGGCTCTACACTGGGTTTATCTAGGTTGGTGGCCCAGTGCCTGTGCAAACTTCATTTTCACTTTGATCACGTAAATTTGATCTTTAAAGATCAATGACTTTTTTTCTGAACATAGAGAATAGCCTAAGTGTCTTCCGAGGGTAGGCAGATGTGTGCCTTTCAATTAGGAGTTCCTTCCCTAAGACCCCTCCTCAGATTCCACATCCTTGGATTCATACAACTAATGACCGAAACCAACTAGGGAAATTCCAGAAAGTCCCAAGAAGGAAATTTGAATTTCCTGTACTCTGAGTATCATGCTGAACCCACACAAAGAAGTGAGAAGTAGTATGTAGATATTGGAAATCACCTAGAGACGAAGTGCATGAGAGAGGTTCGCATGGCCCACGTGCAAACATCAGAAGGTAACATAAAGGGCATCAGCTATATATAAAGCAGGTGCGTGTTATGTCTCATGAGAGCTCTGAAACTCACCTCCAGAGGAAGCCATGTCAAGCTGCATTTACTGATCCTTCAAAACATCACCCCAATGGCTGCTAGGAAAGATTCATTTTTCCTGGGACTGGGGCCACTGGTGTGTTGCCTGAGTCCCAGTGGTTGGCACTGTGCATGTATGGGCAGCATAACTGTTCTCAGTGGGCTATGCTCTTTTTAAAAAGGCACCAAGTTAGAAGATGTGTCAGGGAACTCAAGAAGAATTGAGGGGATAGCCTGAAAGGTGGTTATAATCAAGATACAGGGTATACATGTATGGAATATTTTTTTAAAATTAAGAGAAAAAATATGTGTGGAGACTCAGTGTAAACTTCAGGAATGAGTGAAGTTTGCAGGTAGACACAGGTGAATCTTCCCAAACAATTCCTCTTTTTGTCCATGTATAGTACCATTTCTTGATCTTATTAGTTTCAACTAAGACTCATCGTGTTCTCAGAAAATTAAGATGCATCGATATAACCACACACAAGACATAATCCAGCATTCAAGCCTTTGTCCCATTCTCACTGCCTGAGAGTTCAGCCACGTGGCCACTTCTCAGTGGGACTTCCACTGGACTTGAAGTAGCTAGCGTTGTGTTGTTCAACTTCTTAAGCACTCTTCATTGATGAAGACACAACATTCATAATCCCAGACTCCACCGTAAGCGCCTACACAGTCTGTTTCCTGGAGCCCTCATAACCGGGAGCTGGGTAAACTCTCATCCCTGTCAGATAGATGAAGACATGGGCCCTGGAAGACTAGAAGCAGATGACACTTGAGATAGCCAGAGTTTCTCTGCTGAGCCACCACCTCTGACTCATTCTTGGTTTCCAAACGTATGGATCACACTACCTGGAGTGATGCAATGAATTAGAAACATCACATCTACCTCTGGCTTTGTCTGATTGGCCTCAATGGCCTTCAACAGAACCAGAAGCCTTACCACAATACCCTTGTCTTGTTTTGTTGTTTAGAAAGCAATCCTCCACTTGTAGAAAACCATTCTCAATTTTCACACACTTCCTTCAGCATCCATTCTCTCCTTCAGTAGACATTGCTAGGCGCTTCCACAGACAGCAGACATCAGGAGGCTTAAACACAGAAGCAATGAGATGAAAAGCCTCGCCTTGAAAGAATGGAATTGTTATTATTCAACACTTTCTGAGCTGCAAAAATAGTAACATTGTATAGTTTGACCAAATAAAACAGCAAACTTAAAAAAAAAAAAATCTTCGACAGATGCCTAACCTATGCAGAGCCAACAAGCCTGAGACTGCCGGAGCTTGGTCCTGGCGGCCATGTTCAGGTTTCTCTCTTGCGGCCTTGCCAGCCTCCCTCTCCTATGCTTACTCCTACAGTGACAGTCTCATGGCCCCCTTTCCTGTCAGATCTTTTCATTTGGAGGTATGTGCCCATCAGCTTCTTCTGCCCTTCTACGGTGGACTAGGTTGCAAGGTCCTAACATTTCTCAGAGTTGTGTGTGCAAAGAGTGATGTTCAGAAGTAACTTCCCTCTGGACCACCAGGCAAGCTTGCTTATTGCACATTGTGAAATAGCAGCATCCCCAATTTCAGTGTTCCCTGGCAAACCGATCTGAACTCATGGAACTGACTCAGTGAGCAGGGAAGACAAGAGATGCCGAGACCCAGTCTCTTCTGCAATGGCTAACGAAGTCATTTGTTTCTGACCCAGAGGACTTGTGTCTCCTGTCCCTACCTGTGAGACAATATTAGGCAACTCACTAGAGTCTATAGAAGCCAGAGAAAATAAAGCCCTGGAGCTGGCACTCCTCTTTAAGATTCAAGACAAACATCCATGATGATTTTGTCAAGAGCCTATCCCTGCATCCTTTGAACACTACTATGCCCGGTAGCCTCTCTTACTTAACTGCACTTAGTATCTTTAGTATAATGTAGAGGATACAGTCACAAAACATAAGCATCATTGTCAGTGAGGGGGCTGGGTCCATTGCTTTTTTATTCTGTCCTTCTCCTGTGGAATTCCTAGGATGGTTCTTGAGAACTCTTGGCCACTCAAAAAAATGTCCAATTAAACTCTTAAATGACCAGAAAAGTGTCCCTACTTTTTAATAGCTTATGACTTAAATTTGTCTCATTGATAACTTGTTTGTTTATACAGGGTAAGTTTGGCTTGGGAATAAAGAGATAAATTTTTTCAATGCAATTATTATTTAATTGAATTTAATTTATGCCTTATTACTGTGATTAATGCATTTATTATTTCAAAAGTATGTAGCAAAAGAAATAAACATTTAGACAACAAAAAAACAGACTGAAGATTTCAGCTTTTCCCTGAACAAATCAATCTGAAAAAATTATTATGTTTGTATGTGACCACTAAAGTTAGAGTGGAAAAACTTAAAGATATGTCTTTGATTTATACATCTAGAATGGATACTTTTATGTATACAATGATACATATAATAATTCACATTTTAAGTATATGTAATGTTATAAATACATTAGTCTATCTTTTAATTCTTATAATGACCACTTGAGCTGTGGGTTACTGATGTCAAGGTGATAAGTACTATCACCTCCATTTTGCAGATGAAGAGATTGAGCCTAGGGAAATTTAATATTTGTCTAAAGGTACATATGCAGTGAGTGGTGGACACAAGCTAGAGACCTGGCATTCTGGTTTTATTGACACCTTATTGTGATGATTCATTAAACACTGTTAAGTTGTTTGAAATACATTAATATGTTCTTTTTGTATTTGTAAGTTTAATAGGGAAATTTGATCTTTAGTTTTTAAATTCTATTGATTGATTGATTGATTGATTGATTGATTGATTGATTCTTCGTGGCTTTCACATCATGCATCTCAATTCCATTCATCCCCCATCCCTTTGTCCCTCTGCCCCTGCCCTCTGCCCTTGCATTTCAATAAAATGAAATTTAAGAGAATAGAAAGTATAAGTATACCCTTTAGCTCATTTATCTTTACTGGCAAGTGTTCATTACAAGAGTCACTGGTTCGAGGCCTCTGGCTTCTGCTGCACTATCGATACCACCAGGCCCTCACCGGACTCCTCCTGGATATCCCATTGTCCTGTGTCATGGAGATCCTGCTGCTTTGAGTCTGCAGGACTGGTCCCTTCACTTGCTCCTGCAGATCACAGATGGGTTGGATGTTGGGGTGAGCCAACTCATAGAGCTGGTTCTGGGTAGTTGCAGGGTTGGTCAGCCTGCCAGTCCCCCCACCCCACCCCCAGCCACCTACACCCCCACCTCCCGCCACCAAGTTGAGTTCTCTGGACTAATTCACCCTTTGCAGGGGTGAAAGCAAGGGGCTGGGCCAGTTCTTCTGCTTTCACATCCTTGGGGGCTGCTCTCCCACACCTGGGCCATTCAGGCCAGGGCTACTGTGTTGCCCAGGTGAGACGTGGAGGCCACTCTTCCTAGTGTTGCTGCTGGTAAGGGGCAGGGCCAGCTCTCCCATTCTCGTGACCTCAGGGCCAGCTCTCCCACTGTCACAGGTAGTGAGGGGCGGAGGGTGGCCATCTTTCCCTCACCTGTGCCTCTGTATAGCAGATGAGGGGAGGAGCCAGATCTCCCATGCTTACCTACACACCTATGTACAGGGTCAGCTCTACTGTGCTGCCCAGATGAGGCACAGCCTGTTCTCCTGAGTGCTGCAGCTGGTGAGGGGATGGGTCAGCTCCCCCACTTGCCACAGACGGCAAGGGGTGAGGAGGGGGGAGGGCATCTTTCCCTCACCCACGCCACCACAGGGCAGATGAGGGGGTGGTAGGAATCACTATCCCACTCTCACTCCCTCAGGGCCAACTCACCCCTGTCCCCACAAACAGGGTCAGCTCTACTGTGCTGTCCAAGTGAGGTGCAGGACCTGCTCTCCCAAGGCTGCAGTTGGTGAGGGGCGGGGCCAGTTCTCCCTAGTGATGCGGTCAGAGAGGGACAGGACCAACACCGTGCAGGCCTATCCTCTAGGCCTTTGCTGGTAATAGGAGCCATGGACATCAACACAGACTGAGGCTGGAGCAAGGCCATGGACCCAGACATGGGCCCCGGCAGCAGCTCAGGCCCAGACTTCACCATGGCCCTGGTTGGCAATCAGGCCACATACCTAAGCCAGCTCCTCACCACTTTCACCTCTTTGGATCTGCCTCTCTCCACAGGATATGAACCATTCTCTCTCTCTCTCTCTCTCTCTCTCTCTCTCTCTCTCTCTCTCTCTCTCTCTCTCTCTCTCCCCCATACAACACCATACATTTGCTCACTATAATAGCTACTAGCCATGTTTTTTCCTCAGCACCCAGGGGCAGGGTGCCCTGGGCATGTGAGTCTCTTTGCCCTGCTCAGTCATTATGGCGCTGGGCGGGACCATGCTTTCTCCTTGACACCTGGGGCAGGCTCTGGATAAATTATTTTCATGCAAAATTATGTAAATTGAAAGTAAAAACACATGTCTCCTCTATGAATACCACGCTTTGGATCACTGTCATTTGGTTTGGGGACCATATTTTCTATGTATTTTCAAACATCTTTGTCTTCCCCATTTCCTTATATAACTTAAATAAAAATACAAGTCCACTATTCTATTTTTTCCATTTAATAACATTGTGGGTGACTTTTCAAGTCGATACAGATCTCATTATTTTTAATGGCTGCACGGTATTTGTTTACTAGCTTAAGGTTACAGGCTGCATAATTTACTTGACTAACCTCCAAAGATGAACACTTTGCCTTTCCCCAGCCTTTTGCTATTGAAAGTTATTCAGCAGTGAGCATTTTCATGTGCACATCAGTGCTTAGTGCTAAGCATATCTTTCAAGGAAATGCCAAGAGGTAGAATTAGTCAAGAACAGTGTCTAGATTTTAAGTTTTTATATGTACTTATCAAACGCTGTTTTGCCCCTGTAAAAAAAGCGCCAGGCTGTACAACCTGCCAAAGAGTGTGTGGTGCCTGTGCTCAGATGCCCTGGTTTTAAAGATTTCATTTTTATTTTCAATTGTGGGTGGGGGTGTCTCTGCATGTGAGTGCAGTGCCTGTGGAGGCCAGAGCCTTCAGATGGTCATGGAACTGGAGTTAAATGCAGTGAGCTGCCCAGTGTGGGTGCTGGGACCTGAACTCGGGTCCTCTGCAAGAGCAGTGTGACAGCCAAACCTCCAGCATGTCCTCTTGAATATTATATGTATTATAAATGTCTTTATAGTCCCATAGGAATACATCAGTCTCTAATTTCTATTTATTTGAATGTATCTTATGTAAGCATTGCTTGGTAGTATCAAATATAAGACTTACCTGTTGTAGTCTCTCAGAGTCTGGTTTTTAAGGGAACATTATAAAGGAAGAGAAGTTGCTCATTCTCAGGTACTCGAAACAGAATCTTGTCTTTTGTTCTTGTCAGTTGCATTTTATTTCTTTGTAGCAGTTTTTCAAGCTTTGTATTTGGTCAGATTCATCTTTCCTTTAAGTGACTGTCTTTAAAGAGTTCTCTGCTGTCCCTGCAGTGTGTTCACATTTTATTGCATCTTGACTTGAATTAGAGCTAATACAAGTTAGGAACCCAGCTTTGTCTTATTTCTCCATAACTGTGCCCCACCCCCAGCTGGTTAAAAACTTAATACTGCTTCTCAAATGTGGGCACTCATGATACCTGTGGATTTTCTGCCCATTAGGAAGACAATGTTAATATGAATTTTTAATAAGGAATATTTGTGGGGTCACAAAGGCTTTTGTACAGACAGCACAATAAAGGTCTGATATTTACTGTGGACACTAAGAAATCATTGCAGGCTGCACAGAGGTGTTTTGATTCTTGAGTAAAATGGTACTAGAAATGCAGGTGCCACTGCTTGGGCATCTTTTCTGCTTTGGGGGCAGATAATTCCTCAGTAGTCTATTTGACTCTTCTACAGGCCCCTCAAGAGGACAGCAATGGGAAGGGACAAGAACTGAGACCCTAGGTGTGGCCTCTGGGTGTGGCCTCTGCTGCTCAGCACAGAGAAGCTCGGGGTCTTAGATGTCATCACTCAAAAGAAAAAGTAGAAAGTGGGGCCCAAAGATGACAAAGACTGAATCAGCTAATTCGGAATTGTAAAAAAAAAAAAAAAAAAAAAAAAAAAAAAAAAAAAGCTCAAATCCAGACAGGAAATGTTAAGAAATCATGGACTAACTGGGCGTGGTGGCTCACACATTTAATACTACCAATACTTGGAAAGCAGACACGGATAGATTTCTGTGAGTTTTAGCTTAGTCCTGATTACATAGCTAGACCTTGTCTCAATAATATCAACTGTTTATGAGAGACCCTGAGAAGGAGGCCCCTGGAGCTCAGACTGACCTTCCTTTACTTGCTCTGCACCTGTCTGTAAAGAGTCTGTTCTAGGCTCCCTGGGCTCTTGCCTGAGCCCTTCACCTCCCCACATCTGCTTCTCAGGAGCTCCACGCAAGTGTGCCTCCACTGAGTCATTACGTATTGATGCTGCACACCACACTGAGGTGGTTCCCACCTCATTAGAACTTCTATCCTAGCAGGAACGATGCATGCTAAAACATTGATTCCATCATCTATTTTTCATTATAACAAAAGAGAAAATACTGTGCTGAGAGCCACGAGATAACAGGATCCAGAGCGAGGGTCGAGCAGAGCAGCGCATCTTCAAATGGGCTGCACTCGTAAAGATGAGCAGCTTGGGGGGAAGAGTGTCCGGGTCAAAGGGGAGGCTGCTAAGGGACTGCCAAGGTCAGAAGAAGCAGGAATTGAAAGTTTGTTTTAGAAAAGGAAAGAGCACGAAGAAGAGAAGCAAGGATGTCTGAGAGACATCTTGGGGGCTGGAGGGGTGCTCAGCAGCAAAGAGCACTCCTGCGGAGGACCAGGACGTGGTTCCCAGCAACCACCCAGTGGCCGCAGGCAAGCACATGGTTACATATATACATCCATCCATCCATACATACATACATACATTCATGTATACATACATTCAGGGAAAACACTCATACACATGAACTAAATAAATCTACAAAATTACAACCCATCTTATATCCATCAACAATTTGCAGAGTAGAAATCTGCCGAAAGAATGGATGGATCCGAAATGTATAATATGAAGCAAAGGGATCCAAAGTCTGAAAGACAAAAATGGCATCTTCTCTCTCATATGTGGATCCCAGCCTTATGATATACATGTATAGACAGATAGGACAGATAGACACAACAGACAGATCAGAACAGACAGATATTAACGGACAAGTGTGTGAGCAAAGCCTCATAGCTGTTAAAGACACCAAGAGAGGTAAATAGGAGGTGAGGAAGGATGTGGGTGGGGGAGACAAAAGGACACATGGGAGATGGAAGAAAAAGGAGACTGGGGTGGTGGAGGTGAGGTGAGGTGGGGTGGTGGAGTGGTGCGGTGGTGGGGTGAGGTGAGGTGGAGTGGTGGGGTGGGGTGAGGTGGGGTGAGGTGAGGTGGGGTGGGGTGAGGTGGGGTGGGGTGAGGTGAGGTGGGGTGAGGTGGGGTGGTGGGGTGAGGTGGAGTGGTGGGGTGGGGTGAGGTGGGGTGAGGTGAGGTGGGGTGGTGAGGTGGGGTGAGGTGAGGTGGGGTGAGGTGGGGTGAGGTGAGGTGAGGTGGGGTGAGGTGAGGTGGGGTGAGGTGAGGTGAGGTGGGGTGGGGTGAGGTGGGGTGAGGTGGGGTGAGGTGGGGTGAGGTGGGGTGGGGTGAGGTGGAGTGAGGTGGGGTGAGGTGAGGTGAGGTGGGGTGAGGTGGGGTGAGGTGGGGTGAGGTGAGGTTAGGTGGGGTGGTGAGGTGGGGTGAGGTGAGGTGGGGTGAGGTGGGGTGGTGAGGTGGGGTGAGGTGAGGTGGGGTGAGGTGGGGTGAGGTGAGGTGAGGTGGGGTGGGGTGAGGTGGAGTGGTGGGGTAGGGGTGAGGAGAGGTGGGATGAGGTGAGGTGGGGTGAGGAGAGGTGGGGTGGGGTGAGGTGAGGTGGGATGAGGTGAGGTGGGATGAGGTGAGGTGGGATGAGGTGAGGTGGGGTGAGGAGAGGTGGGGTGGGGTGGGGTGAGGTGGGGTGAGGTGGGGTGAGGAGAGGTGGGTGGGGTGAGGTGGAGTGGTGGGGTGGGGTGAGGTGGGGTGAGGAGAGGTGGGGTGGGGTGAGGTGAGGTGGGGTGGGGTGAGGTGGAGTGGTGGGGTGAGGAGAGGTGGGGTGAGGTGAGGTGGGATGAGGTGAGGTGGGGTGAGGAGAGGTGAGGTGAGGTGAGGTGGGGTGGGGTGGGGTGAGGTGGAGTGGTGGGGTGAGGTGGGGTGGGGTGGAGTGAGGTGAGGTGGGGTGGGGTGGGGTGGTGGGGTGAGGTGGGGTGGGGTGAGGTGGGGTGAGGTGGGGTGGGGTGGAGTGAGGTGAGGTGGGGTGGGGTGGGGTGGTGGGGTGAGGTGGGTTGGGGTGAGGAGACATCACTAACCCTTCTTTGAAATGCTGTAGTAGTTTCTAAAACCTTGTGAGTCTGTTAATGTTTGAATTCTCACACACTCCACCTTAGGTCACAGAGACAGAGGTGCCTCTAAACCAGGCTGAGCGTGGCGGGCAAGCCCTGCCTAGGAGCTGAGGGTGGCAGAGCGACCGCTGCCCTCGGCTGTGGAGACCAAAGGAAGTGGGGTCAGGACTCCCAGGCCTGGATTTGTTTGTGAAAATTCCAAGTTTTAAATATTGTTCAAACTGAAGATGAAAACAAGTCTTGAGAAACCACGCCATGACTGGCTTTGACATCGGCAGGCATCCAGGTTGCTGTGGCAGCATCCGAGGGCACGAGGTGCTTTCCTGCCTCTGAGCATTCTGCTGGGGTTGAATGTGTGTCAGCCGGCCGGCCCCTGAAGGAAGGAAGCACACGGCTTCCTCTTCCTCCCGCTGAGGTGATTTCAATACATGCCATTTCTGAGTAAATATCTCAGCTCATTTCTTCCTGGCTTGAGTTTACATTGGTTTTTATCAGGCCTCTTCAGTTTATTAAATCATAAAGGTCTCTCGAAAGGCAATGGAGCATATTGGAATTCCCAACAATGAGAGCAAGTCGAGGACATATTTTTGGAAGGGGTCGAGGGGCCGGAGCACGTCTCCACATCATGGAGAACTGCTCACAGCCTTGCCTGTTTGCTTAAAATACAGGAAAAAATTTGGTCAATTCCAAAATTGTTCTTAAGTCAGCGAATTGGTATTTACAAGGCAACTGTCCATGCTCCTACAATCCACCGAGCTGCTCTCCTGACCGTGTGGGAGTGAACACACTCTCGACCCTTCCCAACAGTGCTGGCTTTAAAAACGCTTGTGTGTGGGAGAGCACTGGCCGGCACTTACCAAAACTGCTCCGTTGGTGTGTTTAGATGGAGTGTGTGTGTGTGTGTGTGTGTGTGTGTGTGTGTGTGTGTGTGTATGTGTGTGTGTATGTGTGTATGTGTGTGTCTGTGTGTGTGTGTGTCTGTGTGTGTCTGTCTGTCTGTCTGTGTGTGTCTGTCTGTGTGTGTGCACGTGTACACAAAACTTGCCCATGCATGTGTGTGCTGAGGTCAGAGACTGAGTTCAGGTGTCCCCTCTCTCACCCTCTGCTGTTTTGAGACAGGACCTCTAACTGACCCTAGAAATCGCTGTTTGGGGCAGAACCAGCTGGTGAACAAGCCCCCAGGAGGCTCCTGTCTTCCCTTCACCCAGGCTCTGGGGTTACAGATGCCCAGCTTTTGCAGGGTTCTTAGGATCTGAATCGAGGTCTTCATTTCCCCCACTGGTCCATCTCCCTAATTCCTGGATGAAGACATTTTAAAAGTATTTGTGTAGAGACTGTAAAGATGGCTTAAGAACACTAGTTACTCCTCCAAAGGAACAGGCTCAACTTCCAGCACCCATTGGGCAGCTCACAAGCGTCTGTAACTCCAGTTCCAGGGGGTCTGACGTGCTCTCCTACCCTCTGTACCTGTCATGCACATGATACACATACACACATGCAGTTATAACACCTATACATGCTAAATAAGGAAATAAAATTTAAAACACGTTTTCCATCGCTTCTTGGCCTTTTGGCTAAGATCAAGTGTAAAACATGTTTTCCTAATAATTTTAACAATATAAATTTATTATGGAAAAGATCCAGAAATACAGTTAAAGTAAAAGTTATTATTAATCTTTCCAAGCAAAATATAACATAAATTCACACCCTAAATCCTCCTAACATTCAAAACTGTGCTTAGGGAGGAGTTTTTATCCAATAGAGGGACATTTTCTAACTGCATGTGTATGTGGTCTGCATGCACACTCCTCACCTTTGAGGAACTGCTCTACTAACAGTGTGGGGAACAGATTTTAGCGTATCTAATGTCAAAACCTTGGAAACTAATAACCGAATTGCAGAGGTGGGGGGCAAATACAATAGAGGATTCTGTGCTGGCAGGACCTCGATGTTTGTGAGTGGAACACATGTACACAGTGGATGCTTTTGAAAAATAAAAGGAAACAGGAATAGCACAAAGACAATGTTGTTGTAAGTTGCAAAGAATTGCCACAGAAGATAAATCACACTATAGTTATGTGTTCTCTCTTTCTAACTGTCTTGAACAAAAACATGCCTCATTCTGATTTGGTTAAATAACAGAACCCATAAACATACTTACTTATATTGAGCAAGACAGTTTCCTGGCTGTTTCTGATCTAGCTGTTGACAAATCATAAAAGATTCAAAGTTGCTTTGTGAGTTGAAGAGCCTTCGGATAAAGTTGCCCACGGTGTTATTTGATAGGAGCACGCTGTCCTGGTGGTACAGCTTGGATAGACTCCCAGGCTCAAGACATCCTCATGCATCATTCAGACCTTTCCTGAGATGCCATCAGAAATGAAGCCAGCCCCAGACTCTTCCTGTGGCCGCCTAACTCAAGGGCTTCAAACTCTTCATCAATTCTGCTGGGTCTGTTCTTCCACGTGCAAAGTAATTCACTAGGGTCTTAAGCAAAATGGACAGAATTAGGTCCTCTCCATCCCCAATAAACCCTTTTAAAGCACCAATCCTATGGCCTACAGCACAGGGCTGTATCAGTCACTCTCAGCATCTTTTCAAAACATGAATTTGGTAGCAATACTTACATTAACTTCTGTATGCTAATAGAAGTGGGTTGCAGTAGCACAGGCTTGCAAACCATCACTGGTGAGACAGAGGTAGGAGGATTTTTGTAAGTCTGAGGCTAGATTAGTCACACAGCAACTTCAGGGCAGCTGCTAAAAAAGACCCTGTACGAAAAATAAAACAAAAAAATTGTTACCTGACACAGGATAAAAATCATCCTTATTTTTCCAAAGAGAATTTTTCTTTAGAAATGTTTGCACCCACCTGAAAACATTGAATGATAGTTTAGGGATGTAGATAAAATATTGAAATCTCTTCCTCCAGCACCCAAAACATTAGCTTCCCCATACAGACATATGGTTGCCTACCACTGATGCCAGTCATGTTGTTCCTCCCACACTGACACAGCCATTCGCTATGTGTGTGTGTGTGTGTGTGTGTGTGTGTGTGTGTGTATGTGTGCCCGTGCATGTCACCACCGTTAGATCCATGTTTTCTCTACAAGCTTAGGCCATTTTTGGGTAGATTTATTCTACAAATAACTGAAAGAACTCTTTTAATCACTTTTACTGTTGTAAATGTTTTCAAATCACGCCGTCCATCTTTCAGCTGTAATTTTTATGTGTGAATGCAAGTGATTTCTAAAAAAATAACTGACATTCTTTAGAACGCAGGGGGCATGGGGATATGGCTCAGTTGTTAAGAGTTCATTCAGATCTTGCAGAGGACCAGAGTTTGATTCCAACACCCAAGTCAAGCAGCTCTCAGCTGCCTGTAACCACAGCTCCAGAGGATTCAACACCATCTTCTGGCGTCAAAGGGCACATAAACTCACATGCATATGCCCCCTCTTATACATATGCATATGTTTTTAAAGGAAACAAAATCTTTAAAAAAATGGTAGAAGGCAGAACAAGGGACACCCCCAGATCTTCTCCAGAACCTAGGGTATATATAATGCGGCTGCTGGAGAAAGCAACTTGGCAGAAGTCATTAAGGTTATGGGCCTTGAACTAGAGGCTACCCCTGATTAGATGAACAAACCCAATCTAACCACGTGGTTCCTTAAAAGTAAAGAGTTTTCCCAATTACATTAAGAGGAACATGGTATTACAGGTTTTCAAGATGCAGTGTGGGGTCACTAGCCAAGGAACGCCAGTGGCCTCGAGAAGCTAGACAATAGATCTAGAGTCTGCAAGAAGTTACACAGAGTCTACACCTCACATCTGCCCTGAGACTTCGGTTGAACTTCAAGCTTACTCCTCTGAAGAGCAATATGTATAGTAAGATTTATTTTAAACCATTAGGTGTGTGCTATTTGTTACAGAGGAAATAGACAATAAATAACTAACACAATTAGTCGTCTTGCCTTTTTGTTCCATGTTGACTGCTGACGTTTCACATTAGCCCTAATAAGTTAGTTGTTTATTTGTGACTGTGCTGTGCATACTCTTCATGTCTATTTATTTCGGCCCACTGGCTGGGGCCTTCAAAACGGAGACAGGAAGGTGGTGGCTCCCCAAGGACTAGTCACAGTTTTTAGGAAATATCTCCAAATTCCCATTATTATTATTATTTTCTTTTAAGACAAAGTTTCTCTGTGTAGCTTTGTACCTTTTCTGGAATGCACTCTGTAGTCCAGGCTGGTCTTGAACTCACAAAGATCTGCCTGGCTCTGCCTCCCGAGTACTGGGATTAAAGGTGTGCGCCACCACCGCCTGGCCCCCAAATTTCCATTTTAAATGACATTTTGGCACACACTCTTCACCAGCTAAGAAAGTTCCTTCCCCATCTTGGAGTTCTAAAGTGTCTCTTTGTTTCATTGTCGTTCTCAGTGGCTGTTGAACTTTATCTTTTGGGGTAATCACACAGCTTAACAAAATTTTAATCGTTAGTTAATAAATCATATTTATGAATTTCCTTGTGCTAAATCATTCTTTCCTTCCCAGAATAAGCAGTTTAGCTCCATTGTATTTTCATCCTATCTCTTTCTTGATTGAGTTGGTTATGAGGTTTAATTACCCATTAGACCTTCACATCTATGTTTGTTAAATAGATTGTCCCATAATGCTCCTCTCTTGGACCATTCCCCAAAGTGTTTTGTTCTCATAGTGACCACCTCACACATGGGCTTGGACACTTTCTGTGTGCAGATTTTCTGTTGTGCGAAATTTTACATGAAGTTGAAATGTTCCAGGGTGTGCTGGTGTAGCCCTATAACGCTAGCACTCAGGCGGGAGGCAGATCTCGGGGAGTTTAAGATCTGCACAGAGAATCCCAGGCTAGACAGGATGGCGCAGTGGGACTCTCTAAGTAAAGAAATGGAGGGAATACTCTTTTCCGTTGACTTCATGATGGAATCTCACCCACAGCTCATCTAGAACTGCTGCTTGACACTTAGTCAGAAGTCTAATTAGTGGGCTCATCCCTTTAATAATTGAAGAACTATCCTGGCTTTCCAGCTGCCTTAATCTTCTTTCAGAATGTGCTGATTTTGTCTAATTTTTAGCACGTTATTATCGTGATTACTGCTAGCACAATTTGTAATCTTAACTGGAGTCAAAGGGCTTGGGGCAGCCGAGACCACAGACGTCTTTGCAGAGTGAAGACTTTTATTGCCACTATTCCTGGGGACTGTTCTTCCTTTTCTCAATCAGGTTCACCAGCGACCTTCAGTTTTCCTCTGCTTTCGAAAGCTGCCATGGTGATCCTAACCATTGCATCTGGCTTTTCCTGGTTCGCTCTGCTCTTTGTCCACCTTCTTCAACTCCGTTGTCATCCATTCTGATTCCCTCCTCAGAATGCAGTTCCTTCTCAGTCTTTCTACTTATTTTCAAAGTCAGACATTCACCAAAATCCCCCAGTTGTGGTGTAGGATGCTTGCATTATTGTGCAAGCCTTAAGTTTTTCTTTTTATTTTAGCACCATTTACTTGGGACCTATGAATTACTTAGTAGAGTGATCTTTTTTACTTTGTAAAGGATGAGATTTTTTACTATTAATGTTAACTTTTAGTATAATTTAGTATAATATATAATTTAGTATAATTGTATTTTAACAATAGTATCAGAAGTAATTTGAGTACTATTAATTCCACCCCTCATAAGTGTAGGATTCAACTATTTTTAGTGAATTTATATAGAATTATCAACCAACGCTATAGTTTATATTTAGGACATTCTTGCCATCTCAGTAAAGAGCCCTTGTGTCATTTTCAGTCAAACAGTGATGATATTTTAGGCGAAATATGGTCTGTATGGAGCTGGCTCTGAAGTGTGTTGTTGGCTGCTGTATGCCTCTGTCTGTACTGCTTACTACGCAACATACATTAACACATATAATGGTTTCAACCAGCTGAAAATAAGCCCCCAGCTGGTCCGTGAAGGATAGTCCATAGCTGCAGATCTTACACCACACTGCTCTACATGTCCCGTGGAAGGATTGAAACTGTCTTCTCTTCTTTCGGAAGGTATTCGGGGAATCCCTGACTCAGACAGTGATTTTAATCACATCATCTCACTTGGTCTAATCTGCCGTTTACATCTGTTGGGTATTTCACTATTCTGTGGCCTTTAACTAAAAGCACTTAACATTTACTGTGCTCGAGTCTCTCATTTGCGTGTGTGATTATACTCGCCCACGATAAACATGAAATTTCTTGTGAATTCAATCTTCAATTTCAATGTATAGAAATCCTATGAGCCTAACTTAGAGACAATTTCCTAAAAGGGATTTTTTTTATTTGCTCTAAAGGACACGGGGGGGGGGGGGGGGAGGGACGGACCACCTTGTCCACCCTTAGAATTCAGCTAAAGTTCACAGATTGAGCCCAAACAACCTCACCATTTATTACTCTAAGTCCTTCTACAGGCCACATGAAGTCGCTTCTTCTGCCATTTTGTAACCAAACCACTTATCTATAATTGGATCCCATTGGGAAGAGTTGCTTCCATAGGACCTTCATGCTACCTGGGCCACATACCACAAATGTAAATAGGATGCTTCTTTGAGCAGCTGTTCCAGTTTGTTTTCTTCTGCTGCTGGATCAATCAAAAAGAACCAGTGGAGGAAAGGGGGAAGGTTTGCTTCACCTTACAGCTTATAGTTTGTCCAGAGGGGAAGTCCGGGCACCAGCTCCAGATGGAGCCTGGAGGCAGGAACCAAAGCAGAGGCCATACAAGAACGCTATTGCAAGCCGCAGGAAAACGTAATGGAATTCAGCTACTGTCACAAAAGCTGCTACTTGGAAAAGGCAAGGACTTCTCCAAAAGTCAAGCCATGGCTTAAGAAGTCTTGGTGATATTTTAGCTTTTGTATATATGTATATTAGCTGGTTCCTAAAATGATTTTCTTGTGTGCTTCCAAGAACTCCTAACAGCATATTTATCTAAATGCCTATCAAGCATCCAAGGCCAAATGAAACAACATCTGTCTCCTAGGTCAGGGGATAGCTGTATTTCTTGTGCAATTTAGGGTGAGACCCTCCTTTCTTATACAACCTTACTAATGACCCCTAACTTCCAACCTAACCACTTCTAGGAATGTAAACTGAGCACATAGATCCCCTTTTTGATTTACTAACCAGTCATTAGCACTCAGTTGACCTCCTCTTTTACCACTCTCATTTTGGGTTGTAAAAGAAAGCCTAATGGTTACTGCCTGAGGAAAATTCTTACCTACCTTTATGACCCTGTAGAATTCAAGCCTTGTGATCTTGCCCAGCCAGAGGATTGCTATTGCTTGGGTTTATAACTGGGAGACTTGGGGAGAAAGGAGAGAATAAGGAGGCAGAGAGGAGGAGAGAGAGAAGAAAAAAGAGAATGGAAGAACTAGATGGGTAAGAACTGGAGAGGAATGTACTGAGATGGGAAGAACTAGATTGAAGGGCTAAAAGAGAGGACTAGAAGAACAAGGTGGAAGATGAGGAAGAGCCAGATGAGGAAGAACAAGATAAGAGGGAAGCAGATGGGAGAGGAGCTGATATGGAAAAAACTAGATGGATGAGAACCTAGATAGGAAAGAACTAAGATGAGAGAATTAAGTTAGAACTTAGAGGGCACAGCAGATAAATGTAGAGAGAAATCAGGCAAGAAAGGAGCTAGGCACGAGAGCAGAACTGAAGCTGTGTAGAGAGAACTGACTCAGAAGAATAAAGTGTATGGACTAAGGAGTTTAGTGTACATAGATTTATTTCTTTTCATCAAAGATTAAATTATCAGCTGGTTGTAGATTCTTCCTGGACCCTGGGAGGGGACTATCGAGGGGCCAGATCCCCGTAGTCTCCGAAAGAATGCTGCTTACTGGCTTGTTCTTACGGATTGCTCAGCTTGCTTTTTTATACAGCCCAGAAGCGTCTTCCCACTGGTGGCACTGTGCACATTTGTCTGGGTCCTCCAACATCAATCGTTAATCAAGACAACGCTTCAAAGGTTTGCCTAGAGGCCAAGCTGGTGGAGGCATTTTCTCAATTCAGTTCCCTCTTCCTAGATGACCATAGCTTGCGTCAGGTTGACAAAAAATAGCTGGCATTGAGCGATTTACTTTAGATTTATTTATCTAAGAGGGTTCTACTTCAGAAGAAAATATCCAAGAAAAGACAGCACAGAATAATTCACAAAGTTTGAGCAAATTGTAGTCTCTCTCAAGCAGAAGTTAAACATCTCACATCACATTTAGAGCAGGGGAGGTCTTTCCTAACTAAGAGTGAATGGAGAGTGGTAGAAATACCCCGGGCTCTGGGCCACATAGTACTGAGCACCCGGTCTAATGCCAGTGCCTTGTAACTGCATGCTTTGTGTGGCCACACTGCTGTGGGCAGGAACTTTAACCCAGGCCTCAGTTTCTTCCTCTGTGCAAAGAGCAACCATAAGCTGTGCTTCTCAGAGTCCAGGATAAGTGGTGAAGAGTTGAGGATGATCCAGAGGTGGTGCCTCTGCTGGTGAACATAAGGAGGCAGAGGAAGGCAGAGATAGACAAAGCTCTCCTGGAAGAAGGTGAATTCCGACAATGATGACCCAGTGAGTTCACAGGCACTGTACAGTTTTGCTAAATTCTGAGTGGTAGCAGTCTTGTGATAGGTACTGGTAGCACAGGTGCCCCCAGCCTCTATGATAGCCAAGGAGCCACTGTTGGCCTGAGTTAGGAATGGAGCTGGATATGGGATCTGAGATGTCCTCATACAGGCCCTGGCAGTGCAGGGCAAAGCTGAGGAAGGAAAGAGAAGGGGCTGGCTGCCCTTCAGCCTGTGGCAAATCTTTATACAATCTTCATACTTCACTTCATTCCGGCACAGAACTTCCTGAAATCCAAACACTCTACACTTGAACCTCATCTACAATGTCATTAGAAAAGTCTACTTGTCCAGGTAAGTGGCTAGAGCATATTTTATTTAACGGTGCATTCAATATTTACATTGTAGCCTGTGGGTCTCCATTTGTTCTCCTACTCAGCCCTACAAATACTGGAGCAAGCTGAAGTTTGGGAGAAGCTGTGCTGTCCTGTGCACAGAGCCAAGTGGTCTGTCCTGGGATATGCCTCACTCCTGACTGGCTGGAGCAGGGGGTGACAGAAGATGGCAGCCATCATCCCCCTTACTTCATCCCCTCATAAAACTCAGGCATTTAAAATCTACAAGGGCAGCCAAGCTTCAGGCCTCCGTTCATTCATCCCAACCACACTGCCTGCTATGACCCAAATCAGAATGGTCCCACAAAGACCCCATGTCCCCTCCCAGTGGTGGTCTTCTGGGAAGCAGTAAAACATTTAGACCTTATAAGGTTACACACATTTCAAGGTCAGACCCAGCTCTCTGCTTCCGGGTCAGCTGCCATCATGCTCCCATTGACAAGGATGGGACCATTCCTTCCCCTCCATGGTGAACTGAAATCCATCATTGCCCCTTTAAGTCACTTCTGTCAAGTGTCTTGTCACAGTGACAAGAAGATAAATGTAAGGAATGCCTTTCTTCCCCTGGAGTCTAACATACCAGGGTGGGGTCGGGGTGTGAGGATCCGAGGAGGACTCAAATTCTCCATAGTTTCATCAGCTCCAGCTGGACCAGGTCCACTTGTCAGTAATCTCCAGTTTCTCAGCTGAGCAGGGGTCCATGTGACTCTTCTCTATCACCTCTATAAAGTGTTCCATCACCGCTTAAAGGCCTTCTCCCTTGGCATTCCTGACTACCCATATATCTTACCCAAAACAATTTGCCACCTAGCTAAGAGGGTCCCCCATCTGGCTATGAGTAGCAAACCAACAGAAGTGTTTAAACATGAAAGCATTCAGACTTCATCTCCAGACACTGCCTCAGACGGAGATATGAAGCGAAACTAGAGGACCATTTTGTGGTTGTTACTGGTTTTGCTCTTGCTGGGATGTATGTGTTTGATGTAAACATGCATGTGTTCATTCTTAAACACACCAGGGAATATAGCACAGTCGGGATTAAGGATCTTTAATTTGGATCTGGAGAGGTGGCTCAGTGGTTAAGAGCACTTGTTCTTGTAGAGGAACTGGGTTCAGTTCCCAGAACCCGCATGACAGCTAACAACTGTCCATAATTCAGTTCCAGAAGATCCTACACCTCCTTCTGGTTTCCATGGAGGCAAAACACCCATAATAAAACAAAAGCAAATCTCTTTTAAAAATTGAATTGTGAGCTGCCATGTAGGTTCTGGGAATGGAACCCAGATCCTCTGGAAGAGCAGTCCGTCCTCCCAACCACTGAGCCATCTCTCCAGCCACCTTTTATTTTACATTCACTTTAATCACTAATATGATGCTGATATTTTGTCTGTGTTTTAATCTATTCTCTCAGTTGCCTGTAAAACAAATTTAAGCAAATATAATTTGTGACTAAAAAAAAAAAATTGAATTCTATCCAGTAACTGACGAAAGCAGATGCAGAGATCCACAGCCAAGCACCAGACCGAAGAGAGAGAAGAGAGATTCTATGAGCAAGGGCATCAAGATCATGATGGGGAAATTTACAGAGACGACCAAACCAAGCTAGTGAGAACTCATGAACTTCAGACCAACAGCTGTGGAGCTTCCATAAGCCTCTACATAAGCAAGACAGTTGTGTAGCTTAGTCTGCTTAAGGGGCCCGCTGGCAGTAGGATCAGGTCTATCTCTGGTACATGAGCTGGCTTTTTGGAGCACACTACCTATTGTGTGACACCTTGCACAACCTTGATGCAGGGTGCAAGACTTAGACCTGCTCCAACTGAATGTACCAGGCTTTGCTGATTCCCCATGGGAGGCCTTACCTTTTGGGAGGAGGGAATAGGGGGTGAGTTGGGGAAGAAGGCCGGGTTGTGGGGGGAGTGGGAAGAAGGAAGAGAGGAGGATCTGGGGGATCTGTGGTTGGTGTGTTAAATGAATAAAAAAATTTCTTAATAAAGAAAAAATTTTTTAAAAAGTTGAATTCTAATTTTATGTTGTTTCTTATGTGTTTAAGCTTTGTTTTTCTAGATAAAATTTAAGAAACATTCTCATTTATTTACTGTGTGTGCGTGTGTGTTCACTCGCATGCTTCAGCACATGGGTGGGATTCAAAAGACAACTTGTAGGAGTTGGTTCTCTCCTTCCAGCAGATGTGACTTGGAGGATTGGAGTCAGGTTGTCAAGGTTGACAGGAAGTACCTTTACCTGCTGAGCCGTCTCATTGGCCCTCCAGGTAGATCTTAAGCTCCTGAGGACAGAAGCTGTGTTTTACACACATGAATAATCCACTCAGTCTGAGCACATGAACCATGTGCAGCACATACTCCAAAGAAGCACACCGAGTTTGTACTGGGTCTTCCAAGGCCAGTCAATGTGTCACCTTGCCTGGGTGCTATTCAGTGTCACCTGCTCTGGCTGTCTTTTCTTCCATGCTACATGCTCTAGAGCTGTGGACACTGGGGCCTTCTGTAACATGTGCCATATTGGCAGACCCAAACTCCACCTCTCCAGCAGTTCTTTGTTTTGTTTGCTTGTTGGGCTAAGTTGAAATCCAAATCCAAATGTGCATTATTCAAGGTGGGGGTTTTTCTTAACAGCAATAATTTCTCTTTGGACCACTGGCAGCCCTGGCCCATACTTGAACTACGTTCATTTCAGCAAGAGTTGTTAGAGATGGAGGAGAGCCAGCTGGGCTGCCAGCCTTCAGCTCCTGCTCAGGGGGTTAAAGAGGTAGTCCAGAGGTCCTGCAGCCATGCCCGTCTTTAAAATCAATTTTTAAAAGCAAAGACATGAAAACCGTATTGTAGCAAAAGTACTGTCTAGGGGATCACACTTTCCAATGGGTAACTATGCCTTTCCTTGGGCATGTGGGAGACAATGTCCCCACTTGAGCTGGATGCAGGGAGATGATTTGAGACATTACTCAGGTGAGAACCTTTTGTTAACCAGAAAATTGGCCCCTTTGCGTCCCTGTTTTTAAATATAAGTAGGCTTTACCCAGTCTATTTTTTTCTAAATGGAACTTATACATACACCTGATTGGCATTTTATTCATGTGGACAAACTGCTTCCATTATGTGAATGTGCAATAGCTAGAAGTCAATGGGAATCAAACAGCTAAAGCAATGAGCAATGCTTCAGAAATTGTAGGACTGAAAATAACAACTTAGGAGGTTGCCAGTGTGGAGACAGAGTTGACTGAAGTTTAGACTTAGTGTGGAAGGTGCACATTCACCACCAAGCTGTCAGTGTGGACCTGTGGAAGGTGCACATTCACCACCACGCTCTCAGTGTGGACCTGTGGAAGGTGCACATTCACCACCACGCTCTCAGTGTGGACCTGTGGAAGGTGCACATTCACCACCAAGCTCTCAGTGTGGACCTGTGGAAGGTGCACATTCACCACCAAGCTGTCAGTGTGGACCTGTGGAAGGTGCACATTTACCACCAAGCTCTCAGTGTGGACATGTGGAAGGTACACATTCACCACCAAGCTGTCACTGTGGACCTGTGGAAGGTGCACATTCACCACCAAGCTGTCAGTGTGGACCTGTGGAAGGTGCACATTCACCACCAAGCTCTCAGTGTGGACCTGTGGAAGGTGCACATTCACCATCAAGCTCTCAGTGTGGACCTGTGGAAGGTGCACATTCACCATCAAGCTCTCAATGTGGACCTGTGTAAGGTGCACCATGAATGTGGACCTCTCCCCGTCTGCTTCCACCACTAGGATGAACCTGTGACTCATTTGAGAGACGAGCATAAAGTCTTTCTTTTCAGTGCCTGTAACACCAGTACAATTGGCCCCCAGTGGA
Source organism: Peromyscus maniculatus bairdii (assembly GCF_049852395.1). NCBI lineage: Eukaryota > Metazoa > Chordata > Mammalia > Rodentia > Cricetidae > Peromyscus > Peromyscus maniculatus. The sequence continues at coordinate 5,295,446 of NC_134870.1, forward strand.
CCTGTGCCTCCTGGAGCTAAGCAGTGCCAGTCATGGAATTATTCAAACAAGATCTTTGCCTCCAAAACAGCCTGTATGGAAGATGCTCTCACATCACTCACCCTGAGAGAGCTCAGAAGAGAAGACAAAGGGCTCACTCGGGTCACAAGGGTAGTTAATCTGAGCTCACAATATGGATACCTCATTGCCTTATGCCCAGATTGTGATTCCAAAGACACTACGGAAGACCGAGGATATCCAGAATGCAACAGCAAGGTTTATTCTATAGATACAAGCCTAGGCAGGGAACTCATTCCTATACCCAATGCAGTGAGGCAGAGAGGAGTTGCTCTTTCTTTGTGAGGCTAGCTATTTAAAGGCAAAAACCACAAGCCCTTCAGGGCGGTTGGGGGTTTGGCTTGGGTGCAACTGGAATTGGTTTATTTTTATTTTTGAAAGTCTCTGTTCTCTTTTAATTGGGTGAGGGTATGTAACCTTTGGATTTACTGGTTGAGGGTTACAATTATCATTTTGGGGGCTGTCGGGGACAAGTCCCAGGCTTTGTCCTTGAGCTGCCGTGGGGGCTGGCTGGCCTTGCATGTACTGACTGTGGGGGCTGACTCAGTGGTCCAGGCTCTGTCCTTGACTCATGCACATAGCTCTAAGTTGGTGAGGGGTCCCAGATAGTAAACAACTGGCTGAACTTTGCAGAAAGGGAGCTACTGCAAGGACTATGTCTTCTGTTCATGGCCTTCCCAGAGACTGCTTGCTCAAGTCTCAGGAAACTGAAATTGAGGCCTGATCTCTGAGAGAAGACTGAGCAGCCTGTTATGGCATCTGCTTGGTCCTTTCAACCTGACAAAACTCTTCTCAACATGAAAGTTCTAGAAGTATGAGGAAAGGTTACACTGGAGATTGGAAAGAGCTGGATGCATGAATAAAATGATTGGAACTACTAAAGATAGTGGAGGAAATTTGGTGTGCTTTATCAAGACTAATAGCACATATTTCATTTATGGTTACCATAAATTCAGATAAATTAATTCAAATAAATTTTTAACTTTGTTCAAAAATTGTAATGGCTGTTGTATTCAAAAATCTCTGAGAACTATTTCTACCTCATCCTACCCAGCCACCAAGAGATTGATCCTGCCCCAGATCTATTTTACCTGCCTGGTCTTCTTTGACACAAGTCCAGCACTGCGCATTAACTGGTTGCCTCTGAATACAAAACAATTGCTTTGGTTGAGTTAGTTGTTTTCACAGGATGTACTGACTTGAAGCTTAGTTTTCTTTTTGCTTGTGTGTGTCTTTTATGCGCAGCAGGTGTCCTATGGAGCACAGGTCGCTGGATCGTGAGCTGTAGAGACATGTTCTGCTTGCACTACATGACTTTCATCATACTAAACACTGCCTGTTGGTTAAAAGAGAGAAAAGTCTAGAAAATAAACTACTAAGATTAGTCACAGACACAGGAAGGACAGGGCATTTAGAGACCATATTTACGCATGTAGAACCTGAATGGGTGCAAAGAGTGACAAATTTTATTTTATACATTTGCGCATAGCAAAGGAATGGAAATGAGGATCCCAAGACCAAAATAAAAAAGGAATTAAGATTCTACTAAATTAATTATAATTTATAATTATTCATAAGCTTTATAAATTTAGAAAATTAGTTATAATTTATGATTAACTATTTAATAAAATTAAGATTTTATTTTATTAAGCTTTATTTTAATTTATGTATATCTTTGTGTGTCTGTGCATATACATACATACAGGTGCTTTAAGACATCAGAAGAGGGCGTCAGATCTCCCAGAACTGGTTTTATAGGTGGTCATGAGCTGTCTGACATGGGTGCTGAGAACTGAACTTTAGTCCTCTGCAAGAGCAGCAAGTGCTCTTAACCACTGAGCCACCTCTCCAACTCCACTGTGATTTTAGTGAGAATTGTAGATTGTTTTGTAGTTACTGGGGCTATCATTAAAACTTTCAAAGGAGATTTGCAGATGGTATGCATCCACACTGTAAGGCTGTGGGTGCTGGCTCCCAGCAAATAAAGAGCCTTTACAACTCTGGCAAGGTGCAATGCCTCCCAGATTACTTTGCCACCACAGTGACTGCTCAAAACTGGACCAGCTTGTGTACAGCTCTTTTCAGAAACAGGGCATTCACAGGAGCCATGCGCACATCTGCCAGCCTATGTGGAAAGATGCAGACTTCTCCAGTCTTTTTCTTTTTCTGTCTTCCTGTGCCCCTATTCTGGTTAACCCACCCATCTTCACCAACCCCCTGGCTACTTTCTCAGGCCAATGGCTGGATACCATCTCCTTCAACACCTAAGTAGCAGGTAGAATGATAACAGGTAGATAAGTCATATATGACTGATTGGTTGATTGATTGAGTTTTGAACACATAGATGATAGATAAGTGATAGATAACAGATAGTCTGTGATAGATATATAGAGGATAGATATAGATCTTAGAAGATGTAATAAATAGATAGAAAAATACATACATATATACTCTGTAAAATATAGAATGCATACTTATAGCTTCACCTGAATACACAGTTTCTCTGGAGACCTGTCTCTAGCAGCTGCCAGAATTTAGCATTCTGTGTTTCTTTGGACTCATCCATTTGTTGCAATCCTGTCTTGACCTTATTCTTGACCTCGCTGAGGAAGGAACTTGGCCTGATGCTCATATATATATGTGTGTGTGTGTGTGTGTGTGTGTTATCTCAAGCCGGTACCTTCAATTTCTTGACTTCTTCAAGTACTAAGATCTTTATTCAAAGAACAAAAAGCTCATCTTGAGGACAGCAAGATCTTTGTAAAAGAACAATGTCTCAATTAAGCAATTTCCATTTTTGAGAGAAGGAAGCTAATGTTTGTGTTTTGTGTTGTGTTGGTTTCTTCTTAAGAAGTCACTTGAAAGGGGCAGGTCATCTAGAACCTCGGTAGAAGAAAATAAGGCAAATAAAATAAATACCACTCAAACTTTGCAGTCCAGAAGTTTTTAGCTTGTGCTCAGGTCTAAGCAGTAACAGTTCACGCAAGGCCACCATTCCTGGTCCCTGTTCTGACACGGCATTTGACAGAACCTTCTCTCCTGTAGCCTGGAATGGCTATGGGTGCTGTGTGTTTTCCCTATGCACTCCCTTCACATTCCAGAATACTTTCCTACCTCTGGGGAAAGAACACTGATCATTGAATTACCAGTTTTCTCTTTACTATTTCCTTTATTCATCCCCCACCTAATTCCAATGAACCTCATTTCCCCTTCACCTCAATTATCACACATCACCCTGAACTTCGTCATGACCAAGAACTCTACCACCTATGTGATCTGTAGCCTGGGGCAGCTCTCGGTTTCTGTCCTTCTAGCCTCTAATTAGTGACTGTGCAGAGGCCCTGGCTTATAGGTCTGTGCTTCTAAATAATATTCAGAAAACTATTCCTCATGGTTGCTGCTTGTCCAGCTGGACTTCTCAATAGTTACCATGGTGAAACAACCTATTTCTCTTGAAACTGAGTCGCCATGTCGTTTCCACCATCTAATGAGGTCTTCCTTTCTGGACTCTTCATAACAGAACTTCACCTTGTCTGTTCTGGCCTGACTCTTTCTAACCTTCTTCCCATAATGATCCTCTAATGTATCAATCTACCACACAGGGATCTCAAAACTGCACCCCTGGATCCTTTCCTGTGCATTTCTAAGACCTTGTTGGCAACCTCAACCTCAAACCCAATCCAAGATGGTGCCTGGTAAATAATTAGCATTTAATAAGCATTAGCTCAACTGAATATAGTAGATATACTAACTTGAAAATAGTAAACACGCTGGGCGGTGGTGGTGCACGCCTTTAATCCCAGCACTCAGAAGGCAGAGGTGGGCGGATCTCTGTGAGTTCAAGGCTAACCTGGGCTACAGAGTGAGTTCCAGGAAAGGCACAAAGCTACACGGAGAAACCTTGTCTCAAAAAACCAAAAAAAAAAAAAAAAGTAAATACTAATTATGGTGGGTGTAATGATAAAAAGACGTGTCTTTGTGAGCTTCAAAGGAAATGGCTGTGAGAGCCTCTGACTAAGCAGAGAAAGAGGCCCCATGGACCAGAGTTTATCTCTAGAGCCCTAGAAAATACTAATTGTAAGGAAATAAGGGAAATGGGCTAAAATTATCTATCCTGTATTCCAGTTCACCCCTGGAATGTACTCAGATGCTATTCAGAAATGTACCAGAGGATTCTCTAAGAGGAAATTAAGACAGCACTGAGCAGCCTACAATGCGGGAGAAATCCAGCCTGCTGCTGTGTTCATTAATAAAGTGCCTACAATACAATGGTGTTCATTCACTTCTGTGTTTTCTAAGGTTGGCTTGAAGCAGAATGGCTATGCCCAGGACCACATGGCATCCAGGCTCCAAAACATTTACCCTCTGCTCCTTTAAGAAAATTCTTTGCCTACCTTTTCTGTCCATTATGCCAACTCCAAGTTACCTTATTCTAAACACAATGAGCAGAGTTTCTAAAAGGATGTATTTCTAAGGCCCCACCTAAGAAGCAGAATTTCCAGAGAATGACCCAGAGCATCTGGAACACAGAGTTTTTAATAGCCATGATAGGCAGCCCTTGGCCTTGGGCAAGCTTGAGAAACTGTTGACTTTTCCAAGCTTCACTTTAACAGCCTCACAGCTTCGGATTTCTATCTCAGCACATCCGTCTCTAATTCCACTACTCTGAGTACCTTTCTGAGCTTCAAGTTTCTTCTTACAGAGCAAGGGAAGCAGATGAGCCTCCTCATGGGACTGTTGTGGGGATGAAATGAGAAGATTATCCAACAAATGCTCAGTACACGGCACCATCATGTGCTCCATCACCATTATGATTATGTGCCTGTCTCCTCCTCTGCCTCATTTAACTTCAGCTCCCTCATGATTTAGCTGTTAAGAAAGTTTTGGTGTATTGTGCTTGAACATGGTGAACCAGCTTACCTTTACCTCACCAGTCCTGAATTCTATATTCTTATTATTTTTAGTTTAAAAATCTTCAGCAAATAAATCTTTAAATGATTTACAACATCTTTTATTTAAAGAGCACAGAGTACTGCACAAAGACGTGAGTCTGATGGAGGAGATGGGGAAGGTAAGTGGACATACCCCAAACCACATTTCATAGCACGTCCAGGAGCAGAACGCACGATGGCTGACTCCCAGCCGAATACCTGGACTCAAGTTCCAGCGCACCTTTCCAAATCTGTCTCGTCATCACTTATTTATGATCCTCTCACAGATAGGATACAGCGAACCTATCCGCCCAAACCCTTTTACAGTCCCACAAAAGGCTCTTGGGCCTTCGCTACCTTTCCCAGCCTGAACGCTGATGGGGTGAAGGAGGCCGGCACCACCTGCCTGAAGAACCCCAGAACGACTCTGCTTGGGTCACTCCCTCTCTCAGAACACTCCAGCTTCTTCTTGGTCTGCTCATATGAACTTAAGTCCCAGCACTCTCCTCCATCTCACCACCCCAGCCCCTGCTCTTGAGTCATTTATAGCCCACCTTGTGGTATCTACACTAGCCAACAAAACCTCCGGCACCGAGCTGAGCAAAGCCCAGGCGTTCTCCTTGACCTTAATGTCCATTACAGGAAGGAAAACGCCCTGACCAGCAGGGATGATGGCCTTTACCATAGCCTCGTTTGGCCAGACCACACCTGAGAAGTCACATCCCATTCCAGGAAGGACATTCTAAGAGGAGTTTGGAGAAAACAGGCGGTCACTCAGAGGAGAGGTCATAATTTGGAAGGAGGGTAGAGAGTTCTTCAAGCTAGCAATGTGACAGCATCGCTCACATACATAAGGCCTGCCATACTGGGGAAGGGTTAGATTAACTCTGAGAGCCTCAAGGCCTGAAGTCAATGTAATGAACTGATATTTCAGAGAAGTAGATCACTGCTCTGTGCAAGTGAAAAACCTCCCCATTGTTGCTGCTTCCTAAGGCAGGAATACAACATTGGAAGGTGTGTGATAGAGGTGAGATTTTCTTAAGTGCAATATATGTCCTGACAGACTGAAATGGGATGACCTCCTGACTGTATCCTGGTCCAGAGCCCAGCTTTCTGATCCAAATCTTCTCTCTGAGCCTGGATTCTGCTCTGTCTACACATACACTGTTATGGTTTGAATGTGAATGTCCCTCACGGGCTCCTGTATTTTAACACCTAGTCCCCCGGTCACGGGGCTATCCTGGAAGACTGTGGAACCTTACGGGGAAGAGGCCTACCTAGAAGTGGGTTACTAAGGACAGAGTTCATAGATGACAGACCACTTCCATCATCACTTGATGATTAGAGGAACAGCCAGGGTGTGTCCTTTACTGAGTGTCCTTTACCACGTGTCCTTTACTGTGTGTCCTTTACCGCGTGTTCTTTATCACGTGTTCTTTACCACGCGTCCTTTACCACATGTCCTTTACCACGTGTCCTTTACCACGTGTCCATTATCATGTGTCTATTATCATGTGTCCTATACATGAATCAAAGCTTCTGCTGGACAGAACACTGAGCAGTGCTGTGCAGTTGGCTTCTCACATCTCCTTCTCCCCAAACCAGCACAAAAGTGGGGTGTCAGGGACAGAATACTCCTGGAGTAGGCATGGCTCCAAGAAATCCAAACAGGAGGAAGGCAGAATTCTTGGCTCCTTTCTTCCTAGAATTCTAATGCCTTCTAGTCGTCAGTGATGTCTCATGGAAACAGCTCCCACCGAAACAGAGAAGTCACAAGTCAGCCAAAATAGAAGGAAGCAGGTCCAAGAAAGCGCTGGACCTGGACCAGCAGTGCACCTAGCACAGGGCACACTCAGACACCAGCACTCCCACAACTCAGACAAACACGGACAAGCCGTGAGCAGAAAGAAGTAAACTGAGCTCCAAAGAATCCGGACCAAGCATGCAAAGGAAGTCCAATTAATCTTTAATTATTGTTCACAAATGTGAAGACATGCTATTCGGGTGTAACCCACCAGGCTGTCCCTGTGTTCTGAACTTTCCGTGACTGCACAGATCTGCTCCTGGGATTCTCTTTGTTTTCCTAGCTCCCCTAATTGCTTCTACTACCAGAACCAAATGCTCTGGCCAAGCTTTGCTTGTCTAACTTTCTATTGTAAATATCCAAAGTGTATAACATGACTTTGAGTATCCTTACACACCGTGAGTGATCACGGCAGTCAAGTTGACAGGTACCTTGGTCAAAGCACTTAGATCTACTCTCTCAACACATCTTCACATGCAGCTCAAATCTGACCACAGGCAAGCTGAAGCTTAGACTCCCGACCTTAGCCCTCCTGCCTACTGCCAGCTTGTACCCGTTGACCCACTTCTTTCTGTCTCTCCCATTCCCACCTCTAGAAAGCACTGCTGTACTCTCTGCTTCTATTTCTTCTGCTTCTCTTTTACATTATGCATAAAAATAAAGCTGTACAGGATTTCTCAGGTTCAACCCCATTGTTACAAATGACATCGTCTTTCTGAATCATAAATATTTCACTGAGTGCAATGCTCCTATTTAATGTGGCGATTCCTTTTTGTTTTGTTTAGAGCTAGAATTGTGCCCAAGGCCTTCTGCATACTGATCATATGCTTTGTCACCAAGGAACCCTCAGTCCTGTAAATAATTTCTTTATCCATTCATCCACTGTCAGTCAACGCATACTTTGGCCATTGTGAGTAATGCTGTAGAGATCATGGGAGCCCAGATATCTCTAGGAAGAGCTGAACTTATTTCCTTTAGGTGGATGCCAAGCAGACAGATTTCTAGGTCATTTAGCTGAGCTTTTAGAGTCCTTTATAGTCTGTCACTGTCCTACCTATCTTACTTTTTCTCTGAACCATAGACTCTGGACAGCCGCAGGGACCTGCTTCCAGCCCTGACATCCTCCTCTTCCCCATTTGGAGTGGTTAGTGCTGGGGTTGTTTTCCTTGCAAATCTCTTCTACTGGACCACTTTTCCCAAGAACGTTGATCATGATTCCTTTTTCCAAATCTCCCCAGTATTTAGCATCATTTCTTATAGATGGGGCCTGGGGTCAGCATTTTTCTTAAATAATAAAGGAAATGAGGAATCAGAATAAGCAGACTCTGGGTCCTGTTAGCCTACCTGAATCCCTGAGTCAGTTTTAGAAGTTTATGGGTGTTCTCTCTGTACTTGAAGCTTTGTCTGGAATCCTGTGCAGTGTGTGTGTGTGTGTGTGTGTGTGTGTGTGTGTGTGTGTGTGTGTGTGTGTTACTTTAATGACAGAAGTTCACCTCACCCCCCTCAATGCAGAAGTTTTCCCCTTTAACCCAGCTGCAACCTTCCTACTTCTGTAAATAGAATTCTCTCTTGCTCTGTAGAGCTGAAATTATGTATGGTGTTGTGGTTTCCCCTCTTTTGTTTATATTTATTTGTTTGTCCTTTATTTATCACAGTCTAGGTCTGTAGCCATAAGCATGGACTTCCTTTGTAACTCACCCCAGTATACAAGCTATACATGCTTGACTGGCTGCCACATTAGTGAATAATGTTTGATCATTTTATTGAAATTCCTCTTTACCCATGGTCTGATTTCTTTAGGGTTTAGCCTAACTTCTTTCAGCTCCTGGTCTGCAGGCCCATGTTGATTTGCATTATGGCTGCATTAATGCGTTTGAATGCTATCCATGTGCTAGGTACTGTTTAGAACTAAATAAAATGTCTTGCCCTAGTGATTTGTTTGCTTTCAACTTGGCAGATTTGTGACCCCTGCGTTTCTAGGAGCTGAAATTGTCAAGACTCTTTTAATGCACCTCTTTGTTCGGGCAATAGCATGCCTGGTGGCTTTGAGAATAGCTGTCGTTTTGAGAATAGCATTTGTAGACACAACTGTGGTTGAAAAGGGAAACTCTATACACGGACTATTTCACTGGGAACAAGGCAGCAGAAAGAGCTGCTATTGTTCTTCATTAAAAGAAGTAAATGAAGCCTCGTGCACTAATTTCATCCTGAACATGATACAGCAGTTTGCTCTAAATCTAGATGCAACTGTATCTGTATCGGCTGTCTCAGATCAGTTCTTATTCCAATTAGTGTTTGTGAGCAAGCCCCCACCCCCACTCCAAGGCACCCAGGATAGGAGATCTGGCCCCTGTTTCAATGAACTTCCAAAATGGCTTTGAGCAAACAGCGCTAGCCACAGCACACAGCTCCTCGGGTCCTTGTTACACTCTAGAGTACCATAAGCTCAGGCAATCTCAGCACTGTAGAAGCCACAGACAGCCACATTCCAAAAGAACCACAGGCTTCGGGTACTTCTTTGCAACTTGGAGCTGTGCCACTCTAGTTTAGCACAAGTTAGAGACAGATAGGGCACATTTGTCCCTCTCCCGGTTGTGAAATGGGGCTCCTGTGAGGGTGTCTGCAGAACACTGAGGGCTCAAGCACTAGGTGGTTTCCACTTGGGCAACATTGAATCTTCTGGTTCATCTGAATGCACCAAGTCCTTCACCACAGGACACATCAAAAGGCAGAATGCATCTGTTTGTGTCCCTTCCTAGAACAAGTGTACATATGCTAGAAAATTCTAGAGACGTTCATTCCAAATTCAGATGACCAGCAAAAGAAACACACATCTTATTTAAGAGGGAACAAGGGTTATATGACACAAGCTGATGCTGCAGGGTTAAATGATGACACAAGCTGATGCTGCACATGCATCCATGTGTTCCCGAGGATGTCCTGGGTGCTGAGCATCACCTCAGCCCTCAAGAAGGTCATCAGTTTAAAATCCAAATGCAAACAAGTTCAAAGAAGTAGCTACGGTAGAGAGTTTGGAAGGAGGAAGGATGTTTAAGGACAACAGGTTTAAGAAAGATAAACTCCCAAAGAAATTGAAAATCAAATGAAAATGAATAAGGAAGTGGCCTAAGTCAGAAGATATATATATATATATATACCTTAATTAGTTAATCAGTACAATTGCCTCAAATCACTCCAGTTTGCAGTAACTGGTCACTAGAAATAAACTTTTTTCCTAAGTATTTTCTTACCAATCTTGTCTTCTACAAATTATTTTATTAATGACAAGTGTTCATTCTTCCAAATATCCCCTATCAATATGTTTGATACCAATATATATACAGTGAAGTTTGCTGTATTTACTGTGATTGGAAAATCCCTGCCTAATGGGTTAGTTATAAGCTATTTTTATACAATCTTATTACCTACTTATAAATGTATATATAATAGCTGATGCTAATCATTTTGCAGATTTATTACAAACTAAAAGCACACTCTCCAGAGGCTACAGTGTCAGAGAAATTAAACATGATGAGCTGTAGAGAATGTGCATGATAGCAAGATAGGGCCACAATTAGTGTGCAAGGACTAAGGTGTGTCTTCCATTCAATGGATAGCTGTAGGCTAAGTGCACTATCTGTAAAAGCCACCAGGGCACCTGGACATGGAGCTTACTCTGTCAAAAAGCAGAGTCGGAGGAGAGCCATGGTCCTGTCTGCCTGAACTTGAATTTTCCTTGTTACTTTATGAGTAAACACTGACTCCCAGAGTTCAGCGATATCCTTGATTCATTCAGAACATTCTCCAAGCCTATTCCATCCATTGTGTTGTTTAACTGATTATAAGACAAGCTCTACTGATCCAGAAGATCAGTCTGCTTTTGACTACTAAATGCCAATATTTACCAAGAGATAGTATTTTCCTGTTAGCATCTAGTGGTATTACTATCTGGTAAGAGTTAGGAGAGCACTGAACAGCAAACCAATCATACAACCATTGGCAGATGTGACTGCAGTAAAGAAGTGACACAACCATGCACACATATGTGCACACACTCCTCTGTGCACACACATGCACACAACAGAAGAGGAAAAATAAGATGTAAGAGAGGGTGGGTGGGGGCAGAAGGAAGAGAATTGTGTAAGAATAAGGAGTATCCTAAAGAATTCATAAGATTATCTCATTTCATTGAAGCTAGCCAAGAAGAGAGGGGGGGGAGAGAGAGAGAGAAAGAGAGAGAGAGAGAGAGAGAGAGAGAGAGAGAGAGAGAGAGAGAGAGAGAGAGAATAGCACTGGGTAAAATTTGTTAGTTAGGTATTTTTAAACAGCATATTCATCAAGAGGCAAAGTTAAAGCATCTCTCCTCTGGTAGTTGTTCTTAAGGAGAAGACTGTCTTCTGCCTGGCTTAGTTTCTCAGGTGCTAACACAAATATTTTTAAAATGGCTGCCAGCTCAGGACCTAGTTATTTCCTTAAGCCTTTCCCGTTGTTTACCTGAGCCTTCTTTTCCTGTGTTTCCTTGAACAATCACCATAAGCAGGCCCGGCCCGTCACAGGAAAAAGCCTGTTAGAGCGTCATGTGGACAAGGGGCTGACATGCTGGCCTTTCTGAATTTAGAATCTTCGGAAAGAGGTTCGGGTGTGTGACCCTGTGTGCACATGCGTGTTGTGGCTGTGTATGTAAGGTTGTCCCACCGGAGCTAGCCACCTTGTTTTTTGAGACAAAGCCTCTCACCGGGAACTGGGGCTTCGTGACTAGGCTAGGCTTGCCAACGACGTGCAAGCCCCAGGAATCCTCCCGCCTCTGCTTTCAAGCTCCGGGTTTACAACATGTACCATCACGCCCAGCTTGTATTTAAATCCTTGGACTGACACTCAGGCCATCATGTCTAAACAGCAAGCAAACACTTTACAGACTGAACTATCTCCTCAGACCCAGGCCTTATAAATTTTCCATTGTTTCTGTTCTATTTAAATTTGTAACCTCTGAGAAGATTCTTTCAACTTGGATTTTTATAGAGACAAAATTAGTTGAAATTTAATGAAGCCAGCTTTGGAATAAACAGTGAACAACACACACTTTGCCACCTAGTCCTTATGTTTATATAGGTCTACTATCAGATGCGGTGATGCCAAGTAGGTAGATGATGTGGGAGGCCCTCCCTGGGATATCCTGCCACCGTTTCAAGAAGTAATACACTTAGCTAGTCCTATAAGAGATGCTGATGTGTAGTGGCAGCTGCAGAGAAAGAGAAAGAGGAATCAGGGCCTGCTGGTTCTACTCAAGGACATGGAAAGGAAAGTTTTGAGATTGCTTAGCTGAGCACTCAGGGGCTGTTGGAAGTGAACAGACTTCAGATGCAATTCACAAAGCTCGGGCCTTGAAACAAAACCAGTGAATGAATGCCCATTTTCAGTTGGCATGGAGAGTCTCCAAGGTTGAGGGGCTGCGAATCTGCTGTAAGTTTCCTAAGGAAAAAAAATCCTTTCAAAATACAGTTACAGCACACTAATTAACACGTTCCAATGTCCCTCCACTTCAGTCACCTCGAGAGTCTAAAATTGTTAGTGCCACTTAGCTTGGCTTGGCAGTCCTTGTCCCTCAGAATGGAGCCCTGGTGGTCTTTCTGACACGCTAAAGCACAGACACATATCTGCTGACATGAAAGGGTCCCTTCTGTGAAATGTGTTGAACACTCAGTGTTTTATTAAATGGTCTGAAATATTTTTCCTCTACATATCTCTTCTTTTCCAGCCACATTCAATCTCTCTTTTTTTTTAAATCAAGACCACTTTCCAGAGCCATTATCCATCCCAAATTCTATAATTTTAAATGAGCTTTTTTTGCTGAAATTCAAAAGATAACTCATTCCTATTTCCAACATTTAATGTATTTTTCTCTTCCTTTTTCCCTGAAAGCAATATACGTGTGTAATTAATAAACAATTTAGTGTGTTGAGGAACCTAGGAAGTTGGCAAATGTTCTGGGGATATGAGATCTCAAGAAAAGCAGCACATTATAAGAAATACTAAGTAATTACTTATGTAAGCTTTCTTTTTAAATTCTAAGAACATTAACTACTAATTACCTACTAATTACCAGTACTTCAGCAGGTGTTTGCACTTAACTGTAGGCTAAAGCCCCTGTGAAAAACAAGCCCCTCACCGCCCTCCAGAGCAAAGCCGAGTCCCACTGGACCAGAAGCACACCCCGGGCTCCGCCGCGCTGGTCACAAGCCAATGCCTGCACCATTTGGCTGCCTCAGGTGGAAAAGGCAAGCTGGGTCTGTCTGTTTCCCTTTGTCTTCTCTCCAAACGCTGCCATTATCGAGGAGTGAGGACAGGTTTGGATGGCAGCCTCCGGGTATCTGGGGTTATAACACAAACTATGATAGAGAGGCCTCCATCAGGAAGACATCTGTCTCACTTCCGGTAAAGCTGTCCTGTGTGGCCGCCTGGCTGGAGCCTTCTTACCTCTTCCTCATGCTTCCTCTGGAAAGGAGAGTGTGCTTAGGGTGTTTAGCTACGAAAATGATCCTGAAGCTCCCTTCCAGCTGGAAAAGTATGGGATTCTTTGAGTCTGCCCTTCTCGAAGCTCTAGGAATGAAAGGCGTTCCATATTACTGAAGACCCGAGAGGGTGCTGCATTCGGTAGGTCCCTCCGTAGAGAGTGCCAGCTCTCAGCCCCGGAGCCGAGCATCACGTGACTTGCTTGAGTCAACAGCTACTGTTTCCTGTGCTCTGTTCTCCTTAGCCTTTCTTTCCTTGGCTTTGTTGTTTGGTTTTCTGAGACAGAAACTTTATGTTCAGCCAACACTGGACTCAAGCAGGCGATCCTTTTGCCTGCCCAGATCTAGGGTTAAAGTTACAGGCATGCACCACTAGCCCCATGCCCACACCAGAGTAACAGCTACTCCTTCAGATGCTTCAATCAGGCCCCTACAATCCCTTGCTTAGGGTGAAAAGGGATGCAGGAATGAAAAAGGTGATGTTGCATAGCACCATCTCACCTGAAATCCACCAGAAGGTGTTCGGCTCTGTCATGACTGCATTCCAGAGTATCCCCCATTTCACACTTCAGTTTCCTGTGGCTACCACAAAGAATTACCATGACCTGTGGCTTACAGCAACAGATATTTGTCCTCTCACAGTTACAGAGATCAGAACTAGGAAATCAAGGGGTCAATAGGATCCTGAGGAAGAGTCAGTCTTCTACCTGCTTCCAGGCAGTACTTGGCTTGTGCCTACATTTATACCACCTCTTCAACTTCTGTCCAATATTACACTATGCCTTTCAAACGGTACTTGTCATTAGATTCAGTATCCATCCAGATAACCAGGATGATCTCATTTCCAGATCCTTAAGTTAATTGCTTATGCAAAGACATATTTTCCAATTACGATCATATTCACAGATTTCAAGGATTTAGATGTGGACATTTCTATGGGTAGGAGGGCATCACCACTAAACCATTGTCCCTATAAGTGATCTTTAACGTGTTCATTTATTCAATTTTATCGAAGTCTATGCTACTTCAGGTACTTTTTCAGATGAGGGAGATTGCATTAACAAGACAGACTAGGTCCCTATTCACAGAGTTTATCTGTGATAATCCCACCCAACCTGTTTTTTTTGTTTGTTTGTTTGTTTGTTTGTTTTGTCTACTACCCAGCTTAGGTACACAGCTGTCCTTCAAATCTATGGTCCACCGCAGGCATTCTAAATACTTAGAAAATCTAGTCAAATCATAGCATGTGTGCAGGTTAGGGAAACAAAGGACATGCCTAAAACACTTCAAGAGAGAAGGGCATAGATGTGCATTTTATAAAATCATTTTACATTGTAATTGAAATGCCAAAAGACAGAAGAATTCAATGTTGATGAGGAAATGGACATTAGTGCAATGTAGGTCAGCTCTGTCTTTGTCAGCCAGATGTCTTTTACATATCACAGGCTGTCATTTTCTATTGCGTTTCAACTGACTAATTACCTCAGTTTATTAAAACTGAGTATGAGTTCACATATCTAACTTTCCCAGCATTCAAGTGTTCTTGTTATTAAGAACTACTACCTACTCATATATTCTACAGTGCTAGGGGTCTGGAATGAGGAGATGAGTGAACCAAACCAGGTAGGTGTCAGAAGCAATGGGGACAACCATAGCTGAGGACTATTGTCAGGTTATCTGATTGTATGTGGCCGTAGACATTGGTCAGGAAGTAGGCAAACCCAGAAGTGGCCATGGCCAGGGAGAAGTGGGAAGGCAACTTGAACTACAAGATGTCCCCAATGGAGAACTATTTTCCAGTCAAAGGAAGGAAACATAAATCAGTCATCTGTTGCGTGTTTGAGGCCATCCTCATCTGCCCAGTATATACTTAAGGTCTGTTGGGTCTTGGTGAGGGAAGAGGGTGATTCCTGGTGATGATAGTGTTGTCTGTGTATTGGAAAGAGTTGGTGAGGTTCTTTTTAAGCTTGGAGGCCTACTAGAGTGCAGTTCCCTTGCAGGCATAATGGATAGGGTCACGCTTGATGGTTGGTTTTATACAAAAAGCAAACGGCATCTGTCTGCAGTGGTGTCTATGTGGACACGGGTTTTAAAGGAACCACATCCAAGAGAGCAGTTCTCAAGCCGAGCCCTTAGCACCTGGATCTCCAGCACTGACAGCGGCCCCTTGAGGTTCCCCGGACTCTGGCAAACAGCAACATGAGAGGCACAGATCAAGCGGCTGCTTCCCACTCATCAGATGGCCGAGACTCTTACAAGGGGTACAAGAGACTGAGACAGGGTCTTGTTATGTAGTCCAAGTCCAAGTGTTGAACTGACAGAAATCCTTCCGCCTCAACCCCTAGAATGCTGGGATTTACAGGCAAGTACCATCACCCGTGGGCTGCTGGCCTTCTTTACTGACATGGTAATTCTTCTACCAGGCAGGTGACATCACAGTTGAGTGAACAGTAATCCTTAGGAACATTTTCATAAGTTGCCAGGGGGGTCAACATTTGTGGAAAAAGCAAAAGCACCAATGCCTTGGGAAGCTGTGTAGGTGTTCAGAGCTGGCAAGTACAAAGCCCCCGTTACAGAGGAAAACACCACTTACCCTCTACTGGAGCTGCAAACACAAGAACCCCAAGGCTCAGGAAAGGGAAGGAGGCATGTTTTTTCCTTAGCAGATTTTGATTGTTTGTTAAGAAAATAGTTATTGTGTGCTTTTCCATGGTTAATCAAGCCATCTTGCTCCAATCAAAACATATCTACGTGTCAATTTGAGGGGAAACAGCAAACCAGGTGTGTTCTGGTCACAAGTGAGGTGCTGTTCAATGTCTCTCCATAGCAAATGCCCTCAGCGCCCTCTCTCCTTCTGTTCCCTTTCAAGGACTTCATTAACAAAACAAATCAGGATAATTGACCTAAGGAATCTGAAGTGGCATCTCCAAACCTGTCTTCTATGGGCTGAAGTCTCCAAAGAAGCTGTCAGTGAAGCTAAACGGCAGGTTCCCTGTGACACAGGACAAGCCTACTCAGTCTGCTGTCTTACATGAATGTCCCCTGCCTGGCCCGGATCAACACCGGAAGTCAGTCCTCATAGCTCTCAGGTGCCTCACAGATTTCCTCTGTACATGCCGCTTTCAGGCTGTTCCTCTCTTCTCCTTCCCAAATGCTGAGATCTGCTTCTTAGCCTGCAGGAGGCTCAGAGAGCACCTCTCCTTTTATCTGCCCACAGCACCTAGCTTACCTAGTGCCATCAGAGAGCCACACCCACACATCTTGCTTTGCATGTTATGTCCCCATCCAAGAGCCTTGTCCCGGGGCAGACACAGGTTTACTCATGTACGTTGTCTTATCGTCTAATGCAGGGTCTGGTGTACCATAGGGACAACATCTTCTTCCTGAATAAGTCAACATGGCTTTGGCATGGCTCCATGTGGCCCCTACCCCGTGTGCAAGCATCCATGTGAGTTAATGGTAGCTGGTTCTTCTTAGTAATAGATTTACAGGGCACAGCTTTACCCCAAGCCTGTCCTTTGGCTGACCTTTGTCCTTGACCCTAACATCTACTACAGAAACACCACAGGAAAGGAACTTGGTTCCGTGCACAACTGTGTGTATAAGAAATTGGTATAGAGACGTGGGGATCCAACTCTGTGGACAAAGCTCCCAGAAAGTGCTCTTGAATCTGCCTGGAGGACTCCTGGAAATCTTCTCTAAAGAGATGGCACATGGGGAGGGCATACCCAGGGATGACTCAGCAGTTCTGTCACCCCTTGTTTGTGTTGGACTTGCTTTCCTTCTTCTAAAAAATGCTTCCTTCCAGCCAAGTGTGGTGGCACATGCCTATAATCCCAGTACTCCAGAAGATGAGACAGGAGGATTGCCATGAGTTAGAGTCCAGCCTGGACTGCATAACAAAAACCTGTCTTGTTATGTAGGAAAAAAAGAAACTTCTTTTTGACTGTTTAGAGTAAAAGGAAAAAATCAGTTTAGTTTTCTCAAATCCATTTCAGAATATTATCACTCTCATTGGAGAATACCCCAGCCTTTCTCGTCCCCCAGCTTCTGATGTAGAACATAGGTGACACAGCTATTCTGCATTCTGTCGGGCATGGAAAGTCATGACGTCAAACAGATCGGTGTTCTACTGCATTGTCAATCTGCACACAAATGAAAGATTGTGTGGCACACAGAATAACAACCTCCCCAAGATACCCCAGACCCTCTGAACATGCTGACTTTGCAGATGGAATTAAGGGTGTAGCTATGAAGACAGGAAACCCTCCTAGGTTACCTGTGTGGACCCAGTTTAACCATGCAGGCCTTAAAAGCAGCAGAGGGAGGAAGAAGATGGAGCTGGGGAGGGAGTGGAAGTGTGGGGAGAAGATTCAAATGTGAGGATCACTTTACCACGTCATGTCTCGCCTTGAGGATGGAGAAGGAAGCCATGAGCTGAGGGATATGGGGTCTCCAGAAGCTAAGAATGGCTGTCCAGGGAAAGCCAGTGAAAAGGGGAGTTTCTTGTCTTAGAACCACACAGACCCAAATTCTCCCAGAAACCTGAATGAATGAAGAGATGGCTGATCCCCAAGATCCCCTAGCAGGAATGCAGAACTGCTGAGCCGGTGATCTCAGTGAAGAACCCCTGCATTGGACTTTGGCGTACAAGACCGTCTGGCAATAACCTTGTGTTGTTTGAAGCTGCTGAACACCTGGCAATTTGTTACAGTCATACCAGGAGATCAGGCTGGCCTCAGTAGAGGGGATCACAGAAGCTCTGAGGTTCATTCCTGTTGCCACTGAGAATTGAGCTCCATGTGACCTAGACAAGTGCCCTCCTCTCTATGAGCTCCAGTTTCCACAGTGGCAAACCGTTCTGATAGCCCTCAACACTTACCCTGGCTACATGTAAACTAGATCAAGCCTGTGAAAACACCTACCAAGATGCTAAGGCTACAACAGGAGCTGGATACATGTGCAGAAGGAAAATAAAACACAAAAGCTCTTTGCTAATTAAAAACACACCGCCCAATCCAGTGGTTCTCAACCTTCCCGATGCTACCATCCTTTAGTACCTCACGTTGTGATGATCCCAACCATAATATTATTTCATTGCTACTTTGTATGTAGGATATCTGATGTGCAGGCCCTGGAGGGGTCATGACCCACGGGTTGAGAACTGCTGAGCCAGTCCATAGAAGCTGACAAATCCATTTCCAGGAAGTCTTCAGCAACCTGGGGTATTTCCCCCTTCTCTCAACAGTTGCTATGCTGATTTGTTGTGGTAACACAGCCGAGAAAGACAGAAGGAGATTTATGTCAGCGCATAGTTTCAGAGGTTCCAATCTGTGGCTGGTGGGCAGATTAGCTTTAGACAGATCACAGGGCAGAAGCAGGTAGAGGAGCTAGACTCAAAACCAGGGAGAAACAGGCGGAGGGAGTCACAATATACACTCCAAGGACAAGGCCCCTGATGACCCACTTTCTCCGCCTACAAACTGCAGCACCTCTCACCATACCATTGGCTGGGGACCAATCCATAAGCACAGGGGGACAGTCCAGCTCTGAATGTCACAGCTGCTCTTACATAAATAGGGTGAATTCCTCTCTGATGCACAACCCAAGTGCCGTGGACTCGGGCAGTCCCCTTGGCTTAGTCTACCATTCCTGGCTCCAGATTTATCATGGCAGCTTTAAGTCACGCTCAAACAACTATCGGATTGGCTTTATGTGACAATGCTATGGTGCTGTGGCCAGGTAGCTACTGGGTTTCCAGCTGCCTTCCTCACCCACCCACACCTGAGCACAGGGGCTCCTGGGGCGTCGAATGCGTCCACATAGGGTGCCGGTCGTTAGCGGTCAGGAGGAGATGCCGACACAGACTGTCACCCATTTAGAACTTCATCGTATTCACTGACGTCTACTCCCCACAGCCCACTCTTTAAACAGCCCTGTTCTGTTTTAAACAAAAATGTTAACTTCTCATTTAGTGTTGCTGAATTTGCAGTGTCCACAACAGTAGATTGTCTGCCTTCTTTGAACCCCCAGGAAGTGAAATCTCTTCAGTCTGATAGTCACTAAGTGACCAATTGCCCATGGCATTCAAGGTACTGTGAACACACACGCCACTCTGGCAACATGCACACACTGGAAGAGACCACTGTCCATCGGAAATGGCAGCCATTTGGTGTTGTCCACTGAGTAGTCCTGTTTTTTTGCCTGTAAGTTCTTGCTAACCTAGAAAATGGGGACCTTCAAAACAGGACAAAGCTCGGGCTAGGAGTTGACGTCCTCGGTTCCGATGTGAGCCCCGTGGCTGTGAACCACAGGATAGCCCATCTGCTTACCGAATACACACCCATGGTCTTTTTTGTCATGAGGTGTTTTGAGAGTGGGATGAGAATTGCCCAGGAAGTGATAAGGCTCTGGAAGTGTGGGTGAGAGTCCCGGATGAGCCAGCAGATGGTTAACTTAAAGCTGAAAATCCCAACTCAGTGTTAACCCTTCCGGCCTTGCTCCAAGGCAGCCAGGAAGCCCCTTCATTTATTCCCTTAGCCACGTGTGCTCCATCTCTGCTTCCTCTCTCCTTGTCACCTTGCCCTCCTTCGCCACCATTTTTTTTACTAGGAACATTGTAAGATGCTCAGATGTGGCCAGGCCCCTGCCGGGTACATGCATATGCATGAGGTAGAGCTCTTGCCCCTTGGAGATACTGATGTCACAACTCTGGGGAAATGGCTAAGTAACCATGACAACATGGCTCGATGTTGCATCCTGCTTGGGAGGGCTCTGAGATGGCCAGCCCTCCATGCAGGCAAGACAGGGACATTCCCTCAGCAAGGAGTGCTGAGTGTCCAGGTGATGGCAACCAGCCAGGAGTGACAGAGGGCCATCCACGCTTCCTTCCATCTGGCTCCCTGTGCCTGCTCTGGTGACTGGTGAGCAGCCCGTGATTTATCAGGCTGAGCATCCCACTCGGGAGCAATGAACGAATCTGAGAAGGCAAGGGAAGCTGGGAAATACAGCCGTCCGTCTTGAGGGTTGAGGTCAGAGATTCGATCTTTGTCAATTTCTTTCTCATCTTAACCAGGTGCCACTGACCCTAGGGTAGCTGTTCAGGGTGATTTTCATATTTTAAAGTCATTATCTTCATCCAGCAAATTCTGCAATGTGGGCAAAGATGGAAAAAGGACAAGTTCCAGCTTAAAAAGCAACCAACATATTGTTAGCTTTGGGATGTGAGTCTCTCTCAAATCACTGTCAATGATAATAATTTAGTCACAGTGTTACTTCCAAGGTGAATTTTCCCAGATAACCCCCATCACCACTGTATTTTCTAGATGTTTTTTAAAAAACCGTAAGTACATATTTAGAGCCCCACCATGGACTGCTAAGGTCTGGGAACTGTTTTATTCCATTTTCTCAGCCCCTCCCACTGCCCAAAAGTAATAATGTATGAGCACACAGCATGTGTACATTGCACCTGTCAATTTCAGAAACATTTCCACTATTAAAAAATAATAATTTAATGGGGACTCAGTGTATGTACGCTGCCCTATTGTTCAGGGCTATAATTTGAATAGCATTTAAAAAAAGGAACAAAGCCCCCTCACTAACAGGATGTGTGTGGAGAGCTTTATTCTACATGCCATGCTCAGACAATACTAGAGTGTGTGGAAGCAAAGAAAGCTGAGCATTCAGCAACAACAATAAATAATGAAATGAATGGGCGATTGCTTATGAAGCAGAGGATGTGGGGTGGACAACAGGCACATGGGAGGGAGGCTTTGCTTTGCGATACCCTGGAAGCATCAAAGCTCTGTCCTGATAATGTCACACTCTCACTCTGTATCCTAACCTGACTCCTTAGAGCCAATAGGCTCACAGTCACAGGAACTGGTAGTCCCAGGGGGTCCCCAGAACCCTCCAGGCAGAAAGCCCTAGTGAGAGGCTTCATGACCCTCTGTTTGTCCCCTTTACCTTCGCTGGTGTTGGTGTTCCTGTCTTTATCACCTGCCACATGGCCATCTGATCCCAGCAATTCATCAGCCACCCCAGACAGAGAGGCCCTGACTCCCGGCCACCTGCCAGGAGGGCACGTCAGAACAGTGGGTCAGTCCTACTAACTTGTAGAAAGAGAAACTTAAACTCCCAAGCATCGCTCACAAATGTAGCAGTCCTAGTTGCTAAGAGGGTAAATGTTACAAGGGGCCAATCAATCCGTTGCCAGACAAACGTAGTAGTACGGGATTGTGTTCCATGGTGTAATATCCTACCCCAGGAAAGAAGAAGAGAAAACAGCCCGGCTGTCCAGGACACTTTTGTTTCAAACCTGAGGCCACTGTAGCAGCTGTGTGTGAGCACTACACATTCAAGATTAACCAAATGGTAAGCTGAAGAGTCATCTATCACTTTGTCTCTTGGGAGACCTAAAAAAAAAAGAAGATGGTTTCCCTGATGCAGTATCCAGCCTCAATCACCCGCACACGGATTGCTAGCCTAGCTATGAGGCATTGTGACATGGGTTATCTCTTGACCCAAATCCCAAACTAGGGGAAATTCTGTCTGCTTTATATTTATCAGGTTTCTTAACTGCAAAACAAGTTAGTTCTCACTGTCTTTTGTACAGAGCTTCTGCATAGCTCACCGGAGGGTAGGAATGCAAAGATGTGAAGCTCACAAGAAACATTGTCTCAAACTACGCTTAAGTAGGGAGATGTTTCCACTGCCTCTGTCATGAGCATGGCCTCTAACCTGCAATGAGCGCTCATCTGCAAAAGAAATCAATTTAACAGCACTCACCCACATACTCCTGTACCCCAAATTCAAACATGTCTCCCAACCAGTCTCAGCAAGCTCTTCATGCCTGGTTACAAAAAAAAAAGGCTGCCTCTGCCCTGAACACAATCATGTCCCAATCCAGAGGGATAAGCAAGACGTACTGCAGGAGCGTCCTTCCCAAACGGACCAGAGTCCTTTCTTTCTAAACTCTCTTGATCTTCAAGGCAGTCCAGAAAAGACTCTGAAGTGGGGCTGAACCACCTCTTAGGGTAGAGACCCTTGAGAGTCCCCACAGACACCAAGCTCTCTTGCTAAGTCTACAAAAAAGAGCATGACCCATTAGTTAAATAGCTTAATTCCCCTCGGGCTGGTTACTTAAATTTGTTCACTACTCTTAGTTTTGCTCCTAGACAGGACATGGAGGAAAGTAAGCTGTGCCCTCCCCCTTCAGGCCTGTCCTGTTTTGTACTGCTTGCATCAGTGTCTTTGGAGTTCACCTCACAGAACACAAGCTGTACTCAAACTCTCTGCAAGCTCGCATAGCAGTGGCTCCTGATCTCCTGCTTTGAGCCCCAAGTGCTGAGGTGACAGGTATGGGCCACCACACCCAGCTCCAGCCAGTCCTAATCTACCACGGGAACACCCAGACCCATGGCAAAATCAGAACTGTAGTCTTAAGAAAATCCCCTTTCCATCCTGTTTTCTCAGGACTGTCTCCACAGCTGGCATATGGGAAGCACTCATGCATTCTTTACCCTCAAAGTTTTTACAAAAGCAAAACAAAACAAAAAACCCTAAATTTGCAAATGTCCATCTCTCCTTCACCAGTGACCAAAGCTCTTCTTGCATTCTTCAAAATTTTCTGTCCCATGTATTTCTCCCGAGTTCAGGAAGTGTGAAGTCCCCAAACAGGTCACGTTCAAGCCCCTCCCACAAGGCTGAGGATGGGGGAAGTGCCTCTATATTTTCCACTAGGGAGGCTGGAAACAAGCCTAGCATTAGCTCCTCCAAAAGGAATGTTCAAACCCCACTCAGTCTCTGTCCCTTATTCATATAGATACACGGCCACCGCATGGATGGGAATTTGAAGAGCCTTGTAACTAGGTCGAGGTTACCTCATTGCTGGGTCTTCCAACTCACACTGACATGTTTTCTTAGTGGATCCACCCAAACTGCTGTTTTATGTGGGAGAAAATGGCTATTTTTTCCCAGTGGCTAGCTACACCTTCCATGGGCCTTAAAACCTAGCATGTACTTTCTTCCCCCCTCCTGAAGGGTCTGTTGTTATAGGAATTGTTCTCTTACCACAAACAACAAAAGTCCAGGAAAAAAACATGAAAGAGCTTCTTTCAGACACTTGAAAGAAACAACAGAAAAATATGGAAAAATACAGAAGCAAGATGAGCCTCCAACTTGGGGTCTGTTTCCACGTGGCAGTTCAAAGAATGGGACAAAGACAGACCCCCAAATTCTTACTGAGTTCATGAAACATTGAACAGAGTTCAGGAAACCTCACAGCTATAATTTCCAGGGCTGAGGAAGCTATGCAGAGAGAGGTTTCTAGAAATCTGTGTAGGTGTTCACCCCTCCCTACTGGAAGTTTCTCTTGATCTCCTCATGTGTGGGTCACTTCTCCACGAGACAGCAATGAGCAGCTTCTAAGGAAGAGCGTTTGTTGTGACGCCACAACTGGAACAAACTCCAAAGTCCACACAGGGTGTAGAACTTGAGTTCTCAGAAGTCCTGCTACACCTTGGAAGTACAGAGAAATTAGACAACAGGGAGGCCAATGGTAATCTCTCACAGTCAGTTATGTGTTTCAAGTGAACAAGAGGAAAACAAGCTGAAGGTCCCCAATATACATAAATTACCATGTTTGATGTGATAGGAAATTAATTATCCTAACTTGATCACCATACATTATATTATAAACATGTACAAATTACAGTATTATACACTACAAATAAGTGCATATTATGTCAGTTAAAATATATAAATGAAAAATACCTTTAAGTATTTCTAAAATATAACTAACTTTGTCCAAAAATAACAATCATATAGTGACTTGCGATACGTATTAAAATAAAATGTATAATCATAGCTCAAATAATTAAAGGGGGAAAGCAAAATATGTTGTGGTCTGGTTTTCCCACTGTTGATGAAGAGCTTGAACGGAGCATGAAGAAGACGGTGGTAAAGATGGAAATAGTGTATTTTATCACGACCACTTACATATGAAACATACAGGTCTGACCAATAACCCAGTTATGTAGATAAAAGAGAATAACATAAGCCCAATTTGCAAAAGTTAAATAAAATAGAATGCATTTCAAGAACGACTGAGTGTTTTGCTGTGTGATTTGAACATACAATTGGCTTTCAGTATTCACAGTTTCCCATTTGTGGATTCAACCAACTTCAAATTGAAAATATTCAGAAAAAATAAATTGTGTCTACTGAGCCTGGGCAGTCTATTTCTCTTCTTGTCACCATTGCCTAAGTGGCGCACTGTAATCAGAGTCACCATAGCATTGATACTGTGTGGGGTATTGAAGGAACATTAAGATGGCTGAAGCATGAGAGAAGACCTGTGTGATAGTTTAAATGTAATTGACTCCCATAGTTTCATAGGGAGCCGCACTACTAGGAGGTGTGGTTTTGTTGAAGGAGGTGTGGCCTTGTTGGAGGAAGTACATCACTGTGGGGGTGGGCTTTGAGGTCTCTTTTGATCAAGCTTCCCTCAGTGTGACAGGGAGTCCCCTTCCTGTTGCCTTCTGGTCAAGATGTAGTCAGCACCTTGTCTGCCTGCACAACACCATGATGATGATAGACTGAACCTCTGAACTGTAAGCAGCCACCTCAGTTAAATGTTTTCCTTTATAGGAATTGCTGTGGTCATGGTGTCTCTTTATAGCAATAGAAACCCTAAGACAACATAGATAGGCTACATGCAAACACCAATCTACTTCATAGAAAGGATAAGCAGCTGCAGATTTGGGGTTCCTTGGAGGTAGTTCCCAGCCCAAACCTATTGCAGACACTATAATTTCATTGTCTTTCATGAAAAACTGTGATCTCTACTTAAGGGCCAGGCCTTCAGTACTAAACTTTGGATATACCAAATTCAGTCCAAACATATTTACAAAACACAGCTGATACAAATAAAAAATAAAAACATGGGGCTGTAGAGATGGCTCAGGGGAAGAAGTGCCTGAGTTTGGATCCCTAGCAACCATGTAAAAGCTGGATACAGTTCTGGGAGGCAGAGCTCCATGGGTAGATAGTCAGCCAAGCCAACAGGAGACACAGACTCAGTGAGAGTCCCTGTTCTTAAAAAGTAAGATGGGGAGCAACTGAGAAATACATCAAACCTCAACATCTGAATGTGTACAAATATCCACACATATGAACATGAAGCATGATCCTAATTAGTCTTAACAATAAAAACCTGGAGTCAGATATTGAGGTGAAAGATGAAAGAGGAGAGCAGCCAGACACCAGAGACTTCTTGCCTCTCCCAAATCTCAGACTGAATGTGGGTGATCTGTCTCTATGAATCCTCAGATTGAATGGGCCCAAGATCCTGTCTCCACTTGCCTTATATCCCTGTCTCCACCTCCCTAGTACTAGGATTAAAGGCTTGAGCCTCCCAAGTGCTGGGATTAAAGTGTGTGTCACCACTGCCTGACCTCTATGGTTAATTAGTGGCTAGCTCTGCCCTCTGGTCTCCAAGCAAGCTTTATTTGTCAGAACACAAACAAAATATCACACAACATTTCCCCCTTTTTGTCTAAACAAAAAGTGAAGGTTTTTTTTTTTTTTTTTTTTTTTTGGTTTTTCGAGACAGGGTTTCTCTGTGTAGCTTTGCGCCTTTTCCTGGAACTCACTTGGTAGCCCAGGCTGGCCTCGAACTCACAGAGATCCGCCTGCCTCTGCCTCCCGAGTGCTGGGATTAAAGGCGTGCGCCACCACCGCCCGGCAAAAGTGAAGGTTTTAACTAACATAAAAATACTATCTACAATAAGTGCAGTAACTATATACAGGTAATAATTACATTAACAATCTCTAGCCCATAGCATTTGACAAATTCAGAGAAAATACTCTATTATATATCCTATCTTAGTGAGTCCAAAGTGTTGTACCTAATTCACTTTCTGACCTAACTTGCATTAC
This sequence comes from Peromyscus maniculatus bairdii, assembly GCF_049852395.1. Lineage (NCBI taxonomy): Eukaryota > Metazoa > Chordata > Mammalia > Rodentia > Cricetidae > Peromyscus > Peromyscus maniculatus. The sequence goes on from NC_134870.1 coordinate 5,321,686, forward strand.
CAACCCCAAACTATCTTATGTCTCTCAACATTATACACTTTACATCTCTTTAGTTAGTTTCTTTTCCAAATTTGTTAAAAAGGAAAACTATAATTATAAAGTCTTCAACTCCATCAGAGACCTAAGAAGAATATAATAGTACCCGAGTAAACAGGAAGTATAGAGCAAACAACTTCCAAAGATAAGAAATGACAGAAACTGCTGGCTGCCTGGACAGTCACTCAAGGTTCCTCTGAAGTGTTGGGGCATCCATCTTCAGCCTACAGGCCTAAAATATCTGACAGGCTTTTCTATGAAGCAGAGTTCTTGAGGGACTGATCCACCTTGTCTTGGAAGTTTCAGCAGTCACTCTCTTTTGTGTCCTGCTTGTCCAATTTGGACAGCATACTGTCAGCAGTTGAGGTAAGGGCAGTTTCTTGCCCAGTGGCTAACTTTTGCCACAAAGAAATAAACTCCATATGGAGTTTCTTTGATGCCCATCATCTTCTCTGAAGTAGATTGGTGCTGCCAGGAGCTGACATATCTCACTGGCATAAAAAAAAAAAAAAGAACCTTGTGTTATTAAATCATCTTAAATGCCATATTCTCTAGGTCTCTGAAGTGTTTAAAGACCACTTGTCCACCTAAAATATATCTCTGTTTGACCTTGAAAATATACCTAACATGACTACAAGTTTAACTGTAATAGGTGACTTACTACTAACTTGCATTTCTTTATTATTCTAAATAGTTTATAATAATAACTTTCAAGGACTAGAAATTTACGTTGTTAGATAAGCTGTATAGGTACAATACCTTGAACAAGAGTAGAAACATATGCACAGTATGTTCTAACCAAAATAATCTTAAATTTGTGTCAATATATAAAAATTCAGCCGGGCGGTGGTGGCGCACGCCTTTAATCCCAGCACTTGGGAGGCAGAGCCAGGCGGATCTCTGTGAGTTCGAGGCCAGCCTGGTCTACCAAGTGAGCTCCAGGAAAGGCGCAAAGCTACACAGAGAAACCCTGTCTCGAAAAACCAAAAAAAAAAAAAAAATTCATATTGATGTAAAATATTTAAAACTAGTAGTTGTTTTTTGTTTAAAAGTAGATTCAATAATCTACCTTTTTATCCTATCATTTCTATAACTATACATATACATATATGTGTGTGTGGAGAGAGAGAGAGTAACAAAAATAACCTCAAGTTTCTATCAATATACAAAAATCCACGCCAATGTAAAATATTTAAAACTAGTAGCTGCTTTTTAAAAGTAGATTTAATAATCTATCTTTTTATCCTATTTCTATATTCTCTTTTTCTTTTTAGAAAGAGATCCCTAAAATCTAATTTCCTTTGTTCAACTTTTTTCCTGACCATTTCCAATAACAACTTGTTACCAACAACTCTAAAACAGTGGCAAATATCCATAACCCACTAAATGACCAAAAACTACCACTCCACCCCTTGGGAATGTGGACATCATGTTCTTAAAATTACTCTCTGCTGTCTGGGGGGAGGGATGGCATCTTTAGGAGTCCCTGAAAAAAGTTGGAATAACTGTCAAGTCCTGGGAGAGCGAGCTGTATCATTTGTTGTCCAGTCTCTGTGTAATGGGAAAGTGTAGGGCTTGTCTCAAGTCCTACCTAGAGTAATCTATGAGACTGGATCATCTCAACCAGCCACCTTGAAATTGTCCTGAGCAGTTTTATTTTGTTTGTGTTCTGACAAATAAGGCTTGCCTGGAAATCAAAGGGCTGAGCTAGCCACTAGTTAACTGTACAGACCAGGCAGTGGTGGCACATACCTTTAATCTCAGCACTTAGGAGGATCATGCCTTTGATCCCAGCTCTTGGGAGTCTCACACCTACAATCCCAGCACTAGGGAGGTGGACAGACAGGAATATAAGGCAGTGGAGACAGGATCTCGGACCCATTCCATCTGAGGATTCATAGAGACAGATCATCCACATTCGGTCTGAGACTTTGGAGAGGTAAGAAGTCTCTAGTGTCTGGCTGCTCTGCTTCTCTGATCTTTTCAGCTTTCACCTACAATATCTGACTCCAGGTTTTTATTGTTAAGACTAATTAGGATTGTGCTTCATCAACATATGAACTGTGAATGCACATGTACACACACACACACACATACACATACACATACACGCACACATGCACACACAGAGTGTGTATGATTCCTGATAGAGTAACATGCCAATTTATTACAATAACAAAAATATATGAGACCAGCCAGCCATACCTAGACACAGATTTTGTGTGCCTGTGTAGTGTGTGTGTGTGTGTGTGTGTGTGTGTGTGTGTGTGTGTGTGTGTGTGTATGCCTGTGAGGTGCAAGGCTTAAAGAGGAGGCTAAATTACTGACTGAGAAAAAGATTGGGGCCAGACAGGTGTCACACTTCTCTGCAAGCTGCACTGGTGTTACCTGAAATAGCAACTCGTATTTGTCCAGCACTCAGTAGATATTTGTAGAAAGACAGAGATGGAGCTGGGGGTACAGCACAGTAGGAGAGCACATACGTGCCAAGCATAAAGACCTGGGTTCCATCTTTAGTACTGCAAAAGTTAAGTAAAAGTGGAGGGAAGACAAGACGTTAGGAAGGAGATGGGTCACGTGGGAGAAGAGAGGGAAGGACCACCTGGAGAAATGTATGTACCTCTGATATTCCGTGCACATGGCAACAATGAGGTAACTCCATCTGGGGAGAGTAAAGGCATCCGATGCATGTGGTACTTAGAGAAAAGCCCTAAGTGCTGATGCTGAAAAGTGTCAGATGCATTCTCCCAGATGCCGGAAAAGATTCTCCTTACCTAACTAGTCAGAGTTGTGCCAAGAAACATCCATTTAGTCTCCCTCCTCAGCTAGCAGGCTCATCTGACAATTGTCCTGCAGATTGATGGATAATGTAATCAGGACAATGTATGTGCACAAATTGAGAGGTGTGGTTATTACAATACAATCTTAATGCACATCAGAGGCCATTCCGAAGGCAGAATATTCAATTTAGAAATCTATTGTCACCTAGATCCATCTGCCAATAAATCACTAGAGAGGTACATTTATATTGAGGGCAAAATACTTTGCCTTCTGGTTCCTCCAAAGAGCCTTGAAGATAAAGTGGTTTATCCCGAGAATCTTTGTTTAAATGCCACTAAAAGCCTTACCTAACATGAAGGTCAAGGGACAGAATGGTTGACTAAAGGAAACAGCCTCTATTCTGTACCTAGCAAGGTTTAAGAGAATCCCCGTGTCCTCCTCACAACCTCACTGGCTGTCTGAATGTACAAAACACAAGATCTAAATGTGGGATCACACATGGTGACTCAACACTCAGAATTTCTTACAGGAAGAGACTGTGGTTAGAGATTAACACAGTCGGTAAAGAGCCTGCTACGCAGCATGTAGGCCAGGTTCAGTCCCCAGAACCCATGTGGAAAAACAAAAATCAAAACCGAAGATCAGGTGTGGTGACACATGTTTGAAGTACCAGCACAAGGGAGGTGAAGATAGGCAGCTCCCTGGGCCATCATGGCTAGCCTGCCTCGACTAATCGGCAAGCTCCCAGCCAATGAAGAAACCTCGTCTTTATAAAGAGTGTGGACAGCTTCATAGCTCCAGGGGAACCACAAGCAAAGTTGTCCTCTGGCTGACACATGCATGCAAACACATGTGCATGCACACCTGCCTGCAAGCATCCAAGAACACACACACACACACTAAATACCCAAACAAAACTTGTTTTGTAAAATGATTGCCATATAACTAATCCCATGCAAGTTTCAAAACAGGACTTCCAATCCTCCACTGCTTCCATTATAGCTGATACACACATACATAAGTATCCTTAACATTACCTGCCCATTGTCTGTTGAAATGAATTTACTGAACTCTAGTCTCCCCCCCCTTCCTCCTCCCCTCTCCCTGTTATCCTCCCCACCCCTTCTTCCTGCTCCCATCCTGGGAGATATTATTTCTCTGTTCCTGTGCCCAGCAAGTTCTATCTCCATCAATTACTAAGAAATCTACACTTTCCTGGTGATATCTATCCAGTTCATTGCAGTAAATTCTTTCCCAGCATCTCCTGACACTGCGGAAAGCCTGGGGAAGAAGGGAGTCCTTCTGAAATGGGACAGCTCTTTATTTTTCATGTAACAAAAGGATAAGGCTTCTTATATCAAATTTTGGCTCAGGAGCCCCAAACATAAACTGGCAAGAGAAAGCTAAGTTCCCCTCGGAACAGTGTTAGCTGACGGGCACTTTGGGAGAGAAGAACCGAGTCCTACCCCAGCTCCCGCAGACTCATCTCAGCCTTGGCTGTCACTTGACACCATGGGTTCGACTTAATTGGATGGGACTTCTAAGACAATTTAAAATCTAAGCATTTAATACCAACCCGGATCGTTCCTCCTCTGCACACACTCACAAGGTTTCCTGGTTCATAAATAAAAAGTCAAATCAGATGTGAGGTCCATCCAAGTATTTTGTTTTTCTGATTGTTTTTTCATTTGTAAGGTCCTAGTTGTCTTCCAAAGAAAAGAATGAATGGAAATTATAGAGAAACAGATGTAAGGTTATCCAGGGGAAGCAATCTCCAACGATCGAAGCCATTCCCAGTTAGACAAACCTCCTCGGCACGGGAAAGGACCAGGCAAAAACTTGGGACCACAGAGGCTGGAGTTGCTTGCCCTCTGGAATCCCTCACTGAAGATGATGTGCTTCCAAAAGTAAGGAAGGATCCTGGGTTTGGGTTATAATAAGGTGCATTTTGGCAACAGCATATCTAGGAGATGTGCCACAAAGACCCAGGATGTGGGCTGGAGGGATGTTCTCTGGGCAAAGTGCTTACTGTGCCCACACAGGACCTAAATTCAGAGCCATGACCCTCATGTAAAAGCTGGGCATGGCTACACATGTCTACCCCCACTGCCAAGAGACAAGCCAGATATGCAGTGACCAGTCAATCTAAGTGAAATGATGAGAACCAGGTTCAGTGAGAGACCCTGTCTCAAAAGATAAGTTGAAAAAGCAATTGAGGAAGACACTGAGACATCAACTTCTGGCCTTTGCACATGTGCCTATGTGGGTAAGGGCACTCATTCACATACACATGCACACATTCGTACAAAACACAGACACACACATACATACATGCACACATGTGTACGAAACACACACATAGTGAGGGGTAGTAAAGGAAGGTATGTGACATCAACCACTGACCTCCACATGTACAGACAAACACACACACAAATAAAAAGAAGCCAAAAAGTACCAAAGGAAGGAAGAACACCCATGTTGAAGCTTGACCTGGGGTAAGACTTCTTCTTTGTCTTCTAGACCCAAAAAGATAAGAGATTCAGCCTGTACTGATAAGTGATTCGATCACTGTGACTTCATGTTTTAATAAAATACTCATTATGAAATTTTCCTCTCCTGAAGGTAACAGCTTATAACATTTGTTGTTTCTAGGACAGAAATGAAGCCCACACTGTGGTTTCCGCTACTGGGGAAGTCACCTCAACTCAAACTGAAATTTAAGCCTTTAAACAGTTTTCATCAAACAAACACCTGCTTGCTAACATCTGTCCAGTTCTGCCTGTGGGCATAGCTTATAGAGGACAAGGTTGTGTGTGAGGAACAAGGAGGGAAGCTGCCACTGGACTGAGGCCCTTGGGACCATATCCTATTATTATAGATCTCTGGTTCTCTGTCCATCTACTGGTACCCAGGTCTCCTTTCTGCCACAGCAGCCAGCTGAGCCTGGTATCATTCATTCACAAGTAATTCTCATTGACTACTACATACTTCACCCAAGGCATCATCCTCTCTTTCTTGGATGGGATCACTGCAAATTCTTCCACTGAGTTATTGCTGGCCCCATATTCCCTCTCCACAGCAGGAGCTCCAAGAAGCAAACTAGACAGAGTCTGATGCCCCATCATGCATGTCTGTTTTCCTGTCTATAGCCACTGTCTTAGTTCCTCTTCTGCATGTCATGATAAAATACCCAATATCCTAACATAGGCACTTTTGATTTACAGTTCAAAGTTAGAGTCCATGATGAAGACAAAATCATGGCAGCAGTAGCTTGGGCAGCTGGCCACACTGTACCCACAGTCTAAGAGCAGTGATCAATTTTCAGCTCCCTTTCTCCTGTTCATAACAGTCCGGGATGCTAGCCCAGGGAATGGTGCCACCCACAGTGGGCAAGTCTTACCATCTACATTAACCTAATCAAGATAATCCCCATGGCCATGCCTGGAGGCCAGTCTCCCAGGTGATTCTAGATCTCACCAGGATGACAACTGACATCAGCCGTCACACCCACCAAGAAGGAAAGCTCTGCCAAGTTAAGGCCTTTGTTTCCTTGGTCCTTCACTGTGCCAAGTGGCAACCACAGCAGTGGCAGCCATTGTATGCCCATTTAATCAGGATTTTCTCACTTGTATTTGGCAGGGAAGCATATGAATCAGATGATGTGCTGTGTCCCATGACCACAACCAAGAACATTAACTCAGAAGTATGGTACCTCATACATACTGACATAACTGATGATGCCTTCCTGACCGGACGGCTGGGGGTGTTCTGAAAGGTTTACAGTTATTAACTGCTTTGCCCAAGCACCATGAAGATTTTTGCCCCACTCACCTTGGCAGTCCCCAAGGAAAGCCCTCACAACAGCATTGCCTTTGGAAGCATCTCTGCAGCCCTACGCAACCACACGTCCAGCACTTGATGGGGGGGGGGGGTGTCACTGAACATGGTCAAGACTGTTTGTTCCTCTTTTAAAAGGTCTGTCATGCTTAAGCTGTAAGAATTAGAGAGCATGTACATGAGACACCAAGCGCGATGTCAAACCATGGCTCAGCGTCCTGTGTTGTTACTATTTACAAACTGTAACCACTGCTTCCCTCCTCTGCGCCAGAGCTTTGTTCTTTAGGAGCTGCGTCTTCTGTTGCTGATGATGTGTAGCTCTCTTTGTTGTTGGCTTTGTCCTGTTACTTAGTGACAAACACTAGTGTTTGTCTATGAGTCAGGACTCTGGGTACAGCCCTGGGCTGGTGTCCTCAGCCGCAGGCTATAATTAAGGCTTGGACAGGCGTGGAGTCTGAGCTGTGGGTCAGGGTCCCTCTCCAAGCTCATGTGGCTGCCCAAATCACTCCAGAATTCATCATGGCTTACACGTCTTCAAGGGCAGACACTAGACTGGGGCCGCTTTCACCTTTGACCTCTGCCTTTACTTTCAGAGGGCTCACCTAATCACAGCAAACCTACCCAGGGCAGCATCTCTGTTAGAAAGTGGACGTCATAAGGCGCATACTCACAGCGACGTCCTTCAATGGCTGCAGACCACAACCCAATCACAGCAATAACATCCCACCACTTGGACATCGTCAATTTTTAAGAAGCACATTACAGGTCCCACCCATACTCAAGGGCATCCACTGAGGATTGGCTTAACTGTCTGCCGGGCATAGACATCAGTGTGTCCGCGGACTCCAACCACAACCGGCCGACCTGTAGTTGTGCTGGAGTGCAGCTGATGAACACCATTGTTGCTGTGCCTTCCACTCAGCTGACAGCTCGGGAGAGGCAGACAGAGGGCCTGGCCCCGGCAGGGAGTCAGAGGAAGGGTGGCCGAAGAAATCAAAGCCCATTAAGGGTGACTTTGGAATTTAGCCTTTCTCACCTACCGAGAGGTGCTGCGACAATGTCACTGCCTAATTAGTCAAGATCAACTGGTCAATGGTCATTGCCCTCCCCGGGATGACTCTGTGCAGACCCTTGGAGGAGTAACCGGCTGGGAAAGGAATGTGTGCAAACACTTGTGCACGAACACAGCCAAGCAGTCCAGATGTCCTTTGCTGACATTCAGAGATTCAGAGCTAGTTTCCTTGGGGTGGATTTCTGGGTGCTAAGGAGTGTGGGGGCCACAACAGACTTCTCTGACTGGAAGGAGAGAAGGCAGCTTCCCTCGTGAGTGGTCCCGGCAGTGGCAGCTGCTTCTGAGCTAATGAGGTCATCTCCTACTTAGGCCACGGAGAGGAGGCCTCCTGGGCAAATTACAGACTGTGGGCTCAACAGCTGTGCCTGGGATTCCAGGCAAACAGCTGAAGTCTGAGGGCCACCCCTCCCTGAATCGGGCATGGCCTCTGGGGGCCCTGTTCTCTCTGCCTGCCACAGGAGCCTGTGTGAGAATGTGTCTGAACGAGGCTCCCTCCAAACACTCGGAGTGCACACCTCCGCCCCCAGGAGCACACCACCACCCTGCCTCAGACCAGCTGGAACCAGTGGGATTGAAACCACACTCTGGTGGGGTACCGAGGATAGCCAGGCTTCTCCACTGGACAGAAACACAGCTGCTGACCTGGGCGCCTGGCCATTTGCTTCAGCAATTGGATGTAACTCTTTTAAAAAAGCGTTTACTCATTCCACATCGCCTCTCTTTCCTATTTTATTACTATTATTTTTTATTTAATGTTTTCTCTTTGACTTACAGTTTTGTCTGGTTCATCTGGTTATCACATTGGATCCCTCCCACTGCCTCTGTGACTTTGTCCACATTGCCCTGTGTCCCACTGCCGTTTCCCTTCCAGTTCTCCACTTTTGATTGTGTGTGTGTGTGTGTGAAGAGGGGGGGGGAAGGGAGGGAGAGAGGGAAAGAGAGAGAATCAGTCAGGTGAGTACAGGTTCCTGCAGAGGCCAGAAGAGGGCATCAGAAATCACGAAGCTGGAGGTACAGACACACAGATGTGAGCTACTCAGTACATGGGTGCTGGAAACTGAACTCAAGTCCTCTGAAAGAGAAGAGTGTGCTCTTAATCCTGAGTCATCTTGGCAGCCCCCTGGCTGGTTGTTTGCCTGGCTGGTCAGCTCCTTGGTTGGGATGTTGTTGTTGTTGTTGTTGTTTGTTTGCTTGCTTTCCTGCTGAGGGCAGGAGGCCCAGACAGTTATTTCTAAGCCTTTGCCATGCAGATCATGCAACCACTGGCTGAAGGTCCTTTGAATGCCCTTGAAAGAACAGTTTGTTAAAGTCAATAAACCGATCAGATGTAAGAATCAGCCCTTGTTGGGTGACAATTCCCTCAGAAGTGAACACACTTTTGTTGAATGGAGAGTATGGAGCTAGGGGGTGCTCAGTTGGTGAAGAGTTTCTGCACAAGCGTGAGAAGCTGACTTTGTTTCCCAGAGGGCAGCATGGTGCTGCAGGCTCAGTATTGTAGCACTGGACAGGCAGACAACAGAGAATCCCTGCAGTTCACTGCCCAGCCAGCCCTGAGCCTACCCACGCAGCACGACCCTGTGAATGACCGTCTTCAAAATGAGCCAGGGTTGGGGAGATAACCCACGGTAAGAGCTCTGCTTTGCAATCAGGGGGATCTCTGTTCAAATTTCCAAACCACACCTAAGAAGCTGTGTGCCATCCTCACACCTATAACCAGTGCCGTGTAGCAAGGAGACGGGAGGATCACAGGACATAGCCTCCTCCTCTAGTCTCTGCAAATGTTCAAAAACATGCACACCCAACACACACATGCATACAAGCCACACACCGCTGCCCCTCCCCCGTCTCTCTCAGTAGACAGCATCACGGGAAGAGCACCTGAGGTTGCTCTCTGGTCTCCACATGCACAAACACACATATGTGCACCTGCATACACACCTGGGGAGCTGCACTTGGTACCAGCAAGATCAGATAATACAGTCTTTACAAAAGCATGTTGGATAGAAATGAAATCCTTCACAGCAAATATGTCTCTCCTTGGTAATGACAGGTGCCACTGTAGCATTGTGACCTGCAGGTGACTTCATTAGCAGGCACACGTGACCATTAATGCATTGAGGAAATGAGAACCCCTTGTGTGGTTTCCACAGTGGTTCGTATCTCTTCTCCTGCTTGTTGAACTGTGGAAGATTATGGTTTTATGCCAGGTTGCTCCTACTCCTTAAACATCCTCCAAAAATATGTTTTTTCCTGCATCCTAACAGAAACACTTAAGGAACCTTAGTGATGACTGTAAATCTGAACACTTCAGCCATTCTGTCAATGTTTGTGAAAATATACAATCCTGCCCCAGCTCCAGCCACACAGCCACATGCAGAAGCATCACCCCAAGCAGGAGCTTCCGATTCATTGCAACCCAACTTATTACATGCTTGAACAGCCACTGCAACAAGAAAAAGCTGGGCAAGACTTTGCAGGCCAGGGTGTAAGGAGAACAACACAGAGAAGATATCCTTGTTGCCTCTGCTGAGGGAGCTGGGGAGGTGGGCTGCTTCTCCTCCTGCTCCTTGGGAAGTTGCTGCTGACAAAGACCAGTCTGGACCAGTGCCGGGTTCTTAATCAGGCATCTGGACCTCTTGGTCAAATAAGTACCAACTCAACCAGAACTCAGAAACACTCCTAAGATTCAGACCAGGAATCCATGCATGCCTTCCATGGACCCAGGAAAGAGAAGTGTTGGAGACAGTCTCTCTTCTCCCTTCCCTTCTTTCCTCCCTCCCTCCCCTTCTTCACTCCGCCTTTGCCTGATTTTTTGAGGTAGGGCTAACCTGGGACACAAGACCCTTGTACTTCAGCCCTCCCACTGCTGGGATTACGACTGGGTGACACCACACCTGACACAAAGCTATCTCTCTTCATCGCTAATTTAATTAAATTAGCTGCACTCTGTCTCCTGGGTGCTGTGCTCACTCCACTGAGGTTGACTAAAACGAATCTACATGGATCTGTAGCTGTTTCTCTCTCATTAGGGCCGAGGGTGTCTCAGCAAAGGCCTCTTCCATTTGTCCAAAGGCTTGTTTCTTCACATGCTGTGGTGAGGAGATGGGAAGAGGAGGCAGTGGATGCAGCTGGGGAGAGGTGGAGGGTAGAGGAGATACCCCATGTTGTAAAGGATGCTTTTTGTGCGCTGTCAGTCCAGGACTTTCGATTTCTGCCCTTTTAGGTGAAAAAGAAAACTCTAATTCTTCTCTTGCCCTGCTGTATAGAGGCCCGAAGCATTTTCATGTTCCTAGCAATGAACCGGTTAAACCATTAATAAAAGTCAATGTTTGCAGTGTTCCATATGCCAATATCTGCAAGGCCGTCTCCTTTCTTGGAGACAGAATAAGCCAAAGCAAATTCGATGAACAGGGCTGAAGGCTGCTCCTCCATCATCTGGACTTTAGCAACTGGTCATTCCAGGCTTGCCTTTGTGAAAACCCAGCTCTGAGCAGTCATCTGCTGCAGCTGAAGTTTTCCTCTGCCCCAGCCTGCCGGTAGTCGGGACAAATCTCCCCCACTTGCATGCCCCAAGTAAACACACGGAGACTTATATTACTTATAAACTGTATGGCCGTGGCAGGCTGCTTGCTATCTGTTCTTATATCTTAAATTAACCCATTTCTATAAATCTATACCTTGCCACGTGGTTCATGGCTTACCGGTATCTTATATCATGCTTCTCCTCGCTGTGGCTGGCAGCATCTTTTGCCTCAGTCTTCCACCTCCCAGAATCCTCCTTTCTTCTTTTCCTGCCTACACTACACTTCCTGCCTGGCTACTGGCCAATCAGCATTTTATTTATCAATCAATCAGAGCAACACATTCACAGCATCCCCAGCAATCTGCATTGTCAAATTTACAGGTTTTGGAATCACCTTGGGGGACACACTGCTGTGGGTATCCAAGAGGGTGTCTCCAGAGGGGATCAACTGAGGAGAGAAAACCCACCCCGAATGGCAAGTGCCACCACCCTCCCAAAGGCTGAGGCTCTGGAATGAACAAAAAAGAGAGAAAGGGAGTTGACCAGCAGTCATCTCGCTCTGCTCCCTTACTGCACATGCAACCTGACCAGTCACCCCACGCCTCCCTGTCCCTTACTGTACATGCAACCTGACCAGTCACCCCACGCCTCCCTGTCCCTTACTGTACATGCAACCTGACCAGTCACCCCACGCCTCCCTGTCCCTTACTGTACATGCAACCTGACCAGTCACCCCACGCCTCCCTGTCCCTTACTGCACATGCAACCTGACCAGTCACCCCATGCCTCCCTGTCCCTTACTGCACATGCAACCTGACCAGTCACCCCACGCCTCCCTGCCACACTTCCCGCCATGGTGGACACTGGACCCTCTCTGGCCAGGATCAAAACAGTCCTCTTCACTTAAGTTGTTGTCATTAGATACTTTATTACAATGGTGAGAAAAGCAAAGACCACAGCAGCATTCACACCAGAGCTGGGCAGGTGGCACCAACTCTAATGTCTTAGTTTCACAGATACAAAGACGTTTATCTCACTAAAGTAGCTATTTGCAAAGAATAATGTGAGCATGGGTCCAGAATTATAAAAATCTAAGCCCTAAAGCAAAAAGTCCTTGCTGTAAAGCTTGGTCATGTTGTTTGAGGCATATTGTTATTTTCATCCAAAATTGTCCCTAAGTTGTAAATTCAAGAGAGAGAGAGAGAGAGAGAGAGAGAGAGAGAGAGAGAGAGAGAGAGAGAGAGAATGAAAGAATAAGAAAAAGAGGGAGGGAGGGAGGGAGGGAGGGAGGGAGGGAGGGAGGGAGGGAGGAGGGAGAGAGGGAGGAAAGAAGGACGGAAGGAAGGAAGGAAGGAAGGAAGGAAGGAAGGAAGGAAGGAAGGAAGGAAGGAAGGAAGGAAGGAAGGAAGGAAGGAAGGAAGGAAGCAGCTCTCCAGTGCACTGAGGCACTGCACTCTGTACGCGTCATCACGTGAGGCCTCCACAGCGGGTCAATAGAAAGTGTGGTGTGAGCCAATTGTGCAATTTTACATTCTCTAACAGCACATCAAGACAGAGAAAGAGAAACTGCTAAAATTGATTTTAATAATATGTGCTATTTAATCTAATCTGTCTAAAATAGCATCGTTTTAACAAGTAATCAATATAAAACATGGCTAATGAGGGTCTTTTTTTTGCATTCTGCATTCTTGTGTGGAGTCTTAGGAAGCTGCTGTGTATTTTATACTTCCAGTATGTCTTGGTTGGAGCGAACCACGTCTCAGGTGCTCAGCACACGGACAGCACAGTCCCGGATGAAGGGCAGCCCCACAACTGTCACGACAAGCAGATTCTCAGTTATGATGATGTTGTATTAACAGTAGAAGTAGCCCTGAGTGATGGTCCATCCTGACCTATTTTTCCAGTCCCTGCTGCATTATTTTCTGGCTGTGATTCCATGTCAAAATCACTTACCATCTCTGAACTTTAATCTCTTCATGCTAGAGGCAAGGCTATCAGTCCTTGTATTTCGTAGGATCATTGTAGTGTATGAAACAGATACATACACTAGTCAGCACACAGTAGGAACCTAGCAACGGGAAGTTAGGATTGTGTCAGTCATGGTGGGTATGTGTATAACAATAAATTGAGACATGTTAAGGCAGCTCAAACCTAGAGAAAATATCCCTTTTGTTTTCAGTTTCATGTAGAGTAATCCAAGCAGTATCTTGGGACTGTTGCTAACTCTTGGTTTTGTTGTTAAAACATTCAACCTAGGGGGATAGAGAGCTGACTCCATGGTTAAGGGAGTTGCTCCTACATGGTTAATTTGTTGCTCTTACAGAGAACCCAAGTTCAATACCCGGCCACAATCACTGATGACTCCAGTTGCATGGGGTCCAGCACACTCTCCTGGCCTCTGCAGGTGCCTGCACATATCTGACATGCGCTCACACAGACACACATATATACACACAAATATATTTTAAAATTTACTCCAATCAGGTCATGTTTATAGAGATATGCCACCACCCCTACATACACCATGATTCTTTTTCTTTTTCTTCTTTTTATAAATAAATCTCTTGGATGTTGGGATTCTTTATTTTTTAGTGTGTTTTTTCTAAAATTTGTTATTTGTAATTTTGTGTTTATGTGTGCTTGTCTGAGTGTATGTATATGGACTACAGTGCTGGCAGAGAGAGGCCAGGAGAGGGCATCAGATTCCCTGGGACCAGAGTTTAAGCAGTTGTGAGCCCCTTGATGTGGGTGCTAGGAATCAAACCTAGGTCCTCTTCAAGAGCAACAGGTATTTGTAACCACTGGGCATCTCTCTGCTCCCAGACAACACTCCTTCCCATTTTTAAACACTTAAGGAAAAGAAACAATAAAATGATTGTCTCAGTTACTATTCTATTGCTTTGAGGCAACACTGTGACCTAGGCCACTCTTATAATAGAAATCATTTATTTGGGGACTTGTTTACAATTGAGGGTTAGTCCATGGTGGCAGGCAGGCAGGCAGGCATGGTGCTGAGTAGTAGCTGAGAGCTTTACATCCTGATCGACAGGCAGCAAACAGAGAGACACTGGGCCTGGTCTGTGCTTTAGAAACCTCAAAACCTCCCCAGGGATACACCTCCAACAAGGCCAACCTCCTAATCCTTCTCAATCAGTTTCATATCCTGATGACTAAGAATTCAAATACATGAGCCTATGGGGGCCATTCTCATTCCAACCACCACACGTGGTATTATTTGTAAGTGGTGGGAGCTGAGCTTGCAGCACAAATGGTAGACTGCTTACTTAGCATGCTCAAAGCCCTGGGTCTGGGTCCAGCCCAGAAAAATAACCAAAGAGCAAGAACCTGGATCTGACATTGCTTCACATATATTTCTTTTATCTATTTAAAACAGTACATCATACAATATATTTTCATCATATTCTTTCTCATCTCTCTGTTCCTCTCAGATCCGACCTATTCAAATTCATGTCCTCTCTCTCTCTCTCTCTCTCTCTCTCTCTCTCTCTCTCTCTCTCGTAAAAAAGCAAATTAAGAAAGGAAAAAATTAAAACAAATTAAAAACAAAATACAATCAGAGAAGAAATACTCAAAACAAAACATACAAAAATAAGCATGTTGTCCAACTACTCCTGGGCACTGGGTCTGCATAAAGTGTGGTTGATATACCCAGTGACACATCATTAGAGAAAACTGATTTTCTCTTTTCCGGCTTGTATTAATTGCAAATCGCTTCTCGGTTGGGGGTGGGAGTTTGTGTCTCCTTTTCCTTCTCTGTGCTGGGATTTTGTCTGGTTTGAGCTTGTGCAGGTCCTGTATGTGCTGTCAGAGTCTCTATGAATTCATGTATGTGTCAGTCTTGTTGTGTCCAGACGACACTATTTCCTCGAGTTATTCATCACCTATGACTTTAACGATCTTTCCACTTCCTCTTTCACATAGATCCCTGAGGCTTGAGAAGAGGGATTTGATAAAGAGATGCCATTTACGACTGAGTGCTCCAAACTCTCTCACTTTCTACATGTTGTCTAGTTGTGGGTCTCTGTGTTAATTATTGTGTACTGATTCTCCAATGAGGGTTGAGAGATGTTCTGATGGATGGGTATTGATTACATTATTAGGAGTCATTTTATTGCTATGTTCCTTTACCAGAATGATAGAAGGTTTTTGCCCCCTAGGACTCCTGGCCTAGCTTGTCTCAGGGTCTTGGCCATGTTAGCGAATCAAACATGAGTTCCATCTCATGGAGTGGCCCTTAAAACCATTCAAAACACGACTAGTTACTCCCATAACATTTGTAGCACTATTTCACTAGAATATCTTGCAGACAGGTTGATTTCTCCATGTTCAATAATGTAAATAAACTCTGTGTCTTCAGCAATAGAGCAGTACCACCAGGTTATGGAGAATAACCAAAAGCCTTAGCAATAATAGCCTGTGATGTTCCCAAGAGTGGGGGAGAAGAAAGTGTCCTACTTAGTTTTTTTTTTTTTTTTTTTTTTTTTTTTAGGGAGGGAACATTTATGAAATCTGAAGACCTGCATCCCAGGTAAGAGACATATGATGAATGAATGCTTGAATAAATAAATAAATAAATGAATGAATGAATAAATAAATAAATAAATCTCCAAGTGAAATATAGCAAAAGTCCATAGGCAGAGGGGTCCCCAGTAAAAGATGCTTATGGAGCACCTTATATCCCTAGAGGAGTCTCACCTACCAATGGTTTTTAATAAGCCTGTGTTGTAATTTTCTTCTAACATCCTCAGACCTTCAGTAGAAATTATAAATGTAATATGATAGTCTCCGAAATGATGATGGAAAGTTAAATATTGGAGCCATTCCTAATACAAGGGAATGCAATGAGTGAGCAGTAGCCTTGGGAAGGGACTGAAGCCTCACAGACAGGAAGCCACCTGCATGGGACATCAACAAGGACTTAGACTGGAGCAGCCAGTGACAGAGCACAGGACCAACCAGCTAGCTGAGGGCACACATCAGCAATGACAGGGTAAAGAACGCAATAGCATCTCTAGGGAGTTCCAAGAACAGAAGAGGGCATTTGCTCATCAAAGGAGCTAAGCCAGTTTCCATTGTAATGTTTCCATTGAAAAGAACTGTGGCCACATTTCATATCTCGCTCTGTAGGAGGTCTAGGCATCATTGGGGAGAAATGTGACCCTCACTAGCCATTTTCACAGCTGTAAATCCTTGGACAAATGACCCAACTCACAATCTTTTTTTTTTGTTGTTGTTGTTGTGTTTTGTGTTTTGTTTTGTTTGAGACAGGGTTTCTCTCTGTAGCTTTGTACCTTTCCTAGAACTCACTTTGTAGACCAGGCTGGCCTCAAACTCATGGAGATCTGCCTGCATCTGCCTCCCAAGTGCTGGGATTAGAGGTGTGTGCCACCATCGCCCATCGCCAATTCACTATCTTGCGTGCTTATGCCCAAAAGAAAGGAAGTGAGCAAGACAATTTTGTTTCCTTCCAATGATGGGATCCCTTCCATCCCAACTGTGTACCAGCTGTGGAATATGTGTGATTGGCAGGTGCTGGAATGGACCATAACCTGGTCACTTTATGTCTAGACAGCTGTTCAGCACCCTGACTCTGTACTCGAGGCATAAGAATCTTCTTGAGCCAATTCAAGTAAAAATAAGTTACACAGATTAAAAAAAAAACCTGGGAAAAACCATGAATAAAAAATGAATGGCAACTGGGCCAGTCTCACTTAATTTTATTAAAGCATTAATGTCTCAACCTTAATAGCTGGAGAGGTGGTTCAAGCAGTTAAGAGCACTCCAGTTAAGACTGGAGTTTGGCTCCAAGCACCCATGTCAGGCAGCTGACAACCAACTGTAACTTCAGCTCCAGGGGATCTGGTACCCTCTTCTGGCCACTGAGGATACCCACAGTCATGTACACATACCACCCTCCACGTATATACACATAATTAGAAGCAAAATAAACCAGGGTCTAGAGAGATTGCTCAGCAGTTAAGAACACTTGTGGCTCTTGCAGAGGAACCAAATTCTATTCCAAGCCCCCATGCTGGGTGGCTCACAGCTGGATCTGATGCCTCTGGCCTCTGCAAGCACCTGTACACATATGCATATACTGACAATCAGATACAAAAACACATATATAATTTAAATAATAACAAATTAAATGTTTAATATTTAAAATATATTTCGTCTTACTATGTTTAATTTTAATTTTTTGTTTTTGTTGCTACTGTTTGTTGGTTGTTTGCTTGCTCATTTGTTGAATTTATGAAGACACAATCTCTTAGGATTGAGGGATGACTCCAGCACTGAAACAGAGGACCACAACTGAAAAGACACAGTCTGTCCTTATGGCCTGGGCTAGCCTCAAACTTGCTACAATCCACGGCTGACTTGAGTTCACAGTCCTCCTCCCTCTGCCTTCTAGGGGCTGGGTGACAGGCATTGCCACATGTTGGGCTTTATTATGCCCAGTTTCAGAACTAATTCATATCTGTAGTGATAGGAAGATACACATGACGGATGCTTGGTCAACTAAGTTGAGCACATGACTGAAGAGCACACTCAGACAAATCCCATTGACTTGATTTTTTTAAATTATTTTACAGTTTTCACATTGTAAACATATTCACCCAATTCTGGCTGCTCTGGTGTGCAGAAAGGAAGCTTATTCTTCTTGTAAAATGAAACCTGACCATACCAATGCTGCAGAAAAGAGGTGTGCAGACATCTCTGAAGGTCAGAACATGTCTACAGAGAACCCTTAAACGAAACTGGTTTCTAAAAGAGAACTGTCAAAAGAAATCATTAGAATGGCTATCAGGATCGGGGGAAAGGTTAATGTGCCAGTGTAATGAGGGAGGCTGTGGCCTGTGGTGGGATGGGCTGCAACACAATCAGAACACTCGTAACAAATGGTTCCTCAGCGATGTCTGAATGAGGAACAAATGATAGCGGGCTACCTTGAGAAGACGGGGCAAGTTACCAGTGGGGCAGAAGGGTGAGGCTACTAAATTTCATGTTGCTTTTTCTCCTGCATGAAAAGACATAATATCCGATGTGGAAAGGACACAGTTATCTTCTCTCAAGGCTCCCAAAGGAGCCTAAGAGTGTTGTGAAAAACAACACAGTTTTCTGGTTCCTGAGAGGTCTCTCCAGTATACTCAAGGAATCTGTGGTCCTTATTGCTCAGTCATCTTTAAGGGATATTGAAATATGGAGAAACAGCACTAGAGATATGGTTTGGCGGTTAAAGGTGCTTGGTGCAAAATCATGAGGACCAGAGTCCTGATGCCAGCACCCATGTGACAAGCCAAGCATGCTGCAAACCCTGTCACTTCAGAGGATCTGAGTGCACAGTGACGTGCACACATATACTTCCACACACATAGAGTTAAACAGGAGCTATCACAGTGGAAAAGCACTTGCTGCACAAGCTTGAAGAGGGGAGTTTGTATTCCCAGAGCCCACCTAGAAGCTAGGTACCACAGCATGCACATGTAACCCCAGCATTTGGGGACATAAATGGGGAATCCCCGGGGTTCACTGGCCATACACACACACACACACACACACACACACACACACACACACACACACAAGCTAGAAGGCTGATGATTACATTGTTTTTCCAAATGGTAGATCAAAAAGCAGAATTACTAAGTTGTTGAGGGATATTTGTATACTGTATGAAGGTGTATTGTTGTGATGGGTGTAAGAAAAAGGTGAATGGCCAATAGCTAGGCAGGAGGAATAGGCAGGATTTCTGGGGAAGGAAAGGAAGAGGAGGAGGAATCAAGGTCAAGGGAGACACCAGGAGACATGGAGAGGAAACAGGAGGCACAAGAAAGAAGAGAGGTAATGCCATGTGATAGACTGTAGATTAATATAGATGGGTTAATTTAAGTTATAACAGCTAGTTAGGAACAAGCCTAAGCTATAGGCTGAGCTTTCATAACTAATAAGTATCTGTGTCATTATTTGGGAGCTGGATGGTGGGACAGAGAAAGACTTATTACACTAAATAGTAAATGATTGCTCAGAAATTGGAGTCTGAGTCAATAAACCTATAGTTTGTAAACTCTGAATTGAAAATATGATTGTTTTGCCATAAACCAACAGGGGATCCCCATAAATGTATTATTAGCCTAAATTTAACATTACTAATAGAGGTGGATGGACACTAACTTATGAATATGTTTGAAACACAACATCTCTTAAATTTGTTGAGCCATACACTACAAATGCCCTAATCTTCCCCTATATAAGAAAATATAGAGGAAAAAAGATAGAAGGTAGGTTAATTTCTTTACAATTTAAACAAGCATAACATCAAAAATGTTAACTGAAAATATATTGTTTCACTTGACAATTTTATTAATAACCAAGGTTAATCATACCACAAGGACACATGCTCAACTATGTTCATAGCAACATTATTTGTAATAGCCAGAACATGGAAACTACCTAGATGCCCTTCAACTGAAGAATGGATAAATAAAATGTGGTACATATACACAATTATTATTCAGCAGAGAAAAGCAATGACATCATGAGGTTTGCAGGCAAATGGATGGATAGAAAATATCGTCCTGAGTGAGGTAACCCAGACTGAGAAAGACAAACATGGTATGTACTCACTCATAAGTGGATACTAGATGTAAAGCAAAGGATAACCAGACTGCAACTCACAACTCCAGGGAGGCTACCTAGTTAAGAAGACCCTAAGAAAGACACAGGGATTGCCCAACAACAGAGAAATGGATGAGATCTACATGAGCAAACTGGGAGTGAGGGGGGTAATGGAGGGCAAGGGTCAGGGGAAAGAGAGCTTAGGGGAGCAGAAGATCCCAGCTGGATCAAGAACAGAGAGGGAGAACAAGGCAAAGGAGACCATGATAAATGAAGACCCCCATGGGAATAGGAAGAAGCAGAGTGCTAGAGAGGTCCCCAGAAATCCACAAAGATACCTCCACTATAGACTACTGACAACGGTCGAGAGAGTGCCTGAGCTGACCTGCTCTGGTGATCAGATGGCCGAACACCCTAACTGTCATGATAGAACTCTCATCCAGTGACTGGTGGAAGCAGATGCAGAGGTCCACAGCTGAGCCCCAGGTGGAGCTCCAGGAGTCCAATAGGTGAGAGAGAGGAGGGATTATATGGGCAAGAGATATCGAGACCATGATTGAAAAGACCACAGGGACAAATAGCCAAACTAGAGGAAACACATGAACTGTGAACCAATAGTTAAGGAGCCCCCATGGAACTGGACCGGGCCCTCTGGATAAGTGAAACAATTGATGAGCTTGAACTGTTTAGGAGGCCCCCAGGCAGTGGGACCGGGACCTGTTTGGTGCATGAACCAGCTTTTTGGAACCTAGGGCTTATGCTGAGACACTTTGCTCAGCCTTGGTGTAGAGAGAAGGGGACTGGACCTGCCTCAACTGAATGTACCAGGCTGGGCTGAATCCCCAGGGAAGACCTTGCCTTGGAGGAGGTGGGAATCGGGGGGTCGATTGGGGAGGGAGAACTGGGGGGTGGGAGGAGGGAGGACAGGGAAATCCGTGGCTGATATGTAAAATTAAATTAATTATAAAATAAAAATATGTATTAAAAAAGACAGAAAGCATATTTACTTATTCAATTTAAGAAAGAAATAAAACTGGGAAAGTTTAAACCCACATTGTTCTCAGTGTTCTTGATTCCAATAGACAGGAGCCCTGCTTGTGTTAACTTCTGGAAACAAATTTTTGATTTGCCAATCACTGTTGGAGCCAGTTGCTCACATAATGTGACCAAGAATCACACCCTTTTTATACATCTTGGACAAGTCTTTCTCCCTACTTGCTCTATGTGTTTATTCAGTTTGGAATGTTTCTCCCAAGGGGAGTCAAATAAGGCTTTTAGCATCTCGGGGCTTCTTTTCTCCAAGCTCAACAGTCACAATGGAGGGAATGTTCCTTTGCTCAAGAGTGCTAATCAAAGTCTTAGGTGTGAGTCAAACTGGCCCATGTGATATCACATGCTCTTCGCTAAACCAGCCATGGTGACTTAATATTTCCCCAGGCTGGTAAGTATGTGTCCTCACAGAGCCCAAGGACTAAGTGGTGAGAAGAATTCATTCTTCAAAGGGATTTTGTGCAGCAAAAATACAGCAAACAATTACCCCAAAATAATGGGCTAAACTGATCATTTTTTTTAAAAGGACTAAATAATAAAAGTCCTAAATTTGATTTAAAACAATGAATTTCATAAATTAAAGATGAGGATAGACCTCATTTGTCAAGAAGCAGTTCATCTGAAAAAGATTTAGGGTTGTTTTAGACAATAACCTCGTTATGAACCAACAATGTGCTACAGAATTGGGAAGAACTAATTCAATTTTAGGTTGCCTTAATGGGAAAAATCATAGCCCAATTATGGGATGTTACAGTCTCACTGTTTTCTTCATAGGTCAGACCACAGCTGAGTGTTACATTCTGGAAGAACATTCATAAGGTTTGGAATTTTCCGAAGGTGTCCATGTAGAACAAAGGATGAAAAATCAACTTTGAGGAAGACTTGAAGATGGAGATATCCATCCTGGAATCGTGGTCACCAAATAGGGGTGGTCCAGTATCTGAACAGTAGTCACGTGGATACATGAGTGACTCCATCTGTGATGCTGCAGTGGACAGATCTATGGCCTGCAGTGAAATTAAGGGGAAAGAGATCTGGGGTGGTTTAACAAGTTACACTGTCTAGAAAAATAATTGGCTCCCTTGGGATGAGGTAAGCTTCTCACAAATGTAATTGCCAGGAATGCCGTAGGAGTGTGCTGGTCACTAGTCAACCCCTAAGACCTCTCTCCCGACTCTTCAAACTATGATCCAATGACTTCAAGCTATCTGCTCACCTCTCTGTTGTGGGCAAATTAACAGAAAATACCCTCTGTACTCATAATTTGCGCACAGCTCATCAAATACCTGATAGAAGCAACTTAGAGGGAGGTGCTCCTTGGTTTGGGTCATAGTTTTTGAGATGTTAGTCCATGGTCCTCTGCCCTGTGATTCCACACTTATGCTGAGGTAGAGCATCGTGGTGGGGGAACTGTGTGGAGAAAGAATGTATTCACTTTCTGATAGATAGGAAACAGAAAGTGAAGGTAACAAGTGTGGCCAGGCAGCCCCCAGAACCTATTTCCTCCAATGAAACCCCACTCCTAAAGGTTCCAGGGGCTTCCAAAAGAAGTGTCACCAGCCGAGGATCAAACACTCAGTACACAAGGGTGATGAGGTGTGTTTCCACAACACGTGTCTTTGGTCAATCTTCACTGTATGGAAACGAACCAGACCCTCTATGACCACCATGTGAACACAACTAAAGGAACTCTCCACTCTGGATAAACGGGAAAAAATCCAAAGCTCTGTGGAAGTAAATGGTGTGGGAAAATCTTGGAATAAAAAACAGTGGAGAAACAGAATTTTCAAACATGTTTCTCTCCCTTGGAAGCCTCATGAACCAGTCAGAACTCAGTGAATTTTTAAAATTAATTAAAACAGCACTATATGATATTATTTTTATGTCTACTGCCGGGAACCGATTCCAATTCCTATTACAATTATTTCAATCATCCATGGATTTCTTTATTCACATTACTTTACAACACAGATATTATAAGAAATGTAATAAAATAACAAGAGCATTGGAAAATATAATGAAATGCTGAAAAGTATCAACTCATTATCAAACCATATATGGATGTCAGGATTTACCATGGTTATTGGTAACACATATCTAACAATATCTAACACATATCATAGGTAACTTTGAGTTTTCTTTATTAAAATTTCCTTTATGAAATTGTGAAAATTAAGCAAACCCTATTAGACATAAAACATCACATTTCTCTGACTTGAAAATTAGTTCAGACTAGGGAGATGTTCCATTGGCCACAGGTGTTTACAAGTTACTGAGAAGCCGTAAGAATCTTCAGACAACTGAAATGTTATCTGGAAAGGGCTTTATGATGTATAATTTCCAAACTAGAGTATTGTCATCATTCTCTCTTCTCTCTTACCAGTATTTTCACTACCTGACCACAGTGAACTAACTCCAGATACACAAATGTCTAGATGAAGCTGACGCTTCCTGACCAATATCAGATGCTGGAACCTAATGTACATCATTGAGTATACTTTCTTTACATGGGTTGTTTGAAAACAGTTAATCACTTCTGATAGCTTTAATTACTAATTATTATCAGAGGGCACAATATCAAACATAGGGCCTTTGGGGCTACTATACATCACAAATCACTCTAGTGATGGTCCTGGGGGGAACAAAATTGCATGGTGAAAGGTCAGTAAAAAGTATGTATGCTGGAAACCAAGACTCTCTTTGGTCCTTCCAAAGGGCCATTGGTACCCTCCTGATGTACCTCTACCATAATCCCTCAAAACTAAAAGGTATGATTCACCAAACTTAAACAGTCTATGGATTTATGTTAATTATTTTTTAATAAGGAATTTCAGTGCCTGGGGTGCAGGAAGCAAGACACCATGAAACTGGACTTGCTCATTTTACAAGGTCAGTTAGCAGAGATATTAGACTGCCAGGGCCTGTAATGTCTCCTGCTCCCAAGAAGCTTAGTGAGACCTTAGTGAAGCCCGAGCATACCTTTAACAACATTCTATAGCCATATTTCTTCACAGTTACAATTCTCACCAAATAAGTTTTATTAAACACACATAAGGGGGTCTGACTTAAGCAAATGTTGTACTTGAAAGACTATGTCTCATTTCCAATTGCAAACAGGATTACTATAAAAAAGGAATAAAAGTGTTACCCAACACAGCCAGGTACCCAAGGGTGCAGCTTACCTGAACTGAAGAGCTCCATTTTTTGCATATGGGTGGTCTGCAAAGAAGTGTGTAACATACAGCTGAGGAAAATGTAAAGGGATTGTAAGATACAGACAGTATGGGGAGGAAGCTGGATAAACAGTCGGGGTGCTTGCCACCAAGCCTGACGACCGGAGTTCAATCTTGGGGATCCACATGGTAGAAAGAGAGAGCTGACTCCCTCAGGTTGTCCTCTGATCTCACCATTAACCACACACACACACACACACACACACACACACACACACACACACAAACGAGAGAGAGAGAGAGACAGAGAGACAGAGACAGAGACAGAGAGACAGAGACAGAGACAGAGAGACAGAGATAGACAGAGACAGAGAAAGAGAAAGATAGGTGATAGAGACATACAGAATAGATAGATAGATAGATAGATAGATAGATAGATAGATAGATAGATAGACAGATAAGAGAGAGAAAGAGAGAGAGAGAGAGAGAGAGAGAGAGAGAGAGAGAGAGAGAGAGAGAGAGAGAGAGAGAGAATTATTTAGCAAAAAGTTTTAAAGAAAGAAATAGATGATAAGCAAGAAATATTGACCCTGTTTCTGTTTGGGTTAAAAAAATGCAGAAATGTTTTGGCATATTTTATTTCTCCAAGGACAGCATCTCACTTAATTAAAAAGATCCTTGAGCATTGCCAGGGGTGATTTCTTTACCAAGGACTATCATTCCTTGGTATGATGGGATGGCTTTTGCATTGTTCAGAAGCAAAAAGCCAAAGCTTGGCCAAGTGTAGTCCAGTCACGACACATGTGAATTGCACTGTTCTATTACTCCAACACTTGTACAGTCTTTACAACTTCACTTAGCATCCTGAAAATGACTTTAGACCATTTATAGGTTCAAATGGAAACACATGTGACTAAATGCAAAGACCTGTCATTTTAATCAAATTAGATTTTCCTATTAGAGAAAGAAGTCTTGTTAAGACTACCTAAATCCATATTCATAAAAGATTTCAGGCTATAGAAAGACTATTTTTGGAACAAGAAAGTTTGGAGTATTTCAGTGTTTTATTTATGAGAATACATTAGTGATTTTCCTTTTTGCTAGACAGTCTCATTTTGTAGACCAGGCTACTCATAACCTTATATCCTCCTGACTCAGATTCCTGAGTGCTGAGCTATAGGCATGAACCTGCCCATCTGGTTTCAGGGACTTTTGCGGACATTTTAATAATATGTAACTACCCATGTATGTGCATAAAATATATAAATATCCACACATGAACTCTTTTAAGAGGCTAGCTGGGTTAGGATTAAGTGGCTGAATATCAATAACAATGAGAACTGAATGAGTGGTTTTTTTGTTTGTTTTTTGTTTTTGTTTTTTCAAGACAGGGTTTCTCTGTGTAGCTGTAGAGCCTGTCCTAGAACTCACTCTGTATCGCAGGCTGCCCTCAAACTCACAGAGATCTGCCTGCCTCTACCTCCGAGTTCTGGGATTAAAGGGGTGGCCACCACTGCCCTAATGAGTGTATTTTCAAACAGCAACATGACTTCAAAAAAAAATCAGGGTTGGAATCTTGCTTTTCATAATAAATGAAGAACTTGACACCCTTTCAGAGTGGCTTTCTAAATACCCGTGCTTCTCAAAAATAAACAAATAACCAAAGTTCATGACTATGATATCTATAAAGAACCAAACCAGGCCAGAATTGAACCTGGTCAGCTTGAAGAGCTTAACAATATTATTAATAATGCATCTATAAACCACATCCATTGAAATGCAAAAGCTGATTCTTGAGCAGAATGAATAAATGTGCTCTACTGAACCAGAGTTTTTAGGGTTACTCATGACTTCCAACCTTGATGCTCTGCTAACGATGACACATAATGTTGTGCTTAAATCACATTGCACTTGCATAAAATTGGGAGTAATCTTCATCCAAAATTATACAATGGAAAAAAGAAAGCATCTTCAACAAATGGTGCTGGTCTAACTAGATGTCGGCATGTAGAAGAATGCAAATAGATCCATATCTATCACCCTGCACAAAATTCAAGTCCAAGTGGATCAAAGACCTCAATATAAATCAAGATACACTGAACCTGACAGAAAAGAAAATGGCAAATAATCTCAAATGCATTGGCACAGGAGACAGCTTCCTGAACAGAACACAGGCACTAAAATCAACAATTAATAAATTGGACCTCATGAAATTGGAAAGGTTTTGTAAGGCAAAGGACACCATCAATAGGACAAAATGGCAGCCTCCAGAATGGGAAAAGATCTTCACCTACCCCACATCCCACAGAGGGCTGATTTCCCAAATATATAAAGAACTCGAGAAACTAGGTATCAACAAACCAAATAATCCAATTTAAAAATGGGCTACAGATCTAAACAGAGAATTCTCAACAGAAGAATCTCAGATGGTCAAGAAACACTTAAAGAAGTGTTCAACATCCTTAGCCATCAGCTAAGTACAACAAAACAACTCTGAGATTCCATCTTATACCTCTCAGGATGGCAAAGATCAAAAATGCAAGTGACAGTTCAAGCTGGAGAGGATGTAGAGTAAGGAAACACTCCTCTGTAGATGAATTTCTAAATGGTCTTAATAAACAAAAACATGGAGCCAGAAATTTGGGTTAAGGCCTGAAAGAAAGATCAGAGGAACAGGACAAACCATGAGCTAACCTCACCTCACCAACTCCTCAGCTTCCAATGAGGGAGACTTCCTGTCTACCCAGGCTTATATGACTTATTCTACCATCTGATTTGTTCTCTGTCTAGCTACATCATTTCCTCTTCCTGGCCAGCTCTGTCACTTCCTATCTGTACAGGCCTCCAGAACTCTATGGTTGGTACTGGGATTAAAGGTGTGTGTCACCACGCTTGGCTCTGTTCCCTAGTGTGGCCTTGAACACAGAGAGATTCTGCCTGATAAGTGATTGGATTAAGGGCATGTGCTACTGCTGCCTGACTTCTTTGTTTACTGGCTTTCTATTTCCTCTGATCTCCAGGCAAGCTCTATTTATTAAAGCACAAACAAAATACCACATTTCCTCTTTTTTGTCTAATAAAAATAAAAAATTTTAAAAAGTTATAACTAATATAAGAAAAACTATATACAATAAGTACAATAACTATATACAATATATACAAGCAATAAATACATCAACAATGTCTAGTCCATTTGCATTTGACAAATTCAGAGAAAATATTCCATTATCTATTCTATTTTGGTGAGTCCAAAATAACCTAATTCACTTTCTATCCTAACTTGTATTACCAACAGAAAACTATCTTATGATATATTTCAAACTTATACACTTAACACCTCTAAGTGAGTTTCTTTTCTGAATTTCTTAACAAGGTAAACTGTAACTATAACTGTCTAATCTTCAACTCCCTCAGAGACCTGAGAAAGAAATAATATTATCTAGTAAAACAGGAAGTGCAAACAAGTGACTTCCAAAAAATGAGTTATGATAGAAACAGCCAGATTTCTGGACAGTCACCTGAGGTTTCTCTGCCCATTGGGGTATCATCTTCAGCCTACAGGCTTAGTATATCTGACAGACTCATTTGTGAAGTAGGATGTACACAAGGCCTACATCTTGACCTCACATTCAGTGTGAGTATTCCATGTACCAAATAAACTTGAATTCTACCAGTGTCCTGTCATGATTCAGGATTTTAAATTCTAGAAGTTGCTGGTGTTTTTGGAATTCAGCTTCCCATTCTTCTCGACTTGTGGATGGCTTCATCTCCTTTATTAAATGCCAGTCTACCATTGAGAGGTTAGACTCCATTAGCCTAGTTACTCTTTCAAGAATAACTGTTTCAGCTACTGTTCCACTGCACACCAGAAGCCATTGGTCCACTGCCATTTCAGCTGCCTTCAAAGAAAGGGGCACTGTACCTTTTCCAGATTGCAAAACCACTTCAGCGATGGTGCCATATTGTCCTGGCCTCAGAGGACACCTGTTGCCAAAGATGCAACCACACTTGTCTAGGCAAGGATCAATAGTCATTTGTTTTGTGTCCTGTTTGTCCATTTTGGATAGCACACTGTCAGCAGTCGATGTGAAGGCACTTTCTTGCCTAGTGGCTAACTTTTGCCACAATGAAAGTTAATTCCATATACAGTTTTTTTCAGTGACCATATGTTCTCTGAAGTAGATATTTGCTGCCAGGAGCAGACATGTTTCATAGTCATAAAAAAGAAAAAGGTCTGTTTTTAAAACATCTTAAATGCCATATCCTATCAATCTCTGAAGGGGTTGAAGATGACCTGTCTATCTAAAGTATATCTCTGCTTGATATTGAAAACATATCTAATATGACTACAAGTTTGATTGTAATATCTAACTACTAACTTTCATTTCTTTATATCCTAATAGTTGGTAATAATAACATTCAAGGATAAGCAAATTGCATTACATTGTTAAATGAACTGTATTGGTACAATATCTTGAACAAGATTAGAAATATACCTACAGCATTTTCTAACAAAGTCAATCTCAAATTTGTATCAATATATATAATTTGTATACAATATATAAAAATCCAATCCAATGTAAAATATTTAAAACTAGTAGTTGTCTTTTAAAAGCAAATTCAATAATGTACATTTTTATCTGTATCATGTCTATATCCTCTCTTTTTTCTTTTCAGAGTAGATTCAATAATCTACCCTTTGTTCTATCATTTCTATATTTTTTCAGAGTAGATTCAATAATTTACCTCTTAACTATATCCTTCTTTTTCTTTTCTTTTTTTTTCAAACAAGAGCCTTAAATCTAATCTCCTTTGTTTAACTTCTTTCCTAACCATTAAAAATAACCACTTGTAACCAACCATCCTAAATGACAATTATCCTAAACCCAAAACCCATGAAAGACCATAAACCACCCGCCCCACCTCTTGGGAATATGGGCATCGTGTCCTTAAAATTGTTTCCTGCTGTTTGTAGGTGAAGGCATCATTAGGGGATCCTGAGAAGAAAAATTTTTGGTTAATAGTCAAGTCCTGGGAAAGGTAGCTATATCACTTGTTGTCCAGTCTCTGCATAATGCAAAAGTGCAGGGTTTATCTCAAGTCCTTGTTCAAGTAGTCTGTGAAACTGGATCATCTCAGTTAGCCATCTCAGAATTGTCCTGAGCAGTTTGTAGTCCAAAGCTGATCTTTGGGTGGTGTTTGTCAGCTTAGTGATAGTATTATTGTCCTGATGGAATTATCATTGTGGGGCCCCATCATATTTCTGGAGATTTCAAATTTGCTTTTAGGCCTAGTCATGATTCCCTACAGAAAATAGATAGAGACTCGAACACAAAAACATGTACAGGCAGCTAAATGAAGTCTTTTTTTCTATAATTAGTTAGTACTCTTATATGACCATTAGTATCATCACAAAAGTTTAAATATATATATATATATAAATCTTATAAATTTTTATATAAAATTCATGCCTTAAGAAAAGACTAAAGAATCAAAATAGAACTAAAGAATTAAGATTAGTGGTAACAGAATAGTCCCTTAATTTTGGTTTTCTTCTGTCCCATATCAGATGGTTCTTTCTTCTGACATGATTGCATTTTCCTTTTAACAAACATGCTTGGGTTTAGAGAAGGAGAAAACCATTCTCCAACTCCAAAGCCAGCTTTAATTTTTAATTAAACTGGGACTACATAAAGACCATTTGAGTTCAGTGTCTGCAGAGAAGAACAGAAACAAATATTTAGGAAGACTTATGAAATTTTATAGATGATATACCAATAGGCCATTTTACTCCTTTTCTTGGGACATTTTTTCCAGATGATTTGTCCTTTTGCTTCAGATGTCTTCTTATTTGTCCAGTGTTCTTCACATTCCTTAGCCTTCATTCTCCTGAAAGGCAAAACCAAAAACCTTTCCCCAAGCCTAACTTTGGGGAGGTTCCCTTTTGGCAAGTTATTATCTGATTAAATGAAAAGGCAAGTGTTAGTGGTATAAGTTAATTTAAATTGCATGGTCATACTGGTCGAGGAACTATCACCTCTTCTAATTAAGAAGTCTCTCAGCTGGGCAGTGGTGGAGCACACCTTTAATCTCAGCACTCAGGAGGCAGAGGCAGGTGGATCTCTGTGAGTTCGAGGCCAGCCTGGCTACCAAGTGAGTTCCAGGAAAAGGCGCAAAGCTACACAGAGAAACCCTCTCTCGAAAAACCAAAAAAAAAAAGTCTCTCTTGTTCAAATTGAACCTTTATCAATTTTCATGGTATCCGTGGCTTTTCTTCTCCTACAGAAACAAAAGCTAAACCTCTTCCCCAACATAATACATATCCTGGTTTCCATTCTGAGGTCAGCACATCCTCAAAATATATAGGCTGATGTAATTCTGTAGTTTTTTTCTATTATACAATGTCTCTCCACAGCTGTTGCTTCTTTCTCATTAATACTGAGAACATTCAAAATTAATAGAGCATTATGTTATGTATTTTTTTGGGGGGGTTGTTACCCCATTCTGTTTATTTAGCATATCCTTTAGAGTTTGATTTAATCTTTCTATGACTGCTTGGCCTGTGGGATTATGTAGTAAACTTGTAATATGCTTTATATTATAATAAGCAAAAAAGTGTTTCATTTTACCAGAGACATATGCTGGAGCATTGTCAGTTTTAATTTGTGCAGGTATACCCATGATGGTCATAACTTCTAGTAAACGTGTGATTACAGAATCAGCTTTTCAGAACTCAGAGCAGTCACCAGTAGCACAAATCTTATTATAATGGTCTTATTAATAAAAACAAACCTGCTGAGTGAGGTAACCCAAACCCACGAAGACAGTCATTGTATGTACTCACTCATAGGTGGATTCTAGATATAAAATAAAGAACAATCAGACCACAACCCATAGAACCATAGAGGCTATATATATAGCATGGAGGTCCCTAGGACGACTGTGGCTTATAATAAATTTCAGTTTTACTCAATTATTGAAAAAAAATAGCCAAATGAATGGAAACACATGAACTATGAACCAAAGGCTGAGGGGCCCCCAGCTGGATCAGGCCCTCTGAATAAGTGAGACAGTTGATTGGCTTGATCAGTTTGGGAGGCAACTAGGCAGTGGGACCAAGTCCTGTGCTCATTGCATGAGTTGGCTGTTTGAAACCTGGAGCTTATGCAGGGACACTTGGCTCAGTCTGGTAGGAAGGGACTGGACCTGCCTGAACTGAGTCTACCAGGTTGATCGCAGTCCTCAGGGGAGGACTTGTCCTGGAGGAGGTGGGAATGGGGGGTAAGCTGGGGGTAAGGGGGTGCGAGGGGGGAGAATAGGGGAACCCATGGCTGATGTGTAGAACTGAATGGTATTGTAAAAAACCTGGGATCCAGGTATTAGGGTGAATTCAGAAAGATCAGAGAAGCAGAACAGCTAACCTCACCTTGCCAACTTCTCAGATGATTCTGTTTCCTCAAACTGGAAGCTTCTGAGTCCTCACCCAAATGGATCTCTGCTGAACTACTGCTAAAAGCCTTAAAGCTAAAAAGCCTAAAAGCCTCTAGTTCCTGGTCTTCACACCTTATATACCCTTCTGCTTCCTGCCATCACTTCCTGGGATTAAAGGCCTGTGTCCTTCCCAAGCAAAGACATGAGATCTCAAGTCCTGGGATTAAAGCTGTATGCCGCTATGCTTGGCTCTGTTTCTAGTGTGGCCTTGAACTCACAGAGATCAGGATGGATTTCTGCCTCCAGAATGCTAGGATTAAAGGCCTGTGCTATCACTACCTAAACTCTATGTTTAATATAGTGGCTGTTCTGTTCTCTGACCCTCAGATAAGTTTATTGGTGTGCACAATATATCAACCACAGTCACCCACTGAAATCCTGAATAAGTATCAATGGTGTGGTGTATATATTTCAATTTTCCAAAGTGAAACACATCCATCTGCCAGATTTCATTCCTCTGAGTACCCTTTGGGTTACATCCTGCTGGTAGTAGTCTGATTTAAAAAAGAACAAGTAGGACATTTCCTTACAATTTTCTTAGCTTGTTGCCAGGTTATAGAAAATCTTTTTTAAAACCTTTACTATTGAAATGATGTTTTTTTTTTTTTATGATATTCTGAGGCCTCCATCACATTTCCTATCAATAGTTTATCGACCTTGTCATTACCTTGTGCTAGAGGGCCTGGCAGACCCTTATGGGATTGGATGTGAGTTATGTATAAAAGATGCTTCCTATTCCTGATGATATCTTATAACTGAAAAAATAACAAAGTTAATTCTGATTCATCAGGGATAAATTCTGCAGTCTCAATATTTAAGACCACCCTTTTAGCATATTGAGAGTCAGTAACTATGTTGAGAGGTTCAGAAAAATCCATTAATACCAACAGAATAGCATCAATTCCGATTTTTTGAACTGAATTATAAGGACTTTGAACTACTTTACTTAAATTTTCTGACTTTTAACCTGCCTTTCCTTGTTTGTTTGCATCTGTATAAAATGTATAAGCACCAGATATGGGTGTTTCCTGAACAATTTGAGTCAGAATCCAATCAGCCCTCTTTATAAGTTGAATTCTACCACTTTGGGGATATTTGCTGTTAATCTCTCCCAAAAATTACTGCAAGCACTTTGCCAAGGTTCACTTTCTGCCCATAATTTTTCAATGTCCTCCTTAGTTAAAGGTACTACAATTTTTGCTGGGTCTATTCCTGCTAATTGACGAAGTCTCAATTTTCCTTTTAAAACTCAAGTCAGAGATCTTTTCCACATAAATTTTTGATTTTTTTTACTCTGTTTTTTTTTGGTAGAAATATCCATTCCAATATAATATCTTCCCTTCTGCATTAAAATATCTGTAGGAGAATGCTTAGAGGGCAAAATAACCACAGTGCAATCAAGCTTTGGATCCACCCAGTCTACATGTTTTTCCTGTACTTTCTTTTCCTCCAAGGCTAATTCTCTCTCAGCTTCAGGTGATAATTCTCTTGGACTATTTAAATCCTTGTCACCTTCTAAGGTTTTGAACAAATTACTCAGTTCATCATTTTTTACCCCAACAACAGTTTGTAGATGGGAAATGTCTCTGAATGATCTTTGAAAGACATTAAGAGTCCGCAATTGTTAATCCCAGCACTCGGGAGGCAGAGGCAGGTGGATCTCTGTGAGTTCGAGGCCAGCCTGTTCTACAGAGTGAGATCCAGGAAAGGCGCAAAGCTACACAGAGAAACCCTGTCTCAAGAGAAAAAAAAAAAGAGTCCGTAATTGATCTCTCCTAATTTGCACCTTTTGGGGTCGAATTTTTTGTAGGCCTATTTTATATCCTAAATAATTAATAGAATCTCCTCTTTGTATCTTTTCAGGAGCAATTTGTAATTTTCTAGCAAGGCAAAATTTTCTTTACTTCTTCAAATATTCTTTCTAAAGTATTTGCATTTGAATCAACTAGTAATATATCATCCATATAATGATAAATTATAGATTTAGGAAATTTTTTCCATATCATTTCCAATGGCTGTTGTACAATATTGGCACAGGGTTGGACTATTCAACATTCCCTGTGGGAGCATCCTCCATTGATATCTCTTAACCGGTTGATAATTATTATAAGTAGGCACCATGAAGATAAATCTTTCTCTGTTCTTTACTTGTAAGGGTATTAAGAAGAAACAGTCTTTTAAATTGGTAACTATAAGAGACCATGTTTTAGATAATAAAGTAGGCAAAGGAATTCCAGATTTTAGAGAGTCCATTGGCTAACTGACCTTGTTAATTGCGCTTAGGTCTGTTACCATTCTCCATTTACCAGTTTTCTTTTTAATAACAAATACAGGAGAATTCCAAGGGCAAATTGATTCTTCAATATGCTGAGCATTTAACTGCTCTTGTACCAGCTCTTCTAAAGCCTGCAGTTTCACTGTTGTTAAAGGCCATTGCTGAACCCATACAGGCTTGTCTGTTAATCATTTTAAAGGTAGAGCTGTTGGTGTCTTTGAAAGATCAGTAGTTATTGTACCCTGTTCTTATACAATCTGGATGGCTGGTGACTGCTCTTTATAATAATACCTCCTAATAGTTCTCTCAGAAACATGTGTTAGTTTATGGTTTGTTTGTGAGGTTGGAGAAATGTTAATCTGAGTATTCCATTGGTTGGTTGGTTGGTTGGTTGGTTGGTTTGTTGAGACAGAGTTTCTCTGTATAGTTTTGGTGCCTGTCCTGGATCTTGCTCTGCAGACCAGGCTGCCTTGAACTCACAGAGATCTGCCTGGCTCTGCCTCCAGAGTGCTGGGATTAAAGGTGTGCACCATCACTGCCTGGCTTGAATATTCCATTGTTGTAATAGACCATGGCCCCATAAATTCATATCTATATTAGCCACACATGGCTTTAATTTTTCCTCTCTGTCCTTCTGGTCCTATGCATTCAAGCCATCTTGCACTCTATTTCACTTGAGATAATGCTCCAGTCCCTAACAGATGAACATTTACCTCCTAAAGAGGCCAATTTGGATGCCAAAATTCTGGTGGAATTATTGTAACATCTGCACCTGTGTCTACCAAACCTTCCAAGAGAATGTCATTTATTAGTATTTTTAATTTTAGTCTTTGTTCATTTATAGAAGTTTGCCAAAAAAATTGCTTTATGCTTTCTACTGAATTTCCTGTTCTCTCCACTACAGCTGTTCTATCACCCCAAGCAGCCTGGTTTATTCCAATAGGCATTTGGTAATTTAATTATTCTGAGGAGGGGTTTCTTCTGTGATGGCAGGAAAAGTCTGAACTGAATTTTCTGTGGGAGCCTGCATGAGGCCCCTCTGGGAGTTTCTCCATGGCATAGGCAAAGGATTACCTTGTCTGTCTCTTGTTGATCTACATTTGTTGATCCAATGTTTACCCTTACCACACCTTCTGCATAATCCATAAGGGAGGGGCATTCTGTTGCCATTGTTCCTGGAACAAACATTCTTTCTAGGAATGCCCTGTTTACATTCCCTTTTCAAATGACCTTGTTTACTGCAATTGAAACATCTGAAATTATTATTTTTCCTCAAAGTTTTTTTTTTGTTTGTTTGTTTTTTTTTTGTTTTTCGAGACAGGGTTTCTCTGTGTAGCTTTGCGCCTTTCCTGGAGCTCACTTGGTAGCCCAGGCAGGCCTCGAACTCACAGAGATCCGCCTGACTCTGCATCCCGAGTGCTGGGATTAAAGGCGTGAGCCACCAACGCCCGGCCCCTCAAAGTTTTTTATATCACATCTCCTATCCACATACCATCATCTTCATGAGACTCAGTGTTAATTGTGTCCCTGGTCCAATCCTACAAGGGTGCTTATCTGGCATTACAGGCCTAATTATTCTTTTGCACGCTGCATTCATGTTCTCAAAAACCCAAGATTCAATTATTATCTCTCCATCTTCTCAATTTGGTATCATTCTATTTACTGCTGAAGACAGCCTTTGTAAGAAATCCATGAAGGATTCTTTCAGGCCTGTTATATCTTTCATAAATGATTCAATTTTATTCCCTGCTTCCTCAGTTCTGTCCCATGCATTCATGACTGCCATGTGGCGTAGAATTAAGGTTTGGTTATCATATAAACATTGTCTTTTTATATCAGCATAATCAATCACCTTCTCCAAGAAGCTGATCCTGGGAAATTTCCACACCTCTAGTTCTACTTTGTTGCTCTATTTGTTTTAACTTCCTCTTTAAACAAAGTTCTCCATTTTAATTGTGCTTCAGCTTCTAGGACAGCTATAATTAATTCTTTCCAGTCCTGAGGGATAATTCTATTATAGGTTGACCACAAGTTTAACATCTGCTTTACAAATGGAGAATGCATGCCATATGATACTATAGCTTCTTTAAATCTCCTTAAATCTAACATTTCCACTGGAGTCCAATTAGATTGTACACACCCTAGAGAAGGCAGTTCCTGTAAGGTTACTGGATAGATTAAGTTTGGCTATTTGAAAACAGGCTGTCTCTCTGTAACCATATAATTCAATCCTGATAGAATTTTGCCTTTAAATTTTTCTGTCTGGGTCTGAATTTCTGTATGATTCATTTTAATGGGTTTTTCTAAAGCTTTTATCTTGGCACTTAAATTGACCAACCTTTTTAATGTTAAATAAAAATGATTAAGCAAATAATATTCATAATTGATGTTACATATATCCCATCAACATTAATTATCCTCTCATTTAATTGTTCCATTTTCAGACTGCCTAATGTGTTATCAAAGAGAGACCCAATTCCTTCCATGGTAAAAATGTTTTCCATTTTTTCAATGTGGGAAAAAATCTCTTTTAACTAATTTCACCCTTTAAGATATTGTAATTGACTTAGCAAGTCTGTCAACTGTGTAGGACAGTAGAAATCCGAGGAAATTTTAAAGCAGCTACATAGAGTGGTGGCCATCTGAGATTGGAAATCCAGAGAGAGAGAGAGAGAGAGAGAGAGAGAGAGAGAGAAGCGCCCACCACTTACCAGTAGAAAGAAAGCCAAAAAGACTCTGGCTACATGCTCCAACCTGAGCCATGCAACCAGTCTGAGCCAGGGGCCCTGTAAGTTTTTTTTTTTTTTTTAATGAATTCTTGCCATGTGGGCACCAATTGTAGATGAACTTCTAAATGATCTCAATAAATAAAAAACACAGAGCCAGAAATCTGGGTCAAAGCCTGAGAGAAAGATCAGAGAAATAGGACAAACCATGAGCTAACCTCACCTCACCAACTCCTCAGCTTCCAATGAAAGTGACTTCCTGTCTACCCAGGCTTATATGACTTGCTGTTCTGCCATCTGATTTGTGCTCTTTCTGGCTACATCACTTCCTCTTCCTGGCCAGCTCTGTCACTTCCTATCTGTACAGGCCTCCAGAACTCTATGGTTGGTACTGGGATTAAAGGTGTGTGTCACCATGCTTGGCTCTGTTCCCTGATGTGGCCTTGGACACACAGAAATCCTGCCTGCTAAGTGATAGGTTTAAGGGAATGTGTTACCACTGCCTGAGTTCTTTGTTTACTTAAAATGGCTTGATAGTTCCTCTGATCACCAGGCAACCTTTATTTATTAAAGCACAAATAAAATATCACCACATTTCAGCACAAATAAAATATCATCACACTCCTGCATTGCTGTTGGGAGTGCAAACTTGTACAGCCACTTTTGAAGTCAGTGTGGTGATTTCTAAGAAAACTGGGAATCAGTCTACCACAAGACTCACTCTTGGACATACATCCAAAATGTGCTCAACCATACCACAAGGACAATTGCTCAATTATATTCACAGTAGCTTTATTTGTAATAGCCTGAACTTGGAAACAACCTAGATGTCCCTCAACCAAGGAATGGATAAAGAAAATATGGTACATTTACACAATGGAGTATTACTCAGCTTTTAAAAACAAGGGACACAAAGAAACTTGAAGGCAAATGGATGCAACTAGAAAAAATCATCCTGAGTGAAGTAACCCAAACTGAGAAAAACAAACATGGTGTGTATTTACTCATAAGTGAATATTAACTATAAAATAAAGGATAATAATACTACAAATCCCAGACCCAGAAAGACTAGGTAAGAAGGAGTTTCATTGGGGGATGCTCAGATCTCCCTGGGAAGGGAAAATAGAGATTTTGTGAGTGGACTGAGGGCAGGTGGGGATGGGAACATGAGCAATCAGGTGGGAAGTGTAGGGGAAAAGGGGCTGGCTAAAGAAACTCAGTGAAAGCCATCTTTGCCCCTGGCCAACTGACCAGTGAAGCCAACCAATCAGAGCAGGACACAAGCACCCTGACCCTGGAACCCTAAACCAGGGAAGAAACACAGCCTGGGTCTGAGACCTGAGCCAAAGAAATGAACACTTTATCCCCACACCCAGAACCAAGGAAACATGCCCTGACCCTGAAACCAGTACCAAACAACAACAACAAAAATACTTTTTCCTTAGAATCAGAGTCAGTGAAAGAAATATGCCCTGGCCTTATAGTTAGTGTCAAAAAGCAAAGAAAGGCCAGTGAAACAAACACAGTTTGGGTCTAAAATCAAGGCTATCTCTACCCCTAGCCCACCTCTGCCCCTAGCCCACAAAACTGATCAATCCCTGAGGAGAAAAAACTAACCAACCCGTGGCTGACTCCACCCCCAAGAGATCTTATATAAACCACCCTGCCTGGTCAGTTGTGGGTTGTTTTCTCCACCCTGGTAGAGGCAGCCACTCTCCTGGACTCCTTCCCAAATAAATCTCTTTCTCAAAAGAGTTTTGGGTGTGAAGATCTTCACTCACTCGTACAGAGAGGAAGATTGCTGAGACTGAGCAAGGGGGAGATGAAAAAGTAACAGTTTTCTCCAGAGGTGGAGGAGATTGCTACATTTCTGCAGGGGGTTTTCCCCTTTGCAGAGTGAAGCAAAAAGAAGCAATATCTTAGGCCAGAGAAGAAGCAGAGCTCTGAAAGGAAGCCCCCTTAAGTGGGGGCTGAGCAAAGCTCAGCTGCAGCGCCTCTCCAGGAGAGGAGCAGGATTGCTATATCCTGTGGGGAGACCATCCCCCACCACACCCGGTATAGACTGACTCCAGAACGGTCATGATATCCTTCCCTACTGATCTGTCCTAGCAGCTCCAGGCCTGACTCTCCTGAGCATTCAGAATACCTTCCCTTCCAGGGCTGAGCTGTCTCATTGCAGCTCCAGTTCTCAGAGCTGTCCTAGCAGCTCAAGGTATCTGGGATACCTTGCCCACCAGGGCTGAGCAGTCCCAATGCAGCTCCATTCATCAGAGCTGTCTAACAACTCAAGGTGTTACCTGACTCTGCAAGTAGTCAGGATACCTTTCCCCCAGAGTTGCAAAACTCACATTTTGGTGCCAAAACCAAAGATCAAACCCCCAGAGTTGCAGCACAGTTACTTGCAGGGAGTGAGGAGATAAAAGTACTGAAAGCGAGTACTGGAAGTGGAGGGGACATTTCAGGATCATGTGAAAACCTGGCACAAGAGAATCTCCCAGGAATCTACAATGATGACCCCAGCTTATTGTGGGGCGTTTACCCACCACCCCCACAGCTTCCCAGAGTTTTCTTGAGTGCGAGCAGCAGGAAATATTAGATAGAAGGATTTATAGCGGAGAATCTTGTGGAGATAAACAGATAGAAAATAAAGGATAGCCTCGAGAGGGCCTGGAACCTATTCCAACGGGCCCCGACTGTCTCTGGTCCAGGGTTTTTATAGAGACGCCAAGGGGTGGAGCAAAAGACCTCCTCCCCCAGCACAGCCAAGTGCAGGCCATCTCAGACACCTGCACTCAGGCCCGTGGTCCTGATCATCCTCTATTTGGACCTGCTGGGTAAAGCCACGAGGAACCCCAGAACGGGCTCCCACAGGTCCCCCCTTCTTAATATATAAAAAAATAACTATTAATGGCTTACAGCAATCTCCATAGCTGTTACACCTCCCAGTATGGGAGTAGAGGATGATATAGATGGCATTTCTCTTTTGAATTAGGTCCAAGGTGACCACAGCAGTCTTAGCTGCCTCAAGCCCTTTCTAAACCAAAACTCTTAAGGCGACTACAAACTTAAAGAATCCCTTAGCTTCAACTTTACCATTAACAGGTTAACATAAATATTGCTATACATAGTCACAATTCTCTCAATCTTACAACTCAAAGCAAACTCTTAACAGAACCATTAGAATTAGCATATATGGTGCTATATATAGTTAACAATTTTCTCTGTCTTACAACTTTAACTCAGTCATTTGAATTTTCTTGTTAACAGAACATAGGAAAAACTTCGATGTATTCTCAAACTTAAACATTTCCTCAATTCCACAAAGCCAGGGTGCATTAATATCAATAGGTTTCTGCGAACATAATTCAATCTCATAGCTCCTCCTTTTCTTTATAATTTTTAAGCAAAATCTCAAGCCTAGTTAGAAAACCCCAACTTTTCTGTTTAAACAGTTCCACTTGTAACACAAAACCAGTTCCATAAGTAATTTCATTTTTATATAAACAGTTCCACAAAACAATTCATAAATTGCCAGTTAATAAAGCATATATGCATACACAAAATTGCATCTCGATTCTAAGTAGAAATACATTTCTTCATTTAAACAGTTCCATTTTTAACCCAATTCCAGAAAACTGTTCCTAGGTCATTACTATAAGTAAGCTCAAAATTGTCCCATTGCAATGAAATCTCTATTGTTCATTTCATTTAAGTACCAAAATTCAAATGATAAATATTGGTACTAGCCTTCCAAATTTGAAGAAATCCATAACCAAAATGTTTTTGTAATTTTATCTCATTTTAAGTTCAAAAAGTTCAAACAAGAAATAAATTCTGGTATCAGGCTTTCACTTCCAAATATGAAGAGACGTTTTTCAACCAAAACTTTTTGCAGTTAATAATTTTTGTTCAAACAAGTGTCTCTGCAACTTTTGTTCTCACAGACAGACCTTTTTAGTTATAGTAAGATTTTAAACCGCACCGTTTTTGCTGTTAGCTCAGGTTTTTCTGTGCTGTGTTGATATTCCACGGATCTCAGCTGCGGATGCCTTGTGCTGGTTCTGGCGTCCGCCATTCTTAGCTTCTTAGCGGCTTCTGGAGCTTTTGAAACCATTCAGACTGCCTACTTTGCAGTCTACTAGGACACTATCTCCTGTGTCTCAGGTGTTTTCACCATATACATTAAGACTCACACTTAACATTTACACTTTTTCACAAACTCACATAACATGTGCTTAAGCATAAACTCACTCAACATTACACATTTTTACAAACTCACATATTAACATCTACTTATTTATACTTTAAGGAAACTATAGAACTACTTTAGCAAATATATTTCTTATTAATTCTCATATACTTATATTCATTCCATCTTATTTCTTATTTAAACTTACATTTACAACTAGCATCTTACAAGCTTATTACTACATGTCTTAAGACTACCTTAGATACTTCTTACAAGCTTATATTCTTAAAGGAACTCTATAGATCTATTTTACAAACTTATATAGGTTACCATTAGCATATATCTAACTTAGCAAACACCTAAAGATTTCTTAACACAGATCTAACAAGACAGAATTTTTACAAATTCGCATATCTTATTTTCGTCTTTCTACTTCTTACTCTTTATTATCACCATCTCTATTAGAAAGATTCTCTTAACTAGACAGGAAGTACGTACATCATTTCTAAAGTTTACAGTTTATAGTTAGCTTTGTTATAAAGCACTGGGATTTAGTGAGTGTTGTCATTATAGAGTTGTGATACTTGTTGCTAGGGGATTGTAACATTCTCAGGACAAAGCCACACCCCAAAGTTGCGAGTTCTCTCAGCAGTTCCGGACAGGCAGAGATGCACTGTCAGCGGTAAACGGTTTTTAACTAGAGGTTGTCCCTTCACCCAAATTCATAATAGCTCCCCTAAGAACTTCAATTCAAACAAACGTTTCTATCACAGCAGTACTTTTGGTTTGTTCTACTGAAAAACTTTACGCTGAGGGTGAAATTACTGTATTTAGCTGCTGTAAAGCTCTTCGCCAATACTGCAAAGCTATTAGGTGATATATAAAGTATTTTTCCAAAGAAGCTAGTAAAGCCAAAAGCGGCACAACTCTGAACTCTATTTCCTCACTGTTTGCATTCACCAGTGACAAAACCTCAGGAATACTAATCGAGCCACTTTCATTCTGGTTCCTTTATAGGAAATGTCATTGGATCTGACCTTTCTTAGTTCCACGCTCCTTACCAGACGCTCCAGTAACCACCGAGCTTCATTCTCCTCTTGTGAAAAAACACAAACATGTCCTCAACCCCCTATTAACGCAGGATTGGGACCCTTCCATAATCCCGAGCAAGGATCTTTCCATTTCACTTGAGTTTCAGGATTTAGTATTTTCACTTCATTAGCTTTAACTCCTGATGTTATCAGCAGCGGTGATATTTAGCATTGATTTCTTATAAGGAACTTTCAGGTGAAGCAACTCTTTTGTAAGACAGCTAGATTTTCTGAAGTTTGTTTCCCATCTAGAAAGCAGTCATTTCTTTTTGAATGCCTGTTTCCTTGTCTCCTTATTAGATTTGCAAAGGAATTACTCATGGCAGGCAGTTTGTCCAAAAGACAAAGAATTTTTAATTTCAACATAAGTTTCTTCATATCTAAGACAACGTTCAGTGTATAAACTGCTTTCCCTTGTTTTAAGGATTTTAAAGTAGCTTGTTTGCTCTTAAAGGTAGCTTTTTGTCATCCAACTACCGTAAAAACTTTTCACAGCTATTAGGGTAAATAAGGCATTTTACCAACGGCGCCCCAAACCACGAAGCGCCTAGTTCCATATCCTTGCAATCTTTCATTGGAACTAATACTTAAACTCTTAGACGACTTTCCTCCTTATTCTTTTAAAGGCTGTATTTTAAGTTTACCATGAATGTATTTTCAAGCTGACAAACGTGTTTCAGGGCAATGTCGCCATCTTTAGCAGAAAAACTACCTTTCCCAGAATGCATTTCCCTTATATCAGTCCATAATATCAGTCCCATATATCAGTCCCTTATATCATTTCCCATATTTTTTTTTTTTTTTCGGGTTTGAGAGTCAACTGGTTCTCTTTTACCATACTTGTTTACAAATTCTTGCCCGGGAGGTTTGAACAAAGTTTTTTGCTTTTGTAATGGGAGATTTGAACAAGCATTTTACATTTTCAGCTATGGGACATTGGGAGATTCCTATTCTCTCCTCAGCTGGCTTCAACAGGTGTCTCTCCTTCAGTTGACACTGGCCCCCAGATCAGAAACACGCCTGCCTCGTTAGCCGGCATTGAGGCTGGCATTTCTGATAGCAACTTTCCTCAGGGCTTGTGTTTGTTTTAGCCAGTCAGTGAAAAGCAAGATCATGTACAACAGCTTTTCCATAGCTCCTTCAGAGAGATTTTCTCTCACTGATTTTATTCTCATTTTGCTTGCTCCTTCCCCCCCCCAGATGCAGAGCTTCAGGTATCTGTCTGCGGCTCTGTACCTCTGCTAGCTGCCTTGGAGGTAGGGGCTTTTTATTCTCCCCCTGAATCTGCCTCCAATTCTAGCAGCTTTTTCAGGTCATATTTTCTGGGGAGGATTATGTCCCTTCTCTGTTTCTTCAGAGTCTTTCTCCCAGACAGTTCCCAGTTTGGTCTCAGTTTATCCCCTCTACCCCAGAAACAGTTTCTGACACTACAGTGGCGGCTTTCCCTGCTACTGAAGGTAGGGGCTTTTTGTCCGTTTCTGTTTTCGGGGTCTGTGTGGTTTGCGTACAGACTAAAAAATTTAACAAGGGAGGTTTTTGCCATTTCTAAACTCCCATTAGGACAGGTGTTTTGCCTCTTCAGGCCTTCACCTGGCCCAGTCCCCCAGTGGGTTGTGTTTGCTTGTCTGGGTGCTCAGGACAGAGCTTATGCCAAAGGCCATCACCCCTCAGGGCTACATTCCCTCATCTCATGGGAGTCAGTTGAAACAAAGCTTTTCTCAAAGAGATGCTTTCTCTGACAGAAAAGAAAGCTTTACTTCCTGGACAGTTCTGTTCTGCCCTGGCTGGGCTCTTTCCCCAGACAGCGTTCTGACTCGGCAGCACAACTGCTTCAGACACAGTTCAGCTTTACTGTTTTCCCAGAAAGGTCCATACTCTGATAGGAAAGCTTTTCTCAGATTCCTTTTTGCATTTGTGGACCTATCATCCCCAGGACTTGTAGGAAAGTAGACAACTGTGCCGTTCCCGCCAGCTTTAGCTTTGTTTATTCATTAGCAATCTTCCCCTGGGTCCTGCACCTTCCTGCCTCAGCTCTGTGCTCCAGGAAGTTTACAACTGCAGGAACCCTAGTATCCCCGAAATGCACTCCAACTCAGAGATGCTGGCCAGTCGCCTCTGGGTTTTTGCTCAGAAGCGAGGATACAATGCTAACAGTTTCAGGGAATCTTTGCATAGGACGATTAGGAGCACCTTTTCATTCTGAAATGCTCACTCAGACAAAACCCTTGATGCCTCAGCTCGGCTGTAACTGTGAAGCTTGGCTTTTGCTTTTCTCAGGTAAAGTTTCCTGCCCTTTGGGCTCTCTGTAGCTCTTCACCCTTACTCTCCCCAAGCGTTTCCCTCAGGGCACTTTGACCCACTGTCTTTTACTAGCTTGAAGAGACAGAGCTTAGAAGGGGTTTTTAGGAACTTGTCCCTGCCTCCCGCATTGCAGGGAGGATTTTTAAAGCTTGAAAGACAGAACTTAGGTTTTGCTGTCTTAAGAGGTTGTTTTCCCTTAGAGCTAATCACAGGTGGTCCCCATACTAATATCTTCAGGTGATTCTAATTTTTGTCCTTCTGAGGGAGAAAGTTCTGAAAGGCTTTAGTTTCTAAGTTTAAGAGAGATAGATTAAGGCTTTTTAAGAGAGTTTTTTCCCCCAAATTTTCCAAGAAAAGCTTTAGCGTTTAAGAGAAAGATTTTTTTTTTCCCCAGGAGAAAGACCAACTTTTCCCAAAACTTCCCAACTTTAAACTTTGACTTCTTACACCCCCATTTTTGCCTCAGGGAGAAAGTCCTTTCTCCTGCCGCTTGGACTTAGCATTTCAGCTGTCCCCAGGTCAAAAGCTTCCATAGGAAACTTTTTCTTCCCCATAAGCTCCAAGAAGAGCTTTTTTACTACCCGAAAAGCCCAAAGAAAGATTTTTTTTCCCCAGTTTGCTTTCAAAGCCCCCAAAGTTAGAAAATTGAAGAGTTT
Organism: Peromyscus maniculatus bairdii; assembly: GCF_049852395.1. Classification (NCBI taxonomy): domain Eukaryota; kingdom Metazoa; phylum Chordata; class Mammalia; order Rodentia; family Cricetidae; genus Peromyscus; species Peromyscus maniculatus. The sequence goes on from NC_134870.1 coordinate 5,366,524, forward strand.
TTCTGTCTAGTTGCCTTACTTATTTTTTCCTACACAATCTTACATTTCTAAGTTTTTCCTAAACTATATTACTACCCTATACCTTACTTATTTTTCACAGATAGAATTTGAGAAAGGGATAGAAGATAGAAAATTTTGACAGAAGAGAATTTCGCTGCAGCATCGGACATCCTTCCAGTCCGCTTTCCTTTTCTCTCGAGGATAAAACCCCTGCCTCACCAAAAATATATATATATAAAAATATATATATTCTATAACACCGGCATGCCTTTCCACTGGCAGGGCTGACTCAGCACTTTCACCAAAAACTCTGTATTAAAACTATTATTTTCCTTTATCTTTAGTCCCTATTACTTTGTCTTTAGTCCCTGTTCATTTGTCTTTAGTCCCCCCTTTTTTTGTTCCTTTTTTTCTTTAGTCCCTTTTTTTTCTTTAGTCCCTTTTTTTCCCCTTTCTTTAGTCCCTTTTTTCCCCTTTCTTTAGTCCCTTTTTTTTAGTCCCTTTTTAGTCCCTGTTCAGGCGCCATTCTGTGGGGCGTTTACCCACCACCCCCACAGCTTCCCAGAGTTTTCTTGAGTGCGAGCAGCAGGAAATATTAGATAGAAGGATTTATAGCGGAGAATCTTGTGGAGATAAACAGATAGAAAATAAAGGATAGCCTCGAGAGGGCCTGGAACCTATTCCAACGGGCCCCGACTGTCTCTGGTCCAGGGTTTTTATAGAGACGCCAAGGGGTGGAGCAAAAGACCTCCTCCCCCAGCACAGCCAAGTGCAGGCCATCTCAGACACCTGCACTCAGGCCCGTGGTCCTGATCATCCTCTATTTGGACCTGCTGGGTAAAGCCACGAGGAACCCCAGAACGGGCTCCCACAGCTTATATTCCTAGCAATAGCAGATACATAGCCTGAACTGGCTGTCTCCTGTGACCAGATTGGTGTCTAACCCAATTGTCATCAGAGGCATCATCTAGCAACTGATGGAAACAGATGCAGACCCATAGCCAAACATTAGGCAGAATTCAAGGAATCTTGCAGAAGAGGGGGAGAAAGGATTGTAGGAGCAAGAGGGGTCAAAGACCAGAAGAAAACTCATAGAATCAACTAACCTGGGTTCATAGGGGCTCACAGAGACTAAACAAAAAACCAGGTAGCCTGCATGGAACTGACCTAGGCTCACTGCATATATGTTACAGTTGTGTGATTTGGTCTCCTTGTGGGACTCCTAGCAGAGGGAATGGGGGCTATCTACTACTCTTTTACTGGCTTTTGGGACCCTACTCCTCAGACTGGGTTACCTTGCCAAGCCTTACTACATGGGGAGATACTTAGTCTTACTGCAACTTGATAAACCATGTTTTGTTGATATCTGTGTAAGTCCTGTCCTTTCCTTAACAGAAAGGGAGGAAAAGTGGATTGAGGAGTGGGAACAGAAGAGGGACTGAGAGGATAGGAAGGAGGGGAAACTTCCTTCAGGATATTAAATAAATAAATGAATGAATGAATAAATAAATAAATGCATTTATTAAAAATAAATAAATAATAACACAAAATAATAATCTTCATGATCTGATGTTTAGGAATATTGGTTTTTAATTTCTTTTAAATTTAGATTAATATGTTTTTAAACATAGGGACTTAAAATGCACATTTCTGTGCACTATTTTTAACATGCTGCTTGAAGTTTATAATCTAAGGATGCAAGAACTTCCCCACTTCTTAGTAGCTCAAACTCTTCAAGATAGATGGCCCACAGCCTTCTCAAGAGCAGGTACTAAGGCTGAATTGGGTCTAAGTGGAAGAGGCTGTGACCCATGTGTATGATTAGAGAGGATGGGAAACAACTTCCTTCCATGACTGGCCTGGATTGTATCTGTTACTGTCTTTACAAAATGATACATCTCTGTGGGTATGGTCTGTACCTGCTAGATCTCCCCCCACTTAAGGGTATAGCAATCGTACTACAAAGATTTAACCAATAAATACATAGTACCTACTATGTTCCACTACCTACTGTGTCTCAGTACCTACTGTTTTCCAGTCATATAATGAGGAAGAGAGGAGTGAGCTACAAGGCTGTAAGAAGTATCAAGAAGAAAAATACAATCCAGAGAACCCCAATAAGAACTCCAGTCCTCATCTCTCACTGGCTGCATGCTCATGAATAGGTGACTAAGTCCTGGCATCCAACTCTGTTACTATGGTGTGACCTTGAGGCACCTTTGAATTAACAGTCCTTGGGCAGTCATTGCTCAGCTGGATGTGACATACTCCACTTACACAGAGATCCTCTCAGACATCCCTGCAGAGTTCCAGGCTCTTCATCAAAAATAGCTACTTCCTCACTACAACTGGGCCTTGCAATCTCTAGCCAGTGTCTCCTCCAGGAGCTTGGATCACCACCTCCCTTCTTCTTCCCGACCTAGTGCCTCTAGCCTGGAATTTGTGTCTAGAACAAAAGTTAAGAGATTATAAAACTTACCTCATTGGTTTCCCTCTCTGAGGAGCCAGTCTTCGGTTAAGTGTTATCTAATGTCTATAAACAGTTGTTTTCTAGATTTCAATTTTTTTTTTTGCAATTCACTTATTCACACAACAAGGTAACTATAGACCTCATACCACTTTACAGACAGAAGAAAATTCCCAAGATTGGAGATGCTGAAAACTACACTCTTAGTCTTCAGGAGTGTCAATCAACAGGACTAGAAACATGGTGGTAATGCAACAATCATCATGCTAGCTAGCACTTCTGTGATTACCAGACGTAATTACCAATTACATCAAAGGCATTAGCTAATTTTGCTGTGTCCTGAAACATGAATCTTAAAAGATCTTATAATAAAAAATAATAAACCAAGAGCCAGATATTGGGGTGAAAACTGAAAGATCAGATAATCAGAACATCCACCCACTAGCTTACTTCTACAAAATCCTCAGCCTCAAGAGAGGCTGTTTCCTCACACCTTATATACCTTTCTCTACCCTGCCATATTACTTCCTGGGATTAAAGGTGTGTGTCACCACTGCCTGGTTCTTTTTTTCTCATGTAGCCCAGTGTGGCCTTGAACTCACAGAGATCCAGACTGATCTCTGCCTCCTGAGTGATAGGATTAAAAGTGTGTGCCACCACTGTCTGATCTCTATGTCTAATTTAGTGGCTGGCTCTGTCCTCTGCTCCCCAGGTAAGCTTTATTGAGGTACACAATGTATCACCACAGTGTTCATTGCAGAATCTGGCCCCACACACTACGCTTAATCTGCAAATCATGGTTCATTTTGAATGTCCACCTGATAGAATCTAGAACCAACTAGGAGACATGCCTCTGGGAAGGCCTGGGAAGGTGTTTCCACAAAGACGCACTGAGGTGAGAAAACCCTCCTTCAGGGTGTGTGTTGCCTCCCACCCAGTGACCCTGATTTAAAGAAGCAGCAGTGCTGCTTGTCTGCCTTAGCTTCTTGTTGGTGAGCACATCCACCCTGATGCTGCCATCACCCTTCCCTGGCATTCAGACGCCAGCAGCTCTGCAGGCCTTCAGCACCAGATTGATACTGCTGGGGCATCCAGCTTCACAGACTGAACAGCTTCTAGGTTCCCAGTCTCTCCAGTTTGCAAGTGGCCCTTGTTAGTCACCCAGTCTGTAGCATGTGAGCCATTATAGTGAATTCTTCTTTATATTCTGTACACATTCTCTTGATCCTATTCCAGCCTAAGATAGATTCCACCTAAAATACTTTGGAGAAGTTTTCTTAAAGATGGAGTCAGAATTCTTTTGGTGTACCAACTTCATAAATCTGTGAGTCCTTAGTCCAAACAAGATATCCCTCTGGGTCCTGAGAAAAATCCTGAGCCAGCTAGGTTTGCTGTCACTAGCTAGCCAGAATCCTGCCATCAGCTCTTCTACCACAAATATTTTTTCTACTAGAGGGTTTCAAACTTGGCCATAACATTATAACAAATCTCTTGAGGTTAAAAAAAGCAAGAGTATAATGATAAAGAGATGAGAGAGAAAAAATAAAGTGCACAGCGTGCTGTGGGATGGTCTTTCTGTATGCTGTGAATATGTGTTGCTACCATTGGTTAATAATGAAGCTGCTTTGGCCTATGGTAAGACAGGTTATAATCAGGTGGAGAGCCCAAGAGAGATACAGAGAGAAGAAAGGTGGAGTGGACACACAGATACTTAGAGCCGCCAGGAGAACAAGACGTGATGGAACACAGGCAAAGTCACAAGACATGTGGCAGTACATAGATTAACAGAAATGGGTTAATTTAAGATGAAAGAGCTAGTTAATAATAAGCCTGAGCCATAGACCAAACACTTTTCAATTAATATAAGCCTCTGTGTGTTTATTTGTGATCAAGCAGCTGTAGGACACAGGAAAACTTCTGGCTACATTTGGCTCCCAACGTTTGGCAAGAATTTCCACATAAAACCTGAAAGCTTAAAGGAAGGTCCTAAAATGGAGCCAAGAGCAGCTTCCTAGTTCATGTCTCTCATTTAGGCCAATACAGAACCTTGTCCTTTGGCTGTGGCGGGCCTCGGGTGAACATAGCAGACTCCCTCAGTCTTCACTGTCTCCATACAAAGAGGCTCCTCCTCCCAGCCACTGCCTGCAGGCTTAAGCTATCACCACAAGCTCTGCCAGCCAGCTTACTGTGGGTGGGTCAAGAGTTAAAAAACACAGTAAAAACAGATTCAGACAGAAAGGCCTCTAAACAGGTTACGATGTATTTTAAAAATGTACATAGGCTTGAGAGAGAGAAGGAAAAGAATATAGGCAGTTATGAAAAGAAATAAATAATTAAAAAATAAAATCTTTAAAGAGGCAATAAAAATAATATAAAGTAAAATAAGTCATGGAAAAGAGACAAAGAGTCTGGATTATGTATATTATGTTTTCTTTGAATTTTTTGACTGTTAATGAGCTAACTACAGACAGACATTTGATCGTGGGGGCTGCTAAGCTAAACCAACATATATATTTTAAAGGTATCTTGACTTCGAAATTTGGGTCGAAGGATATGTTGCTTTGGAAAAGAGGTTGTGCTTTTGTTTCCACAGAAAATGAGAACCAGTAAATTGCTTCCAGCTTAATATGGTTTGATTGAGCAAGACCCCCTGTAAGGTCTTGTCCCAAATGATCCAACATCCACAACAACATCAATGCTACTGGTTGAGATGGACCAACCGTACAAAATACCCTAGTCAGGACTTGACCATAAATTTTCTCAGGATCCCCATAAGATTATCAGTGCCCTTAATCAGCAGAAAGTAGTGTAGAAAACTATGCCGAAATTCCCAAAATAATGTTTATGAGTGTTTGTTTTTATTTTAAGGGGGTTGATTATAAATGGTCATAGTCAATCTCTTTCTTTAAAAAAGGGAGGAGGGATATGATATAGAAATGATGAGAACAAAAGGTAGATTATTGAATCTACTTTAATCCAAAAAACAACTATTAATCTCAAAATACTTTACATTAGTATAGATTTGGGTTTATTGATACAAATATAAGGTTAATTTTGTTATACTACATGTATATTTCTACTCTTATTTAAAGTGTTAACTGTTTTGTTATGTGTAATTTTACTATGTTAAGATGAAAACCTTCCTTTTTAATTAGACAAAAAAGGGAAAGTGCTGTGAGATGGTCTTTCTGTACACTGTAAATATGTGTTGCTACCATTGGTATGCAGCTCATTTAAAAATACAATATATAGTTAAAAAATAAAAAGTAGGGGGCTAGAGTAATGGCTCAGCAGTTAAGAGCACTTGCTGCTCTTACAGAGGTCCTGAGTTCAATTCCCAGCAACCACATGGTGGCTCACAAGCATCCATAATGAAATCTGGTGCCTTCTTCTGGCCTGCAGGCATACATGAAGACAGAACACTATATATATATATATATATATATATATATATATATATATATATATATATATATATATATATATATTAAGTAAATCTTTTAAAAAATACAAAGTAATAGTCATCTATAATAGTCAAACTTAGCCGGGCGGTGGTGGCGCACGCCTTTAATCCCAGCACTTGGGAGGCAGAGCCAGGCGGATCTCTGTGAGTTCGAGGCCAGCCTGGGCTACCAAGTGAGTTCCAGGAAAAGGCGCAAAGCTACACAGAGAAACCCTGTCTCGAAAAACCAAAAAAAAAAAAAAAAAATAGTCAAACTTATAGTCATGTTAATTAGGTTTTCTCAATATGTGGAGATATGTTTCAGATAGATAGATAATCTTCAAACACTTCAAAGACCTAGAGAATATGGCATTTAAAATGTTTTAAGAACTTAGGCTTTTCTGGACAATGAGATACATCTGCTCCTAGCAGCACCAATTACTTCAAAAAGGATGGTGGGCATCGAAGAAACTCATTATGGAATTTGCTTACATTATAAGAAAGGGAGCCATTTGAGTAAGAAACTGCTCTTGCCTGGACTGCTTGACAGTATGTTGTATAAACTGAACATGCAGAATCCATAGGACTTTGCCAAAATAAGGCAGGATGGTCCTTCAGGTTCCTGCTTTGCAGAAGAAACTGCCAGAAATCCTGCACAACACAGAGGAAGGCAACTGATGAACTTTGTCAATAGGCAGAAGAGTCCTTCAAACTTCCTGCTTCACTGAAAAATCTGCCAGAAACTCTAGGACTGTAGGCTCAAGATAGATATCTCAACATTATAGAGGAACTTTGGGTGACTGTCTAGGCAGCCAGATGTCTCTGTTATTTCTAGAGTTTTGGAAGCTGCTTTCAATGCACTTCCTGATTACTCAGATAATATCCTTCTGGGGTCTTTGATGGGAATGAAAACTACACAGTTATAATTATAGTTTTCCTTGGTAATGATAAAAGGTAAATTAGATATGAAACTTTAGACTCACAAATACAGAATAGATGGTACAATATTTTCTTTAATTTTGCCAAATACAAATAGACTGGAGATTATATATATACATATATACATATATACATATATATATATACATATATACATATATATTGTATTTGGTTTTTTTGAGACAGGGCTTTTCTGTGTAGCTTTGTACCTTTCCTGGAACTCACTCTGTAGCCCAGGCTGGCCTCGAACTCACAAAAGTCTGCCTGCCTCTGCCTCCCGAGTGCTGGGATTAAAAGCATGCACCATTACCACCCAGCCTAAACTGGATATTATAACTATAATTTTTGCTTGATAACTCTTTTGTGGATATGTAATTTTACTATGCTAAGATGAACACCTTTTTTGATTAGACAGAAAAGAGAAAATGCTGTGGGATGGTCTTTCTGTATGCTGTGAATATGTGTTGCTACCATTGGTTAATAAAGAAGCTGCTTTGGCCTATGGTAAGACAGGTTATAGCCAGGTGGGAAATCCAAGGGAGATACAGGGAGAAGAAAGGTGGAATCGACACAGACACTTAGAGCTGCCAGGGAAACAAGATGTAATAGAACACAGGTCAAACCATGAGACACATGGCAATATATAGATTAATAGAAATGGGTTAATTTAAGATGAAAGAGCTAGTTAATAATAAGCCTGAGCCATAGACCAAACACTTAGTAATTAATATGAGCCTCTGTGTGTTTATTTGAAACCAAGTGGCCAGAGGACACAGGAACACTTCCCCCTACAACAGCCTGTGGTCTATGTTGGAAGTCATGATGAATACTAAAGAAACCCAACTCTGGGCTGAACAGATGGCTCAGTGGCTAAGAGCATGTACTGTTCTTGTGGAAGATCTGAGTTCGGCTCCCGGCACCCACATTGGACCACTCACAGTTGCCTGTAACTCCAGGTCCTGGGATTAGTGCTCTCTTCTGACCTCTGTCGGCATCCACACAAACACAAAAGTAAAAATCAAACAAATATTTTTAAAGAAGCCTCTTTCCATAGACTAGAGCAGGTCTACATTCTACAAGCCTTCACACTGTACTCGTTTTTCACACTGATAGGGAACCTTCGTTCTAGTGTTGTTTCTAGATTTTTCAAGTAACGAAAAAAACAAAAATTATGTATTTATAGAAAAATACATGCAATATTAAGCTGAATAACATACACATGTTGATTATACCTCTGTCTCTACTTACATAGACAGTTGACTTTTATTCACACTAAAATGTTTCCAATTTTGTCTAGGAGGTCTCTTCCAATTATACACAATCATGTTCAGTGGGAGCTTTTATCCCTTTTGTGATTGTGCCTTTGCAAGTAGACAGAGCTCCACAAGCATGCTGTTCTTGCATCTGTGACTCCTGCCTCCGACTTCTCCTGGGAAACTGAAGACATCACATGGGGAAGTGAGAATGCACAGCTCTTCCTCCTCCTTTGGGAACAACACTCGTCTGTTTTACCCTCCCTGCTGAAAGCGGCAGGGAGTGGCCCCATCAGGAGCTGCCTAAGCACCATCTGTGACCCAGGGAACGGGTCTAATCCTGGGGTGAAGTGGGAAGTCCACTGTCGCTGCACCCCACCCCCTGTCAAGTCATCCAGTGTTTGCACAGCTGTTTATGACAGACTGCCTGGGTTCTTTGTATTTCTCAGAGGGGAATTTAGATAAATGATGCTGTGCATCAGTTCCTCAAAGTTCTAGTTATCCTTACTCCATGCCGAGAAAGCCTTTCTACTCCCTCTCTGCCCACTCTCATTGGCCAACCTCTCTGTGAGGTCCTGTCTGGCTGCAGCCATGTTTTCCAGACATAAGAGGGCAGTTGCAAATATGAACTCCCAGCAGCTATTGCTGTGTCGTGGTTTGAAAGAAAATGGCCCACAAAGGGACTGGCACTATTAGGAGGTGTGGCCTTGGAAGAGGAAGTGTGTCACTGTGTGGGTGGGCTTCGAGATCTCTTTTGCTCAAGCCTCCCTCAGTGTGACTGTTAGTCTACTTCCTGTTGCCTCTGAGTCAAGATGTAGCACTCTCAGCTCCAGCACCACAGCTGCCTGGACACTGCCATGCTCCCCACCATGTTGATAATGGACTGAACCTCTGAAACTGTAAGTGAGCCACCCCAATTAAATGTTTTCTTCATAAGAGCTGCTGTGATTATGGTGTCTCTTCACAGCAATAAATACCCTAAATAAGACAGGCTGTATGCATGAGACCTGTAAGAGATCCGGCTAGTCAAAATCCCAGGGTGGGTGGGGTCACAAACTTCTACCACTAGCTGAGGATCTAACAGCAGTGACAACTGCTGAGAGCAGGAAAGTTTGGTTTTCTCCAGGGTGTGGCCTTTGACAGATGACCCATACCCCAGCAGATGGCCCTGTGCCGTGCAGATGAAATGATCCTCAAAACAGAGTGCATGAAATTGGGGGGGGGGTGACACTAGGGTGACCAGTTGGAGGGGAGAGAACACACATGAATTTGATCAAAACCCATCATGTGCCTGTATGAAATTCTCAAGCAATAGAAGTCCTGCCTAGAGTCTTCTTCCAAGTGAACTACTCCACACATTCTCCATCTTCCGTTTATATCGACATGACATTATTTATTCCATGATGCTGTCATTATCTGTTCTACATCTGTATTGTCAATGAGGGGTACCTGTTAGATCAAACTTGAAGTCCATCTAATGACCTCAACGCTGGCATAATGCCTTATCACCAGCTGCATTCTTAATATTCTACAAAAGAATGAATGAAGTGCGCCATCCCTCAGTGAGTAGTGATTAATGTTGATCAGTGATTCTTAAGATCACGTTGTTTTGATGATAGACTCTAAGAGTTCTAATGCTTAAATAACACAACACATCACAATTGAATTTTTAACTTATATTGACATTATTTATAATCTGCAGGCTCTAAAGGCAATATACTAACTTACTTTTATTTTTAACGTTATATCATGGGACAAGAAGTTAGGAATACTGAATTTTACTCTCTGTTCTATCCCTGATCTATCTTTGCCTTTGATCAAATCTCTTAAATGTTGATTTGGTTCTATATGTATGCCACAAAGTTACCACTTTCTTTTTAATTAATGTCATGTTCATTTTTATGAAGTAATGATTTTCATTATGATAATTCCATATACACATACATGTAATGTTTTTTGATCACATTATCCTTTCGATTATATGTCTTAGGCTATATTTTAATATACTTATTCTAGAAGAGAAAGATGTGCAGATGTGGATGTCAGAGTTCCCTGCTCACGCGAGTTCTCTCTTTCAACCATATGGGTCCTGGGGATAGAACCCAGGTCCTCAACCTACCTGGCAAGTGCCTTTACCTGCTGAGCCACATCATCAGCCCCCTGACTGCCCTTTCCTGACACCCCCTATTTGCATCTCTTTCTACTTCCAAGTCCCCAATAGCCCCTCTTTTATAAAGTGTTAATTTTCTTGATATATCCTCATATCCTTTATTAACTGACATTCTTTATCCACAACCCATATTTTTAGTACTGCATACTTAGTTATAATTTCAAAGCACAAGGGAGCCTTCGAAGCTTGCTAAAAAAGCACATGCATTTAATGCTAAAACATAAACCTTTAGCCATTTTTTCTAGTACAAAAGAGTTATTAAATATTGAAAGAATCAGAGTCCATAAAATTACTTCTGTTCAATGGAGAACTAATCATTTACATATTTAGATTAAATTAAGGAATAAAGATGGAATTTGGGTATTATTAAATTTGGTGATATTTGAGAAAGAATATTCACATTAAAATGTATCTGTTGAATGGCTACTTTAATAAGGAGGAAAGTGCAGTTGAGCACTAGAACAGAAACACATACCATTTTAAGCATGTCTAGCAACGGAGAATTTCCCTATGACAAGTGTGTGTTTCTACAGCTCATGAAGAAGAAGGAGAATGAGAGGAAAATGGCACTCCTAAGATGGTCACTGCTATCCGAGACCTACCTATAACCCTCTCTTCCTAGTTATAAAACTCCTCACTTATTCTAAGCAGAAAGAGTCTTTAGATATTCTGTTTAAAGACATTTACAGTCTATTTTGCAGCTAGTCACAGTCCTGACTTTATGTTCTGAACAAGAAAACAGCATCAAAGATGGTTAGATATGCTTTCCAAAGAGCATCCTTAGCACGTAGTGACAGAGGCCACCAGACTAGTGTGGCCCTTTGCCTTTTGCATTTCCCCTCTCTCCTGGGGGTTGACAAGATGGCTGAATCTCCACAATGTGATGAGATTCTGAGGACAGAAGCTGGTGCTAAGAATGAAACAAAAATAACTTAGGGGCCTGGGGAGATGGCTTCAGCAGTTAAGAGCACATACTACTCTTCCAGAGGACCCAGGTTTGGTTCCCAGTACCCAAGTCAGGTAGCTCACAAACACCTATAACTCCAGTTTCAGGAAATCTATCACTCTCTCCTGGCCTCTGAACACAACTACATTCATATACCCACACACAGACACATATTTAAATACTGAAAGTTAAATCTCTCCATAGAGAGATTTAGAAGTAACTTAGAAGCACATTGGGTCTGAGGCAACTTACCATGTAAGCTCTCAGGCATTCCCCAACACTAACTACTTACTGTTGAGGAAAACCAACCCTCATCCACTTAAGCCATTGGGACTAGGTTATTCATGTCAGCTGCCAAATACTATTCCTTGGTGGTAGAGCACATCATCTCTGAACAGGAAGATAACTCTAGATCCACGTTATTTTAGAAATCTGATGGGAAAACAAAACACCATCCAATGTTTGCATTGCTCGTACTGTATTGATCCTCATGTGTTGATGGTTCGGTCCCAGCCTAAGGGAGGTAGCGAATTCCTTAAGAGGTGGAGCCTGGAGGATGGGTTTAGGTCTCTGGAAGCATGCCCAGTGGAGCCCTGATCCCTTCCTCCTTTGTCTTCCTCCTTTGTTTAGAGTCTCTGATATGAGGCACGACACAGCACAGACTGTAGATGCACAGCTTTGCTTAACCACATGCTGACCATTGGGAATTATGCCTTGCCACCAGCTTGAGCACATAAGATAGGTCATGAACTGAAACTGTGAGCCAGAGCAAATCTTTTCTCTATGTGTTGACTATCTGAGATAGTTGCTACAGAAACAAAAAGCTGATGAACACATTTACCAAATTAAACTGTAAAGCATGGATTGAGAAATGCCCAGCCATTCTTGGAAACTCTAAATAAGGATGAGCCCTCTACCCTTCTTAGCCCTTAACCTTCCTGTAACAGTTGTCTAAAGCAAAAAGCTCTCCATTTTCCACATAAATTACCAGAACCGACCAAGCTCTCCTCCAAGTAAAAACACAGATCTGATGTAGTCCTAAGCACCTGTGGCTTTGAGAATATGTGACCTTGGGAGCCGGGATGGGATTGGCTCCTGAGAATATTGCATTATGCCTTTTTTCACTACAAATGGTTGTTCAAGGGTCTGTTTCTTCCCATGGACTAAGTCTCTTCAAAGATGAGATAGCTGTATCAATCATTATATTCCAAATAAAAGGAATTCCACATTAAAATGTTGAATTAACAAATGAATAGAAAAATGAATGAATGTCTGGATTTTAAAGTTCTCACAACAGTGTTAATCCCACTGGGTAAGAATAAGACCACTAGCACAATTTTTGGGCCAAATTTGAAGCTAGCTTTATTAAATACCGGCCAGGATAATGAACACTGGCTATTAGTGGTCCATACCTGGGATTCCCAGATAATGGCCATGAATTATGTTAGTCTGTTGCTTATAAAGGCAAAGTCTGTAAGGTACTTCCTACCTTTGTCCAATTGGGGGCAAGCATACATTCCAGAGTACTTCCTGCCTCCATACCTCCCACCTGTGTGTGATCAAGCACATCCTGTGCAGTGGGGGCAACCAAGCTTGTTTGCAGAAGTGAAAATACATGGCTCATTATCTTACATGAACAGCAGCCCCCAGCTTTCCAGGAAGTTCTCTGTCCTCGGGCAAGTGGGGCTCACAGGTCAGAGGCGTTCTGTTCTGTTTTGTTTTGTTTTGTTCTGTTTTATTTTGTTTTATAGCTCTCTTAAGCACAGCAATTTAAACTTAAAACACTTCGGCCCTCACAACAGGCTCTTCTTCTGCCTAAGCTCTCATATGTGAACTGCTTCTGATACCTTTTGTTAACATCAAATATTATTAGGATTCAAGAATAGCCAGTTCTTTTCTGAAAAAGAGTGGTGGGTAAATTGGATCAGAAAGGAGTGAAATCACTTTGTCCATTTCGGGAGCAAGATAATCCACATGGAAGAGATGGTATTGACCACACTACCACATGACCATCTTCACTTTCCTGTGACAACAGGAAGCCATGTCTCCGCTTTCAAGAAGAATCTATCTGCAGGTTCAAAGAGAGAAAGAAGGGACTTGCCATCACAAATGGAGGGGAGACATGAAGGCCTGACAGAGTAGGAGCATTTGAGAAAACCTTTATACTCAATGTCCGTGTCTTATATAAAGCATAGACAGCTCAAATTAATAAGAGTAATTCTAAATCCAGTGCTCCTTGTGGTTTGGATCTTGATATACAGTTTTTTTTTTCTTTCTTTCTTTCTTTTTTTTTTCAAGATGAGGTTTCTCTGTGTAGTTTTGGTGCCTGTCCTGGATCTTGCTCTGTAGACCAGGCTGGCCTCAAATTCAGAGATCCACCCGGCTCTGCCTCCCACTGCTGGAATTAAAGACATGCGCCACCACTGCCTGGCTATTGAAATACTTCAATCAAAGTTTAATATGAAAAACAACCTAAAGCAGACTTGGGAGGTGGTGGATAACACATGTGACAACTACCCACTCACCCTTCATCTGCATCCGTCCTGAGGTTTGTTATACCCAGATTTTGAGGACCCCCATAAGATCAGCAGGGAGACTGAATCTCAAATGTAAAAGCAAAGAGCCTTTATTTTCAAGCTCTGGTGCTTCATCTGTCTGTCCCACACAGCAATGAGAGCAGAGAGCTCCAAGCTCAGGTAGGGTGAAGTTTTTATCATAGCAGAGGTTGGGGTGAGGGGATTTCCAGGGTTCAGGACCCTGATTGGCTGACAATTGTCTAGGGGTATCTGTAAAACAAAAATAGGTGTGTGCTAGACTCAAGGACATCTGGCCACCTTATCTAATGGTTGGAATGTTTGGGATGTTAGGTACTTCCCCATCCCTGGGTGGATCCCCAGGTGGTGTCAGCTTATGGCTTTTCCTGGATCTGGGCGTCACCTGCCAGTAAGCCTGTCACAGCAGCTGTGTCTGGACCCCAAGCCTGTCATGGCAGCTGTGTGGTCAAACTGTTTTGTGGTCCCTCCACAATGCTGTCTGTGATGTAGAGAACACAACCTGAGAACCTCTCTCAACAAATTCATTCCTCCTCTAATGAGCCCATCAGCTAAGGAAATAGTCCCTCCTTTAATCATGTCACCAACACAGAAACAGAAGAATAACTTCCACCAGAATCCAAAATGGCTTCCCTTCCTCACCATTTATTTGCCTGCACTCCTATTCAGAATGAGAAAGAGATTAAATCATTCTGTGAACATTTGCCTGAGTACACCTTCATTCACAAAGTCATTTGTTAAATGGATTATACAAAAAGCTTTAACATCTCCTGCAGCCCCCCTCACTTCAACCTTTTGTTCATTTCCCAGAATGGCCTCTGGCCATGGGAAAGAGGATGAGAGCGTCCATTTCAATACATTGTCTATTCTCCTTGATCACACAACCTTGCTGGGATTGCATAGTATTTCAGTTTCCCAGATGTACAGCCATCTTATCTGGACACCAGATGTTTTATTTGAAAATTGTTACTAGAATATAAATGGAATGAAAACTAACCAGGTTGCTATAAATTCAGATTAGGTAGCTTATTTCTTTGAGGAAATCTTTGGTGAGTGAACAAGCAGAGAAGTATTTTCACCTAATGAAAGCAGGTAACACATTGGCTCATTGCTCTGGGCACTCCATAAATATTAAATAGTAGCAATAACCTCACCAAAGACTTGATTGTAATACCTCTGGCTTCTCCTGGCTTCGCATGGACAACAAGTACCTACTCTGTCTAATGTCATAGGGTTTGTAGGAAGAAGACATATAAGCAGAGATTCTTATTCTGAACTTCCTAGAAAGTGTATTTCTTCTCCATCAACTGCAGAAGTTTAAGGATTTATGTCTAGATAGCAATCATAAATGTAGCCACTTTTCCTATACTCTGCTCTTTGAAGGGGATAACTTATGCTCAGAAGTTTTTAAAGCAAAGTCCAACTGTAAGCATGGAACATTCTAGAAACTGTTTCCTTTTTATTTCAGTCTTCTGGAATTATCATGATGAAGTGTCATAGGCTGG
This sequence comes from Peromyscus maniculatus bairdii, assembly GCF_049852395.1. Taxonomy (NCBI): domain Eukaryota; kingdom Metazoa; phylum Chordata; class Mammalia; order Rodentia; family Cricetidae; genus Peromyscus; species Peromyscus maniculatus. Next base: position 5,381,798 of record NC_134870.1, read on the forward strand.
GTGGCTGAAGCAGATCTTGGTTCTATCATAATTCTAGAAGTTGGTAATACGAATCTAGCAGGGTTGAATTCTTCTGACACCTTTCTCCTCTTGGCTGATCAATTTCTTCTCTGTGTCTTCTGTGGTCATGCTCTGTGTGTGCCTATATCCTGGGCTCACATTCTTAGAGGGATTTCAGCGGGCTAGAGCACACCCTGAGGATCCTGTTTTAACTTAATGATCTCTCAAAGGGACCTGTTTTTGCATCCCATCCCTTTTGCATGTGCTGAGGATAAAGTTTCAGCACAGGAATATGGGAGAGACAGTTCACCACAAATCAGAGTTACCAAAGGAGGCTTTGTACGCACCTGTTGCCAGTCCCTCATGTAATAGCTAAAGAAACTGGGTTCTGGACATGGAGCATCAGGTATAAGAGATTCTGCAGGGGCAGAATAATGTTGGAGCAGGACAAAAAGTCTCCCACACTCCGGTCCACTCTTCTTTAAAAATTTAGAGAGACAAGTGGTTTCATGGAATCATTGTTTTACATCTGAGTTGTAATGTAAAAAGCACTGTTTTCATCGCAGTATCATTATTATGGATGGGGTGGAAAGAGATTCACACTGACACTGACTACTTTTAGTCTCAGATGTATTTGCACTTTCTCTTGTGAGCAAAACTAGGTGACTCCTCTTAACCTGTCCAGGGACGTGTGCATTCCAGGTGCCCTCAAGACAGCTCTCTGGAATCGAGAAGCAAATATTGGAGTGTCTATATTAACACAGAGCAAGACATAAGTCACTGTAGATACTAAATATACAGACTGACAGTGGCTGGGTGTCATGTGGCACAGCAGAAAAAAGATGTTTTCTGAGAGCTACTTTCAAGTGTTGCCATGGATCACAATTTGTGTCATGTGTCTGGTTAAATGAATTTATGGTTTGTGTCATGCAGTATCAACTAAATTACCCCTCACAAAATGGACAAATGGTCCGAAAAGATTCTTTCAAAGAAAGTGCAGATTGGAAGTAGCATAAATAATAGAAGCACAAGTAAATGAGAAAATTGCTGAGTGGAATTTTTATTCCTAGTGTACGCTCACTGAGCCACGCCATATGAGGTAAAATCAAGGGTGACCTAATTACATCTGACACACTGAATTACACTTCTCTTATGTTCTTCTCTTCTTCAAGTTGGTGGGGGTGGGGAGAGAAGCTCAGAGGATCCTGCATTACTGTTAAAAAAAAAACCCACATTTTAAAAATATTTAAACTATCTCCCTTTCATCATCTTTGTGATCAAGTATTCAGAATGCACTGGACATGTCTCGTCATGTCCAGAAGAACACAGGCAAGCACACACAATGTGATGCCTCACTCACACTATTCCTTATTGATAGAGAAGTCCAGTATCTGTTTTAAAAAGTTTGGTGACGACCAGTCACAGCATTCTGGGAAGACACATGGTAGGAAATGTGTCTTCCATAGGAAGCTGCCATTTCTTCTAGAGCTTTCTGCCACATAGTAGCACATGTATGTTTTAGGATGCTGTGTTCCATGTTGTTTATAAGTTTCCAGTTAAGTTTTACAAATCACACCTGCTGTGGATGATTGTTTGATAAATAAAACACTGATTGGCCAGTAGCCAGGCAGGAAGTATAGGCGGGACTAAAGAGAGAAAAAAGGAAAGGACAGGAAGGCAGGAGGGGGAGACACCAGCTGCCATCCAGGAAGCATCATGTAGAGGCAACAGGTAAAGCCATGGAACACGTGGCAACATACAGATTAACAAAACTGGGCTTAGTATAAGAGTAAGAGCTAGACAATGGTAGGCCTGAGCTAATGACTGAGCAGTTTAAATAACATAAAAGTCTGTGTGTTTATTTTATAAGTGGGCTCCGGGACTGCTGGGGCTTGGCAGGAGCTGGAAAGAAACTCTCCAGCTACACACACTGACTTCGCAAAGTTAATACACGCATGTGTCCAACACCAGGATACAGGAACCAGGCATGAGGAAAGCAGCGGGCACGCCTCAGGACTCCATCACCACCTACCCGGCATGGGTGAGAGCTGGCTTGCCTCCGACCCGAGAGCTTCTGAACTTCACGTGAATGGAGCATGCTTCCCAGCAGTGCTGAGTCGTTTACAGTTCTCTCTACAGTCTGGACGCATATTGAGATCCATATTGAAAATATTCATGTGTCCTATGTTTGGAAAGATCATCTCCTTCCGTCCTAAGGTCTGCACTCCTGGCCACAGTCTTCCGTTCTCTCCGTCACTAGAGCTTTCCTGCAGCCCCTCAGACCGGTGAACTCTTCCTTTTCCTTCTTCTTCAAAACTGCTTGGCGTGTTCTAGCTCCTTTCTACATACACATACATTTAAAATCAATGTAAGTTGAGGAAGGAGAATTGCCATGAGCTTGAGGCCATCCTGGGCTATAGCGTGAAACTCTGATTTTTCATTCATTAATTAAGAATAGATACACTAATAATAAAATCATTTTATTAGTTTTTGACACACACACACACCCCAAATTTAAACCCATTTAATGCATGGCTTAACTTGGGGAAAATACTGGCACCTGCAGTTTTGGGTTATTCTGTCTCTGAGTGTGGGACAGTGCTCCATTTATTTAGATCAATAACCTCTAGCAGTAGTGAATTATGGGGGTTTTTTTAGTATAAAATATTTTTTCATTTTTAAACTTTCTGTTAAATTTACCTTCAGATATTTGATGTTCTACATCACTATTGAAAATTACATCATTTAAAAAATATCACTTGTGCCAGGTGGTGGTGGCACACACCTTTAATCCCAGCATTCAGGAGGCAGAACCAGGTGGATCTCTGTGAGTTCAAGGCCAGCCTGGGCTATAGAGTGAGCTCCAGGACAGGCACTAAAATTACACAGAGAAATACTGTCTCGAAAAAAAAATCACTTGCTAATTATCTATCTGTTGCTGTTGCTTCCAAATGGTAACGCAAGCGAACAGATTTTTTTCCCACCCAGCTAGGCTGACAGAGTTGCTGAAGCAAACTTTTGGGCATCTTCCTGCACTTCGGTCTTGCTGAGTTTGGGATAGAACCATATCGTTTATAAACGGTTCTTTCCTCACATGTCTGCTCCTCTCGGCCCAGATGGAGACCTTCAGTTCAGGGTTGAACAGAAACAGTCACAGAAGGTTTTCATGTCCTATTCCCCGTCTTCCTAGAAACCAGTCACTGCTTTATTAATATCATTTTTACTACTGCAGTTGTTAACTTTGGACAATCTCTATCAACTTAAGGAACTTCCTTTCTGTTGTCACTTGGTCAAGGATTTTGTAGTAAATCGGTTTTGAGTTTGCAATATTCCTTTCCTGTATGTACTAATACAGTAAGTTACATTTATTTATTTTTATTCATATTAAAAACCTCAAATTCCTTGAATAATTTTCTGGCATTAATCTTTGTAATTATTTAATTTCAATTAACCAGTGTTATGTTTTTAATTGATTCTTGGAGAAATTCACACAGTGTATTTCGACTATATCCATCCCTCCTCCCCATCTCTTCCTAGATCTGCCAACCCATTTCCTGACTCACTCAAATTTGTGATTTCTTTTTACTGAAAGCTCATCAATTTCTATTATTTTATTAGAATATCTAATTCTAAACTGATTAAAAAGATAAGCTTATAATTGCTTAGCTACCAATGATCTTATCAGTTGGAAATCAAGTCTAAACTAATTCATAAAAAAAAGTTTAGGAAGTTTTTGTTTTGTTTTTACATCTATTGAAATGTCTATATAAAATTCATGTTATTTATTACATATTGGAAAAAATCTACTTATAAAAACATATCAGTATTTTGTTGTAAAGTTTTGAGTTCACACAAACAGGATCTTTAAACACTACAAGGACATTTGAATGTTTCTATCTGATGTATCCAGTCCTGTAGGGTGAGTTGTTTGAAGAGGCCTTTCTTTCTCATTCACTAAATACACTGATATGGAATTGTTTATAACATCTCATTTTCTTCTCAGTGTTAACTGGCTGGATAATAACGTCCTTCATTTCATCCCTGACGTTGGCCACGTCTCTTTTCCTTAGGTTTTCCTTAGTTGGTCTAAAATCCGTTGATTCTGTTACTTGATAGAATCCAGCTCTGGTTTTGTTGATTTACTGGACTATTCCTTTGTTATCAGTTCTACTGATTTCTGTCCTCGTCTTTATTGTCTCTCTTCTGCTGTTCTTTGGATCTGTGTTGCTGCTCCTACATTCTGCCTCCTTGAGCACAAAGCTTTGATCATTTACCTTCACACATTTTAATGTGTGCATTTAATCTCTATCTATTTCTCTGAGCACCGTGTTAGTCTCACGCAATTTCTCTTGATATATTCTGAATGTTCAGCTCAAACTTTCTAATTTCTATTATAGTTTCTTCTCCACCCATTGGTTATTCAGGAGAGTATAATTTAACTTCAGATACCAGTTGAGTACTTTCTAACGACCTACTTGTGATTCATGTATAACTTATTACACTTCAGACAGAAAACATGCTCTGAATAATTTCAATCTTTTGATTCACTGGGTCTGTTCGGTGACTCAGCATGTCATCAACGACAGTGCAGGTGGACTGCATCTTGAAAATAGCATGGGTATAGATTTGCTTGCTGCAGTGCTCTATGCATGTGAATTGTGTGAACTTGTACAGATATTCTAAATTCTTAGTGGCAAAGACAGGTTTTTATTTCTTCTGTTAATTCAGTGCTTGCTTTACTTTAAACCATATCATCAGGCCCATGCAATAGGAATTTAACAGCCTCTTCTGCAACTCTTCGTCATCATTATGAAATGGCTCTAAACACTCTTCGCTCTGATATTAGTATAGATTTACCAGCTTTGCTTCTTCTTTATTGGTGTCTCATTGTCTTATTTTTCAAATTTTTGTGATAAAATGCCCTAACAGAAGCAGCTTATGGAAGGCATGGTTTATTTTAGTCCAGCTCGAGGGAATAGTCCATCAAGGCAGGGAAATCAAAGAGCTTGGAGCAGCTATCACATTGCATCCTCAGGAAGTGGAGTGGTGCGTGCTCATGCTCACATAGCTTCCTCCTTTCATACAGGAAGTAGAGTGGCGAGTGCTCACACTCACATAGCTTCCTCCTTTCATACAGGAAGCAGAGTGATGCATGCTCACACTCACATAGCTTCCTCCTTTTGTACAGGAAGTAGAGTGGTGCATGCTCACACTCACATTGCTTCCTCTTTTCATATAGGAAGTAGAGTAGCGAGTGCACTCATGTGCTCATAACTTCCTCCTTTTTATTCAGAGCCCAAACCTGGGGAATGGTATAGCCCTCTTCTAGTCTTCCTCCCTCAGGAACCTAATCAAGACAATGCCTCAACTGTCCCTGGAGTGTGCCTCCTGGGTGACTGAAAGCCTGTCAAGTGATACTCAGCACTAACCACCACATGTACTGTGTGCGTCGTAAGGTATAAAGTGGACCTTTGACCTCATTATACATTAAAATTTGTTTTCCAATGTCACCATCCACTTTCGTTTCTGTTAGTGGAACAAAATACCTCACCAAAAGCAACTTATGGGAGGAAAGGTGTGTGTGGCTTACAACTCCATGTCACAGCCCATCCATCCATGAAGAAAAGTACAAGTGGGTATGCAAGCAACCGCTCTCAGCCTGTCCACAAGCAGGAACAGAGAAACCCCAGTGCCAGCTAGCCGCTGCCGCTCCGCCAGCTTTTCTCAATGTTTGCAGGTCAGAGCCCAGTCCCTACAATGGTGCTGCCCACACTCAGGATGAGTCTTCCCACCTCAGTAACAACAATCAAGACAACTCCCCACAGACACACCCTCAGGCCGACCTGAAATAGGTGATTCTTCCGTTGACACTCTCTTCTCAGGGATTCTAGACAGTGGCGAGTTGATATTTAAAATCGACCACTGCACCAGCTCAGTCTTACTGCCAGGATTTAGTCTAAACTTACTACGATATAATTGGGTGTGTATATACCAGTTCACTTTTGTTTCTCTTTAATTCATCCAATTTATTCCTGTCCGCCATTGAGATTCAATCTGTATACTGAGTGCTTCCATTTTGCCATACATATCAATCCCACACATATCTATTTCCATTCTTCATTCTTTGTACTAAGATAATTCTTATTACTCTTCTCATTTTTAACTCCTGTTTTGTTATGAGTCCCATTTATGCTAACATCTATCTATGAAGTAATTAATGTTGCATATCCTAGAATTTTATTTCTCCATTTTCGTTTGCATTTCGGTAAGGTTCCAGTAAATTTTTCTACTAATCTGCATTTCTCTGTTTCCTTCTGGTTTGATAAGTGTAGCAGTCATGGTTGTAGAAAAGTTCTCTCTCTTAACTATGCTAGGCCACCTGCGAGTCTGTTTCCATGGTCAGATTTTTCAAATGGGTCTACTTTTCAATTATTTGATGTGTAGGAGTCCTTTGCCTGCATATGTGCACCGTATCATGTGTGTGCTTGGTGCCTATGAAGGTCATAAGTGCAAGGCCTGGGACTGAAGTGATGGACACTTGCGAGCTACCATGTAGCTGCTGGGAATAAAACCGCGGTTCTCTGCAGGAACAAGTGTCTTAACCAGTGAGCAGCTCTCCAGTTCCCATGGTCTGACTTTTCTCTTAGATTTTGGTCTTATGACGAGTTTTCAGTCTCTGAATGGCAGATGTGATGAGGCCTAAAGGTATTATGCGTCCCCTCTGCTAGGCGCAGCCATTTAATCAGCTGCGACTCACCCGAGTCAGGGCTGTGCTGGCATCGTGGTAAGACCTACTCCAGCTCTAATTTATCCTGTCCCTGAAACTCGGGAGTTTCTACTGAGAACAGGAGCATCTTTGATAGATCCCCAGCCTGTGGGAAATCCTTTGCTCTCCAAACATAACTTCAGAATTTGGCAAGTACCTTGAGAGGAAAACTGAGTGTTTGAAACTTCTCAGGTGCTTAAGTTTTGCCATTTTAACCTTATACAACACCAAAATTTCTGCTGTCTTTTAAAATTCCAGTAAGAACTTCCTGCTTGAGCCAACCAGCATATTCAGTGTTGGCCTGACAAGAAAATCTCCAGAAAAATAAAAGACAATAAAAGTGGCCAGCCCGTCAACACAGCTTCTCTTTGTCCCCAGAACATTGGTCCTTCTGCTGCTCATTTCTGCACACATGTGCATGTTCATGTGTGTGTGTGTGTATTGTGTGTGTCAGTCTGTCTGTCTGATCTGTGTTGTCAATGAGTCAGTGTGTATATGTCTCTGTGTGTGTCTGTTTGTCTGTCAGTGTGTCAATGTGTATGTGTGTGTACCTGTTTGTGTGTCTCTCTGTTTGTGACTGTCTGTATGTGTCTGACTGTGTGTGCATGTGTGTCTCTATGTGTGTGTATCTGTGGGTATGTGTGTATAAGTGTGTGTGTGCGTCTGTCTTGTGTCCCTATGTGTGTCTCTGTATGTACATGTGTGTCTGTGTCTGTGTGTATGCATGTGTGTGAGAGTATGCATGTTCATCTGTCTGTATCTCTGTGTGTGCTATGTGTGTATATGTGTGTGTGTCTGTCTGTCTGTATATATCTGTGTGTGTATGTGTATGTCTATCTGTCTTGTAACCCTGTGTGTGTCTCTTTGTGTACATGTGTGTCTGTGCCTCTGTGTGTATGCATGTGTGTGTGAGTGTGTATGTTCATCTGTCTGTATCTCTGTGTGTGTGCTAGTGTGTACATGTATGTGTACATGTGTATGTCTGTGTGTATGTGTGTGTGTATGTGTGTGTTAGTGTGTCTGTATATGTGTATGTGTGTGTGCTAGTGTGTGTATATGTGTGTGTGTGTGTGTGTCTGTCTGTATGTGTGTGTATGTGAGCATGTGTGTATGTCTGTGGTTTTTTTCCAGCTGTTTTCCACATGAATACAGGTTTGGCACAAACTTTTCCCTCTACTCTCTTAAGTCCTTATTCTCCTTTTGTGCAGCAAAGGGATCCGAAATCTTAATTATTTTCTGCTTGGAAAATGTTTGATTCACTAAGTTCCAACTGAAGAGTTGTCTTTCCTTGTGTCTGGTTGTTCTGTGAGGAGGAATCACATTAGGGCCAACATTCATCTTTAAAATCCTGTCTGCTTAAAGCCCAGGGCAGCGTAGAACAACAAAAGTCAGGTGGCCTTCCTCAAGCTCAAGACCTAGCCAGGCACAGCATGGTCATGAAGAGGAACCAGTCAGACGAACATAAGGCAAGCTGGCAAGGAAGCCCCAGAACATGGTGGCTTGTGCAGTGTTCTCACTGTGGAACAGGAGCCAGTTCCGTTAACTCACGTCAGCTGCAGTGGCTGCAAGCACCGCAGGCTTCTCAAACATCCCCCACCTACCTGTTCGCCAGCTCCTACAGTGAGAGCAAGTTATTCACACAAGCTACATTTTCATTATATATTAACTCTGATCTGCATTGCATTAGGATATGAAAATTACATAAAGTAAAATACTTATCCATATGAATATATATCTCTGAGGATGTTATTTTGAAATTAGTATTTATCATATCTTTAATTGAAGAATAATGCTTTCCTTCAAGTGTTTAAAGATGTGCAATGAATTTTAGAATAATGTATCCAATTTTCCCAACATAAATAATTCCTGCCAGTCCATTTTATTTTCATGTTTAATCAATAATAATAAAATATTAATGGCGATATTATAATGTCTAAAGACAGTTAACTGCATAACAATCCTTTGTAACACCCAGGGCCTGCTGCTTAACCCCCTGGGGTGGGTAGGAGGGTGCTCCTGCCCCAGCGTGTGTAGATGGAGGTCAGAGGACAACTTGCAGGCGTCAGTTCTCTCTGTCCATCTGTGGGCTCCAGGGGTGGGACAGGCCATCAGGCTTGCAGGCAAGCCCCTCTGCCTGCTGAGCCATCCTGACGGCCCTGTGCATACAGATTTCTTCTTATCTAATTTACAGGTGAGGAAACTGCAGACAGGCCTGCCTTCTCGTACCCAGGTCCGTGTGATTCCCAAGCCCCTGCCCACAACGGTCCGTTGTCTCTGAGGATTGATGAGAGCTGAAGCATTGATTTGCAGTTGATAGATGCCCTATGTCTTTCTCCTTTTCAAACTGCATTACTTAGACAGACAGGGTAAAGAGATGAAAGTGCAAGTCAGATTTATCAATTCTATCATTTGTCAAAAGCTCAAATGCATGTTGACTGGGGAGAAAGGATTGGAGTTAAAATGCATTTCTGGCCTTCTCCTAAGATTGCAACTTTCTGTGTTGTCTCTACCTAACAGAAACTTTAAAAGCCAACTTTAATTAATTATTTCCGTCCTTGATCTTTCTCCAAAGAGGGCCTTTTGGTCTCTTCTTTCTTGCTGTGCCTGATGGCCTAATCCCTCCTGCCCCATTCAGCAACCTAGATTCCAGTGAATGGAAAGACCCACGCTAAGCCAATCACATGGAGGAACCAGTTAGTGACTGACTATCCCGCAGAGAAAGCCACAACTCCTCATGAGGTGACCTGGTCCTAACCTCGCCTCCCTATGCCTTCACCTAGGCTTTCAGTTAGTAGCTATCACTGGCTGCTGATGCTGGAACACTTCTATTATTACCGTTTGTGTGTCTTAATTAATCCTCTGACTTCATACCATTTAGTCAGACATGTCTACCTTTCTGTTATTTCCCCCACCATATGCCTCTTTCTTGTTAATCTTAATAAAGATATCAAAGACTCCAATCTCACCATAAATTAATTCTACTTCCTCTGGGATACTTAAAAGTTGTAGGGCCCTATAAAGACACCTGCTATAAATTTGCTTTGTGTTTCTATTCTACAGCTTCTGTATCATTTTTTAATCAAAACAATAAGAATAAAACAATATCTTAAGGAATATTCCCTATGCCCATGTTATTTACATGACATTCGGTTGTAATTTTTTCTGGTCTTATTATCAGTCCATTATTCAAAGCAACGCATTTCTTAGAATGAATTGACTTACAGTTGAAAATATGGTCACGAAGACATCCTTAGATAAAGCCTATGAATCATCGCCCAGGAAGAGCACTTCTGAACATAGCCTTTGAGCATGGGCAGATTGCACTGTAGGAAGGTGGGTTGATGAAGCCAGGCAACAATTTCAAAATCTCCTAGCTCCTCCTTCAGTCACATGGTCAAGCAGTAAGGTGAACATGAAGAATGCAGGCAGAGGTTGGTTCCTCAGAACCTCTGGAGGGATGTCTTCCTATTAGCATTACAAAAATGACTCTGGCTCCCCAGTCTTAAATACATAATTTGTGAATAATATTATGGGTTTTCAGCTGGCAGTGGAGTGTGATATATTGTTAATGCTTTTCTGAGAGTCTTAGAATGGATATCTATCAAGAGCTCTATTGTCTCTGATGGCGTTCATATAACACAGCTCAAAACCACCTCAACCTCCTACTTAACTAGAGATCTCACTGTTCTGCAGATCACTGGAAATTTTATTAAATCTAAATAATAAAAGCCATTATTAAGGTCAATTCACAGCCATAGAGTTCACCGCTTTAGATTTTTTTCCTGTAGATTTGGTTTGGACTCTGAATCTGAGCTTTCTTTTTATTGCAGGGGGTGGTGGGAGTAAGTTAACTTTCTGTGGCTGCAGAAAGAAAACAGCCCTACAACATTTAAACACTGTGCTGCTTCTCAGGTTGCAGTTACCATCCTCAGTCCACACACCATCTTCCCCCAGTCGAAGGAGATGAGGCTACACTGAAGGCTTATAGTCCTAAAATGAGGAAGAGACTCCTTCCTGTCACTCACTTCGGGGCGGAGTCTCCAGGCCACTTCTGTACTGCTGCTACTGGAGCAACGGTGGCGTATTTAGCGCTTGTCACAGACAGGAGCCTTTTGAAATTGTGAGGGAGGAGCTGTGCTTTATAATGCGCTACAAATTGCTCTCAGCGCTAGAATACAAATTCAAATATGATAGTTGATACCAATCTGCAATGTATTTTGGAGTAATCCCAATTGCTTAGGAAAATCCCTTGATGGTTTGGGGATACATTTTGTCTACCAAACAGTCGTTCTGACTGCGTTGAGAATTCAGACACAATGTTTAAAATGCAGAAGGGATTTCAGGGTAAATTATATTTTTGAAGCCCCAAGTGTTCACAATAGAAGTATCTTTGCTTGAAGCACCAAGACCCTGTAAAACCATGCAGATAGGGTAGCTCTTAGAGAAATTCCGTTCCTGGTAGATACGACTGGGAACCTCAACTGAGCATAGCTTAAAACGACCTGTACATGTTAGGAATCTTCACACACAAAGAGAAAACAGTGAATGTCTTGTCATGTCTTTTCATAATGTCTTTATTGAACAAGAACATCTAGTATGTATTATCATACACACACACACACACACACACACACAGCAGCAGCAGCAGCAGCAGCAGCAGCAGCAGTTTCTGCAATAGCCAAAGAATGCTAGAGTAAAAACAAATGTGTACTATGATTATGGAGCCAGCAGAATTATCACACATTTTGATCACTTGTTTAGAATCCAACACATTCATAATGCATAAGTTGGTTAGAATATGAGAGTAAATTCATCATAAACAAATCTCAAGTTCAAGTGCCCGTTATCTAACTTGAGGGAAGAAACACAGACTAGACTAATCAGTACACTGTCACCAGCAGGGACGAGGCATGTTTTCAACATGATTGCCCTGAGCCATTGCTATCTGAACAAGATGACTAGAAATAAGATTGGTGGTGGGCAGCAAAGAAGCAATGTGAAGTTTTGTTTTAGTGGCTATGAACATGATTTTTGGGTACAGATGACCCAGGAGAACTGACCTTGGTCCTTGGATCATGGATAGGCTAAAACAGAATGAATTGTGCCAGGGACATGCAGATAAGATGCCTCATGTTGAATTAGTTTGCTAGAGTGGCCACAACAATACAGAGTGCTAGCTCAAATAATAGAAATTGATTTTCTTACAGTTCTTGAGACTGGAAATCCCCAATTAGAGATCAGCAGGGTTGTTTTCTTCTGAGCTGGCAGCTGGCCATTGGAGCTGTCTTCACATGGTTGTCTTCTGCATCTGATTGTGTTCTAATCACATCTTATCCTGTGAACACCAGTTGCACTGAACCTGAGCCCACTGGGCTGGGAGTGTAGATCAGTGGTAGAGTGCTAGCCTAGCATGTGCAAGACCCTGGGAATCAATCACCAACACCACACAAAATTAAATTAAAAACAATAAAGTTGCACACGAATTAGTGCCTACCCCATGACCTCTTCTTAATTACTATAAAGACTCTATCTCCAAATTTTGTCACATTCTGAAGTCATAGGACAAGGACTGAAACCTATGAATGTGGGCAAAGGCATCACAGCCCATGACCAGCTAGATGTGGATGTCAATTATGTTTGACCTTTGCTGAATTTCCCTATGTATTTGCAATCTTGGCCAAAAGCATTTGACACAGTGGTTATTCTCTGCTTGACATGATAAGAAGGTGTTGTTAAGGAATCCAGCGTAGGATTTGACTCTTGTGACTCTGAAATGTGCCTCGTAGTCTTGCCTGCAGTTCTGAGTTTCCTTGCATTAGCAGCTATGGACTTTCATTTTTATAGTGCTTAGATAAAGCAGAGAGGGTGGAGACAAGTGGTCTCCCAACAGGACAGCTTAGTGAGTTCGCAACCTAAAGATGATCTTCTCCTCCTCCTTCAAGCAATTAGAAACAATAGATGAAAAAGAAAACCCAGCAACAATATTAAAAATAAATAAGTAAAAGTAACAACAGACCAGAGAGCTGTCTCCAGCTCAAAATCAAGTCAGACATTCTTGGAGAATCAAAGCAGGAAGCAAAAGCCCCGAGTAATAATGAGGGGAAAACGGAGCAAGCATCACAGGCTTTCAGACTCGGGTGCTGGCTGTGGAGCTTGTTCCTACCAGACACAATGGAGGCTAAGCATGTTCCATGTTCCATGTTCCATGTTCCATGACAGACAGACAGCTCCATGACAGTAGCTGGAGTTCACTGCCTGGGGCCTAGGCTGTGGTAGCTCTCCCTGCCTCCGGAATGGCTTCGAAGGCTGAAGAGTAAATGTCTCAGCATCTGGGGGCCGGGGTGTTAGAACACAGCGTCTAGTGAAGGATGAGAAGAAAATGGTCCTCTATGTGGACCAATGAGCTGTATGCCCTGTGTCATCCCAAGTACCATCTGACCATCTGACCTTTTCATAGCTGGGGCGTGGGAGCCTAAGTCGACACAAGGGGTCGACCTCCGCACAAGAAGATGGAAGCACAAAGGAAGAGGGCGAGGGGACATTGTCTCTCCACACATGAGCTCATAAATGCAAACCGTAAAACAAAGAAAGATAATGCTAAGAGAGCCATCAAAATACATCAATTAATTAAGCTAGTTCCAAATGAAATCGATGTCATAAAACGATGAGCAAATACTTTAAAATATGGTTAAAATGGCCAAGAAGATAAAAGAAGAGCACCCAGAAAAAAATAAAATAAATGATGAAATAGAAAAGGTGCTTATGAAAGTTAAATGAAATCTTGGAAATATATGTAATTTTGTATATAATATATATGAGAAAATAGAAAAAATGAACAGGATAAATTCTAGACGGGGTTGAAGACACAGGCAATCTGAGCGGCTCTGGCACATATCTAATGGGCACCCCAACACAATGGAACTGAACAAGCAACGCTCGGGACTTTCAGAACTGAAGACAGACACAGGCCTGTCATTAAATGTACACGACCAAGCTTTGAGAAGATAGCGGAGACTAATGCCATGCTCAGTCCAGAAATCAACGTCTAAATGCCGCCAAAAGGAAGAAATGACATGCAAAGCCGGGGCAGTGAGGCGGCAGAGATCTCTGAATCTTAGCACAAGCCAAGATGGCAGCAGAACATTTCAAAGGGAGTCTAGCAAGACGTGGTCAGTCTCAGACCATAGACACACTCAGACAGCTCGCTAAGTGTGAGGGTAAGAAAACGGCTCTTACACGTGGGAAAATGAGAGTGTGCTGCTCACACATGCTAAATGAAACAATCACTGAAGAACATGCTCCATTAGGAAAGTAACAGAAACCAACCTAAAGCCTTCACAAGCCACCATATCCCATGATCCTGTCCATGAGCGTCTACAATTCACCACCTCTCCCTAGCCTGTCCACAAGAAATGATATTCTCCTGTCCCTCTTGAAGTGATATTAGTCAAAGGAAAATGGACAGAAACAAGATCTAATTTTCTGGCCCCCAAGTTTAAAGAACTAGAATATTCTCCCAGCCCTATCTTCCAGCCCCTCCACCAGCTCCCAACAGGACTGCTGCTTTAGGGGACCTTCAGAACTCAGGAACTGAGCCCCGGCTGACAGGGAACACAGCATGCTAAGCCACCCCTTCTCAAGCTGTCTGTTACCACAACATCATGACTGTGAAGAACAGTTATGCAAAACTGGAGAGGGTACAGAAATTGATAAGGTATACTGAGGAATTTAATTAAAAATCAATTAGAAAATACTAATTTTTAATGAACATCTAACTCTCTAGGCAACAATAACACGGAATGTGTTCCAGGGAGAATTAAAGCACGTTCTAGAAAGCTTTGTTCAAAAAGTCTTGATACTATAGCCGGGCGGTGGTGGCGCACACCTTTAATCCCAGCACTTGGGAGGCAGAGCCAGGCGGATCTCTGTGAGTTCGAGGCCAGCCTGGGCTACCAAGTGAGTTCCAGGAAAGGCGCAAAGCTACACAGAGAAACCCTGTCTCGAAAAACCAAAAAATAAAAAATAAAAAAAAAATTTAAAAAAAGTCTTGATACTACATATGTTTAAATTTTATGATACCCATGTTAAGCCAGCATTAAAGCAACCTATTGAAGACTTGCCCAATTCAAGTGAAATTAGGGAAAAAAAAAACAGAAAAGGAGGAAGAAGAGAAAGGAGTAAGAGGAGACGGGAAGAAAGGAAGGAGTCACAATGGGCACAAATATAAAATTTACAAAATGGAAGAAACTAATTGCATCTGAGATCAATCAGTTTCATCAAACCAATCCTGATAAATATATTTCTAAATTCAATGATTTCTTGTTGTAAAATGATAAAAAGAAAGAAAAACATCAGCCAAAAGAAAACCATGGATAACAGAAAGACACACACAGACATGCAGACACAAGAGAAACAGAGGGTACTGTAGTAAACTAACCGAGCTCAACTGTATTCTCAAAACTGACACATTCAGGTGCCACTTCTGGTACAGCAAACTGCCATATTAAACGAGTCTTCAAAGAGTCAATGATGGAATTAAAATAAGGCTTTTAGAATGTGCCCCAATCCCACATGACTGGAGTCTTCATTAAAGTAGGAAATTAGGACACACACAGAGGACCACTCGAGACACAGAGAAGATGGTCATCTACAGCTCAGGGACAGACAGGAGACGGAAACCCTGTGGACTGACTTCTAAACTCCAAAATGGTGAAAATATGAATAGCTGTTGTAGAGCCACCCACTCTGTTCAGCCTTGTTATGGATGCCTGAGCAAGCTAAAACATTAACCAAAGCAAAATGGCAGCACTACTAATGTCAGATAAAACAGAACTAAAGCATGATAGCATTAATGGCATGGGAGGGGGGACATCACATGAAAAAGGTCCAGTACCCCAAGACATAGATCTAGTCCCTCTTGAACCCTCTTCCTTCAAGGACCCGTCCCAACCTGCCCACCAAATCTCTCTTGCCAGTATCACCGAAGATGGCTGACTTCCAGACTCCAGCCCGTGCACGTGTGGGCAGCATTGGCACAGCTGGAGACACCCTCCTTCCTGAAGCCTTCCTCTACTGTCTTCCTGTTTGTAGCACACTTCACTCCTCCTCCTCCTCCTCCTCCTCCTCCTCCTCCTCCTCCTCCTCCTCCTCCTCCTTGGTCACCGACAGCTCCATCTTTCCCCAGCTCGAAATGCTGGGCAGCTGGAAGGCTCATGCTTCTGGCACCTTCTCTTCTCCATCTTAGAACTGCGAGATGCAGACAAGGTGGTGGGGGCAGGTCGTGGAAGTAATAGATGTCTCCTGTGATGCAAGGCAGAGCACATGGGCACAGGAAGTAGCTGTGGAGGGAAAACAATAAAATGGGTACAGTGATAAAAGGCATCTATGAACCACCTCTGGAACTTTCTTTGGTTTGTTTTGTTAGGTCATTGTCTTAGTCAGTGTTCTATTTGAGGTGACCATGGCACAAAAAAAAAAGTATTTAATTGGGACTCACTTACAGTTCAGAGGTTTAGTCCATCATCAGCACAGCGGGAAGCATGGCGGCATGCAGAAAAACATAGTTCTGGAAAGGGACTGAGAGTTCTATATCTAGATCTACAGGGGCAGGAAGAGAGAGAGCCCCTGGGCCTGACTTGGACTTTTGAAACCTCAAAGCCTAGCCCTAGTGACACACTTCCTTCAACAAGGCCACACCTCCTCCAACAAAGCCACACCTCCTAATAGTGCCACTCCCTGGTGACCAAGTGTTCAAATCTGTGAGCTGGTGGGAGCCATTCTTATTCAAACCACCATAGCCTTGTTTGTTCTGTTTGTTAGTTGTAGCTGTCCTGGGATTTGCTATGCAAGCCAAGCTGGACTTGAACTCATAGAGATCTGTCTGTCTCTTCCCCACAAATGCTAGGATTAAAGGCATGAGCTGCAATGCCCAGTTTTATGCAGAGCTGGTATGGTAGTTTGAATGCAATTTGCTCCCCATAAGCTCATAGGGAGTGGCACTATTAGGAGGTGTGGCTTTGTTGGAGTGGGTGTGGCCTTCTTAGAGGAAGTATGTCACTGTGGGGTCAGGCTTTAGGTTTCCTATGCCAGGATACCACCCAGTGTCTCAGTCAACTTCCTGCTGCCTTCTGGTCAAAATGTAGCCAGCACCACATCTGTCTGCAACGCCTCCATGCTCCCCACCATGACAATAACGGACTGAACCTCTGAAACTGTGAGCGAGCCCCATCGATTAAATGTTTCACTTTGTAAGAGTTGTCAGGGTCGTAGTGTCTCCTCATAGCAATAAAAACCCTAAGTAAGACAGCTAGGGTAAAATCCGGGCAATCATGAATGCTAGCAGAGCACTCTATTTCCTGAGCTAGTTCCCAACGCCCTTGTTTCTGGGTATTTCCATTTCCTGTGTTTGAACGATGGTGGACTGTGGATAACGAAAAGCACTGAACGTGAAGTCACATGTGAGGGGACTGCTGCGCGTTTCGAAGCCTCTCACCGATTGTTGTTGCTACAGGACAAACCATCACCACGTTTCTGACACAAACTCATGTTAGCCAACTCCCTGCTCCTCTTGTCCCCTCCTGTCTCATCACAGCTAGATCCCACACATCCCAAAGAGACAGCCTTTCAAAATAAAAGTCACATTTTTTCATCTTGACCTTGCCTTTCTCCAGACCCTCTCTGTGTATTCTCTCAGTACTGCATGCTCCATCTTGGAGCCTTTTCCTTAGTACCTGATTGGAATGACTTCTCCAACCACAGAGAGGGGGGGAGGGAGGGAGGGAGGGAGGGAGAGAGAGAGAGAAAGAGAGGGAGGGAGGGAGAGGGAGAGGGAGAGGCAGAGGGAGAGGCAGAGGGACAGGGAGAGGAAGAGGGAGAGGGACAGGGAGAGAGAGAGAAAGAGAGGGAGGGAGGGAGGGGGGAGGGAGGGAGGGGGAGAGAGAGAGGGAGAGGCAGAGGGACAGGGAGAGGCAGAGGCAGAGGGAGAGGCAGAGGGACAGGGAGAGGGAGAGGGAGAGAGAGAGTCCATCTCCTTGAATTGCTTCAGCCTTTCCATACCTGGCCTCCTAACCGCCCTGCACATGAGCATCTCCCATACCTCACCCCACCTGTTCCCTCTCCCTTGCCTGCTTTATCCATCTGGACATCACTTGCTGCACTCCTGACACTGATTGATGTTTGCCAAGAACTGTTTCCTCTACTGAAGAAGTTCCCTGAAACTCAAGACTTAAAGTGGTGTGTGTGTGTGTGTGTGTGTGTGTGTGTGTGTGTGTGTGTGTGTGTGTTACATAATTCAGTGCAGTCCACCATAAATTCTGTAAATATTTGCTGACAAAATGGATACACAAATGAGTGAGTTAATCAGTATATGCACAAACCTGGGAGCAAGGAAGCCTGAACTCATTATTTTGAACCCTGAGTAAACAAGGTATTGCAGTAGTTAAACAAATCACAAGAGAATTTAAAAGAAACCAATGATCTGCGTAGTATGCTGTTTCTTACAGTGTCATAGATATGACAGAGTTTTAAGTAGTAGGAATACTGAATGTTTGACCCTAAACTAATTGTATTTATTATGTATAAATATAGAGAGACACTTTATAGCACCCCAATTAAAGAATATTTATCTTGAGGCTGACACGATGGATCAACAGTTAAGGGCATGTACTGTTCTTCCCACCATCCCCATCAGGTGGCTCACAACTGCCTGTGACTCCAGCTACATGGATCCAACACTAGACCTCTTCTCCTTGGTATACAGTGTACACTAACACACACTACAGACATAAGTGCAAACATACAGATAATCTGCTTAAAAAAGAATGCATATCTTATATATGTATATAATGATTAAAAACCAATGATATGAGGAGAGGGAAGAAGGGAGAGGTTGAACCATTGATACAGTAAAATAAGAAATGCCCTGACAAATTTCAATTAGTCTATAGTATATGGGCCAAATTTTATTACCACAGGATAATTAAGCTCCAAATCAACAATGCTAAATTATAGTATTATCTTACTTTTTATTGATGTAATAAAGTAACCATGACTAAAATAAAGCATTTAGTTTGGGGCTTAGAGTTTCAGAGGGCTAAAATCCTTGATGGTACACACAGGCATGGCACACACAGTGAGCAGCTGAGAGCTCACATCTTGATCCCCAAGCTGGAGGCAAAGGAGAGAAAGACTGGGAATATCTACCCAATGACACACCTCCTCCAACAAAGCCACAGCTCCTGACCCTTCCAAACAGATCATTTCCATTTGAACAAGCACCAAACGCTAAGGAACACATACCTGGAAACCAAAAATCTGGGCATTTTAATATACACAGATTAAAAGAAGATTAGAAAAGAATCACAGAATCTAAACCCTTGTGCAATGCAGTCGAAATAGTACTTACGTTTAAATGATGCTCATCAGTTAACGGCTAAAATGCATTGTATAAATATATGAAAAATTCCCAAAATAAAAATATTATTTTAAAATTTTTTTATCCACATCAATTCTAATAATTAAGCATTTAAATTAAGAAACTAAATAAAGTGCCCAGAAAGCACACTGTGAAAGGCCACAGAGAAGGAGCATGGACGAAGAGGCCATGTGAGAAACGGAAGCACAGAGGAGTTCTAATAGATGAAAGGTGGCCTTCAGAAAGCAAGACCTTAAAACAACACTGAAGTAAAAAGAACGCAACCACAGAAAGAAAATGTCAAAATCATTAAAGATATTTGAATTAGTTTATACTAACAAATAATTTTCTTTAAAATATCATTTCTAAGCATTGGAGAAACAGTAAACCAAAACAAACCAATAAAGTCCACATAGAAGAAAAAGAAGAGGGAGAGAGAAGGAGGTGGAAGGAAAAAAATGGCTGAAGTTTCACACCCGAGCTCTTTCTCTCAAAAAGAGTAGCAGTGTTATGGATGGCATTCAACACAGCTTCAAGAAACTTATTTTTGTCTTACACAAAACTATCTCAGAAGTAAAAACCATGTGGGTGAGCCAATTAAATTCAGGAGATTACTATACAAAACACAAAGGACAGCATAAAGAACAGCAGTGAAGAAATATGCAGGGAAAAATTGACCATTTAGCTCATTAAAATAAAACCTTTTAGGCATCAAAAGCTATCATAAGCAAAATGAAAAAAGATCTCTCCCACTTTTGGAACAAGTTACTGTAGGTCTATGGTCTATACAAAATAACAGAATACACAAAAATCGCAAAGAACAGACACGGAAAATGGGTAAAATAAATACCAAAGAAGTCACAAAGGCAGAAACCAGAATTGACAATATGTTTATAAAGAAATGCTTAATCTCATCACTAATTAAAGAAATGGGAAGTGGGAGACAATGCCATGTCATTTGCAATGTGTTGGCAAGCCTTTGTAGTACTGACCTTGAGGGGAATGCCAGGAAAGAGCACACAGTTAAGCAGTCGATGGCCACACTGTCATGGGCCAGCAGAGAGGGAAAACTGTCAAGAGCACTGGCTAATCTTCCAGGGGATCCAGGTTTGATTCCTAGCACCCACACAGTGGCTCACAACAGTGTGTAGCTCCAAGTCCAGAGGATCCTATGACCTTCTCTGATCTCTGTGGGACCTGCACACAGGTGACCCACAAACATGCAGGTAAAATACTCATATCCCATATACATAAAACAAAAACAAATAAATCATTTTCAAAAAGAAAGAAGGAGCACACTCTCTGCTGGTGAGCTCTTCACCTTTGTAGACCAATAGGGCGATCACTAGCAAGGACGATGCGCCCATGACATAACAGCTCCAGTCCTTGGTGTATGACTCTGATCAATTCTCTGGCACATGTGACATACTCAAGAATGATCATTGCAGCAATTTTCGTTGTGTCGGAGAAAGAATTGCAAACAATTTAAGTGCTCATTTAGAGAAAATTGGATAAATAAATTGTAGTATAGACGTACAAAGGACTTTACATAGCAACCAGAATAATGAATTAAAGCTGTAATTGCCAGCGTACATAAGCCTCAAAACCATTAGTTTAATCCAAAACACCAGTTGCAGAATATATACAATATATTAACAGCATAAAAATAAAAATGTACAAAATAGTACTATTTAATACTTGTGATATATATATATATGGATATTCTAATAATAATAATATCAACATACCCATAGGAATGAAAAGAACAAAATCAAGTTAGAACTTGTGAGATATATAAAATAGGCCACTTGTGAGGGTATATAGATGGATATGTAGGTAGGTAAGTAGGTAGGTAGAGAGATACATAGATCACAGAGGATGGATAGATGACAGATGATAGATAGATAGATAGATAGATAGATAGATAGATAGATAGATAGATAGATAGATAGATAGATAGATAGATAGATAGATAGCTGATAGATAAGAGAGAGGGCGAGAGAAATATAGAGAGGATCCATCTTTCTTTTTCAAAAATAAAACCAATACAAATAAGGAAAAAATGTTAACATTTGTGAACATTTCATAGTGGGTAAGTAAGTGTTTGAAGCATCACTTAGTCTCAGTTATTCTTCATGCTTGGAGCATTTCAGAATAAGAAAGGAAAATGAAGCAGGCGACAGGAGAGTGGCCGGTGGAGGACTAGAGACTTGGTGGGTAGCAGAAGCAACCATGTTCGAATTCCTGAGAAACTGGAAAAAGGAAAACAAAAACAGATAGAAAGGAAGAGCTGAGGGGGCAATGAAAGGGACCAGGAAGCAACAGAAGAAAGCGGGGGCTGGTGTCTGTGGGTGAAGGCAAGCACACCCTTCGTTTTCCCTTCCAGCCCAAGGCCACCCCCACACAGGGATGCTGGTCTGGAATTCCAAGCTGCTTTCATCCCAGTAACAGCCTCTCTGCACTCAGGCCCATCAGTGCTGAGGGGGGGATCTGGAGAGTAGATTTTACTTACGTGCCTTCACCTAGGCACAATCTTGTCTACAATTCCTAAAATTTAAATAATCAGGCATAACACATTCCTAAGACTACTATTTCCTGGCTCAGTAAATTACTCACTGAGAGACATCCACTTTAGGAAACTACCGACCATTTACCTCTAGGAAGTAAAAGCTTTTATTTTTCCCTCTTAGCAAAAATTGCTATGTATTTGCATGCTGTTGTGAAGTTCGCCATCTTTAGTCTCAGCCCTTTCCCGTTTAAATTTTGCTGTGTGTTATCTTGCGTTTACCATATTCAATGAGTGGTCAAGTCCTCTCATGTGCGTTCCTAAGCTCTGGTGTTGTGTCCCTAAGCTCTCTGTCAGTCAGGTTAGCCCAATCTAACCTGGGCTGCCCCTCCCCCCACCAGATATCCTATGAACTGTCATCTGATAGAGAATTAGTAGAGCCCAGGTGATCACCTGTTTCCCCAGGAAACACAAATCATACACAAACATGTATCGAGAGAGCTCAAATCCTGTACACCATGTTAAAGTGGCGCCAGCTCTGAGTGGATCTCTTCCGACCTCAGCTTCCCTGCTGGACTCACGCCACATTATGCACCAACACTACTGAGTGCCATTCTCAAACACCCCATAATACCATTTCCTATCTCTGAACACTTACTTTAAAAGTTCCATCTACTCATAGAAAAAATAATCTTAAACTTTGTGTAAAAACACAAGGGTGGCCAAAGCAATCCTGAAACAACAGAACACTGCTGTGATATCACCACACCGTATTTCAAGTTATACTAGTGATAGTAACAAAAGCAATGTGGTACTAGCCCTCAGACACATAGGTCACACATACAGGCAAACAGATCAATGAAATAGAATGGAGGACATGACATAAAAGCCATCTGGGTTTGGACCAAGATGCTGAAAGTCAACAATGGAGAACAGATAACATTCTCAGTTAAACAGTGCTGGGAAACCTGGATATCAATATGTAGAGAGTGAAACTATATCTCTATATCTCATTCCATACAAAATTCTCCTCCAAATGGATCGAAGACCTTAGTGTAAGACCTGATCCGCTGAACCTGCTAGAAGAGAAATTTGGATGTATGCTTCAACTTACAGTCTAAGATCTTCTGAAATGCTCCATGTGGAACATGAAATCCCAATTGACAAGTGGGATCTCATGAAACTAAAATTCTCCTCCACGATTAAGAAAACTGTCAGCCACGTGAAGAAGCAGTCTATAGAAAATGGGAGATGGGAGAAAATAGTCATTGGCTATAATTCTATGAGAGGATTGATAACTAGACAATACAAAGAAACAGGAGAATAAACTCCAAGAATCTAATTAAACACTGGATATAGAACTAAGCAGACTTCTCACAAGAAGAAGTGCAAATGGTTAGAAAATACTCTAGAAAGCTTTCACTTCCTTCCCCATCAGGGAAATGAAGATTATAACTACTTAAAACTCCATCTCACACCAGTCAGGATTACCAGCATCAAGGCTACAAAGGACAACAAATGCTGTGTGGATGTGGACAATGGAACCCTTACATGCTACTGGTGGGAGTGTAAACTGATGTGGCCATTTTGGAAACCAGCCTGAAGGTTTCTCCAAAACCCAGAAATAGAATTACCACATGACCAAGCCATACACCTGTCGGCACACACCCAAAGGAGTTTATATCCGACCACAGAGATGCTTGCACACCCTGGTTTATTAAAGCTTCATTGAGTAAGTAATGTCTTAGTTAGGGTTTGTACTGATGTGGAAAAAAGAGAACATCATGAAAATCAACTTGGGGAAGAAGGATTTATTTCATCTACACTTCCGGTAGTAACCCAGTGCTGAGGGAGGTGAGGGAGGAACTCAAGCCAGGTGGGAACCTGGAGGCAGAACTGAAGCAGAAGCCTTGGAGGAGTGTTGCTCATACTGGCTTGCTCTCCATGGTTTTCTCAACCTGCTTTATTTCATAACCCAAGACCAGTTACCCAGGCGGACACTAACTCCTGGGGATGGGTCCACCCACATCAGTCACTAATCAAGAGAATGTCCCGTAGGCTTTTTTCAGAGGCCAATCTGCTGGTGCATTTTCTCTGCTGAGGCTCCCTCTTCCCAAATGACTCCAGCCTGTGTCAAGTTGACATAAAAATTAACCAAGGAATGCAATCAGCCTCAACACCCATCAAGTGATGGATAGACAACAAAAATGTGATTGATATACACAGTTAAATTTTACTCAGGTATAAAACTAAACTTAGGAAATTCATAGTTAAACTGTGTTTCATGGATGAAACTTGAAAAACAAAATTATACCTATGGAGATAACCCAGGCCAGGAAAGACAAGTGCTACACGTTGTTTCTTATACACCTTCCCTCAACTTAGGTTTGTGTGTTTAACTTGGAGTATCTTCAGAAGCCACCTCACTAGAAAAGGGACCCCGACATATAGACAAAAATGAAGACTGAAAGCTGGAATATTGAGGTAGGAATTTCAAACGGAGAATGGTGGGGAAATGTAGGAGATGAGGGTATATATAGGGGCTAGACCAAAGGGGTGTATGAAAAAGCCACATGGAAATCGACTACCTGGTAACCCAATTAAAAAATATAAAAGAGAATTTGAAAGCCGATTATCCCACAAGGCTAGCCAATGCTAGCCCTAGAAGTAACAGGTCACTAAACAAAAAACCCAACGCCAGATTTGAGCTACTTCATAGGAGCTGTGGTCAGGGAGGTTCTAGAAGCCATCCCAAAATGTAGGCTCTTGCAGTTCCTCTTCCTTGTCTGCCAGAACTAGTCAATAATATCCTATTGCTGAATACAGTACACACCTGAATGGAAGCTACGGAGAAACCAAGCTGGAACGAAGCTGGGAGCCTGTCTCTCCTGGCTGACTTTCATTGTCTCTGTGGTGCTGGGGATACTGTGGGGAGAATAACAGTATCAGTGCTGTTACTTAGCCGACTACTTTAGGATCTATGATACCAACCTTCCAGGCAAAATGTGCCCCCTGCCACAACAGCGGCACGGATTGTTATGGAGATGACCAATGGCTCCCTGACTTGCTGGGAGGCCCCGACCACAAGAGGGATCTATGCTTAGTGTAGAAAACCCAGTCAAAACCCATGACTTGGGATTTCTTATGCTCAAGGTGGGAATCCACTGCTGCTACTCAGCTAAACTGGCAATGCATCAATCACTTTCTAAACGTCTATGTTCATACACCAGGAGGCTAAGAGCAGTCTTAATCAGAGCAAGCTCTCTTTGCAGTGAATAGAGGTGAATTCAGAGACCATGGTTGCATGGGATGCTGAAAATACAGAACGGTTGAGGGCTCATCCCTAAGCAAGACATTTACACCACCCCTTAAGGGTCAGGGAACATTGCAGAAGAGAAAATGGAAAGAAGTCCCATCTTTGAAGTGTGACACGCCAGGTCAATGATAAATCCACAGCAGCTGTGCTTACTTTTAATATGATTAAATCACTACCAATCCACAGAATTAGCTTAATGATTATGGGAATTTATTGGGGGGTTAACTCACAATACAGGAAACTCACAATATAGGAAATAGGAATTGAGGCACCGTCCAGGGTTGTTCTCTGGAGAGCTCTACCCTGACATACACCAGCATCCAATACCACAAGGTACCAAAGAGTGTGGGCACATACGCATCTCGGGTCTTAAGGAGTCCCATCTCAGCCATGCCCCAGGGGCAGGTCATAGGCTGCCTCATTAGGGGCAGTGCTTCAAGGTCAAAGCTGGAACAGCTACCCACTACATACTTTGCTTTGGACCTACACAAGACAGACCCAATAGTCAGCTATAGATGTGGAAGGAGATCACAGAACCTACAACCTGTTGCTGAACTATTGGCAACTAACAGCTTCTGGGAGAGGGGTGAACCTACTGGTGAGTCCACCAGGCTCTAATGTACCCCAAAACTCATGATCACAGACAACTCTGGTTCAACTCTAAGGGGCATGAAATGAAACAAAACTTCAAGCATGTGGTGAGGAGATTTGTAAGGAAGAAGGGGGCCTGGCCATAGTGAAAGAGAAGGAAGAGAGATGCAGAGTAACCATACTGCATTACACAAACTTTATTATTAGTGATAAAATAGGTCCACCTACTTGCTCTTTCTCCTCCCTACTTAGGGAGAGCTAATCCACCTGAAGGTCAGGCTCAGGTGCTGCCCAGTCCACCATGCCTTTTCTAAGGCAAACAAAAACAAGCGCTGCCTCCCATTTGAGAGCACTCACCTCTCTGTGTGACTAGACTAGGGATCACCCAGGGGGAGGTGTCGGTGGGATAGGCTGTACCTAACATAGTACCCTGCACTGAATAGGTGCCCAAGAGTGATCAAACACATACATGTAAATGTGCATTTGTAAATGTTCCATACTCTCTGTAACCACAGATTCTGTTAGAATGCAATGTTTGATACGGAGAGAACCTTAACTCTGAGCTAACAGTCCCTCAGTCTTGTGTGAATTACTGGTGAAGGGGTAGTCAAAGGGTGGGCTTTCCAGGGATCACTCTATAACGGAACGAGAGATCATCAGCCACTCCCACTACTGCCAATTGCTCTGTATTCTTGCCGGTGTCGTTCTTCAAGTTCTTGGGAGTATATTTGTGGGTCCTAAGGTTAACAAACCACTTCTATTTAAGTACAGTTCTAAGTGGAAGATGCAAATTCAAGAGTGTGTCTACATAGGTACAAGTAAGTTGTACTTCACAGAGCTACAGACAATGCTGATCACAAAATTGGACATCCTTCTGTTCTGTTATTGTTTACTGAACCCTCTTGCCTGAGCTGATTCTTTTGTATTTATTGAGAACAGGCCCTAGTAAGGCACAGCCATTTGACTTAAAGAGAAAAACACATGACCCTCAACCTCCCATCTTAGGACTAATAACACATTTCTCTGCAAACGACTGCCACCAGTTATTAATTCATGCTTTCTTCAAGTATTCTACCTTTCATTTATAATTTTTAAATTAACCCAAATACTTTTGGCAGCGAGTTCTGAAAAGCCAAACAATAAAACAAAACATAAAAAATGTGTTTGTGTTACTTAATTTGTTATTGAAAGGAGTCGGGAAGCCTGTGCCAGCAGAAATTGATCATGAAATCAACGCGTCCTCTGTGCCCTTTACAAGCCCTCCCCCAAAGGAGGTTTCACTGTGATAGGTCTACCAGAGCCTCTAGCACCCTCTTGCTTCCATCTGTCTAGTTGATGAAATGACTCTGCAAAAACAGAACTCAATTTCTAAAAATGTCAATCAACTGATATTACTTTCAATGTAATATTTTCACTCATACGGCATTAAAAATATATATGCACTAAACCCTCAGTCCGCTTGAACAGAAGCTAACAAAGTTTCGCTCCATTTCAATAAGAGTGAGTCAATTTATGGGCCTTGGTTGTGTCTAGAGGCAAGATTTTTCTCTTGGGTTATCACAATACTGTGGGTGTCAATCAAAGAGCCACACTCAGAGGACCAAGAGAATATCAGATGAGATCCATCAACAGCCTGAGTTTTGGCTTGTATTTGTAAGTGATTTCCTGAGCTGGGTCATCAATCACACAGTCATCTGCATTGAGAGCATACTTCATTATTGTTCTATGGGGCTCCAATTAAGGAGGACATGACAAACAGTTATCAAGTTGACAGCTCATCCAAGTATTCAGCAATTACTGCAAACCATGGCCATGAGAGGAACATGGGCCTTTCTGTTTCCTTCTCAGGTGAGGGCTGCCTGGAATGAAAGACTCCCTTCAAATAGGCTTCTGAATTTCTGGCTCTTCAATCTGCAGTGAAACAATAATGGGCCCCCAATCCTACAAACAATGCAAAATCTTTAAGAATACACATTGATTTTAAATACCTAAGCACATGTAGATGGTTCTATCCTAATGCAACAAACCCCCATGCAAAAAGAATTAGCAAAAAATGGTTCAGTTCAGTAGAGTGCTGACGGCCCAAGCACGAGGGCCTGAGTTCGAGTCCCATGTCAAACAATGGCACATGGTTGCACAAGCTTGAGTAGTGAGGAGGCAAAGACAGGTGGATCCCTGGGGCTCATGGATCAGCCAGTGTACTCAGGGTGCAGTGAGAGATGTTGTATTCAATAACCAAAAAAGACCCAAAAGCATAAACAGTGCACAGCAACTAGGAAGATATCCAAGGTTGGCCTCCGGCTTCCACGGGGACACACATGCACCTGCCTACATAGAAATGCACACACATACATCATCAACAACACAAAGATGATTACATGTTTTATCAACTCCTACAGTTCCCAAGGAAACACAGTAAGCACTGGTGAGATTTTTAGGTCCAAGCTCAGAAAAGTCATCAAGTTTAAGCACGGTCTTAGTAAGGGAAGGAGACATGGACTTGACTTTTAGATTCATGCAAATGTCCTCAAACTCTGTCACATCTGGGGCCCCAAGCCACTGCACAGGAGTGGTAGGGGCCTTTGAATCTTTGGGGAAAGCAGCATGGTAGCTTTTAAGCTGTCTTTGATTGACTTGGGTGATTTCGACTCCCACTAATAACTCAAAGGAGCTGTCAGGAAAATTGGATGGTGTTTATCATTGTAATTTGTTGTGCTTTGCAACTCTAGGAACCCACATTGTGGTAAATATATTGAAATGTCAGGGTTATCACTTGCCACACAAAGTTGATTTTATTTTCCCCCTACTGAACAAATGCCAGCAGCTTAGCCTGCTGAGCCCAAGCTTATGTGAACTAGTGATCCAGGCAGCCTTTGGCAGTTCCGAGTGGCCATTTGGCCCACCCCAGCGTATGCTGCATAGATTCCCTGGGATGCTCTCCAACTTCTGGGTAGTAGGAGACTTTTCAGTGCTGCTGAGGCCCCATGTCATCCTGCAGCAGCAGGCTGCTTCCGAAGAAGCTGGCTCCTCTGGCCATTCCAGGAGGGAAACGCACACTGTCTTGGCAGCTTTGCAGATTCATCCACTCTCTCCCCATGGCTGCAGAAACTTTTACAAAGTGCTAGGAGCACTGGTTTGGAATCTTCATCGAGAACAACTCTGAGGAAAGCTGCCCTGGAAGTTGGGACTGACTTCTCTGGCTAGCTCTACCAAGCAGCCAGATGCCATTTCTCTGCATGATGAAAATAGTCTGCATATAGGGAATATGGTTCCGAGGACAATGACCAAGGAATGGAAGCTCAGACAGTCCTAGTTTCTACCACCCACAGAACTTCAAATCCATCTTTGTCAGAAAATAGTGACAGTCTTAAATCCCAAGTTGCTGTTCTCAATGGTCTCACATTCTCTAGTAAAAGCAGTAAATGCGCCAGGTGATACCATTACAGTACATCTTTGCAAAAGTGCATTGGCTGTGTGAGAGATTCCTATGAGATGCCCATTTTCTGAAAGTGAGAGCAGGTGTGATATAATGAAGCTGATCAACTAGCCAAGGCAAGAGAGCTGGCTTTCTGTGAGGCTTCCTCCCATCAACCAGCGCTCAGCCCTCAGTGCCTCAATTGTCCAGGTCTACACAATGTATGGTTTGCTGTGGTGATACATTGTGTACCCTAATAAAATCTGCCTGAAGATCAGAGAAAAAAAGAAAAAGAAAAAGGAGATAGATAAGAGGTAGATTATTGAATCTACTCTGAAAAAAAAATAGAAATGATAGGATAAAAAGATAGAATATTGAATCTACTCTGAAAAGAAAAAAGGGAGAATATGGATATGATAATATAAAATGGTAGATTATTCAATCTACTTTTAAAAAGCAACTACCTAGTTTTAAATATTTTATATTGGATTGGATTTTTTTATATTGTATACAAATTTTGTATATTGATACAAATTTGAGATTAATTTTGTTGGAACATACTGTACGTACACTTCTAATCTTGTTCAAGGCATTGTACCTATACAGTTCATTTAACAATGTAATGCAAATTGCTAGTCCTCAAAAGTTATTATTACCAACTAATTAGGATATAAAGAAATGCAAGTTAGTAGTTAATCATTACAGTCAAACTTGTAAGTCATATTAGGTATGTTTTCAAGGTCAAACAGATATATTTTTAGATAGATAGGTTATCTTCAGACACTTCAGAGATCTACAGAATATGACATTTAAGGTTTTTTAATAACATAGATTCTTTTTTTTTTATGACAATGAAACATGTCTGCTCCTGGCAGCACTAATCTACTTCAGAGAAGATGAAGGGCATGGAAGAAACTCCATATGGAGTTTACATTCTTTGTGGCAAGTTAGCCACTGGGCAAGAAAATGCCCTTGCCTTGACTGCTGACTGTATGCTGCCCAAAATGGATAAGCAGGACACATACAAAAAAAGGGCTGCCGAACTTTGCCAAGACAAGGTAGGAAAGCCCTTCAGAAAATCCTTCGTCACAGAAAAGTCTGTAGATACGCTAGGCCTGTAGGCTGAAGATGGATGCCTAAACTTCACAGAGGAACCTCAGGTGACTGTCCAGGCAGCCAGCTATTTCTGTCATTTCTCACATTTTTTAGAAGTACCTTGCCTGAACTTTCTATTTACTTAGGTAATATTTTCTTCTTAGGTCTCTGAGAGAATTGACGACTAGATAGTTATAGTTTTCCTTGTTAACAAATTCACTAAAGAGGTGTAATGTGTATAAGTTTGAAAGACATCAAAAGATAGTTTTCAGTTGGTAATACAAGTTAGGACAGAAAGTGAATTAGGTACAACATTTTGGACTCATCAAAATAGGATAGATAATGGAGTATTTTCTCTGAATTTGTCAAATGTTAATGGACTAGACATTGTTAATATAATTCTTGACTGTATATATTGTATATACTTATTGTACTTATTGTATATAGTTTCTCTTATATTAGTTATAAGCTTCTTTTATTATTTTAAACAAAAAAGGGGAAATGTGGTAATATTATGTACCCTAATAAAATTTGTCTGAAGATCAGAGAACAAAACAAGCCATTAGATTAAACTTAGATGCCAGGCAGTGGTGGCACACACCTTTAATCAGGAGACAGAGATCCATCTGGATCTCTGTGAGTTCAAAGCCACCCTGGAAAACATAAGATTGACTCAGTCTAGGAGAGAAACAGAGCCAGGCAGTGGTGGCACACACCTTTATTCAGGAGGCAGAGATCCATCTGGATCTCTGTAAGTTCAAAGCCACCCTGGAAAACATAAGATTGACTCAGTCTAGGAGAGAAAACAGAGCCAGGCAGTGGTGGCACACACCTTTAATCCCAATACTTGAGATCCCATGCCTTTGCTTTAATCCCAGTAAGTGATGTGGTAGGTATATAAGGCTTGAGGAGACAGGAACTAAAGCCTTTTCAGCTGAGGAGGCTTTTCAGCAGAAGCATCCCTTTCAGCTAGAGGTTCTTTCAGGCTGAGGAGTTGGTGAGGTAAGAGGTGGTGGCTGTGGCTTGCTCTGCTTCTCTGATCTTTCAGCTTTCACCCCAATATCAGGCCCTGGGTTTTTTATTTAAAGACCATTTGACATTTGTGTTACAGTTTTCTATACCATTCCAACTTGAGTCCAACTGTGCTGTAAGGAATATGTTATTTTATTAACTAATTTCCTTCATTTCGCTTTTAATTTGTTCATTTCATTTGCTTTAATCTCATGTTATATTATATAAAGTATGCCCATATCTCTAAGATTAGTCTTACAAAGCATTGGTCCTGACTGCTCCTAGGAGTAACCATTATTATTAGATTTTATATTGTCATTTGATTGTTTGAGTATAAGCAAACATATTTGTATGTTCCTAGCATACCTCTTTCTTTGGTGCAAAGTAGTTTATGAGATACAATGTTTGCCATGAAGATTGATCCATAACAATATACAGATAGTGAACATTTCTTTGTACAGCTTCATTGTACTCTAGGCTGTCATTAAAAGGTAGTTTATTAGTCTAATCCTTCGTTGGTAAGCAGTGGGTCTTTATGTGTTTTAAAATTGCAAGTCTTCCTACATGGACAGCTTTGTGTATTTGCTTTGGTGTTTTTACCAGTTCTCTTTGGAATAGACTCCTAGACTGGGGGTCACTAGCCAGTGAAAAATTATGTGTTCACATACATTGACTTACAAGCCCCATAGAAGGACTACTATGACTATCATTGAACTCTGTCCTGCACAATTCCTTCCATGAGGTTTACACAGTTTTCCTTACCACCAGAAACATATGAGATATCTATCATTCCAGGCTCACCAAAAGAGTGCATGACCAATGTTTGGGATTTTTGCCAATATCATAGCAGTCTCCCAGGTCCTGGTTATCAAAAAATAACTTCCTATTTCAGGAAGAAGAACAGTTTCTCTCACTTAAGTGCTCACATCAGACGGAAGCTCACTGGTGTCATTACCAAACCTTAAAACTCCCTTTCACTCAGAAAGCATCTCTTCTCTGAAAACAAAAGGAAGAAAAAGTCCCTCTTCTAACGTTGCCTCATGAGAGGACTTGGGTGGCAAAAGAAGTCATTAGCAGTTCCCTGTTCATCCAACATAAATTTACTGCCTGCCACAATCCTCCATGTGCTACTAAAGTGGGTGTGGGCACTGGTATGGAGTCGAAGGCTGGCCAACTTCTAGGAACATGTCTTGCTTTCTTCTGATAGGGGTCAAACAGAACTTTTTCATGCTAGAGAAAAGTCCCATCATCGATGTCACCCCAATGAACCCCAAGCCACTCACTCAATGGATTCCACGTCACTCAGTGACCACCTCTTGGCCTTTTCCTCCAAACGAGCTGATTCATCTTCTGACTCCCATGCACCAGTGGGGCTGTTCGCTCATCCCAGAAGCCTGGAGCATATATTTGAAAGTCTTGACTATACATTCATAGGAATCACATTCATCGTTCATCCCCTCTGCTGTACCCAAATGTATCAGCTTCAGTCTTCCCCATAAGAAAGACGGCTGCACACTTGTACGGCTTAGCCTCTTGTTGTACAGTTTGATATCAACTCTGATGCTTCAGTAATGTTGACAGAGGTGACCAGACAGCTCTGAGTGGCATCTGGGGCTGAACACCCCAGATGACAGCTTGCTTTAGAATTTATAGTCAGACAAAGGCCACATCCTTTTACCTATTCCATGAAGTATGCTAACTTTCCTGATGTGGCTTTCCACTATTCTTTTCCCTGTCAGTAAATCAATTAGCAAGCTAGATCAAGACAAAACTTGCAGCTGTAGATCTATTGCTCTGGTTCTAGGAAAGAAACAAAACTCTGTCTTCCCACAACTAATGCTGCTCGTAAGAATGCTGCTGCTGGGACAGGATGATTCAGCAGCTTCTTGTGATGGAGTTGTCACAGTTAGCTGCCCTCGTTAGCTTTCTGCTGCTGTGATGAAATGCTGACCACAGTCAGCCTGGGGAGGAAAGGGTTAATTTGGCTTACACTTCCAGGTTACAGGCCATCACTGAAGGAAGTCAGGGCATAAACCCAAACGGGAGCAAAGGTGAGGACGTAGAGGACAGCGGCTTACTGCCATGTTCCTAGTGGCTTGTTTGGCCCATTTCCTATACAACCAGGACCACCTGCCCAGGGTGGCGCCACCCATAGTAGGCTGCGCCCTTCCAATCAATAAGCAATGAAGAAATGTCCCAGAGATATGCCCTCAGGCCAGCTGAATGGAAATAATTCCTCAACTGAGAGTCCCTCCTCCTAAATACATCCAGTGCTATGTCAGGTTGACCAAAACTAACTGGCAATGTCACCACAGACCAGAGGGTGAGGTATCTTCACTGGCTCATTTTTCCTTCAATCACTCTTGGCTGTGGCATAAAGACACAGAAGAGAGAACAATGATTACTGTGAAGTTCCTACTTTAAAGTATCTCACTTAAGAGGAGACCACTCAGATCAAAAGGCGATTTACAATAGTCAAATGATAATAAAGAACAATGCAGCATACATTTTGTCTCACTGCTTTCCACACCGCCATCTATTATTTATAAGACAAGAAAACCTATTTTTGTTAATTTAAAGTAGGTTTGAACTACAGAGATGATTCTGATATTAAAAACACATACTGCCCTTCCAGAGACCTGAGTTTGGTCCCAATACCCATGATGGGTGGTTCACAATTGCCTGTAACTTCCATTTCAGGGGATCCAATGCCTCTGGCCTCTCCAACCACTCATGTACACACACACACACACACACACACACACACACATACACACTCACTCACACACGCACACTCACACACACACATACACATGCACACATACACATACAATTAAAAATGAAAAAATGAATCTTTTTTTTTAAGTCTTCAAGACAAGAATATATAAACCCAGGCACCTGTAGCCATTGGATTTTTTTTAACAGAGATGCCACAAGTACACACTGGCAGATAGATGGCCTCCTCAACAGTGGTGCTAGAAAAACTGGGCTTGAAGGAGGAGAAATTAGATCTCCACCTCTTACCCTGTACAAAAGTCAGTTCCCAAATGCATCAAAGATCTCAGTGTAAGACCTGCAGTTCTGAAACTTGTAGAGAGAAGCAGGAGGAAAACATTTCAAGATGCAGACATCATTAAAGACTTTCTGAATAGGACTCCAGTCATTCAGGAAGTAAGGCTAATAATTAACAAGTAGGACCTCATGAAATTCAAAAGGTTGTGTTATAGCAAAGGAAATGGTTGATTGAGTGAAGCAACAGCCCACAGACTGGGAGAAAGCCTTTGCTAGCTATACATATAACAGAAGATTTTCGTCTAGAACATGCAAAGACCTCAAAAACTAAACAAGAAATCAAGCAACCCAATCAATAAATGGACCAATGAAATAAGCAGACGATTATCAAAAGGAGAAGTACAAATGGGCGATAAAAACAGAAAAAGATGTACAACTTCATTCGGCATCAAATAGATACAAATCAAAACGACGTTGAGATTCCAGTCAGAATGGAAATCATTAAGAAAACAAACCAGAGGATGCTAGTGGGAACTGAGATGAAAGTGAGCCCTCTACACTACAATCTAGTCCAGCCACTGTGGAAATTAGTGTGGAGGTTCCTCCAAAACTAACAATAGACATACCTTAGGAACCAGCTATACCACTCTTGAGTATTCACCTAATGGACTCCATGTCAACATGTCACAGAGATACTGGCACATCAGTGTTTATCGCAGCACTGTTCCCAATGAACAACCTAGGTGTCCAACAACATTGTAATGGAAAAATGAGACTTTTTTAAACCACAAAGAAGTTATGTCGCTTGCAAGAAAATACATGCAGCTGGAGATAACCATCATCAATGAAATAAGCCAGACTAAGAAACATAAATATCATGATGATTGTTTTCATCTGAGGGTCTAGATTTTGTGTAGCTATATAAAACAATACATGTAGATATGACATGAAAATTAAGACTATCTAGGGGACAACAGTACTAATGGTCAGGAAGGGGAGAAAGAGAAGGGAGTGTGAGCAGGAATATGTTCAATATACAGTATATAGTTGGACTAAAACATAAAATAATAAATAAATTACATACACAAAAAAAATGTCCGCAGGCCTGAATCATCACTCAGTTGTAGAACACATGCCTGGCATGTGTGAAGCCCTGGATCCAATCCTTAGCAACACAGAAATTTTAATTAATTAAAAAGCCTCTAGAGTTAAACAATGCACCTCATGTACCACGTCTAATTGTGTGCAACTCCAGAAATTTAACATCTAAACTCTATGACAGTAGGAGCAGCTCCGGCCACTTCTCCAGCTGCACACCAAAGCAACTTCCCTTTGAAAGATTCAACTAGAGTGGTCTTATCCTTGAGGAAAACAAAACTCAAATGCACACAAAAGAAATACCGGTTTCCATTGTGGTTGCTAGGCAGGAGAAGCCCTGTGGCTGGAGTTTCTAGATCCTCTTCTTACCAGACCACACCATTATACGCACACACAGAGAAGCTGCTCTGATCTCTAACTGCCGGGTGTGGAGGGTCTTGTATTCATGCTCTTGGCTGAGTACCTAAAAGTAGTAAGAAGTGTACGTGTAATTAAAGTATAGATGTTCATCAGAGGGACCTCAGCCAGAGAAAACTGTTCTCTTATTAAGACATTTTGATCCCCCCAAACCCAAGTTTGATATGAATTTGAAGATAAGGAATTCCAAGATGGTGCCGTCAACTGTCTCACAGAGAGCAAGTATTGCTGCCTCCCACTCCCACTTCAGAATTATAACTGTCTCAGAGATGTTCAGTTTTTATGTGTCCTTAGTAAAATGTAAAATATCCCCTAGAAAATGTAAAATATCACCCTCCTGTTCGTGTCTGAAGAGAATAGTCTTTGGTTTAGATGTGGGCTGTCCAGTTTGATTTGATACTTGATGCACGAAGAAACATCAGGGAATGAACTGTGTGGTACATCTTAGACCACAAAGGAAGGGACCCACTTCTGAACTCCGCCTAACTAAAGCAGAATTGCATAGAGTTTTATCCAACAAATGTCTCCATCAAGACAACCAGCATTCAGACCTCCATCAAAATCTCAAACATAGCGATGAGAATGAATATCCAACTCGGTTTCTGGGTCAACATCAAGATCTACCTACAAATACCTACAGCTCCTCCTTGTACCAGATGAGACACTGCTTGCCTGTCCCAATTAAATGTTTTAACTTCCAACTTCTCAGATACAAGAAAAGACCCAAACACACTTTTTCTACTCTAAACAACTGGAAATCGGATACATACTAAAATAATTGGAAATTACCTCTTTTTCTCTTTTACAGCTGTTCTAAGTTCTACTTTAATTCAAATTAGAATCATATTGCCATACTCAATCAAATGTGTACTTGAACATTATTTTATGTAAGCCCAGACATTCTAGTAGATCCATGGCTATAAAAGCCCGAGTTTGTGTAATCCCCTACTCCGGTGCCTCGGAGGGTGCTTTTAAACTGCTAACAGCCATCAAAGACTTGCCCATTTGGAAAGTTTGATCGGCTGCATTTTCATTCATTTATGGATCAACAGATGTTTTTTAGAATACCTACTGGTTTCAGGCTCTGTGCTAGGCGCTGGGGACAAATAAGACACAGCCACTGACCTCAAGAAATGCAGAAGAGAGACGTAAATGAGCAATTATAACGCTGCAGCTCGTAGAGGGCTGGCACAGACGAGCAGGGAGGGCGCCAGAGGAAGTGGGGGCAAGCAGGAAATGCCGCACAGAGGACAGTGGATTCTATAGGAAGCTTTGGTGAAAGCAGGAGGAATTCTCAGGCTGCACAGAGGCTCAGTGGGTAAAGAGCTTGCTGTGCGAGCATGAGGACCGGGGTTCGGGTCTCCAGAACCCTGAGGAATCTGGACCCAGAGGAGGATGTGCCTCGCCAGAGCCATGGGCAGCAGCTAGGCAGACCCCTGGGGCTCACCGGCCAGCTGCTCTAGCCCATTTGTAAATTTCAGCTCCAAGGAGAGATACTGTCTCAAAAAATAAAGTGGAGAGCAGTAGAGAAAGAATCTGACATTGACCTTTGGTCTCCACGTATAAGTGCACGTGTCAGAACCGCAGTCATTAAGAAAACAAAGAACAGAGCCTTGGATACGGCTCAGCCGGTAAAGGCACTTAGTGCCAAACCTGATCTGGCAACGTGAATTCCCTCCCCAGAACCCACAGGGTAGAAGAAGATAAACAACTCCCACAAGTCATCCTCTGACTTCCATGAGTGTGCCATGCTGTGCACACCCCCATACACACATGCATACATAAGCAATGTAATGAATACATGTAACACAAATGTTGGTAAGGTAGTAGATACTACTCCAAACCTCTGAATGTGCATGTGCACACACACCAGCACACTTAGGTGCACACATGTACACACACAATGAAATATGAGAAGTAACGGAGGAAAGGTAATTCTGGCAGAGGACTCTACATGTAAACATAGATAGTAAAGAATACACACTGCGTGTAAATAGTGCCATGTGTCAAGTTCAGAGAGGGGCGTGCTGGGACCTGAGGTCAGAAATACAAACGAAGAAGACCGTGAGGAATGTGGAGAAGGAACTAACTCCCTGGAGGGGGTCCCCAGAGATTTGAACTCAGGCACCAGCAAGCCCAGACAGCTCTTCAGAAAGTATTCCTGTTAGACTAAGGACTGGCTTGGACTGGACCAGAGAGAAGCAAGACTGGCCATGGAGAAAGCAGCTAGGAGTCTCTGCATTGGTCCTGGTTGAGTTCATAAGGGT
Source organism: Peromyscus maniculatus bairdii (assembly GCF_049852395.1). Classification (NCBI taxonomy): domain Eukaryota; kingdom Metazoa; phylum Chordata; class Mammalia; order Rodentia; family Cricetidae; genus Peromyscus; species Peromyscus maniculatus. The sequence continues at coordinate 5,419,704 of NC_134870.1, forward strand.
GTCAGCAGACAGTGGAGAGGACAGAGGCTCCTGACGACACTTAATGGGTATCACGGACAGGACTCACTGATTACATCAGGGCATGAGGGGAAAGAGGTGGACGCAACTCCTTCATTTCTCAGGACCTTGAGTTCTGGGAAATGCTGTCACTTACTATTCCTGATGGGAAAGCATCCCTTCAGATCTGAGAAGCTCACTTTTGAGGTCAATGAACTTGAACAAACTATGGCGTGAATGGAATTGAAAGTGGACAGGGAAGTCTAAGGATCACAGGCATGTCCCTCCACCATCGACTGGGGGGAGAATGAGGTTATTAATTGAAGCAATATATGAAGAGAAGAGGCAATCCCTGGGAAAGAAGGAGCATTGGTCATCATGAATTCCAATTTGAATAACTTCCCGTTGAGAGGAATCTTATGTTCAGATGAAGAGGCCCATAAGAAGTTTATTAAGCGGATCTAGGGCTCAGGGGAGAGTTTTAGGATAGAGCTGTGGGAGTTCAGAGCATCGGTGACAGTTGAAGTCACAAACAGCAAAAGCATCATGGCTAATCTTTAGAAGCTTATCAAACTGGACAAAGGAGCATGTCATTGACTAATACAGCCCACCTCACCCTGTACCATCGCTTGTATAGTGCTGCCCCTTGACTGACCCTCAGAGGAGCTCCTGCTCCTGCTGTCCATGCTGCTCACCTTGCTCAAGGGTGGAGAACACCGGGTCTCAATGCTGCCTGAGGCCCCCAAGCATGGTGGGCATGCCTGGGATGCTGGCCCCCAAGCATGGTGGGCATGCCTGGGATGCTGGCCCCGAAGCATGGTGGGCATGCCTGGGATGCGGGCACCCAAGCATGGTGGGCATGCCTGGGATGCGGGCACCAGGGTGGCGTACTGCAGCCTGGGGCTTGAACAGGTCCCGCCCCCCAACACGCTGCCTTTGAACAAAAACATATCCGAGATGAAGAGCGTTCATTTTCTGGATCTAGACTTTCCATGGTCCGTGCTGCTGCTGCAGGCTGTATTGATGTCCATGATCTCTGCTGCAGGCTGCTATGGGAAAGGAAGCTTCTTTTTCAGTGGTGTCGATGACTACAGACTCATAACAGAGAATATGAGACATTGAAGGCTTCGGTGACACCCTCTCCAAACTCGCTACCCCTTCCCCCAAAAAAGAGCAGTCCAGACAGGAAGCTATTGAAGAGAGTCCTTGAAAACTGCGATTAAGATGTTGAAGCGGACCTCCTCACAGCTACTGGATTCTGGCGGGGTGTGGGAGATGGAGAAGGACTCGGTTTTCTTTAAGAGGCCGGCCACTGGGGGTTTGACAATGCTTCAGTGAGTGCATGGGCAACACAAGCTGGACTTGGTGTTATTTGGGGGGCAGAGGCACAAGGGTGGGAGGGTGGACCTGGGAGGAATGGGAAGCTGGTGTGATTGGGTGCCCTGTATAAAATTCCGGAATAATGAATAAAAATATTACGTTGGGGAAAAAAGAGGTATGTCTAGGTTTATGTCTAGATGACAAAAACTAGCCAGCTCTGTGCAAATTAAAGGGTTTCCTGTGATATTCACTGAAAAGCACCTTGAGGTAAGTTTTAAATGTGAATTAACTTGGCACAAAGGGAACATACGTATTCCAGGTGTGAGAAATAGGATATGTAAAATACCTGAGACAGAGAGAATGCTGGCATATCCCATGATGTAGAAGCAGGCCAATGGGAAGGCAGAAACACATGGAAACATGGCTAATTATCAAGTCAAGATAGAAAGCACCTTGTTTGGGAAAACAGACATATAGAATCCATACTACCTGAGGGTCAGGACCATTATTTCCAGCACAACACTCAGTTCCTAGGGGAAGAACAAAACAGAAAGCACACCTGGATTCTGGAGACAAAATCAACACTAGTAACTAGTCTTTGAATTCCACTGACTCCCCCCACCCCAGTTCCACAGGGCGTGCTCCTCATAGAGAAGTCAGGACCAGCCTCCAAGACAGACTTGACTATTGTAATCGCAGGCAATGTGATTTACTACGGAAAAGCATGCTCTTTCCACAGCACTTATTGCCTTGTGTACTTGAATCACTCAAGTTCAGGAATAAAGATTACAATTATTTCCCTCCTCAAATGCAGAAGGGTGTGTACCTTCAGTCCGGACCCTGAAGCCTCCGGTTTCTTTGTCATCGAGACCCAACCTCTAAGGGGACCAACCATTAAAACATAAACTTTCACCTGGAGTTACTTTCAGGAAAAACAAACCCCAAGTTGGAAACTGCAGAACGTCAGCCAGAATAATTAGTGCCCCACTGCTGTTCCTGTCGATTCCAAGAGTGCTTGTATCCATTTTCTCAATAATTGCTCAAGTCTTAGCTAGATTATGTACAATGAACCCACTCAAGCCAAAGGTGACAGCCACTATACATCTACAAGAAGCTTATACACTGCTGGAAGCATTCCAATTTGTTCATGGATGAGGCAAAATATGATCTAAGACAATGAGTCATGCCCTCTAGCTTCTAGAAACTTCTACAGGGTCTTCTGTTTCAACTAATGTTGACAGAGGACACCATATTAGCATCTTTGGTCCTCATGATTCCACTTAGAATGGTTGCACCCTCTTCCACGCTGCACCATCAGGTAAAACCGGGCTCTAAGAAGGTCCCACAAACTAGTTCCAAGGAGTGACAAGTCCCAAAAGGCAAAGTACGTGAGTTGTCTGGTGCTCCTCCTCAATATCTCTGGTGCAAAACTGTCACCACATCTGTGGTTGGGAAATATCAGAACCTATTGTAATGAGATGCTTAAGATTAACCCTAAAGCATGCGCTGAAATATCGTGGCGGCAGTGTGGATTCTAATTGCTGTCTAAAAGCACAGTGCAGCCTAAGTGCTGGTATTAGGCAAGGGTGCATTCTGTCCAGTGTAGTTTTGCCCATAATTGAAAGTATCATTAAAAATTTACGTAATGGGATACAAGTAACACCTTAGAAGACAAAGGTGTGTTTGACTCTGAGCTGTCGTCAGTGATGCCACGCCGAGTGACAAGCACCAGGGTCCAGATGGGAAAGAACACATTTGAAGGCCGAAGTGCAGAGAGCCTTCCTTCCTTGAGTTCCAAGCTTAAGTTGCCTGACTTCAAGCTGTGTCAACCACACTCTGATGAAGCATTGGCTGTCTCCATATTTCCCACCCAACAAATGTACCTACGGATCTACATCTTATGAATATTTCATCCTGCTATGAATTTGAAAATAATCACTAGTCTCTGAATTATTGAACTGTTTTTTGCCAAAGTCTTAAATTATTTTTCCTGTAATAAAATAAAATGTATTCAATGGGAAACAAGAGTCCAAAAAGGCAAATAGCAACCCGAGTCCTAACAGCTGAGATTCCAGCCGCGCTGATTTTCTTTACGACATAAGTGGTCCACTTGGCTGAGAGCAGCAGAGACTTGGGTCAATACTGTCATTCCTGCCTGCCAGCGCTTTTGACTTCGTGCATTCTCTCTTGAATTAACTTGACCACAGGCTATTTCTTGCAGGGTATAATGAAGAAATTGGCCAAAGTTCCTGCAAGAGGTATAATGGTGATGTGAATTCTTTAAAGCATAGAAGTAAGCTTTCAAGACTAGAAAGGTCATGGTGAACAAAAAAATTTCTTTCCTTTAATATTTATAGGAATAAAGGAATCCAAATTTGGGAAGAAATATATGAGCAGTACTATTATGCCACAGACAGGTGTCCAAGGTGACCATGTGACAGGTCACCACTCATTGAGAAGATCTGTGGAATGTGGTAAACAATGTGCTCAATGTGTGTCCAGATGTATATGTATACAGGTATTTATCTCAATGTATATTGTATATGTGAACATACGATAAACTAGTAGTAATAAAGCATTATCACAGTGTTTGGGATGTGCTGGAAACTCACACAAGAATATCACATTTAATACTAAAGGAAGATTAGCCCACAAAGAGGTAAAAAAGAAAAGTCAGAAGTATTCCCATGATAGAGGATGTGCTGAAATGGAATTCTCCAGAGAACGATAGAGTTTGTGTTGGTATCTAAAAGCAAGAATGCGCCAGCTGTACTATAAAATGGTCTCCACAGTTCAACCCCTGTTACTCATGCCCTTGTGTCGTGCTCTCCCATCTGAGCGGAGAAACCAGCCATGCTGTGCCCAGATTACAGCTCCGTGGACACTGCTATAACACACCCATGTTGCTGGAAGTGCCAAGTCTATGGTATTATTACAAAGCAGTAAACAGCTAATATATGTGCCAAGGATTCTGACAAGTTGCTTTTCTCCACAAGAGAATCTCCTTTACACAGTGCGGTCACCATCCACATGGACTACAAAATCTGTCTAAGGAAAGTTCATGGGGATCCATGGAGAGCCAAATTTTATGTCAAGATATTGCTGAGCAGAACAGCATGAACCATAGAAGAAGCAATAGCACTCTTGGTAGGCACTCCATGTACCCACCAAGGAGGATGAATTCTGATTTTTCTAAAGAAGCAGTAGCAATCTACATTCTGTGGAACATAAAAGAAAATAAAGGCGGGCAAGTGAGTGGGAGTAATTAGCCTGTTGTAGATAGGTGCTTTGACAGAAGATAGATTCATAGGTTCAGACTCAAGTCCTAGCTTTTTTTTCTTTACTACTACATTACTACTAATATGTTGAGTCTCTATGTATTTATATGAACGATTGAAATAATCAACCCCAAGAATGCTGAGAAAGTGGGTAAAATGCAGTATAATTAGGCCTGGGATATAAGGAGTACTCAATAAACGTTAATTCTTTTTCTCTTTGAGTGATAAAAGTAGTACATCATGATAAATAGGTAGATGGATAGATGATAGATAGATAGATAGATAGATAGATAGATAGATAGATAGATAGATAGATAGATAGACAGATGAATAGATTATAGGTAAACAGTGTCTTAGTTTGGGTTTTTATTGCTGTGAAAAGACACCATGACCACAGCGACTCTTATAAAGAAAACATTTAATTGTGGTGGCTTGCTTACCGTTTCAGAGGTTCAGTCAATTATTGTCATGGCAGGGAGCATGGCAGAGTGCAGGCAGAGGTGATGCTGGAGCTGAGACTGCTGCGTTTTTCAGGTAACAAGAAATCAGCTGACACACTGGGTGATTTCTCAAGTATATAAAACCTCAAAGCCCGCCCCCACAGTAACACACTTCCTCCAACAAGGCCACACCCACTCCAACAAAGCCACAGCTCCTAACAGTGACACTCCTAATGGGATTATGGGATTATAGGGGCCAATTACGTTAAAACTACCACAAATAGATGAATTAATTGTAGATAGATGATAAATAAATACATAGATACATAGATATAGACACATACATAAATTAGATATATAGATGATAGATAGATGATAGATAGATAGATAGATAGAACAGACCAAAAATGAAGATCTAATTATATATGTTTTAGTAAAACTAACAAAGGGGAAATGGTACAAAGAGACATAGTGGTCACTTGGAGTATCTTCCAATAAGATCAATTTATTTAAGCAAATGAATTAAAAGAAAGGACAATTGCACCACCAAAGAAAGGAGGAGGAAGAAAAGGAAGAAGAGACAAAGAATCATTTAAAAGAGGACACAAGAGCCATGAGCTGAGCTTAGCATGACAAAAAGTGTGGAGACAAAGAAGAGTCGCACACCATCCAGGTGATGTAGGGTGGCCCAGCACTTAGGTGGAGGCAGGGGTCAAGCTTCTGCTGCATGTCAAGAGCCTGTTTCCAAACAAAGCTTACTATGTTATGTTTGAAACAAAGAGGTAAGAAAAAAGAAAAGGATGCTGTCTTATTCAGAAAGATGGCGCAATATTTTCAGGAGGTGTAAAACAAACTGCTTTTGCTTTATAATCATCTTCACCAAAGAGGGTGATCATCAAACAGAAAAGGGGAGAGTAAACACAATTAAGGCGTCAAGACTAAGAGCGTGGAGAAGATAGGAAAACTGTGTCTTGGCTCAGGTAATTGCCCTCAGGAGGAAGAATTTGCAAATACAGTTGGAGAGCCACCGTAGGTAATTCTTGAATAATCCCGTGGAACCAGAGCTGCACATGGGTAAAAAGGCTGTAATTCTTAAGTAACAAACACTTTCTAATAAGACTCATGGCCAACCAAATTAAGTAGCAGGTGGGTGTGCACGTGGAGAGGGAAGCAGCTGTCACTGAGGCCAACTTGGGCTCTCTAAGGTGAAATTCAGCCAAGCCAGCCTCGTTCTTGTCCTAACAAGTGATTTCATGAGAAATTAGGAGGTGCTGGAGACATACCTACCATCTATGAATGAAAATAGAAAGGACTACTTTATCTTTAGATTAGGAAAAAAACGAACTAGAGGGAAATGATGTATTCAAGACAACCACGAGATGTTAAAAATCACTCTTGTGTCTCACAAACTTCAGCTAGGATGTGTGAGGAAGCTCTCTGGTCACTGAAGTGAGGAGCTGACACCTCTCCTCCATGCATTTATCAAGCATCTGCATTCCCACTATTGTGAGGTGTCAGAATGCACTGTAATGTTCTGGCTGATTATCCACTTCTCTAGTAGACTCTAAAACCCACTAGGCCAGTACCAAGTCACCAGTGTAACGTCATGCCTTGCACAGTGTTCTACAAATGCTTGCCGGTGCAAGGCATGAGTGCATAGAAGAATTTTAAAAAGAATTGTCATGGAGATGTAGCTTCTGTTTTAATACAAGAAAAAACATTATAATTGGGAAATGTTGGAATTTCTTCAAGAGTAATAAATTCCTTATTATGAAAGTATTTGAGAAAAACCTGATAACTGGATTGCCATGTTGTATTCTACATGGTCCAACAGAATGACTTTTAAACTCCCTTTGAACTCCAGCCACAAAGCCACATCACCCTTTATTATGAAAGGAAGTTGGTTATTAAGAAAAATGAACTATTGCCTCAAAATACCAGGAGAAAAGCATCTATGCAGAACAATAAGCTTTAGAAATCTAACATTGCTTATTTTCTTATGCCTTCATTCTTTTTTGTATTTCCTATCTTGCCCAGAAGAGGGCTTTATACAGACTGACAGTGGATAAATGTTGCTAAAGAAATAATCCTAGGAAAAACAAACTGTTTCTTAAGCGAAAGAACGATTAGGATTCCAATCCTCCAATTCTGGGTCACAGGAAAAGAAAACAGCGCTGACGTTCAGGGGGACATCACAAATGTCACTAAGCTCTTTGTGGGCAGAAGCAAGTCAGACATAGTCTACTGCCATTTCCAGCTCTCTTGCTCTGGGGATTCTACAGAGACACATGGAGACAGAGAGACTTAAGTCTCAGGACAATGAAAGTGCTCCAGATACTAGAAGCATCCTTGTAGTCAAAAACAAAAAGTTAGGCAATGACTTCTTTTTCCAGAGTGATTAAGAATCAATGGAGACAACACCTAGAACAAGAGGTAAAGAATCAGCTTTCAGCCTACTCAATGAACACTAGTCACATTTCCTAAATCATGTAAAGACAGAATAGTAATAACGTGTTTTAAATTTTGACCTGAGATACAGCCTTAAGTGTACTTAAAAGGTAGAGCAAACATTAAAACTCAGTATCGATGATTCTACAACATGAGTGGAAGTGGATAGGCAGATGGTAGTCCAAAGAAATTAACCTGGGGTATTTTTCTCCATTTATTCCACATACACATTCTGAGAATATATACATGTATGTGCATATAACATAATAAGTTCAAGATGACAACAAACTTGGGAGTCCTATCTTATTTCTCTCTGCTGGTCTACATGGACGTAAATAATTTACCGCAGAATCTCCAACCCAACATGAGCGTGCATTCTGCAGCTACCATTCAGTGGTACAGAATGGACGGAAGCCTTTTCTAGCTATAACTCTAGAATGGCAAGCACTCTTAATTTCTTTTGGTTGATGAGATGGCAATTAGGCTGATGAATTTATCATTTTATAGGATATTCAAAAGATGCCCACCGTGTGGAGGCCATTTTGATGATAGTGTTGCAAGGAACAATCCCACCATCAGAAAGACCACAACCAAGTTTCACACGTTCTGGTAACTGCTTCACTATGGGTATTCATTGTCCCATTTGAGTTCAAACCAGAAAGAACAAGGCTTATGAGAGGAGGTGATGCTGGCAATAGCTGAGCTGACCAGAAGAGAGCCATGTTCCATCTACAAGAGACCTGGTGAAGAAGGGAAATCTGGTGGGGCTGTGCTTGGCCATCCACATGAACCCAGAGATTTAGGCTCTGGCATTACTGATTCAGACAGGGACAGAAGGGACTGATTTTCCCTCCTCACCACCCTTCTGTTCACCCTTCTGCAGACTCTCACTGGTCCTCTGGAGAGAATGCTGCCTCTCTCTCTCTCATCACGTTCTTGTCCCTTTTTGATTTATCCTCTCCAGTCTAAGAGACCTAGCTTTCCAAAGTGCAAATCCAGTCATGCCACTCCCCAGCCTCATGTTTGCCTTGGAAGTGAAATCCAAACTTCTGAGTGCAGCCTGTAGCCATGTCCCACCCTGGCCCTGCAGGATTACCTTCTGCCTGGAAATAAACACAAAACAAAACAAAAGCCGGTGTCTCGTGACTGGTGAGCGAACAGAAGAGTTCCCACTTACATTAAAGTTTAAAGACCTTGATACTTTGGCATCTTGTTGGGACTGATCACCACTTTATTTCTAACACAGAAATCATGTTTCATCTCCACACTTTCATTCCACTTCTTATAGGTAGCCCTTGCCTATCAACTGCCTGTTGATTCAAGGTCATGGTCTCCAAAAGCAAGGGATGGGTCTCTAAAGGCAACACATGAGCCCGGAAGCCTGAGTGACTCACTGCAGCACGGAATGTCTCACTACTAGCAGTTACAAACATTTCTGTTGGAAATAATCTGTGCATGTCTGACGTATCTAGTGAAACTCAATCATGGAAATGGAAGGTTATTATTAAAGACGCGTCTTCCTGTGTGTTCACTTTAGAGAACACACTTTCAGCCCTCAAGTGCCATCTTCTTTCTCTGGGATAAGCCAATATGTGGAATAGGAGAACCAAGAGTATCTGGGTGTGGCCAGTCCCCAAGAGCCATAGCCCCTTGTTCATAAGGAGCCAAGATGAAGCTGGAGTCCATGTTTAATTCCTGTTTCATCCCATAGAACAGTCCAGAATCCTTCCATCATTCAAAGGACTGTATATGAGGGAAGGAAGAAAATATGCATGAGATTCCTGTCATAAAGTTAAATTTTGAAGCTAAATCTGCATCTCACAGCTGTTTCACAGAACGTCAAAAATAGGCATTGATTGTTCTAAAGACTAAATGACTGCTAGAGAAAGCCGATCAGATACTATGAAGTAATATTTGCATACACACACATCAGACACATATACGCACATGCATATATAACATATGCACACAGATAAACATGCATACACACAGACTCTTAGATATATACATACATACACACACATATATATACACACACACAGATGCACACACACACATGTATGTACAGATGAAATGAAAAGTAATGTGAGAAGGCAACTGGCATTCTAGTTCATGGCCCTGGGTTTATGCTGATGCCTGTTAATTAATACAATATGAATTGCAGTACGTGTGTTCTAAGAGTGCACATGCTAAAGGGGTTTTCCCTTCACTTCGTTGTGGAGAAAATCATGCAGGAAGCTCCAATATACATAAAAAAGCAATCAACAAACTCTTTGAGTGCATCCAGCAGAATAATTTAGATGTTTTTTTAAACAGGATTATGAAAACATAATTACATACTTACATGTTTGCTGTTGACCTGTGAAAACAAAAATAACATTCCAAATAGAAAACCTGGACAATATTGCATGAAACCATAAGAGATCTGTGTGCACATGAGGCACAAGCTTGTGTGAGTGTGCACACACACACACACATACACACATACTCTCTCTCTCTCTCTCTCTCTCTCTCTCTCTCTCTCTCTCTCTCTCTCTCTCTCTCTACTGACACTCTCCTTCAACAGATCCCCAGCTCTTATATTTAAGAACAACGTCATTACTTTCGAGATGCCGTAAGAATCCCCATTTCGTGAACTGATTATGCACAAGTAGGTTGGCATCATGAAGTTTTGCTGCTGCCTGCCATTGCGGACAAATCCTCCCTGTCTTGGCCCTGCAGGAAAACTCAGGGAGTCTCAGCAGCTCTTGGTATCGTGTGTCATTGGTGACCACTGGGAGTCAGCACAGCCACAGAGCTACACAGCTAAGTGACTGTGCACTCATGGCCTTTTCTAATCCATTTGAAATAAACCTGATATTTATCTATCTCCAATCATCCAATCGACAAGGTACATGCAGAACGGTGAATCGCTCTCTGTCTCATGGCAAACTACCCAAGCGTCCCCTTTCAGGAGAGCCGACAGGAGGCATTCTGCCACACCTATCCCAGAGGGTTTTCTTCCTCCCAGACCCTTCTAGCATGTTCTCCCAAGCCACATTTTACTGTTCCCACTGTGCAGCCAGAGCTGACTACTGGCCTTGTTTGAAAAACGTACCCTTCCTAGTCCATCTTGGAAATCATGGGCAAGAGCCTGGGGTTTTGCTTGGAAGTAATTTGGTCACCAGCAACCTGGCCTCTTTTGTTGGGAAATTCAAAGAGTGGCATCCCCAAGACTTGATGGAGGCCACAATTAGCACAGCTCTCTCCCGGCACCCTGTGTCATCTGCTTTCCCGAGGAAGTACAAAGTTGCCGTCTGCGCACACAATTTTAACATTTCTGGTTTTTATGTCATCTTACTTACAGGAAACTCCCAGCTGTTATAATTCGTCTCATCCATCGCTCTCTTGTAGAACCAGCCTTTGTTCCTCTTCTGCAGAGCCGGGGACTTGCTGGGTTTCACCTGATGCGATTTGTCCAAGCATTAATAATGCATCTTCAAGATGCAAGATGCATGAATTCCTTTAGTAACAGATCTGCTGGCAGAAGGCTGCATCGTATTGTACAGCTTTTCTGGGGGAAAAATAAAAAAATAAAAGGAAGGTGAAGGGACAAAGGGAAGGTCATGAGCCTCAGAGGAGAAACAGCGGTTATTTCAGGAAGTCATTTTCAACCAGCTCATGGTGATGTCAAGGGACAAAATGGATAACAAATTTTAGATCAACCAAAAAGAAAGCTTTCTTTTTAAAAAGCTTTTACCAAATCTGAATCTCCTCCCCAGAGATGATAGACTTGAACACACAGATGGCAGTTCCTGAAGTCCTGGGATCTAGCTGTCCTCAGATCTAACCTGGTAAGATATCAAAGGCTAGCTTCCATTTATAGTTCCTTCTCTCTGCTCTTCTTTGCTCCTTTGGGTCATACTCAGCTTCCTTCTCTATGGTCAGTGCATACACACACACTCACACACACACACACACACACACACACACACACTCACATGCACACACACAGTATTATCTTTACTTAAGTGTTTGTATACGTAGGTACGTGCACATGAGTGTAGTTCCCTTCAGAGGCCGGAAGAGGGAGTCAGATCCTCTGGAGCCAGAATTACAGTGGGTTGTGAGTTACTCAACATAGGGCCAAACTCAGGTCCCTCTAAAGAACAGTCTATGCTTTTCACCCTGGCCACTTCTCCTGCCCCTTTGGTGGTCTTGATAGTGTTACCCATATGCATGCATTTGAGGAGCATCTATTTCCAGGCTGCTTTACGGCCACACGTAAGTCACTTCCCACAATGATCCTGAAGTGTAGACTAGAGTGTCTGTCCAAGATACAGCTAAGGATAAAATTGTGCAGACAGGCTGTCGTGTGCCAAGTTCACAGGGAGTACACATTCTCCACTTGGCGGAAAGACACCTGGGGAGGTCTACTCTGCCTCCTAAGCCAAAGAGCAAACTCTGCAATGGTAGCTTGAACAACTCAAGATAGAACAGTTAGAAGTAACCAGGGACTGGGTGCATAGGACTAACAAACCCTGGGGTAATACTCCTGCTTCCGGTGATAGAGTTTTTAACTCAAGCGAGCAATACTGCGCATCTCAACCTCTAAGGTGTTCTTAAGAAACAATGGATTTACTATGTAACGCTGAAATCAAGAAGTTCATCCCCGGAAACAGTAGCCTGTGCAGATGATCATTTTACTCCCCGCTTCTGTGAGGAATCCTGACAAGATCTGTCAATATACAAGCAAACCAGACTCTCCACAGGGTCATTACCCTGGGTTCACCTGCCTCCTACCCATGCTCACACTACAGTCTCTTTCCCTCCACCCCCCAAGAAAATCTCATTTAATCAATACCATTTGCTTTCAGGGCAGCTCTCCTTTACTGCTGTTCCATCTCTGTCTGGGTTACCATAGCAACTACTCTCCGAGCAGTGTGATACTCAGTTTATACATTTCAGCCCTGTCACATGACTGACTACCTGCTTTTACTTTAATCATTGCTGGAGGGAACACTCAAAAAGTGGCCGCTTCCTGCTTCCTGTTGCAGTCCCACCAAACTGCCAGAGTGTTTCCCGTTTCCTCCCTCCACCCAGAAAGCGCGTTCATTGTGCTTCCCTCCAAAGCAGAGGGGAGGGGAGGATGCTGGAGTAGGGTGGGGTAAGAGGACACAAAGGCTGGAATGAGCATAGCCCTGGAAGCCCTACAGCCAAAGTCGGCCTCGTCTCTGGAGAGATGCTCTCAGACTTAGAGGGCCTCCTTTGAAGATCTTAACTGGAGACAAAGATGTCTGACTTCATTCTGGCTTGAGATCCGTCTTCCAGGCCCCATGGTATTCATGGCCTCATGTAGCCATGTTGTGAGCATCCTGCCAGGCCAGACCAGGCAGAAGCTCGGGTATCTCAGGAGCCTCCCTTCTTGCAGCTTAGAGGGGTCTGTTTAAATCACATTATAAACCTAATGAAACAGAGCTAATGAAGTACAGATGTCCTGTCTGATCGGGAGATCCAAGTCCCAGCAAAAACACATGAAAGGAGCCTTGGGTCCAGTGAGATAGACAGTTCACATGCTAATCCCCCTTCACCATTTATGGTTTCCTTGCCCTCTCTAATTCCAGGGCTTCTTCAGTACTGCAGCCTGTAGGCCAGTCATTCCTAGGAAATTCAGAGCAGGCTAGATTTGACTCTCCCTGGCTTAGGCCCTTTCTTTAGACACATGCAATAAAAAAGACCATATATTGAAAATTAGTTGCACAAAGTCCTGGCTACTTTTGTTCTCTTTGTTCTCAGAAGAATCCAGAGTCCCATGTCCTCCTGGGAACCAGCAGGCCTCCATGACCTGACTTCCCTGTCCGTTGGGAATGCCAGCTGGGAACTGGCTTGGAAACCAAGGAGTGGTGTTCATGTGTTCCCTCCGTGCTTGAAGATGTCAGCATTACCTCACCAGGTGGACGTGCTCCCAGCAATGAGGGAAAGTCACGAAATGGTGTTGATCCTAATGGAAAGAGGGGTTCAGTGGAATCCAGTGTTCAAGGCCTTCCTCGGGTGAAGCTGGGAACCCCAGCAGGGCACCAGGTACTTCCCAGAGGTGGGGTGGCTAAGAGAAGAAAGCAGTCTACAAAAAGAGAAGGAGGCTTGGGAGATGACTTGATTGCTAAGTGCTTGTCACACAGATTTTGATACCTACACCAACTAAAATATAAATTTAAAAAAATTAAAAAAGAAATAAAGCCAGCCCTGGGGAGGCAGGGGAGACAGCAGCACCTCCAAGGCTTGCTGGCCAGCTAGGCTAGCCTAGTTAGTGAGCCTCGGGTCCTGAAGAATGACACCTAAAGGTGACCTCTGGCCTCCTACCGAGCACGCACACACACACATACACATACACACATACTCATACACAAGAGAGACACACACACATATACACACATATACATATTCACATATACACACACATATACACATACACACATACTCATACATGAGAGAGAGAGAGAGAGAGAGAGAGAGAGAGAGAGAGAGAGAGAGAGAGAGAGAGAGAGAGGAAAACGAACCGTCTTCTGAAGTAAACTGCACCTTTTTCTCAGACTCGTCTGGATGACAGCAGCTTAAGTGGCCTCTTTGGGACACGGAACAAGAAATAACAGGCCCCTTCCGCCCATAAGAGGCCTGATTTCTCCTCCAGCTTGCCTAGTTCATCTCTTTCTAAGGTATTTGCTTATAGCAATAAGCAGTTTGTGTTAGAGCCAAAGTGGTTCTCTCGGGGAGGTCCTTTGGGGAAGCTCTCTGTTTTATTTCGAGGTATAATTTTGAATTCTTAAATTCTCAAAGATGTCTTCTGAAAGGAAAGCGTACATGTTCTCAATTTCAAAGCAAATACCGGGAGTGGGGATTTAGCTCAGCTGGGAGAGTGTTTGCCTAGCGTGCCGGAAGCCCTGGGTGCGATTCCCCAGGCACCCAAACAGCAAGCTCGATGGCGCCTGCTGGCCTGCAATCCTAGCATCGGAAAGGTGCAGGCAGGAGGATTTAGAAGTTCAAGGTCATCCTGAGCTACACAGACAGCTGGAGGCCAGTCTGGACCCCTTGAGACCCTGTCACAAACAAACAAGCAGAGTCACAGGAAGCCACAGGGTTCTTACTTTAAAAGACTGACTGCCGCTCAGCTCGCTCTCCCTCACTAAATTAATCCCGGACCAGGGACAGACATGTTATCCACAAGGAAACTGAGGCACCAGAACACAGGCCTTGCTGGTTAATGGAAGCAATAGAAACCCTGTATTTCAGACTCCAAGGGAGAAAGCATTACAATCCCCGAACATTTTTTTCAAAACAATCAATTCTGTCCATCTTCATAGCTGAAAGATGAATGCTTGAAAAAAAAAAAAATATGGTCCAAGAAATTAGAGCTGGGCTTGCGATTATTACAGTTATTTGTCAACGGCAGTGTGTGATTTTGGATAACCACCAGCCGTATTAGCAAGAGGATAAGAGTGAGGCTCATTTTTCATTTGCCTAATATAGATATCCTTGCCTCGCCAACGAGAAGGCTAAAAAGAAGCGATAAAGCATCAGAGATTGAGCAACATAACCGACTTCACAGAAAATGATTTAAACCTTTCCCTGTCTGCTAACACGAGAGATTTTATTGCTGATTTATGTGAGGAGCTGTCAGAGCTGACAGGAAGTGAAACAACCCTCCAAAAGGAAAGTTATATGGGCAGCTCAGACCATTACCTGCCTGTGCCTTCTGACCCAGGGTGTGTGTGGAGGGAACTGTGGCACAAAGACTAAACACGGTGACCTACGTGTTGACAGGGCAGGCACCGAAAGAGCCGACCGCCTAACGACAAAACAGGGGGTGTGTCTCACAGTCCCACAGCCTGTTGCCTCACAACTTTTTTCTCAGTTATGGTGAAGTAGCAGGGTGGCGCTGTCAACCTTGTTTACAGGACAGCACCCACTAAACTAAACAGCTGTCCTGAAATCCCCCAGCCCCCTCCTCCCGCTCACCACTCAGCCGGCTGGCCCTTCCCGCCTTCCCTCTTCAGAGACTGTCCCTGACACAGTGAGTTGGCTCAAACACGCAGACCATTTAGTGATTTCAGACGATTCTAAAAGCAAAACAGAAAACCGATGCATTTGATTCTGAGAAAGCCTCGATGTTGTAAGTTGGGAGATTTCCTACACTTGACAGAGCAGCTCCTTTGAAGTAAAGGAGTTAAGCATTTAAAGTTTCAGAGGACTAAGGCCAGACTTTTGCTGGGGCTGATCATCCTAGCCAGGCAGCAATATGTGGGACAGAGGGGACAGTCTGTGAAGGAGTAGAGCCACAGCTTTGTACCCCTACCCTTTCCATAATAACTCTTTCCAAAGTTAACATCTGATGGGGATCTTGTATTTGATGAGATTAGATGGATGGATAGATAGAGAGATAGAGAGACAGAGAGACAGACAGATGACAGGAGATAGATAGATAGATAGATAGATAGATAGATAGATAGATAGATAGATAGATAGATAGGAAGATAGACTTTTATTTGATCTGTGCTTGTTATATTTCCATTACTGTAACAAAATATCTGAGACATCAACTTAAAAATAGTAAAGGTTTATTTTGACTCATGTTTTAAAGATTTCATGGTCACCTTGTTTTGGAGCCTGTGATGAAGCAGAATATACTCTTGAAAGTGGCTCCTAGATGATTCCAGATCCTGCCAAATTGTCAATCAGTGGCAAGCATCAAACATCCTATTAAATGTTCTATGTCATGGTGGGGGTTGTAGAACCTGATGGAATCTACAAACGCATACTGCAAAGTCCAGGTTCTGGAGAATAACCCGTATATGCAATCCTAAACTCAGCTAGTGAGGACATGTCCATGCGACACCAACATCACATGACACAAGAGGAGCACTGCCTCCCTTGGACCAGACCAGGTTCTGGAAGATTGCAGAGAAAGCCGATGCTGAGATTTCACCTACCTAGGACTGGACGCTGGGAAGGACGCCAAGATCATGCTCCCCCTGTACCTGCCCACTGTTGTCTTTCCTGCTGCTACAAGTGGCATTTCTCCCATCCTTAAGGCAGTGAGCAGCCCAGCCGCCATGCCCACCACCATGGCTGCCTGGGAATTTGAATCTGAATCCTGTTCTGGTTTAGTTTGCTCTGAGTTCGCACTCTGCTCTCTTCCGTTTTCACTGTTTTTCTTGTACTTTATACTTTATTCTCCCACCTCTCCCTCCACACAGTACTGAACAAAAGACTTCTTTGTTCCCTGCTCCCCGTTCCTTATGCCAGTATCTACTTCCCTGAGTGAGACAGGACTTGATTTCATTCACCACACTAACTCTAAAGTCTATTCACTCATGAGTTAACTAAGAAAGAAAAGATTCTCCTGCCAAAATCAAGGAAAGGGCAAGAAATCTTCCACCAGTGCCACCTGCCCGTAGATGGTCCTACCCAAGACGAGAAGCCACAGAAATGAGATGGAAAGAAATGAAATTGCCACTGTTTGTGAATGGTGCAATCTATCTGCCCAGAAATGTAAAGAATCAACTTGGAAACTGTTATAATAAATCAGAGATAAATAAGATAGCCAGATACAAGAGCTATGCACAAAACACAAAGGCATCTTCATCTATTAATACCACCCCCTTAGAAAAGTTCATGAGCAAAGATCTTACACGAGAACAAAACACTTCAATTAATAATGAACTGCTTTAAAGACTCGACAGTGTGTGTGCAATGGCTGCATTCAAATGGAGTCGCGCGTTAAAGCCCATCAGACTAAACTGTGCGGTGTGACTGTAGATTCATACAGGAGGAGAGTTGTTTAATTTGTTTCTTGATCTGAAGCTGGGTGTAGTGGTGTGTGCCTTTAAGCTCAGGAGGTGAAGGGATGAAGGGTTTTGAGTTCAAGGTCAGCCTGGGTGCAGAGTTCGTGAGCAACAGCAAAGAAGGACAGAAAGAGGGGGAAGGTGGGAGAAAAGGGAGGGAAGGAGGGAGGAAGGGGGAAGGAGGGAGGGGAAGTGACGAAGAATGAAGGGAAGGAAATAATGGAGGGAGGAAGAAAGAATGAGAGAAGGAAGGCAGAGAGAGAAGGGGAAGGAGAAAATATGAAAAATCGAAGAACAAAGAACATGAACTTGTGCTACCAAATTTTAAGTATATCACACAGTTAGAAAAAATAAAATGGTGTGGTATTTATGAGAATATTCAGCAGGAAAAATAGAAAATAAAAAACAGAAATTCCTCATCTTCCTATGTGTGAGTTTCAAACATAAAGTTAAGCAAGTATTGTACATTGGTGGGGAAAGAGCAGAGTGTAGGAAATACGTGTCATGTGCTTAGATTCCTACGTGGTTCCCTATACAGAAATCAATCCCATGGCAGTTGCAGCGCTAAACATAAAACATATATAAATAGACAGATTAGAAGCCAGCGGCGCTTTCCAGTGGCTTCTCCCTGAGGTGGGTGAAGAGCAAACACTCAAGTTTAATTCTGGACAGACAGAGAGGTGGAGAGACTCGGAGACTCCATTTATTAAAACAAAAGAGAAGGAAGCTTGAGGACCGAGCCCACCAGGGTTCCTCCTCCTCCTCCTCCTCCTCCTCCTCCTCCTCCTCCTCCTCCTCCTCCTCCTCCTCCTTCTCTCTCTCTCTCTCTCTCTCTCTCTCTCTCTCTCTCTCTCTCTCTCTCCCAACACAAAGTTTGTAAGTCTCTAGAAACTGATTCCAAAGAAATGCCAGATAAAGAATTCAGAAGATCTTACAAAATATCAATGAATTTCAAGAAAACACAGGAAGTGACTGGATACATTACAGAAGGTAATACAGGGTATGAATGAGACTCAATAAGACAGCAGAAGGTCTTTTTTTAGAAAAGACAAATGGAGGAACACTGGCCCCTGGCTTCTTCCATGGCTTGTCCAGATACTTACACAACCCACAATCACTTGCCCAAGGGCAGCACAGTCCACAGGGAGCTGGGCCCTCCATGTCCACCATTAATCAAGAAAATGTCCAACAGGCATGACCAGTGCCCAATCTGATGGAGACAGTTCCTCAGCTGGGGTCCCTCCTCCCAGCTGACTGGGGTTGATAGAACAAAGTCAATGCAGCGGGTAAAGGCACTTGTCATTAAGCCTAACAACTAGCTTGCACAAGTTGTTGTCCGACCTCCACACATATGCCATGGTCCGTGTGGTACACACACATATGTGCAAACACACAGACACACACATAAATAAATAAATAAATAAATAAGTAGACATGTGCCAAGAGATGCAGGAAATGAAAAACTAAAAGCAGACCATATGTCTATTGCTATAAAAAGAGTTTTAAAAATAATTATAATTGATAAGGGGCTAGTTAAAATAACTGTACATACAGAGTGTGGGTGGGAGGTCCTCCAGTAGTTTAAAGGACAGTTACACCAATAAGGACTGGCATACAATTAGGTCATCCACTATGTAAAAGTTGGTACGTTATACACTCACTACAAATGCACTCACTTTTATCCCTTTATTCACTCAGCAGCAGCAGCAGCACAATTGATGCCCGCCTCACACAGGAACAGCTCTGGTAAGTGATCATGTGGTAGCCCAGAGACAGTGTCTGCTCCTCCTGAGGTCCACCTTCTGTTAGCTAGGCAAATCAGCAGAGGCCTACACAACTGACGGATGTGTCAGGTTTCTGTCTTTGCCATAACTACTTACCACAACTTCAGAGCCTTGAACAACACAGTTAATTAACCCACAAATCTATACGTCCAAAGTCCAGCCCAGGTCTCGCTAGCAATGACTGACTGCATCCTTTCTGTGGCTTTAGGGGAAGAACAGATTTCTTGGTCCTTCGAATGCTTTCTAGAATTCAGTCCCCGTGGTTGTGGGACCGAGGACACCATCTCCGCATCCACCTTTCCGAGCCATCAGGGATGGATAAATCTACTCTCACCTCTGCATCCCGTGTCTTTCTTCTGCCTTATCCACACAGGGAAGACTTGACCTTTAAGGATCTGAATGATTCAGATGGACCTGTGAGAATAATCTAGGGTTCTCCCCAACACTTAAGGCGATCACATCATATTTAATCTATTTAGTTATAAAAGAGATGTTTGCACCAGTTGTGGAGATGAGGGCATGGATTTCTCACCCATGCAAGTGATACTATGATGTAACCAAAAATGTTGATAACTACAAAGTACATAAAAAGGTGCTAATTTAGATTGGGATGTGATGAAAACCTTCTGTGCTGGTCAGTTTTTATCACTGAGCAAAAACTTCATAAATGGCTGAAAGAAAAGATTGCCAGCCATGAGAGTGGCACATGCCACCAGCCCTCATGATACTAAGGTGGTATGATGAGGAGTTTCGGTTCAGACTAGCCTACACAGTGAGAGTATGTCTTTGAGAAGGAAAAAGAGGGAAACTTTTTGGGTGCCGTTTCAGAAGGATGGGTCTGTGATCATCTGGCTCTGCTGTGATGGGCTGGAGGCAAGGCTAAAACATGAAGACAGGAGGCTATGGCGGGGGGCAGATTGCTCCGCTGACATCAGCCAGGAAGCAGGGACATGAAGAAGGGACCTGGGCCAGTATATGCCCTTCATAGACACACCCCCAATGACCTGTATATGCCCTTCATAGACACGCCCCCAACGACCTGCTTCCTCCCCTTAAACCCCATTTCTGGTAATACCACTAAATTATGATTCCATACATGGATTAGTGCACGGTTTGAGTCCAAGCCTCCATGATCACCTCCGAACATTGCTGTGTTTGTGACCTGAGCCTTGTGGAGAACACTTCCTCTTCAAAATAGAATGCCCTCCTGGAGAAATGGCCTCAACACAGTAACCAATTATGTGAGCTTCTGAGCAGCACATTGCAGGCATATATTAAATATACGGACAAGGCTGCAGAAATCTCTATACCAAACTATTCACTGGTTACCTCCAGAGAAAGGCGCCAAATTCAAGGTGGAAGAAGATGGCAGCCTTTAGTAGTAAGCCTGTATTTTATGCTTGAATGTTCTACTTAGGAATAGTTTTAAGAATGTATTTAAGCTTATAAAGCCTTGAGTTAAGAAAAAGAAGTCACCTGTGTGTGGAAGCTCCCTCCTTTAGTCTCAGCACTCAGAGGATGACATATTAGGATCACTGTGGATTTGCGGTGAGCACGGACTACATAGAGCCATTCCAGACCAGTGAGGGCCGGAGTGATGCCTCATCAACAAGATAGCCAGGCAGCTGGAGAGACAGCTCCACTGTGAGAGCATTTCCTGTTCCTCCAAAGGACCTGGGTTCTGCTCCCCACACCCACGTCTGCAGGCTTACCTTTAAATTTCAGTCGCAGGGGATCCAACACCTTCTTCAGACGTTTGTTGGCATCTGCATTTATTCACATAGACATTTACATGTCCACATAAATAAAAATAAAAATAATTTTCCAAAACATAACCAGAAGAAGAAGGAAGGATGGATGGTAAGTAGGAAATTTTAAATATTGTTGTAATTTGGGTATATTCTAAATTCTAAAACATATATAAAACACAAATAAAGCCTTGTCTTAGACTCCACAGAAGAACACATGCTGGGGAGATTCATAAATCAAAGCCTTTTCTCTTCTCGGTCTTCAAGGAGACCATACCTACCAATTAGACGTTTTTACACATCAGCAACCTCAGAAACTTCTTGTGGCTATAACCCCTTTATTTTACTTCTAAGCCCTAACTTGGTGCTCATTTCCTGCGCTCTGGCCCTGGATACCACACATCATTCCATGTGCTTTTCCAAGGAGGACACTAAAAGCTGCTCTCAGAATGAAGGCAGGCAGAAGAAGAGCTGCTTGAATGGGCCCTGTGGTGTAGCAATCTGTCACAGCAGAAGGGTGAGTCTTGCCAGGATGCATTTCTGCTACCCAAGACACAAACAAGGGGAGACATCGCGGGAGGATGCGGGAAGTGCCTGCCATTGAACTGGACTGGAGCGGTACTCAGCACAAAGGCAGAACACCAAAAGGCTCTCCCAGGACCCAGGAAAGCAAGCTTTCAGCAATTTGCTCATTTCACAACCCTGGACACAAATGTGGAAAACTGGTTGCATGTGTATATGTGCACGGGTTTGGGGGAGTGGTACTTGTGTGTGGGTGTGTGCATGTTTGGGTTTGTATGTGTCTCAGAAGCTCTTCCTCACTAGCCATTTACCTTGACTTTTAGTGTGTATATGTATATGTGCACAGGCATATGTGTGCTTGTACAAATATGGACGTATGTGTAATTGCACGTGAGTGTATACATGGAAACTAGAGGTTGGAATCCCCCCTCCCTCTCATTTTCCACCTTATTTTTTGAGGCAAAGTCTCTTCTTGAGGTCAGAGCTCACTAAGTCTGCTAGTCTGACTACCCAACTTGCTCTGGGGTCTCCTATCCTCACCTACGGTATGCTGAGATTACAGGTGTCCCCACATGCCCTCCTGACATGCATGTAAGGGCTGGGCTTGGGCCTTACATTTGTGTGGCGAGTGCTTGGCTCACTGAACAATCTCCTCAGACCCTGCCTTGATTTTTGAAGAAGGACCTCTCAGTGGGACCTTTGGGTCACCAGTTAGGTTAGGTTGACTGGCCAGAAAGTTCCAGGGATCACCTTCCCTAAACCCCCAGCACTCAGATGACAAGTGTGAGCCATCAATAGATCCCTTACATGAGTCCTAGGGGTGGAACTTGGGTCTTTGCTTGAATGGCAATCACTTTGCAAACGGAGCCTGCTCCCAGCTCCAGCACACATTAGTGATCATCAAAATTACACTTCATTTGCAATACAGATATTACACCAAGAAGCCACTGTCTCCTACTTCGCAGTTTTCAAATCTGTTCATGTGCTAATCACACAGATTTATTTTTCAGGTACCCTGCTTACAAAAGACAGAATTCTCAAAGTAATGTGTTTGCAATCAGCCAGCAGTTTCTTCTCCTTGAATGTCCCTTCATCACCTCAAGAGGAACAAATCCA
The DNA here is from genome assembly GCF_049852395.1 of Peromyscus maniculatus bairdii. Taxonomy (NCBI): domain Eukaryota; kingdom Metazoa; phylum Chordata; class Mammalia; order Rodentia; family Cricetidae; genus Peromyscus; species Peromyscus maniculatus. The sequence continues at coordinate 5,442,175 of NC_134870.1, forward strand.
AAACCAAGCACGTCACTGTCTGCTCAGAAGGACTGTCTCCTCTCAGCCCTTCCTGCCTGAGATAAGAACCCTGTTTTTACCTCATCACTCATGCCCGAGGATTCAGCGTCATCCTCAGTTCATCCTTCACCTTTAACTGGTCAATCTCTCTCAAGCCCTCTGGAAAGCGGGTGAGGAATAAATCATACATAAATAAAATTCAGAATACGGCATCAACCATTATATAGCTCTACCTCCATTCTTGCTGTCGAGCCTGTTACCACGAGTGTGCAGCTGGAGTGTTTCCCCAGTTCTCCCCCACGCACTGCCCATCACACCAGGCTCTGCATTTGGCTCACTGGTGAGCACAACCACAGCCACTCTGTCATCCTGTAACCAAATGATTTCTCGAGCCCCTTTCGGGCTCCACTGTGATTTCAGAGTTTGTGGAGGTCTCACAAAGTGCCACGTCTTTCTTAGTGAGACCTGTTTAACAGTGGCCACCCGTTAACCCCAGCCCTTGTTACTGAGCCTCAAACGCCCTCTTGAGACACAGACCTGAGGAAGCCCTCTTCTCGCCTGGACCCTGATTCATGGAGGTTTGAGGCTTCAAGCTCAGCCTTCCTTAAAGGCCCATGGCCTCAGCTTCCCTTTATCCCAGGAAACATGGAAAAGGAAAGCCCATGACTGACCTCCTTTCTTCCACAACTCAGAGACACCTCAAGAATAGGGCAAACAAAGCCACCTCATCCACAGCAAGGCAAGAGAGAAGGCCCACGGTACCTGGGTCCATGAAGAGTCAAGTACTTTCTCTCAGCTCAAAAAGAGAGGGAGAGAAGAGGGTAGAGTGGAGAGGAAGAGAGGAGAGAAGGAAGCAGGGATTCCTAGAAACACAGTCCTGAAACCTCTCAGAAATTTGTATTCCCAAATGAAATTTTGAGTTCTTATTTATTCCCTTTGGAACAAAAAACAAACAAACAAACAAACAGCAAGCTCTCTAGTATCTGCTGTGTGCCAAGCAGGAATCAGACAGACAGAGCCTTCCGAAACAGGAAAAATCAACTCTGAGCAATGTAAGCAAGACTGTAAGTAAGTAAGCACTCAATGACAAGTCCATGAGGAACTAAGACAGGGCTGTGGGACAGACAGGATGGGACCTACCACCGCAGGTAAAGCAGCCTTGAAGGCACCCATTAGTGGTGACATCTGGGCCACATGTCAGCAAACTGAAGTGTCTGCTAAGGCTGTATTCGTGAGTCAGTAGGGAGGTGAGTCCTCCCCAGTATAGATGGATGGCCATGTGCCTCCATGTTGTGTTTGTCGGCTAGGGTTGTCAGAGCAGAGTTCTGCAGTAAGAGCGGCTTCAGGGATAGAAAACTTCCTTCCCAGTTAAGGAGTCCAGAAATCTCAGACCAAGTATCAGCACGGCCGTGGGCCTGCCTAAGGGAATGAATGATACCTCACAGAGCTGGTCCATGACTGTCTTGTGTCTTTGAGGGTTCCTTGGTTTGTGGCAAAATTCCAGTATTCGCATGGCCTTCCTCTACTACATCTCTTCCTTCTCTTCCTCTTCCTCTGTCTCCTCTCCCTTTCTCTGCATCCAAAATTTCCATTTTTATGAGACTTTCGGTTATACTGAATTAGTCCACTTCCATTATCATAACAAAATACATGAGGCTGAATGTTTTATAAAGAAAGGAGGTTTGCTTAGCTCATACCTTTGAAGCCTGAAAGTCCACACAGCATAGCTCCAGCTCTGGTGAGGGCATTCCTGACTGTATCACATGGTGGGTGGACTCATAACAGGACTTTAAGCAAGAGGCTAGTCACATGGTGAGACGGGAAACCAGCATGAAGAGAGCGCCAGTCCGCTACTTATAATGATCCTTCCATGAGAACATCAGTTCCTTGTGGTAGAGATGTCCCCAGTGACCTAAAGACCTCCTACTAGATGCTGTCACCTCAACATTGCTACACTGGGAACCAAGTTTCCAGCCATGAACCCTTGAGGGAGAAACTAGAGCCAAAACACAGCAAAGGCCACCCTATTGTAGGATGATATACCTCTCAAATAACATCATCTGCAACACCCTATTTCTAAATAAAATCTCATCTTCATTCAGTACTACTAATCAGGGCTCTGACAGATGAATTTCTCAAGACACAATTCAACCAGGACAAAAAGTTATGATTAAGGAGGCCCTTCAGGTGGGGTGGAGGAACAGAATTACCCACAATGCTCTGGGCTAGGTTTTGTGAGTAGGCCAAACTGTCTTCTCTGTCTCTTGCACATTGCCGAGCACAGCATGCAATAAATGAATGAGTACTTGTTGATGGTTGATTAATGGTACATTTTACGCTAAAATTTAAAATTGTGTATGTTATCCTGTGGAGGTAGTTTGGGATTTGTCTGTGTGCCAGCAACAGATCTCATGCCTAGCAGATAGGAAAGGCTTAAATCATCTCAGGGTCTGATATGATTACTAACTGTTCCCAGAGACCATGTGGAAAGAAAATAGCTGGCTGGCATCTAAAGCTGAGCAGCCCCTTTGTCTCCAGGCCTGGGTCCCAGAGGCAGCGGAGCCGAGAATCTCAGGCAAGGTTGGCAGGGGGTCACATTGGTAGAAGACTTGGGAAGAGATGCTAGGAAAAGAGCTACAGAGAGGCTGCATCCGTCCCGGCCTCGGGGCAGCACACCCCCGCCTCGCCCAGCCTGGGGACACGCAGCTGCCCTGTCCAAGCTCAGAGGGGCAAATTCCCCCACATCAGAGAGGCAGCTCTGAGCCGCTAAACGGAAGCCTGGCCAGCGAGGAAGCAGCTGGTCTTGGCAAACAAAAAATAATGCCCCAGGCAAAAACAAAGCAAGAGGGATCCTGGAAAAGATTCATCCTGAGAAGCCCTCCCTCCCTCAGCCAATTTTTTTTAGTCCAATATAAAATAAGCTTTTTCGGGAAACATGGCAGCAGATTCCTTCAGTCTAAACCCTCTGTGATTAGAAATTCTAGAAGGTTTGTCCTTTTGTTTTCAAGACCCTCAACATTTTTTTCAATAATACATGCATGGTGTGGCCAGCTATTTTGTTGTCCGGTATCCTGCCGCATGTCACATGGACAGCCATGAGAGCCTTCCTGGGACTGTGATCCTCTGTCCTGGCAGAGCTGCATTATCAGTGCTGTTTACTGTGTTCCGATCTCATCATCTCATGAAATGAGCTGCTAACGACAAGCTACTTTTTATTGTTAAAAAAAGATCTAGTTGTATACACACATACGTACAAACACAGTAGCCTCTTCTGAGTTGTATGTTTCACCCATGGATTAATTTCCCACTGTGCACAGGACTTTGTGGTCCTGAAATTAGCAAAGCATAGTGGATCTTTTGAGAAGATCGCTTTATGGATGCAGACGAACCAAAGTCAGGTGAGGTTTTCAAAGAAAGACCTAGTCACAGTTAAGGTAAAAAACAGGTTTTTAAATATTCTTACTGACAATAATAATTACTATAGTTGAGGCGGGCGGTGGTGGCACACGCCTTTAATCCCAGCACTCGGGAGGCAGAGCCAGGTGGATCTCTGTGAGTTCGAGGTCAGCCTGGTATACAGAGTAAGATCCAGGACAGGCATCAAAACTACGCAGAGAAATCCTGTCTCGAAAAACCAAAAAAATAAAAAGGAGGGGACAGAAAACATCGAAGATTAAGTACTCTAGAAAATGCCACGAGTGTGTGTTTCTATTCTTTAAAAAAAAAACTGATTTATAAAAATAACTTCCCTAAAAAATCAAAACACAAACCTAAATGGTAACCCCCATGTGAGACTGGCAACCACAGCCTCCAGAAGTCACTTTGAGACAACTGTGTGCACGGAAATATCTCCTTGCACGGTTCTGAGGGAAAGTCTCCAAGCACTGGAGACCTGTAATGATAAAAATTACACAGTAACCTTTTATGCAACAGGCTTGTTGAACACCACATTACATTAGCGATGCTATTCTAAGGAAATCTAGTCATGCTGGGCTAAATTTTCCAAGAATGCAATTTGAGCCCACAGTAAGGTGTACTATAAAATGAGTGGAACACTGTGGTTCAGACAAGCCCTCCGAATGACCCATCTGTGGACTTTACCTCACCGATTCCTCGTTAAAAACAGTGATTTCATTTCTCAACATCCTCACAAGCGCCACTCCTGGGCAGTCGTTCAGCTGCCGGGTTGGTCTCACAACACATGCAAATATGAGGTAAATGCAGCAAGGTCACAGGACTACAGGGAACTTGCTGATCCACACCCCAGTGCAAGGCAGGGCCCAGCAACTGCAGGTGGGAAAGTACTTGGGGGTCCCAGCAGGCCTTCCTTCCATTACCCCCTCAGGCATCATCTGGGGTGTGAGCGACTGGAGTGTTACAGTTGCTCACACATGCACACAGACCCAGTTCTCTTCATCTGCCCTCCACATCCCATGAACTTGTACGGTTAAAGATGTGTTGGGCACCACAGAAATAGAACTCTAAAATTTCGGATATCTTGACACAGACTCCCGTTGCTTCCCAGTCAGACATCTAAAGAAGGTGTGTTCCCTTCATTTTCCAGGAGGGTAAATCAGAGTGTGAAATGCCACAAGCTGAACAGAGCTCAGAGAATCAAAGACAGCACAGGGGCCTGGATGTCACCTGTTCTCTGACCTCCTCCAATGCACAGTTTGCCCCTTTCTCACGGCCGGTAGTGGTTTCCAAAACACAGTCAGAGACTGCTTCTGGACCACTTTCCATCCCCACCATACTTGCGGAGGAGCCCTCCTGCGTTAAGGATGATCCTGCTGCGACAGAGTGTGCAAGGTACAGAGATGTTGGATGGATTTGGGGGACATGGCTTAATGGCTTAATAAGTTTTCTTTATGAAAACACAGCTTTCACCCAAGAGCATTTTATTCACCATGAATAAAGGATTAACAACATATAAGAGAAAGAAAAGATGTATGCCAATGGTAGTTACTAAAGGAGCTAGTGAGAGTTGAAAGGGTAGAGGAGGTAACATGACATCATCTAAGTGCCTGGGTACCCTGGAGCTTTAACCAATTACAATATATAGTTACTGAGAAGGAAACATCACGTGTCCATCAGCTGGATTTGCCTCATTCTAACCAGCGAAGACAGAGTCTAAACCAATACTGAATTATCCAGGGAGGAGGAGGAGCTAGGGTGTTTCTCAGCCTATGTCAAAGGCCTGGGCTGCAAATACCAGCTGCCAGCCACAGAGGGAACTATTCTGATCCTTCCATTCATGCCAAGTGCTGGATAACTCTAGCCTGAACCAGTATCACAAGGAGCAGAAGAACTGCCCAGCAGAGCCCAGCAAGCCCCAGGACCAAGGTAAGAGAATGACAAATTACTTTGGCACATCAAGTTTTGAGGTACTTTATTATGCAGCAACAGCTGACCAGAGCAGCAACCCTGCTGCCACAAGGAACCACCTTTGAGGGAGGAGAGATTTGGTGGAGAGCTGTGCCTGTATTTTGCTTGTAGAAGCACATGAATTTTGTGAGTGGGTTTTCATTGTAAAGTTATTACCCTCCAAAGACAGTCTCACTCCAGTAAATGACATCATTTGGTATTCATGACCTTATGCAGTCCCATTTCACAGAGAAATTGTGACCAGGAGAATGCAGCCGAGGTTGCTCAGTGTGACTTCCACACTCATGTCACAGGCACTTTGCAGATTTTGCTCTGGGAGAGGCCAGCCACCGTGTAACAGCCAACTCTCCTGTGAGAGCAGGAGAGGCCTGTCAAAAGAAAAGAGGACTGGAGAGTGAGCCAGTACTTGAGGAATGGGCTGCTCCTGCAGAGGACCCAAACCCAGTTCCCAGCACCCGCATTAGGCAGCTCAGGACAACCTGCACCTCTGGCTCCCGGGGACCTGATGCCTCTGGGTCTCCTTTAGCACCTGCACTCAAGTGCGCACACCCCCAGAGACATGCATATATACACGTAATTTAAAAAGTAAAATAAACCTTTTGAAAGAAACAAATAAAGACAAATACAAGGAGCGGGGGGAAAGAGAAAAAAAATAGCTTGTCAAGCTCTCTGTGCTGACAGGCCCAACATGAACATGAAGAAACATTTGGATATTCTGTCCAGGTAAGTTTTCAAATGACTCCCATCTCACATTCACTATGCTTGACTTCACATACACGATTCACCTCAAGCAAGAATCCTTCAGCGAGCCTAAATCTATACAGATTATAGTAAACTGTTGTGAAACCAAATAAGTTTGAGTTAATTTGCTCAATGTCAATGGGGTTTGTAATATTAATTTTTGTACATTGTACATATCTCAAATGCTTGCTGCATGTGGTAAATGCACAATCTGGAATATCCTCTGAATGACTAAAATGTCAATAGATCATTTCTACACAGACTCAGAGAAAGAAGAAAAAAAAGATAGAGAGAATGGTATTTGGTGCCATTCAAGCTTCTAAGGGAAGGAAGCAACCAATAGTCCTACCCAACTATGACACCTATAAGCCAGAAAAACAACCAGCATGGCATTACTAACAGCCTTACCAGTGCAATCGTGGTACACATACATCGGTGGTAACCAATAGCCCTCTCATTGGATTTAAGGCCTATTCAACAAGTGGGAGACTATGCCAGGTCCTAGAAACCCAGCCAGGTACCTGGGCCTAGTGAGGCCTGGGAGGAGAGCCCACAACTGTCACTTTATTAAACTGGCACAACTCCAAATTGCATTCTAAATATTTATCCTTACACCCGCAGAGATATGCAGCTCTCATCCCTTATCAAAGGGACTTCTCTTTGCAACAGATGAAGAGAATTACACAAAGCCAGAACTGATCAAAATGCAGAGGACAAAGTGATCATGAGGTACTCAGCCCCAACCAATACATCTACAACATAAGTCCTTCACCTAAGGCTCAGGAACTTCAAGAAGAGGGAGCAGAAAGATTGTTAGAGCCAGAGGAACAGAACATCTGCTGTGAGATTGTGTCTTCTAGAAATATCATGGAAACTGTAGCCATGAAGTCTGAACATGTCTGCCTAACCTGGACCTGATGAAATATTACACCAGTAGCCATGCTAATATGAAAGGCAGGAGCTCACAGCACTCCAACTATAGACAAAGACCTACAGGCAACTAAGGAAGCCGAGAAGGGGAGAAACAGTCTTCCCAGGGAAGAACACACCAATTGGTTATCCAACACCAAACGATCAGTCTTGGAATAACATACATTCAAGTAGCATTATACACCCTGAATGGTTGTATTTCTATAGTTAGAACAATTAAAGAAAAAGAGGACAGAAATTTGAAAGAGCAAAGGAGTGCATGAGAGTGTTAGAGAAAGAATGGGGAGAAAATGACATAATCATAGTTTAACTTCAAAAGATAACAATTACTAATAGAAAAAAAATGACATTCTATCATTTGCCAAAAAATATGGTATGAATGAATTATTTCAACTGTATGAACAAAAATGGAGTAGATAGTCACTTGAGTTAAGACAATAAACAGTTCCAGACATCCTTGACCTTCACAGAGGCAAGCAGTCAGCTAATAGTTCTAATACCAGGTGAGGACAAAAATCATTAAGCCCACATAAGAAATTTCCTCTCCTTACCTGTCCATTTGCAAACGCAGTAATCCATGCAACATCAAAGAAGTCCCTACATTACATAGAAGATTATATGATATTAGAGAGGTAAGAAATGCTGCAGCTGTGACAGCTGCTGGGATCTCATAAAGAAAGGAAGTAAACTTAGAAATCATGTCATCTGACATGTGACTCCATGTGGCATCCTCAGCCAGACCCAGATTCTGTCACATGCAGTCATAGCCTAGCTCTTTCTCAAATGCACGTCTCTTCTCTCAGTGACACCCACTCACCCACCACCCTCTCAGACACCGGTGATACTGAGAATGCGCATCCACTCAAGAGTCTTGTCTTAAAGGTATCACACTTGTAATTTAATTCTATGTCCACACAGCATACGCCTTGGAGTCAGGCTGAGCTTACTTGAAGCCTTGCTTTGACACTTAGAAGGAAGGAAGGGAGGGAGGGAGGGAGGGAGGGAGGGAGGGAGGGAGGGAGGGAGGGAGGGAGGGAGGGAGGGAGGAAGGAAGGAAGGAAGGAAGGAAGGAAGGAAGGAAGGAAGGAAGGAAGGAAGGAAGAGAAAAGAACGGATCCTCCCAGATACAAATCTTGCCATCTTGGTCTTGGACTTCTCAGCTTTCAGAACTATGAGAAATACATTTCTGTTGCTTATACATGATGAGTTTAACTTATTTTTATAGCAAACACGACCACCTATAATAATTAAATAATTAAATGATACATTATTCTTGAGAATCAATTTTCCTTCCCTCTTCCTCGACTGGGAAACGGCACACACTAAACCAAGAGGACAAAAGACAGAAATACTTCCGGTAACCTAATTCACTCGGAGTTGTTAGAGCAAACCCTGGAGAGATGTGATTATTTTGCAGATTTTTCTCATAAGAACAGAAATTTAATGCTAGGATTTCTCTTCTCAGCCCCTCATGGGACCAAGCCAAGGAGGTGAGGATCTGCAGATAGGTGCTCTGTTCTGGAGGGAGGAAGAAGTGGGGCCGGAGAAGACCAGCCCTGTGTACAGTGAGTCTGTTCCACAGAAATGCTTGGAGCAAAGGCCACGGGACCGAGCACCGGAGCTATCTGTGTCCCCAGCTTTCCGTGGCTGTGACTAAATAACGCAAGAAATCAACTTAAAGGAGGGAAAATGTGCTCTGGGTTTTGGTTTTGGTCCATGGTCATTGCCTCCATTGTTTCTGGACTGCAGTGAGACAAAACACCATGGTGGAACAAAGCAGCTCACCTCATGGTGGCCAGGAAGCGAAAGGAGAGGAAGGCTCTAGGAACTCAGTATTTCCTTCAAGGACATGACCCCCCCCCAGAGGCCTACTTCCTCCATCTTCCCAATCCCACCACCTAAACAGCACCTCTGCTGAGGACCAAGGCTTCAATACATGAGCCTTACAGAATATTCCAGAATCCAAACTACAATACCACCCAACATCTATCTCCCCCTGGAGCATCCCACACAGCATCCTGGGTCTTAGAAGGGGCATTTGGCTGACTGACAGCAAGATCACTTGTGCAGGGACATGCAGGCATGTTCTTCATGTAGGGGTCAAGCCGGTGCGTGTGGCTTTGTTCTGTTCTATTTTGTTTTCTTTTTCTCCATTGGTGTAAAGCATAGAAAGGAAGAACGAAAGGGAGGCAGGAAGGAAGGAAGGAAGGGAGGAAGGGAGGGAGGGAGGGAGGGAGGGAGGGAGGGAGGGAGGGAGGGAGGAAGGAAGGAAGGAAGGAGAAGAGAGAGAAAAGGAGAGAAGAGGGAGGGAGGAGAGAGAGGAGGAGAAGGGGAAAGGAAAGGAAAGGAAAGGAAAGGAAAGGAAAGGAAAGGAAAGGAAAGGAAAGGAAAGGAAAGGAAAGGAAAGGAAAGGAAAGGAAAGGAAAGGAAAGGAAAGGAAAGGAAGAGACAGAAAACATTCCCACTGTCACCCACCCCAGTGGAAATAGATGTTCCTCATGGAACCCCCCGAGCCAGACTGTGACTGGTTAAAGTGAGCGGAATGACCAAGCCTCCTCAGTCTTTCCCAATTCCAAACTTCAAACAGCCACACCCAGGAAAGATCCTGCCCCACGGGAATGGTGATGGCTAACGCTGTAAACAATGCTGGGCCAAGGCTCGGCTCCCCACCCTCCTCTCAGCCATCACTGCTCACTCACCCTGGCCTGGAACATTCTCTGTGGCTCTGCCCAGCTCCTGCTGGACTGCAGACTCCTGGCTTACACTGGGGCTGACTGTGTGTTCATTAGCCAGCTTCCAGATCTTCTCTTGTCTGCTCGAACGGAGAGCCATGCTCCTTTGTCCCTTTAAGGCTCTTGGCTTTTCACTGCCAGAAAGGACAAGAAGGAGCTGCAGAATATTAAAGTTAGGTCCCTCCCACCATGGGGACAGTGATTTGAAGTCAACAGGGGCTTTCACACTTGCTTCCCGACTCCCTCGATGGGTCTTGTTAACTTCATATAGTGAGAAAACTACCGTGGAGGAAGGGTGAATGGCCTGCCCAGTGTCGTGCCTAGTGTCCAGAGGTCACAGCCCACAAATTACACAGCAGGACTCAGAATAGTTTCACTAGAACTCCTCACCTGCCCCTCCGCCAAAGCTGCCCCAGGCAGCATCAGCCCCTCCTCAGGCCTTGCCAGCAGGATCAAGCAGCTCTAACTGCAGCTGCGCTGTTCCTCTATTACAATCTTAGAGGGAGCGGCACAGGAGCAGCAAGCCCACCCAGGACCTGGATATTAGATCTTAAGTATCATTCTTCAGTAAATATCCCAAGACTTTCTAGAGAAGTAGCTCATTCCAGGGCTGCGGCCAGGGTAATAACACCTGGGTTAAGAGCGTCTTCGAAAGCAAGAAGTTAAGGAAGTGCTCAACACACACGAAGACGTGTACGCACAATGACAGGGGCGTGTTCGTGCAACACGGGAGGACACAGCAGCTTGAGAACACGAATATTGTTATAACTCAAAGAATACACAATCGATTAAATGAATATCCGAGAGTCTATACTGGTCTAAAAACAAACAACTGGATAAATAAATAAGTGGAGGAGAAGGAAAAAGTCTGCCTCACAGGGAGTTCCTGATGATAACTGTAATAAGAATGAGAAAGGAGGCCAGCACCATCAGAACAGGGCAGTAATGACTCCTGCAGGCAAGTCCTACTGGTGAGTAGGAAAACCTCAAAGATGAAATTTTAAAGAGAAACAAGATGTTTGTGTTACCTCAAATTATCTCGTCTATAGCGTGCATTAATTAATGGCTGTGGAGGATTTGACACATGTCCAGCAGTTCTTTGATAGTCCCCTCTGGGAACCAGAGCTTAATTCTCCTGCCTCGGAGTGTGAACTTGGAAACTTGCTTCTGAAGAACGCAGTGTTGAGAGGGGGAAAGTAATGAAGCTACATGGAAAAGTTTGTGAGTTCAACCCTCACCAAGTAGCTGCGGTTAACACCACAAGACAAATGCTAGCTGCAGGCGTCCCTGATACAGAGTGTGGAAAGAGCACATCACCTCCTGGGACTGCTAATCGTCATTGTCAACTTGACTGAGCTTGGAGTCATCTCGGAGGCACTCTGTGAGTGTGCCATTAGGTGCGTTTCCAGAGAGATTTGAGTGATGGGAGAAGACCTAGCCTGAATGTGGGTGGCACCATCCTGTGTGATGAGGTCCCAGATGGAAGAAAAAGGGAAAAGCAGGAAAGCCAATGGCTCCCTCTCTTTGCTTCCAAACCCCCCCCCCCCCCGTATGTGAGCTGATGATAGATCAGTTAACCTTCCCAGTCCAACGTGTATGCTCCTCATTACAGCCTCCAGTCATTCATGTTTCCTGGACAGAGTTGGGGGAGAAAGAAGAAGGAGGAAGAGAAGAGGGAGGGAGGGAGGGAGGGAGGGAGGGAGGGAGGGAGGGAGGGAGGGAGGGAGGGAGGGAAAGAGCTATCAGCTCCTTGCTTCCTGACTGTGGCTTCTTCACACACATGTGGCCACAGCTAGAGCCTCACTCACCACCTCACCCTCCCCACCATGATGGATTTTCAAACTGTAAACCAAACTAATTTCTTCTTCCCCTAAGTGGATTTTGCCAGTTATTTTACCACAGCAATGAAAACAACACAACTGTTATACTCTCCAAACATCTACAAATCCAGTTGAGTGTCACAAAATCAGGTCAAAGGAGTCCAAAGTGAAGGATATTCTCTAAGTACCTGACTCGAACTGGGTCATGGACAAGGAAAGAGGGAAGCATTGTCACAGACTGAAGAAGAGCAAAGAGATGTTCCAAATAAACACGATGGGGCATCTTGATCCTGGAACTGGACACAGGTGAACAAAGTGGAAAAAGATGAAGAGAATCTGCAGCTTTGCTGAAAACCAAACAAGAAAAACTTCCAACAAATACAACAAATACAGCCGTGAGAAGCACACAGAAGACACTTCACCAAGACCCATGCTACCCTCTTGTACAACACTTTTTCTTTTGGGCCACCAACCAGCTCCCAAATCATGACACAGAGACTTACTATTAGTCTTGAATGCTGAGCCTAGCTTAGGCTCATTTTTGGCTAGCTCTTTTAGCTTAAGTTATCCTCTTTCCCTTTGTCTACCTTTCGCCTCAGGGATGTTTACTTTCCTTTCTGTATATCTTACTTTCGCTGCTTCTCATATCTGACTGGCTGGGGGCTGCCTGGCTTCTTGCCCCAAGCATGCCCCTCCCTTTTCTCCTCATTCTCTTCTTTTCCCTGAGGCTAGATTTCTCCTCCTACCTATTCTCTCTGCCTACCAGCCCTGCCTATCCTTTCTATGCTTAGCTATTGGCTGTTCGTCTCTTTACTAGACCAATCAGGTGCCTTAGGCAGGCAAGGTGAAACAAATGCAGCACATCTTAAATAATTAAACACACATCCTTACATTGTTAAACAACTGCAGCATAAACAAAAGTAACACATCTTTACACAGTTAAGCAATATATCTTTGCCCAGTTAGAATAATATTCCACAACACCCTCTTCTCCAGCAATATGAGATTTGGTGAGTGTCCAATACCAAGCCAGATACACCTGCTGGGTTTTATCGTATCTCTCTCTCTACCCAGAAACCCTCCTTCCATTTGCTCTGCACAAATACTCCTTACCTAGTAAGTATCTTTTATAAGACTCAAGTCAACAGTTTTCTTCAGTGACCTTTTTCCTGTCCAGCTCCACATCCCAGAAGCCCATCTTTCTCCCTCATCCTCCTCTGATTGGTTGACACTCACATCCCATTCCTGTCACCATCTATAACATTTTGGTGCATATTTATTTAAGTGGCTGTGCCCTTCTCTTTTAGGTAAACGTAAATCTTGGGAGAACACTGATTTTATTCATCTTGCATAGACTCAGAACATAGTGCAGACTGTATCTGTGTTGAGCTGACAAGTGAACCAATGAGTGAGGATGTAATGAACAAACACGATTTGAGGAATCTATTAGTTAGAAATAGTAAATAAATAAATTTGTCTCAGCTCTCCATTTTTGAGGAAATCTTGCTAAAAAAAATTAAATGATTTGTTGGACACATAAGTCATTTCTAGAAACTCATGTTGAATTCAACAGACATACTTCCTGAAAGCCAAGGATTGACAGGTACTCAGGCCATGGGGCTCTCCTCTAGACACTTCTCCTTCTTGGTTATTCAATCCGCTATGTTCAAATACCCTCATACAGACCTGCACTGAGCCTCTTTTAAATTCACAGCTTCAGTGCAGGCAAATCCACACCTTAGAGTAGTGTACAATGCAAAACCTTGCAATCAACTTAACTACTTCTTAGCACCCTTGTACTCTAAACTTGTCTATGTCCATTTTCAACAACTTCTTCCACAAGCATCAATTTCACTGCTCTTTACATGGGTGTCTTTATGAATTCTACATTCCCTTCTAAGTTGTAAGTGTTCATCCATAACTTGACTGGCTGTAGAAATTTGCATTCTCATGTGTTGTATAGGTGGCTTGAGTTAATCATCTGTTCACACAAGTCCTCAGCAAACAAAAGTGGAATGAATTCTTCTTCTTCTTCTTCTTCTTCTTCTTCTTCTTCTTCTTCTTCTTCTTCTTCTTCTTCTTCTTCTTCTTCTTCTTCTTCTTCTTCTTCTTCTTTTGGTTTTGGTTTTTTGAGACAGGTTTCTCTGTGTAGCCCTGGCTGTTCTGGAACTCCCTCTGTAGATCAGGCTGGCCTTGAACTCACAGAAATCTACCTGCTTCTGCCTCCTTCTGCTGGGATTAAAGGCGTGCACCACCACCATCTGGCTGAACTATACTTCTTACAAGGAACATGTGTATAAAGTTTGATTCTAAGCAAAGTTCCCTGTGCGTCATGGTCATTATATACATGTTGGACTTGGAAGGTTAACTGATCTATCATCAGAAAATTAGTCTGCTAGGTGCTTTCCCTTTCATACACTGAAGTCTGTGCAAACTATGGTGGACCACAAGCCTTGAGATATTGTTTCTAATCAGAGGAAGAACTGTCTTGGGAGGAGCCTATCTGTGTCTCTGTAAAGATGAGCAACATGGAAACATCACAGTTGGAACTCAGCCTCCAAGATCTCCATCTCTAAAGAGTTCATTTGTAGCCCACTCAATCTCTTTGAACATTCTTACAATAATTCTTTGTGTTGAACTTCCTCCAACTTATCCTTTGGAATAGAGGACTTCCTGCAGAAGCATCCCCAGCTGATGGAGAGCCTCCCTGATAAGACGGAGTGGTAGTTAGAACCAAATGCTCCCATCAACTCCAATTCCTTTAGGAGGATGAAAGAACAAGAATAGGATGGTGTATGCTGGGGTGTCAGTTACAAGGGGCAGGACAGGAACTAAGAGTAGAATGGGTAAAGCTAGGGATTAGAATAAGAGGACTGGAAAAATAATAGAGTATAAAGTGGGGGCAGGGCTGTAGTGTAAACGGAGCTTACACATTATTAAAGCTAGTGAAAATTGTAATTAAGTATGCAGACAAAGGGACCAGCAGACAGAAGGAAGAAATGAAGTATGTATAAGAAGAAAACTGGAATGGGAGGACAAGACATAGGAAACACAATAGAATAGATAGAGAAACTGTCAGAACAATCATACAACCCAACAAAACAACATAAAACAAAACACACTAATCAAACATTCAGGCAAGAGTGAAGATTCACAAGTATTTACCATGAGGTAAAATGTCTTCCTTGCTTACACTGTCAGAGAACATCTCTCCTTCCATGAAATACCCTCCTATTTAGCTCCGCTGATGCAGGGGCCATCAGCCGTGACTTCATTCAGACCTACTTGGCCAGATTAGCTAGTGTTCAGTGTCTCTGTGGAAATCAGAAGGTCACTTGTAGAGTTGACTTCTCACACTGGAGTCAGCAAGGATCCTCCCTCCCTTAGGAGTTTTCCGGGCTTCGGAATGGATTTTAAAGAACTTACATTTGGCCAGCTGGTGTTTTCCAAGAGTGCCGGGTGGTCCTGCTCTTCCTGCATGGATTTCAAATTCCAAGGCTCTACCCCCACTTACAAGTATATTTGCTGGTAGAAATCTTCACCTTACACAGTTGGAGTTTGCCAGCTCCACTGAGTCACAGTTCAGGTCAGCTCTCACAGGGTGCCCATTTGCTTGTGAATTGCATACTTTTAGCGGGTAAGAGGGGGTTAATGAAGAGTTTGGAAACAGGCCAGTATTTTCTATACTTCTCAGCCAAGAGGTTGAGTGCAGCATCTCTCTGAGGTTTATATTCCTCCTTGTCTCAGCAGAATAGATAGAGACCAGGTCAGTGGCCAGTCTGACGACTCAGCATCTGTTCCTTGCAGCTTGTCGATCTGTTGTCTATAATTTTGCTTTTACTGTTTTTTCTTCTAGGGGGTTGGTTTTCTCTTTTTTTTTTTTTTTTTTTTTTTTTTTTGGAATCCAGAGTGATGGGGAGGTGGGCTGTCCCCTCTCCATACTGTTTTTGTTTTGCTCAAAGTTACAGTCCATTGCTTTCCTTCCAGGTCTAGGGTGCAGTATCTCCACGCTGCCTCGTCTCTTCCACTTGCTGTGCTCTGCCCTCCGCCTCGCCTTTCCACACGTCCGTCCTCTTCAGATCGTCAGTTGAAAGTTTCCTACTTGGTTCATAGAGACACAGGAGAGAGCGGCTCGCCCCTGTTCCACCACTTTCAGAAATTGTTCTTTAATATTGAGGAAGTTTTTAATTGCTGAGCCGACTTCATTATTCATTATTGATCTATTTAGGTTTTCTGTTTTTGTGACCTAATTTTGATTGTAATTGTCTGGAAATCCATCCATTTCTTCCAGTTTCATTTCCTGACCTATAGTTGGTCCCTAGTGGCATTTGTATTTCTGTGATGCAGGTTGTAATGCCTCCTCTTTCACTTCTGATTTTATTTAGTCTTTGTGGTGGTTTGAAAGAAAACGGCCCCCAAAGGGAGCAGCACTATTAGGAGGCATGGCCTTCTTGGAGGAAGTGTGTCACTGTGGAGTGGCCTTTGAGGTCTCTCTGGCTCACACTTCCCTCAGTGTGACAGTCAGTTGACTTCCTGCTGCCTTCTGCTCAAGAGGTAGCTAACACCACGATGCCTGCACGATGCCATGCTCCCTGACATGATAATAACGGACTGAACCTCTGAAACTGTAAGCTGCCACCTCAATTAATGTTTTCCTTATAAGACACGGTGGTCATGGTGTCTTCTCACAGCAATAGTAAACCCTAAGACAGTCTTTCTCTTTTTTCCCTTGGTCTAGCTAAAGAGTTATTGATTTTTGCTTATCCTTAAATATCAATTCTTCATTTCATTAATATTTTATATACTTTTTTCATGTCTATTTCATTTACTTCTGCTTTTAACTTTGGTATTTTTTTCTTCCACTAATTTTGGGTTGTTTGAAAACTTCTGCTTGACATAGATTATAAACTGCAGTGAATTCTCTTCTGCTTTGGATGGATCCTGTAGGGCTTGGTTAATATTGTCTCCACTTCTCCTTGTGGTGATTTGAAAGAAAATGGCCCCCAAAGGGAGTGGCACTATTAGGAGGTGTGGCTTTGTTTGAGCAAATACTGTCTTGTTGGAGGAAGTGTGTCACTGTGGGGTCGGGCTTTGAGGACTCATATATGCTCATGCCATGCCCAGTGCCTGAGACCACTTCCTGTTGCCTGTGCAAGATGTAAAACTCTCAGTTACCTCTCCAGCACAACGTTACCTGCATGCTGCCATGCTCCTGCCATGACAATAATGGACTAAACCTCTGAACTGTAAGGCAGCCCCAATTAAATGTTTTCCTTTGTAGGAGTTGCTGTGGTCATGGTGTCTCTTCACAGTAATAGAAACCCTAACTAAGACACATTTCCCTTTTGATTTCCTTAATGACTAAGGACTGAGCAAGTTGCTCAATTTTTGAGTACTTGTACAATTTTTAAGGTTCTTCTTTATTTCTATTTTATTCCATTATAATCAGACAAAAATATAATGATTTGTTTTTAATTTTCAACTTGGTTTTAAGCCCAAATAAGTCTAACCTAGAGAATGTTCCCTGTATTAAGTGGAGGAATGTATATTCTCTGGCTGTTAACCAAAATGTTCTGCTAAGGTCTGGTAGAGCCCTTTGTTGTCTAGTACAGTTTAACCCCAGTGTTTGCTTGTTGGTATTTTGTCTGAATGATTTCCTCAATGATGGAAATGGAGCGCTGAAGTTCCCAACTATTATTGTATTGGGTATCTCTTTAAATCTAATATTTGCTTCATATAATTATTGTCCCAATGTCTAGTATACAGAAATTTGTAGCTATTTTACCTGTTTGTGGAATAGATCCCTTAGTCATTATATAATAAGCTTCTTTGTCTCTTTTTAACATTTTTTACATGATGTCTCCTTCATTTCCTATATATATTCCTGCTCAGTTTTTGTAGAATTTCTTTTTTTTAATCCATTTACTTTCAGTCTGCGTGTCATTACTAGTGAAGAGTTTCTCGTAGGCAGCATATCATTGATAACTACATTTTTAGTCCATTCAGCAAGTCCAAATCTTTTTAAGTGGGTAATTTAATTCATTTACATTTAAGGTGATCATTGATTTATAGAGTTATTCCTGTCATTATTTTAATTTCCCTGGTTAGTATAACCTTTTTCCTTTTCCTCTTTGTGAATCTTTGTGATTGAATGTTTTTGTTTGTTTGTTTTTGTTTTGTTTTTTGCATTGATGCGGTTTGGTTTTCTTTTCCTCCTGTGCAGCTGTACTTCTGTTGGATTTTCTACTTTAAAGTGCTTCCATTTGGTGATGAAATGCTGCTCTTACGGTTGGATGTAGGCCTCCCTTACGAATTTCTTGTCATTGATTTGCTGGTGATAAGTTCCCCACCCCTTTTCTTTCTTGTCTTTGTTTATTCTTAGATAATAGAGGAATATTTTGATGGATAAAGTATCTTTGATTAACAGTGGGTTGGCTTTTTCTTTGGGGGTGGGGTGGGTCATTATTGCTGTCCTATTAGAACTTGGACTATATCATCCATTCTTCTCTGACTTGTAATGCTTCTACTGAGAAATCTATTGTTATTTTAATAGAAATTCTCTTAAACGTGATTTAGTACACTTCTTTTGCTGTTTCTAGAATTCATTCTTTGTCTTAAATTCTGGATCATTAAGTTATGATATGCTGCAGTGAGACCTTTTCTGGTCAACTCTGGGGTCTCCTATTTCTGGCTATCCAATTTTTTCAAAGATTTGGGGACTTTTCAATTTTCTTTACACTTTACTGGCTTTAATGTCCTTTTCCTTCCCTTCTAAAGCATCTGAAATTTGTATGCCCATTGCTTGAGGGCATTCCCATCATAGGCTTAGGTATTGAACACGTGGTTAGCAATGCTGTCTGGGGAGGTTGCGGAGCTTTGAGGAGGTGGAGCCTTGCTGGAAGAAGTGGGTCACTGGGGGCAGGACTGGAGAGTCAATGACCTTGCTCCCACTTCCAGTTCACTCAGTGCTTCCTATGTGCAGTGAAATGTGATCAACCAGCTTCCTGCTCCAGCCACCTGCTGCCATGCATCCCTTGTCATGATGGACTCCCTTTCTTGACTAGGAACCCAAATAAATTCTTCCTTCTCTAAGTGGCTTTCAGTAATGATATTTTATTACAGCAAAATAACTAAAAGAAGTTACACACTTTTTTTTTTTTAATTTAAAAAGCATCAGCATAGTTGGAATCTATCCCTGGGCATTCTTGTTTATCCCAGTACAACCTAAAACTGAGAAGACAGGTTTCTTTAGGGTTAAGTGTTAGAGTGGATGGTGGGAAAAAGACTGCCACAAACTTACCTCTTAGTACCTGAAAACCTTTAAACTAATACCTAATCACTGAATCTTCAGTACTGTTATAACTTTGATTTCTACTCTTTTTCAGAGACAGAAAATGCATCCAAGATGTGAGTTTTCCATAGAAAAGCTTTCTTTTTCGTAGCATCCCCTGAGTTTCAGTGATCACAAAAGAACTTTAAGAAAGATATTCTACATCTTTGATAGATGAAGGCCAAGGTTGCTGGTGGGTGGAACCGTTCAAGGAGAGCCTAAGTCCTCAAGTTAGCTCTAAAGAAGACAGAGCTTCCAGATGACAATGAAAAGGACAGTTTTTCTGGGCAGGAAGAGCTAAGATCCACACTGGAATGGAGACACCAGAGTCAAGGTGCTGGTGAACTTGGTGGAGGAGCCAGGAAAGCCCATTGCCAGGTAGGAAAAGTCTGTGGTTCCAGAAGAGAGATTTCTTCTGTCAGTGGGACAAGGTAACAACTGTGTTCTGAACCACTTGAATATGTCCCTCAAAGGATTGTGTGTCGCTATTTCACCCTGTTTTGATATATTAAAAAGGTGGAAACTCAACCCAGTTTTGGTGTTTAAATATGGGGCCTTTGGAAAGTGATTGGCATAACACGAGATGATCAAGAAGGAGTCTCCAGGACTGAATACTGTTGGCTTTATAAGAGGAGAATGAAATCTAAAAAAACATGTGTGCTCCTTCTGTTTCCATGTGATGGTCTACATACCTGAGAACTCTACTAGAAAGGCCATCACCAGACACAGCCCCTCAACCTCAGGCCACCAGAGTCATGAGCCAGAATGAATCTCTCTTTTCAGTAAATACTCAGCCTTGGATATTTTGTTACAATAACGTAAACTGGGCTAACACAGAAACCATTTATAAATGTTATTAAGAGAAAAGATGTCTTGAAAGTGCTATCTCAGAAAACAGAAATATGTCCCAAGAGAGAATGAGACAAGAAGACCCTAGAAGCAAGGGGAAAGAGCAGAGACTTACCCCTGTTTGCGGTTATTTGCATGAGAAGAAAGGGCTGCTGTAAGCAAAAGCTACAGCAGAGAGGCCAGTAGGAGGCCGGATTAGATGAGAAGAGAAAGGAGCTTTCCAACCCTCCCAGAAGACACCATGCAACCCACAAAGAAAGGCTCAGAGCCAGCTGCCTGAACCTGAGTCTGTCTCCCAGTTCCCAGGTAACCTTGAAGAGATAGCTCAGCTTTTATGTGCCTCAGATTCATCCCTGAAATTGAGGATGATATTGTCTACCCCATAAGGTTATTGTGATTTTCGGTGAATTAAAATAAGTGAGTTAAAACATGCAAAGCAGATTGGATAGTGAGAACCCATAGCTCTTTGAGAATTTAAAAAAAACAAAAAACAAAAAACAAAAAACACTTTTTTTTATTGAAAAGTTGTAAAGATATCTCATTCAGTGGAGTGCTTGCCCCACAAATATGAGGGGCTGAGTCTGATCCTGAGAAGCCAGGTAAAAAAAGCCAGCCAAGGTAACAATCATTTGTAATCCCAGCCATGGTGACAATCACTTGTGGTCCCAGCCTTGGAAAGTAGAGAGAACCAGATCCCTGGGGCTCCCTGGCCAGACTAGCTTACTTGATGAGCTCCAGGCTAGTGAGTGAGATCCAGTCTCAAAAATCAAAGTAGATGACATCTGAGGGACAACTGAAACTGTTTTCCATATGCCTTCACATGCATGTACACACACACACACACACACACACACACACACACACACACACACACACAATAAAGCCAGAGAAGAGGGGATTAAATATTGCCATTGGAGTTACTGCTATTGTTGTTATGCAAAAGTCAACCCTGGTAGCCAGAGGTGGGAGGGAGCCAAATCCCTTTAGAAACAGCTCTGGCTGAGAATGGAGACATTAGCTTGGAGGAATAGATTACAGTAACACATTTTATATTCACCAATGGATATGAAGTCCCCATTCATCTCTCCTGTTGCCTGAAAATGTATTTCCCCTGCTACCTTCAAGTATCCAGACCTCCTAGCACACCCACCCTTAAGTTTCTAGCCCTACTTTATTTGAATGGAAATAAAATTTCTTTGGGAATACTTACTGATTGAAAGGGGATTTTAAAATCATTTTTTAAGCAGAGAAGCATGGTTTAAATGCACTGAGAGAGCCAGAAGCCTCCAGGAGAGACACTTTCCAGAGGACATTGTGGATATTATATAATCTGAGCATCTAAGGATGAAAATAAATCCCAGGCACACTTACCACTTACCCTTCCACAGACAGGGCATTGCCAAAGCTCTCAGCCACCATTTCCCCAGCTTCAGAGTGAAGATAAAAGTGTAAACATTACTCCAGGTGGAATTCTTCTTGCTTAAAAGAAGAGGAGCAAGGGAGACGGGTAAATAAAGAAAAGGGGGGTACATAAAGTCATTACATGTTATTAGATGGGAAGGGAGGAGGAAATACCTGAAGATTGAAGTCATGTAAAGAGGCAGAAATCAGGAAGACTGACCTCAGGGTCGTTACTAGACTCAGACATATTTCTGTATATTCTATGCCTTGATTTATCCTGGATTTTGATGTCACTTCCCCAATGCCTGATCCTCGGGGTTCCTTGAGTGATGGACAGTTGAGGAAAAGCATCATCTTACACCACTGGCTTTGACCTTCTGATTTGAGCACCACAACGATGAACATGGCAGGAATCTGTATTGGTTGAGTCTGATGTACTACTGTGGTCTAGGAGCTTACATGCACCATCATTCTTCATTGTATCACTGCTGGTAGTGTCTGTTGGTACCAATGTACTTATTATCAGAAAGCCTTCTCATGGCAGTCTTCCCCAGGGAAGACCACACTGATTGGTTCAGTGCCAAATGATCAGCCCTGAAGACCACACTGATTGGTTCAGTGCCAAATGATCAGCCCATATAATTGTACATATAAGCCACATTATATGGGCTAAGCAGGTTATATTTAGGAGCATATATATACATATATACATATATATATATATGTATGTATGTATATATATGCAATAGCAGTTAGTAAAAAATATGCCATGAATTTGAAGAATGGGGAAGAGCTTGGAGAGAGGAAAACAGAGAGATAAATGTTATAATCTCAAAAGAAACAGCTTCCTGAAGACAGGGATTTTATAGCTGTTATTTTAAATGGTTTAGAAGTAAAATCTTTCAAATAGTTAGAAGAAAGTACTAAAATAAAATAATGCAGTTTGAGGTGGGTGGACATATGACTTGGTGCTGTGGGATGTTAATGTATGTCCTGTGGGAGCCCTTCTTGGGTTCCTTGTGGCGTTACCCAGCAGGTTTGCATAGAGGATGATTAGGACCATGGGCCTGAGTGCAGGTGTATGAGATGGTCTGCACTTGGCTGTACTGGGGGATGGTCTGTATGTCAAGTTGCTCTGATTGGTCAATAAATAAAACCTGATTGGTCGTGGCTAGGCAGGAAGTATAGGCGGGACTAACAGAGGAGAAATAAAAGAACAGGAAGGCAGAAGGAGACGCCGCCAGCCACCCGCCAGGACAAGCAGCATGTGAAGATGCTGGTGAGCCACGAGCCGCATGGCAAGGTATAGATTTGTAGAAATGCGTTACTTTAAGATATAGGAACAGTTAACAGGAGGCCTGCCATGGCCATACAGTTTGTAAGCAATATAAGTCTCTGTGTTTGCTTGGTTGGGTCTGAGCGGCTGTGGGACTGGTGGGTGACAGAGATTTGTCCTGACTGTGGGCAAGGCAGGAAAACTCTAGCTACAACTTGGTCTTAAGAGGAACATCCACAGTTCAAGGTAAATGTCCATTCATCATGTGATGGCCAAGCAAACCTTCTGTGTCCATACAGTCTGTGCCTGGTGTCTGCAGGAATGTTTCTGGCTTCTGGCTTCCCACCCCTCCACAGGAAGGCTTTTAATGTCCCTCATTCCCAGAGTGTTCCAACCTAATTGCTGAGCTGGTTCTGTCAACCGTCTCAACCTGCACTGATCATGCTCAGTTCCAGGCCCAGTTCTGAGTGGTGAACTCAGTTTTGTCCCCAAATTCCACTCCTGTTCACTAATCAGACTCAGCCTATCAATGGTCAAAGTGTCTGCTTTGATAGTTATCCAATTATCATGGTGTCTGCTTTGTCTGGGTCATGGAGGTGCTATGCTAAGTCCCTCTGCCCACCTCCCGTGGGCACAGCACACAAGCTCTGTCCTTCCCACAAGTTGCTCTGCTTGCCTATCCAGGCACAGATTTCAAAGTGAACATCTCAACAACTCCCCAGGAAGGACTTTTGACCAGCATCCACCAGCTTTTTTTATGTCTTGAAATGTGTCAATATTCTAGAATCTTCTCAAAGCTCTGCAGGAAAAGGAGTCCTTAGATAATTAACTTCCCTACCAACTCAGTGAGTTATAAATCTCATCAAATTACTTTAGAAAATAGAATAATTTTACATATAGAGAACTTGTTGTGACTGCCAAACCTTTTACCAGAATCCATTCTCTCAGGACTTGCCTCCTCTTCTGTGTGTTGGCTAGCATTCTGTACCACACATGGGCTTCCAAGTGATTGTGCCTCAGCTGACTCCCATGTCTGAAGCCTTGGGAGCAGATCTCCCTACCACCGACTCCACCGCTGTACCATCCATCTTGATTAGACAATACACTTCTCATCACCTGACACTCTTCCAGATTCCCGTGGGAGTTTGTGTTAACCAATGGCTGTGCCCACAGACCCAGGAAAATGCATTTTGGCTACAGATGATTCACTGACCACCACCCCCTGAGAGGTTTTAAATTCCCAATTTTGATATATGGCTCAATGTGCATTCAGTCCAAGTTCCTTGCCAGAAAACTATAGGAAGATATTACTGCCCATAACCAGGAATACTTCAAGGCATCCATCTGGACTGACTGCCCAGAAGAATACTCCCTTTGGGTATAACTTGAGAATTCTCATGAGTAAAACTTGTGGCTGCACTAAAGCATTAAATGCTGCTTGTTACATAAAGGAAGTACCCTAATTATTCAATAATCTATAAACAAAAAGCTTCAGTGAGAGGCAGAATGGTCTAGAATCCCAGCTAATTGTGCCAGGAAAAGCCCCACAGCAGTGAACACAGGGGCCTGCTTAGCCCAGCCCACACTTACTGTGAGGCTTACTGTGAATTCACAAAGGACAGACCTCACTTCTGAGCCACTGGCTCTGGCTTCTACGGCCTGGATCACAGGTTCTAGAAAACCAAGTGTAGCAACAAATAACTGAGTTGTGAAACATTGATTCAGTTTTAGCAGAGGTGGAAGTCAGCACCCTGTTTCTTACCTGTGTGGGGGTTCTGTAGTTGGTAGGAGGTTAAAAAAAAAAAAGGCCTAAAAGCAGTAATATTTTATCTCCTCTCCCCTCTCACCCATACCCTCCCTCTCCCAAACCCTCCCTCACACATACCCTCCCTCACCCAAACCCTCCCTCACTCATAATACTATCCATGAGTGTTAGTAATCTAAAGCTAAGATCATATATTATAGTGAGAATATATTGTTAAATATTAGTACTTCATATGCATAAAGCATATATTTATAATAATAAATAATCACAAGATCAATGTTGATAAAAATCATTTAGTCTCCTAGAAGAAATATTTCCTTTTTTAATTTAAAAAATATTTGTTTGTTGATTTGTTTGTTCTTTGGGGACGGACCTCCCGTTTGCTCTGGCAGGCGTGTCTGTCAGGTTTCAGGGACCAACAATCTCTTTCACCTGCTGAGCCGTCCGGTCAGTCCAGTCACTCCCATTTTTTAAGATTTTTCAGAATAATGACCCTCCCCACGTTCCGAATGAATATTGTAAGGCAGTACTTGTTCGTATACTATATGGCAAGTTTTCTTCTCAGCGTTAGAGATCTGAAGAAAGCCTACTTTTAGGGGGTTACAGTGGACTAGAAAGTCCAACGCTGAACAAGTACAACAGCTGTAAAGAAAGGGAAGTTCTTCCTCACATCTAACTGAAAGCCGTCCTGTGTCATTTGAGCCAAAGCTCTTCCTTCACACAAATAGAGAGAAGAAACGATTGTCGCTCTCATTAAAACTGTGTTAAAATTGGTCTACTCATGAAGTCCTTTCTTCTTCTTCTCATGACTGAACAGCTCTGCTTCCACGAGTGTTGCTCAAAGGATGTATTTCTTCACGTTTAATAGTCCCTTTCCTCACAGAGGTACACACCTTCATCCTGGATGGCACTGTGTGGTTGATGAGGCACTCCCACCCCCCCACCCCCCCATTAGCACACTTTGGTTCTCAAAACAGCAGCACAAGGAAGGCACTCAAGAGACTGTTCTGGGCTACAGGGGCACCTGGACCACTTCATATTTACCCTCATTCAAATTTTACTCCATTTTTGTGGAGTCATTTTCTCCACGAGCCAAGGCCATTTTGAATTTTATTTTTGTCTCATAAAGCAGTAGCAACCTTGCATCATTCAGTGCCAGCTCAGACTTCTTGAACTCAGTCTTAATTCCTTCACCCAGGCCATCAATATAAGTATTGATTAGGCTACAACCTGACCCCAACCCCTCTGGACACGGTGCTGTGTCCTCACCCTGGCTGATGTGCAGCCGTTGACAACACCCCTTGGGGTGTGGACCCCAGCCCCTACCACCATGTCCAAACTAAGCTGTTGCTTGAAATATCCAGATCTTCACTAAAATTAAGATGGATCACACTGGTCCTTCCCACTGGCCCACCCGGCCTCTAATAGTCACGGGAGGGCATTAAATTGACTGGGCACTACCATCTGCTTATGAACTTCACTGGATACTGATTAAAATTTGTATCCTTTTGGGTGTTATCTGGTGAAGTAATGATTTGTTCCAAGATATTCCTATGTATGTATGTTAAGCTCACAGGTCTGAAGTTTCCAGAGCCATCCTGTCTTTCTCCCAAACATGGGTACCTCCCTTACCCTGGTGCCTTCCTTAGGGGTGCTTCCAATTCTCTGTGATTTGTGGAAACACTGGCTAATAGTCCCAAGATAAGAGCTGAAGATTCATTGAGTATCATACAGGGCAAGCTATCAGGTCCTGCTGACTCCAGCAGATGAGGTTCCTACAAGTGTCTGAACTCTGTGTCCCTTTGGCCTTCCAGCCTCCCATTATAACCTGGCTTTATCTCAGGCAGCGGTTTATAACAGAGATTTCCTGCCCCTGGGGAAAGTGAAGTAAGGAGGACATTGCAGAAATATTAAATAAATAAAGTAGAAGCACTGCTGTTCTAATCTCTTCTGCTTTCCTATCTCTGGCAGAGACAGCGCCATGCATCCAAATTCCTTCCTTCTCTGCCTGCAGTCACACTGGCAACGGCATCTCCCAGCAACCCTTGCTGTTCAGTCTGAGTCTTATGAATGGATTCTGGCCAATCCAGTGATGGAAGGCATTTGTGCACCACTTTCCAGCCTGAACACAGAGCTCTGTTCATGACCCTTTTCTCCTCTACTGATTACCTGGGCAGAGTGGAAAGGAAATCCAGGAGGAAAGGAGACTGGACAACTGAGCAACTATGCACAGGGACAACAACAGGGGGATGCCCAACACTCATGGGGCAATGACATAAAGAAGAGGCACCGCGGGTGTGGTGGCATGTACCCCAAACCCTAGCACTTGGGAAGCTGAGGCAAAAGGATCATGGAGATGAAGCCCCCTGCACTGTGAGACCCTGTATGATGATCAATCTCGATCAATACCAGTTAAAGGGGACCTGGAACCACCTAGGAGACACACCTCTGGGCATGTCTGTGAGAGCATTTCCAGGGAACTGAGAAGACTCACTGTAAATGAAGGCAGCACCATCCCATGTACAGCATCCTAGTCAGTAACAAGGGAAGATGGGGGAAGCAGGCCAAGTGCCAGCCCGCTTCCTGCCTGCTGAATGAATATTCAAATCTGTTCATGAATAAGGAAATGAAAAATAAATCTTGGCTATGTTTATTTAATGCA
Source organism: Peromyscus maniculatus bairdii (assembly GCF_049852395.1). NCBI lineage: Eukaryota > Metazoa > Chordata > Mammalia > Rodentia > Cricetidae > Peromyscus > Peromyscus maniculatus. The sequence goes on from NC_134870.1 coordinate 5,469,066, forward strand.
TTAATACCACACAGCAGTTAGAGATGAATAAGCTATATCTTTATGTATCATATTGGTTATATCTCATAATATGTTAATCAAGTTATATGTATATAGCAAGATTTACACAAACTGAAAACACACAAAATATAGTAGTACCTAGCATTTGGTCACCAATGAAGTAAGTGAGTGAATAGATAAATGAAGGTTTAGGCAATTTGTTTAGTACTCAGTTTTCAGAATCTAATCCAACTATGTTGAGCCAAATATCTTGTAACTTTCCAGTGCACACACTCAGGACCAAAATGAACTCACATTCATTAAACAAAAGCCTTGGGCTCCCCAGAACGGAGCCTGAGACAGCATCTGAACTGTGCAGTTTACAGCGGGAACGTTGCGTATCAGTTTTTGCGAAGAAGCTCAAGGTATATAAAGAGCGAGGTAAAGGAGTCAGGGGTGGGAGCAAGGCAAGGAAGGATAGGATCACATCATGTCCCCTCAGCCTAATTCACCAGGAGTCAGGGATCAACTCCACCCTCAGAGGCTCCTCCTTTTATAATGGTTCCTTGGTCCACTATAGAAAGAAGATTCTAAGGAAGTTCCCTAAAGAAGGAAGATTTCCCCAGGCCCGTCCTAAAGTGCCATCCTTCTGAAAGGGGGAAAATGATACGTTAGAGGCCAGGACACAGGGGCTGAGGGTGAATACAGTTCATACACGAGGATTTTAGATGAAGAAGGGGGAGAATTAACACTTCCTCATCTGCTCCTAAGAGGGGCAGAGACCCAGACTTGTGGCAGCAGAACATTCATCTTGACTTTGGACACATGAAACCATCCCAAATACTCTGACCGAAACAAAACATGCAGAGCCTCAAATATACATGTGTGTGTAATGTATATATGTACACTTAAGTGCATTCACATGTCTACTTGGATATGTATAGAAATACATAGGTAAGTGGCAGGAAATCTGATGTGGCCCAGGCTGGCTTCAAACGTGATATGTAGCCCAAGATAAACTTAAACTTCCAGTCCTCTGCTCCCACTTTTTAAGTGCTATAATGACAAGTATGTACCCCATGCCCAGTTCAAATATATTTTCAGTTACTTTAAATTTCATCATTAGCTTTTATCTTTAAGTTTTAAAAAAAAAAACCATACCAACTCCTTTACTTTCTGGATACACATAAACAAACCTTTAGCAAAAAGCACACCAGGGGCCAGTGTGTGTGCATGTGCACAAATTAGCAAGCATGCATGCATGAACACATGTGTGCCACATAATAGAAAGAAAGAAAGCAAAGCTGCATTGCCAGTTAATCACAAAAATACTGTTTTCATCCAGCGGTGTTTTGTTTAAGGTTGAGAAATATTCAGAAAACCGAGCTTGACTTGTTCTTCTTACCTTAGGACTCCTTACACTGAGCACTGTTTACTGAGCACAGAGCCACTGAAGAAGACTCCAGAGGACCGCATCGTTCCCTCCCCGACAAGGCGCTGCACTAGTGTCTGGGATCACCGTTTGAACTGTGGTGGGATCACAGAGCCTGCAGGAGGCATCTGCTCTTGGTGAACTGTTCCACTGCCTCTCACGACTGCCTCACTGAATCTGTGTGGAGGGTAGGGGCTGGAGCACAGCCATGCATCCCACCCTCCCAGCACTCAGGGCACCTGATCAGCCCACAGAGAGAAAGCGCAGGCCCTTCAACTATCCTACTTGCATGTAGAAGAAAGCATGTTTACGACTTTGCCTAAATGTGCCCTTTAAACTGGATTGCCTCTTCATCCTCTCCCTCCCCAGCCCTCCTCCAACACTCCCCCTCCCTTTCTCTCTCTCCTTACTTATTAAATGCCTTTCCCCAAGAAAACTTTCCCTCAAACTCACAAAATGCTCCAAACCTCAGCAAGTTGTACGCCCTGAGAATTGGTTATTCGTGAGCCAGGTCTTCTGCAATCTGATTTCTCAGGATTGATGCTTTCTCTGTGAACAGTGAACACAAGCATAGGCTCAAAGGGCCCATGACAGTCACTTAGGAATAACGCAGACATTGGTGTCTGGGCAAGGTCTCCCCTACACAGGAAACCTTTTGTAAATATTAGTCACTAGAACCGGAACACTAATAGATGTAGTTAATAATTATCACAACGTGCCAGAACTGCACAGTTTGCTCCCTGATTGCAATATTAAATTGCTATTGAGCTGTGGTATTCGCTTCAGGCAGTGTTAGTAAGAACCCCCCGAAGACCCAGGCTGGCCTCGCCACACAAAAATGGAAAAATGTTCCGTTGCACACAATGCTCCGGCAGCAGTGGGCTTTGCCAGAAAACAAACACAAAACTCAAACAATAGAAGGAAAGTTTTATCGGAGCTGAAGTGTCCTTTCACTTGGGACCTGTCGTCTCTCAGAAAGAAAAACACGCACACTCTTGATAGCGGCTCACAGGCAAGCCATTACTATGGGCACGGTGACTCTGGGTGCAGCCAGAGAGCTCCACGCAGCCAGAGCTCAAAAGCTTTGTTTTATTTGCATAAGATTATGTCTGGAGATAGGCTGAACAGGCTCTGAGAAGTTGAGGGCCCCTCAGAATGCAAACAGGCTTCTCACCCCAGGAGCAGAGTGGGAATATTCTTTTCCCACACCCCCCTCCTCTGGGCTTGACAGGTCAAGTGGCCTGGACAATGGGGCAGAGCTACTGAGAGCAAAACGCAATTTAATTGAGAGGTGTCATTAGCTCCAGGACAGCACATTCAAAAGCAGACACAATGGGGCACTTGTCATACGCAGTGCACACCAACCCACCCCTCATCCACCCACGGACTGCCATCCCACCTCCAGATCTGCAATTCCAGAGACCCGCAGTGGGCAAATGAGTACTTAGCAATCAATCTGCACATGCTGCCGCCCAGTCTGTGCAAATGGGGGGCTGCCTCGTCCTCCTGGGGATGCTGAAGCATGGCAAGGGCCCGCCCACTACGGAGGCTGCACTCAACGTATTGCTGCTTTACAGGAAATTGAGGGTCCTGCGTGCAGCAGCATTAGGAGAAAAAGAACAGTGGCTATTAAGAGACTAATTAAGCGACATTCTGCAAGAAGGAGGTGCTTGGGCCTTCACCTTTCAGGCCAGGCGACAAGTAGACAGCCTGCAAGATGTTTTCGTGCAGGCCAGAAGGTTCCGTGGCGGTCACCATCACCCTGCTCACAAGCTGTGTCTTCTGTGGCCTGTGTGGGCAGACACAGTAATGGATGTTGTTCATGCAGAGGAGACAGGAAATGGTTGTTCTGCCCCCAACCTGCCGGGCTAATGCTCCAGATCACCAAAGTGTGGTGGGCTGGACCCATCCCCCATGCCAAGGTCCACCTCCCGTAAGCTCAAGAGGCAACTCAAATCTCCTCATCGTCCGCAATGTTCCCAGGAGACCGAAGCTGTCTGTACCAAAGCCTCTGAGGATGAGACCAGGGCTCTCCATGCTTGGCAAATTGGGTAGAACTAAACAGAAAGACCAGGATATTTTTATAACTCTTTTCACTTTTATTTAACTTGCATGTATGTGTGTTGTGTATCTAGAGACCAGAGGACACCCTCGGCTTTCCTGCCGTGACCTTCCACACTGGTTTTTTTGAGACAGAGTCTCTCATTGACTAGGAATTTTCATAATGGGCTAGGCTAACCGTCTCAGTGAGTCCCAGAGATCCGCCTTTCTCCATCCCCCGCAGTGCTGGGATTTCAAAAGCGTGCTACCACACCCAGGTTGTTTTTACATGGGTTCTGAGGGGTCACACCAGCAGGGCAAGCACATTTCATCTGAGCTAACGCCACAGCCCCTGCTTCCTTTTTAATTGGTACATAATACCTGGGTGCGTGGCATGATGGCTTCGTACGTGTGTACAATATGTAGGAATGAAATAGGAGTAATCGATATTTCTATCCCTTAATCATTTACCGTTTGGTGGGGCTGTATTAGGAGCCTATGAATTCTTGTTGTCTAGCTATTTTTAAAGTTAATGATAAATTGCTGTAAACTCTAGTCACCCCCAAGGACCTGTAGAGTATTTGTATGTGTCTAATTGTAGATTGCTATCCAATCTCCAATTTTTTCATCTCCACAACTATGCTTTCCCTTTATAGATTTCTTTTCCATGTATTAATCTACATTTTGTCAGCTTCTCAAGCACAGGTAAGTTTCTCCTTCATTTCCCCATTTGCAAAGTGGTGTGACCATGGGCCAGCTACCACCTTCTATGCATCAGCTTTTCATCTAAACCTGGGCATATACAAATGGCTCTGGAGTGGGCGTTAGCTGATGTCATCATTATTGTCAGTCTTACTATATTATTCTTGTCTTTCTTTCTTTTTTTTTCTGTCAGAATCAGCACAAGGTCTGGTGCACAAAAGATTTCAGAGTGTGCTTCATTGACAGCCAGTGGACTGAAATGAATGAATGAGTGAAGGAATGACTTCTGAATGAATGCTTTAAGTGGCAAACATCTTTCTTTCCCAACTCATCCATTCCCATGATCTAATAACCTTATACTCGAAAATCAGGAGACTGTGATCATAAAGTTTCATCTGCTGCACTCTGGGCCTCACAGGCCTCGCTCAGCTGCCTGACAATGCACAGTCTACCAGAAGACAGCCATGGCGGCGGGGATTTCCCTGTGCTGTGTAGAGCCTGTGCGTTTGAACAGAAAAGCCACTTCAATAGCCCCTTCTGATCACGGAGACTGGGATGGGCAGAATGTGGAGACAGCATACGTGTTCCGATCACAAGAAGAAATCAAGCCAGCAGAAAGTTGGGCATCTTCACTGAAAGCCCCACTGCTGACTAGATCCCTGAGCTCAAACTGATAACACCTCAATGAAAAGGTTTTGTGGAGTGACATAGATTAATGACATCATTAAGAGCAAAATCTGTGGCATCCCAAGTCCTACATCCAATTTACAATACCAAGATGTGAATCATGAGCACATTACTGAAGCTCTCTGGGTCTCACATTCTTATGTGTGAGATCAGACTGATCCCACAAGCTTTTGAAAAGCTCAAATAAAAGAGTTCATGTCTAAGACTTAGGACAGAGTCTGTCACATCAACAACTTGGGTACTTGGACTCATCAATCTCTCCATACTGAATTTTGGGCAAAGTGAGAAGTGGACTTGGGCCTCCAAAGCAGAACCCAATATTCATTTTACAACGGGTGGATCTAGATTGGAAAGCTAGCTTGCTTCACATCCAAACTGAACTTTCTTCATCTATGACCTCCAAGCCACTGACTCCCTATAATCAAGAGAAGACAGAACCACATCTACTAATCCAGTGGCACAGAAACGTATGTTCTCTTCTGCTATGGTTTAGATGTTTGTCCCCTGACGGTTCATGTGTTGACAGCATGGTCCTCAGTGTAGCAGTCCTGACACCTTTGAGAGGTCAGGCTTGGGACAAAGATGTTAGGTCACTGGGGGTGCTGCCCTCAGAAGAGTCATGTAGTTCTCATGGGAATCCACATAGGTCCTAGAAGAGCAGATTGTTACAGGAGGCACAAGCCCACTTCTGAGGTTCTATGGCTTTCTGTCTCACCATGTGATCACTCTTTCTCATTCACACTCCTGCCAATATGATGCTGTCTACAGGAAGCCGAATCAATGAGGCTGCCTAACCTAAAACCAAGATCCAGGGTTGGGGACACAGTGGCAGAGCATTGAGCTAGCATGCAGGGGCCCTAAATTCAATCTGAAAAGATAGATAGATAGATAGATAGATAGATAGATAGATAGATAGATAGATAGATAGATAGACAGATAGATGATATACGATAGATAGATAATAGATAGATAGATAGATAGATAGATAGATAGATAGATAGACCGATGATAGATAGATAGATAGATAGATAGATAGATAGATAGATAGATAGATAGATAGATAGATAGATAGATAGATAGTAGGTAGATAGATAGATGATAGATAGATAGATAGATAGATAGATAGATAGATAGATAGATAGATAGATAGATAGATGATAGATAGATCAATGATAGATAGATAGATAGATAGATAGATAGATAGATAGATATAGATGATAGATGATAAATAAATTGTAAGAACAGAACTACAAAGAAACTTGTCTTCTTCATAAAGTGTCCAGTCGTGAGTAATTAGTTTTAACCCAGAACACAGCCAAGCGCAGCATCTTCCCACTAGGAAGGACATTACAGGCTCCTAGTGCTCCACCTCCTTCTGCTGTCCTCCTCCTAACTCCAACAGACAGAAGAACTGAGTCCTCCCAGTCATGCTAGTCCTTAAGATCCATGAGCTCCTTCTCTTCCAGATGTGGGTGAGTTCACAGTGCCTTCTTTCCTTTGCTTCTCCTTCCCTTTCCAGCCCAGACATTTATCTTTCTGATTCATGTTGCCAATTCCCTTGGAGCCTCCCATAGTGCAACCAGGCCAAGCATTTTCAAAACCAAAGATCCCAGCCTTTCCTTTGATTGTGTAGATTTCTGTTCCCTTTTCTATCTGCCTAGTTGGGGCTACTGGACTACAGTCTTATGGAAATCCTTCTACTTCATAAGTGCGATCAGAGTCTTCCACAGTTGTGCCTGAAGCCCATTCACTACCCCAACTATTTTTGGCCACTCTAATATAGAGTCCCAAATTTGGATAATCCTCTATCAAGGCATATCATCCCATCAGATAACTAACCCTGTCTGTAAATCTGTTGTCCATTCTCAGCTAGAATGCCTTCCTCTTCTTCCCTCTTATCTCTTACCCTTTCATACACTTCCCAGGATGCTTCCCTCAGGGGTTAAACAGTTGTGTTCCCACCCATAGTTTCTGTGTTTTCCTAAACCCTGACTAATTCTGGTTAAATTTCCCAGTGCTCATTTCTCTGGTTTTCCTGCCCCAAATCTGTTCAAAACATCTACAGCGTTGGCCAAACAGATGCCCAGGATTCCCAAGTGGCTTTCACTTTAACTCCTTAACTGTAGTACTAAGAACACCTTTCTAATGCAGCTCAGCCCTGTCAGGCACCATCATTCCTTTGTTCCCCGAGACCTCTCTGTACTCCTTCTTGGAATCCAGTCATTCTCTTAGTCGCCTGTGGACAAACAATATTCCTGGTGATTTTTCCTTTTTTCCTCTCCTATCAGTCTCACCTAGTTTTTGCAGAAGCTTGCCAAAATCCTTGGAATGAGAATGGAATTGAGCTCTTTTAAAATAACCAACGAGGCAGACATTTTAGAAACTAATAGACTTAGAATTCACAGACCAGACTGCAGGTGTGAACCACTGACTGACTTACAGATCGGTCCATAAATGGCTTATTACTGCCTTGTTCTTGACTCTGCATAGAAGAGTCAACATTTAGATAGCACTCGTGGGTTAGCAGCTGCTCCAGAGGTGAGAGATTTCATGGCCCACACTCCATGGATTTTGAGGGGAACAAGCATTGAGGTGATGCTCTGCTATGAAGCAGAGGCAACAGCTGGGTGTGTTCTGGTCATTGTTATAAAATGGCCTGAGCTAGAAATGATTTGTGATAATGATCCCATCATGATTCCATTCCCTCATTTGAAGTCGATTGTACAGATTGACCTCCAAGTTCAAGCTACACCAAGTTTTGAACATTTGGCAAGCATTATCTATTACATATGTTGTAGCAATATAAAATTTACTTCCTGGGAAAAGTACACACAGATTTTGATGAGACTTAACTTGGAAACAATAGCCAATCATCCAGATATATTGCTTCCTTTTTTCCCAAAGCAGGGGCAACTGGACCATCACTTCTGTGACGGAGTTTAGGGAGTATCCGGTCTGCAGAGAAGCAAGACTCTCCTGGAACATCTGGTCTCCAGAACTTTAGCCTCCTTTCAGATCAGTGGTTAAAAAAAAACAACCGCAGGCGCTCCTTGCCATGTGAGATGTCAGCTTCCCTTATGCGTCTGCATTCTTAGACCACCTGATCACAACCCCCTTCTCTTTTCTTTCCTTTTTTTCTTTTCTTTTTTATGTGTTCATTTGTGTTCTGGGTTTTTTTTTCTTTTTGGAGACAGGGTCTTTTGTAGTCCAGGTGGCCTCAAACTCAACTGTATGACTGAGGATGACCCATACTCCTGATCCTGCAGCCTCTGCCTCCTGAGTGCTGGGAATACAGGCATTCAAGACCAAGTCCATCTTGATCACAGTCTTTTCTCAAGGAAGTTCTTCACTGTCATAAGAATAATCAGAATGGCCTTTCTTTCAGTCTACTATGGTGTGCATTCCTACTTCTGAATCAAAGCCAGGGATCTATAAGAAGTTTTTTGATTTGTTATATCATATTTAAGGGATGTAGGTGCGATCATTCTCTGGTTTTCCTCCATCTAACTGAAGAGGCTGGTATTCCTGTGTGGCTAAAGGCCTGTTCCTCTTTCCAGACTCACAAATTCTGCTGCATCTCAACACCGGCCTTTAAAAATCCACCACTAGTGTAGAAGACCATGTAAGCGAGGAGTGAGGGCCATCTGAAAACATGCTGATGAGGAAAGTACGTGACACCAAGAGGGTCCTGCCATTGTTTCCTCTTGGAACCTAGGACACAACACAGGTCAAAACAGATTGGAGAACAGAGACTGAAGGAACTGATCAATAACTACTGTCGGTTTCTTTCCTGTTACTGAGTGGAGCCAAGCGTACTTTGGTCCAATGTCCTGACCTACAGAGAAGCAGAAAGAGACAAAAATGGGGGCTGGCAACATGTCTCAACAGGTAGAGTGCTTCCCATGAGAACACGAGGACCTGCGCTCAGAACTCCAGTACACACAGAAAAAACGAGGTGCAGAGGCCCACATCTGAGTCCTTGGTAGGGAACCAGAGTCAAGTACATCCCTGAGCTTCTTGCCAGCTAACCTCGCCTAACTGCTGAGCTCTGGGTTCTAGAGAGTCTCAGTCTCTGAAAATAAGGTGGTGGGTGACTGAAGAAGACATCCGACATTGACCTCTGGCCTCCACACACACGTACACACACATAATTATATGAGCACATATAACACACACACACACACACACACACACACACACACACACACACACACACACCACGAGAAAAAAATAAAAAACTTTTTCCCACAAAAAAAAAAACCTTTATTTTATAATCAGCGTACTGCTAGTGTCAAAACCAGCAGCCTAGCTCCCATAGCCTCTGCTGGATTTAAACAAAGACATGCACCTGTAACTACCAGCAATAAAGATGACACAGATTGTAAAGAACAATCTGAAATACCCAACCTACCCAAAACTTTCTTCCATGGCACACTAATCCACTCCTCATGTCCCTGAGTGGGCTTCTGCTTGAGACTTCTAAACCCTGAGTCACACAGAGAGCTAGCACAGAGCTCCTTAACTGGACGTCCTCTCCATTCCAAGTTCCAAATCAGTATCAATAGCCAATAAAGATCAAAATGCCAGTTTTGTTACCAGTACATGGAATTAGGTAGTTCAGCATTTACTGACAAAGAATAAATGTCAAGGTGCTTAGTTAAAATTTAAACTGAGTACATACTGTGTAACCTAAGTCATCTTTATGTGTATTTGTACATACACACAACCCAAGACCAAAGCAGGCTTTTTAAAAAAGATTTATTTATGTATTATGTATACAATGTTTTGCCTGTATGTATGCCTGCACACCAGAAGAGGGCACTAGATATCATTACTGATGGTTGTGAACCACCATGTTGGTGCTGGGAATTGAACTCAGGACCTCTGGAAGAACAACCAGTGCTCTTAACCTCTGAGCCATTTCTCCAGCCCCTCCCCCACAAGCAGGCTTTTTAAACAATCTCATCATACCTGGACATTAGGATCTGCACATGAGTGATGTGGGATGTCAGAAAAAAAAAGGATAATTAAGTGTTGGGTTTGTCTTGCTCTCCAGTGAGTGGCATAATAAAGACCATACATATGTGCCATTAAGCCATAAGTACATGCCAGCCATTAAGCCTTTAGCCTTTTTCACCAGAGAAGCAATGACTATCCCATTCTTATCTCACCAATCACATGCCTGTCCTATTCCAATGTGAACACACCAATGAGAGGGATGGAGAAGAGAAGAAATCATTTTTAACATGGCACCACTGCTACACAGTGTGTAAGAATAGATTTCCACTTAGTCGGAATAAACCAGTCCTTGAACAATTACCCAGTATCTGTGAACTTGTTGTGATGGTTCAGTGTGAACTTGTTATGATGGTTCAGTGTGAACTTGTTGTGATGGTTCAGTGTGAACTTGTGATGGTTCAGTGTGAACTTGTTGTGATGGTTCAGTTAGAACATGTTGTGATGGTTCAATGTGAACTTGTTGTGATAGTTCAGTGTGAACTTGTGATGGTTCAGTGTGAACTTGTTGTGATGGTTCAGTGAGAACTTGTTGTGATGGTTCAGTGTGAACTTGTTGTGATGGTTCATTGTGAACTTGTTGTGATGGTTCATTGTGAACTTGCTGTGATGGTTCAGTGTGAACTTGTTGTGATGGTTCATTGTGAACTTGTTGTGATGGTTCAGTGTGAACTTGTTATGATGGTTCATTGTGAACTTGTTGTGATGGTTCATTGTGAACTTGTTGTGATGGTTCATTGTGAACTTGTTGTGATGGTTCAGTGTGAACTTGTTGTGATGGTTCAGTGTGAACTTGTTATGATGGTTCAGTGTGAACTTGTGATGGTTCAGTGAGAACATGTTGTGATGGTTCAGTGTGAACTTGTTGTGATGGTTCATTGTGAACTTGTTGTGATGGTTCAGTGTGAACTTGTTGTGATGGTTCAGTGTGAACTTGTTGTGATGGTTCAGTGTGAACTTGTTGTGATGGTTCAGTGTGAACTTGTGATGGTTCAGTGAATGTCCATCCACAGAGTTCAGTGCAAGGATAGGCAAGCTCTTTCTTTCTTTTGATAGTTCTTTGACAGTTTCCCACAGGCTTTCATTTGGAACGTTTCCACCCTTGCCCTGTCTCATCCGCCCATCTCTCCTGCTGCATCCCTTTCTCTCAGGAACCTCTCACCTACTTAGATGTCTCTTTCCCCTGTAGATCCTCACTGAAGGGTGGGTCCTTATGAATCTCTCCCTCCACTACTACCAAGGATGCATGAGCGCAAGGGTCCTGCCAGCTCTCAAATACTGTTTTACAACACTCCTCCCCAACCTAGGCTCTTACATTCTTTCTTCCCCATTCTTCTTCTGTGTTACCTGAGCCGTGAGGGTGGGGACTGATAAATATGTCTTGTTTAGGGCCAGCATGTTCTTTCTTAAATGACCAGATAACAAATATGTAAGGCTTTGTGTATCACAAAATCCCCATTACCACCATTCAACTCTGTCATTGGAAAGTGGAAGCAGTCTGGATCGCACATAAACAAATCGGTGTGGCTCTGTGCCAACCAAACTGTCTTCAGATGGGTGTGGCTCTGTGCCAACTCAACTGCCTTTGTAAAACAGATAGGCAGTAGTTTGCTGACTCCCAACAATGTTGAGCAAGCCAATGCCTGTTCATATGTGACAGTATTTGTGTGTATATGTGTATATACATGTGTGTACAGATACATGTGCCCTTGCGCATGCACATGGAGGACAAAAGAGGACACATGCTCTGCCTTATTTGCTTGATAGGTATCTCACGGCACCTGGAGCTTAGTGTTTTTCAGTAAAGCTGGCAGACATAAGCCCAGCGACCCTCCTGTCTCTGCCCTGCTTCAGCTAGTACTGGGGTTATAGGTAAGCACAGCTACACCACTTTCTTATGTAGGTGCTGGGGATCTGAACTCGGCTTGTTGTATTTGGACAGCAAGTGCTACACCCAGAGCCCCTCTCTCCAGCCCAACTTCTGTTCTTTACTTAAAGAACTGGACAAGAGTAACCAGTGAGGAAGAGTTCTGAAGTCTGGGTCCTCACTCTTGCTGGCCCTGACCACTGCAGTCCTTTAGACCTGGTCTCTGGCCTGGAGTCTCCCCACTCTGATTCATCATGTGATAAATGTGCATTTATCTCTTCAGTCTTGATTACATAACTACCCTGCGCAAAACCTTCCCATGCCTCCCAGGTGCTTTGAGAAGGACATCTGGTTTATCAGGGCTAACCTCATCTCTGTCAGGCCCCAGCCTGTGGTAGAGGCTTCCCTCTGCCTACTAGCCTCCAACTGTGTTGGAATAATGAACAGATGCACCAGGCTTTGATATGACCTCAAACTTCTTCACATAGCTTATTGTCTAGAGCAATTAAAGCCAACTCCCAAGCTTAAGGCAGCATTAGTCTATTTCTCTTTCACATGAAGTAGGGTGCATGCCTAAGGGGCTCTCCTCCATTCGGCGATGTGCAGATCCACACTTCTTCCTTCCTGAAGCTCAGCCATCTCAACCCATTACTGTTAAGTAAATACACAGCAACAGGAGAGAGACATAGATGAGACATATGGATGCTTAAGTGTCCAGGCATCCACAAGCACACAAGGCATACACACTAGGTGTATGAATGAATGGGTCCATCAAGATGGGCAATAGAAGGATTGGCCCATGGAAACAAACAAGAAGGAAAAGCAAAGAGGAGCAATTGTTTAATCAATGTCAATCATAGGTATGAATTATTAGTTGACTATGAAATGTCACACAGTAAGTAAGCTGTCAGCAAGGGACTAAATCAAAGTTTAAAACCACAAAAGAAACGCTACATAGTCAAGAAGAGCCCTATATATTTTAGAACACTGGAACATTCTAGTTTTAGAAATTTGGGGATAAAGAGTTTCCAGTATAAGGATAAGAGTTCAAGGATAAGGAGATCCTCTGTCCTAGAGCCCCCCTCTGAGAAAAAGAGAGGTAGATGGCAGTACAAACATTTCCAGGCAGGCAGCCAAGTCAATGATGTACTGTGAGACATGCTGTCCTGCCCTCAGGTTGACATCCAAGTCCCTCCCCATGCCCAGTTGTATCTCCTTATATCTATAAAATGAAGACCAAATTCAGAAAAGTCAGTGGACTCTATTCTGATCCCAAGGCAGAGAGTTATCAGGAACTGGCGATGTGCACACATCTGCTTCTCTCTCTCTCTCTCTCTCTCTCTCTCTCTCTCTCTCTCTCTCTCTCTCTCTCTCTCTCTCTCTCTCCCCACTAGCCTGCTGCAGTCTCTCAGAGGTCAGGTAACCACAACAAAAAGCAAAAACGATGACTTCAATGAGGAGCTTGCCAGGGGCGCCGCCAAGAGGTCTGATGTTTCTGTTGGCTTTCTGAACAGCGGAGGCCATCCATGCCAGTGTTGTGCAGAACTCTGGAGATGAGTGTAACACATTTAAGGTCTTTTAAAGGTCTTCCCAGCTTCTGATACTTCCGTTGAACACTGTGAATAGCTGGGGGGTTTTACCTCTGTTGCCCTAAAGCAGTCATTAAGCAGTCTTGGTGACAAATTTGGGGCTGGAGGAAAACAGCTGCCACACTGCCCGCATCCTGGCTTCCAAAGCTCACCGTTTTCTTGGGAAGAAGCAGAATCATTTAGTTGATGCACATTAGTTTACTCCCCGAAACACATATTCTCAATGAAACCCTGCCATTAGCGCCAAATATTCCAGCCAGCTAACTAGCTAAGGGCCACCGCTGTCTCGCTGACGAAACCTGCCATCAGCCTCCATTAGTCTCCAGCACTGGTCTCATGGAGAAGTTCCTCGCAAATCCACTTCTGGTGTCCACGTTAACACGATGCTGTCAGGGCACCAGTCAAAACACATTTGAGTTCTGGACTCCTGTGAAAACCCATCACTGAAGTAGACTCCTTGCTGAAGGACGGGAGCTTCCCTTTGCTGAGGGTGAAAATTGATTCTGTGGGGGATATCTTCGAAACCATTTCAGCCATTAAAATGTGACTGGACATATTAGGAAAACAAGAGGGGGTGAGGCAGAGTGTGGGGACTTCTTGGGGAGCCGAGAAAGAACTCCATCCAGAAAATGCCCAGTAGTCCTGTGTTTTTCCTCAACAACAAGAGCCTAGCCAGCCTCATTACCACTGGGCAATAAACAGCCATGATCAATTTATTTACCACAGGTGGATGGGATTTGTACAAAAAATTAATAATGCTGGTTGAGGGTACGTACAGTAAAGCTGAGTGTTTGCTTAGCATGATTAATGCCTAGGCTCATCCTCAACACTACAAAAAAATAATGAGATGGGCCAGCAAGCTGTCTCAGTGGGTTGTCATTGTCACAACCTTGACAACCTGAGTTCCATCCCAAGAACCAAACTAGAAGGGGAAAGCCAACTCCTGAAATCTATCCTCTGACCTCTGCCTTCCTGCCGTGATAGTGCACATCCGTTCACTGTGTCTCTTTGTGTGTCTCTGTCTCAGTCTCTGTCTCTCTGTCTCTCTGTCTCTCTCTCACACACACACATGTACACACCAATCAGTTAATTATAATAATAATGAGAGTAATAACAGAGTCAATGCAGACTGCATTGAGGCATGCTGAAGTTAGTTCCCTAAAAGAAATAAAAGAAGCCGTAGTCCAGAGCTGTAATTCAGAATCTAGACTGCCCTTCCAATCTGTCCACCAGCAGGAGCAACCAAAGCTGCTAGAAATACTCAGAAAACAAAGAGGACACCTGATGGTCACCTAGAGGCACTGGCCTAGCATCATGGTTCCTAAGGCATCCACACATGGCATGAGTGTGGAGGCCTGTCGGTTCTCTCCCACTATGTGTGTGTTCCAGGGACTGAACTCTGGTCATTAGTTAACAGGAAGCACATTTTCCCACTGAACCATCTCTCTAGTCCAAAGTCCTACTTATATGAGAACTTTGAAAGAGCTCTGAAATGTGCTTATAGCTTTACCTCTTAGGAGCCAGATCAATCATGATTTCCTGGACATCTGGATGACTAGTATGAAATCACCGGGTAGTCATTTTACAGATCAAGATCTTCTGGGGCCATGGGACGGTCTCCAGATTCAGAATGGAGACTTTCAGGATTCAGAGCATGCCGTTGGCTCTTCTGCTTTGGAGTTCTTCCCAAGCTCATGACTCCGCGCCTTGTCATCTTGTGTGTGTGTGTGTGTGTGTGTGTGTGTGTGTGTGTGTGTGTGTGTGTGTGTGTCTTGATACTTCAAAAACTTCAGAAATCCATAGAATATAGCATTTAAGATGTTTTAATAACATAAAGTTCTTCATGACAGTGAGACAGTGAGCACCAATTTACTCCAAAAAAAGATGATGGGCGTTGAAGAACCTCCAACATGGAGTTTGCTTTCAGCACGGCAAAGCTAGCCATTGGGCAAGAAACTGCCCTTACCTCAACTGCTGACAGTATGCTATTCAAATCAGACAAGAAGGACACAAAAGAAGGTGACTGCCAAACTTTCCCAAGACAAGATAGTATGGTGGTATTTTATTTGTACTGAAATGTGATTTTAATTGTATGTTAATAAATAAAGTTCCCCGGGGGTCTGAGCTAATGTAGATGTAACCAACTGTCTTATTAAATAGGAAACACAGAACCAATGTAAAAGAGAAAGCCAAGAGGTCAGAGCTCAGAGATAAAACCTTACCCTTCCTCCTGCGGTGGTCCTACCTCTCCAAAAGAGACCTACTTCCTGTGTGTTTGTCTTTACTTAGTCTTTCTGTTCTGCCTTCTCATTGGTTGTAATACCAAACACATGACTGCCTCGTCACTGCCTGTAAGTACAGCCCTCCAGGTCTTAAAGGCGTGTGTCTCCAATGCTGGTTGTATCCCTGAACACACAGAGACTTACCTAGCTCTGTCTACCAAGTGCTGGGATTAAAGGCGTGTGCCACCACCGCCACGCTCTTTCTATGGCTCTAATAGCTCAGACCCCCAGGGAACTTTATTTATTAACATACAATTAAAATCACATTTCAGTACAAATAAAATACCACCATAAAATAGGACAGTCCTTCACAATTCCTAATTCACAGAAAAGTCTGTCAGATGTTCTAGGCCTGTAGGCCAATAATGGATGCCCCAACATTGCAGAGGAAACTTGGGTAACTGTCCAGGAAGCCAGCTATTTCTGTCATTTTTATAATTTTAGAAGTTGCTTACTCTGCACTTCCTTTTTACACAAATAATATTATATCTTTCTTGGGTCTCTGATGGGATTAAAGAATAGATAGTTACAATTTTATAGTTTTCCTTGTTACCAAATTCAGAAAAGAAACTTACAAAATAGATGTAAAATTTACAAAGTTGAGAAACATAAAAGCTTAAGTTGTTTATCTAAGAAAATGTTTTAAGGTCTAAAAAGATATTTTAGGATGCTAATACAAGTTCTAATAGAAAGTGTTCTAGGTATAAAACTTTAGACTCATCAAGATAGGATAGATAATAGAATAATTTCTCTGAATTTGCCAAATAGAGATGGACTGAACATTGTGAATGTAGGCCTTACTTGATAATTGCTCTTAATGTATATAGTTGTACTGTGTTTGAGTTAAAACCTTACTTTTTTGTTTAGACAAAAAGGGGGAAATGTTGAGGAATATTTAAGCAAATTGTGTAAAAATGTGTTTCTGTTTTACCTTGCATGCCTAAGGCACCTGATTGGTTTAATAAAGAGCTGAATGGCCAATAGCTAGGCAGAAGAGGTTAGGCAGGACTTCCAGGCAGAAAGAGGAACTTGGGATGAGTCTAGGCGCATGAGAGAGAGGCCAGCAAGACAGGGAGGGAGTTGGATATTCTGAATGAAGAGAGGTAAAAAGCCATGTGGCAGAATGTAGATTAATAGAAACAGGTTAATTTAAGTCATAAGAGATAGTTGGGAACAAACCTAAACTAAAGGCCAAGTTTTCATAATTAATAATAAATCTCTGTGTCATTATTTGGGTGCTGGTGGTCTCACAAGAAAATCATACTACAGAGCCAGATCCAGTAGCCCATACAGCCAAGTAGAGGTTAAATCTGCACCATAGCATGTTCCGCTCTAAGTGTGGCCTTCAGCACTTTGGACCAGAAGTTCTGATCTCTCAGAAAAATAGACAAACAGAAGCTGGCCCATGTCCAGGGAATTCTCAGGGTACAATAAGTAAACCAATTGACCCCCTCAAAGGTGACAAAGGATACTTTGAAAATTGCCAACTTTATAAAAAAAAACTTATTTATAATTCTAAAAATAATTTTGTTCTAAAACTGAGATATGTAAAGTGCCCTTTTCTGTTGTATAAGCCATAAGATCCCATTCTAGAAAAATGTGTAAAATGGGGAAAAGAAAATTTGCCTACCTATTGTCCCACTGAGTGAATATAAGCAGTACTTCTGAAAAAACAAAACTCTTTGAAATAGGAAAGAATGTTTTCCTGATATGAAGTATTTCTAAGACACTGAAGAGCTAACAACAAGGAGACAGGTAAACCTGACCCAAGAGTGCCTCCTTGTCTTAGCGCGTTCTCCTGGGACCTTACCATAGCTCGAGTTTCAAGACTTATCACGGCCCTTTCCTACATTGTCCACCTCGCCTCCTCAACCCTCCTCTTTCCTATCTCTCTCCTCTCCCTCACATTTAGTCACACTTTTAGAATGTGTAAAAGCATTTTGCCTGTTTGTGTGTCTATGTGCCCTGTATGTGGTGCCCAGCAAAGCCAGATGAGGGCACCAGATCTCCTGAAACTGGAGTTACAAGTGGTTGTGTGCTGTCACATGGGTTCTAGAAACTGAGTCCAGGTCCCCTATATTCTTATGCTCTGAACTTCTGGGCTGTCTCTCCAGGCCTGCAAACATTCGCTCTTAACCTAGCTAGAGATCACACCCTGGGACTTGCACAGGTACCTCTCTCATGTACACATGTGTACCAAACCCTGTCCTGAACACAGTATGTGCATTATTTCACTTGCTCGCCTCGTGAGCCCTGAGACTTTAGGAAATCCTGTGTGACCATGTGTGGCAGATCATCACTGGGTACACACCCACCCAAGAGGTAGAATCTGGGTTTCTAAGCTTTCCAGCTGAGCTTGCTCATGTGAATCACTTCAGGCCATGGACAGTGGCTAACTGAACAGGAGTCGAAGCTGACAAATGCTTTCTCCATGGAGCTCACCCTCTCCAGCTTCTGAGAATCCTCAACAACCCTACAAAGAAGCCCAGGCTGGCAGTGGGATGAAGAGCAGCTGGACAGAGTAGGGTTTCCCCACATAAGATCCACTTGGTACCATGAGAAACAAGGACACACTAGAGCCAGTCAAAGTGTTAGCCCTTCAGATCACGACAAATCATACTGTGGTTTCTGAAGCCACTGGAGTTTAAGGAAGTTTGTTACCCGGTCAAAGCTAGCGGACACAAATATTTTGCCCAAGTTTACATAAGTAAGACTGATACCCGAACGCACACGGAGCTTGAGCGACTCCGTGCAGGTGACACCATGAAACTGCCAGGAATCAAGGCCGAAGACAGGCCTGCTGCACTGCGCTGTGGATAGCTCCATTTTTATAGTCATGCAAGAGGCACCTGGGAAATAATTAGCCGCAGTGCTTCTGGTTTTCCATAATAAATCTGAGGGCAACTCTTTATTTTGTTAAAGTTAAAGAGTCTTAGAGACAACAAATGTTACTTACACTTTTCTTGGAACAGAAATGTGTTTGCTTTTAACCAGTTGGGGACTCATTAGTGCACCTATCTTTATCTCCCCGAGTCTTTGCCTTCCTTGCTTGTTTTTGTGGTTTTATTTCAGCCCGGCATTAGTGCGCTGTTTGTTTTCAACACGCACTCTAATGGGCTGAACAAATCAGGACGAGAGGAGCCATCATCGTCAGCGCGAGCATCCCGGGTGCTGCTGACAAGGGCTTCTCTGCACGGAAATGCCCGAACGCTGACGACTGGAGACGGTCGCAGCAGGCGTCACCGAGATAGACACGCTGGATGCCGCGGCCGTCAATTGCAGAGTCACAGGTAAAGACCATGGATCCCCAAGACAAAAATTACAGATACAGACTTCCAGGCCTGAGTGGGTAGATGACAGAGACAGCTCCCCGCCCCAAGCCTTGGTCTGGGGGTGGGGGTGAGCACAATCAACCACAAGCCACTCAGCACCTCTGGGGGGGTGGGGGGGAGATGACCCTGGGGTCATAAGAGTGGGAGAATCAGCACCGCACTTCATTCAGGGAACACAGTAGCCGACCCTGTGGGCAAGGGTGAAGGTGAGCCAGCCGGATGGCGAGAGCAGGAGAGCCGACCTCCCCTTGTCAGGTGTGTGGTGGCATGGGTGAGGGAAAGATGCCCCCCCCCCTTAACTCTTGCTACCTACTGCAGGCGGGAGAGCTGGCCTAGGGGTCATGAGAGCAGGAGAGCTGGTCCAGCCCCTCACAGACTGCAGCACACGGGAGAGCTGGCCCTGCACCTCACCTGGGGAGCACGCTGGAGCTGACCCTGTCCCTCACCAACTGCAGCAATTGAGAGAGTGGGTTATATACCTCGCCTGGGCAAAATAGTAGAGCTGGCCCTGGTGGTGTGAGTATGGGAAAGCCAGACCGAGGGCCTGAGAATAGGAGAACTGGCCCTGCTCCTTGCTGCAGGCTGCACTGGGCGAGCTAGCTGGGCAGTCCTGGAGAGCTCACCCTGGCTGTGATGAGGGAAAGCTAACAGGCTGACCAACCCAGCTACCACCTAGGCCCAGAACCAGGCCTATGAGTTAGCCCACCCCAACATCCACCTAATCTATGAACTGCTGGAGCATGTGATCTGCAGATTCAAAGTTACAGGAGTCCCATGACACAGGATAACACAGGCTTGCCAAATGACTATGTAGTCAATATGCTGTACAAATAAAGAGTCTGTCTGGTTGAGAGAGAACGAGCTGCTGAGCCCTCAAAAGAATTACAGATACAACTTATAACATGTACCCCACTGTCCAACATGCATGACATGGGACTCAGGTAGCCAGGCACCTTTGGGCACAGCCATGAGGACCAAAATCTGTGTGTGCCTTCCCATCCCATCTGCCCTGATTGGTTGACCACACTTTTCCTGTTAAATCCTTGGTGAAAGTTAGGCCTCCGCCACTCGCCACACTTACCCGACCCTCACACTGAGCTCCTGCAGCCTGGAGCTGGTCTCCACCTTGTCTGACACGCAATCTTACATCTCCTGGTGACAGAGTGAGGTGGGCATCCTGAAGAGGCAAGAACAGCAAAATCCCAGAAGTCTTTCCATCATCTGCCTTCTCTCTCATCCTGGATTTTATTGAGCATCTATTTAAGTAGGTCCCCTGAATTCTCCAATGTTCTGGACAGTCAGTCCTTCTGTAAGAAGAAAATTGTGATTGACTCCAAGGCTTTCAAACTTTCTCCTGGTCTTGAGGACCATACTGGACCCACACTGGACCCAGCAGCCCCGAATCAACCTTTTAACCCAGCCAGTAGGGAAGCAACAAATACCTGTTCATAAACCCCAAAGGCCATAGGACTGCTTACTGCAAGTCAGCTATCCTGGGTGTCAACAAAAAGAGGAAGAGTACACAGTCCTGATTTCTCTAACCTTCTCTGACACTTCCAAAGAGGAAGGGGGCATCTGAGTCGGGAAGAAATTTCATTTTACACTTTAGATTTTTACTCACACTTGTGCTGTGACAGCCTGTTAGTCATGTGTATTGCACTAGTTTTTTGTTTGTTTGTTTTGTTTTGTTTTGTTTTTGTTTTGTTTTTTGTCTTGCACTCTGGAAGGTCAGGGCTTTTCACACAATCTGCACATGAACAGACTGTGTGTCTCTTTTAGAAGACAGTTTAGTGACAAAAGATGAATATGTCTTTTCTTACAATCCTCTACATTTTCCACCTCACCCCAAAAGAGTCAACAAGGAGACAAGCTTTGGCTGTTCAACTGCCTGGCTGCATTTTCCCGTCTTGTGTGACTTCCACAAAACTCATTCACAGACTCTGAGCACCATAAAACCCAAGTCCTAATGAGTCCTAATGCCTAACTTTCAACCGTAAATCACAAACTACTCAAGACCCACTTCCCCTTTTCTTCCCAGTCACGCGTCTCTTGAAACTATCAGAGCCTCTCGCAGAGACGGATTTTCCTTCAAGCGCAGTTCACATGGAGTGAGGGTCTTGGGCCAGCCGCTGGAACTCTTTCAAGCCAGTGTTTGCCTACAAAAGGGCACTCACTCTTGACATTTTTGAAGACACTCATTTTACAACCCGGTTTTCACACTCAAATAATCACCATCTGTGACGTCCGCTGTGTGGTGAAGCAGGAAACGTTGGCATCCATCCGCTCCCATTTGCATCCATCCTCTCTTGTTTTGCTTGCTTCTTGTTTTGTTTTCTTTCAACTGATGGGGGCTGAGAATTCTCTTTGAAATTATACCGATTTTATGCAAAACCGTGGAGGGAGGGAGAAAAGAAAGGACGTGAGAAGGAGGAAGGGTCAGCTGCAGTAAGCCGCATCCGGCTTCTTGCATGAAACATCACCATATCTGCTATTTCAGCCCCTTTGCTCTGCACCCTGCACCGTAATCCACCAAACCCAGAGAAGATCCATCTTTATCCCTACTTGAGACTCTTTAATGCTTGAAAGCCAACTCAGTCTACATCTTGAACTTGTCCTATAACTCCAGGGACTTTTAAAAATGCTCTGTTAGGGGGCCGAAGACACAGCTCGGTGGTTAAGAGTGAGTATTACCCTTCCAGAGGACCTGGGTTCAGTTCTCAGCATCCACCCTATGACTCACAACTGCCTGTAACTCCAGTCCAAAGGATCTGACACCCTCTTCTAGCCTGCAAGAGCAGGAAAAGCACTCAATACAGACAAAAGAAACTATATAGATCCTTTTTATTAATACTCTGTTGGCATGATCGATTCCTGGGTTGCCTAGGTTCTCGTGACCCGAGGATGGACACCAAATGGGGCAACTGGGTCCTGAGTCTCCCCTTTCTCACCTTTGCTGTTCTTCCAAGCACTTGCTCTGGCTGTGTGCTAAGTCCTGGGTTAGCACACACCCTGGCTCTCTTACCTACTCCCAGACACTCAGTGTCTTTTCCTGTTCTGTTCATCTCTTTCTGTGTACTCTATAAGCATTCACTGATAAACTAAATAAGTAACCATTCTGCCTCCTTCTATTTTTCTTGAAAGGGAATTGAGTCTTATTTTACCATTAAAAAAATAACCTCCATCACAAGAATTATAATTACTCATAAACCAAGAGACAAAAACAACTACCTTGTGTGTAAGTCAGAGTGGCCCTCTGTAGAGTGCATGCTTCGTGTGAAAGTGGACGTGGGGAAGGAGAGCAGCTCACAAAACCCCACATTGCCTGACTGCCGAACCCACCAGCTTTCTTCCCTCGGCGGGTTCGATAATATTTAAGAGTAAGTCTGACGGAAAGCTGTTTTCAATGAATTCGTGTTTATTTTAAGATGATGTTAGAACAGGCTGGAGAAAAGTGCGCAAATGGAAAATTCAGTGCATTACCCCTCTGTGTGAAGCACTCCCAGGACGTGGTAGCTACCCCCCCACACACACAGTACACAGACACTTCACCGAGACAGGCAAGGCGGGCATGGCAACCACATGGGTTTGTGGTGGAATAGCAGAGTTCATCTCCACAGGTGAGAGGACGTGCTGATGGGAGAGGATGCCGCGTGTCACGACATTGAAAGCTAACACGCATTAAGAACTCCGCTTTGATCTCGGTGGAAGGCAGATGATGAGAATATGCAGCTCTCTGTTCCCAGAGCGGGCAACGTGTCTCTGACTACATATTGCTCCATTTTGACGGACCCAGCGTGAGCACATCTGGCGAAATGGGGCAGTTTAACATCTGTGTTTCTGAACATTAGAGTTATTGTCGAAGCCACATCAGTGACCACACATGGATTTCTACTCATAATCCACGTGACTCACATTAGCTATTATTTTTATTGTCTTCTACCTAAATTAAGATGGGCCTCATACAAATTCCTGTGTTATTAGGGCTCTGGGTTGCACTTCCAGGATGACTGGTGACATCTTCAAAGAGAGAAAAGAATCAAAATGAATTTGCTGTGCTCCTTCACAAAACAAAAGCAAACATCTTGATCTGCTCCTTTGCTCTTGGGCAACTCAGTCATCATGAGTACTCAACACGAGGATTTCCAGCACTGCTTCTGAGACAGCAACAGAGGAAAGGCGTTGCTGTGCTCAGACATTAAGCTACAGGCTCACCTCAGAAGGGATGCAGCTGTTCCTCTTCCATTCCCTCACAGCATGCCTGGGCAGAGCAACAGGAAGTAGGACAGGTTCCCTTGTGGTTTCGGAGGGTTTCGTTCATGGTTGATGAGCCCAATCCTGTGGGCTTGTGTTGACACAGAGCAACCTGGCCGGAAGGCAATGGAAAAGCAGAGCTGCTCTCCTGGGGCAGCCAGAAAGCACAGCAAGCACCCGGAGGCCAGGGCAAGACCGGAGGATGGGGAGGAAGGCAGTGCAGTACCATCTTTGGGGCATACTGTTGCACTCACAGGTTGCTTGCACAAGATGGGGCCTGTCAACATTCCATCCTGGATGAGGAGGAGGCTCCTGAGGCCCACACTTACCGAGGAGCTAGTGGCAAGTGAATGATCTCTAGGGAAGGGGAGTCCCTTTCTTCAGTGGTACAGCCAAGGACAGATTGCCCATGCTCCAGAATATATCCCACCCACGCTCATGCACGTAAACTCACTGAGTCACAGTAAATTTTTAAATTAAAAAGATGTGAAAACAGAAAAGGATTTGTTGGGATGAAGAAAGGGCTCAGTGAGGACGGGAAGGGTTGAGAGATGATAACGGTAAAAATGACCAAGTACAGTATATACACGCATGGAATTGCCGAAGAATAATAAGTTAGTGTTTTAAAGACTACAATAGCCAGAGGCAAGACACAGCATTGCAGGGAATATAGCTAGAGTGGGTGACTGGCTTCCTCTAGGCCCCACCTCCTAGTTACGCCGCCAAACAGTATTCATCCGTGAATTAACCCACAGATGGTGTCAGAGCTCTCATGATCCAATCAATGCCCAAAAGTGCATCAGCTGATAGCCCAGTTTTTAAAAGACAAGCCTTTGGGCACTTCTATATTCAAATCATCATTGTACTACTGAATGATTCTCATATGCTGTGTCATAACAAATTGAAGCTAACATGTAAAATTAAGAAGCGTAAATGAAAAAGAAAGGAAGGAAGGAAGGAAGGAAAAGAGAGAAAGAGAGAAAGAAAGAAAGAAAGAAAGGAAGGAAGGAAGGAAGGAAGGAAGGAAGGAAGGAAGGAAGGAAGGAAGGAAGGAAGACATTTTCACTCTTGAATTAGGACCTGAAGGTCTCAATAGCCTTCTAGAGGGTTCTTCAGCATTTGTGCTTTGAATGTTCAGAATAACAAAATACTTGGTTCACAAGTGAATCATTAACATACTTGGTATGAAACAGATGTCATATTACTGACATATTACACTCTTGTTAGATATTAAGGTAAACGCACTCGCATTTTAGAGGCTTGGCCCAATGGTATTTATTACTCACTCATCTAACGAGCCAGTGAGAATTTTTTGGTAATTACGTGGCTTCCTCTACATGCTGGTTCAGGCTTCTTCCATTTTCTACTGGCCAGACACCATTACCTAAAGTCTCGCAGAGTTTTCCTTCCTAGTGGGAGAGGTGGGGAAAAGAGAGTTGAAAGACTCTTAGGTAACAGAAAACCTCAGCCTGGATGAAGATGATCACTTCTTCTGTTACTCAACATTCTTTTCATAGAAAGCTGGCTTTGTGGCTCCGAGTGTATGAAGGAGGGTTGTCTCCTGGTGGCCTGTCAGCATTACCAAGAGTGGTGTTCCGGTGCCATTTCATCAACTATCTAGACAACAGAATCGAGTGTAAATCATGCCTAGTTAACTCACCAATTCCCAAGAGATTTAGAGATTTAAAACTGATAGTCTAGGGAATGATTAAAAAATGGTCAGTGTCCACGTGAAGCTTAATCAGTATCTGCTGGCTGCTCTTCGGAGCCTGGAAAAGCCTCTGCAGCTAATACTACGTGTGCCTTTCACATTGTTCCACGTCTGAACTTGGGCGTTCTTGCAATGAATACATCCTGCAAACGAAGGGGGCTCGTTAGTTGCTGGCGCGGGGTGGCTACGCTGAAAAGTTGCTTGCTTTTACTCATTTCCACAAAAGAGCTACACAGGCCCTAATGTCACTTGGCCCAATTAAATATATAAATGGCAAGGGGCCAAGTTAATTATACCTCTTGGGATTTAGACTAAACCCAGCAAGCAACAGAACAGGACAAATGGCCAAAGCTTACACTTCGCTTTGGGTCCAAACAAAGCCTTTGCCTTCATTTGCCCTTATGGGGAATATTGCGACCTGGATGCAAGGTGGATTCATCCTGAAAAGCCGTAGCTCTTTCTCCTCATTATGGAAAAGTTGAATGAATATTAACCAGGCCTGGAAAGAGAGCCAGCTGAAACAAGGCCCATTACAGTGCAGTGAGCAGTACACACAAATGTTGACCATTCAAATTTGTTACGTCCCAAAGAAAGGTCACATGTAAAGAGATCTGAACAAACCGCCCTCCTAGGAAAGCCCTGGAGGAAAAGCACTGATGATATTTAAGGAATATTTACAATGATTCAAACAATAGTCCTCTCTATCTGGCTAAAAGCTCTTAAAAATCATCCTGGGGCTGTGGAGATGTCTCCCGGTAAAATGCCTGCCTTGAAAACATGAAGGACCTGAGCACCAACCCCAGCACCCACTGAAAAATCAAAGAATAACAGCTTATGTCTGTAATACCAACAGTGGGGAGGCAGAGACAGGGATCCCTGCACTCATTGGCCAGCCAGCCTGGCTGAATTGATGGGCTCTGGGTTCAAAGAGGAATACTAACCCAAAAAATAAGGCAGAGAATCAATTAAGGAAGACTCTTGATGTGGACCTCTGGCCTACACACATACACACACACACATACACACACACACACACACACACACACACACACACCAAGTACATGCACATGTGTGCACACTCATGCATTCACATAGCAAGTGTAATCAACACACACACAGACACGCCATTCTGGAAGCTTCGGTTCCCTCCTCTTACGCTGATTAGCCTCTTCAGTGAGTCAGAACTTCTGCCCTAGACAATGTCAGCCAAGCAGTTAGCATATCCAGACAAAAAGAATTTCCTCAAAGGTGAGTGGCGACTGGGACGGATATGAGCCTGTAGTGCATCAAAGTCGGCCAGCCTCTCGCAAGCTAGTGATGTGCTCCCCGAAAGGGAAAGAACACTGTGAATTTTATCTCTGAGTGATGTCACTGTTTCCAGCTAATTTCCTCCTTCAGACGGCCCAGATAGCTTCTTTTCCTGGAGCCCTTTCCCAGCATCTCACACACCTCCTCTTGCTGGAGAGGGGAGCAAAAGACAGCAGCTGAGAAAACACTCCAGTCTCCCGAAAAGCCCAACCCTGCTGCTGATGCCTGGGTGGGTGGACAGACTGTGTGTGAGGGAGATTGGGGGTGCAGGCTGGGGCAAGGGCCTTTCCCTCGCATCTGTGAGTCTCGCGGGACTAAAGTTCTGGGGGAGGAGGTTCTTGGAAAAGCAGAAAATAAAATTCTTAACACTATGTCTAGCGTGGCAGCAAAGTGATATTTCCTTCCACTTTTTAAATTAGGATTTTTGTTTTATGTGTTAGAGATTCAGCTCCTGGGTGTTTTCGGCTTAGTTTAAAAAACCTTCCATCTCCACATTGTCATAGACGGAAAAATATACCGAGGCTCTGTGCTGTGCATCGGGACTCTTACGTCCCTGTCGGGCTGCAAGTGGCAATATACCTGTGAGCAGAAAGGACTCTGGTTTTGTCTGGGGTTGAGGGGTTCCCTTCCCAGATTGTGCAAAGACAGCAACAGGCCCAGAGGGGAGATCTGGAAAAAAAAATCTCACAAGTGCCAACCGCACAGCTCAGACGTGCAGCCCAGATGTCGACCACAGCCCGGTCCACCTACAACCACATTCAGCTTTGTAAAGGCTGCTTGTTAGACATACAACTCAGAAAGTTTTGGTCAGGTGACCTAGGGTGATTTTTCCTTCATTCAGAAATCACTCATCATCCTTCCATTGTTCAGGCAGGCATACTGAGCTTTCAATGGCTTAGACTTCTTGTTTATCGTGTTTAGACATCATCCCATACAGTCCAAGCCTTGACCTCACTATGTAACTGAGACTTCCTTGAATCCCACATCCTCCTGCCTCCAGCTCCTGAGTGCTGAGATGGCAAGTACACGACACCGTGGTTAGCTTTTTTAAATTTTATATTAATTTTATGTACCAGTCATTAGTTTAATTTCTTGTACTTTATGTAGTCATTTGTTTACCGAGGTGCTAAGAACCAAACCTCTGCACCACTGAGCTGTGTGTCAGCCTCGGACATGTTTTCTGTGGTCACTAGTAGACTAAGTGCTCCATCCATACCATGCTAGAGACCTGGTCCTTCTAGCAGCTGCCACAGAAAAGGTTGCTCTGGGACCCATGCCTAAGGCTCCCCACATGCTCACACCCCAGCAAACATGTGGACAGCTGTGCCTGGTGGCATGAGTGAGTGCCGCTTGAACCTGGTGGGTTTGTTATTAGGGTTGTTTTTATGTAAAGCTTTATTCTACCTAGTGAGTTAGCTCTCCATGAACAGGGTGGTCTGCTGAAACCAAAGTCATCAGCCGGGTGTGGAGGCTTATGCTTGTGATCCCAGCACTTCAGAGGCAGAAGCAGAAAGATCATGAGTTCAAGGCTAGCCTGGAGCTATATGATGAGTTCCAGAGCAGCTGAGGATACACACATGACCTTGTCCCAGAACAACAGAAGGCAAAGCAGGGGAGAGAGCAAATGAAGGGCAAGTAGGGGAGCTGAACCCAGGGAGCCTGCCACAGTGAACTTTCAGTCTCCTGGCCACACCCATGGGAATGGAACTCAATGGAATGAAGCAGTACCTAGGGAATCACTTGACCTGTGACTTTTGCCAAAGATGCCTCAGGCAGAAGGATCATGTGAGCAGAGTAGCTGGGTCCCTAGGCACTGTGTGAAGACTCATGCGTTCACGCATGGGAGCCGAGGAGGAGGTGTTGTGTCTGCACATTGCAAGCTCTTCAGAAGGGCACTCGGAAAGCGCTTATTCACCCCAACCAGCAAGACTCAGGGTGCTCTTCACTTCCAGTCTGCAGTGAGGCTTTCAAGGAAAAATAAATCACATATAACAAAAGACGCACAAGGAGAATGAGAAGCTGGCTAAGGGTGCCTGTTGAAGCCAAAAGTAGTGCCAATGGGAGAGGGTGGGAAGGAGAGCTAAACTCCAATGGTCTTTATTTCTACTGGACGAGGACCTTAAACTTCCTTTATACACCTTTGCCGTGGCTTTTGGTTCAGGGGTACCCAAGAGAGAGCAAGGTCTGATGCAGGGTGAAAGGAGTATTATTTACACGCCAGACTGTTTAGAACTCCCATTGTATTCTTGGTAATTTGATTGTTTGGTCACGCCTCCTAATAAGTGAAATGTTACGCTGGAGTATTTGTTTAAACCTCGCAGCTTCGGATACAGTAGGTTGCCGAGTGATGTTTGCTAATGGCACACATTCAGTAATTCCTATAATGGGAAATCTCAGCCAGATTTAATGTTTAATTTCCCTGGGATTCACTTTGAAATTATTACACACATTATGTATTCCACTCCCCGGACTTGAAATTAATTTCAAAACCAAGAAAAAGTGCATCCATTCGTGGGCCTTAAGGGAGTTTAGATGAGAAACATTCCATTTGTCCTGAAGTTTCTGAAGTTTAAAATACCTGTTCACTTTCCTGCATTTGATCTGGGTCGAATAACTACAAGGGACCATTATCAAGACCCTCATTTTTCTGTTTGGTTGGTGACCTTGGATGTGGTTTGATGAGTTCATGTCCTCACAAGGAACTGGGGAGATAGATCAATCAGCAAAGTTCTGCTGAGCAAGTGTGAGGACCTGAGTTCAGTCCCCAGAACCCACATAACGAGCTGGACATCAGTTAACATTCCAGTGCCAACAAGAGAAAAGGTTCACAGACCCCCTTCCGACAGAGAAAGGGTTCACAGACCCCCTTCCAACAGAGAAAGGGTTCACAGACCCCCTTCCAACAGAGAAAGGGTTCACAGACCCCCTTCCAACAGAGAAAGGGTTCACAGACCCCCTTCCAGGTGAGGAGCTGTGGACAGTTTGTGTCTTCTGGGAGAAAGACAGTCAGTTTTCTTCAAGGTTGTGGCCCTTGGTCAGCTTCCCAGGTTCCAGTGGATGTCAGAAAGAGTTTATCACCAGCACACACTGGCCTCAGTGGCTTATTTAGAAAGAAAGAGGATACGAAGTTGGGCCAACTAGGGAGGTAAGGTAGATCTGTGAGGAGTTGGGGCAAGTTGGGGTGACTATGGTCAAAATACATAGTATGAAATTCTCAAAGAATTAGTTAAATGTGTTCATATGCTCTAAAAGATGGGCAGAGTGGCATGCACTTGTAACGCCAACGCTGGGAAGGCAGATATAGCGGATTCTCCTGGGATCAGCAGCCAGCTGGTCTAGCAGAAGCAGTAAACTCCACACCAAGTAAGATCCTGTCTCAAAAAAACAAAACAAACAAGAAAAAAAAAAAAAAACAAGATGTAGCTCCTGAGGAATAACACCAAGATTTCTGGCTTCTACACACACACACACACACACACACACACACACACACACACACACACACACACACACACACACCTTTTCAAAGCTATGCTAATCCTCCAGGCTTTATCTGTCTAACTGGGGGTTACTTTTATGTGGTTAGCGCGATATGAAACTATTGCCAGCACACAATAATCTGGTGAGAAAAAAATAATCAAAAAGCTGTCTCAACATCTTCTGTGTACAACTCTCTGTCATAGGAACAGAATCCACAACATGCACCGCTTTGATTAATCAATCAATGCATTGGCAATGCCTCCGATACCTGGCCCAAGTAGAAAGCCGGATGGCTGGAAAAACTCCAAACGTTTTAGAATAAAGCACCCAGACCTGTGTTAAGTTGTGATCCAAAAATTCCCAGGTAATAAATCTTTAATTTGCTACCCTGGCAACTCTCACCAAATTGAATTAAAAGAATATTTTTCCACACAAAGCTTTGAAAGAATTTGTCTTCTGAATAGTTTCAAAAGTTTAACCTTTAACTGAGGCATACTTCTTACAGTCTAAGAGGAAATGGAATGGATGGGTGGGGGGAGAGACATAAAGGGATTAATTCACGAGTTTTACCCCAAAATGAATGACAGCTGTTTGGGAGTTAAGTTGCACTGATGTCCCATTAGGTTGGAAACATCCTGGGTCTTGCAATTATCTAATAGATTCCATAAAACCTTGTTAGTAAAATCTTTACCTCCCTGGTGTGGGACTCAGCCCGGAACTCACACCTCAGAACTGCATGTAAGTGTGCCCAGAGTGCTCTGGGCAGGAAGGGACTCCAAGGGCTTCGCTCTCCCCCACTTGATCATTTGCACGTGGCTGACCTATTTGTCCATCTCTCCTTTGCTCGCTACAGTGACTGGGGTAAAGGTGACATAGGTATTTTAGTTCCAAGTGAGTACAAGTTTGCCCAAGGCAGCAGAACCCAAGCTCCAGAAATCATACACCCATGGATTTTATAATGATGAAAGACTTTTAAAGCCAGAAGGTCCCTCAAAGATCATCCAGAAACCAAATCTCATCCCTAAACTTAAACAACTCTGAGATACCACCTTACGCCTGTCAGAATGGCTAAGATCAAAAACACTAAAAACACCTTATGCTGGAGAGGATGTGGAACTAGGGAAACTCTCCTCCACTGCTGGTGGGAATGCAAGCTTGTACAACCACTTTGGAAATCAATATGGTGCTTTCTTAGAAAATTGGGAATCAATCTCCCCCAAGATCCAGCTATACCACTCCTGGGCATATACCCAAGAAATGCTCAATCATACCACAAGAGCACTTGCTCAGCTATGTTCATATCACCATTGTTTGTAATAGCCAAAACCTGGAAATGACCTAGATGCCCTTCAACTGAAGAATGGATAAATAAATTGTGGCACATATACACAATGGAATACTACTCAGCAGAGAAAAGCAATGACATCATGAGGTTTGCAGGCAAATGGATAGATCTAGAAAAAATCATCCTGAGTGAGGTAACCCAGACTCAGAAAGACAAATATTGTATGTACTCACTCATAGGAGGATACTAGAGGTGGAACAAGGATGACTGGACTGCTACTCACATCACCAGGGAGGCTACCTGAAATACTGGATCCCAAGAAAGACAGGTTGTTTGAAACCTGGGGCTTATGCAGGGACGCTTGGCTCAGTCTGGGAGGAGGGGACTGGACCTGCCTGGACTGAGTCTACCAGGTTGATCTCAGTCCTTGGGGGAGGATTTGCCCTGGAGGAGGTGGGAATGGGGGGTGCGCTGGGGGAAAGGGAATGGGGCAGGAGGGGGGAGAACAAGAGAATCCGTGGCTGATACGTAGAACTGAATGGTATTGTAAAATAAAATAAAAGGAAAAAAATCAGCTGACACAAAAAGGAAGATATGCTGTGCAGGGGGCGTGGCTGCAGCCTCCTCCCACTCCCGCCCAGCTCCACTGCAGTGTTTACACACTGTGGTGTTCCTATTTCTACTGTCTCCTCTACACAGACTTCAGGAAGGCAGACAACGTCACTCTTGCCCCTGCACCCTCGGAACACAGTTCAGAACTGGAAATGTCCAGTGAAGTGAAGTTCTCCGGCAAACAGAAACAGCTCCGTCACTGAACGCAGGAGAAGATGCAGGAAATAGGGAGCCATGGAAAGCCTGAAAATAGAAGTACTACATGATGCAGCTGTATCACTCGGGGGGTACACACACACACACACACACACACACACACACACACACACACACACACACACTGCTGAATCAGCTTATCGGAAAGGCTTGCACATCCATGTTTACTACAGCACTATATTTATGATAGCCAAGATATGGGACCAGCCTAGACACACACCATCAGATGAATAGTTAAAGGAAATGCTATATACATATACATATACATATATAATTATAAACAGATATTATACAGAAAATAGAAATTTAAATAAATGAAAGAACCACTCCCAGATTTTTGATTTGGGTGCCTCAAGAGGTGCTAATGGCGTTTACTGAGACTGAAAAGCCAGAACAATGAGGTAGTAAGCCAAGAGTCCTGTACTGGCACCCCATACAACTAGGAAAATGAGAAACAAAACCAACAGCAGCTAAGTGTTTATGCACATTACAGCACAAACATCCATAATTAATGAAAGTCACAGTTTTGAAGGATAGTTATTCTATAAGAAAATACTCATGATATGTTAACTAAAAAAAGAAAACATAACTGCTGTAATCCCAGCACTTGGGAAAGGAAGCAAGAAGGCCTACCTGGGCTGTAAAATGGAATCTTGTCTCAAAAAAATACATATATATATATATACATATATATACATATATATTTCATAAGACAGACCTATACAATATATGAATACAAATAGAAAGGTAAAAACAATAGAATAGAATGAAATATGCCAAAAGTGTTCATAATGATAATCTTAGTGGGAAGATTACAATTTTTACTTTCCTGATGGCTATTTTCATTTTCCAAATTCCCTTCTCAAACATGTGTTATCATTTTTATTATCACAAACACATAAAAAAAATCTCTTCCAGAGGTTTGTCTATAGCCACCCACACTGTAGCTTGAGTCAAGGCATAATGAAACTGGATAATCCAGAGGACAGGTAAGTACAGTGTGTGTTCTGTTGTCTTGTTTTACCTGGGGGTCCTGAGACATGTCACTATCACATTACTCATAGAGAGATGTTTTCTCACATGACACATGTATTTGTCTGTAAACTGATTAACAGACAACTTCAGACTAGATCTCAAGTCTCCTGACTGTGTGGCCAAAAGCTTCCACAGTGCATTTAGTTCACTTCAGCCAACGCATACTTGACTGACGTCATGAATACCAACACTAGCCAAGACAGTGGATTTTCTCTGGACTAGCCATCCTCACCAGCAGAGCAAAGGACTGGCAGTCTGACGGGGTCCTGGGCTCCAGCTTTACTCCTGCTGAGCTCTTACTTTGATTTCCTTTAATAAGGACCAGATCCTGTGATTTCCACAACTTGAAGACAGGCTTTGATATCCTAGGCAAGGTCATCCCTTGGTTTAATTCACCCTGGAAGTTCAAGGCGTTTACCAAATCCTTTCCCAAGAAGAGGTTTTTCAAGGGACACCTGAACACTAGATGCCTAGAAGTTAGGAATTTTCACAAAGAGAAGAGTGGGACTTGAGGGTGTCAGGAAAGGGAACAGGTACTTAGCAAATCTTTTCTGTGCACGGGCCACGTTGCTGTACATACATACAACACTTAACTCATCGAGCCCGACAAGGTGGGGCATTACCCTCAACACACGTTTACTGCCATGTGCTACATATGTTCAGCAATCCTTAGTCCCTGGTGATATCACAAAAACCAAAACACACACACTCCTTGCTCTCATGAAGCAAGGTACTTGGAGGACACTAGCAACAAATAGTTTTTTTCAAGTGAACGTGGAGGACACAGGTGGCTATGGGTATTGGGAGGAAAAGAGAGCAGAGCTGAGGGCCACACAAAGCATACCGAGAGCATGCAGCTGCCAAGTACTTGACCAATCTCCTTTCCTAAACTGCCGGTTTCCTTAGCCCCTGCTTGGTTTCTGTGGGACACTGGCTCCCTACAAAGCTCATTGAACCCACAATTCTGCCTGGTGTTAATCCTTCCAACAACCCCCAAATACCTTAATGAGAAAATGTTGGTAAGCGATTGTTAGCCCACTATGAGTCAAGGAAAATCTGTTGATGTGTAATTGCTCAGCATGATTGGTTCTTGCATATATGTGAATCCAAAGCTCCCACAATCCCAGTGATGTTCACACACAAAATGAAAGCCTCATCCTATAAGCTAAAATTTTGGGAGCCCCAGGCTCCACTAAGCAGAGGCAACATCAACTTCCATTTCTAGAGAAAGGAAACAGAAATGTAAATGTAGTATAAAGCTCTGTCTCCAAGAGCTTTGGGAGTGCTTGGCATGTACGAGGACCTGAGTCCGACCCTTAGCACACATACTGTTCACAGGCCAGGCATGGTGGTGGCAGGATGGTCATCCTAGAGCTGGAGAGACAAAGACAACAGATCCCTGAGGCTGGCTGGCCAGCCCGCCTAGCCTAATCAGTGAGTCCAGACCCCAGGGAGAGACCCCATCTCAAAGCACTAGGTGGATGGTTCTGAGGAATAAGACACTCGAGGCTCACTCTGGCCTCCACATTTACTTGCACGCACATGAACACACACATACACACACACACGTGTTTTTTCCTTCTCTTTTTTATAAGTGTTAAGTTATATTTTTCTTTGTGTTTTCTTATTCAATACACAATTGCATGTTTATAAAACACCATCTTCAAAGCCCAGCCAACTGCAAGACATTTAGAACATATAGACCACACCTGCCAAGTGCTAGGGAAAGACCAGCCCATCTGAATTTCCCAGCTTCTTTGTAGACAAATATGGCCTGGTCATAGTCCAGGCTGGAGAAAACAAGCCTCCACTGTATCTTAGCAAAGAGATGAACTGGGGCAAACAGACAGATATTAATTTTCACCAAGAGAAAATCAAACTTATCTAAGAACTTTATTGGCAGAAGTGAAATTAGTTTTTCTATAGCAAATAGTTAGTAGAGCTGAGGGATTAGTCTATTACCCAAGAGAGAAAGGAAACCCACTGGAGTCTGGAAGCTTTCTTATTCTCAATAGCACACTTAACTCTCAAAAACAAACAAGATTTGTCTCTGCACTTCCACTTAAACACAACACAACCCACCTAAGACTAGATGGTCTTAAAGCCCCACCCCCACCCCCCAGTGAGCGTCAAATCATCAAAGCCAGCTTTCCAGGCTCATAAAGCTCAAGACAATTGTTAGCATTTTTGTCATATGTAAAGTGCCAGCCTGGGCCTGTATTTAAGCAAAATTCACAGTAGACAGTAATAGGCCCAACACATTTGAATAGGCAGAGTTAATCTGTGCTGTGGTCCATGGGCTGGTCCACATAGGCTGCTTTTGTAGGGAAATAACATAGGAGTATTGAAATATCTAGATGTTCTCAGGACCAAGCTTGAGACATGATATTGCCAAATGCTGTGGCATTACAACACCGTTGTTATTATTACTACAAAATATGTCGATTTATAGGGTGAGGAAGATGGATCAGTCAATAAAGTGTGTGCTGTCGAGCATGAGGCTGCAAGCTCAGATCCCCAGCACCCACATACAATCCCTCCGTGCAGTAGCATCACCTGGAACCCCAGCACCAGAGAGGAGAAGATGTGTGGGTCCCTACAGCTTGAAGGTTGGCCATCAAGCCAGATCCATGAGCTCCAGGTTAAGTGAGAGACAAAAGACAAAATCAAGCCAGTCAACTCTCCGGCAACAAAAGGGCAGAGGCTGAGGCACTGTTGGAAGCTGGTGGCCACTGAGGGAAGAAAAGCCAGTTTTCTTCTGTGCTGTGGCCCAAAATAGGCTGCCCATGCTCCATTGGATGGCACCATATACCCTACATCCACATGAATGCATATGAATTAAGCAAAGTGAGTTCTTTCTTATTAATAGTTTTATTATTAAGAAATTTTCTATTCATTTTACATACCAACCACAGATTCCCCTGTCCTCCCCCTCCCGTGCCCCCCAGCCTTCCTCCCCAACCCACCCCCATTACTACTCCTCCAAGGCAAAGTCTCCCACAGGAAGTCAGCAGAGCCTGGTACATTCAATTGAGGTAGGTCCAGGCCCCTCCCCCTGCACCAAGGCTGCACAGGTGTCCCACCATAGGCACTGGGCTCCAAAAAACCTGCTTATGCACTAGGGACAGATCCCGATCCCACTGACTGGGGGCCCCCTAAACAATTAAAGCTAAATAACTGTCTCACCTATCCAGTGGGCCTAGTCCAGTCCCATGGGGTGCTCCACACTACTGGTCCACAGTTCATGTGTTCCCACTAGTTCAGATGGCCGTCTCTGTACATTTTCCCATCATGATCTCGATGTCCCTTGCTCATAGAATCCCTCCTCTCTCTCATCGACTGAACTACTGGAGCTTGGCCTGGCGCCTGGCCATGGATCTGTGCATCTGCTTCCATCAGTTACTGGATGAAGGCTCTATGATGACAGTTAGGGTATTCACTAATCTGATTACCAGAATAGGCCAGTTCAGGCACCCTCTTGACCATTGCTAGTAGCCTAAAGTGGGGTCGTCCTTGTGGATTCCTGGGAATTTCCCCAGCACCCTGTTTGTCCCTGGTCCCATGATGTCTTCATTTATCATGGTATCTCTTTCCCTGCTCTTCCACTGTCAATGTTCCATCTTGAACCTCCCTTTCCTCTGTTTTCTCATCCCTCATCCCTTGCCCTCCCTTACTGACCCCCCACCCCCAGTTTGCTCATGTGGATCTCATCTATTTCTCCTTCATTAGGTGATCTGTGCATCCCTCTTAGGGTCTTCCTTGTTAGCAAGCTTCTCTGAAGCTGTAGGTTATAGTCTGGTTATCCTTTGCTTTACATCTAGTATCCACTTACGAGTAAGTACATACCATATTTGTCCTTCCGAGTCTGGGTTACCTCACTCAGGATGATGTTTTCTAATTCCATCAATTTGCCTGCAAATTTCATGATGTCATTGTTTTTTACTGCTGAGTAGTACTCCGTTGTGTATATGTGCCACATTTTCTTAATCCAGTCTTCAGTTGAAGGGCATCTAGGTTGTTTCCAGGTTCTGGCTATTACGAATAATGCTGCTATGAACATAGTTGAGCATGTATCCTTGTGGGATGGTTGAGCATTCCTTGAGTATATGCCCAAGAGTGGTATTGCTGGGTCTTGAGGTATATAGATTCTCCATTTTCTGAGGAACTGCCACACTGATTTCCAAAGTGGCTGTACAAGTTTGCACTCCCATCAACAGTGGAAGATGTTCCCCTTGCTCCACATCCTCTCCAACAAAAGCTGTTATCAGTGCTTTTGATCATAGCCATTCTGACAGGTGTAAAATGGTATTGCATTTTCCTGATGACTAAGGGTGTTGAACAATTCCTTAAATGTCTTTCAGCCATTTGATATTCTTCTGTTAAGAATTCTCTGTTTAGATCTGTAGCCCTTTTTTTATTAGATTGTTCGGTATTTTGATGTCTAGTTTCTTGAATTCTTTGTATATTTTGGAGATCAGCCCTCTGTCAGATGTGGGGTTGGCAAAGATCGTTTCCTATTCTGTAGGCTGTTGGTTTGTCTTATTGATCATGTCCTTTGCCATACAAAAGCTTCTCAGTTTCAGGAGGACCATTTATTAATCATTTCTCTCAGTGTCTGTGCCACTGGTATTATATTTAGGAAGTGGTCTCCTGTACCAGTGCATTCAAGACTACTTCCTACTTTCTCTTCTATCAAGTTCAGTGTAACTGGATTTATGTTGAGGTCTTTGATCCACTTGGACTTGAGTTTCATGCATGGTGACAGATGTGGATCTATTTGCAATGTTCTACATGCTGACATCCATTTATGCCAGCACCATTTGTTGAAGATGCTTTCTTTTTTCCATTGTAGTTTTGGCTTCTTTGTCAAAAATCAGGTGTTCATAGGTGTGTGGATTAATGTCAGGATCTTCAGTTCAGTTCCATTGTTCCACATGTCAGTTTTTATGCCAATACCAAGCTGTTTTTAGTGCTATAACTCTATAGCAGAGCTTGAATTCAGGGATAGTGATGCCTCCGGAGGTTGCTTTATTGTACAGGATTGTTTTAGTTCTCCTGGGTTTTTTTTTCCATATGAAGTTGAATATTGTTCTTTCCAGATCTGTGAAGAATTGTGTTGGAATTTTGATGAGTATTGCATTGAATCTATAGATTGCTTTTCATAAGATTGCCGTTTTTACTATGTTAATCCTATCTATCCATGAGCATGGGAGATCTTTCCATTTTCTGATATCTTCTTCAATTTCTTTCTTCAAAGATTTAAAGTTCGTATCATACAGGTCTTTAACTTGCTTAGTTAGAGTTACTCCAAGGTATTTTATATTATTTGTGGCAATTGTAAAGGGTGATGTTTCTCTGATTTCTTTCTCAGCCATTTATCATTTGTATATAGGAGTGCTACTGATTTTTTTTTTTAGTTAATCTTGTATCCTGCCACATTATTGAAGGAATTTATCAGCTGTAGGAGTTCCCTGGTAGAATTTTGGGGGTCATTTATGTATAATATCATATCATCTGCAAATAGTGAAAATTTGACTTCTTCCTGTCTAATTTGTATCCCTTTGATCTCCTTTTTTTTTTTGTCTTATTGCTATAGCTAGAACTTCGAGTACTATATTGAATAAATATGGGGAGAGTGGACACCCTACATTCACATGAATGCATATGAATTAAACTGGGTGAGTTATTTAAAAAAAACATGAAGTTGGAGGGGAGTCCCAGAGAAGTCAAACGAGTAATGCCAGGGTACATATAATTTAAATACATTGTATTCTTGTAAGAAAGTACCAAGGAACAAATTTCAAAACAATTAAATGAAGTGTAGGGCAATTGAGGAAATCTGAGATTAACCTCTGTCCTCCACATGCACTGCACACACAGAAAAAAAAAAACCCGTGTGTGTGTGTGTGTGTGTGTGTGTGTGTGTGTGTGTGTGTGTACATCAACTTACCTTTTGGTGATTTGAACTCTGTCTTAGGGTTACTTACTATTCATATTGCTGTATGAAACACCATGGCCAAAGTAACTTGGGAAGGAAATGTTTCTTCAGCTTACTCTTCCACATCACAGTTCATCATCAAAGGAAGTCAGGACAGGAACTCAAGCAGAGCAGGAACCTGGAGGCAGGAGCTGATGCAGAGGCCATGGAGGGCTGCTGTTTACTGGCTTGCTCCCCATGGCTTGCTCAGCCTGCTTTCTTATAGAACCCAGGACCACCAGCCCAGGAATAGGACTTCCAACAATGGGCTGGGTCTTCCCCATTGATCACTAACTAAGAAAATGCCCACAGGCTTGCCCACAGCCCAACCATAGGCATTTTCTCAACTGAGGCCCCTCCTCTCCAACGACTCCAGCTTGTGTGAAGTTGACATAAACGAGCCAGCACAGAGTCCTGAGGGGTCTAGTTTCAATCGGTGGGTAAAAGAAGAGCGATTGAGACCTGTTTCCTGGATTTCTAATTAACAGAGTCTATGAATTCACCTGGGGCCTTGCATCATCCCAGCTTTTCAGAAAGAACAATCACTGGTACCATCATCATCATTACAGACCCTGGGCTGTCTGAAAATCGAGTCATTTCCATGTACAAATACGAGGTTTGTGTCTTCCTCCATCTGAACTTCTGGAGACGAAGAACGGTGGCAGACATAGAGTCAGAAAATGCTGTAGGGTGAAGTTTGTGTAAGTGGAGACTGAGTGGAACTCTAAGGGTCTCCAGTTCCCTATTAAAGGTACACTGAACTTGACCCCTCCCCACTTTACCAAATGTGTCCTTTGTGGTACACATGCTCATGGTTAGCTCCAGACAACAGGTTCCTCCCTCTCAACAAATCCTTTCCCTCACCTAGAAAGTTAGAGAACTCTAGCCATAGAGACTACTCTAAGAATCAGCTGCGCTCTGAGCTTAGGAGGGCTATCTGGGAAATGCCTTCACCTGTATCTCTAGGCTTGAGCATGCTACATGAATGAGTGCAACTGATGTCAGATGATACACATGAATGGACTTTGTAAACTGTTACAGTGCCTGAATAGGGCTGTGTTCCCAATAATACTCCCTTCCAGATATCACCCAATTTCCAAGAAAAGTTGTTACCCATTAATAGTTCTCGCAAGCCCATCAGCCATCGCTACCTTCCTATAAATCAGCAGCAGACCCAATGCTGTGCTTATGTCTGTATTGAATGAATACAGCCTGTCTGAGTGGTATTCGCTAGGGCAGTAAAGCAATAATGCATCTGTCTACAGTTCGGTCTTTTACCTCGAAGAGCACACACTTAGAGACAGGAGCCTTGTTTCCCTCAAAAGCACATAACTTTTCTCAAATTTAATTAAATAAATAAGCTCTAAGCATTCACTATCTGATACAAAAATAAAAAACCATATGTCTATTTTTACCTGACTTCCTGCTTTAATTGCTTCCAAAGCTGGGTCTGTGTCTGAATGTACACAATTTTACCTGGCAAAGGTGTCCTGATAAACACAACTGAAGGCCGCGGGCAGAAGTAATGAGTGTGGGAATTCTTCTTCTTTATAACTGAGTTTTTCTATTCCCTTCTTGGGGTTTATATTATAGAACAGGCCCCCAAAACTACAGAGAATAAATCATTATGAATAAACATACTACCTGTGTTGGGATTTCCAACACTATGATCCACCAGCTACCCATGGTGGGATTTTGTTTTTTAAGTTTCTTCTAAAATTTTCATTCTCCTTGGTCTCCAGAATAAATAAAACACAGTGTAAAATAAGTACAAATGAGATTGTGAAATCCACACCCAAACCACATGAGTTAGCAGGGCCTGCTCCTATTTCCTTCCATAGCTACACAGACTTTCAGCACAGAGCTGCTTAAGGAGTGAGTCTTGTGTGTTTTGTGTTGTGGCTTTTTGTTTTGTTTTGTTTTTTTAATTTGAAATATCCTTCAAATTTGAGCCCCTCTGATCTGATGAAAGTAAATAGTAATTGATGGTAAAGTTGGTCTGAGAACCATTGTCCCATGGTCAGGATCTCCACAGCTGTGGCTGGACCTGTGGAGGGACAGAGCCTCTGGCAGCTTCTATGAGAATCACCTAGGACACCCCTGAGTCTCAAGAGTTGTCCATCTTTCCCAGAAGAAGGCGCTATGCTGACAGGTGATAGCCTGTATTTCCTGGGATCTGCTGGATTTCAAGGGGGAAAAAATTAATGTGTTCTTCCTTTGGTGTCTGTGACCCTGACAGAACATTGCAAACTGAATAATTTATAATGAACAAAGAGTTCATTTGGTTCTTGAGGCTGGAAGTCCACGACCAGGGCGAAGCATCCACTGCTGGCCTTTGTGCTGAATTACAATGTGACGGTCAGGCCTGTGAGCCAGACAGAAGAAGGGCTAGGACTCCTACCACAGCAGCCCCTGCTGTCCATGAGGCCAGAGTCCTCAGGACAGGATCACCATGCACTGTTCCCACCTCGTCGTGGCATCGTGATGACTTGTACATGCAGTGACGACCGTATCCACTTCAGACAACGGTAACTGCATTTCAACATAGACTTTGCCAAATTTATTGAGGCCATAGCAAATGCATATGAACTTTAAATATAAGCTAGGAATAATGTTGCACATCTGTAATCCCCACACTCAGGGGCTCAGGTGGTAGGATTGAGTTTGAGACCAAACTGAATTAGGAAATCCTGTCTCAAAAAGCTAAAAATAATAGCAATGTAATTTTATTCCCATTCTTGTCAAATTCAAGGAGGAAAATTTCCTCCTCCCATCCCAAATCTGTCTTTAGAATCGCTGTCCATTTACTTCCCCCATCTAGAGGCGGAATTCCTTAGCCCACAACTGAAGCTTCCTCACCACATTCCTAAACACCAGTCCAACTTCATCTGCTTCTCCCCATACAGATTCTCATGGGGCATAAGGACTCGAGGCTCCAAAGAAAGCCATGTCTTTACATGTGAGCTCATGTAAACATGTCATGTCCTTTCTTCCAGCAATTCCCATCATAGTCCTGCACACCCTTAAAGGCACAGTCCTAACGCACCTGTGCAAATAAAGCATTTCCTGACCAAGGATTTTCTTCCAAAATCCCACAGGGGGCTCAGAGTCTTGCTGCTTAATCCAGACAACCTGAGTCTGAGTCACAGAACCATAGAAGAGGACTGACTTCCAAAAGTTGTCCTCTGATCCTCTGACTCCACGAGGGCACTGCTTCACATGCATGCCTGCGCTCATACATCACACACACACACACACACACACACACACACACACACACACACACGAAGTAAAAATGTATACAAGCTCCTATAATAAGGAGAATAACACCATTCTTGGCAGATTTCCCCCTCTTGAAGGAAGGCTAGAGATGAAGAAGGAACCAAACCGAAGCCCGGGCTCACGACTTCCTCATCCATCTCTCCTCCAGGTTGTGAGGCCAGGGTTATCATTCTCATTCGGCGAACAATAGAGCTGAAGGGCAGAGTTCTTAGGATTAAATCGTTCATACACACCGTCCACCAAAGCACTGTGTAGACGTGTACACACACACACACACACACGCACGCACGCACGCACGCACGCAAGCGCACAGAACGCTGACTGCAGCCCTTTGCAAACATTCTCCCTTACTGGATCAGAAGCTACCTTGGTAGTGAGGGTCTTTCTCATTGTTTCCTGTTGTAGCTTTAACAGAGAGAAGAGCTCACCTCTTCACCTTCACCCACCCCCAGCTGCACCATAGATGTCTAGCTCAGTTTTGAATTATATTCATATTCTTTCAAAAACCAAAATGTTTTCAAAGCAAAAAGAAACCTTTCTGTTTCTTATCTTGGTAGCAAGGAAAAAATCTTGCCTAGAAATGCAGCTATTTGACTTAGGAAGTGAGGGTAATTATTTTGGTGAGGCGGCTGCTATAGGACAGGGGATGAAATGTGGGCAGGGAGCACACGTATCATTTAATTCTTGGCCTGCCTGTGAGGTGGGTGGCAAGATTCTCATATTACAAATGAAGACCCCCGAGAGAGAAGGGGAGTCCGTGCGAGCAGGACTTAAACTCTGGCGCGGTGCTCTTAAGCCCCGCGCTGGATCCCCTCTGGGTCGGCCGGCCTATTTAATATTCACTGGCAGACGCAGCTCCTCTCTCTCCGCTTTCGAGCCAGAAAAGACCTCTTTCCCAGTGCCCCTTTCCTCCAGCCTGTTTTCACGATTTTTAAATAATTTCCTATATTTAAAAGGAAGAAACGCTAAACACAGACAGAGGGAAAACAGGGCTACTCTTCCTGGAGGCTGTCGTGGAA
Organism: Peromyscus maniculatus bairdii; assembly: GCF_049852395.1. Lineage (NCBI taxonomy): Eukaryota > Metazoa > Chordata > Mammalia > Rodentia > Cricetidae > Peromyscus > Peromyscus maniculatus. Next base: position 5,512,168 of record NC_134870.1, read on the forward strand.
TGAAAAATAATTCAAAGGAATTCTTTCCACCCCCAGCCTTACACCACCCACCACCCGTACTACAATCGGTACTTCCCCATGCAGATAGCTTGCCCCCTAGTGGACGTCAGCTGTAAGTGTTCCGATTTTGTGGCATACACTGAGGTTCGGGGGGTTTTTTGTTTTTGTTTTTGTGTTGTTGTTTTTTTAATTTGTGGTAAGAAAGCGGTGAAAGGCCAGGAAGATGGCTCAGCGGGGAACAGTGCTTACCACCACGTCTCATGACCTGAGTTCAATCCCCGGGACCCAATGTACCATACCCTACACACACAAATGACTGTAAGACGAAATTTAGGTCTAATTTCTATCATTATAGTTATATTAATTAATGAAGCCACGTATTTTGCTGATTGGAAATGCAAATCAAAGGGAGAGTGGCAACGTTTTCCTTTTCCAAGCTGTGCTGTCCAGAAACCAACTGTAAAGTAGGTTCCCACACTTCCATTTACAGGCTTCGCTTCCACAGCTCTTAATTAAACTCGCAATCTCGACAGCGTTCCTTCACCGTAGACAACCTTCACGGGAGTGCTTTCAAGAAAGCATTGAAAATGGAGAGGTTGGGACACTCGCTGTTTGTCTGGATAAAATACTCTGTGAATCCATCACTTTAAAACATCCCAGTCCACACTCCAGGTTAGTTGTAATTTCACTGATGCTTCATTTATTTTACCACATATGATAGTTTAATTAAACACCAGGCAGAAGCTTCCCTGGGTCATTCTTTTCTAGCCAGCAAAGTCAGTGCTTTTATACTTAAGCCCACAAACAAAAGAGGCAAAGGAACAGGAGTATGCTTTGCTTCAATATTTGGGTCATGTGTGTTTCCATTTTATTATCCACAGAAAGTCTACACCGCCCCGCTATCCCTCTGTTTTTTTTTTAAGTAGGTGGTAATTCTCATTAGCGGAGGCAGCACCCACATGGGTGGACAGGTCTGGTCACCAACAGGGCTCCCCTGCAGTGTGACTCAGTAGGCAGCCGCTCCCAGCCCTGCAGCTGGGCTCAGGTCCTGCTTGGTTTTTTCTCACAGACAAATGAGAATGTGGCGCACACTTAGAAATTCTTTTATTTTTAAATGAGACAAAACTTTGGTTTCGGGAAGTACCAATGAGATATACAAGGTGTTGTATTTACTTACCTGTTTAATTACACATATCCGTGAATGCACTCCCTTGAAAACTCCAAGCAGAACAGAAATCTCTACACCTTTTCACAGTCCCCCTGCCCATCACTGTCCTTCCATCCCTTCTGAGCACAACGAGGCAGGAAGAGTTCCCTCTATAAGCTAGGCATAAAATGAAACAGCTTTACTTTACAAAAAAAAAAAATGTTCATTTCAGATCACTCAAAGTGGCTGTGGGCAGAAGACAACCGGAGACACGAGGCTGGGCTGCCTTCTGGCCCTTTAGATACCCGCGGACAAATAGAAGTCACCTCACCTTCCTTCAGAAGACGACCCCTGCCTCTGCTGCTCCTTTTTCCCCTATCCTGAGACGCTTCTAAAACTACAGCTCTTTCCCTTCACTAATTCTTGAACGATATTAATTGCACAGTATTGAACGATAAGGTGTACCATCCATTGGCTGTTTCCCAATCCAGCAGCCTATTCTTTGCATTGTTTCTAATATTTCCACATTATAATCATACTGCACATAACTATTTTGGTATTCATATGCAGGCATTTTTTGTTGGCAGAGTATCTTTAAAAATGCAACTACTGGCCAAATGGATGTGCTAATGTTCAATTTTGGAAGAGGATGTCAAATCCTGTCCAAATAGACAGGGGTGTTGAAGGAGTCACCAGGCCTTTGGAACTAATGGTAGACACCAGCACCAGGAGGCTTCCTAAACTGTTCAAAGTACCGGTAATTCTGAGCTCTACAGAATTTATTAAACTGGCCCAGCATCTCATCCTGCACCTGGACTCCAAGCCAGATTCAGTGGCTTCCAAGCCCAGAACTTTATCCAGTACAACATATCTTACAGAGAAAAAAGAAAGAGACTTGAAGTTTGAAGTCGCCCTTTCCAGTGCAATAGAGACAATAAAAGGTGTCTTCTTCCCTTGGAGTTTTTAGTGGTGTGAAGAGCTATCAGGGTTTGTTCAGAATTGAACACTGATAGTAGAAATCACTGCAAAGCAAACAGGTAGACTCTACATTAAACGGTCTGAGTGAACTATACACATGGGACCTGATTTACTTGTGGGATGATTTTAGAAAAACCTGTTTTTTATGCAGTCTGTTTCCATGTTTCCATCTCTTTATGGAAATTCTTGCAGTCACCACTCCCAAGTTTCTCAAGTCACCTTAAATGTGGTGATGTAAAGCCGCAGCCATTTCATTCTCCGCTGGAATGTGAGGGCTGGAGTTGAGAGCCGGCATGGCGGCGGCGGCGGCAGCTTGGCCATGCTGCACAGTGTGCCGGGACCTCAGCTGGGAAGTCTCAAGCATGGGGGAGACTCAGCAGATGGGGCTTGAATCATCTGAAGGTGCGCTCGCTCGTGCGTCTGCAGGTGGAAGCTGGCTGTCATCTGGGATCTCAGCTGGGGCTTATTGGCCGGAGTGCCCACACATGGCCTCTCCATATGGTCTTTGTGCTTCTTTGTGGCACAGTGACTGGTTTCCAAAAGCAAATGTCCCAAGATTCACCTTCCAATGATGGTATAAGAGGAAATCAGGAGTATGTCCTTCACAAACATGAGGATAAAGGTAGATAACAATGTTTAAAGCCACCTTAAGTCAGTGGAAAATGCCCAAGGATAGACAGTAACTTGAGAAGTATTTATTCATGAACCCCCATCCCACCCACCCACCCCCCCCCCACACACACACACATCAGGTCGATTCACTGACTGCTGCTTTCTTGCCCAGGACGTCCCAAGCTCAGATGGTACAGCCCTCAGTGTCTCCTGCTGGAGGTGGTTTTGCACTCAAGATGAGATACGTCAGCTGAGGAAAAGCAAATGAAATATAGGGAAGCAAAGAGAAAAACCAGTTACATAACTGTTTGACTGTTGTTAACTTATGCTTAAGGGAAACCCCAAAGAACCCAGCAGAACTGGGGCTCAGAGAGACATGTGCATGCATGTGGGTGGCAGTGGGGGCTGAGAGGGTTCTGAGAACCTTCTCTACAGGCACAGCTGAATGCACTGGGGAGGATTCTGTGAGCAGAATAGCCTGCGGCCAGCAGAAGCTACAATGTAGACACACATAAAACAAAGCGATAGTAGCTAACACGGGAGCTTGCCAGAGCCTCCCAGGGGATGATGCTGGGGGTGGAGGTGGGTTTTGTTCTTGCTGCTGCTACTTTGTGTTTTTGAGGCAGGGTCTCACTATGTAACCCTGGCTGGCCTGGAACTCTATGTAGATCAGGCTGGGCTCAAATTCACTATATAGACAGACCAGTCTGGCCTCAAACTCACAGAGATCCTCCACCTGCCTCTGCCTCCTGAGAGTTGGCATGAAAAACAGTCACACCACAATACCCAGAGGAAATGACATTTTTAACTGATTTCAAAAGTCAAGGATTTTTTCTAACTATTTCCATATATTAACCTATTAATCATCACAAGCTTAAAAGGCAGTATGTATAATCAGAATTCAAGTGGAGAAATATAAACAACAAGCTAGATATGTGGATGAATAGATGGGTGGTAGGTAGGTAAGTAGGTAAGTGGATAAATAGATAAGTGAAAAGATGATAGATAGATAGATAGATAGATAGATAGATAGATAGATAGATAGATAGATAGGAGACAGACACGTTTATTACAAGGAACTGACTTGAAGGCACTGTCTAAAAATGTCCAAATACTGTCAGGAAATGAATACCAAGGACACAGATACATAGGCACAGGACAGAACTCTAACAACTAGCTGGCAGGAAGAGACTCCACAGATGAGCAAGATGAAGTTCATGATGAGGAGCCGAAGTATTCACCGACCACTGGAACTCCGGAGAGAGTGTGTGGGCAGGACCATGAAAGAGGCTCCAGGACCGTCAAGCCTGTCTTCTCAGGAGCCATGAAGCACCTGTGAAGGTGGGCGGCATCACTAACACAGCTGTGCTAGTGTATGACATTCGAGGGATTCTGCAAGCAGGATGGATTTCAGCCCTTTAATAGCGGAGTTGGGGGCTTGAGACTTGGTTACTTTTCTATTGATGTGATAGAACACCATGACCAAGGCAACTTACAAAAGAAAATGTTTTGGGTTCACAGTTGCAGAAGGTTTGAATCCGTGACCATTAGGGTGAGAGGCAGGCAGGCAGGCGGGCAGGCGGGCAGGCATGGCAGGCAGGCACAGGTGGGCACAGGCAGGCAGGCACAGGCAGGCAGGCATAGGCACAGGCAGGCATGGCAGGCAGACACAGGTGGGCGGGCACAGGCAGGCACAGGTGGGCACAGGCAGGCAGGCATAGGCAGGCACAGGTGGGCACAGGCAGGCAGACAGGCAGACAGGCAGGCACAGGTAGGCACAGGCAGACACAGACAGGCAGGCACAGGCAGGGCAGGCACAGGCAGGCAGGGGAGCAGGCAGGCAGACAGGCAGACACAGGTGGGCGGGCACAGGCAGGCACAGGTGGGCACAGGCAGGCAGGCATAGGCAGGCACAGGTGGGCACAGGCAGGCAGACAGGCAGACAGGCAGGCACAGGTAGGCACAGGCAGACACAGACAGGCAGGCACAGGCAGGGCAGGCACAGGCGGGCAGGGGAGCAGGCAGGCAGACAGGCAGACACAGGTGGGCGGGCACAGGCAGGCACAGGTGGGCACAGGCAGGCAGGCATAGGCAGGCACAGGTGGGCACAGGCAGGCAGACAGGCAGACAGGCAGGCACAGGTAGGCACAGGCAGACACAGACAGGCAGGCACAGGCAGGGCAGGCACAGGCAGGCAGGGGAGCAGGCAGGCACAGGCAGGTAGGCGGGCAGGCACAGGCAGGCAGGCACAGACAGGCAGGCACAGGCACAGGCAGGCACAGGCAGGGCAGGCACAGGCAGGGCAGGCACAGGTAGGCACAGGCAGGCACAGGCAGGGCAGGCACAGGCACAGGCAGGCACAGGCAGGCACAGGCGGGCAGGGGAGCAGACGGGCAAGACAGGCAGGCATGGCATGGCGATAGGACTGTGGCTGGGCTTACATCTTCATTCCCAAGCACAAGGCATACATATAAAGCTAACTGGGAATGGACTTTTTCAAACCTCAAAGCCAGCTCCTGTGACACACTTCCTCCAACAAGCCAACACTTCCTAATCCCTCCCAAACAGTTCTACCAACTGGGGCAATATGCAAACATATGAGCCTATGGGGACCCTTCTCATCCAAACCACCAGAGGATCCAAGTTCATTTTCCAGCACCCATGTCCGGCAGCTCACAAATGCCTGTGACTCCAGCTTCAGGGACCCAACGCTTTCTTTCAGCCTCTACAGACAGTCACATATGTAGTCACACACACACACACACACACACACACACACACACACACACACACACACACGGTTTATGCTCTTATACAGACACACATATAAATGCATAAATAAATATTATTGATCTTTTTTAAAAAAATATTAATCAAAGAGTTGGCTGAGCATGTGACATATAGTATAATTCCAGTTCTTGACATCTTGAGGCTAGGAGCTGAGTCTGAGGCCAGCCTGTGCTACCTGGTGAGACACTGACTCAAAGGGTGAAAATGAAGCATTTTCTGTACCTAGTGCAAAGAGAAAGTCATGAATTAGTGCAAGAGTGAGGCTGGCTTCGAACCCAGAGGGGGCTGTGGGTCTCTCTAGGAGCAGAGAGGAACTCTGAAGCATCAGCAAGAGAGGGCGGTGCTCCTGTGTCCCCCAGCACACACAGTGATCTGAGCCAACACACGTGGAAGTCCGGTTAGCCCAGCACCACAAAGTGGTTGCAGAGTTTCAGATCTGCAACCTGGAAAAGTCAGCCTCACCATGATGTGAACATATTTAATACTGTACGTTTTAATTTAGATGATAAACTGTATCTTTTAAAAAATTCTTGTGTTGGTTCCTAACTTCATTCTACTGTGTTCAAAACACATACTCTGTGTGACTCATTTTAAATTCATGTAACTTGTTTCATAGTACCATTTAACTTGGGAACAATGTACACGCTGCTAGTGGAGTGGAACATTCTATAGATGTCAGAGCCTGTGGAAGTTTGAATATTCTGGTTTTTTTTTTTTTTAATTGAGTTTCCCAGTTATCCCATTGCTTAAAGTGAGGAATTAAAGACAGATGTGGTGCGATCCAGGCTACTCGTGGCAGAGGTTAGAAGTTCATTTGAACCCACAAGTTTGAGAGCAGCTTGGGCACTTACAGTGAGACCCCACCCCACACAGTGAGAGAGACCACATAGTAAGTAACCTCCAATTATTGATAGTTTCTTCCTTCAATTTTGATCAGATTTTCTTCATTTACTTTTGAGATCCCCGGCTCAACAAGACAGGGTCTCACTGTTTGGAGACACTAACTGGTCTGGAACTCACAGAGATCTGGTTGCCTCTGCCTCTTGAGTGCTGGGATTAAAGGCATGTGCCATCACACTCACTCAAGATCTGTTCTTGAGTGTGTGTGTGTGTGTGTGTGTGTGTGTGTGTGTGTGTGTGTGTGTGTGTAAGACAGAGAGAGCTTCTTGATAGTCTCTTTTATGATCATAAAATGCTCTGTATCTCTAGTAACATTTTGCTTTCAAATCTGTTTGTCTTGACACTAGCAAAACTATACTGTAGTGGTATTTGCTCTGCCCATGACCTTGGGCTATATGGCCCAAAGCAGGCGATGCTTCCTGCCTTTGTACATGACCTCTGATAAGGGGTTGGAGAGGGGTCACATGCCCTTTCTCCCTGCTCCTGCCTGTGAGGTGGATTCGCTCCTGGTCACATCAGAGGATGACTTCTACTGTCTATTCCATTCTGTAATCATGAGTGTATTTCCTCAATTTATATCTTAATAAATTGTGTTAGCCATTCAATAGACTCACATAGATTGATCATAATACTAGCCTGCTTGTGTTTGCCTCTTGTATAATACATATTTTTCAACCCTATAGTTTCAACATACTTTTATCTTGTGTCTCAATTCGCTCTAAGGAGAGCATAGAAGTTGTATCTCTTTGTCTCCACTCTGAAGTCCGCTATAGTTCTATTGCTCCATCCATTTGGATTCAGGGTTATGACTAATGCAGTGAGATTTACATTCTCACTCCTTCTCTGTTTCCCAAAGGTCTCAAATCATTTTTGTTTCCTCCATTCCTCTTGCATTTCTTTCTTTTGTGTTAAATGCTACCTCGAGTAACAGTTCAGTTACTGAGTTTGTCATTATTTTGGTGGGGTTTCTAATGTTCGCCCTGGGGTTTCTCATGTACATCTTCACCTGTCAAAATTCACTTAAGATTGTTCAGATTTCCACTAACTTCATTTCAGTGAAATATAGAAATGTTACTTCTATATAATTCTATTTCTCCTCACTTTTATGTTACTGTTATTGTATGTGTGCATTTATAGAAATATATTCATGTAAATACATAAATTGCAAACCTAAGAATAAAGTGTCATATTATTGGTGTTAATCGTATATTGTTTAAAGAACTAAGTAAATAAATGAGTAAGTATATACTTACAGAGTATAGGTTAACATTCTTATCTACCATGTCTGTTTCTTTTCATTCGTACCTGTTCATCTCAGCTACCAGCTAGTGTTATTTCATATCAGTTCTACTCTGGCCACATGCTTTGTGCTATTACTACCAGATATCCCCTTCTAAACAACAGGCCCAGAAACACAGAGAAAGACAATAGACAGATGATAGAGAGAGACAGAGAGAAATGGAGAGATGATAGATAGATGGATAGATAGATAGATAGATAGATAGATAGATAGATAGATAGATAGATAGATAGATAGATAGATAGATGATAGAGATACACAAACCAAATAGACTGCTTTCAAAGAGACTCGATGAAGAACGGAGAAGCACATTTGTAACTGCTCTTACAATTATCTACATGTTACTCTGACCCTTCTCAGCACTGACGTTTTTCTTTTTGCAGAATCAAAGCACTATCTGGTTTCGCTTTCAAACTCTTTTATAACCACTTTTAAGATGTGTTCACCAGCAATGGGATTTCATCTGTGCTTTCACTTCCGGTTTGTGGCAGTAGATTGACATGAGAAATGTCCCCCACAGTCTCGAGCATTTGAACCCTTGGTCCCCAGGGGGTGCAGCTGTTTAGGGGAGGTTTAGGGGGACCTTGCTGGAGGAAGTGCAACACTGGGGGTGGGCTTTGTGAGTTAGCAGCCTTGCCTCCTTCTAGGTCCCTCCCTCTGCCTCCCTCCCTGTCTCTCTCCGGTTCTCTCTCTCCCTCCCTGTCTCTCTCTCCCTTTCTCCCTCCCTCTCTCTCCATTCCTCCTCCCTCTCCTTCCCTCCCTCTCCCTCTCTCTTTAACTCCCCCCTCTCTCTCCCTCCCTCTCTCGCTCCCTCTCTCTCTGCTTCTTGCTTGCAGTTGAAGGCATGAGCTCCCGTTCCTGCTCCAGCATCATGCCTGCCGCCTGCTGCCACACTGTCCCCAGCATTATGGACTCTGACCTTCTGGAACTATAAGCCAACAATAAACTCTTCTGTAAGTCTCCATGGTTGGGACGTTTTGTTATAGCAACAAATGTAACTAATAACAAACTTCCACAGGCTCTGACATCTATAGAATGTTCCACTCCACTAGCAGCATGTACATTGTTCCCAAGTTAAATGGTACTATGAAACAAGTTACATGAATTTAAAATGAATCACACAGAGTATGTGTTTTGAACACAGTAGGATGAAATTAGGAATCAGCTTTTAAAACAGACAGCTTTGCCAGGCGGTGGTGGTGCACACCTTTAATCCTAGCACTCGGGAGGCAGAGGCAGGAGGATCTCTGTGAGTTCAAGGCCAGCCTGGGCTATAGAATGAGATTCAGGACAGGCACCAAAACTACATGGAGAAACCCTGTCTCAAAAAACTAAAAAAAAAAAAAAAAAAAAAAAAAAAAAAAAAAAAAAAAAAAAAAAAAAACACAAAAAACAAAAAACAGCTTTGCTGGATATGGTTTTGTCCTCTCTATCCTTCAGTACTTTGACTTACATCACCCATTGCCACCTGGTCCCATAGATTCCAGTGTGAAATCAGCTTTGTATCATTTTTATACTGTTACTTTAAGATTGTCCCTTTATTTTTGTCTCTCCACCTTTTAATGTTAATGTGCATTGGTAAGTATTGGATCTCCCTCTCCCTCCCCCTCCCTCCCTCTCTCCCTCTCCCTCTCCCTCCCCCTCTCCCTCCCTCTCTCCCTCCCTCCTGCTCCCTCTCCCTCTCCCTCTCCCTTCCTCCCTTCCTCCCTCCCTCCCCCTCCCTCCCTCTCCCTCCCTCTCTCTCTCCCTCCCTCCCTCCCTCTCCCTCCCTCTCCCTCCCTCTCTCTCTCCCTCCCTCCCTCCCTCCCTCCCTCCCTCTCCCTCTCCCTCTCCCTCTCCCTCTCTCATTTGCTGAACTCCTGGGTGTACAAAGTGATTTTTTTTTATGAAATCTGAAATGTTTTCAGATATTTTTTCAAACTTTTTTTTCTGCTGTCTGCTTTTTCTCAACTCTCTCTGGTATCCCCATTTTACATGTTAGTGTGATTAATGATGTTGGACATTTCTTTGAAGTCAGATCACTATTCATCATTCTCTTTTCTCTATGTTTTATAGGCTGCGTGATTTTTATGAATGTGTCTTTCAGCTCACTCATTCTTACATCAACTCGGGTATACTGTTGAGTCACCTTTAGTTTTTCATGTTGATTATTCTACTTCTCAACTTAAAAATGCTCAGTTCTTTTTAAAATATTTTGTCTTTCATTATGTGTCTATGGGGGTGGGGGAGCTCTGTGAACCTGAGTGTAGTGCCTGCGGAGGCCAGAAGGGGGCATTAGACCCCTGGGAGCAGGAGCTACAGGCATTTGTAAGAACCTGCTGTGGTTCTGGGCTCCAACTCAGCTGTCTGGAAGAGCAGAGAGGGAGGAGTTCTTAATCCTTGAGCTATTGCTTTGGCTCTAGCAGTTATCTGTCTTTTCACATAGCCATGATTGCTGCTGTGGTATCTAGCTGATGAATCCCTGTCATCATCCTTCACTTCCTTAAGCATAATTTCCTTTCATTCTTTAATGTTCGTTATATAATAATTTTTGCGTTCGCTCATTTGTGCATGGGGGTGTGCACAGAGACCTGAAGACAATCTCAGGTATCTTTCTTCGGACACCAGCACACACCCTCCCTCCTCTTTTTGAGACAGGGTCTTCTACTGGCCTGCAACTCACCAGCAAGGCTAGGCTTGCTAGCCAGCGAGGCACAGATCCACTGCCCACCTCCCAGCAACAGAATGAAGAAAGCATGCTACCATAGCCAGCTTTGTTTATGGGGGTTCTGAGGACTGAAGTCAGGTCCTCGGGCCTACAAGGCAGGGACCTTACTGACAGCTCTCTCCCCAGCATATATAATATTATTATATGTTTATGAAATTGCTCCGAACACTTGTTCAGTCTCACACCTGGCTCTTTTGTCTTCTGCTTCTGCTCCTATGCATGGGTTAAACGCAGCGGTTCCTCTGTACATACCACGCGATATTCCTTCACTGGAAATGTAGGTGATGGATTTTAAGCTCCGGTTCCCACGCCACTGTTTCCCTGGGCCTTGTCTTTATCTCCGTTTGTCTAGAGTGTCCTGACTGAGACTTGCTGTGAAGTCTTTTTCTCCCGACTCTGCCGCCGCCACCCCTCAGAGGGTGCCCTGTGGGGCGCACACACAGCTGCCCTGAGGTGGCTCCTGTTGTTCCATTCCATGATCTACGTTTAGTCCCTAATGCTCATCTCTGTGTCTCGCTCATCTCTTAAGCACCACCCGCCGACTACATGATGACTTACTGCTTTTGACAACACTCTGGGCCATAAATTATCCTATTGTCAAATCCAATTAGATCGGAACCTATTTTCAAAGACAGCCTTTGATGTGTCTCCCATCCGGGATATCTCTCCTTGGCCAACTCTCCTCCGAATTCTTTCCGATCTGTGCTTTAGATTGCTGCTACTGTGAAGTTGCCTGCTTCTTTAGAACAACAGCTCACTACCCAAACCTCCACCGTTCTCAGAAGTGCTCTCAGGCTGGAACTTCACTGTACTCAATTGTAAAGAAAATGAGTGCCCTAAGGCGCGATGGGGTGGGGCGAGATGGGGCGGGCGCTCTCTGGTCTTATACTAGGCCTTTCCGGGGCGGGGCTCTGAGCCGCAGCCCTGGAGCAGAAATCAAAGACCCGTTTCCCCCTTGTGAGTGAGGCGCTGGGAAGGAAGAGCACTTGGAGTCTCCTTGGTTTGACTTCCCTTCTGGAATGTCAACCCTGGGGATGAGCTGGGGCGAGAGTAAGTGTGCCTGAAGTAACCTCAGCCCTCGCCTGAGGTCCAGCTTCATGGCACGGTGCTGGGGGAGACAAGGAGAAACGCTGTTCCTCTGAAGGAAGAAACTATGGCCCTGAGCTCCAGTCATGAATGAGACAGTGAGTGAAAGCCAGTCAATCTTCTTGCCTGCAACCCTCTAGAGTAGAGATTTCATCACACCCAGCTCAGGAGGAGGGTAAAGGGACTTGTGGCTCAAATTCCAGAACCTTCAACTATTTTCACAGAGACTTAGCAGATTCTCTTTCATAAATGTTTCTTTATTCACTGTGTGCTGTCAGGACACTCCCCAGGAACTTGAAACCATAGTTGGTAGAATATCTACCAGTTGGGACCGATTAACTGAGGGGAGGACCCAATGAGCGGCCCAGAGCACCCCCCCTCCAGGAGTGTTCCCTCTGTTCTTTGAATGTTGTGAGGCCAAGACCCAGGAGACAGCCTTAGAAGAAAGTGTGCTAAACCAGAAGACCCAAGGCGAACCCTGAGTTGGAAGTCACCAGGACTGACATGCAGAGCTGAGGCCAAACTGAGTACTCATGTAGCCATGCCGATCTAAAAGAAACTGCACACTGTTCCAATGTGTGCAGTAAAGAAGCAACTCATTCTGATTCCCACAAAGGCACCATGTATTCACACAGCCCCAGAAGCCATAGAGACTCCAGTTGACGGGTTATGTAGGATGAAGCAACCATCCAGAGCAGCGGTTCCCAATTCTGGCTGCTCATTAGGATCACTTAGGGGGCTGTTGAAAAATACCAATGATAGGGTCCCACTTAGACCAATTACATCCGACTCTCCTGGGATGGGCCCAGCCATCGGTGTTTCTAACAGCCCCTCGGGGTATTCTAATGTACACTCAAAATTGAGAACCACTGATCTAGAGCCTGGAGCCAGGGGAACGGGATTCTTTGTGCTCACGCACCTCAAGAGGCTGTGAACTGACGGTGGTGTTCCCTTGCCGGCAGCTGTAAAATGCTCCAAGGAAACAGTTAGCAAAACTGGCAGAGCAAAGTAAGTCAAATTACAGTGAGCAGTTTCTGTCCTCAAAGACATCACCAAAGTTGTCCCCAAGTAATAAGAAAAACCAACAGTCACACCGCAAACACTGTTCCCACACTCCTCACTCCCAGGACGAACTGATGGTTCACTCAGCCCTGGTTGATTATGTCCTAGAATCATGCAGACATCCACAGTTGCAGACCCTGCCCACTCTTTCGGCCACACTGTTGTCATTCTTGGCACAGATAAGAACAGAGTCTGTCTTAACAGAAGTATTAACTTACACATGCCAGAGAACACAGTACCCTCATCAAAGACAGAATACTATATTTTAGAGAGGGAAAAAAATGGAGCCTACTTAGTTTCTGGAATGTCCTGCTGAAAACATACTCCAGTTCATAAAATAAAATCACTAGATAAAAGTCATGGTGCTTAGGAGTTGGTAAAATGTAAGAACGATTTTCTAGGTCATTTGGTGAGCTCTCCTTTCCTGGATGCCCAGGCTTGTTAGTGGGGCCTCTCTGTGTTCCCCACAAAAGTTACCTTCCTTTCTGCAGAGACCTCACAAACTACACAAGATATATATATATGACTTCTAGGACCCCTCTCTTATTTTCCACTGTCTGAAAATGCTGACAATTGACTCATGGCAAGCCATTCCTGGGTACTCACTTCCAGACAGCCAATCCAGAGATGAAGCATGAGGAAACACTTCTCAGTTGTTCTGATATGGTTTTAGGATACCACACCCCAAAGCATGATTGGGCCGGTTATGGTGGAAAGGGTAATCACTGCCCTCAGAAAGTGTAAGAGCACACTGTTACAGAGTGAGGCCACCTTATGAGTTCAGCAGGCACCATTTGCCCTCTCCACTGTTGGTCATGTGATCACCAGCAACCCTACCAGAGAGTCAGCAGATGGAGCCCTCATTATTGAACTTTCAGCTCTATAAACTGCGAGCCAACTGAACATCTTTTTTAAATAAAATGCCCAGCCGAGGGTCTTGTTACAGCAAGAGGAAACAGACTAATATAACCAGCATGAATCAACCAAAGGAAACTTGGTTGCTGTACAAGGAGCAGACTCAGGCCCAAATTTTGGCCAAGCTACTGTAAGCTGTTGAGTTTAACAATTTACTTCATCTCTCTGAGTCTTACCAGAAAATGGAAAAACTAATACCTAATGCCTGCCTGACCTATTGGATAATCTCAGTGGTCCACCCTACGATATATCAGGTACCGGCATCTTTCTTGACCCAGTAGGAGAGGAAAACAAAATTCTTCCTCTACCTTCTGGACTGGAATTAAAGAGAAGGAAAAAAAAACAGCAACAGCAAAATACATGACCATGTGCGATACACACGCTGTGGGGAGCTCACCAGAGAGTCCCTCTGAGGCCTGCATGCACCTCACTGTGTTAGCTGCCTCCGTTATCCCTGTGTCAAATACCTGAGAAAATCAAGCAGCCTAAGGAGGGAAGATTCATTCCAACCCACCGCTTTTGAGGTCTGCCTGGCTGGCTGGCCCACTGTTTCTCATTCTGTGGTGAGACATGGCTTCTTCTCAGTGAAAGAATGCGGTAGATCGGGGCTTCTTAACATGGTGAAAAAGGAGAGATGGGCCAAGGAAGGGCCTGGCACCTGGGAAAAGATGTAGTGCCACCCAAACACACTTTCGATAATATACTTTTTTCTCTAACTTCAGGAAGATTCTATCAACTCCCAGTAATGCAGTCAAGTTATGAATCTACTAATAGATTAATTCATCGATTAGGCTAGAGCCCTCGTCATGAGACATCTGACTGACCTGCTAGGCAGAGATCAAGCCCAAATACGGGAGCACTTGAAGGAAACTTCATACTCGATCTATAACCTCAGCAAAGAGCTTTAATCCACAGAGAAGACACAGGACAAGCAAGCTGTGGGAAGGGAAACATTTGGTTCAGGAGGAAAGTTGCGATCAGATGTGGATGACTGAGTCATACAGAAAGGTTAACTCTGAGAACTGCCCCAGACCACCTTTAGATTGCATAAACCCCCTCCAACAAACAAACAGACAAAAATGACCGCAATAAAATGAAACCCAGTAGAGTAGTCCCATAGAGCCATGGATGAGCACTAAGGAAAATAATGCCCCAAGATAACCTTTGGGTTGTCAGGAACCACTTAAGGGATAATGAATGTGAACAGTATCTCATACATAGGATACAGAGAGGATGAGACAGCATGTGCCAATGGACATACTGTGAACTAGAGGTGTCCGTCATCTATTTTGATACCTCTCTCAGCAATGGCATAATTAAGAGACCCTGAACTTGGAAACAAAGGAGTTTTGAGTCCCATGTTAGCTGAAGCCAACCCCTGACCTCTACTGTACTCTTTGCTTAGACTTTCACTTCTAATAAACCATGTTCACCAGTGCTTTCTGGCTATAACCCACACAATTTCCCTCTCAAAGAAGAGCACCAGAGGTCACAGAGAAGGGAGAATCCAGACCTTGTAGATGTTTTTCCACTGTACAAGTCAAAGAAAAACCTGGATTCTTAGGCCTGGTGGTAGAGGTTCCTGGAAGAAATGTGGCCTCTTTAAGCAATTACCAAAGACACTTTTTTAATGGCCTTAGTGAAGTCTCCACTCTTATCTTCCAGAGTACAGGGCACACGACGCCAGCCCCCAGGTGTCCTAAATCCATCAAGAGAAGAAGCATGCAGACCTGAGAATTGCCCTTCTCACCCTCATCCCCTGCCTCTCCCTCTGCATTTTTCCATCTTCCCAGACCTCCTGTTTCTTGCATTTCTAAAAACTTCTTTATATTTATTCTAGCAGTAGCCTGCCATGCAACAAAAGAATGAGGAAATCTCATTAAAATTATATCAAAAGGAAAAAGATGGAGTCGAGCTTGAAATCCCTGCAATCTACACACAATAACCCAATCAACTGGGACACACAGGTTAAACGGAGCGCGCCCGATGGTGAGCCCAGATGATTAAACCCCCTTGGGAGAACTGCCACCTTCAGGATACCTGGTGGTAGCCATATTAAAATGCAGCCATGGAAATATCTCAGATTTAGAGTCCGTTCATCCTTCCCACTGACTCACACAGCTATTTATCTTCCTGACTTCTGCATGATCCTGGGAGGTGAGAAAAGCTAGCATTATTATCCCTTTTTGAGAGCTATGGCAGAGGACACATTGTGCCTGCTCTTAGGTCACCTGGTCAGCAGTCAGGGCAACCCCAGAAAAAGAAAGTCTATGCTGTGTCTTCCCGCACCCCATACCTTTGCTTCAACAGGACCCAGACTGGAAAGAAAGCAGAGAGCTGACCAAATCATGTCCTCTTCTCCCTAGACTTCCTGTTTCAATGTGGAAGACGCCTGCAGAAGTGGGAGAGAGTGGTCCGCCAGCCATGTTCCCTGAATCTATAGTCACCTAGGAACTGAGAAAGGAGGGCCATCAGGAGTCGGGGTGATGTAAGGCTTGTTAAATTTGTGTTGCCCTTCGAAGCTAACCCCAAGTTGTTTGGGGGCATGCAGGGCCTATGATCTCAATCAAAGAGCATGAAAATAGAATGTATGGGGCAGAACCAGGCATGGTGGTACACACCTCTATTCTATCACTAGGGAAGGGAGACAGGAAGATCACAAGTTCAAGGCCAGTCAGGGCTATATAGTGAGGCCCTGTCTCAAAATAAATAGATAATATGTGGAAGCAGTGGGGAGTTGGTAAACTCTTCAGCGTGTTTTTAAAAGGCCCCAGATTGTCACTTTGGACTGTCTTTGTTGACCCTCCACTCACAATTCGCCAGGCCTGATTTCCATTCCTACAGAGGCCTGATCTCTGTTTCCAAATGATAGGAAGCTAATATGATAATATAATAGGTATTAATAATTTAGTGCTTACCCTTCCCAGGTAATATATGTGCATTTTAAAATGAGCTTTTTTTGACAACATGCTTTAATCCAAAGCAAACTTTCTGACCCTTGTTCTCAAGCTGTGACCTCCTGCCCGAGTCCCGGACATAAATATCCCCAGCTTCCTAAACATTTCCACTGCACCCTCCCAGAGGCGACAAAACTTAATATATCCAAAACAGTCTTTTTTTCTATGCCACAGTGAGTGACACTGTCATTCTGAAAGCTGTAGGGCTGGGAGCATCACTAGTGTGCTTACCATCCCACCCCTAGCCACTCAGTCATCTGTCCCAAATGACTGTGTTCTGTGTCATCTCAAAATGGAAAAAGGTTTTCTGATCAGTTTTGGATGTCACTGGGCAGACAGAGTAAATCTTTTATGATAGAATCTAATAGATTTTCTGATATGTCACATTGGATTACAAATATTCAAAAGGAAAATATACTACCAAGTTTCTCCCAAACTCATTGGCAAGGGAACTTATACTTTTAGGCTGTCCTGGTTGGATATATATACATATATTTGTTTATGTTTATGTGTTTAGCCATGGTCATTTGGGAAGAGAGAACTTCAATTAAAAAACTACCTCCATCAGACTAGTCTATAGGCAAGGGGATTTCTTGATTAATTACTGATGTGGGAGGGCCCAGCCCACTGTGGCTAACGCCACCCCTGATCATGTGGTTCTGGGTTGTATGAGGAACTAGGTTGAGCAAAAGTCAGTGTTCTTCTATGGCCTGTGCTTCAGTTCCCCGCTCCAGACTCTGCCCTGTTTCAGTCATTGCCTTGATTTCCCTCAGTGATGGACTCTGATCAGAACATGTAAGCCAAGAACCCCTTTCTTGCCCCACGTCGCTTTTGGCTGTGCTGTGTGATCACAGCCATAGGAAGCACACTGAGACACAGGCTCTAGTGTTGAGGAATCTACTCTGAGAAAAGCTGTGACACTGTCTCTAGATTCCATCCTGTTGTCATGAGATGTCTCATGCTGTCTCTGTGAGGTAGATGGTGAACTTCACACTGTGTGTGTCACGGGACACACTAAGTACAGTGCACATACAGGACACTGGTGTGCTCGGTGCTAATGTCACGGCAGTCAGAAAAGTGGAAGGAAATGTTTCCTTCCAAACACTGGTTGAGAACTGCTACTCCAAGCATCACATGACTGGGAGCCACGTGACGAATGCGTTTATCTAGAGGAGCAGGAACAGCTGGGAAAGGGTGCCCCACAGATGCCTAACAGGAGTGGTAGGCAGGGATGGGGGCAGGGATGAGGCTTGGCATGGGGTGGGGAGTCAAGGCTCTATTTGTCTCTGTTGCTTGAATTCGTTCTAGCAAATATATGTAACTTTTATAATTTATTTTCTTGGGGGAAAAATCAATACAGGAAAAAATGCCTGGAATAATAAGATCTAGTTTTTAAAAACCAATCTGGAAGACTCAAAATATACAAACGACCAAGACATTCTTTTAAAGATAGACTGTGAGGAATTTGGTATATAGTTCAGTGATAGAGCAGCATCTAACATGTTCAATGTCCTAGATTCAATCTCCAGCATGAGCATGCATGTGTGCATGCACATGCATAAGAACACACATACACACACACACACACACACACACACACACACACACACACAAAGGACACTGCCTGAGGAAAATGGTGTGGGTGTGTACAGTGAGTCCCCTGTTTAGGGCAATTTAGAATAATTCAACTTAAAGATCTTTGATTTTATAATGGTGTTCAAGCAACCTCCATTCAGTAGAAACCATGCTTTAAATTTTGAATTGAAATGTTTTCCAAGACCATGGATGTGCGATATAATTCTAGTTTACGATGCTGGCCAGCACCACCAAGCCACGCCCTCAGTCTGTCATAAGATCATGAGGGAAACCAGCCAACACTCTACAGTCTGCCAGGCTTCTAAGCTATGATGCGCAGAGGCTATAGTGACGAAATGGATCCTCAGCTTTGGACCCATATGTTCAACATAATGCATTTATCTAGACATAATCCCATCCTAAACATAGAAGTATCTGTAAACAGAGGAGGTAAGCCAAACACAAACTCCACAAACAGAAGCAAGGAGACATTGGTACCATACCTTAACCATCTTCAATAACCTGTCATTATATGAGGCAAGAAGACAGGACTTTGCAGGAAGAAGGTGGCGTTTCAAAGCTGTGGAGAGTGGTACACTCAATAAAATGTATTTTAAAGACAGTGCATTAGCTACATGTATGGTCTGAATGAGGATGTCCCCCATCAGCTCATATATTTGAACACTTGGTCCTCAGTTATTGCCCCTGATTGGGAAGGTTATGGATTAGGATATGGAGCCTTGCTACAGGAAGTACATCACTGGAGGCGGGACTTGAGAGCCTGACCTCCATCTATTCTCTCTATGGCTTCCCACGTTAAGATGAAATGTGATCACTCAGCTTCCTGACTTCTACCACGCCTTCCCCATCATGATGGTCGATGTCTCCTCTGGAACTGTACACCAAAATAAACTGCTTCATCCTCTAAGTTGTTTTTTGTTTTTCTTTTTGTTTAGGTCAGGTATTCTATTCCAGAAAAAAAAATAGTTACTTCCAAATAAGCTTGGATCCCAGCTTCCTCTCTTCCCCCAGCACTGGGCCTCTTGCATGCTACACACATCCTGCACCAAAGGCCACATTCCTGACCTTCTACTTTATCTCTTACATCAAAATAAATTCCAGATCAAGGTTTTCAAAGTTACCTATGAGGCATGAAAATATCATTAAACAATTTTTAAAACCCAGAGAAAAATATTTTAATATGCGTGGCAAAGGGTTAGCATCTTAACATGTGCAGCTCCCCTGCAAATTACTGAGGCGACCACTATCTGTTGACCAGAAAACATTATAACCCAAATTCCTTAAATTTAGCCTTAACTAATTAAAACTAAGTCAGAGGCCACAGTTGTTAATAGCAGGAGTGAACACTGCAAAGACAAAGCTCTGAGAAAGACTTCAACATGTTCTTTATAAAGAAAAGGGAGAACTGTACTTTGCTGAAACGAAGACTATTAGCCTATCCAGGTCTCAGGGAAAGGTCTCACTTAGTATCCTTAAACTTAATTAGCATCTTGTCATTATGAAACTGTCTTTGGAGAGACTCTTGGGAGGTCAAAAGCAATATCTTCTTGTTGCACGATCTTTAACCTTCAGATTAGTAAGTATGATTGTTTATTTGGTATGGGAAACGTTACTTGTTCATGTGTCCTATGGAAATGAATTTAAATGGATCCACCATCTACTGCTCTCAGCCTCCTGCTGCCGCCGCCGTGATGCACTCTCAGTCCTCCTGAGCCGTAAATCTGAATAAGCTCTGTCCTCCCTAAGTGGCCTCAGTCATGATGTTTTATCGCAGCAGCAGAAGATCAGCTAGTGCAGGAGTTGGTACCAGAAGTAGGGTGTTGCTTTGAAGAACCCGACCATGTTGTTTTTGGAGGGATGTAGAAGGCTTTGGAACTTTGAACTAGAAAATCAACTGAATGCTGTTAGTAGAGATTACATGACCATTTTAGTAGAATCCTGGAAGACAGTAGTTCTGAGAGCAAAGGAGGCCACGGAGGCCCAGCTCAAGAAGTTTCAGAGGGAAGCAAGGACTTGAACAGCAACTTGGCTAGATATTGTAACTGTAATTCCTGCTTGGTAGCTGTTCTATTATATGTAATTTTAGTATGTTAAAGTTAAAACTTTCCTTTTTGATTAGACAGAAAGGGGGAAGTGCTGTGGGATGTCTTTCTGTATGCTGTGAATATGTGTTGCTCTGAATGGTTGATAAATAAAGTTGCATTGGCCTATGGCAAGGCAGCTTAGAGTCAAACAGGAAATCTAAGCAGATATACGGAGAGAAGAAAGGAGAGGAGCGGGGTGTCAGCACCGCCAGGAGAAGCAAGATGTGAAAGTACCGGTAAAAGCTAGCCAGCAAGAGGCCTGAGCCATTAGGCCATACAGTTTGTAAATAATAAAAGCCTCTGTATGTTTACTTGGGTCCCAACAGGTGCAGGACTTCAGGTGAGAGAGATTTGTCTGGACCACCTGAGGGGCCGGGCAGGACCCAAGAACCTTCTGACTACAACACACCTTTACATAGTTAAAGTAATATTCTACAACAGGAGTCATTTGGGAAGAGGAAACTTTGATTGAGAAAATCCCCCTACCAGATTGGCCTATGGGTAAGTCTGTGGTACATTTTCTTAATTTATGATTGGTGTGAGAAGGCTCAACTCACTACAGGAGCTGCC
Source organism: Peromyscus maniculatus bairdii (assembly GCF_049852395.1). Classification (NCBI taxonomy): domain Eukaryota; kingdom Metazoa; phylum Chordata; class Mammalia; order Rodentia; family Cricetidae; genus Peromyscus; species Peromyscus maniculatus. Next base: position 5,532,872 of record NC_134870.1, read on the forward strand.
ATCCCTGGGCTGGTGGTCCTGGATACTGTAAGAAAACAGTGTGTGCAAGCCACGAGGAACAAGCCAATAAGCAGCACTCCTCTATGGCCTCTGCATCAGCTTCTGCCTCCAGGTTCCTGCCCTGTTTGAGTTCCTGTCCTGACCTCCTTTGATGGTGGAACTGTGATGTATGTGGAAGCAAGGGTGAGCAAAATAAACCCTTTCCTCCCAACACTACTTTTTGTCATGAAGTTTTATCACAGCAACAGAAACTAAGACACATAGGATAGGCTCAAGCATTTGAGCACTTAGAACCCAGTTAGTGGCACTGTTTGGGGAGGTGTAGGAGGTGTGACCTAGCTGAAAGAAGTACGTCACTGTGGAGAGGGCTTTGAGAGTATGTGACCTCTCCTTCCAGTTCAGGCTCTGCTCTATGCTTGCTATAAAAGATGTATTCTCTCTGTTTTCTGCTCTGGCCACCATGCTTGCCACTTGTTACCCCACCTCTGCCTGCCATGGCGGATTCTGACCTTCTGGAACCATGAGTCAAAAGAAACCCTCTCTTCCATGAGTTTCCATTGGTTGTGGTGTTTTTGCCACAACAACAGAAAAGTAACTAATACTCCCACCCGCTCCTCTTCACCCCTTCCTCTTTCCAGTTAGTTCCCCTCCTGCCTTCATGTCTTCTGTGTCGCCGTTGAGTTTAGTGTTGCTTGTAGAAGAATTGGCAGCATGGGCAACTTCAGTGGTAACACCATTGCAGAAGATGACTCCCCCTTCCCCAGCAACCATTACCCAGATGTAGTTCCTGGGTGGGGTGGGGGGCCTCGTGAGCCCCTCAATTGTCCCTGATGGGATGCTGAAGGAGCCAGTCTTCTTTAGGTAATCACAGCTGTCAATGTGTTCACGACTGTAAGAGCCGCCATGTCATACCCAGAAGTCAGCACTTCTGGGCACTCTTCTCCATCCCCCAGGTCTTACATTTTCTTCAGCCTCCTCTTCCAGTGTCTCCTGGGCCTCACAGTTGGTGATAAACACCTCTTTAGGGCTGAGCCTTCAACAATCCCTTATTCTCAGCACTTTGACCAGTTATGAGTTCTGCATTAACTCTCACCCACTGCAAACAGACGTTTCTTTAACCGAGGCTGAGGGCCGCCCTGACTGAGGACAGCACTAACCCACAGACACAAACTCAGAAGACGTTTGGCTACAGCAGATGTTGTTAATGATGATTCAACCAGGAAGAAAAGGAGAAAGGGAGAAAGGGAGAAGATGGCAAGCTCAACTTGTCCCGGACTTGGAAAACCATCTCCTTCTCTCCATCAATAAATTACAGTGCAAAAAAAGCAATTACAATTACAGCAAAAATAGAGACTTCCACCTGTTTTCTTAACATGCTTCAATACAAAAGCTGACAAAAAGAAAACGCATTGTATCTGGTAAGATTGCTTTTGGCTAAAAGCTACAGAAATCTTAACATTGTCTAAGCAATAAATACATTTAATTACTTCAAATCACAAGAAGCCTGATAGGAAATTCTAGGAATTGATTCTACCTCTCACTGATGTCAACTTGCTAAGTCAATATCTCTATGATTCTCTTGCAAAATTCACCTCCTTGGGGGGAAAGAAAGCAACTAAGATTCTCTAGCTAGAAAATTACCACAAACCCCCAAAGCTGAATTATACACATGCACTCACACACACTTCCTGAAGTGCATTTATCCACAGCACAGACCTTGTCACTGGATCTGGTCACTTCTCTAGGCGGCTGTCTTCTCCATCGATGACAGTGAGGAGGCAGCTCCCCACAATGCACGGTGTATGAGGAGACTCTTCCTGCTGTCTTTTGAGCATTGTATCATAAGCGCATGGTAAGCCCATAGACGGAGCATCGGGGGGCCACACTCTGCTCGGTGTCTGTAGACACCTTAGACTACTGTGACTGCCTGGTAGAAAGCATTCACACTGAACAGTGAGGGAGTCCTGCAAGGCCAAAGCCAGAGTGATGTCATCATGAACACCCTGAGACGAGACACGCATACGTCTCTTCCAGCTCCCCCACAGCACGTCCAAGAATGTAGCTGGAAAATGAAAGCAGACTTCACTCTTCACGGTGGCCCTGGCCCTCAGGAAACTGGTGCCCTCTTCTTTACTCATCTCTTCATTTCCCTTCTGCTTGGGGAGCCTGGTACTGCTCTCTTAGAGGAAACCCAGCCCTCACTCCATCTCTGTGCTTGTTACTCAGGGTCACCGCCTCCCTTCATGAGGTCTTTGCCCGCTATAAATTCAGCCCAGATTTAGGCTTTAGAAACAGAAAACCAAAGACCAGAGTCTGTGGCAGATGAGCGGACTGCCCAGATGAGGAAATTGGAAAGGAAAGTGGACAGAGAAGCAGAATTGCCCTCTCCCCACACTTGTTCTAGTAAATCTCTACACAAGAAGCTCACACTCCTCTAGGCACACACACCTCCAACTGAATCTCTGCCCCAGTTTTCAGAATAGCAATTCTCTTGAGCACAGTACGCCAACTTCTCCAAGCTGGGGGTCATTTGGCAAACTTAATGCTTTGCATTTCAACACTGCCTAAAAGGGGTCCGTCCCTAGGTGTCTCCTTGCTGCATTTACTGCCCAGGCCACTAGAGGGAGTCTGGCCACAGGAGAAACTTCATCACTGCCATGGCTGATCTTAATTGTCAAGCTGTTTGGGTTTAAAAAAAAAATACCCAGAAGATTGCAGAGCACACCTCTGAATATTCCTGTTGAGGGCATTTCCAGAGATGACTACATGAGCACTCTGATTTATTGACTGGATTGCTGGATTGATCCTTTGACAGATTCATGACACAACTACATTGTCCGGAAGTGGTGAAGTCGGAGGAGGCGGGGCCTAACAGGAGGATTAGGTTACTCGGGCACATTCTGTCAAATTATCTGGTCCTTTATAGCTTCTGTGCCCCCTCTCTGATTACTGCCCACGGGGACGCAAACTGCTCTACTCCACTACATCCTCCCTGCCACGATGGGCTGATACCTCGGGAACCGTGAGCTAAAAGAAATCCTTCCTCCCTGTCTTAGGGTTTCTATTGCTGTGAAGAGATACCATGACCATAGCACTTCTTATAAAGGGAAAATTGGGGCTGACTTACAGGTTCAGAGGTCTAGTCCATTGTCATCATGGCAGGAAGCATGGCAGCATGCAGGCAGGCATGGTGCTGGAGAAGGAGCTGAGAGTCCTACATCTGCATTCATAAGCAGAGAGTGAGACACTGGACCTGGCTTGGGTTTCTGAACCCTCAAAGCCCACCCCCAGTGACACACTTCCTCCAACAGGGGCACACCTATTCTACAAGGCCACACCTCCTAATAGTGCACTCCCTGTGATCTTTGGGGGCCATTTTCTTTTAAACCACCACACTTTCTAAGGCTGCTGCTTCTGCCAGCACTTCCTCCCCTTCCTAAGAGGAGTCACTGATACCACAGGCCTCAGTAGACTCCATCAGTGTCGGACAGACCCATGACTAACACTCCTCAGTTCAGGAAGCCCTCCTCGGTGGAAGACAGATATGCACCTCAATGGTTCTCTTCATTCTCAGTCCTCGGGAGTGAAGAGAGGCACAGGTATGATCTGGTTTCTCCTTTCCAAAGAGGCCCTGGATCTTAACTAGTTGTGTTATGGTCGGCTACAATTCTCTACAGTCTTAACTTAAAAAGACCATAGAAAGAAGTTGCGTTCCCCCAAGCTCTTGTAACTGCCCTCTGAGAACTACCTCTCTGGCCATGGGCGGCATCCTGCAGAGTCCCCTCAACTCCAGGCAAACTCTCCCAAGCGCTCACCAGGTGCCTCAGCCACTAGGGCAGATGTGCCTGTGCAAGTGAGAAGGCAGTGTCCACCCCGGCACTCTGAGCCTGAGGAGTATCTTCAGGAGGGACCTGCTGTCCCTCCAAGACCTGCCAGGAGCTAAGTGCAGCCATGAAGTCCATTTCCCCAACCCCCCTGCCACAGTCTTACCTAGATCCCAAACCTCAGTTACCCCTGGGCCTTAGGATTGAGGGACAAAAGCTATTACTTCTACTGTGTGTGTCTAACATCGCCTCCTTAAGTCGGTGACCTTGGAAGACTGATTTGATAGGGTGGGACAACAGAGGGACATGGGAAAGTGAGGGCAGGAAAAAGAGAAACTCATCCGCTCATTTTTTGTTTTCTCTTGTTAAAAACTTCTTCTTTGCCCCTTGGGTTGATATTTTCAGACGCTCTGCCAACTGCGCCCACTGTGACCTGATTTGACACCGTCTGGCTCTCGTCTCAGTGGACTGCTTGATAAGCCCTCCCCACAGGCTATTTCCCTTCCTCCAGATGCTGGCTCCGCTCCTCACTCGTGCCCGTCCCGGAAGTTTGTTTTATACTCATCGTCCAGAAGCTGGGACCCTCCTGCCGTCACCTCGTCTCTCCCCATTATCCCATTTAGCCATTCTTCTGCCTACAGCTCTTCAGACCACTTCACATTTCATTAGGTGCTTCATCGGCAAGGAAGGAAGAAGTGGGCTGCCTCAAAACGACTGCTTTCGGTCGCTGAGTTCTTTGTTTTGTGCCAGAAAGCATTTCTGCAACTTAGCTGGTGATTCAAGCACAGATAAGAGAAAGCCCTCTTGTCAACTCCAATTCCACTTCATTTACTGGCGTACACAGTTGAATGAGCTGTTTAAGTGGGGCTGCTATGAAATGAAATGAACTTGAATTTGCATTACATATTCTTTCAATTATTTACGGTTTGGGGTAAGCCCATCGTGGTGACTTTTCCCCTCTACCCTCCTGAACCATTACAAGGCAGCAGGAAAAACGGTATGTCAGCACTTTTTATGCCAGGTCTGACGGTGACTGCTGCTTCCTGTGCTGAACTGACCTTCATTAAGAGCTGCCTGCCCTGGCTTCTTCCTGTAGCCTTCTGGACCTTGGAAGATCTGGCATGCAGGGTCAGCACTCTGTGGAGCTGTAGGACCTGTAATGTGATCTGAGAGGCCTCACCAGTCCTACCTGTTCCACCCTACTGAAGTCACTGTTCTGAAGTCACAGTTTGGGCTGGTTCTGGAAAAGGTCTCATATAACACCAAGTGCTTCTTTGGGGATTTGCAGTACAGCCCCTCCAAGGTCAGTGTTAGGGTAGGTGTTTTATGGCCTGCTTGACATGGGGAGATCGCCCCTAATTTTCTCTCATTATCATCTTAGCTAACTGCCACCCAGCAAGACTCCACCACTCTGGCCATGCAATGGAGAGGTTTTATAAATGACCCCAGGACCTTGCTTTACTAGAGAATGGACCTCCTATTATTAAACAGCTTATTAAGTTTATACACATACTCCAGAGAGTGTGTAAACAGTCCCTTACCCCAGAAAGCAAGACAAATGTCGGTTTGGATACACCAAGAGGGCTAGGACAAAGAAACCTGGCTAGTCACTGTGTCATCCCAGGGCTGGCACTAAAGCCATATGATTCAGTCATTCTTCTCTTGATTCAGTCCGTTCTCAAACCACTCATTTCCACTGAAGTTTACTCAGGCGCGTTGGTGATTTTCTTAAGTTGTTTTGCTTCTTAAATAAAGGAGGGCTATATGGGGAAATTGGGATGGTGTGTCACTAAAAACGAAACATCAAATTATGAAGAACTGATACGGCAGCTAAAAGGAGGCTGTAGAATAAGAGCCCAGAGAAAATGAACATCGGCGAGATGAAAGGGCAGCATTCGGAGGTCCTTTAATTGCATGGTAATTGGGAGTCAAAGCAGAATCTATTTAGACTCCACAAGGTCTATTAGGAGTGCAGAGGACCAATCGCAAGTCAACTGAAATTAGGAAAAGAAATCAGACTTTAATTGTAAACAGAAGACTAACCATTAGTTGTCCCTTTCCCTGGAGTAAGTCGTGGACGCTTGCCTGACATTTTACATTTTACTTTAAGTTAAAAAAAATTACACAAGCAGCCTACTCATTAGCAGTCTCTTCTACATTTGAGGGCTTCCAAAAGCGAATGTCCTGAGCTAGAAAATCTTCTCATAGCGGACACCTCAAAATGATCCTACAGATGCAGACAGAGCATTTGCATGCACACAGGGCCTCACTGGTTCCAAGTTGCAGCCCAGTTGCCCAGATGGAGCGCTGCACAGGCAGCTAACCCAGCAGAAGTGTGTCTCGCTCAGTGTGGCCTGTACTTTGAAACAGCAGAAGGCAGGATCTCTAAAGAGTCTCACCACACAGGAGTGAAAATATCTAAAGGGACAGATGTGCTGCTTGACGTGATCTAATCATTTCACAATACATACATGTACAGAAATAGCACATCGTCTCCCTAAACTCACACAAATTTCACATGTCAATTGAAAAATGAAAGTCTGGTTTCAATTCATGTAAGTCCAGGGCTGAGGGATGTTCAGTGGGTGAAGCATTTGAGGAGCGGACATTGGGTAAGCAGAGCCCACATAAAAAGTTGGGCAGACTTGGTGGCCCTCTTTTAATCCCAGCACCTAGGGTGGAAACCAGAGTCTTAGAACAAAATGGCTAGCTAGCTGAGAGGGCAAACATCAAAATGTTAAGCACCAGGTTCAGCTAGAGACCCGCCTCAGCAGCATAAAGTTGAGGATGATAAAAGATGGCCAGTTCAAACCTACACCCAAATATATGTGTGTACATACATACATATATATGTATATATATATATATATACAAACATACACACTCACACATATATGCACACTCACAGCACACTTACATACACACCAGTAAAATGGAAAGGTTCATAGACAGCCTGACTCCTGAGAAGCAAAGAGTTATTTTCCAAGCTGTCATAGTCAGGAGACAGAGGTAAATTAAATAAGAATAAGCCACAGGTACATATGTGCTGGAACAGGATCAAATGATCATGAAGTGGCCACATTTTTCAACAACTATACTTGTCACAAAGAAACCAAACAAGATTTCTAACACCTAATGTAGATTTAGTATCTTCAACATTAGGATGCTAATAACCAAGAGCATCAGTTACCTGTTGATGATATAAAATTCTATATTATTACAGATATTATTAAAACAGAAAATTATACTGAAGAATACCAACTGCTAATGAGAAAAATGCCTTGCCTTCCTATCTTATTTAGTTTCACTTCAATCCTGTCTAACTCCTTCACCAGATACCAATGTTAATCTGCTCTGGGAGAGTTCTGGAAGCATCTCTGTGGAAATAAAACACAGAAGGAGAAACAGCTCTACTTTTATTTTCATTTATTAAATATTAAATGATTTATTAGATTGTGTTTTCAAATTCTGGTTTACTCTGTTTGCGTTTGTTTGTTTGTTTGTTTGAGCACCAAGTTCATATCCCAAGGCTCCATGTTACACCTGTTACACACATGTTAAAAACCCTTCACTAAGATTTTGCAGCTGATGGCTACAAAGCAGTGTGGCAGGCACTGGGAAGACTCTAAAATGTGTGAAGTAGCCTAGCAGAGAGACTCAAGGCAGGTGAACTCTGTTGGCTAGTGTGGCCGACAGTCTGCCCAGTTATTGACTGTGTATTTGTTGACTGTAACTGTTCTCACATGGTGAACTCGCACAGGAATACTAGTATGCCCACTGACAGAATGAGCTACATGCTGCAGAGTCATGGGGCTGTGGTGAGAAGCTCAGCTGCCCAGGTCCATGACACTCACTTGGGCATCAGCATAAGAAATTTGGGCTTCACTTCTAGGAAAACAAAGCCGTAACTAGCATAGACACACACTAGAGGGACGGGTGAGCGATTTCAAGAGAGTACAAATGGGAAGCAGTGGACGAAGCAGTGACGCCCTGGGACTGGGGGAAATGGCATCTCCGCTGAGCTAGAGATTACACAACAGAATGGGGGAAACGCGAACACGAGAGAAGCTGAGCATGAGTAGCCCAGAATGTGAGCAGCCCAGCAGATTTTGAGAACAAGATCTAGAACGTTTGTAGGTGATGAAGAATGAGTGGAAAGCAGGCAGGGACTAAAGTCAGGGCAGAAGACAGAGGAAACTGGCCTCGTTTGCACCAGCAGAAGAATTATAAATCCAATAGATGAAATCTGGAGTGTTTCTACGTAGTCGGGATGGAGCCAGTAGAGAAAAAAGGGAGACAGCAAAAAATTACTCCACTGGCAGGCAGAATGTGTCTTCTAGGAAGTCGGAAGAGCAGCACAAACACCTAGGTTTCCCAGTGTCCCCGAAATGTGCATCGTAGAGTTAAACACTGTCCTGATGGACTGGAGACGCCACGGGAAAGCTGGAGGTTCCAGCAGGCTCCAGCCTGGTGGCGAGTCTTCGCTGTCTACTTGACTGAATTCAGAGTCACCTAGAAGACAGAACTTCTGGGCGTGTGTGTGAGAGACTGTCCCCAGACAGTTTTAACTGAGGAGGGAGGAGTCTCCTAATGCTGGTGGCACCTTCCCACCGGCCGTGACCCCACAGTGAATGAAGAAGGGCCGAAGCAGGAAGCCAGCAGGTCACTAGCATTCATCCATCTGCTTTCTGAAGGTGGACGGTGTGACCAGCCACCTCATGCTCCTCCCACCATGCCTTCCCCACCATGATGGACTGTGTCCTCTCAAACTGTGAGCCAAAGGAAGTCCTTCCTCCCTTAAGTTGCTTTTGTCAGTTTTGGGGTTGAGGGTTTGTCTTTGCTTTTTGTCAAGACAATGAGAAAAGTAGCCCAGATGGCCGGGAACGTATCAAATGAAACACTTGTCCTGAGTAGAGGAGAGAGGCTTTCCCTGTGTATCTTGGTCTATTTTATGCTGCTCTAAAAGGAATTCATAAAAATGAGAACTATTTTCTTGCAGCTCAGGAAGCTACAAGCCCAAAAAACCAAGGTACCAGGCCCCGACATAAGCTTTTTTACTGCATCCTCTCAAGATAGAGGGCAGAAGGGCAAGAGCAAGACAACAGCGCCTGTCACCCGGCGGAAGGGCAGTGTGATGTCCCCACGCCACAGGGCCTTTCTATTGTACCACCAGGCTCCAGGCAGAGGCCTGCTGTCCAAAACATCCCCCAATTAATCCCACCCTCCGACCCGGCTTCATTGGCATTAATTTCCCAGTAGCTGAGTGTTGAGGAAACATTTGCTTACAGCACAGAGGGTAAACAGAGACCATCCAAGAAGATGTCTCTGTGTACACTGATTGTCTTTACTGCTGAAAAGCTAAACATGTTCCCGCTAACCAAATGAGTTCTTAAATGGATGCTGAGCCTCTCTTTCAAAGACTGCATTCATGCGGGCCTCTGAAAAGAGGAGGAATGTGTGCTCAACTCTGAGTTTGAAGGGTCCAACTAAACGCACGGGTGTGAGCTGTCTCCGTGAACCTACCTCCAGCCAAATTGGGATAATTCTTGATGGTGTTTTCATTAATTGAGCATTAGTTAGAATGAGCAAGTAAAATGTAGCAAATTATGCAAATAATCCCAAGTATATTCCTCTAAGAAGGACTCAAATATTTCTGAGACAAACGTGTCTAAGAGCTCTGTTGGACCTCTGCTGCACAATTTGTCCCTAGAAAATTCTTCAAATTATATCCCCCTTCCCAAAGGGCATCTCCTGCATGGACCACTGAACAAGGTGGCGTTGTCAAAAACTCAGCTAAGGAGCCGCCTATAGGCTCTCTAAATTATCCCAGGGCTCCTTGCTTTTTCCGATCAGGAGGTGAATCCCAATTTCTGTAAATGAACCAGATTTGAAAATAGGTGTTTAGGACCAGGAGTGGCCCCGATGCTACGGCTCACAAAGCAGCCAGGCGAGTGGCATGCGCAGCCCAGCGTTCAATGATAATAGGTTCACCGAGTGAAATAAAGGCTAAGCTGGGCATAGGGGAGAGAGTTTTACCCTGCTTGACCTCTTAGGAAAGTCATCTGGTGTTACCTCGGGGAGCAAGGCTGAGACCGGGAAACGCAGGTGTGCCCTCTTATTTGGGTTGCTCGTCCCTCGCTGCAGAGCTAAACGAGAAACAATTCCCTGCTCGCTTTTCAAATTATTTTTTTAACCTTACATATGTAACACGGCAAGTGTCCCCTCAACTTGGAGTTGGGGGAGGGGGAACCACAACCAGAATGTATTATGTGAAAAAAATTATTTTCAATTAAAAAAAGAAAAAGAAAAAGAGACAAGTGTGTGTCCATTTCTTCTACTCACTGTCAATTTACAAACATTTGAGGGACACTGACCACCCCAAATTCTTCCCAGCTCATGTCCCAGCAGGCAATCTCTGTCCTTCACCAGGGACAGAAATCCTGACAGCTCTTCTTGGCGAGAGGCTGGGTGGGTCGGGTTTGGGTAGATTAAACCACAACAGGGAAGCCACAGTTCCATATAGCAGATACTGCTTGCTTTACCAAGCCCAAACTGCTGCTTTGAAAAAGAATGAAGTCTATCTGTTCAAAGAAAATGACATGGGCTGTTAATTCTGCTTATGCCTTTTTACATAAAGATCACTGGGTTTTCAGGCCACTGATTGCACACGTACATATATGCATCACATTCTAAAAGCCTGCATGAGCTGCTTTGTGAATGTTAATGTCTATTTGTTAATGAGAATTCTTGGGGTGAGTGTGTATATACACACCATGTACGTGAGTTAGCGGCAAGGCCACACTTGGGTCCCATCAGTTTCTAAAATAATGTTTCTCTATAACTGCAATAAAATACACTCATTATAGAAAGTATAGAAAATAAAGGAAAGCACAGACCAAAAAAATTGTCACTCATAAGCATAGATGAATGATTACCATTTTAGATCTTGTATTTCCAACTTGGCTTTAATGTATAAATGCATTTGGATTCGTCTTCTCCAAAACAGCATTGTGCTGGACATGTTATTCTATACATGTATTTTTATTTAATTTGTCCTAAACATTTTTCTGTATTATTAAATATTCTTTCAAGTGTAATTTTCTAAAGATATGCCATACAGTAGATATACTGAGTTATTTAATCATCCTCTTATGTTGGATAATTAAGTTCTTTTCAATATATGTTGTCATCCACCAAATTATGCTGAACAACCAAGCTTACATCTTTGCTTTAAAATGGAACTTGTTTGTTAGAATGAAATCTTCTATTTTTATTATTCATGTATGAGTGCTTTGCCTGTGTGTATGTATGTGTGTTGTGTGTGTGTGTGACTGGTTCCCATCAACTCTAGAAGAGGGTATTGCATTCCCTGGATCTGGAGTTACAGAAGCTTGTGAGCTGCTATGTTGGTGCCGGGAACGGAGCCTGGACCCTCTGCAAGAGCAGTCAGTGCTCTTAGGTGCTTAGCTATGTATCCAGCCTCTGAAAGTGTAGCCTGTAAATTAGCTTGCTGAGTCACTGAGAGCAGGCAGTTGTTAAGACTTCTACCTAGAGTAAACTCGCTTTTCTGAACGATTTCCCGGGTTCCCGTTCCCACCAGCCATGAATCAAGGTGTCATCCCCTCCTCACTATCTACTGTCATCTTGATTTTCTGTCTTTGGGGAGCAGAACTTCTGACTCTGTTCTCTAGAACCATAAATGAACAGCTTGATTTGAGTTAAACACATTCCCATCAGTCTCCGGGACACCTGTCAGGCACAGCCAGCCATCAAGATATTAAACCTGTTGCTCATCACCCAGATCACCATTTCAGACAGCTTGTCTAGTCCTTTTAATCCTCACATAATATTTGTGATCAGACAGAGGCATGTGCTGTAGCATGATCATGCTACAATGTGCTTAGGTAAAAATAATGGCAGTTTCGACGGCTCTGGCATAGAGATCCTAAAAGCAGTTCTACAAAATGCAATGGAGTACCGAAAGGAAAATCTCCATTGAGGGGCCAGTTCTCCACTACAGCTGGTAACTAACAGGAAGATCCAAAGAACAAACAGCTCAGGTCCCTGCACACACCTCTGAGGAGTGGAAACTGGTGAGGAGCCAACAGGAGGGAACAGAGCAATAGTAAATAGACTGCACCTATTTCAAGAGATGAGTGGAATCCAGTGTGGCGCTGATACAGCCCACCCACACAGTTACATACATGAGGAAGAACCTTATGGAAATGAAGTGGGCGGCAAACTATGGGGGGTGGGGGTGGGGGGAGCTATGTAAAGCAGGGGACATATTTATGCAAACTACCCCAACCATCTTACTAAAGAATTCTCCCAAAACAGGAGCTGAGCCTGGAAAGGGAATAGAAAATGGAGGTATTGGAAATAATTTTTATAAATGTGATGTTTTATTGATTCTTTGAGAAGTTCATGCAATGAATTTTGACCACATTCAAACCGTATTCACTCCCACCCCTTCCCTAACTGCTCTTAAATCCACACCCCCTCCCTACTGCCTGCAACTTCAATGTCCTCTTTTCTTTTTTATAATGCTTCAAGTCAGGCTGCACTGCCCTGTACTTCTGGTCTGGGCCTTCAACTGGAGCTCTGTCGACCTAACGCTAGTACAGAAAAGTTAAAATGCATGCACAGTCTTTCTTGTCTAGCTCAGTTAGAAAGGCTCTAATTAGGATGAGAGGTAACAAAGATGTCTGTCAGTAAAGCCTAGGGTGACTGTGTCAGGCTGCCATCCAGCCTCCTCTTCCAGAGAGGACGAAATGAGTCCCGGAATTTTCAGGGAGAGCTGATGCTTGCACTCATCTTTAATTTATTGATTTGTTTCTTCATTGAAAAAAAGAAGTAACAGATCAATGGATGGCTTCAGTTAAGAAGCTAAGGTCTAAGAAGGACATGGAGGGCTTGCTGCAATGTGCTGAGAACACTGAGGTTTATAGAAAATAACATCAAGAGCTTCCGGGAGGAGACTGATGTCTGGGTAGGGCCACGAGTATTAGAAAGCACAAACTCGAAGGCCAGCAAACTAAGATTTATGTTATAACGCCCTTCCCTTTTTCTTCTGGCTTCTTGTTTGTACAAAAATTTAAAAAACTACAGCAATAAACTGGTAATTTTTGGATAAACTAATCTAAAAACAGTGAGTGGAATGAATAATTTAGAACTCTGGGATCCAGCAAAATATGACTTTGTAATTTGTGGCTTTATGCTTAATTATAATGATCATTTAAAGAAATCTCTGTATGAAAATTAAAAATAGGGAACCCTAAAATGATAAACCTAAAAAGGAAAGTAAAAGAGAAGAGGCAATGATGTAAAATTAAAATAATCCTTAATTCTGAAGATGAAAACGGTCCCTGAACATATTTAAATTACTTTTTGTTCGTGCAGGCTTATATTGTTCTTTTGTAAAAAGGAACCGAAGTCCCGGGAGATGCCCAGTGGATTCGGCACTTACCACCCAGCCTGATGACCTGAGTGCCGTTCCAGGGACCCAGGTGACAGAAGGAGAGAACCAAGTCCTGTGTGTTGCCCCCGGACCTCAGCGTGAACAGTGTGGTGTTGAAACATGCTTGTACACACACTAAACTTTCCTTTTTCAAAAAGAAATTATAAAATTTGGAGTTGTGCAAAGTATAATATACTAATAAATTTTAATAACTTGGATTTTTCTTTTTAATAGATATGGAAAGTTATTTTAAATAAAACTTTTTAAATAAATACAACAAATACACACATAGTATACCATTCCAGATGTTCTGAGTCATGGAGAAAAGATGGACACTTCTCATCCTTCAGTGGAGTCAATGAAATTGCTGTATGGTCCTTTACATCACAAGTTGTCCACAATTGCTGTCATAGAGTATGCTACACATCTTTGTCATATAACAGCTGGAAAAACATTTTTCAAAGGTTTACCCTATGTATACAAGTATTTTGCTTGCATGCATGACTGTGCATCATGTGTGTGGCCTGTGCTCAAGGAAACTAGAAAAGGATGCTGGATCCCCTGAAATTGGAGTTACAGACATTTGTGGGCCACCATGTGGGTGCTGGGAATCTAAACCAGGACCGCTGGAAGGGCAGGAGGTTCTCTTAAGCCCTGAGCCATCTCTCTAGCCCCACATCAAAAGAATTTTCGATGTTATTACATGAACATTTTCAGATAATCTCAGAGTGTTGTAATTTCAACTAATTTTGTTGGATGCTTAAGTGACATTTACGTTTTACTACAGTATAGAAAACATGATGATGAGCACCTTAGTTCATATGGCTTGTGGCACTGGAAAAATGCCCAGCAGTTTCACCATTCCAGTGTGCGTGCCCTCTTGCTATGGAATACCTAGTGCCCTCCAATTCTGAACCCGGGCTCAGCTACAGAATTTGCTTGGCAAATGAGATCCAAGCACCTACAAATACAGACATGGTCCCTTGTTATCCTGGAAACTGTCTCCATACGAACAAGCACTGGCTACCCTGTTGAATAAAACACATGCACCACTGTTCCATCCCTCCTGAAGGCCTATAACACATGAGTGAAGCCATCTTAGGTCATCCAGTCACCAGCCAACCCACCACCTCAACACACAGATCTGAGCAAGTCTTAGGTTGGAGTAAGGTGGGGATGGCTCCAGCGAGAACTTCCTACTTACCCACAGAACTATGAGTCAAAGACAAGGTTATTATCTGAGGACATGTTGCTCACTAGCTATTTAATGTTTTAAAAAGTCAACTCACTTTGGCTTTTTCTAAATTACTAATGCTGGTATCTCCAAATGAATCTACTGGGTCCGAGGGCAAGAAACCCCGGCCTTTCTTGACTCTGAAAGAAAATGTCACAAGTTTTCTCTTACCAGGTGGAAGTGTAGATGTAACCGTCTTGTTAAACAAGAAACACAGAGCCAAATGCAGCATTAAAAACCAAGAGGTCAGAGCAAGAGCTAAGAGCTGAGACTAAAAATCTTACCCTTCACTACTGCTGTCCTACCTCTCCGCAAGAGACCTACTTCCTGTGTGTTTGTCCTTTTAATTGACTTTTTGTTCTGCCTTCTCATTGGTTGTAAACCCAACCACATGACCTCCTCGTCACTGCCTGTCTGTACAGACCTCCAGGTCTTCTATAGTTGGTACTGAGATTAAAGGCATGTGTCTCCATGCTGGCTGTATCCTTGAACACACAGAGATCGGTCTGCCGTGAGATCGGGATTAAGGGTGTGTGCCACCACTGCCAGACTTCTGCTATGGCTCTAATAGCTCTGACCCCTGGGTAACTTTATTTATTAACATACAAATAAAATCACATTTCAGTACAAATAAAATATCACCATATGGAAGCTAGGTTTTGGATAGACAGACAGACACATGGACATAAAAGTAGAAGTGGGCTCATGTGAGGGAAGGAAGTAACACGAGGAGACGATGAAAGCGGGCGAAGAGGGAGGAGAGACAACCGCTGCACTTTTCCTTCATGCAGAATGTAAACTATGTAGATTATACACACTGTAAGGAAGCGGGGCATTATCTGGGGCAAGTGTGAGGGGACGGAGGATACAGCAGAGGTGATGGTGTTTGAAATTGGACACCACCACCCCCAGTACACGCACACACTTATGTTATGAAGTTCAATCACAGCTCATAGAGCTATTTTGAACGCTGTGGAGTCTCTAGTGGTTGGGAACTGGATGGTCGAACCATGTCACTAGAAGCGAACCTTTGATGATTATTCCCACCATCGGTTCTAACCTGTGTGCTCTGCCTCCTGCCTGACATGGTGTGAGCCCCCCTCCATCCCTCTCCTGCTTCCACACTCTCCTCGGTGCCTTGTACCCTCTGACACATTGATCTGAGACTGTCTGATATTTGCCAGAGCAATACGAACAGTACAGAAATTGTACCAGTAAGGGAAGTCATTTCACATGACTGACCCCACCAACATTCTCTCATGAGTTGGGGAAAGATTTGTGAGAAGCTGTTGGCTGTTAGTGGTTACGAGGAGAGGAAGAACCGTTTTCTTCACCGGTCTACCACTGGCAAGTTGGCCATGCTGCAGTCAACATCCCTGACTCCTGCCCATGCCAGCAACCCTGATTAAATCCATGAGTCTCACACACACACACACACACACACACACACACACACACACGCACACGCACACACACACACGCACACACACACACGGTGGGGTGGGGAGGAGACTTGTAGTAAAGTAGAAGGGGTTCAGCAGGAGTGGAAAGGAGATGAGAGAGGACATTGTGGAGAGTGATGATCAAAATGTGTTCTGTGCCTGTGCAAACAAATGCCAAAGAGTATATTTTAAAATTATATTTATGTATACTATATTTATGTATATAATATAATAATGAAAATATAATAAGGAAGTGAGGTCATTGCAATGACAAGACCTGGCCATGTTGTTGGTAGATCTTTTTAAATGGTTTTTAAGAAGTAGCTGGAAGAGTTTAAAGATGTAGGTTAGAGAGGCCCTAAAATGCGGTAAGCAGAGCTTAAAATGGACTGCTCTGGTGGGAATTAAGAAAAACAAAATGCAGATACAAATGAGGGGGGTACCTGTGAGTGTCCTAATGAGAACAAGGATTCTGCTGGTAGCTAAGTTGTGGGCCATTCCTGTCACATCCTGGCAAATAACCTGAGTGTCTTTCACCCATGTCCTGAAAATCTTTGGAAGGCTAAATTTTAAAAAAATTAGACCAATTAATTTGGTAGAGGAAAAATGAAGGCAAGACAGCAGTCTGGGTGTAGCAGGTGTTTCTGGCTGCTATTGGCCAAGTTTACGATGATATCAAAGGCCTGCAGCCCAAAAGAAAAATATGAATAACAGGTCATTTTAGAGTGTGGTTGAACTTAATGCTTCAGGTCTGAACACAGACAAGGCTACTGTATTGGTTACCTTTCTATTGCTGGAATGAAACACCATGACCAAAGCAACTTAGAGAAGAAGGCGTGTATTTAGGTTTATAGTTTCAAAGGGTTAAGAGTCTATCAGGGCAGGGAAGTATGGCAGGAAGCATGAGCCAGAGCAGATGTAGCAGGAATCTGAGGGCTCACATATTAAACCACAAGCACAAATCAGTGAACACTCAAAGCCAGCCTCCAGTGACACACCTCTTTCAACAAGACTATACCTCCTAACCTCCCCAAATAGCGCTATCTACCAAAGACCAAATATTCAAATGTCCATGGCTATGGGGAACATCTCATTCAAACCATGGCAGCTGTAAATATTCAAGAGAATAGTGTCATTTAAAGAAAAAACCTGAGTTTCCCCCTTGCTGGGATAATAGGAAAGGTATCTTCAGGATGAGATCACATCCATTGAGGCCGTAGGATACAAAATTGCAAACCCATTGATAACTTTAACTTAGAAGATCTGAATAGAAAGAACCATGGGTGTTCTACCAGAATATAACCTAGAAAAATGTTTATCTTGCCTTAGTGGCCCAAACACTCAGAGACTGCTACAGCCATCATCTGAGATGTCTTGACTCTACCTCAAGCTGGTACCAAATCATAGCATCATCTACATGATGTTTGATTTTCAGACATATAGAATGTAAGGGTTATGAAGTTATGAGTGATTACATCAAGGTACTAGAGAAAAGCTTATGAGGCCAGGTAATGTGTAACAGGGTCAGATTTCCCATAGAGAGCCCCTAAAGGGCTTCGTGGGCAAACCCAACTTGTGATTGAGACACAGGCACCAAGAGAAGCTGCCCCAAGGGGGGAAACCCACATGTATTGTAAATGGCAGGATTGAATGTCTGCTGCAATAGGTTTGGTCCCATCTTTCCTTGCTATCTTTGTGGTTCTTCCTTTAGAAATAGTTATGTTCAGCCTACATTGGATATTAAAAGCAACTTTACTTTGATTTTATAGGATACCATAATATTGAAATTAAAAGAACTTTGAAGTTTAGTATCAATGTTGTAGCTGTTAAGACTATAGGGACTTCGGAAGTGGGACTCAATACATTTTACAAGGTCAGGTGACCACAAGTCTTTGGGGGCCAAGGATGGAAAATTACAGTTTGAAACTGAAGGGGTGCTGTCTAATGTTTTGAATGCTCAGTTACCAGCCTGTGCTAATTTGAAGACTACCAAGCCTTAGGAAGGGAAAGGCGTGGCTAGTGAAAGTATGTCACCAGGACTGGGTCTTTGAAGGTTGTGCCCACTCCTGGTCATGGTGGTCACACTCTGCTTCCAAGCAGCTGCCATATGAACAAGCCTTTGCTAGACACTCCCACCACCATGAACTCCACCACACCTTCCTTTCCACGATGAAGTGTATAGTCTGACATCATGAAGCAAAATCAACCTTTCTGTCGGGTAGTTCTGTCCCACTGACAAAAAAAAAAGATCACATAGCATAATGGGGGGGTTGTATATGCAATATATAAAATTTATATTAAATTTTGTATTAAAATGTTTTACATGTGTTAAAATAAAATAATGAAACCCATTATTTTGTGTGGTCACTAAGAAAGGTTAATTTAAAAAAACAGAACAGTATTCTTTATTTATGACATGCAACAATATAAATTATGGCAAATCACGTACTTTCTCAGCACTCAGTAGCCCTAAAAGTGGATCAGCCATTATGTAACTATTATCTGACCTATCCTCTAAGTCTTAACATCTTCTTCCAGGAGTCTGAATGTAGCATTTGAGAAGTCAATGAGGCGAAGGAGACCTGATTGCCAGGATATGCTTAAGACCCAGAATTCCAGTCCTGGGAAAGAGAAAACTCCTGGGTGTCCCCATTTTGCTGGTAATGTGGATGTTTTCCTGTCCTCTGGGTATCCTTTCTCTGAGGTCCAGAGAACTCTGCTTTAGAGAAGTGAAGCCATCCTGTCTTTCCCTCATTCGTTCACAGTATCTTCAAGTACTCAGAATTTATTAGTCATGAGCAAGGTACTGAGAGACACCATCATTCTCTCTTCAGGTACTTGTAGAGCAGAGGATCTAGGCTATGGTCTGTGATCTCCAGCTGCGCTTACCCTGAAACAGGGTCTGTGGCCCCCACCCCCACACTGCTCCTTCCTCCATCTCCCTTAGCTTTGGCAGTAGAGTGAAGGTGGTTTAGAACACAACCACAGGTCAAGGTGCGGAAATAGTAATGTTCTGACATGACAAGTTGAAGAAAATTAGAGCAGTACAATAACTTAACTTTTTAATTTTAGTGTTCTCCTTTTCTGGAGCTTGTCAGACTGCTCTTCATTTAACCATCGATTTTTGCCCCTTGATCAGTCCTTCAGCCCATCCAAGTTTCAGTAGATAGCACTGAGCTTGGTAAGAATCAGTGTTTGGTAGTATTTCAGGTAGGATTTAGTCCAATTCCAATTTTATAAAATGTCAATGAAATTCTAAAGAAAATCCAAATTGTCTACAACTGACACCACTCCAATTGCTGAATGTTTCTATATGAAGGACCCAAGAGTATTGGAACATGCTTGTCAAGAGGCCAATCCCATAATATTAGGTAAAAGACCCCACAAGGATGCTAACCTTGTGAGTCTCCCTTGGCATTTAACTAATGTTGTCTTTGTTTTAACAGCTATTTTTTCTGATAAATAAATGTTTGTTTAAAAAAACAGAATGAAATGTAAATTTAACTAAACAAATCAGATTCGTCATATTAACAATGTTGTATTAAACATTTTTACATTGGATAATTGGTAAGCATCTAATGTTAAAGACTTTGTGAATGTTAGGAGAAATTTAAATTTTAAAGATTTTAACAAGTTCTTAAACTTTGTAATTCCAACTCATAACATGCAATTAATTTTAGAATTGCTAAATGATGGCAACTTTTTTTTTTTTTGGTTTTTCGAGACAGGGTTTCTCTGTGTAGCTTTGCGCCTTTCCTGGAGCTCACTTGGTAGCCCAGGCTGGCCTCGAACTCACAGCGATCCGCCTGGCTCTGCCTCCCGAGTGCTGGGATTAAAGGCGTGCGCCACCACCGCCCGGCGATGGCAACTTTTACAACACTGATACTGAATACTTTAAAGCACTTCTTCATGATGATCATGTTTTATGTTGATGAAGTGAATGCTTAGACTTATAAGAGTCAACAATTTCTTTGTCAGGCATCCAAAGTTCTATAAAATAAAATAAACTACACTAAATGCATTGATGTGCTTCAATGCATAAGGAATTAAATTAAATTTATAAATGGGACTGGTTGTTTAAGGACTCCCAGTCTTTCCATTTGAGTTAATTAAATATCCACTCGAAGAAAAACATGAACTTACTGGTTCCTGCTTTAATAGATTTGTAAGTTCATATTAAAATCTTAATTAAGTAGATTTCACAGTTATTATTTTTGTAAACTATTAATTTAAAACTCAAATATTATCAAACATTCTTCCTATGTACAAAATTCCTAATCAGGACAAGAAACAAAGCCATATACAGTTGCAAGGGAAGGCACACAAAATTCTCGAGAAAAAGCCAAGCCAATCTTTGTGTTGACATTATACTTTCCTTGCCACACATTTTTTCTATTCCAGAATTTAAAAGCTAATATTGTTGTTTTATCCTGGTGTGTGTGTGTTTGTGTGTGTGTGTGTGTGTGTGTGTGTGTGTGTGACTGTGTCTGTGTCTGTGTATGTGTATGCATGTATATATAATTGTATGCTCATTCATGTGTAAAATTATAGACATGCATATACCATGGCATGCATGTACAGGTCAAAGGACAATCTTGGGTGTTGCCTTGTCTTCCATCTTGTTTGAGACAAGACTATTCTGTTGGTGGTGCTTTATATACCACACTAGCTGGCCTGTGAGCACCCAGAAATTTCGTGCCTGCTTCTTCCCTTGCTGTAGGAACATGGGGTTATACACATGGGCTCCTGCACCTGGCTTTACACAGATTCTGTGGATTCAAACTCAGGTCCTCATGCATGAGCAGCAAGTGCTTTACCCATTCAGCCCTTACAACATTTAAAAGCTCATCTTAAATGAGAAAAAAAAGTTGAGATTAGATTTCATTTCCAGCCCTCATCTGCCTGAGTAGACTAGAACATGCTGGCCTTTGGAAATATGTATGTGGATGCACTCATGAAAATGGATAGCAGCCGGGCGGTGGTGGCGCACGCCTTTAATCCCAGCACTCGGGAGGCAGAGGCAGGTGGATCTCTGTGAGTTCGAGGCCAGCCTGGACTACCAAGCGAGACCCAGGAAAGGCGCAAAGCTACACAGAGAAACCCTGTCTTGAAAAACCAAAAAAAAAAAAAAAAAAAAAAAAAAGAAAATGGATAGCAAACAAGTTTTGGGGAGACATTCCTCTAAATGAGGGACCACATTATCTCAGGGGTACAAGATGTTCTGGAGTAAAGCAGTCCACCTGTAAAAGAGACATCAAATACTTTCTTTACATTGTTTTGAGTAACCACTAGGGTATAGCTCAGTGGTTGAGCACTTGCCTACCATACATAAGGTTTTAGGTTCAACTCACAGACCATACAAACATACACATGGGAAAGGAGGTTAAAAACTATATCTTGGATAATTCTTTTTTTTTCTAGTTCCATCCATTTGCCTTCATATTTCCTGATGTCATTGTTCTTAGCAGCTGAGTAATACTCTGTTGTGTAAATGTACCACATTTTCTTTATCTGTTCTTCAGTTGAGGGGCATCGAAGTTGTTTCCAGTCTCTGGCTATTACAAATAGTGCTGCTATGAGCATAGTTCAGCAAGTGTCCTTGTGTAATGATTGAGCGTCCTTTGGGTATATGCCCAAGAATGGTATCACTGGGTCTTGAGGTAGATTGATTCCTAATTTTCTGAGAGAACACCTTATTGATTTCCAAAGTGACTGTACAAGTTTGCACTCCCACTAGCAGTGGAGGAGAGTTCCCCTTGCTCCACATCCTTTCCAGCATGAGCTGTCATTAGTGATTTTGATCTTAACCATTCTGAGTGATATAAGATGGAATCTCAGAGTCATTTTGATTTTCATTTCCCTGATGGCTAAAGATGTTGAACAATTTTTAAGTGTCTCTCTACCATTTGATATTCTTCTGTCGAGAATTCTGTTTAGATCTGTATGCCATTTTTTAATTGAATTATTTGTTTTTTAATGTCTCGTTTCTTGAGTTCTTTATATATTTTGGAGATCAGTCAGTCCTCTGTCAAAATGTAGTGTTGGTGAAGATCTTTTCCCAGTCTATAGGCTATTGTTTTGTTCTATTGATGGTGTCCTTTGCCTTACAGAAACTTTTCAATTTCATGAGGTCTCATTTATTAATTGTTGATCTTGGTGTCTATGCTACTGGTGTTCTATTCAGGAAGTTGTCTCCTGTGCCAATGTGTTCAAGGTTCTTCCCACTTCCTCTTCTACCAGGTTCAGTATAGCTGAATTTATTTTGAGATCTTTGATCTCCTTGGACTTGAGTTTTTTGCAGGGTAATAGATATGGATCAACTTGCAATCTTCTACATGATGACATCCAGTTATGCCAGCACCATTTGTTGAAGATGCTTTCTTTGTTCTATTCTATATTTTTTTTGCTTCTTTGTCAAAAATCAGGTGTCCATAGGTGTGTGGATTTATGTCAAAGTCTTTGATTTGATGATATTGATCCACCGGTCTGTTTTTAATACCAATATCACTCTTTTTATTACTACAACTCTGTAGTAGAGCTTGAAATCAGAGATGATGATACTTCCAGAACTTCCTTTATTGTTCAGGATTGTTTTAGCTATCCTGGGTTTTTTGTTTTTCCATACGAAGTTGAGTGTTTTTGCTTTCAAGGTCTATAAAGAGTTATGCGGGAGTTTTGCTGGGGATTGCATTGAATATGTAGATTGTAGGTAGAATGACCTTTATTACTATGTTAATCCTTCTGATCCATGAGCATGGGAAATCTTTCAGTCTTCTGATATCTTCTCCAATTTCTTTCTTCAAAGACTTGAAGTTCTTGTCATATTGGTCTTTCAGTTGTTTGGTTAGTTACTCCAAGATATTTTATATTATTTGTGGCTATTGTAAAGGGTATTGTTTCTCTGATTTCTTTCTTAGTCCATTTATCATTTGTATATAAGATGACTGGTTTTGTTGTTGGGTTTTTTTTGGTTTTTTTGTTTGTTTGTTTGTTTTTTGAGTTAATCTTATATCCAGCCACTTCACTGAAGGAGTTCCCTGGTAGCATTTTTGGGGTTGCTTATGTATACTATAATGTCATCAGCAAATAATGACACTAAAAAATCACCCTGAATGAGGTAACCCATACCCAGAAAGACCAACACAGTATGTACGCACTCATAAGTGGATATTAGCTGTAAAGTAAAGGATAACCATGCTATAATCCACAGACCCAGAGAGACTAGGTAACAAAGAGGACCCAAAGAGGGACAGGGATGCATGGATTTCCCTAGAAAGGGGAAATAAAAGAGATCTCCTGGTTAGACCTGGGGTCTGCAGGGGTGGAAGTTATGAGATTGAGTTGGGGGTGGGTGGAGAGGGAAAGTTATGAAAGAGATGTCTTGATGGGAGGAGGGGCATTTGGGGATCAGGTAGAAACCTAGTGCAGGAGAAGTTCCCATTAATCTACAAGGATGTCCCCAGCTAAGATTCCTAGCAATAGTGAATAGGTAGCCTGTATTGGCCATCTCCTGTAATCAGGTTTGTAACTGCCCCAATTATCACCAGAGAACCTTCATCCAGTGACTGATGGAAACAGAGGCAGAGATCCACAGCCAAGCACTGGACTGAGCTTGGGAGAATCCTGTTGAAGAGAGGGAGGAAGGATTATATGAGCCAGGGGTTTCAAGGTCATCACAAGGGAACCCACAGAAACAACTAACCTGGGCTCATAGGAGCTTATAGAGTCTGGACCAATAGCTAGGGAGCCTGCATGGGACTGACCTAGGCCCTCTACATATGTGTGACAGTTGTGTAGCTTGATCTATTCATGAAACTCCTAGTGGTGGAAGCAGGGCCTGGCCCTAAGGCTTTGGCTGGCTTCCAGGAACCTGTTCCTCACCCTGGATTGCCTTGGCCAGCCTTAATATAAGCAGCTTAGTCTTATCTCACCTTGATATGCCATGCTTTGTTGACACCCATGGGAGCCCTGTCCCTTTCTAAAGAGAAACAGAGGAGAGGAGGGAGGGGAAAATGCAGTCAGGATATAAAAGAAATGAAACATTTAATTAATAAACAAACTATACATTGGAATGTGATCAAGCTCAGTGGCTGTTGTGAAGCTCTAAACATCTTTTCTCGTTGTTACTAAAAGAACCAGCTCTGTGCCTGTCTTCTCCCTAGATCCCTGGCTCAAACAGTTCCTGAAACACCTAGTATGACCACACACTCTTCATTCTGAGAAAAGCAAGGAAGATGGCTGAAATAAAGCTAGAGATGAAATTGTGGAAAGCCTTTGTGGTGGTTTGAAAGAAAATGGCTCCCAGAGGGAGTGGCACTATTAGGAGGTGTGGCCTTGGAGAAACTGTGTCACTGTGGGGTTGGGCTTTGAAGTCTCATATATGCTCAAGCCACATCCACTGTCTCAGACCACTTCCTGTTGCCTGCAAGACTCTCAGCTTCTGCTCCAGCACCATGTCTGCGTGCACATCAACATGTCCCACCATGATGACAATGGACTAAACCACTGAAACTGTAAGCCCACACCTCAATTAAATGTTTTCCTTTGTAAGAGTTTCCATAGTCATGATGTCTCTTCACAGCAATAGAAACCCTAAGACATCCTTAAAGAGCAAAGGGCATTTACTTTATTTAAAAGGCAATGATAAACTAGCAGAGATTTTAAAGCAGACAAGTAAACTTTAAAAAAAAATTTCCAGTGGCACCCAGTCAGGAAGAGCTAGAGATAAGGGCCAAGTCAGGAGGTATCCCAAGGACTGGGCTGAAGCTCAATGTTCAGTGTGAGGCCCTGGGTTCAACTCCCAATACTGAGAAAAACCAGGTATTGCGTGGGTAGTCAGTATCTGCACCAGCATTTCTCAGGGGCAGGGTGACTAGCTATGAACAGTTCCAAACAGGAAACTGTTATGAGGAACCAAGGATGTGGTACAATGGGGTGTTGGGCACAGACCCAGCTGCCCGGAACAAACCGGGCATTTTGTTTATAGCAGCTGATAGAAGACAAAGAGAAAGGCAGAAATGCAAAGGAAAACAAGAGAGGATCGATGAGTTCCCAGACCCGGAAGTCAGAGGGAAACAGGAAGTCTACTGCAGCACAGGACTCTGGGCTCCTTGAAAGCCTGGGGGTGGTTCAGGGGAGGCAAACGGTTACAGACACTAAACAGACAAGTTCTGCATTAAAGGGCACCTGGTCTGTATGCCAAGACATGGGACTCATTCCACCAGAAGGGAGATGTCTCAGGAATGCACATCACAGGAGAGAAGAGGAAGTGAGGACTCTAAAAGGGGACAAACATGGAGAAAACCCAGTTTTCCCACCAAAACATAGGCTATCAAATTAGTTTGGAAAACAAAGGGTCGAGGGCACCAGACACCACAGAAAATAGCCAGGCTGGGAAGAATGGAGTCACAGCTGCTGTTTCTGTAGTGAGGATGTAACAGTGAATGCCAAGAAAACAATTTATTTATTTACTTGTCACTTTTCAAAATGTATTTCTTTTTATTACTTAAAGTGGGGGGGGGGTGTACATGAGTGTAGGTACCATGAAAGCCAGAACAAGGTGTTACATCCCCTGGTGCTGGAAAAGGATATAACTGGAAATTGAACTTTGGTCCTCTGCAGGAAGAGTATATGCTCTAAATGACTGAACCATCTCTCCAGCCCTCTCTTTCTTACTTTCTTTTTTTTTTTCAAAAGCATTAAGGAAACTTTAAAGCAAATCAATAGAAAAGATCAGAATACACTGCAAGAGACCAATAAACAAGGGTAATGATACTCACCGGCAGGAAAGCAGTTTGTCAAAGGACAGGTACCGGGGCTGGAGAGATGGCTCAGCAGTTAAGAGCACCGTCTGCTCTTCCAGGGGACCTGGGTTCAATTCCCAGCACCCACATGGCCACTCACAACCAACTGTAACTCTAACTCCAAGGGACCCAGCAACCTCTTCTGGCCTTCTAGGGCACCAGGCACACATGTGGTACACAGACATAAATGGAGGCAAAATATTCACACATATAAAATAATAAAAACTTGTTTTAAAAAGACAGGTACTCAAACTGGAATGCAAGAGGACTGAGTGACAATGAGAAAAGACGGAGGCAGAGGACTGACTATTCTCTTTTAAATGTTTGATCATTAAAAGAAGAAAAATGTGGAAGGATGTTTGGGAGACAGCCAAACACCATGCAGAAACTATTTCTCCCAACAAACGCTAACATTAATCCCAGAGTTTCTACCTCGGTCATCACTGTGTGAACTCACCTGATCGTTGTGGGCTCTATTCCTTTTGGAGTAAGTCCTACAAGGACCACCACAAATCCTCCAGCATGCGAACTTCTATCTGGTCTCAACGATGTAAGTTCTCGATGCAGTACTTCAGCTGAACTGCAGTCCATTGGTTCTGTGTGTCACTGGAATTCTGTCCACAATGTCACTCTCACTTAAATTTCATTTCTGTTGTCATGTAGAAGTGTTTGTTCAATTTAGAAAGATATAACACATCTTGGAAATATAATTTTAATGGATATAACTGGAGATAATAATATTAAACAAATTAAGCCAATTACATATTGAACGGTTTCTCTTTTGTGGTTCCTATTTTATACAGACACATAAAAATCAAGTAAGAATATATGACTGATGTAAAAATAGAAGCAAAACTGTGTAGAAGAACAAGGGGGAGGATGGAAGGGGAGGAAGGAGAGTCTATGTATAGGAGTTTGGGGAGATAAACTCAAAGTACAACATACACTTACACAAACTGTCCTTGAGACTAAACCACATCTTCTCTCTGTTAAAGCTACAACAGGAAACAATGAGAAAGACCCTCACTACCAAGGTAGCTTCTGATCCAGTAAGGGAGAATGTTTGCAAAGGGTTGCAGTCAGTGTTCTAGAAGGTGTATGTATACGTGTGTGCGAGCGTGCGTGCGTGCGTGCGTGCGTGCGTGTGTGTGTGTGTGTTTGTGTGTACACGTCTACACAGTGCTTTGGTGGACGGTGTGTATGAACGATTTAATCCTAAGAGCTCTGCCCCTCAGCTCTATTGTCCGCCGAATGAGAATGATAACCCTGGCCTCACAACCTGGAGGAGAGATGGATGAGGAAGTCGTGAGCCCGGGCTTCAGTTTGGTTCCTTCTTCATCTCTAGCCTTCCTTCAAGAGGGGGAAATCTGCCAAGAATGGTGTTATTCTCCTTATTATGGGAGTTTGTATACATTTTTACTTCTTCTGGTGTATGTGTTTGTGCGTGTGCGTGTGCGTGTGCGTGTGCGTGTGTGTGTGTGTGTGTGTGTGTGTGTGTGTGTGTGTGATGTATGAGTGCAGGCATACATGTGCAACAGTGCCCATGTGGAGTCAAAGGACAACTTTTGGGAGTCAGTCCTCTTCTATGGTTCTGTGACTCAGACTCAGGTTGTCTGGATTAAGCAGCAAGACTCTGAGCTGTCTCTTTGGCCCCCTGTGGGATTTTGGAAGAAAATCCTTGGTCAGGAAATGCTTTATTTGCACAGGTGCGTTAGGACTGTGCCTTTAAGGGTGTGCAGGACTATGATGGGAATTGCTGGAAGAAAGGACATGACATGTTTGCATGCTAGTATGTAAAGACATGGGTTTCTTTGGAGCCCTGAGTCCTTATGCCCCAGGAGGATTATGATCTGAACAGAGAGAATCTAGAATAGATTGAGAATCAATAGATACGCTGTGGTTGGAATGCCTGTGTCCTTCGAAAATCCAGAGATTGATGCCTAAAGCTGAAGGCTCTTCAATTCTCTAGTCCAGAGTGGAGATAGCATTTTTTTAGATTCATAGAATTAAAGATTATAACAGTAGTAATGATACTTAGAGATGGTCTAGTTTACACATTATGTTTAGCAATAGAACCTTCCTTCAAGTTTTCCAAAAACAATCTCATAAATGCTTTCTAACCTCTGAGCAAGAGGTGGGAGAGCTAAATGGTGTGACAGGACAGAACCGGAGGCCTCGCTGTGGTACTTTTCTGTTCCAGGAAGGAAGGCAAGCATTCCTTCCACAGTTTCACAGAGCTTTGTTGAACAGACTGAAAACTGTGACCTGGCTACGCATCCACAATACTGTAGACGCCCTTAGAAATAAACAGGAAAGAAGACCAGTTAGCCAGTGTGAAAGGGCAGCATCTACGTAAAGTAAACTCCCTGGAAAGGATGTATTAATGGCTAATAAAGACAGTTAAAAGAATGAACTTCTCGGCTAGTCAGGAAAAATGTGGATTTCAACAAGAAGGAAGGAAACTTTAAAATTCTAGTAAAAATGCAAACATTTATGTCATCAAGAAGTTAAGGAAGCATTATTCTAGAAATCGTAATTGGGCAGCAATTCCAATTTTTCGTTTGTAATTATTCTTTCATTCAGAAATATTATTTCTAAGAATCTGCTCTATAGAAAGTCCAAACATATGCACGAAGACAAACCTCTCCAAACCAACCTTTGTGTGCTGTTTTTAATAATGAAAAGTTAGATGTAGCATCAATGACTAACAGTGGAAGATTTAATAAAGTATAGCATTCATGCTGTGAAACACTGTGAATTAAGTCTTCAACAGCAGTACAAAAATAACACTGGGGCTGGAGAGGTGACTCAGCAGCTAAGGGGCTCTCACTCTTTCAGGGGGCCTGAGTGGGTTCTGAACACCTACGCGGCAGTCCAATAACTGTAACTCTAGTTCTAGCGGGTCTGACACCCTCTTCTGGTCTCTTTGGGAACTGCATTCATGTGGTACACATACATGCATGCATACATGCAGGCAAAACACACACACAAAACAAAAATAAATTTTTTTTTAAAGTAAAGCTGGGTCATGGTGATCGATGCCTTTAATCCCAGGGCTCAAGAGGAAGAAGGATTTATGTAAGTTTGAGGCCAGCCTGTCTATGTAGAGAGCTCTAGGCCAGGCAGGGATAGATAGTGAGCCTGTATCCAAGAAAGAAAAAGAAAGGAAGGAAGGAAGGAAGGGAGGGAGGGAGGGAGGGAGGGAGGGAGAGAGGGAGAGAGGGAGAGAGGGAGAGAGGGAGAGAGGGAGGAAGAAAATAAGAAAGAAAGAAAGAAAGAAAGAAAGAAAGAAAGAAAGAAAGAAAGGAAGGAAGGAAGGAAGGAAGGAAGGAAGGAAGGAAGGAAGGAAGGAAATAAGAAAGAAAGAAAGAAAGAAAGAAAGAAAGAAAGAAAGAAAGAAAGGAAGAAAGAAAGGAAGAAAATAAGAAAGAAAGAAAGAAAGAAAGAAAGAAAGAAAGAAAGAAAGAAAGAAAGAAAGAAAGAAAGAAAGAAAGAAAGAAAGAAGAGAGATAATGAGAGAGAAAAAGAGGGAGGGAGGGAGGGAGGGAGGGAGAAAGGATAAGAAAAAGAAAAAACCAACAACACTGATAAAAGCAGTAGCTAATATAACAAGATGACAAATAATATAAATACTATACCTAACATGCAGGGAATATGGCACACAAAAGTCATCAGGATGATGTAGTTTTCCATGACAGTAATTCAGAAAACAGTTACTAAAGTCTGAAACATTTTGTCCTATTTGAAGATTCAAAATGGGCCAAGGTAAAAGAATTTGACAGCTGCTTCTTGGCTGAGAACTGTTTATGTGTAAGTACCAGCAAGGTGAAATCTCTTGTAGATTTCAAAGTAAGAAAGGAAGTGTTCCTATGAGGCACTCAGAATATTAAGTAAGCATTCGCTGATGTCAGTGGCTATGAAGAACAAAGGGATCCCAGTGAACTGCGCCTGATTCCACCCAAGACATCTAAAAGGAGGTCCAGGCTGTCTGGCTACTGATGGATGAGCTAAAAGTGAGGTGGCTGCATTAAGGGTGGCAGGAACGCCCAGAGTTCCCGGAGGCAAGATGACCTGAGGGGGCCAGATGTGGACCATAGGAAAGAGACAACCAGCCTGTCTTCTTGGGACTTGTCCAATTGAGCCTACTGGGAAGGGGTCAGGCCTCAGGTGAGAGAAGGATGTTTCCGGTGGCTGCATAACGGGAAGGCAGCCAGCTGGAAGTGAGTTCATCTTTCTTGTCAAGGGAAATACAGGTGGGAAGATCCTAGTGGTTGGAAGACATCCCAAGAATCCTTGCAAACATCCATGAAAGAAAGAGCCCTTGTTAAAATTGGCCCGATTCAGAAAGCACAAGACCGTTCAATTATGAAAAGCATTCCCGATGTCTGCTGTCACCCCCTCCCCCACTGAAGTCTGAAATCATCAGAAACTGTAAAAGATGCCAAAAAAGAGGAAAGGGGGAGGTGGACAAAGAATATAGAGTGTGGCGAACTTCAACCCGAAAGTAAGCTTCCTGCCCACAGCAGACCCTCGCTGAGTGAGGGTAGGATGCAAAGCTCAGTTAGAGTCAGATCTGAAGGTTTTTGCTCACATGCTCCTGACACTCGGATTCCTGAGTTATAGCCTGTGTATTCATTACTTTTATCATCACTGTGACCGTGGATCTGACAGAAACAACTTAAGGAAGCAAAGATTTATGTTGGCTCGTGAGGCTCAGTCCGCAATTTCTTGGCGCTATGCACTTGAGTAGAACACCATGGTGGTAGGAGCCTGTGGCAGAGGACAGATGTTCATATCACTGCCGTCAGGAAGCAGATGGAGACAAGAAGGGGGCTATTATAACTCAAGAACCCATCCTTTATGATCTGCTTCATTTTTCCTTTTTTCCATTTCTCATGACCGCATCTGTGCATGCGTGTGTGTGTATGTGTGTGTTTGTGTGTGTGTGTTTGTGTGTGTTTGTGCATGCGTGTGTATGTGTGTTTGTGTGTGTGTGTGTGTGTGTGTGTGTGTGTGTGTGTGTGTGTGTGTGTGTGCGTGTGTAGGCCTGAGGCTGATGTTGGGAATCATTCATTGAGTTCATTGAGGCAGGGTCTTAAAGATACTCTTCTCACTTAGTCAGCTTGCTCTGGGGATGTGCTGGCTCCACCTTCTGAGGCTGGAATTATAGGAGGGCCACCACCATATGGCATTTCTGAGGGTTTCTGGGGATCTGAACTTGGGTCCTCACACTTGCATGCAAGCTCTTTACCCACTGAGCCATCTCCTCGGCCTCTGTGACCCACTCTGTCACCTAGGCCTCAGCTCTCAAAGTTTCCCAGACTCCCCCAACAACACCATCAGCTCGAGCCAAGCATCAAGACAGGAGCCTGTGGGCGGACATTTGAGATTCGAACCATAGCACTGTGTTACACTGACGGTGACTCCTTGTCACTGTGGAAGGGCACTCTGAAGAGGTGCAGGACTCGTGGGGCTCACATCCAGAAGCCGGGGAGAAGAACCCTCTCTGAGTACCGTGCACAGAAGATAATAGACAGCTGTGTGTGACGATCCCCTTGCACGCACAGGCAACGATGCGTTAACATTTGCCAAGCAGTGATGTCGCCAGGAGCTGTGCTGAATGCATTGTTGCATTCTTGCAGTTGAAGTGCAGACTCTGCCATGGAAAGAAGATGTCAAGTGAATGAAGCAAACCTCAGGACAATAGGATCTGAGGTGCGTGTGTGTTTGAGCACATGTGTTGGAAGATATTCAGAAGAAAGGGATGCTAAGGTGTCCTGGGACTCTCCAGAGAAACCAACACCGGGTGCGTGTTTATATAGGAGCAGCGTTCCCCATATACATTAGAAATCTAAAAGGAAGGATGAGGAGAGCGGGGCGGGGGGGGGGGGGGGGGGGAGGTGATGGAAGGAAGGAGAGGGGAAGAGAAGGAGGCGAGGGTAGCTCAAAGCATTGGGTTGTGCCATTATGACGAACTGTGTGATTACAAATCACAAACTTTGCTGAAGGAGAGCATCAGAAGCCTGGGAAAGAGCTGCAGTTCAAGTCCAGGGTCCAACGACTTGAACCGGATGGGGAGGGGGGCTCAGCTATTTTACAATAGGACATGACTTTAATTATCAGAGGTTTTCTGTATTATAGAGTAATCAGCTTTACTCGAAATTCACCAATATAAATCTCAACTCCACTCCAAAAAAACCTTCACAGAAAAATCCAGAATAATGATTGACTGCATCCCTGGACACT
Source organism: Peromyscus maniculatus bairdii (assembly GCF_049852395.1). NCBI lineage: Eukaryota > Metazoa > Chordata > Mammalia > Rodentia > Cricetidae > Peromyscus > Peromyscus maniculatus. Next base: position 5,564,878 of record NC_134870.1, read on the forward strand.
ATGAACCAGCCAAGTTGACACATGAAGTTGGTCATGGAGGAAGGATACACACTAAACTATTGATACTTACGGGGGTGGGGGAGGTAAAAGTGTAAAGCCTGGCTCTGGGCACTGTATTCAGTATCCACCCTGAGACTGGGGTAAGGGACCAGTATCCTGTTCCTAGTCCTGGCTAAGACTTGAGACCCTGCTGCAGCTGCACTCTGACCCTCCTTTGCCATGCCTTTCTGCAAGGCTTTGAGATTCCAAGGCCAAGTGTATAAGCATGCCCAGAATCTTTGCCTACAAGAGTACCTAGAATGCCCCTTCTGAGGGTCCAGAGCCTGTGTACAACTCATTCCCAAGACCATTCTCAAGCGCAGCCTGTGCCATCTCCAGAGCCTGTATCGGGTCCCTCAAAGGCATCTGTGGTGCTGATGGAAGCTCAGGACACAGAAGCGTGTATTGGCTTGGTTGTTACACACACATGCACACAACCCCTAGCAATGGGGTGGCTGCAGTGAGCCAAGGCTAGCTCTCATCACCATGACACATTCCGACAGAGAACCCTGAAAGTTTGGGGATCCTTTCCTTAAGCCTCACCTTCCCATTCATTAGAAATGGTGTTTGTCAAAGTAAAAAGATATGTGGGGGGAATACAAGTTAAAACAAAACTTGTCTCCAGTCTGAGGGCACTAGACACAAAGGTAGGGACAATGGTTTATTACTACACAAGTGTCAAGTCAACACAGGGTACACATTGCAGACAATCCACCGAGAAGCCCTAGCAACAGAAATCTCAGCCTGTACAAAGCCAAGCAAACACTTTTTTTTTTCATTCATTTCTTAAGATTAAAAAAAAATAATTAGTCCTCAAATAAGATTTAGTAGCATCAGGGGCCAGAGAATTGGCTCAGCAGTAAAGGTGTTTGCTGCCAAGCCTGATGTCTTAGTTAAATTTCTATTGCTATGATAAACACCATGATCAAAACCAATTTGGGGTGGAAAGGGTTTATTTCAGCTTACAGTCCACAGTCAAGGGAAGGGAAGTCAGGGCAGGAACTCAAGGCACAACCTGGAGGCAGGAATTGAAGCAGAGGCCATGGAGGAGCCCGGCTTACTGGTTTGCTTCCCATGGCTTGCTCAGCCTGCCTTCTTAACTAGCACAAGATCATCTGCCCATAGATGGCACCACCCACAATGAGCTGGGCCTTTTCACACCATTCATTAACCAAGAAAATGCCCCCAGAGACTTGCTTACAGACTAATTTGTTGGAGGCTGTGCCTCAGCTGAGATTCCCTTTCCAGGAGTCTAGGCTAATGTCAAGATGGAAACAAAACAGAACAAGCAAACAAACCCAACCAGCACACCCAGGGACATTCTCTCTCTCTCTCTCTCTCTCTCTCTCTCTCTCTCTCTCTCTCTCTCTCTCTCTCTCTCTCTCTCTCCCTTTAATCATTAATTTATTTTTTTATATATGAGTGTTTTGCCTGCATGTACTGTGTTCACTGCATGTGTGCAGTACCCACTGAAGCCAGAGGAGGGCGATGGGAGCCCCGGAACTGGAGTTATACATGATGATGACTACATTGTGGGTTCTGGGAACTGAACCCAGTCCTCTCTGCAAGAGCAGCAAGTGCTTTCAACCACTGAGCTACCTCTCCAGCCCCAGCCTTACACTATTGGTCTTCCCACCTCCACATTCTGAGTGCTGGAACTGCAGTAGCCTTCCCAACGCTGTGAACCTAGAACATCTCTTCCCAAAGATTCCCTTGAATGGGACAGTGAGGTGGCCCAGTGGGTGAAGCCTCTCACCACCAAGCTAAGGACTTGAATTCGATCCCTGGGACTCCTATGGTATAAAAAGAGAATTGACTCCTACCTACCTCTGACCTCTACATACACATCTCAACACACACGCACACGCACGCACGCACGCGCACGCACGCGCACACACACAGGCGTCTATTACATCAGAATAGTCTTCTAGGGTGTTTAGGTGGGTTCTGAAGTTGAAATATTTTAGGAACATGGATGATTGAGGAGGTTTTTGGCACATGGTGGAAGGCATAATATGCAACAGGTTTTGAGGGTTGGCGTGGGAAGGTTGAGAGAATTTCGTTTTAGTTCCCAAAGGGGAACTTGGATGGTCAAGGGGACAAGTGGTCAGTAGTGGGGTTGGGTATTGGCTGAGGGGGACCACAGTTAACAGGGTGTTGGAGAGAGGTGCAAAGAAAGCCATGGCAGGCATGAAGAAGGTATCAGTGAAGTTTAGTGGAGGCTGTTGATGACCTGGACCCAAGTGAGGGTTTGGCCACTCCAGTGGGTGGAGAGGAGAGGCCTTGGGCTTGTTGCATCTTGTTATTGGGAATGTGGACTTATTCAGAGTGTTTGATGTCTGCGGATGTCTGGATGGTTAATGAATTCAGGGAGTCAAGTGGCAGTGGATGTTTGGCAATCATTTGAGCTGACGAAAAGTACGAGTGTGAGAAGAGATTGAGATTTATGGGGAACAGGTGAACTTGAGGGCACAGGAACCATGGGTTAGCACAGGAACCAGAGGGTGAGGTAGTGGGTTAGCCCAGGAACTGGAGGGTGAGGTCGTGGGGTTAGCCCAGGAACTGGAGGGTGAGGTCATGGGGTTAGCCCAGGAACTGGAGGGTGAGGTAGTGGGTTAGCACAGGAACTGGAGGGTGAGGTCATGGGGTTAGCACAGGAACCAGAGGGTGAGGTTGTGGGCTAGCACAGGAACCGGAGGGTGAGGTCGTGGGTTAGCCCAGGAACCAGAGGGTGAGGTAGTGGGTTAGCACAGGAACCAGAGGGTGAGGTTGTGGGCTAACACAGGAACCGGAGGGTGAGGTAGTGGGTTAGCCCAGGAACCGGAGGGTGAGGTAGTGGGTTAGCCCAGGAACCGGAGGGTGAGGTAGTGGGTTAGCACAGGAACTGGAGGGTGAGGTAGTGGGTTAGCACAGGAACCAGAGGGTGAGGTTGTGGGTTAGCACAGGAACCAGAGGGTGAGGTCGTGGGTTAGCCCAGGAACCGGAGGGTGAGGTAGTGGGGTTACCACAGGAACCAGAGGGTGAGGTTGTGGTTTAGGAGAGTGTCCTGTGTGGATGGAGGGTTAGGGATGTTGTTATCTGGGTTGTGTAGTAGGGTAGCTTGGAGGGAAGTGGGATGAGTCAGTCATAAGGGAAGAAAGGGCATCTTGACAGGCTGTCACGTCAGGGGGATCGCTGTCTTTACTGATAATGAAGCGGTCAGGCTGATGTGGCCGTCTGACAGGAAGGAGCTGCCATCCATATAAAAAGTGTGGACAGAAGTAGCCAGAGGACCCTCTGTGTATGAGAGGGATGGGTAGGAGGTCTTTGAGAGTTTGTGAGGGGATGGAGAGGATCTGGGGAACATGGGTATCAGGATCCACTGTGTGAAGGTAAAACGGTCTTGGGAGTGGACATCCGGGATTATTGAGAAGAAAGTGTCATTAAGATTTGGACTGAAAACCAAGTGGTGTTGTCAGGGAGAGAATAATCTAAGGGTTAGAGGCGTAAGCATGAGAGGGACAACAGTTAACGGAGCTGCGATCCTGGACTAGGTAGAAGGTTCCTCTCTTTCCTCATCAACCACTTCTCAACTTAACTCTTTGCCATCCTAAAGCTATGTGTCTGTCTTTTCCTCTGGCAAACTCCTCCTCAGTTACACAAATAGTAGTGTACTCTAAATAATAACGAAAACACACAGACCAAAAACGTCACTGTTCATTATCATTATCAAATATGATGTACTGTGTATAGTCAGGTTTTCATGTGTTTGGTTTTTTGTATGTGTATGATTGTCTGTGTGTGTATGTAAACCATTTGTGTGCCTGGTACCCTTGGAGGCCAGAAGAGGTCATCAGATCCCTGGAATTGGAGTCACAGGTAGTTGTGAGCTACATGTGGGTGCTGGGAAGCTAACCCAGGTACTCTAACCACTGAGCCATCTCTTCAGCCCCATACCTTGCATAGTTATGTGAGTTATAGTCCTTTAAACCTAGAGCTGTAGTGGGTTAATGTCTTAGCTATTGCTGTGAAGAGACACCATGATCAAGACAACCATTAGAAGAAAACATTTAATTGGGGACTTGCTTGCAGTTTCAGAGGTTGAGTCCATGACCATCATGGCAGGGAGCATGGCAGCAGACAGACAAGCGTGGTACTGGAGCAGTAGCTGAGAGCTCCCATCTGATCTACAAGTTGCTAGACTGAGCCTGGTGTGAGATTTTCAAATCTCAAAGCCCATCCCCAGTCACATAACTCTTCCAACAAGGCCATACTTACTCCATCAAGGCCACACCTCCTAATCCTTCCCAAACAATTTCACTAACTGGGAACTGGGTATTCAGACATTACCTATAAGGGTCTTTCTGATACAAACCACTACTGTTAGTCTACATCAGCTTCACCACAAGCGTTGAGGAATGTGATACAATAAGATAGGTGCAAGTCATTGGAGGTAGGAATTTTCATGATAACCATATCATATATGAGGTCCACGCTACAATGTCCTACTTCTCCTCCATATTCTATGGAACAGAGCAGTCCTTCCCGGATTCTAGAGACTCCCTTTCCCTAGGAGAAAGTGGTACATATGAGCCGAGCAGGAAGGGATCCAAAGCAGCCAGCTTTGAGGTTAGGTGGTCCTGAAACTGCTGTTGACACTCAAATCAAATCAGAATCCTGCTGAGGAGGAAGAGCAGAAGAGCTGCTATTGAGTAGACAGTCACTTCAGTCCTCACTTGACCAAATAGCCAAAGTGAGGGAAGAGGTGGTCTAAAACCAGCATAACCACAGAGCCCTAAGATGGATCTCAAAGATATCCATCTATCCATGACAGACCTACACAGAATCTTGTGGCTTGTCCAGCTGTGGTTATTACCATAATTGTTTTTTACATAAGATATTCTAGCTGATAGATATCTGGGGATCTGGACTAAGGATATGGCACTGTGGGTAAAGAACTCTGTGAAATTATGAGGATCCAATGAATCCACACAAAGCTCTACTGGGTTGTGAGCATTTAAACCAGCAGTTCTCAACTTGTGGATCATGACCCCTTTGGAAAATCTCTGTCTGCAAAAATATTTACATTACAATTTGTAACAGTAGCAAAATTACCAGCTATAAAGTAGCAATGAAAATTGTTTTATGGGTGGGGGCTCAGAACAGCATGAGGAACTGTGTTAAAGGGTCACAGCATTGGAAAGGTTGAGAACCACTGACTAAATCCAATGTTCTATAGAAAGATACTAGGCAGAGACAGGGGCATTCCAGAGAGCTTGTGGGCCAACTAGCCTGGTATACACAGGAAGTCCTGTCTCAAATAAGATAAAGAGCGACACTGTATGTCATCTTCTGGCCACACACATAGCATGCATTCACATACACATGCAATCACGTGCACACATACAAAGAACACAGTTCAGAGATCATTCTATCCAACAAACCATTTTAACAGATTTATAAGCAAACTAGAGAAATTTGATATCACATTCAAGATAAATGTTTGAGTGCAGAGCCTGACATCGGTCACTGGGGCATCCTCACTCTCCCATCCTGCTTCTACTGAAGAGGTCAGATCTTCAGCCAGGAAACAGCACTGGATTAGAGGTCAGAGACTGTTTTGTATGTAGCTTTATGGAACAAAGACCACAATATCCAGCTTCTCCTTCTCCATTGGAAAAACAAGAAAACAAAACAAAACAAAACCCTCCAGATTTCATTTAGCACATATATCTAACTAAAACACTGTATTTCTGAAACCTTGTAGCACAGTAAAGCCACGTGACAGAGCTGTGGTCAACAAGAGGTAAGTACAAGAAACAAGAAACATGGGGTTGGCAAGATGCTCAGCTGTTCCGAACACTTGCTGCTCTTGCAGAGAACCCAGGGTCAGTTCCCAGCACCCACGGAGTGGTTCAACCAGCTCACAACCACAGTAACTCCAGCTCCAGGGGATCCAATGCCCTCTTCTGTCCTCCTGAGAATGTGCACTCACATGTGCATACCCACACATATACACACACACATATACACGTAATAAAAAATAAAATAAATCTTTAAAAGAAAAGAAAGAGAAAGAAACAGGAAACATTCCTCTTGGCCCTTTTTCTTCCTGTCCTTCTTCCTCCTTCCTGGCAGCTGACTGAGTTGTGAGAGCTGGAGCTTCTGCAGCCATGTTGGATCACACAGATAAGAAAAGAGACTGGGCTCCAGATTGTTGCATAGTTGCCTGAAAATTATTTGGTCTTTTGCCTGAAATCTTGCTCCCTCCCAGGATCCAGGCCCTCCAGATGCAGATGTAGAACGGCTCCAACTTCGGCACCTTCCTTGGTTCCTCTGCTCTATCAACAGAGAGCAGAGTCCTCACCAAGCCTCTTTGATGGTTTCCTATGACTCTCTTGCACTCTTCCAACCTTGGTGGGTGATGTTTTGCTCTCACCGTCTTGGCGACATCCACCATGCAGTCACCATGCCTGTGATCTCTGTGAACAGTGCACTCTACAAGGCAGTAAAGAAGGAACAGCAGTACAACTTTCCAGCCAACGCATATCCCTAGCAAAGAGGTCATTCATTCATTCATTCATTCATTCATTCATTCATTCTCTCAGCCAACTTAAGCCTGTGGTCTTCCAAGCATAGAAATGTGACTAAGGCATAGCCCCTGCCCTAGGGGACCAAGCCTTCCAGCAGAGAAGACAAGCATGTATGAATACAAAGCAGAAATAAATAACTAGATGGAAATTTATTTTCCAAAAGGAAGTCCCAATGCCAAGTTTCTGTTTGCCATTACAGGAAGAACAAGGCAGGCCCACCCAGCATCCCTTAGGCCCAGCCCACACATTTCAAAGAGTCCCACTGAGCCCATGCAATAACCTACAGTGTGCCAACTTATGTTGTAATCTCTTCATGGTTTCAAAATGCCCATCTATCGCTTCAGCTAAATGGGATTTGGGCGATTACATTCCGTTCAGCTTTAAACTTCTGTGTTCTGTGAAATAAGTAACTAATGACAGTTATGGTTACCCAGATACATCCACACAAGTGCTCAGACATGCTTAGGGTGATGAGTCTAGAAATGAGAGGGTGAATCTCCGGGGACCACAGCGGAACGACCCGCACAAGCGTTCCAGTAGAAACGAGACCATTTCCTGTCAATAACACGACTCGACCCAGTGAACAACAGCCACAACCAGAACCCTAACCAATGCTTAGGCAAAAGGGTCTCCACACATGCGCTTCATTACAGAATAACACACTATTATTTAATAAAACGTTATGGTTTCATTGTCTGATTATTTTCTATACCCTTGCCTATCTTCAAAGCTTTTTTTTTAATATTTGTGTATGGTTTTCTGATTTTAAAAAGATTTATTTGTTTTATTTTATATACATGAGTGTTTTATGAACATCTATGTATGTGTGCCATATGTATGCAGTTCCTATAGAGGCCAGAAGAGAATGTTGGACCCCCTGGAACTATAGTTACGGACAATTATAAGTCATCATGAGGGTGCTGAGAACCAAAGCCAGGTCCTCTGTAAGAGCAGCAAGTGGTCTTAACTGCTGAGCCAGCTCTCCAGCCTCAAATTTCTATTTCTAAAAGTGATTTGTAAATATCTTCTAATAAAAGACAACAATACAATAGAAGGGTATTATAAAGCATGAGAAATCAAGAGACTTAGAAGTTAATTACAATGGTAGAATCAATCAAAACTTTCACATCTGTACTTTCTGGTATCTAAGGAAGCTTGCAAACCACCCTGGCTGTCTCACTCTCATTATCTGATAAAAAGAAGTATGTTCATTTAACAGGTAGGTTCACTTTTTAAATTCTAAGGAGATGCTATCGTATGATCTCTATGAATGGAACACTGAACAATCTGAGAATGTAATATTCCAGAGCAGATAAATCAATGCTCAAAAAATACCAGAGCATAGAGCCAAACTATAGTCCACATAGAACTACCTAAGAGGATGATAGACACCAATTTCTAGAGGAAATAAATATCCTATCTTTGAGATTGCTGGAAGTATGGCTATCTTGCCCTCTCTTTCTAGACCAGCCAGGCTGCCACTTGAAGGCAATACACACCTACGTGTCCTACAACTCTGAAAGAGAACCTTCAAGGTGAAACCTCAGTCAACACTTACAGATGACTTGAGCGAGGTAAGACATGGAGTCCATTAGCAGTTACCACAGAGGAGCATGGAGAAAGCTCTGGCAGAAGCTGCCTTCCTTCCGCGCTGCCGCCTCCTGATCCCTGAACACCCTCTCAGAACTCCTAGGTGGTACTGAATAGGCTTCCCCAATGTACCTGTCATATTCCCACAATGCTAAGCGACAGACTGGGGCTGATGATGTGTCCTCCTTCTTTCTCCAAAAGTTTGAGAGTGTGAATTTCTCTAGATCCCTACATGGATGATGGCTTCCCCCCTACACATCTCAGCCTTGTTTACATACCGATCATGGACATCTTTCTAGCAAGGGCCTATTAGCTTCGCACCAAAAAAAAAAAAAAAAAAAAAAGCAGCAGCTTTGCCAAAGAGGAGGGACTCCGGTGCCCCAAAATGGACTCTCTACAGCAAGACAGGATTCCAGCCATTCCTCTCTATGTTTAGTTTTCCAGAGCATTTGTAACCCACTTTTCACATTGAAATCTTCAGACCTCCCAAGATCCATAAAGCAAGTGCCCCAGGGAGCTTCAGACCTCACAACACACTCTTCAAAGATCCCGAGGACAGCAGCTCCAGAATTCAGATTGCAAGGTGGGTGTGTCTCCCACCCTTTGCCTATTCTTCTTCCACTTAGATGAATCTGCATCTCTTCATACAGTCATCAGAAATCCAGATTAGGGATCATTTCTTCTTGAAAAATATCCACCAACCCCTCTCTTCACAAGGATTTATCACCCCAAGATCTATAATATTTCTCTATTTTATACACATCTTACTGTTTCCAGGATCCCGTTGTGTACTTAGGTTTTGTGCACAGCTCTAAACTCCCTGAGGCGGGATCTAACTGTTCCTCATGATCCTCAACCCTAGCCCAGGGCTCACCAGTTTCTAGGGCATTTAGAGTTTGTTCAACTGTCTGAATAAAGAGCTTAAGTATGATTTACAGTTGCAAACACAGTGTAAGGCAAGTGTCTGGCAGCCAGATGATCTCGGAAAGTCTACCTACTTCTGAGCTGACTATCAGAAGATGATGCTGGGATTGGAAGGGTGGTTCAGCAGTTAAGATCCTGTCCTACTCTTGCAGAGGACCCAAATTCAGTTCCCAGGACCCATATCTGGTGTGTCACAACCACCTGGCACTCCACCAGGGAGATCAGATGCCCTCTTCTGGCTTCTGCTGGTTCTGCACTCACATGCACAAACCCACACAGAGACTTAATTTAAAATAAAAATAAAATCTTTTTAAAAACAAGCTATTAATCTTTCTGAGTTCAGAACCTGTACTGGTGATGGGCCAGGATATGGACAACCTAGACGTTAAGTGAGGTTATAAGCTTGTTGAAATGGGTCTGTGTTGTTTCTGCTTCCCCAGATCCAATGAATTATTCCGTTTATTCTCCAAAACCCGTTTCCCCTTAGCTTACAGAAAAACCTAAAGCTCTCTCACTAGGAACCAGAAAATAAAGAACATTTGCACACTTATTTAACTATTAGAGCAGTGGTTCACCTCACTTAAATCCAAGTAGGAAAATGGGCAAATCATGCTTTGTTTTCCTAGAAATAAGAAAAATGTTCCTTCTCGGCTGGAAAAGGGAGAAAGAGGAAGGAGGCCTGCTGGGGAGAATTGAGATGGAAACAGCTAGAGACTGTGGTCTGAGTCCACCATGTCACTTGTGTGTGAGGACCCCAAGCTGATGGCAGCCTGGCCTTGTTCTAGAATGGAGGGACTCACGTAGGGTACCCTCCTCTTTCTGCTCATCTCCACATAAAGCCCTTATTCCGTGATCACCCAGACACTAGTGAGCTCCCCCTCAAAATGTAGAGCAAACAATACCACCACCGGAGGAGTGCGGGAAGGCGAAGCCCTCTGTGGAACCGGTTTTCAATGGGCCATCCATCAAGCCAGCGGAGGGACACATCGCTCCCATTGTAACGGCCTGTAATTGGGTGATTATTCTGAAATATGGAACCTTCCATGTCACACACCAGGCAGCTCAAGTGCTGAGATTCCATTGGTCCCCACAGGACTGCAGTTAAATGATCTACGGCTTGAGGAGGAGATGCCGCCTGTCTCCAGATGACACAGTTGTCCCTGTGGAGAGAAGTCCCTCAGATCACACCCTTTCAGCAAAGACCCGTGGTGTCAGCATTTTTAATACCGGGGGCTCTTCAAAACTGTGCTTAAAGTTAAAATCTAACCTAAAATATACATTTTCTTACTTGGTGACTGAGGTGTGAAATGGAATCATGTGGGATAAGGAAGTGGCAGAGTAGAACAAAGAAACAATACCAACAACATCGAAATTAGTGTTTCCAGAGCTCTGGGAAACACATGTTTGAGAGAGTGAATTCCCTGGGAAGTGCTTGTTTCTGTGTTAGAGTTTTTTCTGTTCTACTCTACCACTTCCGTATCCCATGTGATTCTGTTCCAATGCTCAGCCGCTGAAAAGAAAATGTATATTTTAATTTTGAAGTGTGAACGCTGAAATGCCTTTGAAGTGTGCGCCCGTGCGACAAAGCCGAGTCCCTAGGCCTGTCGGCTCATTCACAGAGGTGAGGGGACTGGAAAGAAAGTTGAGAGCCAGAAAAGTTGATTTGGTAAGACATTTTGGATGGCACTAGGGGCAAACGAGATGTCTGTTACTCAAAAACAGGTGACAGGGATGGCCACCAAAACATCACAGCACAGTAACTTCTGAAAGGCAGGTAACGGCCGCTGACAGGAAAACAAAGGCATTTCCCACACTGATTTTTCTGGAAAGCAGAACTGTAATGTTTGGGCTCAATTAAAATAATCCTAATATTACTCACTGTGCTTGTGAAGAATAATGTATCCAAAGGAAGGCATCTCAAGACATCGCAGCTGCTTTTTCTAATCAGAAGTAGAGTACTACAGGTGACCAGGCAGGCTGCCCCAACGGACAAAGAGCAGCAACTGGTTGTCCCAAGCCGATTACTTAACCCTTCTTCTGCTGTCTGCTGTTACAGAGAAAACCTTTCGGGGAGAAGGCATCAGTGGTGGCAGAGATACAAGACACAAGGACTGAACAATGCAAAAGGTGTCTGGGTGACAGGTCGATGAAATCAAGGTCAACTGGAGTAGAAATGTGACTGAGTGTGTGTGTGTGTGTGTGTGTGTGTGTGTGTGTGTGTGTGTGTGTGTGTGTGTGTGTGTTAATTATGCCATTTCCTTTTCAGGAAGGAAGGAAGGAAGAGATGGAAGAAGGGAGGGAGGGAGGGAGGGAGGGAGGGAGGGAGGGAGGGAGGGAGGGAGGGAGGGAAGAATGGGGAAAGCAGGAAGGGGAGAGGAGAGAGGGGGAGAGGGAAGAGAGAAGCTGACAGGGTGGTCTTCGTCCTAGGTGGGCAAATCCCCATCTAGTAGAATAAAAATCTCCATGCTTACATGCTACCATAATACCAGTGTGTCAAGCACACCTTCCTGAGTCCTAAAATAAACATCTAATCTGTGGTTTCAGAAACAGCTAGTTCAGCTTGTTGCTGCAGCACAGAAGAGAAGAATATATAGAAAATGTCAGCCTTTGTCGTCGTCGTTGTTGTTGTTGTTGTTGTTGTTTTTAAGAACCACGTCAGTTGAATGGACAAAGCTATGCATCTGTACAAGGCTGGGTGTTGTAGATTTGCCCAAACAAGGAGGAGCCAGCTGAGGAAAAGAAGTTACATTGTAGAATAAAAGGAGGAGGAATCCCTGACTGGCGATGGTCCTGTCATCTCTCAGAAAAGGTCTTTTGGGTTGACAGCTCTGGTGCACTTTTTCAGGAAGTTAGTTGAATTGCCTAGGAAACCTCTCCTGAAGCTTTCTACAGCAACTTTTCACTCCATTCTACGACAAAGTAGGAGAAATTAGAAGGAAAGAAAAGGTCTATTAGCAATTCTTACTATAATCAAGAACATGGAACGTTCCCCTTAAAATGAGATATAAAATTTTCAAATCCCAACTACGGCCATTTATTATTTTTCCTTAAAGACCAAATGTACAGGTTCTGAGGAATACACACATGTGAACAAATGGCTTAGAAGCCACGCCTATTGTTCAGTATGTCTTGTATTTGAGCACAACGCACCTTAATAAAATTTGAAATTATGGGTTTCTAAACAAGAAGAATTTTCTAACTCCTTCCCAGTGAATATTTTATGCTTTAAAAAACACACGAGTGAACCCACACTGAAGAGCATTCTACAGGACAGCTAATGCAGCCTCTCCAAGGACTTCATGGTTGTGACAAAGGCAGACCAGAGAAGTGGAGGGGTTAGGGGACTGTGCCGACTTGGCAGTTGAACACACATGCACCACCCAGAATTTTCTCTTGCCATTAAAGACATTATTTGGGAAATTAGCACCAATCAAATATGGTGGAGTAGGTAACAGTGGTACATGGGCATTAATGTTCTGACTTCGATGGTTATGCTGGAGCTATGAAGAGAGCGCCCTTGCAGAATTTACACACCGAAGCGCTTCAGGGCAAGCAGTCTTACACCTCCAACTTCCACTTCAGAAAACAGTTGAAAATAAAATATATGAGTAAGTTTTTACTCCATGTAATCCACATGGCCTTTAGTGATATTCGGTTAGGGAAAACAAAAACAAAAACAAAAAACACTAGACTCAAAATCCCTACTAGAAAGTAATTTATCATGAAAATAACTCACAAGAAAGCATTACTTCAAGGAAGAGGTGGCTGACAATTAACATTCAGGGGGAAAGTGGGGAACAGAGCAGTTAAAGTCTGTCAGGGAGAGACACAGCATAAGGAAAAAAGACTTCCTTAGCTCTGAGATGATGGGGTAGGGGTGTGATTCAAGGTTAGAGTGCTTGCCAAGTATGTTTGAGGGCCTGGGTTTGATCCCCAATATCACAAAAAAGATCAATATGAGACTTCAGTGTTTCAGAAAAGGGGGTGAAATAGTGCCCGAGGAAACAATTATCTCCCCAAACGGATGGCCATGGGAACAGGAAACCCACCTCACCACTGACTGATGGAGGACCCAGCACAGCACTGACTGATGGAGGACCCAGCACAGCACTGACTGATGGAGGACCCAGCACAGCACTGATGATGGAGGACCCAGAACACCACTGACTGATGAAGGACCCAGCACATCACTGACTGACGGAGGACCCAGCACAGCACTGACTGATGGAGGACCTAGCACAGCATTGACTGATGGAGGACCCAGAACACCATTGACTGATGATGGAAGATCCAGCACAGCACTGACTGATGGAAGGCCCAGCACAGCACTGATGATGGAGGACCCAGAACACCACTGACTGATGAAGGACCCAGCACAGTACTGACTGATGGAGGACCCAGCACACCACTGACTGATGGAGGACCCAGCACACCACTGACTGATGATGGAGGACCCAGCACACCACTGACTGATGATGGAGGACCCAGCACAAAACTATCCATAAACTGGACTTGGGTTCACCAGATCATTTGTTTTAGCAAATGCTGTTTAGTACATGTTCAAATAGGTGTAAGAATTTCTTAGTTTATTTAGTATTGTATTTTTATTAATTCTTTGAGAATTTCACACATGCATAAAATGTGTTTTGACCATATTCATCCTCCTCCACTCCTCCCACTAACTCCTCCCAAATCATCCCCAACCTCTCCCAATTTCGTATCAGCATCCTCCTGCTCCTCCTCCTCCTGCTCCTCCTCCTCCTGCTCCTCCTCCTCCTGCTCCTCCTCCTGCTCCTCCTCCTCCCCTGCTCTTCCTCCTCCTGCTCCTCCTCCTCCTGCTCCTACTCCTCCCCCTGCTCCTCCTGCTCCTCCTCTTCTCCTCTCATTGAGTCCGATTTGTGCTGCCCACCTACACATGGGTATGGGACCATCCACTGGAGCGTGATCAACCCAGCAGGGACCACCTGTGGGTTCCACGGTGTGGTGGTGAGAACTCTGGATTCTCAATTCAACAGTCGAGTTCACTTCTCAATGGGCCTTTAGCCACTTTACGCACTACCAGACCCTCCTTCCGAACAACAGGTTTTCTCTTCTGTGCCAGCTCCAACCTACAAGAAAGAGGAAATGTTGCCACCAGGAATGAAAAGCAAAGAAGGCAGGCAATGGCCCCAGCAACCTGCGAAGTTCCCCAGCACAACCAGTCTTCCTGTTCGTTTAGTTCTGTGCTTTTCAGATTGTTGATCTACTCTGAATCTTTTGGTGATGGGAGTTTGTAACTATCCTAGTTCTTAAATTAATGTATAAGAGGATAGGTAGGCTGGTTTCGTCCACTGCTTAGATGAACGAGTCTGGAGTAAAATAAGAAGAACGCATTGTAAAGCAGGCGTGGTGGGATCACGTTAACTTATGTGGTTTTGGTTTCAATGAATTTAAACACACATTCCATCCTTCTCCAGTCTGGGTACTTTACTAAGATATATTTATTTAGGAAACTCCTTGGTGTCAAGCAGAATTCAAAAATCAATGCCAACAGTGCTTGAGTTTAGCCCAACCTGAGTCACTCAAGAAGACAAAGGGCCTCTATTTATGGATGCTGAGATACCTAATACACCCTCATTAAAAAGTACAAAATAGTTCTGTGTTGTTATCAGAAAATAATTTCCCTTTCTCCATAATTCCTCTGTCTTTACATTTCCATCTGTTCAGAAGTTTGCAGCCGCAGCACTCTGAGTTCCAGGAGCCCCAAGGGTCAAGCCACTTGTTTTTAAAGGGAAATTTTATTTTCTTCCCCTCACGTGGCAAAAGTGACCCAGGTGCCATTTGACTTGGAAGGTTTACAGTCACTGGCAGCCTAAGTACAAGACCTTTCACCATCTCAGTGCTATGAGATGGTCTTTCTGTGGACGTGTGTTGCTTTTATTGGTTAGTAAGTAAAGCTGCTTTGGCCTATGGTAAGGCAGGATAGAGCCAGGCAGGGAATCCAAGCAGAGATACAGAGAGAAGAAGGGCAGAGTCATGGGCAGATGCCAATCCGCCACCCAAGGAGCAACATGCCAGCAGACAGGTAATGCCACGGCCATGTGGCAATACATAGATTAATAGAAATGGGCTAATTTAAAATAAAAGAACTAGCTAGCAAGAAGCCTGAGCCATATGCTGTACAGTTTGTAATTAATATCAAGCCTCTGAGTGATTATTATAATAACAGCAGCTGCAGGACCAGGCAGGACCAGGAAACTTCTGGCTACGTCTCAGTCTTCTCAAATGCCTTCAACCCCATGTTTGGTAACAACGTGAGCATTTATTAAGCTCACACCATAAAATTTAAGAATCTGACAAAAGGATGAGTGTGATAAGACACATCTTTAATCCTACTACTAGACTCAGGAGGCAGAGGCAGGCGCAGCTCTGTGAGTTGGAGGCCAGCCTGGTCTCCATAGTGAATTCAAGGACAACCAGATCTACATAGAAGACACTGTGTCAAAAAAATAAAATTAGAGGAATAATTAGACATAAACATTATTTGATTTTGCAATTCTAGACCTAAAAAGGAATCTATTAATGGACTAGTAGTTGGTTGTCTTTTGGTTTGGGGGTTTTTGTTTTTTCATTTTGGTTTTGGTTTTTCAAGACAGGGTTTCTCTGTGTAGCCCTGACTGTCCTAGAACTAGCTTTGTATACAGGCTGGCCTCAAACTCACAAAGATCTGCTTGCCTAGAATTGAAGGAGTACACTACCACCCTGGCCTTAGTAATTGTTTTTAAAACAAAACTGTTAACTTGAACAAACAGATAACAGTCTCTGTGTCACCCAGTGTCCTTAAATCAGTTTGCCATCTCCTTAGAATCTAAGGGTTAGATGAAGGTCAGAGCAGGATGCAGAGGGCCCCTAGCCTCTGTCCCTCCCTACCTCCCTCTGTCCCTCCATCTCTCCCTCTGTCCTTCCCTCCTTCCGTTCTTCCTCCATCACAGAAGCACTGTGTCGAGCATTCATATAAATGCTGAGGATCTTGTACTTATCCAGCAGGTGCTTTACAACCAAGGCTGAGAAAGGGGTTTTAAGGAAGGAGAAGGTAAAAGAATAGACATGACCTGTAAGTGGAAAGGGATGATGGGGGGCACACGAAAAGGGTAAGGAAAGAGGATCAGACAAAAGGAAGTGTGTATGAAATGCCATAATGAAACATGTTGCTCTATACCTTAATTTAATGCTATACATACATATATGTATGTATGTATGTATGTATGTATGTATAACCCTCACTCAAAAGGCTTCCCTGAGTCAGTGTATAGAATCTATCACAAGCTTTCGTTCTTTCTATCCAAAATTTTCTATCACTCAAACTCCTCCTCCCTGTGTACATGGCCTTAGATAGGCCAATTCACTTAGCCACTCCAACCTCCAAAGTGAATTATGTAAACTTGAGGGTGCATAGGTCTCATCTCCAGCTCTTGGGTAAAAGCTGCTTCAGAGGCAGTAGCTTACACATGGGGTCCCAGTCCCTGTGGTTCCTAACAAGCCCTTGGGCTTTGTGATGCCAGAGGCCCTTAGAGCAGCTAGCAAAACCAGCAAGCCTTGTGCAGAGGCCGAGTGGACTGAGAATGTGCAGCATAAATGCAGTGCTCACGAGGTTTGGCCAGCACTGTGTACTCAGACAGCGCCTCCCATGGGAGACTTGGAATTCTCCAGGAACAGCCTGACTACAGCCTTGTGTCATGGGTGAGGTAAGACAACCTCTGATAGGATTGCTTGGAAACTGCCAGGCTTTAGAACACACACACACACACACACACACACACATACACACACACGGGTTCAGCAAAGGGAACGGATGAGTCTTCCTAATAAACCATATATGTGCCTAGCACCCTCCTGGGTATCCACAAGACCCTAGGCTTCTGGTTGGTCTAATAAGAGGCCCTCACCAGTCTCCCTCAGCTTCCAGCTAACACCTCATTGAGATGACGAAGCTGTAAGCACTCGCGAGGGTCACACCTAGCTCCACAGTGACAGCAATATTACTCGATCGGAGATGATCTTCATGGCAGCTGGGGACAGGAGCATTTGCTCAGTAGGCTTCTCTAAGACATCCACTGAGCTCC
This sequence comes from Peromyscus maniculatus bairdii, assembly GCF_049852395.1. NCBI lineage: Eukaryota > Metazoa > Chordata > Mammalia > Rodentia > Cricetidae > Peromyscus > Peromyscus maniculatus. The sequence continues at coordinate 5,582,105 of NC_134870.1, forward strand.
TTAAGCTGTTTGCCTCCTCCAAGGCAATATCTAGCTTTCCTCCCTCGGTGGCGGTATATGGGGGCTGAGAGTCCATTAGCCTCAGCTTAATTCTTACCAGATCCCTGCTGAGCATATGAGAAGCAATTTTTTTAATTAGCTATTTTTTTATATTTTGTAATTTTTTTCTTCTTTTCCCAATCTCTTTTTGAGTTTATACAAATACTCTTGCACAAGAAGAATGAAGTTTGCAGTTGTGTTCAATACAATGTTTTTAAAGGATTAGAGTTGAGATAGTCCTCCCCCTCCTCTCTCTCTCTCTCTCTCTCTCTCTCTCTCTCTCTCTCTCTCTCTCTCTCTCTCGTGTGTGTGTGTGTGTGTGTGTGTGTGTGTGTGTGTGTGTGTGTGTGTGTGTGTTCAGGTACACCTGCACATGCATGCCTGTGAAAGCCAGTTGTCAATCTTGGGTATCATTTTTCAGATACCATCCACCCTGATTTTTGAGGCAGGGTCTCTCACTGACTTGGAATTTACCAAGTAGATTAAGTAACAGTAATCCCTAGGGATCAACTCCACCTCCCCAGTTCTGGGAGTACAGGCTTTTTCAATGAATGCTGGGTACAAATGTATCTCTTTTAGTGACAAGAAATATCTTTTTGCTATAAAGAAAAAACAGCCCCCAAAGAGTTTTCACACATTTGCACATAAGAAATTATATCAGTTTTCTTTTTTAAACAGGGTCTTACTACATCACCCTGGCTGGCCTGGGAGTTAATACATACACCAGGCTAACTTCAAATTCACGGTAATATGCCTGCCTCTGCCTCCCAACTGCTGGTATTAAAGACCTGCTCTACCATACCCAGCCTTGTATCTTTTAGTTTGTCACACACTCGATAAAATTAATTTCTGAAAATGATAGTATTTTAGATTTTCCTTGAAAACATCTTTTACGGAAAATAACCATCATTTTGCCATTATCTGTCTGTCACCAGCTTGAGACAATACAGAGCTAACACAGTGTTGAACTTTGAGCTTCCCACAGTACTCAGCCTTTATCAGCCTTACTGAAAGCCAGCATTGGAAATCAGAGGTGCTTTCAATCTGTCAGTAGTTAGCCCCCCCACTTCCCAGGACATCAGCACGTCTTGCTGGCACTGGGGTACTGCTCTGTGGGACTTCCTCTGGCTCTGATCTACACTTCCCATGTTGAGAACTCTTCTTCCTTCTACTCAATCACTGAAAAGTCAGTGTTATTTTAACACATACCCCGCCGCAGCCTCGAGTCTCTAGAGGATCATATTCCTTTCATAGAAGGGGCATTTTTGCAACTTAATATCTTACATTTGATTACCATTGGTGCATATTTAAGTGTTGTCTTGCTCGTCTTGTTTATTACATATATGTATTAAAAACTAATAAAAGCAAAATAATACAAACATGAGCTTTTCATTTTGGCGCCCTCCCTCCTGCAGGACCCTGCAGATGTTTGGCTGCCTGTGATGTATTTGCGAGGATAGAATTTGCAACTGCTATAATTAAGCAACACCACTAAGTCACCCGAGAGTGAATTAGAAGCCAAACTGGTGCTGTGTGCTCAGGAACCCAAGATTATGGGCTGAGATCTCTCTTCAGAGCATGAAGGCAGCCCCCTTCAAATTGATTCCAAAATAAAAGGTGTTATTTCTTTTCCCCACCCCCCAAATACATAAGTGTATTAAACACGTCCCTAATATCGATTTGGCGTGCCAGTTGTAATCTTAAATTGTAGGGGGAAATGTTTGTGTAAATAGAGCTATTTCTGCTTCGCTAGTACTGCTTCAGCTGTAATGGGCAAGAGAAATGCGCAGGTCTGGATGGCTTCCAGGGTTTTGGCTGGGTTCCATTGACTCAGTAGCAGCTTAAAAGAAGAGGAATTAAAAAGAAAAAGAATGGAAGGAACATCCTAGTACATCTTGTTGCAATTAGAACTGGATAAAGATAATGTCATTCCTTGTAGTTTTCCTTGTATAGTGACCAAATTAGAGCAGCCTAGAACACCAGCTGTCAGTCACCTGAATAAAGCAGTGAGGTCATAGTTGCTACCCAGAGGCAATTTAACATGGCACAAGCCGTTATCTCAGAATACCAACCACTGAAACGTGTGAAGAAATTACCAAATAAATACGAAAACACAACCTTCAGCATGTCACCATGCAGAGTCATCCATTCCTTCAAGGACCATTTAAATCGTCCATATTAAATAGCCTAGCAGTCACTAGTTGAGATTCATTTCTTAACATTTTCTTCAGTGATGTAGCCACTGATAATGTTCCCACGCTTCTGTGAACAACCCTAACCCTTGCTCCTATAAGCAACCCTAATTGAACTCCTGAGATAACACACACCAAAAGACAGAGAGTAGAACTCATTGGGAACAAGGGGGTGAGCTGATGAATCAGATGGAAATGTGTCACATACGTTATGAAAAGGTCACAGTTGATGTCCATTATGGTGTACAATCAATACAGGCTCATTTAAGAATTTTTTTTAATTCAGCCTTTGAAACAATCTCATGGACATTATCCTGGATCTTGTTGGAAATGCTGAATCTTAGCACTCACCCAAACTTACTGACTCAGAATGCACACACACTTCAGGAGACCCTGGAAGGATTCATGTGCGTATTTGAGTTTTGTTGGTGGTAGGAAAAAATGATTTCACCAAGCAAAGGCCTCGAATCATCCTCAGAAGGGAAGTTTCTGGCCTCTTTTGCCCACCTCGCAGTCCTGCTCTCCACTGAGGCAAGCCAAAGAATCTAGAAATCCTCTTCCCCAAGGCACAGCATGGGAACCAGAACACCTGTCCCCACCCAAAGCCCATCACAATCCTTGAACTAGTCCTCTTCCCTTGCCTGCACGCAACGTGTGGCAGTGGCCATAAAGAATTCAGACCCTTATCCAGAAATGCCTTGTCCCATTCCCAGGAAAGAGAAATGGTACAATGGGGGGCTGGGAAGAATCTGAACACTGGGCTTTGCAGGATCCACCCCGCCTTGTTATTAGATCACACCCTTTTGGTCCAATCGTGTTTCTATATGGCTGTTGATGCCTGGTAGAAACAAAAACGTAAAAATGGACCGTTTTCCCTGGGTCTTTGATGTTAACTCTAAAGGCTCCCAAGTCATATGCTTTTCTCCTGCTGCTCTGTCATTTGTTCAGGGTGTGGGGCACAGCCCTTTAGGATAAGCTAAAAAGGATCATCGACTTTTTCAGTCCTACAGTCAAAGAGCTCTGATCCAGACCCTGCCACACCTAACGGAGCATTTGCTCAAAAGCACCGACTCCTCCCTTGGGCCCACAAAGTGACTGAAAGCATGTTAAAAGCCTGCACCTCCACCTTCATTCTGGGTCTGTCTCCTTTAAGTACCTTGATTTTTATAGCCTGTATCAGGCCTCCAAAATGCAGGCCGGAAGATGTCCAGTCATTTCCTCTAAATCTGCAGTCATTTTGCATTCCAGGAAAACAGGATCGATTGAAAAATAAATATCTTTACCAGTTGAGTGTGGTGACCCATGCCTTTAATCTCAGCACTTGGGAGGCAGAGGCAGGCCTGTCTCTGAGTTCAAGGCCAGCCTGGTCTAAAGAGTGAGTTCCAGGACAGCCAAGGCTACACAGAGAAACCTTAAAAACCAAAAGAGGAAGAGGAGGAGGGAGGGAAGGAAGGAGAGAGGGAGAGAGAAAAAAGAAAAGGAAGGGAAGAAAAGAGAAGAGGTGGGGAAAAACATCTTTATGATAAGGAACTAAAACCACCCCCAGGCTGTGGCGTGGAATACAGGACAGTCCACACACTAGATGAGAGCAATCATCCATGATAAGCAGGTCACACTCTTGAGCAGGAGCCATCATCTTCTGGGAACCAGATTGCTCCCTCAAGCAATAAGGACTTCCTTGAGCCACCTTGCAGAATCAGAACCCAGATAACGATCAGTCAGATCAGTCAGACATCTGGACCAGTATCTTTATTATACTGTTGTACCCTGCCCTGATCCCTCCTTGACTTAAACTAAAGCACATGAGGTGGGCTGGAGATGTACTTGGGGTCACTGAGCCCCTCCAAGTGGGCTTCCCATTGTGGTCACCTGAACTAAATCTCCTTTCTCTCCTCTTCACCATCACTGGTCTCTTTGATTGACATATTGGGACAAGTGGTCCAACCTAGTCAACGAGGAATCCTAGAACCTAGATTTTGCTCTAAACCTGTTGTTACAGGTACAAAAGTTGGTATAATTTTGAAGAGCCCCAAGTCACTGAACAGCAATATCTGTACCATGTCCCCTCCCTCTTACATGTGGCTCACCTTCCATTTTCACAATGTCTGATCTCCCAAAAGTCACACACCATTTTGTCAGCTTTCCAGAATTCTCCACTAACACCCTCTGGATCAGGACTGTACAGCTCCACGCTCCTCTCCAAGAGCGGCCTCTTGGAGCAGTGTTGACGAGATATTGATGCTGTGCATTTGCAGCTTACTGCTCAGACTGGCCCTCCTGCTTGTTGGATGGATGGCTTTTCCTCTACACACCTGACATTCGTCTCCCATCCTCTTGGTTTGCTGTCTTCCCACAGCCCAAGTTGATGAAGGTTCCTATTTTTCATTCAGTTTTTCTTCACCGCTCACTGTTTTATTTTTCTCATTCATTGGCCTGAGTTTAATCCATTTTGAAGTGATGGTCTTTACACCAGGGAAATGCTTGTAAAGGAACATTTATAAAATGTTGTAAATTTATAAACATGGCCATCTTATCAATGGAGCCCATCAGTAATGTGTCTTCCCTAGAATCATTCCACACACTTTTCTTCCTCTGTGGCGCCTACTTCTTCATTCTTCTCTATTAAGGTGATGGGAATATGTCTCACATTCTTCGATTCTGTTGGGAGACTACAAAGGACTTCCCCGTATTAAGACATAGAGCGGGCATGATGACTGTCAGTAAAGTTGTTTGCTGGCAAGCTTGCTGGTCTGAGTTCGATCCCCAGGACCCACACGGTAGAAGAGAACCAACTCTAGCAGGTTGTCCTCTGACCTCCACACACACACCATGTGTAGACATGTGTGCACACACAGAGAGACAATAAATAAATAAGGGGATGGAGAGTTGGCTCCACAGTTAAGAGCATTCATTGATTCCCAGAACCCACATGGCAGCTCACAATCATCTGTAACTCCAGTCCCAGGGAACCTGACACCCTCTTCTGACCTTTGGGTATCAGGCATGCACAAGGCATACATACATACATGCTGGCAAAATACACATACACATAAAATAATAAAAAAAAATTAAAATAAACAAGAATGTAGTTAAAAGTTTAAAAAGTGTATAAACATGTGTGAGGCATGTCCCCTGCAGTGATCTTTAAGACAAAGGACAATAAAAACACAGACTTAGGTACAAAGGTCTTTACCACATAAAGACAGCTATGGCCACAACTACATGAACAGAAAGGTCATAGTGGGCTTTGAACTCAAGGCGGACTGTTGAGGTAGATATAAAACAGACGCTGTTTCTACTCACTGAACATGCTTGCAAGTCAGTCACCACCTCAGTTCTACTCAGTACAAGATTTTGCTTTACACACGGTTGGCTTTTCTTTCCACCTGGTAGTTTCAATGTAGCTGTGACTTCCACAATCTAAAGATCATGAATCACTTGAGCAAATAATGGCTCAGAAGGCTCCATCTCAGGGGAAAATCCACTCGCTCTGGCTCGTAACTCTACTCTCACTCAGAGTCAGGAGTTTCTTGTCATGAGACAATTGTCTAGAAGCATCTGGCCAGACTCAGTGCTTTCAAGTTGCTTATCATTTCATCATGGTAGAACAAACATCACTAGATGAAAAAAAAGTATTGAGTGCCTACAACCTGCCAGAACAAAAACTTCCAAGCATTTCCTAGGATGTTTTCTTTCTTTTTCCAAAATTTTTCTCCTCAAAATGTATCACAAGAGCTTCTCACCCAGGTGAAAATTCCCTGTGGCTCACTCTACCCTTGAACGGTTCACAGCAGCCCAGGGAACACTATCACTTCAGGAGAGGCCTCGGACACAACTTTTCATCTCCCCACAGAGGCGCTCTCCTATGCACCTGAAAGAGTGGAGCTCTTGATGGCAAATCAAACACCATTTTAGTTTAATATGTTTCTCAGTCAACTCAGCTTAATTTTTGTCCTCCCTCCACACAGATCATTTTTCACACACTTCCAAAGACAGGAACGGTTTCCTGGCCTCTTGAAACTCAGCGTGCTCGGCACTGTGGGATTTAATCACGTTTTCTGAGCAGCTCCACGCTGAGCCTGCAGCACTGGGTGGTAAGGGAAGAAGACGGTTTGAAAAATGAACCGGGAGAAAATATGTTTTTCCCTTTCTATTCCCAAGTCTGTATTTAGCTCTCAACGTTTGCTTCTGCTCTGTAGCCAGTCCCAAAGGTTGATCATCCCACTGAGAACCACTGTCCCCAAGATTCCACCAGAGATGCTAAGAGACACGTGGGGACAGACAGGAATCCACAAGAACGAGGAAGGGAGTCTGTGCTGAGCGCTGGTTTGGAATTGCGTTGACTGAACGTAGACAATTGCTTGCTGGGGCTCGAGCAATGGATGGCTCGGTTGGTAAGGCACTTGCTGCTCCAGCATGAGGTCCTGAGGCCAGGCCCTCAGAACTCAAGAAAAACTCGGCACGGTGGTGCACATCTGTAGGCCAGTGTGGGGCCAGGAGCAGCAGGCAGATCTCTGGATCTTGCAGGCCAGCCAGTCTGGCCAACTGGTGAGTTCCAGATTCAGTGAGGGACCTTGTCTCAAAAAATAAGATGAAGAACATCTGAGATGCCCAAAATTAACCTTCCAACACGTGTACATGCACACACATGTACACCTGTGTGTTCACAAGGAAATACATGAACGCATGTGCACACACACACACACACACACACACACACACAACTGCATATTGCAATTTGTTTCAGCTTAGAGTCTGCCCAAGTGTCAGAAGGCCTTTAAGTAGGATTTTTCTTCAGTCTAGTCCCCTGAATGTTCCCTGGTAAATTCTCTTTTGCATGTGGCCGAGGTCTTTGGTTTGTTTGTTTGTTCCCGGGCCCTTTCCTCGTGAGCTTGCCTGCAGCTCCCACGACCTCCTTTGGACAGGAAATACCGTGAGAGACCAAGCAAACAGAATTATAAAGTGTAGACAAATGGTGCCTGGTTCTGAAACTCAAAGCAAGTCAGATTTGACCATCACCCTCCAGGAAAACGAAGCTTATCAATAATAATACGTGCCTCGGCGACGGCCTCCACTTTATACTTTGTAGATTAGTCTGCCAGTCTCACCAGCCACCCCTCAGGGTTGGCGCGAAGAACTGGCGCCCCAGGTAATATTTTTTTGGCAGCCCCTCCCCAAAACAACAAAGCCAGTCCCCCACTGCTCTCTCCTCTCCATTCCTCAGGTTGCCCCGTCTCTCTAATTGGTATTCATCCAACGCCGAACAGTAGCTCTCAGTACTTGTGATTAACAGCCTTGGGAGACCTTGTGCAAGCAGCGAGAGTTGGCTCTTGTACCCACCATTTAAAAGGGACGCCGGAATATGAGACTCTTGTTTCAAAGAGGTGCAGATGGATGGCACTGTGTTCTCACCATCTGAATGGGTCACAACAGCAAGGGATATGTGGCTCGTTGAAGTGGGGGGGACGTCCGAGTCCCTCTGCAGGGCCGTTCCCCGTGTCTCTGCTCTGGGAAACTTTGAAAGCTGCATCTGGGCCTCCGTCACTCCACATAAATAAATCACCTGCCTGTTCAGTGTTGAGAGTCCCCCTTGCTTTGTCATTTATTTTTCATTTGTTTTTTTTAATTTGTGTGTATGTGTGTGTGGTCAGTGTGTCTGTGTGAGTGAACGACACCTGTGTAGGAGTACCCTCAGAAGCTAGAAGAGGGTGTTGAATCTCTTAGAGATGCAGTTACAGGTAGCTGGGAGCATCCTTAAGTAAGTGCTGGGGACCTAACTCCAGACTTCAGGAAAGCAGGGCAGCAAGCATTCCCACACACTTTTGTCCTTCAAGGGCCTTATGATATTCACTCCATTTGCTTTTCTTCCCAAATTCTGGTCTGTGAAGCCCCACCCCTTTCACCCCCACCTTAAGGCAGCTTCTGTGGGTCATAGACAGTTGCATACTCTTGTGTATTTGTAGTCTTGCTAGAGAGTAGCCGGGTTTCATGCACAATCCCTCTACACTGAGTGGCCCAGAAGGTCTGTCGCTAGGAAGAATTTTGCATGTCAGAGTCTGATCCCACCATATGGGGCTCTTTGCTCTGCACTGGAGCCGGGCATGGGATTTCAGAAACATGTTTGGAGTCTCATGGAACCACCAAGTATGTTTGGACTGCACCAGATTTTACAAGCCATGGAGCAAATTGTAAATACTTTTTGGATACTGCTGCACGTTTTATAAATAATTCTGGCAGAGTTTTAATTCTCTAGGACCTCAGGGGTTTGTTATATTCAATTTTTCATTATTTGTTCATTTCCATGTGGCCTTATTTCTGCAAACATGATTTCTTGAAAAATGGAATTAGGTCCAGATTTAGCAAATACAAAAGGATGGTTTGTAGCATCTCTCTCATCAACTGGTTCTGAGCAGAGGCAGAATGAACTCATCTGTACTTAGTGAAGCATAATTGTGAATTACTCGTAGGCAGTGAAGGGAAATTGAGATTCTAAATCGCACCCAGATTCGCAGCTGCTCTCCTAGCATCTTTGGGGTAACTGGGTCTCTCCCCTCTCCTTCCCCTTCCCTCTCCCTCTTCTTCCTCTCCTTCCCCCTCTTCCTCTCTAGTCCTACTCAAAGCCACCATCCTCACCCTGCCCAACCCACGCACACTTGATGAGAGAGATCAACAACCAAGTGGCCCCAGTGACAAGTTCCTTCAGTGAAACCTTGGCTTTGTAGAGCATTTGTGCTTAGTTGCATTGGTCCTGTCCATGATCCAAGGAGAAAGAAACAGCTCTATCACCTGCCTTGGTCATTCTTCTCAGCTGTGAGCAAATACCTTCAGAGCCTGGGGAAACGACTCCGTCAGTGGGTGTTCTTTACAATGAAAGTGTGAAGACCCGAGTTTGATCCTCAGCACCCATGGTGGTGTGTGCTCTGTAAAGGGAAGACTGGGACAAACAGGTCACTGGGGCTTACTGGCTAGCCAGCCTAGTTAGCAAGCTTACACACACACACACACACACACACACACATGTGCGCGCGCACACGCATGAGAGAGAGAGAGAGAGAGAGAGAGAGAGAGAGAGAGAGAGAGAGAGAGAGAGAGAGAGAGAGAATGGAAAAGAAGTCTGGACACGGACTGCTATTACGCTTACCCTCCCTGGGGTAATTGCAGAACTCTTGAGACCCACTTTTCTTCCTCATTCTTCTAAGTTCCAGGTACATTCAGCTGGCCCCAAACTCCCAGAGGCATTTCTGTGGGATTCAATGGCTGTGGAAGTCCTGGCTCAGTGTAATTTTAAGTTCAAGTCTCTCCCGAAGAATAAAAGTCTCAAGTCTCGTCAGCACATGTGTACACAGGACTCTTAAGAGAACCGATGTCTTAAGCCCAGATCTATGATCTTCCCTTCCTCTCAAAGCTGAGTATGAAGTCAGCCCCATGAGCCTTGGGTGTTTTTCCAAAAGCCAAAATAATCGTACAGTTAGAATAAGAAGATATAGTAACTAACACAAAATAAACAACCCATAGCATCCAAACTGCGAATCATTCCCCGAACCCCTCATTTTTACAGTTCTAGTAACTAACGCTCACGGAAATAAAACCCTTTGCTAGCTAGGCTAGCTGGCTCTGGAACAGGTGCTGTCTTATGCCTCTCCGGGTCCTTCACGGTCTTGTCTCCTCCGCTGTCTGACTCCAAACTGTTCCTAACCACCGGTGAGGTGTTCCTTACCTCTGGAAGCCTTTATGCTTGTGCTGTGCCTCTCTACCACGCTGATGAAGCAGGATCACGCAGAACCTGGCATGCCCTAGCTTCCTGTGAACTTTTCTACCAGCCTCCATCCCGTCTTTACCGGGAAACTGTATCGTCCATGCACCCCAGCGCCGCACAGACCCCCCATAAATCTGATGAATAAAACTGAACCAACAAAATGTTTGAATTTCACAAACCATGTGGTCATTTTTATATATGATGAGGAAACCCACCTCTGGTGCTTTGTAGACAGCTCCCATCCTCACAAGAATGAGGCCAAACCATCGTGGACACAGGTCACCAAAGGTTGGTGCCAAGGCCGGAGGGCTTAGCTTTAAAAAAGTAAAATAAAGGGTAAGAGTAACTCTGAGTATCATGGATGTGATCGCAAATGTAAGCCCTGACGAATGCGGGGATTGAACTAGAAACAAGGCAGAAAAACAGGAGGCTTGGGAGTCAGGAAGCATAAACAAGGATGGTTCCAGATCCTGTTCATGTGCCAGAGAACAGAGTTATGTAGAAATATTGGGACAGCAAGATGGCTCAGACTTGAATTCAGTCCCTGGAGCCCATAGTGGAGAGAACAACTCTGGAAAGTTGACCTCTGACCTTCACATAGATGCCATTATGCACATCAGCACCAACATTCACACCACACATATACAAAATAACAATAATAATAAATAAACATAATCATATGATGGCCACAGAGCAGGGTGCCCTGGAAATGTTGATGCTAGGACACAGATTGAGATCCACCGCCACCACCACCACCACCACCACCACCACCACCACCACCACCACCACCACCCCCAAGTTAAATATTGTTTACCTTGGGAGTTTTGTTAGTTTGGTTTTAGTTTTTTAATTTTTTATTTAAATTTTTTTCATACAACATAGCTTGATCATGTTTCCCCTTCTCCAACTCCTCCCAGGTCCTCCCCACCTCCCTACCTACCCAGCTTCACGTTCTCTCTCTCTCTCTCTCTCTCTCTCTCTCTCTCTCTCTCTCTCTCTCTCTCTCTCTCTCTCACACACACACACACACACACACACACACACACACACACACACACACACACTTTGCTTTCTCCCTTTCTAGCCCTCTCTCCAGGACTTATGTGCATACCAATTCATAAGCTCTGTGGCTGTACACATAGGACTTGTACCGGTTCAAGCCAGATAGGGTCCCAGTCCTGAGAGGGGGAAATGGGCATCGGGCTCCACCAGTAAGCAGAAGCTATTTGCTATTGAGACCTGCTGGCAAAGAGAACATAAGTTTTTTTACAATGCAGTGTCACTGAATTTACATTTTTAAAGGCATAAACCTTCTCATTTCTTTAATCAACTTTAATAAACTGTAGATGTTATTCTCATGTCAAAATTTAACTAGTAACTTTCATGTGTAACACAGTGTTGGGAAAGGATTTGAAATCAATGGAAATACAGTCCCCACTAAAGTAAGCTATCTGCACTGTGTTGAGAACTGGGAATGACATTGCTTCGAACACCAGGCTGACCGCGTGCACCTTGGACTTATTCTCTGCAATCCAGCAGGGCATCCCTGCTGCCAGGTCTAGATTCGGATGGAAGAAGCCAGGACTTGAAGATCTCCTGGAGACCTAGCAGTCAGGGTCACCTCATTTCCATTCACCTTCCAGGAAGGAGCTGATACTATGAGCAAGAATCTGCCTTTCAAAAGGTGGAGTTGAGCAGGGGGAATGATATTGGGAGAAAGCAAAAATTGTTCCCATGGGTCCCATGTAACTGTTCCATCTAATCCAATCAAAATATTTGACCTATGGAGCATGTGATTTGGAGGGCTTTTTTTTTTTAATAATTCTCATTGGGGAAACTATTTTCAAATCTTTTTTTTTTTCCAATATAGACCTAGTATCGTTTGCTAGACTGATTCATAGCACAAACAGCCAGCAGGAATATTATTTCCAGATTCCTAAAGGTTGATGAACAGCAATGCAATTAATCTTTGAGTACCTAGGAGGATGTGCTCTCTCCCCACCTGGACCCAACTGCAGTGTTACCCCATACGTGACTCCAGAAACAGAGCTCCATTCGCAGGCCCCTGGCTTCTTAGTAAAACAGACACTTTTGAAAACCAGAGCTCAAAGGTGTGGAGTCTATTATGTAGTGTTGCAAACATCGTGAGATTCACTGAAACTGTGACCCGGGTTTAGACTTGGAAAGGGTCCTCCTAGGGATGCCACCACTACAATTCTGCTGAAATTTGGTTCTCCTCATGGATTTAGCCTGAGACTAGCATCCTCATGCAGGTCAAAGCTGATTGTACACACATGTATACACTCACACAGATTTTAGTATTACATTTCATTAGTGACTTTAACATTCAGTTGAACACTATTTAAATAGAAAGACTAGAAGGCTCTTAGGCCCTCAGAGATGATAAAGATGAATTAATTATAGTCCTTGCCCCCAAGAAGTTTAAAATCTAGCATGAAGATAAGACGGCAGTCTGATAACTTACACGAGAGAGCTTCAAACAAAATAGAGTGTGGATTCAAAAGAAAAAGATAGGTAAGGAGATAGAAGTCGCTGCCACTGCAAAGGCCTTGAAGGGTTTTTAACAGGAATCTATTAAGCAGGAGGGAGGAAAAGAAAGCTGTGGAGACACCCAAGGGTAAGAACGCAGAGACTCACAGCTTATCTTCTGTGCAAATTTACACCGAATATTAAACTGCTATATAGGTTTTAAAAAATTGGCTTGGTCTTGATCACTCACCAGCAAGGAAATTCTTAAATCACTGAGCGCAGCACGAAAAGAACCGGAATAATTCACCCTAGTTTAATGGCTAGTGTGGAGTGCAGGGTCGTCCATCAGTCATGCAGTCTGTTTGTGCGTGGGGCCTCCAGGGGTAACCAGTGGGAAAGGAGTACTAAGAGGTGGGACTTCCCCTCAGGCCCTGCAACTGTGTTCTTACATAACAGTAACAGACGCGTGCCCTCCAGGTATCTCCCCACACCACCTACCCTCAGAGTCAGATGCACAGTGACTCTGTGGAATTCCTTCACTGGCCATGTACCCCTTATTTCTCATCGATATCCTCCCTTTGAGAAGAAAGCATAATATAGTACACATTATAATAACTCAGTAGGGACTAGAGGGATGGCTCAGCAGGTAAAGGTGATTTCTGTGCAAGCCTGATGACCTGAGTTCAGTCCTTAGAACCCACTCGTGGTAAAAGGAGAGAACTGACTCCTGAAATGACCTCCACAGATGTGCCAGGGCACACACACCACCACACACCCACAGCAATAATAATAAATGATGTTTTTTTTAAACATTCAGCAGAACCAACTAGACCCAACATGGAGGTGGCACACCCTCAAGGGTATCTCTGTAGGTTGTCCTGCTTGCAAAATGAGGCCATTCAAGTCATCTAGATCACATAAAGACTAGGAAGAGTAATCATTCAGGGTTCGTTGAGTGCTTTTATATGAAAAGCACGATGTATGTCACAAACAGGGCTGTGACTTCGGGGGACACAGTAACAACAGGCAGAAATGAACTTCTAAAACAAAAGCCCTATTCTCATGTAAATGCTCAGTAACAAAGGCTATGGGAGAAAGCTGCAGGAAATGTTAAAATATAAACAAGTATTTTCCATGAGGAGTCAGCAGATTTTATCAAGTTAATAAATTATCACAATAGTTTGTATAAAATCAGACTCATGCAGAACCAGCCCTGAGAATACAGTGTGTGGCTCCTGGCATTATCTGGCAGGAAGGAAAATTTTATTGATTTTTGGAGAACATGGGATCTGGGGGATTTTTGAATTAGGCAAGGGTGATGACCCAGTTTGGGAAGGAAGGCTTAAAAACAATCCCAAAGAAGAATAAAGCCCAAGGAAAGGTCTGAACATAGCTATTTTTAACCATTTAGGCCTATATGACAAAAAGAGAATTCCAAAAACTGAATGCAAAAGGAAACGTGTGTGTGTGTGTGTGTGTGTGTGTGTGTGTGTGTGTGTGTGTGTACTCCCAAAGAGGCCAGAACAGGACATCAGGTATCTTTCTCAGTTGCTCATGGCTTTATTCCCTTGGGACAGGAAAAAAGCAACCTGAACTCACCCTTTTAGCTCAGCTGGCTAGCTAAGACGCTCCCATGATCCACCTGTCTCTGCCCCACCCCCAACAGTGCTAGAGTTTCAGGCACCCAGCTGACATGCCTGCCTGCCTGGGTTGCTTCCCTTTCCCCCTTTTTCCTTTCTCTTGTGGGCTAAAGCTCCACACTCAGGTCCTTGTGCATGCACAGGAAGTGCTGAGCCATCTCCCCAGCCCCCAAAGAAAACTTAAGAACTCCACTATATCTGTCCCTCTTTATCATAACCTTAGCATAAAATGTAAGTGGACAAAGTTTATTTATAATTAAATATAAGTTTGAGGAAAATAAATGCTTTCTGATTTTTATTAGTGTATGAGAGAACAAAGTTGTTATATTTTTTTCTAGGGTTATGGTTTGACTTAAAAATCCTTATATGAAATAAAGACCACAGCATTGGGTTACAATATATTAGAAGCAGATGTGCTGAACTTAAAGATTGGTGTGAAATTTGTACAGTTACTAAGAATCCCAAGGGGAGAAATGTGTGTCAATTAGCTATTGCTAAAATAATATTGTATAAATAACCACAAAATAGTGCCACACAGTGAGAAGCACTTGTCTCCATCATCTTGTGAATCAGTTGGACTATTTCTGGTTTGCATGTGACACTTTATCTGATCTATGTGTCTATGTCCTCCTTAGACCACTAGCCTAGCCAGAACTTCCATTTGCTTACAACAGTCAGGGCAGAAAATGTAGCTAAGACCAAAATTGTGATCTGGGAAGCACATTTCACTCGTGCCAGCGAGATCCAGTGAAGGGTGCAGGAAAAGGCGAAGAACTGATCCAAGAAACAAACATGGTTTTGTTTCAGGGTTACAGATGGGAAAGGGTTGTGGCGGGAGTGGACTACAGACAGGGGAGAGCCGACATCTTTGAGATGCAGCTCACACTTCTAACAGAGTATGTGTTATAAAGAAGTGGAGACAGAGCGACTCTTCCTAAGGCTGTTCAGTGTGGGGTCAAGCATCCCCTAAACACTGTGTAAGACTGTTAATGGCAAGTCTTATTGTAGGCATATCTTTATGTTTATTCTCCTTTCAAACATAGTAAGCTGTGAGGAACCAAGTTGATTTGACATTTTAGTTTATTTTTCATTTTGTTACATTTGTGAGTATGTGTGTGTTTGTGTGGGTGTGTCCACATGGAAGTCGGAGGACAACTTGGAGGAGTCAGCTTTTTCCTTCCGTTATGTTAGTCCTGAGGACAGAACCAGGTCACCAGGCCCAGCTTAAAGCACCTTCGTCTGCACAGCCATCTCACCAGCCCTAAGTTAACTGTTTTAAAAAAGATTTTCATTTCAAGTATGTATGGGGAGGTTGATGTCTTGTGGACTTGAATGAAGGCACCCACGGAGGTCAGAAGAGAGTACCAGATACCCCAGAGCTGAAGTTCCACATGGTTGTGAGCCACCTGTTGTGAGTGATGGCAATCTAACTCTGCAGGAGTGGTGTATATTCTTAGGACTCTGTAAATAACTCAGTGATAAGAGCACTTATTCTCACAGATGACCCAGGTTTGATTTCCAGCACCCAAATCGTGGCTCACAACCATCTATAACTCCAGTTCCAGGGGATCCAACACCTTCTTCTGAACTCCATAGGCACCAGTCACATACATATGTATGTATGTGTGTGTGTATATATATATATATATATATATATATATATATATATATATGTGTGTGTGTGTGTGTGTGTGTGTGTGTACACACACATATGCAGGCAAAACACTCATACATATAAAACAAAATAAATCTTTGAAAATGTAAAGCAAATAGTACAGCTCTTAACCACAGCCACTTCGACAGCCCTGGTTTGACTTTTTAATTGATAGCTATCAGGCACTTCTGTGGAGCTGACTCGAGCAGCTCCTGTTTGGGTGACGTGTCACCCTGTCGTTCTGCAGTCCCGTTGCGCTTCCTGGTTCCTGAATGACTTGATGTTCCACCACAGCAGCAGGGGACAGCTCCCACTCTGGACTCTGCTCCAGCTGTGACTGCATCAGACAGCTTGCCCTGGCTCCAGACATTAGGGGCCTCAGTGAATTCCTGATGACCCAGATTACTCCCGGGTGTCTCACAGCAAACTTCCTGTTGGTGCAGTGAGAGGTCTGTTGATTTTATTGGGGCTTGTGACTGGCACAATGAGAAGCCTTGTTGTGATTGGTCACTTCCTCCAGGCTACATACTCCAGCTACTTGGTTCACTTTTTAAGCCAGCTAAGAAACACTCCTAGGCTGCCTCTTCATGGTATCCTAATAGCCCAGGAAAGGGGTTCACCCAGTAGTCTTCTTCCTTCATGCTAGTGATCTTCACAGGGGTGGAGCAAGCTGGGCTGCTAACACAAAGGAGACAGCACAGGTAATTCACAGCGGCCAAGGTCGCTGCAGCAGCACTAGTGAGATAGGGATGGAAGAGTCCCAGGGAGCAACTGGGGACAGAAACGTCAGGGAACAGAGGCAGAGAGGGTGATTGACAGTGGTAGATACAGAAAGAGATAAAAGAAAGAGAAACAAGGTAGATGGCCATGGAAAAGGATGGCAGGCCCCAGCTGCTGGAGTGATTTCAGGGATTGGTTGATGGTGACTCTGGTTGGTAAACAAGCATTGCTCTACAGTGGATAACTGTGTGTCGTTCCTCAGGCACCACTTTCCCCCAGAGATAAGGTCTCTCATTGGACTGGGCTCCACCAAGTAGGTTAGACTAGATCACCTGTCTTACCTTTCCCAGCGCTGGGGCTGCAAACACACACCATCATGCCCAGCTTTTATACAGGTGTTTTTTTTTTTGGGGGGGGGGAGGGGATTTAACTCAGGCCTTCATGCTAGCAAGGCAAGGACTTTACCAACTCTTCTATCTCCCAGTCCCCAGGAAGCAAACTGTTTTTCCTTCTGTTGCTGTAAGAAAGAACTCTGACGAAAGCACTTGTGGGGGACAGGTCTTGTTCTGGCACAGACCAAAGGGTCCATCATGGAACCAAAGCAGCAGGAGCTTCGCGCAGCAGGCTCCATAGCATCCACAGCAGAGGTGGTGCGTGCACGCGGCTGTTCAGCTGTCTGTCTCTTCCACAGCCCCAGGTCTCATCCAGGGAACAATGCCACCCATGATGAGTGGATCTTCCAATATCAATCAGTGAAATCAAAATAAGCCCCTCCAGGCATGCCCATCTCCCAGATGACTCTAGATCCTGTCAAGTTGACAATTAGCACTAACTATTATATTTATATAAAATTTTAGAAGGCCCTCTATAAACATGTCAGTTAGTTAACTGGTGTTTAAAAATACTGTACATTCTAACCCAGTAAGTCTATTTCTGAAAACATGAAATAATGTGTACACATTACATTTTTTAATGATTGTAAGGAAGAATGTGGTTCCTTATGCTATCTTCACAAATGCAGCATGTACTTTGTAAATATTTATAATTTTAATGATATTTTTCCAGCTAAAATTTACCCTTTCAGCTGTTTTTGCTTTCTCTGTCATATCATTTAAAAAACTTCTCCTTACTCAAATCCTATGTTTATAAAAACCAAACATTCGATCAAGTAAAATATATTATTGTAAAATCAAAGAAAGTTTGAGGGAGTCTGCAGAGCTTGCCAAAAATAGTTCTGGGGCAGATGCCAGATCCAGACATGGTTTGGTTGTAGCTTGTTTGTCTATGAGTGGTGTGTGGACTCTGATTCAAATATCACCATTGACAATTCTAGGCTCCTTGGCTGGCTAAGATTTCAAAGGCAGTGCCAATAAACCCAGTTACTTCCTGGTTAATTGGTGTGCATTTCACAGACATGGGGACAGTCTAGAGGTTGGCAGGAATGCAGTAAAATGCTTTCGCCTTCCTGCTTCCCAAGATGGACACACCTGCCCCTTCTCAGGCCAGACTGCCATTGCAATCCACAGCCACCCTTCTGGGCCAATAGAAGTTCAGCTCCTCATCACTTGGGAACAGGGGTTGAGCGAGGCTGAGAGATAATGCTGACCATTCTGCCTGATTTTCCTCACTTCAGTATCTCATGGTAGGGTTTGCTTTCATTCATTTTCTCCATTCTCTTTCATATTCTCCAGTGAGTTCCTTTTTTTCCATGCCCAGTTCTTCAAGGAACAGTTCAAATAGAGCCTCCACACGACGTCCTAGTACCATCTCTTCTCTACCCCGAGAAAGGGCTTGGCTCTCTTCCCTCGAGTTCCCATTGCTTTGTACTTACACCATTGCACTAAGTACACACTGTCTTGCCGTGTGTCTTGTTGTGTTTCTGCCTGCATTCCTAAAATGAGTTTAGACACTTCAGCAAGTATCCCACCATCATCCTCAGATATCTTATCCTTTTTTGCTGACCCTATATAACTGAGCAAAACTTCAGGACTGGGTCAGCCAACCAACTTCATTTCCGTACTACACTGGGACTATTGAAGGATATTTGCCTAGGAATGCAAGGTTCTGCCATTACTTGCTTCATAGCAGCTACACACTAAACACTGCCCAAGATGGCTTCCTTCCCATTCTCTACTTAGAACAGAGCTGACCCAAGCCTTCTTGCCCTAGTCACACTCAGTTACCACCACTTGGTTCCTCCCTAGATTCTGCAGTTAATTTGGATTCTCCTTTGGGAGAGAAAGACCATTCTTCTAGAACTGTATCAGCTCCTTCTCCTGATTACATGATCCATTTGTGATGAGTGATCATCATTGTCATTTTGACTGGATTTGAAATCACCTAGGAGACACACCTTTGCATGTGTCTGTGGTGGTGTTCCAGAGGGATTTGACTGAAGAGGGAAGACTCACCTTGAATAGGAATAACCCCATCTTGGACTGAATGAAATGGGAAAAGGGAACAAACCAACTGAGCCCCAACATTCATCCCTCCCTGCTTCCCGATTGGTCGGTGAATTATGACTAATCACCTGCCACCATGACTCTCCACCATGATGGTCTATACCCTAGAACTGTGAGCCAAAATAAACACTTCCTTCCCAAGTTATTTCCCATCAGGTATTCTAGCAGACACAAGGTAGATATTTATATGCTAAGATATAGCTATATGTAGTATCCATACTACCGTTGATACTGCTACTGTCCACTCAGATCCTACTGAGGGGCAGGCACACTGTCTCAGCTGCTCCGCTTAAACTTCATAGCTCTTCCCTATGCTGAAGCCTGGTCTCCAGCTGAACAGTTCTAGCCCACCTAGCTAGACGTCTGTATGCACTCCCTTGGTGGGCCAACTTCAGCAGATGAGTGACCAGCACAGGTGGAATGCCTTGTCTCGGGGTAGAAATACACTTGTGTTGTGGTTCGTGATTCAGCAGCACCTTCCAGAAAATTCCAATCAGGGTCATGCTCAGCTCTCCTCTCTTCCTAGCCTACTTCCTCATTCCCAGTAGCATGCTCTCCACAATCAATTTAATAAAAATCTCAGAGCCAGAAATGGCAGTACAATCCTAGCTACTTGGGGAGTTGAGACAGGAAGATCGTAAGGTCAATAGTAGCCTTGGGCTACATGGCAAGTTCAAGTTCAACATGGCCTTCATAATGATTTCATCTTTAAAAAAAAAAATCTGTTCCAGGCTCCCCTCTCAGGGAACTCATCCTGTGGTTACAGGTAGAGGTCTGAGTCCAGAGAATGCCTCTTCCAGGTCCTTATGTTTCTGAATAACAATCGGGATAGAGACACACTGATGGCAGCAGGAACACAGATGGATAAGCTAGGAAATAGGTCAGAGATGGAGTCCTGTATAGGCTACAAAGGAGGTCTAGGGCCCTGTGACCTTTCATGGTCATGATGCACTCTCTGCATTCTGTATTGTACATGCGGGTAGTAGTTGGATTTTCTAGTCCTTCTCTGTTTTTGACTTCTTTCATGTTGACCTTGGTGCCTTCCAGTCTCCCTTTGCATGCTATCTTCTGCTTCACTAGGACACAAAGATCATGTCAGGGTGCAGGTGACTCCTCTCTGTCCATAGCCAAGGCCCTCTGAGGCCCTATCTCCCACATCATCAGCAATCTAGCCTATGACCGGTAACCATCTTCTTCCCTGAGTGTCTCATTAAGTTCATTGGTCTCTGTCACAAATGAGTCTGTGCAAGGCACTCTTTTAACTGAACCAACAAACAGCCCCACTCATCCAGAGCCCTCCACGTACCTCCTTTGTGGCCTCCATAGAGAAGTCCAAATGCTGAAGTAAGCTGGGATTACAGTTTCCACTCTCTCACCTCCATAGGGCAGTGTCATTCTTCAAGATCCAGTAGACCAGAAGAGGAAGAAATGTAGGAGAAAACACACTCCGTTTTTTGACATGTCTGAGATATCTATCATTTTAAATGCAAATTTTCTGTTAAGGAGTTGGTAATGAGGGTCTCAAGCCATGATGTGGTGGTAAATATTTACCTGGCTCTCTGCTGGAAGCTGGATGTTTTTGTGTATATGTATATCCAGTTTTGCACTTATCACTTACGTGAAGGATGTAATTTACAGTAGCCGATAATACAACACTTTTTAAATTGCAATTTTTAAATCTACCAATAGATTCTCAAAGTGTGTTTTCATTGACTTTTGCTAAGCTCTTGTATCCATTAAAAAAAGAAGAAAAAAAAACCCTGCAGTTGTAGTTGATGAATGAGTCTGATAAAGGAACTTTTGAGGGCAATGGATTGACCTTTCTAGGACTAGATGTGTTTGACTACAGGGCCTAAGGTGTCAGACTCTCACCATTGCTAAAGATCAACCAGGGGCAGTGATATCAAGTACATTGTCTCACACCAGGAAAGGTAAAAAAGACACAGACTCCCATGGGTGTATGGAAAGCAGAAACAAATTTTATTAAAGAAAATTACAGAAAAAAAGTGAGAAAGTAAGAGTTGAGAAATTAAAGAAAGTGAGAGATTCTCCTAAGAGTGGGAGGGTTTTCCAAGAGAGGAGAAGGACACAGACATTCCTTGTCCAGAATTTTTATAGGGCCATGGAAGAGCCTGGACAGAGGCTAAGGTAATTGCTGTGAGATTACACCTCTGGACTATTCAGACAGAGATGCTAGAAGGCCGTATGCACTGTGTCCACCTAGTCCAGCCAGGGAGGTGTCCATGCTCTATCCACATGCTGTCCACATAGCTAGGACGAGTCACTGTCTCCTGTTGCCATCTCCAACTTTGCATGTGTTTCAGGTGGTGCTGATTATACTAAACTCTCTTAGTTCCCACAGCCTCCACGGAGGACTTCCAGCGGTGCTGGTGATCCCCTTGCCCGTACCATGGTCTGGGATCTCTTTCCTGGAATGGGAGGAAGCTTTTATTCTGTTATATTAGCTGCATTAGAAGCAAGGATATGTGTTCCCTAAGGGGTTTCATGGATGCTGTCCAGCTGACCCCCCAACACTGGCCAAGCTTGCTTCCTAGGGTCTGTGTCAGTCTCTTACAGGGTCCACTCTGCTATCTCATACCCAACTGTGGCTCTTTCTCATCCCTGGTGTTCTGAGCCTTAAGACAGCTTGTGGTTTTCCCCCTTGGGCCCTTCTTCCTTGCCGTCTCCTGTGAGATAGCTCCTGCCTCAAGCTCAGGTAGGACATCCATGTTGGCTGATGTCTATGCTAATGAATAAAGGAGAGTAAAACAATGAAGATGTAACCAGAACGTCTTTTGTTCACTGAAGACACAATCTTTCTGCTGTTGTTGGCCAAATCATGCAGGTAGATTTTTTTAAATATTACAATCCTTCCTTAATTTTTCCTATTAACCACAGGATAATACACTATCCAGCTTAATCTGTATTGTCAACATTTCTACATTGTTTTCTAAAGTCGAAGCAATCAATATCTAAATTGAGCCCTGGTTTGCAGCATTTCCCAATTTCCCAGGTATAAATATTCCCACTGTGGCAGTTAGTTTTGTTTTTTGTTTGTTTTTTTAAATAGAATCTTTTTATAGATTTATTTATTTATTTATTTATTTATTTATTTATTTATTTATTTATTATGTATACAGTGTTCTACCTACATGCCAGAAGAGGGCACCAGATCAAATTACAGATGGTTATAAGCCACCATGTGGTTGCTGGGAATTGAACTCAGGACCTCTGGAAGAGCAACCAGTGCTCTGAACTCTGAGCCATCTCTCCAGCCTGGCAGTTAGTTTTAGAGCCTTCAGTAACAGTATCACTTGGTTGAGATGGGAGCAGCAAACTCTTATATTGAATTTCTACTATTCAGATGTGACAAACACACATCATCTCAACAACATAGACAGAAAGGTATGTAGCAAAAGAAAGTGATGCATTTTAAGTATGTATTACCTTAAAAATCCCAAGTTTAGCAATGTCTAGATTTAGCTCACAAAATTCTTGTAAATGCACAGACTGGTTTTCATGAGCTGGTTCACTGTCCTACTGGTTTGAAGTAAAATGAGGAGCTCTGGGGTGGGAAGGCGAATGGATCAACAGCAGTCAAACCAGGGCTAAACAGAATAAGTTCCTGCAGAAGAATGTAATTAGGACAGTTGGTAACAGAAGGTAGCTGAGGGTGAAACCTTGAAGGGCGCCAAGATATAAAAGTAGACAGTTTAAAAAGAAAGCAATAGGGGCTGGAGAGATGGCTCAGAGGTTAAGAGCACTCGCTGTTCTTCCAAAGGTCCTGAGTTCAATTCCCAGCAGCCACATGGTGGCTCACAACCATCTATAATGAGATCTGGCGCCCTCTTCTGGCCTATAGGCATATGTGCAGGCAGAATACTGTATACATAATAAATAATCTTTTTTAAAAAGCAATAATATGAGAACTAGCAGGTGGAGATGTAGGAGCAGTATCACGAGAGGTGCTCAGAGTGGCTGTTAAGAAGGGACTTGGGGAAGGGGAGGTGAGCAGTGTCAATAATAACAAGGGTGATGACATCAAGGACACCAACAAATGACCCATTCAGGAGGTCATTTATTCATTCATGCGCCATGTGGATGAATGGTCCCCTGGCTGATGGTACTGTTTTTAGAGGAACCAGGTCACTGGGGGCAATGCCTTTGAAGGTAATACCTGGTTCCCATCCCTTCACCATCCTCTGTTTCATGTCTACCATAATAAACTTTTCCTGGGGAGTTGTAGATAAACTTCTCTTCCACACAGATGTTGTTACAGAGCAAAGTAACAATTCTATTAAATTCCAACTTGGTGAACCAATGAATATATTGGGATTACTTATAGATCATGAACAAGAAGTTTCTTATAGGAGCACAGTGGTCCCCAAACAGCTGCAAAGTCCTACCCCAGCCTAGATGACAACCCGGTGGAAGCTGAGACCCCTTTCTTTTAACTATTTCTTACATACTCCAAATCTCCCAAGGTCCCTTGCAGCTGGAGGGGAGGGGAGGGGGGGGGACGGGGATAGCACAATCTCAGCTCAGGGTAAGGTGTTCCTCTTCCCCTCCTTCTGTCCCTAAGGGTCAACAGCTGCATTACCATTGCCATAGGCCTAGCTACCTCTGCATTGTTCTACTCAATCAGTGGCTACTGGCCAAGAAAACCTCTACTCCAGAGTGGGGATGGGACGGCCCTGTGATGCCTGGGGGGAGAAAGCTACATTGCATACTACATGAAGAGGGAAACCTCATTTGCCTGCTGCTACCATGCTGCGCTGCCCAAGACACAGCTAAGCCTACATGGGCTTGCCCTCTGAAGCCGTGGGCAGATTAGACCTATCCTCCTCCAAGCTGTTCTCTTAGGCGTTTTGGTCACAGCTATGCAAAACTGACTAACACACAGGAATTCTTGTCAATGAAATGTATTAACTTCTGTGTAAGTGTTTTGCCTGCAAGTATACCTGTGCATCGTAAGTGAGCACCCTAAGTGTACCTGGTGCCCATGGAGGCCTGAAGAGGGCATTGGATCCCCTGTGACTAGAGTTACAGAAAGTTGTGAGCCACCACGTGGGTCCTGGGAACAGAACCTGGATCCTCTGGAAGAGCAGTCAGGACTCACTACTGAACCATCTCTCCAGCCAAGGAAATCAAGTACTGTGTATAAGGAGTCCATGAGTTCAAGGCTGGCTGGAACGCTAACACCTATCCCAAGAGCATAAGGAAGCAAAAGCCAAAGTGATGTGGTGAGAACTTTGAAAATTTAGGAGGCTGTGTATGACAGTCTCATGTTGTTCCACTTTATCTAAGCCCAGGATGTCACCAAAAACTCCTCGGAACACATCCCCCAAGGTTTCTGGAATGCTGAGAAACACTACATAGGTGTTTGGCTCATTGCAGAAAACAAGAAACATCCCACATGACGTGACATACAGCCTCAGAGAGGAAGGCAATGTCTGAGAAGTCACTGGGTCACTCCAGCAGGAAGCACAGCCTGAGGGATTTGTGATGGACACTGATTAAGAGTCCTGAGGGTCTGGGTCACCTCTGCAGTGAGGCTGCAGGTACAGGTTGTTTGTTCACACTGAGGGAGAGAAGAGTCAAAGATGGAGCTCCTGGGCCTGGACTCAGACAGCTGCCCACTTGCTGCATTAAATTATCGTCCAAAGAGCCAGGTGGCACACTCTTGAAATCCCAAGTAGGGAAGCAAAGACAGGTGGGTCCCTGGGCTCACAACCCAGCTTAGCCTGCTTGGTAAATTCCAGGCTACTGAGAGACACTGACAGGCAATTTGTTACAGCTACTAGAGGTCTAACACAATAAATATCAGAGCTTGCTTTCTACATGTAAGTTTTCTTTTTTTTTTCTTTTCTTTCTTTCTTTCTTTCTTTCTTTCTTTCTTTCTTTCTTTCTTTCTTTCTTTCTTTCTTTCTTTCTTTCTTTCTTTCTTTCTTTCTTTTTTTTTTTTTGTCGGAGCTGAGGACCGAACCCAGGGCCTTGCAATTGCTAGGCAAGCACTCTACCACTGAGCTAAATCCCCAATCCACATGAAAGTTTTCAATTGAGGTTTTTTTTTTTTTTATTTAGGTTGTTACAGACTCTAAACAAACAGTTTTCTAAGACAAAAATAAAAGATTTTTTTTTTTTTGAGACAGAGTCTCACTATGTAGACCTGGCTGGCTTTGAACTCACAGAGACCTGCCTGCCTCAACCTCCAGAGTGCAGGGACTAAAGATGTGTGACACCACCACGCCTAGCCAGTAGGTTTTTATGTTGTTGGTGGTGGTGGTTTTTGTTTTGTTTTTTATGACAATGACTGTACTTCATCTAGTCTAAAGCACTACTTAGTAGAGGAGTAAGACATCAGTATTTTGTTACAAAGAAAAAACCCCTCCCAATTTCAGAAATATTTAAGTGTGATCAAAATCAGTCTCAGATCATGAATAAATCTTATTCTGTCTTCCTGAAGATAGCGTGTGTGTGTGTGTGTGTGTGTGTGTGTGTGTGTGTGTGTGTGTGTGTGTGTGTGTAGGCTAGAGGTTGATATGCGGTGTTTTTCTCTACCTTTCTCCACTTATTTTTAAAAAATATATTTGTACTAATTTTTTGAAAATTTCATAATGCATATAATGTATTATTTAAGATCTTATTTATTTAATTTTGGCTTTTGTGAGACAGGGTTTCTCTGTGTAGCTCTGGCTATCCTGGAACTCACCTTGTAGACCAGGCTGGCTTCTAATCTGGAGATTCATCTGCTTCTGCCTCCCAAGTGCTGGAACTAAAGGTGTGCACCACCACCACCCAGCTATTTATTTTTGTTTATGTGTGTGTTGCTCGCATGTATGCACCACATGCGTGCCTTGCAAGAAGAGGGCATCAGATCCACTGGAATGGACGTTGCAGGTTGTTGTGAGCTGCCATGTGGGTGTAGAAACTGAACCCAGGTCCTTTGGAAAAGCAGCAAGTGCTCTTAAAGAGAGACATCTCTCCAGTGCCCAGATGATGTATTCTGATCACAGTGACCCCAACACATCCCCTAACTCCTCCAAGATCTACCTCCTCCTGGCTTTGTGTCCTTTATAACCATTTCTTGACTTGTACTATCCACACTTCTGAGTGTGGGGCTCCCCACTGGAGAATGGTCTGCCTACATAGGGTGACAGTCGTAAAGAAAACTGACTCCTCAGCAGGAGCGGCGTCATGAGTCCTTCCTCTCTCCATGCCGGGATGCTGACTGGCTTGTTCTAGCGCAGGAAGGCATGGCTGCAGGAGTTCATGAATACTGCTGTCCCACCATGTCTGGAAAAACTGTTTCAGTGGTCCACCCTGACCTCTGCCTCTTACAATCTCTTTGACCTTACTTCCACCGTGTTCCCTGAGCCACCTTATTTTTGAGTCGAGTTCTCTCAGTGAACCTGGAGCTCACTGAATTGGTAAGGCTAACTTGCCAGCTGGCTCCAGGAATCCATCTGTCTGTTTCTCCAGCCCCGGGGTTACAGGCGGGTATCATTGTGCCTGGCTTTCCTGTGGGTGCTGGGGATCTGAACTCAGATCTTGATGCTTGCACAGCAGGCATTTTCCTGATGAGCCACCTCCCCACACCCTGAAGATAACTTTTAATCTTTAGTTCCAACTGTGAATTGATGTAACATGGCTAATCTTTCTCCGTCTGAATTTTTGTTCATTTTCCCACACCATGGCAACCTCATCGAGGCATTAGCACAGAGGACGATAAAATTCCTGACACACTAAACAATGAACTCCTGCTGTTTATTCTGCATAGAAGAGGAGAAATTATTGCTAACAATCACACATGCCAGACCGGAAGCCTATCATCCTGAATGTCTACTACAGGAACTTGGAAATTCTTAAAAGGGAACCAGTTTAACAGGTAGCTTGACTGAACACGGTTGGGTGAGTGTTACACAGTGAAGAAAGCCATCTGAAATCTAACAATGTGTGGGGAGGATTCTATCAAGGGCTGCTGTGAAAGTGTGTGACACGGGAAAGCATACAGCGGCGCACATAGGTGGTGGAGCATCTTGACAGTTCAATTCAGTGCTAGACACAGCACCAAACTACAACCAGCTACAGCAGGAGATGGGGCTGTGGCCAGAAGAGCCAGGAGGACAGGCCGGCCACCGGGAAGCCTGGGGCCCCAGTCTCTGCTCCGGAATATCTAAGACCCGACCGCGAGCCAAGGGTTGTTTGGGGGACGTAGAACTTCAAGTGGATGATCCTGTTGGGCTTTGAAGCTGCTTGGCACTGCCGACTTCCTTTTATCCCCTTTATTCCACCTTTGGACGGGAAGCATCTCTCTGCCTGTCCCATCATTCTTTTGGGCAGTTTGATCACAGGCACACAGCTGGGGAGCAACTGATGTCCTAATGAACTGTTACCTGAGTCCCACCCATATCCCATCTGGATGACACCCAGCTGGCACTCAGGGTTTGAATGAATGCTGGGATGACTCTGGGGGCCTTTGAGATGTACTCCAGGTCAGGAGGCATGTGTTTGGGTGGCGCTGAACAGGATAGTCTCCGAATGTCTGTGCCCCTGCCCCAGTTCATGTTGAATCCTGGGTGACCCATTAGAAAGCAGTGACTAGGCCGGGTGGCGGCCCACGCCTTTAATCCCAGCATGTGGGAGGCAGAGCCAGGCAGATTTCTGTGAGTTCTAGGCCAGCCTGGGCTACCAAGTGAGTTCCAGGACAGGCACCAAAACTACACAGAGAAACCCTGTCTGTCTGTCTGTCTGTGTCTCTGGTGAGTGTGTGTGTGTGTGTGTGTATGTTGTGTATCTGTGTTCACATGTATGGATGCCTGTAGAGGTCAGAGTTTGCCACTGGGTGTCGTCCCTGTCATTTCCTGAAGCAGTGCTTCTAGTTGAACCCGGAGCCCGGGTATCTGGCTAGTCTCATTAACCAACCTGCCTTGCCCACCTGGCTTTTCAGACCCAAACTCCCAATTCTCACATTTGCACAGCAAACACTTGATCCACAGAACCATCTCCCCAACCTCTCCCTCTTGACATTTTAAGTGTGCAGTACATTATCCTTGCCTGCAAGTGTAGGTTTGGACCAAGAACTTGCACTGTAGCTCATTTCCAAATTTTCTAAATTCTTGATTTTTCTTTAAGTACAGGCTGCTGAATAATACATTTTTAAATTCCTGGCATGTGTATTATTATCAGAGAAAGTGGCTTATATCCTACTGAGCCTTTGAATTGGGATCAGGCAGCTTTTAAGTCAGCAAGAGGTCAGTTTAAAAAACTACGTTCTACACACTCGAGTCGGCTGTGCACTGCCAGTGTGCGTTCTGCTTGACCTGGTGGATTTCCGGCCTCACTCGCCCATGTGCCACACTCACTGGCCAAATGTGGCTGCTGGGCACCTCAGATTTGGCTAAAGACACCATAAGAAGAAAATACTGATGGGACTTGAATCACACAAAGACTAAACAATGTCTCATAAATTTACATAGTGAACTAGCACTGTGACTATACTAGATTAGATTAAAATATATCAAAAAATGTTTCCTACATTTTAAATGTAGTTCCTAAAAATTTAAAAATTCCATCAGCATGAGGTTTGTTTTTCCTTTCCTCAGTTCCAGGGTCTGAACCTGGGGCCTCACACATGATCACCAAGTGGTCTACAAAAGGTACACCCGAGTGCAAGTACACACACACACACACACACACACACACACACACACACACACACACACACAAACACACACACACACCACTTTCTAAAATTTTGAGATAGGGTCTCAGTTGCTCAGACCTTGAACTTGTGATCCCCCTGCCTCAACTTCCAGACAGGCTGCAATTCCAGCACACCACCAGGCACAGCTGATATTTCTATTAGAACCATCCCATGCCGTCATGATGTTTCATCTGAGTTGAGTTCCGCCATACGTGGGTTCATCTTCCCCCGCAGCCCGTTTCATGCTTTTGCTTTATGTGACAGTCATCTCTTTAACGGGCCGTGCTGACGGGTTCCCTCTTTACTCCTCTAGTGATGCTGCTCTAGATCGTACTTGAGCACTGGAAGGCCTGCTTCCGTTTTCCCCATTTTTGCCGCATTATTTTAGGAATCTCTCATAAAAAGCAGACTGAGTCTCCCCTGCTCTAAAGCCTTTCAGTGAATGAGTTCCACCTGGCTACAGTTGTGCCTACTGAAGTATACGGATAGAATTCTATTATTTTTTATTTGTGTTTTTATTTAATCTTGAGACAGGATGTAATTATCCCAGGTTGACCTCTAATCCTCCTGCCTCTACCTCTAAAGTGCTGGAATGACAGGGTATGTACTACCACGACAGTTTAACAATGCGGGAATCGAACCCAGGGCTTTGTATATACCAGATGAGCACTCTACCCACTGAGCTACAATCAACCTTCCGTATTTTTAAAGTTCCTTCTACCATTTCCCATCATTCACGACTTCCATTGGATGAGTACATTTTCTTTATTTCTTCTTCTTTTCTTCTCTTCTGACTCTAACTTTCTGAATTTGCCTTTTAATGATGATTCTTACATTTACATTTCAACTTTTAACATTACTCACACTCTCACTTGGAACACTGAAAGAAAATCTAAAGATTTTCAGTGATTGTTCTGTTCACAAAACCCTCAGCATACAGTTTACTGGTCACACTCTTGATCTTGTCACTGTACCACTTGACTGTTATTTATTCCTATAATACTGCTGCAAAATGAAGACACACGCTCACAATTCAGTGGCTTGTACAACGCACAATGCAGGAGCCTGCAGAATCCAGTGAGGCTAGGAAGGCTGGCCTGTGCATCTTTGGTACATTTGGCTGAGTGGTGGCAGCTTTTGGTAGGGTGTTGACTGCTTCTGGCTGTGTCCAGTTGTGTCCACTGGCTTTAACCTGTGTGTCTATTTAATCCCCTCCCACACTAGCCTGAGCAGACTGCCATGGCAATGGCAGAGTAACAAGTGGAAACAGAACTTCCACAAGCTTCAGCTGGCATCTGCCAACATCCCATTGGCCACAGCGAGTCACACCCAAATGTGCCTGCAAAGGGCAGAAACTTCAGCTCTATTCTTTCAGTCCAGGGGACTGGAAGAGGCCCACCCAAGGGGCATGGCCTCAGAGGGATAAAAACTTGAAGCCATTAGGGTGATTAGCCTATCACACTTAATGTTACCATCTCTTCAAACCTAAAATAGTATCCTACTTGGAACTAGAAAATATCATCCTGAGTGAGGTAACCCAAACCCGGAAGGACAAACATGGTATGTACTCACCCATAAGTGGATTCTAGATATAAAGCAAAGAACAATCAGACTGCAACCCGCAGAACCAGGGAGGCTACATATCGGGGGGAACCCTAGGATGACTATGGCTTATAATAAGTTTTGGTTTTACTCAATTATTGGGCAAGCCTCAATGAAACATTTCACTATTAGGATAAGAATTTATACTGTATCAAGCTGATAATAGAAAAATAAAATAGTATCCTACTAAAAAATTTTATTTTACCAATTTCATATAATCTTTAGTTCTAAAGTTCTACACCTTCCCTGTATGGATGAGGTACCCTCTTGGTCACTGCTGTCTCTGTCCTCACTGCAGAATCCTAACAGCTGAGCTGATGATCTTTCCTCCTGTTTGCTGACAACTCTTACCCAGGTTTTAGTTCCTGGGTAACACACTTTCTTTGAGGTAAAGGCTTTCCCTCTCAAGCACCAACACAATGTCTGCACGTGAACCTAGTTCATTTTTATTTGATCTGACTGAACTACTGCAAGCCTACGTGTGTACTTGGACTCATTGTAGGAAACCGTCAGCTTTTCTTCATGTCTTCTTTTTCCTAACCCCCTCTGGAGGTCTTGTATCAACACTCTGCACTCAGCTTTCCTATGTCTGAAACATTCTTTCATATTTTTTACAAGAATGTTTCCTGGTGCTCTGGAATAGGACAATTTCTCATACTATCATCTAACACCCACATTTTCTCTCCACGTCCGATCTGTAATTTATACCAATTGGGCATTTTCGCAATGACTATATTTTTTACTTACAAGATTTCCAAATGGAGTTCCTATGTAACTATTTGTTCTGACTTGTAACTCCATCTATTTGAAGACTTGTGTGCACTGCTTCCACACAGTGTGGATGTATGTTCTGAGTCTGACAGAATTTGAAGGTGCTCATCTGGGTAATAAGGTTGTACTTCATACTTCTCCAGTTTCCTTCCCTACTTACATTTGTTCCATTCACTCTGAAACCGAGTGCAGAATCAAACCTTTGAGAGCCTGTTCCCTAATGGCTTTTAGAAACTACCGCACCCGTCCCCTCCCCAATGCCATCAATACAAATGTTAACGCTTTCTGAATGAGGAGCAAGAAGCGACGACAGCTATGATTACTACTTTGCACTATCACTCAACTCAAAGACATCCTAGGTTCCTGCTGACACCTCACAGCAACACCCAAGCCCCGGGACAGCTTGGTTCCATGGCAGATCTCCATCTTCTACCATCACTCTGCTCCACTTGAAAATAAAGCCCCAGGTACTGACAACTACTTCCTCTTTTGAAAGGTTAGAAAGCTGGGCAGCCCCAGGGCAGCCCCGCCTTAGTGCAGCAGGCCTGGCCCAGCATCAGATCCCACGCAAAGATTTGAGTCTCTATCCATCTATAGAGGACAATTTCCCAAGTGCCACCACCACCAGCTTCATACCCCAGGAGGACAAGCTTGGCATGATGTTCTCGCTGTTTCCGTCTCGGGGGCCTCTTCGGTCCACAGGTGTGAGCGTTAGTTACACACTGCGTTAGAAGGCGCACACCAGTACAAGGGCGTGCTCTCGACCAACACCTCCGTGGAAAGTTCACGTAATCACATACACATCCCTAAACAAGCCAAAACATGGCTGCAGGCTTCTTGTTGTGTCTGGAAATTAAGCCCAAAGGTGAAAAGTGCATTTTTGGTGACAGGGATTACTGGACATAAACTGGAATCATCTAAGGAGCAGATCTGTTCAGAGGCATTTCATCACCAGCACATTTATGTGCGTACTTCATCGAACCAGAGCTAAGGGTTTCGGATCTGCCTGAATGTGACTCTTTTCTATGAAAACCCAGTTATGTCTTATTAAAGCTCCAGCTTTTTAAGGGGGTGGTGTTTGTGAAGAGGATGAATGATTTTGAGAAGAGCCTGAGAGTCGTGAATAAAGAAAAACATCGAGTGTTTATTTAGAGAGTATTACCCCTCGGAGCCAGCCTTGGCACTAATGCGTTCTACATTAGCGTGCCGCATCAGGAAATCCTGACTTTTTGGTGCCAAGGGGGTAATTAATATCAGTTCATGTTTTCAAAATGGCTGTTTATGTGGGAATGAGGACGGAGGACTCACGTGGAGAGCTTCAAGTGCGAACGTCTTGCTGTGAAGTGAGATCTTGGGAGGGGAGGAAGACTGAAATTAGTGAACAGGAACTAGTACGACTGGAGTGACATTAGGACGGCAAAGAACGCTTCCACCACACTTCCATGATCTTAATTTACTAATCATTACCAGACACAGTTCCTCAGTACAGCCACAAGCATAGGAAAGAGGGAAAATATGTGGTAGCCATGAACAGTATTTGGGTCCACTCTTAAGTCTTAAAAAGTTGTAAAAAAAAAAAAATGTGTGTGTGTGTGTGTGTGTGTGTGTGTATGAAACATGACACTATTTTAAAGTGTTTTTCTACTATTAAGATCATTTCTCCACCCCACCCCATCCCACCCCACTGGCTACATAGACAAGGCTTCCTTCAAACTTAGGATCCTCCTGCTTCAACTTTATAACTTTTTAGACCTTAAGCATCTCACCCAGCTATAAAATTAAATGTTAGTCATCTGTTGTTTTTTTTTTTTAACCAATCTACAATCAATCAAAATATGCACATCAATAGGGAAGCCAAAAAGTTAAAAAACAAGAAGCCATGGAGAGACCAAGTGTGTAACAGAAGCCAAAATAAAATGAAAAACTTCACGGGTCTGAAGGACTCACAAATCTCCAAACAAAAACAGACTTTCACAAAGTTTATACAAAGTTACCAAACATACTATAACTATTGTATGCTATCAGTATTGGGTGGGGTGTGTGGGGGGGGGTGGAGTGTGTGTGTGGAGGGGTTAGTGGGGGGAAGTACACCGTGGTGAGTGTGTGGGGGTGTGGTTTTTTGAGACAGGTTTTCACTCTGTAGCCCTGTTTGTCCTGGAACTCACTCTGTAGACCAGGCTGGCCTTGAACTCACAGAGATCCACCTGCCTCTGCCTCCCAAGTGCTGGGATTAAAGGCGTGCTCCAGCACTACCCTGCTTTTATAAGCATTTTTAAATTGTGTGCACCTATGAAGTGAGGCATCTTTCTCACACGATGAGAGAACACAGGACGGTCTCAGAAGGCACTGAAGGGCTCTGCCCAACTCTGTTGGTCCAGAGTATGAACTTTATGACTATGAAGCACACTATACATGTTAACTTGTCATTCTTAAAAAATAACTTTATAAATAACGGCCATGTCATAGGGAAGTATGATGGTCACTGTACTGCACAACCCTGTACTGGGGACTGTACAGTAAAAGTGCTTAGTAACTGGAGTGAGTGTCATCTCCTCCCGTCACAGTCTGAGCCGTGAGCTGGAGAGCAGACATCACAGGGTCCATTCTGGGGACCTGACTCTGCCTCTCAATGCTGCCACACTCTTCTAGAACCCACACACACACCATGCATCATGTTCCAGCCAAGGAAAAACTGAAAGGAGAAAATGGGAGTGCACATCCACACATGTGCTCGGCTTACATCCTACAGGCCTGAAAGTCACATGATGATGAGCGGAAAGGGGGATGTTAACCCTTTCTAGGTGGTTAGCCACAGACTCCCAACATGGGGCAATCTTGTTGAAGATGGGAACATGAGAGTGGGAACAGTCAAGAGTCTCTAGCAGGAACATGAATGATGGCAACTGAGATACTCTGGACTTCTCATTCACCTGTTGGAACAGTAATTTTATTTTGAAATGTACTGCCACCAAATACCTCACAGCATGCTAATGCAGTTAATGATGCCATCTTAAATAGAGTGCATCTCTGTCTCAGGGCTTCCATTGTTATAATCAAACACCACGAGCAAAAGCAACTTGAGGAGGAAACGTGTATTTCCCCCTCAACAGGTAGTCCATCATCCGGGGAAGTCAGGCCAGAACATAAAGGCAGGAACATGGAGGCAGGAGCTGATGCAGAGGCCGTGCAGGGAGCTGCCTGCTGGCCTGTGCCCTCCTGGCCTGCTCAGCCTGCTGTCTTACAGCACCCAGGACCACCAGCCGGGGTCGCACCACCTACAGCTATGTAAGAAAATGAACTCCAGACTTGCCTACACGCCGATTTGATGAGGCAGTTTCTGAGACTCCCTCTTCCCAAACGGCTCCAGCTTTGTAAAGCCATCACAATTACCCACATTCTCCAAATTCATCAATTACGGAGCTTTTCAGGAAAACATCACAATTCTCAAAGACTGGTTTTTATGACTAGTTTTTTTAAGCACATGTCTGTATGAGTGGATGCCCTGTGCAGACCAGTACACACGGAGACCAGTACACACGGAGACCAGTACACACGGAGACCAGAAGACGTCAGATCCCTTAGAGTCAGCGATACAGGCAGCTGCTTGTGAACCACACGACAGGGAGTCTGGGAACCAAACCTGGGTCCTTTGGAAGAGCAGCAAGTGTTCTTGTTAAGCCGCCTCTCTAGCTCCAAAACATTAAAATTTAAAAACATATTTACCCATAGAGGAGCATGTGCACACATGTAACACAGGCATACACGTTTATTAAATATGTGTATATACGTAAACTATTTCCCCTCACACCCTGCTTACTGGATTCTACTGAACTAATGGAAATTATATTCCATCATCTCCTTCTGAGACTCGAACCAATAAACAATAAAACAAGATTTTCTATCTCAGAGTAGGACTAATAAACAATAAGAAAGGATTTTCTATTGATCTCTTAATTTTTTCCCCTAGTAATTCAATAGAGGCACTTTGAGGCAGCTATAGAATCATCAGGTACAAAAAAATCAAAATACTTCTCAATTTAAGTGATAAATTGTAGCATGTTCTAGACAGTCCATAGTAAATATCTGAATGATTCTTACTGTTAAGAAGCCAGTCATTGTCTATAAGTCTGCAAATGACTTTTATCCAATAAAAGAAATTCAGAGGAAAAGAAGACCTCATCTCTGTGGCAATTAAGTAGTTCTATTTTATGAATGACTCTAATAGTCTTTGAAATGAAATATTTAACATACCTTACATATATTCAAATTTTTAACAAAAGCAATAAAATGGAACTCAATGACTTTTTTAATGAATGGCTAAACAGTTGGCTACTTGTATGGAAAAAAGTTAATGCCCTAAATCATAGCAAGTAAAGTGAATTTTTAAAATGCAAGCAAATAGGATTACTTAACAAATTTGCTACAGGAAACCTTTAATATAGTGAAAGACATCATAATGCAAAGTTTTAAAAGCGACAGATAAAAACATCTGTAAGACACCAAAGAGACAAAGACCAACATATACATAAAGCTAACACACAAGACATGAAGTGTACATAAACAGCCCCAAAGCACATATAAAGAACTCTGCTGGGTATTTTATGAAAATTGCTTCTATAATATTAAAAAAAAAAAAAAAGGAAAGTAACTCAGAAAGGAGCATCCTAAATTTAAAAAAAAAAGAGAAAGACATTACAAAACAGCAAAGAACAATTCTTCTCTTGTTGAAAAGAAAATGAGAATATCTATTATGTATATTTGACATATATGCTGACTATATGTCAAAACTCAAGCAGGGAAAACCTACCAGATCCTTAAAAATTATTTTTTGCGGGATAAAGCTATATAAAACGTCCACTGTTGGTAATTTGCTTGTTAATCTTTTATTTAATGTGGAAGGAAAGGCAGGTTCTGAGATGGTGTCTAACTGAACATTGCTCTTGAAAATAAAGAATTTCAGGAACAGAAAATTCCTCCAAGTCCAAGGCATCTTGTGAAATTGAGAAGTCACTCAGGTCCTTACTGAACTATTTATGAGCTACACAAGAGTGTCTGCCTCTGCCTGAGAGATGGGGTACAGACAACAGAAGACCAGCACTGACTGTGAGGTGGGCAAACTGGGCTCCTGCAGGGGGCCCAGGACCCCACTCTGCACTCTGACTTGAAAATCCATTAAAGCTCCAACAGTGTGCCAGCAGAAGAAGCTGCAGAACAACGCGAACAGTTGCACGCAACAGAACTGGCACACTTATCATTCTGAAAAGCCTTATCAATAACCACACTACTCCTGTTAGGATTTTATGGGATGCTATAATATTTATTCATTAGAATTCATTTGCTAACATGAAAATTTTACTTTTTTTCTGTATGAAAATGTCAACTTTGGTAGAAAAGCTACCGGTGAAGTTATTGTTCTTACTAGGTACCAAAGGAGTAAGGTAATCTTTGTCACCACCAATTAAAAACTTTTACGAAATAGGACTGTTATAAAACAATTAAACCTTGCAAATGCACCAGTCTCCAGGAGGAAAGTCCTGGAGGAAATTCTGCTTATTAAAATTGCAATTTTAGTTTCCATTAAAGGAGAATAAGACAACAGAAGATGGGCTGGCAAGACAAATTATTTCTTAATGTCAGCTGAGCTCATTTCAAATGAGATAACGTATCTCCACCAGGTTGGGATCAGCACAATTTTGTCTCCTCAACTCATTTATCTAATTCAGTCATCTTGATTATAGCCTCATGGACTTCATTTTCAGCGAAAGAATTCTGCAACAAACAGCCTACACAACACACTGATTACTGAACAGTTAATTCTAATTAACTTGGGCATGGCAAGAGAATTTTGATCAAGTCCTAGAATACAAATATAGTCTATTCGTACTGGACGAACTTACATAAAAACCCAGAGTATGGTCTCCAGACAAAACAGTAGAGTCAAAGAGATCTAATTTAAAGAAACAAATGAGAAAATTAAAATCACAAATAATTTATTCTTTCGTTACAGTTGATACAGTTTTAAATAGCAACAAAGTACACAGTGGTAGGGAGAACCTGGCACAGAACCTATAAGCATTTCAATCACAGTAAGGCTTCCCATGCCTCATCTGTTCAGACTTGATGCCTATTTTCTGTGGACCAAGTTATTCTGACCTTAAAACACACACTCTCGCTTACACAGACACGCGAACCCCTCCTTTGATTACAGTATGCTGAGAACAGTGTGCTTTGTTTCTTGAATTTACAGCACCTTTCTGTTCTGTTTCCAGCTAGAAGTGACAAAACTAAGTCAATTACAAAGAGTATGTCATATTCCCTGGACACAGACAACTGTGAGGACACAGCAACTTACCTTTGGGCTAGATGTTTTCAAAGTATGCTTAAATAGATGTGTTTAGAAATCTCTCAGTGTGTGCTTTCCTGACCAGTGCAATATCTCAAATTTAGCTAAAATAACCAATCTCAAATAATGATTATGTACGTCATGCTTAAAAACAAGGAACCATAAAATACAGCCTCAAGGCTTTCCATTCAGATGAGAAACGCCCATCAAAAGCATTTTCCTGTTATAGTAACTAAGATGAAGAGAGGAACATGAAGGAGCCCCTTTACTTATATCCAATTAAGAAAGTTAAAATAAAAGTGTGTAAAGTCTCCTGGACTTCTCTTACTCTGTTCCATGAACCAATTATACTAACGTTAAAAAAATAATACGATCAGATCAGCACTGAGTCCTCTTTGGTGTGGTTAGAATATGTGGACGGTACTCACTATGCTCCCTGATTGCTCAAACAAGGTAAAAACAGTGCCTTTTCCTCTGCAGTTATTGCTGTTTTGAGAGGCTTCACACTTCATTTGCACGAACCTGCACATTCACAGATGCAACATAATTATTGCCTGCATTTGAAAACAGTATTAGAAATCATCTTTACAAAAAGGCTTTAATGCACAAAACTGGAAGGCTTTTAAAAAAATGTCTTTGTACTCAGAAACTGTATCCCAGTGCCCTTGCTGAACTGGTAGATAAGAGAGACGTGACTTTCCTCTAAGAACTAACAGTACATGCGGTGTGCTTCTGTCCTCCCTCACCTGTGTCTTCACCAAGCATCTACCACACTCCACACTGACAGGGTTTTGATTCTGCCCAGTGCGTAGTGTGCCGCCTTGCATATTCATCACATGAAATAAACATAATATACAAAATATTGCTGCTGTAAAAAGTGTCCATTTCCCCCTTCCCCTTACAAAATAATCTGTGGAAAAGTATGAAACCCCTCAACCTTCGTAAACATACAAAGCTGTTGACACCTCTCAGTCTGTGACAGTCCATTTGGAACGCAGTTCCGAAATCGCTGCAAATTACTTCCTGTCAATGCATTTTCTGTCCAATGTTGCCATCTAGAGTAGAACTGTGAAATCAGGTATATTTGGTAGCTACTGAGCCTTTAGAAACTAACCCACAAAGTCTGCTGATAAAGCAGCCACTTATCCAAACATTTTCCCCAAAACCAGGCGGAATGGAAGGAGTCTTCACAGGGAGGTGTCCACAGTGCAGAAGTTGTGACAATATGGCTGCTAATAGATACTGGCTATTGGAATGTAAGGACATTTTCACTGCTGGTAATTTCCATATTGTCCCTAAAAGATAAATTTAAAAACAGAATTAGTTAAGAGCTTGACCTAAGTTAGTTTAAGACAGAAAATTACAAATGTAATTTGTAATGTCATCATATCAGGAAAGCAACTATACATCCAATAAGTTCAAACGTTTATGTATTAGGTATTATCACTCTAATTTTCCTGGTATTATATTCAATTGCAAATACACCTTACTGCCTAAATTACAGAAAGGATTAGTACTTCAAAGCTGGACCTGGTAGCACACGCCTGTAACCCTAGGATTTGGGGGAGGGAGTGGGGAGCAGAGTGAGCAGGTAGATCTAATGCCAGTGTAGTCAAAATAAAGAGTTCTAGGTTCTATGAGAAACACATGCACAAACCCCCACAGACTTGTGTATATATATAAAACTAAAACTTAAACATTTTTAAAAGGGTAACTGTTGGTCTCTGTAGTTAACTGTCCCACGTTACAGAACCTAAGCCCAACACTGAACTCAAGTTCTAACTCTGCTGCTACCTTTATCCTTGCCTAAAAATACTGAGACTTAGTTTCCTTCACCAAGACAGGACACGAGAAGGTTTTCATAAAGAGCAGGCACCATGGTTTATGTCTGCTGTCCAAGCCACTATGGAGGCCTCTAAAGAGGGCTGCTTCAGCCTAGAAGTCTGAGATCAAGACTATGGTGAAACCTTGTCTCAAAATCAGTGAGTTAACTTACTGATTAACTGTAACGCACCTAGTCTCAACAGTGATGGGAAACATCCCCTGTGCAGGTGTGATGTGGGATGCTAATGAGGAGAGTATACTGCACACAGTTGCTGGAAAGGAGCCTGGTGAGAAGGCTCAGCTGACTTGCCATGAGGCCTCAAGACTGAGGAGTTCAGGATCTAGAGTTGGGAAAAGAAAATAACTCCCGCAATGGTCTGATTGCCACAGGTGTGCCATGGTGCCAGCGTGCACATGTGAGCGCGTACACACCCGTGTACACACCAGCAAATGTATAACAAGGTTTTTGTTCACACTTATCTTTAGGGAGTTTCTTTTCTATCTAGGAAAAGACCTTATTCATTTGTTTCTGCTACATTCACTAACAGTTTCCAAAGGGCTCACCTCATTTGTTGTTCATATCTGAGACCGCTGTCCTGTGCTGGCTGCCTGTGCAGTGGTCCCGAATACAACTACTTCTTGTGTTTTTGTGTGACTCGTGTGTACAGGCCTGGTGTGAACAGGCCCGGTGTGTACAGGCCTGGTGTGAACAGGCCAGGAGGCAAACCTATCTCCAATGGAAAAGTGCTCGCCTTTTTCCAACAGTGTTCCCAATGCCCTTTACCGCCCTCAGCGTGAGCTCTGGAAAGGCGTCACTCGGTCTGTTTTATCACAGGGAGTTGCCATCAACTACAAGGCACTGACACCTAGTAACTATCTAGAGTTCCAGGACGCAGGTGCAGAAGGAGGGCAACAGTCTACCCCTCCCGTGTGACT
Source organism: Peromyscus maniculatus bairdii (assembly GCF_049852395.1). Classification (NCBI taxonomy): domain Eukaryota; kingdom Metazoa; phylum Chordata; class Mammalia; order Rodentia; family Cricetidae; genus Peromyscus; species Peromyscus maniculatus. The sequence continues at coordinate 5,622,240 of NC_134870.1, forward strand.
TCACCCCTCTCGTGTGACTCCACCCCTCCCGTGTGACTTCACCCCTATCGTGTGACTCCACCCCTCCCGTGTGACTTCACCCCTACCATGTGACTCCACCCCTCTCGTGTGACTCCACCCCTCTCGTGTGACTCCACCCCTCTCTTGTGACTCCACCCCTACCGTGTGACTTCACCCCTCCCGTGTGACTTCACCCCTCCCGTGTGACTCCACCCCTCCCGTGTGACTTCACCCCTCCCGTGTGACTCCACCCCTCCCGTGTGACTCCACCCCTCCCGTGTGACTTCACCCCTCCCGTGTGACTTCACCCCTCCCGTGTGACTCCACCCCTCCCGTGTGACTCCACCCCTCCCGTGTGACTTCCACCCCTATCACGTGACTTCCACCCCTACCGTGTGACTTCACCCCTCCCGTGTGACTTCCACACCTAGGTATTTAGATGAAAAAAAATAATAAATGTCTGTGACCACAGACTTATACCTGGCTGTTCAGGTACTTTAACTGAAAGTGGGAAGAAAGCCTTATCACAGAAAACTGGTTAGCTATAAAGAATCGTTTATAATCACAATGTAAGCAAATATCAAACAATTATGGCCAATAAAAAAAGTCCAAGCTAGAAAAGAGGGCTCAGTAGGCGGCACCTGCCGCCAAATGCGATGACCTGAGTTCAGTTCCCAGGACCCACAGACAGAAGACCCGACACCACAAATTGTCCTCTGACCTCCACGCATTGCTGCAGGAGCATGTGCACGCACACGAACGCACACGCGCGCAAACACACGCGCGCGCACAATAAATACATTTAAAATATGTAAAAAGCAAGGAAGTCAGATACATGTAACTATTCTTCTACGGTGGCAGGAAGACTCTCAGCAGCTGTCTAGGGAGGGGCGGGCGCATCAGATGACATGTAACTAGTCTCTTGGAGGACGGATCCAGCAGGAGGTTTTAAAGGTGGCACAGGAACTTTGGGGCACATTGAATACTTTATTATTTTGGTTTTGATGATGATTCCATAGGTGTACACAGTTAAAATATATTAAATTGTACAATTTTAATGCGTGGTTTGTTAAATGTGTACTGTGTAAATCAAGCCTCAAGAAAGCTCTTTTGGTTTGTGTTTTCTGACAGTCGGATGTAGATCAGGCATCCAACTTACTATGTACCCGAGGATGACCTTGAACTCGTGATCCACTGTGTCTCAATCTCCCCAGTGCTCAGATTACGGGCATCAGTCACTACCCCTGGCTATTTCAAAATATAAAGGAAGACCACGTAATCCAACGACAAACATTCACGACTGCAGCCACCTGACGAAGCCAGTTGGAGGGACTGCGGCTAGAGGGGAGCGTTTCAGGTGAGGGACTGCGGGTAGAGGGGAACGTTTCAGGTGAGGGACTGCGGGTAGAGGGGAACGTTTCAGGTGAGGGACTGCGGGTAGAGGGGAGCATTTCAGGTGAGGGACTGTGGATAGAGGGGAACGTTTCAGGTGAGGGACTGCGGGTAGAGGGGAGCGTTTCAGGTGAGGGACTGCGGGTAGAGGGGAACGTTTCAGGTGAGGGACTGCGGGTAGAGGGGAACGTTTCAGGTGAGGGACTGCGGGTAGAGGGGAACGTTTCAGGTGAGGGACTGCGGGTAGAGGGGAACGTTTCAGGTGAGGGACTGCGGGTAGAGGGGAGCATTTCAGGTGAGGGACTGTGGATAGAGGGGAACGTTTCAGGTGAGGGACTGCGGGTAGAGGGGAGCGTTTCAGGAGCAACTGGTGGTGTCAATACACAGTGCTGAAGTGTGCAGCAGAAGACTGGAAAGAAGTCATCCTTCCTGGGGCCAATGCAGGGTGGAGCCCTTAAACCTCTGTGATACTGAAGCCACCCCGAGGGAAGGGGTCAGAATCTGGCTGCTGCTGCTGCTATCAGAAGATCACTCCAGGTCCTGTGGATAGCAGCAGGGTGGAGTCAGCTAAGCCAGGAAGCCAGACCCGGGCCAAATGGGTGACAGCTGAGTATTGACTTAAGAAGAGAAGGTTTTGAAAATAGCTAGCTACTGGATTAAATGGTCGTGAGATTTGTTACTTGGCTCAATGTTCAACTTACTAAAAGAGGGGTACACACGCTAAGGACAATTCAAGGTTGTCAACTCAAGGAACAGGTTAGAGATGGAGACCATGAACGCACCATCAAGAAGTGTTGGTCCTCAGCCGGGCGTTGGTGGCGCACGCCTTTAATCCCAGCACTCGGGAGGCAGAGCCAGGCGGATCTCTGTGAGTTCGAGGCCAGCCTGGGCTACCAAGTGAACTCCAGGAAAGGCGCAAAGCTACACAGAGAAACCCTGTCTCGAAAAACCAAAAAAAAAAAAAAAAAGAAGTGTTGGTCCTCAATTTATCTGTCCAAACTACATAAACTACCACGACAATTCTGTCACTACTGGGCTGAGGAATATGCTTTGGTTCTCCTTCCTGCTTCCACCCTCAAAAATAAAGAGATCAGAGGCTGGATAGGCACAGCAGCCTGCCTGGAACCCCAGAGCCAGAGGAACAGACATGGGATCCTACAGCAAGCTGGCTAGCTAGACCAGAGAAACAGCTGTGTGCTGGGTTCAAGCGAAAGACCTTGCCTCAGTATAAGAACACACATGAATACACACCACACCAATTTAAAAATCCCAACAGACAGCAGGTATAACGCTGCTCAGTAACTTCCTCAAACTCCTACGCTCTCTGATCTGCAGTTCAGATGGACTAAGGAAGAACTGTAAAGGCAAGAGAAGTAGGAGAGTGATGTAGACGCACGCTAACGACCTCTGACCTCTAGGTGTGAGACAGGAGCATGGGCCAACGTTAAAAGAAGGAAGATGGAGACAGTCGCTCTACACCCCTCAGCATCCGTCCCACCTGCCCGGCATGTGTGGAAGAACAACAGCCATGTGACTATGAGTCTCCCCTTTTAAAATGTTCATCTAGAGTTTAGAATCAATCAAGTTATATAACCAGATTTTTAGTTTTTAAAAAACGATCTGAAATAATGCGTGTGTATCTGTGTATGGGTCTAGGCACAGGAATGCAGTGCCCGCGTGGCAGTCGGGAGGACCGCGCTGGAGCTGGACCACCGCTGGCTGTGAGCCACGGACTGGGTCCTCCACCACTGCAGCCAGTGCTCTCATAGCGAGCCGCCTCCTTCCCTCGGCAGACCTTAAACGGTCGAGAGGAACCCCACTTTCCATACTCGGGCTCGGCAGTTAAGAGCACTGGCTGCTCTTCCAGAGGACCTGGGTTCAATCCCCAGCACTAACATGGCAGTTCCCAGCTGTCTTTAACTCAAGTTCCAGGGAACCTAGTACATTCTTCTGACCTTCACAGGCACTGCACACACACGGTGCAGACATACACGTGGGCATAACACTCATATACCCAATATAAGCCAAATAAATAAAATAAAACTTAATTTCTGCCCTCTCCTCCGACTCTGCTCTTCTGAAAAGCAGGCAGGGCTTCTACCCGCTTCCCCGTTCTGTTAGTCTCTGTCCTCTCGTCTTCACTAAAGAGCAAGTGTAGGCACACGGGGCTGGGGCATGACGGAGGGCAGGAAGAGCTGCTGGTGGCTCCACCGCCAGCCAATGCAGCACCTGGGCTGTCCCTCAAATGAGAACATCCTCTCCAGCGGCCTCAGATCCCGCATTTAAAACTATACACAATCCCATGTTCAAAACTCCCCATTTTAGTACGTTACAAGTTGTGAAAATATCAAAATGTCCTCACCGCACAAAACTGAAACATTCTGTGGCCAATACATTATTCCTGTAGCGAGTGAGTGAGAACAGGGGCAACCTAAGTGCCTAAGGCACACGTTACAAGTCTGAGAAGTTTGGTTAAAAAGATCAAAACTCAGATGACTACTACTAGATCCCAGGGACTCTTATCTCAGGATAAGACACATCTCAACATTTGAAATCTAAGGGTAGAGAGAAACACTTGGCGACAGATACGTGAGGAAGGACTAAGCAGGGCAGTTCCAATGCAAAGAGCTCTGACAGCAAAGGCAGCATGTGCCAGGTGAGCTGCACTGGGAGCTGAGACAAGCCGGGCCAGATGCACTCTCAACAAACGTAAGGGGCAGCAGAGAAACACGCGTGGACGGTGTGCCCGCGGACAATGCGCTGCTGTCTTAGTTCAAGTTGTTTCACAAGGAGAAGGAACCGTGACTGAACTGTACTGACATTCTAAAATAGTTTCAAGTACCTGTACTGGAGTGGAACAGCAGCTGGCAAACAAGAGAAGGGGTATGTGTGATGGCCCATGCCTGAAATTCCAGTTCCTGGAGGCTGGGACTGGTGGATCGGGAGTTCAAAACCAGTTTGGGCAACATGGCAAAAATCTTGACTGGAAAATCAGTGAAACAACAAGAATCCATGCAGATGACTAACAGTGTGGTGATGCCACGGTGGCACCCAACTCACCTGGTCGTACCCATAAGGCCTCTGCTGGGGTGGCTGGGGTGGTCCCGGCTGTGCTGCTCGGTAGCCCCCATACTGCTGACCTTGACCCTGAGGATAATTAGGATACTGAGGACCTGGACCGCCCTGGGAAGGACCTGCAAGATAGTTAATACCAACAAACGCTCAGTAAAGCTGTACTGAGTCTTCACAATTTCAGGATTTCAAATGAGATGTTACATCTTGTGTCTAACTGAAAAGGACAGTTTAGCATCTTGCCTCTCAGGATGTGTTGTGAAATAAATGTTCATGGTTGTAGTAGAAGGGAAAACATTGGAATGCTGCTTCAGTGAAATAAGTGTGCTAAATGCACACACTGGGGGCTGGTAAGACAGACTCAAGAAGCAATAAATCAGGGCAACTCCATGATAATAACAAAGTTAATCTCTGCATCTATCTGTGTACACCAGTATAACTAAGAAGCCAGTCCAAATAATGACATAATTTCTGAATAAAGTTGGGGAATTAATGACATTTCTAACTGTGTGACTAAATTCACATTTGAAATCATCAAAATGGTAAGATTACACCACCATCAATAAACTTACCTCCACAGTATTTTAAAACAAAAACAAAGACTTAAAAACTCACAAGCTATATGTGAAAAAAGTTGACTAACTCCAGTTCTGAGGGATCCCATGCCCTCTTCAAACTTCCTGAAACACCATCCATACATAGTGCACACTCATACATGCAGGTGAAACACTCCTCCCCATATAAACAGACACACACACAGTGCACACCCATACATGCAGGCGAAACACTCCTCCCCATATAAACAGACACACACATAGTGCACACCCATACATGCAGGCGAAACACTCCTCCCCATATAAACAGACACACACATAGTGCACACCCATACATGCAGGCGAAACACTCCTCCCCATATAAACAGACACACACACAGTGCACACTCATACATGCAGGCGAAACACTCCTCCCCATATAAACAGACACACACATAGTGCACACCCATACATGCAGGCGAAACACTCCTCCCCATATAAACAGACACACACACAGTGCACACTCATACATGCAGGCGAAACACTCCTCCCCATATAAACAGACACACACACAGTGCACACCCATACATGCAGGCGAAACACTCCTCCCCATATAAACAGACACACACATAGTGCACACCCATACATGCAGGCGAAACACTCCTCCCCATATAAACAGACACACACATAGTGCACACCCATACATGCAGGCGAAACACTCCTCCCCATATAAACAGACACACACACAGTGCACACTCATACATGCAGGCGAAACACTCCTCCCCATATAAACAGACACACACATAGTGCACACCCATACATGCAGGCGAAACACTCCTCCCCATATAAACAGACACACACACAGTGCACACTCATACATGCAGGCGAAACACTCCTCCCCATATAAACAGACACACACACAGTGCACACCCATACATGCAGGCGAAACACTCCTCCCCATATAAACAGACACACACATAGTGCACACCCATACATGCAGGCGAAACACTCCTCCCCATATAAACAGACACACACATAGTGCACACCCATACATGCAGGCGAAACACTCCTCCCCATATAAACAGACACACACATAGTGCACACCCATACATGCAGGCGAAACACTCCTCCCCATGTAATACAACTAAGTAAATCTTAGAAGAAAATCACACTCTGAGAATCAATCACAGTTAACACCTTAACTTTATCTATAAACCAATGATTAGACCCAGAAACGGCAAGGGACTGATTCCGCCTGCTGAGAAGCGCTCTACTTTAGAAACTCAACTAGTGACTCCAGGGAAGGTTTTCTCAAGCGGAAGCTGACAGTTTGGACACTTCAATGTCATTTCCCACAACACTTAAAACCTACCATAGAAACAGTTATTTCACCATGCCTTTAAATGAATAATCTAAACAAACACGTAATAGTAGATGGGTTAAAAGAATGCTTATAAAAATGTAAGAACTGGAGAGACAGATGACCAAGTGGGCAAGGGCACTTTGCCACCACCAGACCTGACCACCTAAGTTCAACTTCCAGGCCACACATGGTGGAAAGAAGCGATTCCAATAGGTTATCCTCTGACTTAGACACATGCACTGTGTTCCATGTGTGTACACATGTACACAATAAGTGCTCAGAAACTGAAACACCACTGTGTGCTTTAGAACCACCCCCATGACATCCTTTTGGAGGGAGGCGGGATAAAGGAGCTCTCACCGTAGCCCTGCTGCTGCCCCGGGTACTGCTGCCCCGGGTACTGCTGCTGCTGGGGTGGGTAGCCTTGCTGAGGCGGCGGTCCTTGGTAAGCGTCCTGCTGCTGGCCGTACTGTGAGTTCCCTACAGGAGAACGGAGAGAGGCGGGCAAAGCACTGAGAAGTCGGCCCAAGGACGCGGGGTTTCCCTCTCAGATGCACAGCCAACAATACAACAATGAATGAAATGCCATACTGATTTTTAAAGTTAACAAAACAAAGGAAAACTCAAACCAAACAGAAGGATTTCGGCCAAACAAACTGCAGTTAAAGCCAAGTGTGCAAGGCTGAACTGCAGCCCTGTCAGCGTCTCTGCCACACGAGCATTGCAGTTACTGGAGCATCAGTCCTAAGATCATGACTACGCTAAATAAAATAAAAAAGACAAAATTAAAGACAGCTACGAGAGCACACACTAGCTACACAACACCAGCAAGCTGTTCCCTAGAGGCACTATGCTGAGATGTAGTAATACACAGGTACAAACACACACGGGGTAGGGGATGGGGACCGATGGGTTTATGTTCAAAGAGGAAATTTCCACGGAGCAAAAAAGCATTTTTAAATGTTTTAGTCTTTTTACTGCTGTTAGAAATGACACATCGTGGTTACATTCTAAATATTTGTAAGGTTGTTTGGGGCCCTGTAATTTTCCAGAAAGCCAGCAACTAGTACTCTACAAGAGCTTTGCATGGGAAGACACTGTCCTATGCAAGAACTGCCATTCCTGCAGAAGGGGTGTGCATGTGTATGTGTGTGAAGGTATATAGATACCTCCTTCGTAGTAATGTTGTGAGGAATCCTCATAAGGCCTATCGTAGCCTTGTTCAGGATACGACGGTTGCTGATAACCGTAATCATTATGACCTACATCAATTCGACAAGAGACAGGAAGAAACGTTAATGGCCACTGAGTGAAAACCCTACAATTAAACTTTAAGATAAAACTGAAGAAAAGAAAAAAAAAGAAAGAAAAAGAAATGGAAATACATAAGAAATAATTTTAATTGCATTAGCAAGTATTTACCAACGTGAATGCTTTCACAGTGCGATAACATGCACACTTTTTCAAAGCAAAGAGCAATAGTTTTAGAAATGTTACACTCATTCTCTTAACTTTGATATCCCTCACTGAGGGCAAAAAAACAAAAACAAAAACCTTATATTCTATTTTTAAAGAGAAAATAAGAACATTTAGGCCTCTCGCATGTGAGTAAATCAAGCTGAATCAGAATGAACAGTATGCAATTACAGTACTTTATCAAACCCCTGTTCTGCTGGTCACCATTTCCACAGCATATACGAAAAACAACACAAATTATACAAGAGGTCCTTAAGTTTTTCCCCTGAAAGAAGCTGAAGTGAGTTTTTAACACTCTCAAAATTTTATTGCATCAAGTACAAGTGTTTTGCACAGTATTTTCAGATGCAAGAAAAAAAATTTAAGATAGGGTCTCTCACCCCGGCTTCTTTGAACTCTATATAAATCAGGCTGGCCTTAAACTCATAGGGACCCACCTGCCTGTGAAGCACAAGTAGAAAATGTATTTCTCAATGCTGTCATTTTAGGCATCTCTAGAAATATTTCTAGAGTATCCTGAATATAAAACTTCATAAAATTTATAATTTCTAAGTTAGAAAACACCCCAAGTTTTATGACACAGTAACTTTCACTGATAGACTAATTATTTTCTCATTCTTTGAAGTTTCACTTTTCAATTGCTAAAACATGGCACTAATGTTCTGAGAATGCCTAGTTAGGAGGAAGGACTACAGTTACACTCATTGTGTTAGGATTTAAAGCCCCCAAGCCATTTTAAGGGTTGGCAAGATGACCAAGCAGCTTACTAGGCCAGCGGCCTGTTAGATCTGCGTTTCGCTGAGATCCGATCATGCCCATCCCCTGAGCACTGTCTACAGCTGCTCTCATGATTTTGGTGAGGATGGTTTGCATTTGCAATCCGAGAGCAAGACCATAGGGCTTAAAGACCAAAGCATTCACTGCCTGGCCCTGTGCAGAAAACCTCAGCCAGGTACTCATCCAGGTCTTTATGGACATGATTACATCTGGACATAAAAAGAGATGCTGCTCAAATTTGCCTAGGAAAATATAATTGTTGATATAAATGGAATACTCTGTATATGGCAAGACTTATACACACCTGTGAAAACATGATACCATTTAAATTGAAAACATACTAGCACAAGTAATTATAATAACTTTAAGTTTTAATATTTATAAAAGTAGTGGGTCTACTTTGAATAGAAAGGATTAAGATAAGACAAATTTCACATCTAAGGAAATACCCAGGACCAAAAAACACCAAGTTCAACATAATTGCTTAAGATGTACTTTAAAGTTGATTAAAAACTCATTTATTCTCAGAATACTTATATTTAGTAGGTAGATGTCAATCTTTTAAATTTTTCTGTAAACATATTATTATCTTATTAAAGTTTCTAAATTTAAAAATTGAATATATCTACATAGAAATAAGGAAAGAAAAAAGAACAACATTCTGAATATTTCATGGCAAGAATATCTGGCATTAAAAAATACACTGTTCTAACCAGAATTACCTAGATACACCATCATTATTAATAAACGTTTATTGTGTGGAAAGTTCAACAAGAGCCTGCCTCTTCTCTCTGCTTCATCAGGACCTCTGTGGTGACAGTTGGTGTCTAATGCAGATACACCTTCATCCTTCATACACTCATGAAAGCGGCAGGTGAAATGCCTTTGCAACAGACCAAACTCCATCTTCTTGTTGGCTTGCATTAGGTTCTAGCCAAGGGGTCCTAACACTTTATCCTGAAGTTTCTTTGCTATATAATTTACATTAAAAATAACAACAGAATTTACTATATAGACCAATATTTTGGCAAACCATTTCATTATAAGACAAATCACTATGTAATATAGCCACCTATCACTTCACCAGTTCTATATATTTAGATAATTTTAACATTAAAATACAAAATTTTCAAACAAAAAGATTTTAAAATGCACAGTAAAAAATCTACTTGTGCGCCTGGATTATCATTGTATGTACTTTCTTAGCCCTTCCTCGGTAAAGTCAACTTCTCCCAATTCACCTTCCCTTCTATAGGGGGGTGGGGAGAAGGCAAACTGAAAAGCCAAAAGCCTTGTTCATTCAGTACGAGTCAGTGCACCTGTCTACTGCTGTGCTGTGGACACATCTTTTCTCAAAGGCAAGCAAGAACATAAGCTACAGTTCCTTCACAAGAATGTAACATTAGATAAAGTGAAAATACTCAGGAACTATATTCTCTATGGTTCTACAGAGCCATATTCTTTAAACCAATGGGTGATACTTTACAGCAGGTGAATTAAATCTCTATAAAAATATTACAAAAAAAAAGAAGACGAAAGAAATCAGTAACATTTGTTTGAGATTCAAATGAACAATCCTAAATATAAAAGGAGCCTCTTTATGTGAGACAAGATTCTAGTGACGGAATGCAACTCCTGACGGCACTAACAGTAACTATACAAATATACCGTGAATTAATTACAAACAAATGTGCTTACTGCTGCTACTGTAGAATACCCAAATGTCTCTAAAGGAAGAAACAAGAGGTAGTTTCTTCACCCTTCATTAAAAAGCTATGAAATGCTGTCTACATCAATACTGGGCAGGGATAGAAAACGGGAAGGTTAGCATTAGGAGAGATTACCATCAGGGTAATACTGCTGGTTCATGCCTTCTGGAGGACCTTGTCCACCATGACTGTATTGGTCCCCATAATAGTCTTCCTGGCCTGAGAACTGCTGTGGTGGGCCTGAAAAACCACAACCAGTCAAGATGTAAATCATTTGTCCTCGAGGTCATCACAGGCGTTCTTCCTAACCTCATACTAAGAGAGGCTACTCCTCAGCTGTCGACTCCCCTCCAGTGCTCTGCCCTTCTGACGTTTTCACTATTTCCACACACACACAGATACACACAGCAGGTCCACAAGTCACATCTATAGTTAATATAAGACCATACAAATAAATAATATCCAACAAACCAACTCAAACAACCTCTTCAGAAGGGGCTGAAGCTGGTAGGAAACTCATTTCTTTTTACTTTAGTATTAGTGCATTTTGAAGTAAAATCGACTTTGTCCTTGGTCATATATTTAGGAGTTTCTTTTAGTAGTTTCTTTTTCTTTCTTTTTTTTTTTTTTTTTTTTTTTAGGTATTTTCTGTTGTAAATGAGTAAATTGTGATAAAAAAAAAAACTTCATGATGTAGTATTTTCCTAGAAAATAACAGACAAAAGGAAGCTGTGTGCTGGGAAGCTCCTATATGCCTCATGACCTTCTGTGCCCTAAACCCTGCTACCTTAGGGAGGGGATGTGAGGGGAATCCAAAAAAAAAGCCCTGGGTTTACCTAGATAAAAAGTTCATTAAAATTTAAAGCCTTCCAATCACTGTTATATACATTGAGCAAGGCACGTTCCAAATGGCTCTCACCCTGCTGTGGTGGTCTATATGGAGGCATCTGTCTCTGGCCCATCATGTGGCTGCCTTGGTTAACTTGACCCATCATGCCCATGGGCGGCTGCTGTCCTTGGTAGTGCTGCCCACCTCCAGGTGGCATGTTGTACTGCTGGGAAGGAGGCTGCTGATGCATCATGGGACCTGAGGACACATAAAACATTAATACACAGTATTCTGGTAACACTTCAATATCCTAAGATAGATGCAAGAATTTTTTAAAATATAATATACAAAATGTGCAATCAAACAGGGAAAACTGACTTCAAGTATAAATGAGTTTTTGCATAAAGCTCACATGCCCAAGTTCATGTGCAAGTAAGAAAAAAACAACCAAATCTCAGGTCCACCTAAAGTCATTTTTTTTAAAGTCAAAATGGAGACAGTAACCTCTTCCTGAACATGGGCATTTTCTATACCATATTTCCTATACCATCTCTCTAGACAAAATTATCTTACTGCAGTATTAGAAAAGCCATGATAAGTAAACTCCACAAATGTTCCCTATCAAATCAGTAGTCAAACCAACACAGAAAACCAAACTTCTGGATTTCCATTTCATTCTTTTCTGCGGAGGGGAGGGTAAAGATTTATCCATTTGTATGTAAGTACGTGAGCTTCACAATTTATACACATCACATGCATGCAGGCACCCAGTGAGGCTGGAAGAGGGCATCCGAGCCCCTAGAGCAGGAGTTACAGGAGCTTCTGAGTTGCCCAGTATGAATGCTCTTCCCCACTGAGCCACGCCTCTGACCCTACCTTTCATTCTTTTTAATAGACATTTATTCAATAGTGGTAGGTAGAAACCTATAAAAGCACTTCACAAACAGATCGGTTGAATTTTATAAACTTCACTTTGAGGACAAAATTTCAAAAAAAACAAAACAAAACCCTTTTCCTTCCCCAATTTTTTTACAAGCTTTATAAACTTGAAATCAAAGGACCACAATGCTTCTTTTATAAAGAAAAACTTATTTTGTGTGCTTGGTGTGCCTCGCTGTGTGCCTCGCTGTGTGCCTCGCTGTGCTGCAGCTTTGCTGCGTGCTGCAGCGGTGTGCCTTTGCTTCTGGGTTCTCACTGGAGATGGTGCAGGTCTGTTTTCTGAGCCCATGCTTTATTACAGTCCTTCTCCTGGGAGCTTTTAGGGTGGAGAGACAAAAGGTGGGATGAGAAGGTTTAGTTGTTGATTAAGAAGCACTGCAGTCCTGCAGACTGGAGAGATGGTTCAGCTGTTCGTGGAAAGGACTCTGCTTCAATTCCCAGCGCCCACATTGCAGCCAGCAACTGTCTGCAGCTCCAGTTCTGTGGGCATACATGCACATGCATACATGCACATGCAGCGACAATCTGCCCATACAGCAGCGGCCAGCCCACCTCATGCTGCCACCTAGCAGGGTAAGCTGCTCCCTCAGAGGCTTCAGAGCTCCTCACTCCACTACTCTCGCTCCCCTCTCAGGAGTGCGGGAGCGCCCCACTTACATACCACCCCTCCCTCGCCTGGGGGTCACTTAAGAAAGTGTACAACACGAAGACCAGAGAACTCGGCAAAGTTCTGCAGGCAGAAGTGACACAGCTGGACGAGAGGCGCAATACTAACATAAACAAACATCTAAACACCAGCAAGCCACTCAGTTTACAGGGATAACCGGAGCCTGCCACTCTACCTCCTTGACAATGGGGCCAACTGTTTCGTCTCAAGAAATGCTTTTTCAGAGCTATTTTCTTCCTACCCACCTTTGTCTGCTCAGCTTTGTTTCAAATTCTTTTCTCTCCAATCTTTATTATAAATATAAGCTTCCCAAAGCTTACTCTGGGGCCTTCAATATGGAAATGAAGTCTTCACAGCAGGGAGAAGAGCTCAGGAAGAGCAGTGAGGAAGCGAACCCTGGGCACCCCCGGAGCCAGTCGGCCTTCACACGCATTTCCCGTGAGCCTCTGGCAACCAAGGAATCCCGAGACCCAGACCAGACCAACCTCAGGTCTGCGTTCCACGTGCACGCCTCTTCTATCCTGCGTGTGTGTGTGTGTGTGTGTGTGTGTGTGTGTGTGTGTGTGTGTGTGTGTGTATCAGACTCCTTGGAACTGGAGTTGTGGATGGCTGTGAACTATCATTTGAGTGCTGATAACTGAACCCGGGTCTTCGAGAGTGACCCAGTAACCACTGGGCCGCCTCTATAGCCCTCTAGATGACAGTTTTGGAAGTCAGTTCTGCCCTTCCGCCACGAGCAGAGGAATGAACTCAGGTTCTCAGGGGTGTGCAGCCAACATTCCTACCCACCAAACCACCCCACTGGTCCACTTCACTTCATCTTAAAGAATTTTAGTCGATTTCTCAAAGCAAGCCCTGGTATCAAGACTTCAATCTAAGTCCAAAGAATTATGTACAGGGAGCTTGTGAAGCACATTCTTAACACAAAATAACAATTTGTGAAACTCTTACACCTGACAATTAATAAAATTCTATTAAGGAAAGCTACAATTAATGTTTGTGAATAAAAAATGCACTGCTTCTAGCAAATGTAACCGTGGTCATCTCCAGAGGCTTTTCTCTTCTAATTTGGCTTATTTGCTGTTTCATTAGCCATCTTTCCAGAGTATGCCATGACGTTTGGTTCCAATTCCTAGTCATCAAAGAAACAGACCACATGACCTCAAGCACTGTGAAGCAGGCCGGGAACAGAGCAGCCACGGTCCCTGCCTCTTGGCTTTTCAGTGCTCCTGCCCCTCTCCATGCAGGTCTGTGTGTGTGCACGGATCCCACAGCACACGCCACTTCCGCAGCACACTGTTGGTTTTTGTTACTTTAACTTTTGTGTCAATTTAAACTTTTTCACAAACTATTAAATGGTGAAAACAGTTTTTACTCACAAGGTCCAACTAGAAAGGAGACCATGACAGGGAGCTAGAGACCCTACAGGGAAAGAGAGTACACGTGACAGGAAAGAAGGGGACCAGCCGGAGGGGCCAGGCCCAGGGAGGGCAGTCGGGCAGGTGGACAAGTTAAAACAAAGTATAATGAAATGCATATGACAATATCATAATGGAGCCCAGTACTTTATATGCTCATTTATAAAACTAATTTCAATATTTTTCAGAGACTTAAAAATCCAAAGGAATTCCAAATTCTACTGCTCTTTCAATCCTACAAGGCCGAAGTACATCAGCACCAGTGGTATTTCTCTACTTCTCAAGCAATCTAAAAGCTAAAGATGAATACAGTAGACATTAGACATTTAATAGTCCATTCATATGGACTATTAAAAATACAATGTAAAAAATTTGGGAGTTTATTTTTTCCCCATTAATTTCACATTCAAAATAGAGGTGTGGGAAGGGGGCAACAGAATTCTTATAGCAGCTACTAGAATGAGTGCATTTAGACTCTGTCCTGCCGAGTCCTCATTAGAAAACTACTGCTACTGGAGTGGAAGTTGACAAGGTGAGATGTAGCTTGGTGTAGAATACTTGTGCTGTATGGATGCACCTAAGGGTACAACCCCAGCAAGAAAATCTAAAGAGAAACTACAACATGATCAGTCAATTCATAAAAATAGCACTAAGCATTAATTACAAGTATATTAGTAAAGGATACAATGCACTAGTTAACTGCCATTCAATTGTACCTCTTTTTTTCCCTTGCAACACAACTCAAGCTGCTATTTTTTTCTATTGTGTTCAGTCACGTTAAAAAACCTTTATTCCTTTCCTCTTCTCAAACCCAGGGTGTTGCACGTACAAAGCACTCATTCTACCAATGAGCTACATTCCTGATCCCTAACATAAGCTGAATCCTAGAACTTCACCAATATTTAGTTTCCATGACTCAAAAACCCCATTTAAAAAATGGTAGCACATGGCTGTAAGCCCAGAACTGAGAAGGCTGAGGAAGGGGAGGTCTAAGCTTAAGGCCAGCCTGGAGTGCACAGCAAAACCCCATCTCAAACAAACACACAGGGGCTGGAGAGCTGCTCGGGGGTTATGAGCACTTGTTGCCGAGGACCCGGGTTTGGTTCCCAGCATCCACATGGTGACTCACAGGCATCCACTGACTCCAGCTCCAGGGGTCCCTCTTCTGACCTCCAAAGGCAACAGCACACACATGGTGCACACGCATCCATACAAACACACACATAAAATAAATCTTAACAAACCACACCACCCTGCCACAGCCCCGTGGAAAACAAGAGCAAGTACTTTTAAACGGTTTTCTAGTTGTTTCTTGACACAAAGATAAAAGTAAAACAAAACATAAAAGCAACCCTTACTAAATCTGAGACCTGGGAGCGGAACAGTGCCTAGGACTGGACCCAGGACTTCGGGTCCTGGGAGAAATGTTTGAGAGGTAAAAAATGTAAACAAGTTCCTTTTCGCGTTTAGAGTTTTTCAAGCTTTCTAAAAGAGGACAATTTGCAAAGCAGTATGCTTTAACCTCTGCCGTGTTGTTATGTCTAAACAAAAACATGTAAAATACGTGGCTTATTTTTATAAAAAATACCTAAAAAAAAAGAACTGTTTTATGATGAAACAACAACAACAAAAAACTTATTAATGAAACTTTCATTTGCCAGGTCAGCTTCCCATCCAATAGATCCCAGATAACTAACGTAGGCATATCTCATCAAAATCATAAAAAGCCCAGACTGTATGAGTATTTTGAAATTACAATATTTCATCATAAATAATGTGAACACAACCAATTCTTCCTTTATCTGAGAACCTTTGAGTGATCTGAGTTTTTTTCCTATAATAAAGATCAAGGCTCACTACATTTTGTATCTGAAATATCTTTAAGGAGGCAATGTGCCAAATTCTTTAACACAGCAATTAGGAGAACAGAGCTCCATTGACTGGTTTTTAGTTATTATTGACAGGCTACTTAAAAGAGGAACATGGTAACAACTTCACTGAGCCTGGCAATAAACTGTAACCAGTGCGCTAAAAGTAGCTATGGGCACAGAGGCACACCCCATCTTCAGAAGGACCGTCCCTGCCTCAAACACAGGAGAGTCATCACAAGTGCCCCCAGCAAGTGAAAAGGACCAGGTTGGTGATTTTCAGGATAGTGTGCTTGTGAAAGCAAACTGTGCGCCCCAGTGTTCCCACATGAAACAAAATGCTGCCTTGTCCAGTGACCAGCATTATGAAACAACTTAACAACAGACCTCCAAATAAAATGTGCAAAAGGCAAACAACTTTGAAAAGGCAAATTGGGCAAATTAATTTCTAAACACAAATAAAAAGACTGAAGGCAACTTCAACTCAATGTTGTTTTCTCATGAGCACAACTGTGACTCACTTCACACTTAAGACAGAGACTCTGTCTTCAATCACCAAAGCAAACCAACAAGCCTACAGCACAGTACTCAGGAAAATAAGTAAGTTCAAAGCTGGGGCTTATGCTTACAATCTCAGCAATGGAGAGGCTGTGGCAGGCCTTCCGAAAGCCCAGGCCAGCCTCCATGAGAGAGTGGGAATTTGTCTTTAAAAGCATCCCCCTCTCAACAGAATGCCCCTAAGAGCCAATCAGGGACCCAGGAAAGTTGGTGCTAGATAGTGTCCGTTAGACGTAACAAAAAAATGTACCCATGAAATCTCAATAACACAAGATGGCATGACACCACCAGCTGACATGCCGACAAGCACAGAGGAAATTCCACAAGATCCTACACCTAGATGAAGAACGTCAATGGTCAACGGCTGCCCAGAAAGGGAGAACCAGGCTGCTCATGAGCAAGCTCCAAAATTGAGAACCAGGCTGCTCAGGAACAAGCTCCAAAACTGATTATCCGATCACAAATGGTGAGCCATAAACACAGCAATGCTAAATGGACTCAAGTTATATATGTATGTGCACATATGTGTGAGCGTGCACATGCACGCACGCACACACACACACACACACACACACAAAACAATAACTAAGGAAGAGATCACGAATTGGGAGGAGGGGCATGAGGGGCCAGAGCTGGGAAAGAGGAAGGAGTGATGAGCAGTTACCTTGATTTGGTTGCATATTCATGTTTGGTCTGGGACCGTAGTTTCCCATCGGCTGCCCCTGACTCATTGTCATCTGGTTCTGCACAGGCATGCTCTGGGATGATGGCACGGAATGGTTGTAACCTCCCATGGAGCCATGGCTACTTGAAGGCATATTCATGGAACTGTTTGTCATGTTGAGCTGATTGGGTCCAGGTCCCTGCATTGGCATATGGTTAGGCCCTTCGAGGAGAAATGGTCAGAACGGAAAATGAGTTCAAGAGATGCACGGCACAAGTCTTTTTCATTACTGTAGTAATGTAGTAATTTAGTCAACAGGAAATAAGTAAACACTTCATAAACAGGTGACTCTGACAAGGTACATGCTGCTATTTTCCCAGTTTAGAGATGAGGAAATTGATCTTGGAAAACCAGGAACTGTCCGAGAGGATAAAGGAGGAGCGCTAGCTTGCTGGGACAACTCAAGGAGTAACTAAGTGTGTGGTACCGAGCAGACACAAGCAAAGACGACAGTGAGTGGAGCACAGGAGCGGGAAAACATTCCTAATGTAGCAAACGATAAACAACAAGGTAACGTTTGTATCTCAGGCAACACGGACAGCGTTCAGCAGAGGGCTGGGACAACAAGAGAGCCATTCGGAAAAAACATTCCGGCTGGATCAGTACCTCACTCCTTCCACTAAAGTCATTTCACGTGTATTATAAAATTTACATATTAAAGGAAAACAAATCATTAAAGATGATTTCAAACACGAGAACTTTGAAAGTAATCTTGGAAGGGGAAGGCCTTAAACATGCTTGAAAGCTCAGAGCCATAATAAATGGATAAATTTAGCTACATAAAAATCAATTTGAGCCGGGCGGTGGTGGCGCACGCCTTTAATCCCAGCACTCGGGAGGCAGAGGCAGGCGGATCTCTGTGAGTTCGAGGCCAGCCTGGGCTACCAAGTGAGCTCCAGGAAAGGCGCAAAACTACGCAGAGAAACCCTGTCTCAAAAAAAAAAAAAAAAAAAAAAATCAATTTGAGCCTAACAAAAACACTGAACTAGAAGCTGTGAACACGGCTCAGTTGGTTAACTGCTTACCATGCAGGCATGAGGACCTGGGTTCGGATCCCCAGAACATGTGTACAACAGAGAAACGCACACCTGCAATCTGGGCCTGCTGGCCAGCTGGCCTAGCCCAGTTCGTGAGGTCCAGGTTTGGCGGGACCGTTCTTAAACACTGATCCAGCACATCATGAAGAAACACTTTCCTGCACTGCTGAAGGAATGCGAACCTAAGTACTGTTTTTATACAGAGCAGCGTGCAATGATCAAATAAACCAGCGTGCACTGGTTTTATAACACAGAATATTCTGCAGCACAGACTGGCCTCAAATTGACTATGCAGCAAGGGATGACCTAGAACTCCTTACCCTCCTGCCTCCACTTCTGAAGTGTTGGAATTACAGGCATTCACCACTACATCCAGGTTGAAATGTACTTTACACCCATCATAAAATGTACTTGTAATCCAATAATTTAAGTTCTAGGAATTCCACACATAGAAGAGTTTTGAGGTACACCTATGTATGGATGTAAAACTATATGCATGTACATAGACATACCAAGACACTAGAAACTTCATTTCTGTCATCAGAAAATAGTGTACAGATTAGATACATCCATAAAGAAGGTATGAGGCTGGAGAGATGGCTCAGTGGTTAACTGCATTGGCTGCTCTTCCAGAGGACCCGGATTTGATTCTCAGCACCCACTACAGCCCACAACTGTCTGTCTACAAGTATAGTCCCAGAGGATCCTACGCCCTACTGGCTTCCTGGGGTGCCACGAATACTTTTGGTACGGACATACAATGCAGGCAAAACATGTATATACTTTTTAAAAAAATGTGACATGAGCTGGGCGTTGGTGGCGCACGCCTTTAATCCCAGCACTCGGGAGGCAGAGCCAGGCGGATCTCTGTGAGTTCGAGGCCAGCCTGGGCTACCAAGTGAGCTCCAGGAAAGGCGCAAAGCTACACATAGAAACCCTGTCTCGAAAAACCAAAAAAAAAAAAAAAAAAATGTGACATGGGCACCGAAGAAAATGAGACAACTGCTGTCAGTATTCTGAACCGCCCCTTGGGGACCCGCTCCTTGGGGACCCACCCAGTGTCTTAATGTCATCTTATATAAAGTCCCCTCCAAGGAAAAAACTCCTCCCCCTTTGCACTCGCCTGCTCTCTCTCTCTCTCTCTCTCTCTCTCTCTCTCTCTCTCTCTCTCTCTCTCTCTCTCTCTCTCTCCTCCCTCCCTCCCTCCCTCCCTCCCGCTCTCCTCTTGCTCTCTCTCCTTCTCTCCCTCTCCCCCTTTAATAATAAAAACTTTCCACATGGACATGTGTCTGCATGGTGTGAGTAACTTCCCACCGCTCCACGCCCCAGCCCATGGTAGCCAGCTGGGTCTGCATGGCTGTCTGTACAATGAATGGAAAGTTTATGTCAAGGATGCTTTCTTAGAAAATAAGAAAGGATGGAGGGGAGGGGAGGGGAGGGGAGGGGAGGGGAGGGAGAAAGGGAAAGAAAAAAAAGGAAACCAGAAATTACAGGAGCCCCTTTACCTTTCTCCCCAGACCCAGAACTAAGAGTCTGAAAAAGCGAGGGTGCAGAAGAAACATCTGTGCCTTTTGATTCTCGTTCCATAGACTTACTTTTACTTTCTATGCTTACCAAAATCAAAACAAACAAAAGATTGTCACTATTGTCACTAACAAATTGTTATAAATTTGGAAAAAAGCTATATATATATATATATATATATATATATATACACACACACACACACACACACAAATGAACTATTAAATAAAATGAACTATTAAATAAAACTATTAAAACCATGCTAGGGGCTGGGCATGGTGGTACAGGCCTTTAATCCCAGCACTTGCGAGGCAGAGGCAGGTAGATTTCTTTGGGTGTGAGACCAGTCTGGTCTACAGAGCAAGTTCCAGGACATCCAGGACTACACAGAGAAACCCTGTCTTGAAACAAACAACCAACAACAAAAAACACTAGGAAATTTAAAACCGATGAAAGAATATATAAGCTATTGGCCTTCCAATTTCTCTTACAACAAACAGTAAACTTTCTTTGAGGACAGTAATGGGCATTTAGAAATTACTGTTTCAGCAGCTCTGTAGTATTCTAGACAATTTCATCATTGGTTGATGGTCTTTGCTCAGAAAATGTTCTTTACGGGTGTGCCTTAGCAGGTAAAGTATTTACTGCCATGCGAGCCTCTTGATCTGAGTTCCACACTAGGAATCTACATAAAGAAGTCAGACACCGTGGCCACACCTGAGATCCCAGCACTGCCAAATGACATGAAGAGACAGAAGGGAGTCCACAGCGAGCTAGCCTGAGTCCACAGTGCAGTAGCACAAAGAAGACCCTTCCTCAGCAAGGCCGAGAGCCAATTCCTCAATTTTCCTCGGACTCCATATACATCCACATACATGATAAGCATTGAAATTTTTAATAAGAAAGAACGTATCTCTATTACATATAGCTTTATAAATCAACCAAGACGTCAGGTTAGCAATAAGTGTACGCTTCTCAGCTGTTTCCTTGGTCTTCGGCCCGGTGGAACCTGGAGACTGAGGTACGAGTTCTAATCAAAGGTTCTACCACTCAGACTCACAGAGCTCCCAACTGGGTAACCCGGACCAGCACTGTGTCGTAGTTCTAAAACTGTGTCGTAGAGAGCCACACGGTGACCTGGCAGGCAGCTCTCTCTCAACGACAGCCTCACTGCAGACTAAACAGTATGCCTGCATCTCTACCTCCATGCTGGGCGAGAGCAGGCCGTGCTGCAAGCCTTAGCAGGAAACCGACGCGAACCAGAGAAACACATTTACCGCCTGCATCACCAGCGACACATCCATCTTCTAAACCAGACCACCTTGTCTCTCCCACTCAGTGTTCCCCTCTGTTTCTTTGACTAAATCCATCATCCTTGGGCGTCAACACGACCAACCACACGACCAGGCACAGGAGAGACTGTGCTGGGCATGTCAATTATCCAGGTTAATCGGAAGAATGATTCTGTTACTGTAAACTACTCCACTGCTAACTGAACAGCGCTCTTTTCTTTTTGGCTAATGAAAATAACATTAGTCTTCGGAAAGTAAAAATTTTCTCAAGTTAAAGGTACAGTATGCTTTGCCAAAATTGATGCTGTAGATACTGTTGTTATAAAGGACAGTTTAAGGACACTGTGGCGGAAGGTTAAGTAGACAGACACCACAGCCTAAAAAGGTCACTGTTACACTGACTCTAAGGTAAAATCGGACAAAGGGAATGGCTCAACATGTAAGAGCTTGTGTTACTTTTCAGCTTTTAATACTGCTTCTAAATCAATTTCCATACTAATGATACTCCATAAACATATGTACTAATAAGAATATAGACTTGGCTTCAGAAATATCTGCAAGGAAATACTAAATACACCAGCACTTCAGGGACAATTCTGTTCCTGTCCCCAGATGTTCTTTCTGCAGCATTCCTGTTTCTGAGATCAATACATTTTTAGGTAAATAAATGCGATGGTTCTTTTTCATGAACAGGTTTGAATTCTTAAGCCAAGGCACAATCCCTTTCCCCTCAAAAGCTCCTAAAGCCAACTGTACTGCATAGTTTCAGACAGACTAAATTTAGCCAGTTCTGTTCATCAGAGGAATGCTGTGTGTCAGCTACACCAAAGCCCTAGGGCAGCCTGATAAACACTGAATACAGGTCACGTAGCTCTGTAGCTAACAAACTCGAGGAGAGCTTGGACTCGGGGGCATTCAAAGCAGTTTTGTCATCAACAATCTAGTATCCCCTGAGCCCCCATGTCGTTTCAGTTGCTAAGCAACTCTGGTGTTAATGTCTTAGAGGAGAAAACTTACCAGGCATCTGGCCGTTCATCTGGTTCTGCATGTGTGGGGCAGGAGGGCCCCCACCCACCATTCCATCTGAAGGCATGTTGTGAGAGCGGGGAGGGGGTGGAGGGCCGCTCTGACTCATCCCTCCAGGACCCATAGGCATATTCTGTGTGGGCGGCTGAAAGAGACAGCTTAGTAAGACAAGAGAAACAGTAGACGGGTGCATGAAAGATTCATATGGAATGGCTGCTGTCTATATTATTAAACTGGATAAAAACAAAACAATAAATGCATTTCAATGCCTTTTAAAGTTGAACTTATTAATATCATATTTAATAATCCCTCATAACTTCAAGTGCATTGGAAAGTAGACTACAGTAAGAGTGTGTTCTAACTTAAAAAAATCTCACAGTGAAATGAAATTTTTTAATAGGTTATCCAAACAGATTTTTTCATTTATTGATGATCTCTAACATGTCTACTATTATTTAAATTACATTTAAAAAACTAAGTGTGCTTTCATAATGAACATATTTGCATGTTTACTAATGGAAGACTTTTACCTGCAAAGCAGGTAACAGCACAACACATAAAAGGAGCAAGAAGTGTCAAAGAGCGTTGTCTTCAGACCTGGAGTGTTAGGACTGACAGGAAGAACGTCGAACAGCTCAGCTTAGCTCTGGGTCCCTCACTGGCTGGCAATGTTACTGATGGCCTGGAAGGGTACCCAGACAGCGGCCTCTAAAGGACACCTTTGGCAAGCTTCCTAATGAAATTCTGAAGAAAACTACTCACTAAATCTGAGTTCACAAAAGGGTGAAACGCACACACGCGCACACGCACACACTCATGCACATAAACGATGGTCTTCAACACCTGTCTTAGGTGGAAAAGGCAAATGGTTGGTTAGTTTCTCCCAAGCCCTCATTTCGGTCTGCAGGTTAGGAAGACTTGGATATACGCGCTCACTGTGCTCCACACATCTCCTGCCTTCTTTCCTTCCTCCTTCCAGGCCATACGCTGACGTCCACTTCGCAACTCCCTGTATTTGTCACCTCTAATTAGTTACTATGTAGCTTTCCGGATGTGAACACAGCAGCACTTGGCAGGCATCATAAATACTCATTGTTAATGAATCCCTAAGATAGAGAAATCTTTCTTTTTTCGTAGACCAGGCTGGCCTCAAACTCACAAAGATCCACCTGCCTCTGCCTCCCGAGTGCTGGGATTAAAGGTGTGCCACCACCCAGCAATATTGGTTATTTCTAACAGCACCATTTGAAAAAAATACAAAAACACAACTTTTAATTTATTAGTAAATCCAGATCACTAATCTTTAGTAAGAATTTTAAAACCTCATCTTCAGGTCTTTGTCTAGCTTATATCTTTACACACTTTTTTTTTTTTTTTTTTGGTTTTTCGAGACAGGGTTTTTCTGTGTAGCTTTGCGCCTTTCCTGGAACTCACTTGGTAGCCCAGGCTGGCCTCGAACTCACAGAGATCCGCCTGGCTCTGCCTCCCGAGTGCTGGGATTAAAGGCGTGCGCCACCACCGCCCGGCATATCTTTACACACTTAATAATTTAGTTCTGATAAAAAAAAAAAACAGTCACACATCTCAATTTTAATTATATACATCACCTCCAAATCCGATTAACTCTTTGTAATCCAATCTATAACACATCCTGGATCACTATTATCATTACAAGGCCTAGCAAACAAACACTCCTAATAACAAGTCATAAAGTGCTGGGAAACAAAAGCAGGCTGGAGGAGGAATGAAGGCTATATCCCTCCAGGAGGAGGGTCAAGTGCAAGACCACACAGCCGCGCCTGAGCCGCTCTCCAGCTACAGAGAGGAAGTTTCGTGGTTTTGGTTTTGTTTTGAAATGGCACAATGGTAATGGTAAAGGTCCCTGAGTTGTGTGCTTTACAATGGCTAACATGGTGGCTGTTATATATGAATTTTATTTCAATCCAAATGGATAAACAAATGAGATAATCGTAACATTACATTTTTAAAGTTTTGTTTTTATCATGTGTGCAGCGGGGATGGGAGGCATGGTCAAAATGCAATTTGAGGGAGTTGGTTCTCTCCTTTCATGATGTGTGTCCTGGGGATCAAATTCACATTGTCAGGCTTGGCAGCAAGCTCCTCTACACTGGCAAAGCATTCAAATTTGGGGGTTTTCAAAAACCTAAAAATAACCATGTTTGATATTAGCAAGAATAGGAAAAAAACAAATAAACAAACAACAACAACAAAACAAACAAAAAACAAACAAACAGGAAAATGGAGAATTTCTGTAAAGTCCTGGGAATCTTATAAGGGAGTCAGGTATAAATTTGTGAGCTAGAAATAAAATCATAGAAATTAAGAAAGCAATAGTTAGAAACAACAAAACAGGCTGTAAAGAAATTTACAGAAATACAGACGTGTAGAAGAGGGAACATACAAACAAACCAAAGAAAGCACACAGCGGTCGAGGACCGAGCTGGTGTGAAGAGCTGGTGCAGCATGCACAAGACCCTGGGCTGGAGGACCGAGCTGGTGTGAAGAGCTGGTGCAGCATGCACAAGACCCTGGGCTGGAGGACCGAGCTGGTGTGAAGAGCTGGTGTAGCATGCACAAGACCCTGGGCTGGAGCACCGAGCTGGTGTGAAGAGCTGGTGTAGCATGCACAAGACCCTGGGCTGGAGCACCGAGCTGGTGTGAAGAGCTGGTGTAGCATGCACAAGACCCTGGGCTGGAGGCCCAGCACTGAAGAAGCAAAGTACAAGAGCACATACAGCATCTGCCTGGAGTTACAGAACACAGAGCTGAGAGCATTCCAAAGCTAATAAACGACTCCTTTAAAACACCGAGACAACACACGGAGAGGTAACAGACCAGCCCAGAACTCTACATTAAGATAAAACACCCTTCTCTCCAGCTTGAGGATGAAATACAAATTCTTTAAGGTGAGCAAAAGCTAGAATTTGTTATAAGAAAGAGGTTCACTGAACAACAACCTGGGTAGCTCACAACCTGCAAACTCCAGCTCCGGGGGATCTGACACCTGTTCTGGCCTCTGGGGACAACAAACATGTAGTGCAGACATGCAGGCAAACTTCTTTAAACAGCAAGTAACTACATACGAAAGAGTATGGAGGAATGATGAATCAATCAATCAATACATCAATTAACATACATTACTATTAACATTCACAGTAACAATGGCATGTAGAGGGGCTGGGAACAGTAGTAAGCACAAGGCCCTGGGATGAGTCATCAATACCAGAAGGAAAAGAACAAACCCATATACTCGACAGCAAGGGTGTATACACTTCTTAACACAGCTTCAAAGACCTGAGAAGCAAAAACTGAGAGAATGACAAAGAGGAAACCACAGAGAAAGGGTTAAGACTTTTCAACATACTTCTCTCAGTGATTCACAAAAGGCCAAAAAACAAAAAAGTAAAAA
Organism: Peromyscus maniculatus bairdii; assembly: GCF_049852395.1. Lineage (NCBI taxonomy): Eukaryota > Metazoa > Chordata > Mammalia > Rodentia > Cricetidae > Peromyscus > Peromyscus maniculatus. Next base: position 5,647,874 of record NC_134870.1, read on the forward strand.
AGGTGCTGCAGGCCGCAGGAATATATCATAAGAACTGAGCTGGTTATAGCAAAGTCACTACCTGGAGGGATCAAGGATTTCCTCCAGAGGAAGCCAAATCCCAAGGAGCTTTTGGTGTTACTTGACTTGTTATATATCAGCTGCCTTCTGTTATGAAAATCATGTGTGCCTTCATAGTTTTCCCAATTGACTTTTCCCTAAGAAGGGCTAACAGTATAGACTGATCATTCTCTGGACATACACATTCCAGGTGTTTGGAAAACAGCCTCAGGAAAGGCTTTCTCTGGAATCAGATATCTTCCTTGGCCACTTTCAAGGACTAGCAGTAATAACAGTCCACATGCAAGTCTCCTGGTTTAAGATAAATTCCACAAGGAGACACTGCCTAGGTCAGGTGGACGTTAAGTAATAGCTTTACACAATTTAGCTCAGACCCTCCTTTTCTTACATTCTTACTAACTTTATAGACCTTTAACTCCTTTCCTAACCACTTCTAGGAATATTTAGATAACCTTCTGCGCTGACAGCTATGCTCAGCCAGAACCCCAGTTCAAGCCTGCCTGTAATTATCAACATTGGCAGCATCCGGCCAGGTCCATCCCCAGATGGAGGAAAGTACCTTATCAGAGATACTTCTATATTCTCTAAGAACAGACTTAAGCATCCAGGCTATCTGTTTGAGAAGGCCTGGCGGATGTGCCAATTAAGCTTTACTTCCTCCTTTCCCAAACCTTACCTCTAGTTCCAGATCTCCCTTTAACTATCACCAGAGGCATCTAGCTGTACAAGTCGCCTAGCGACTGAGCACACTTTCCCCCACCCTGCAGGAAAATGGCAGATAGCTTGGACAGATAGGAGCCACAGGAAAAAAGAAAGCAGTTTTATTTTCTCCCATTAACCTAGCAACTTATAGATTCTTAACATTTTCTACTAATCACGTTTAAGACTATAGTTGAGCACATAAGAGCCCTCTTCTTAGATATTACCTAAATCTAGCCTTTAGTTAATTCATTTCCCCATTGGTCACTTCCCTTTGGGGTTGCAAATGATAATTAACAGTTACTGCCTCCCTATGTGATTCTTATCACCCCTCCGTTTGACGCTGGAAGCCTGGTTTTATATACCAGGACTTCCAGGGCACAGGACGGAGAAGAGAAAAGAGTATGGAAGAACTAGATGGGTAAGAACTTGAGAGGAACAAACTGAGATGAGGAAGAAGTAGATTGAAGGGCTAGAAGAAAGTACTAGAGGAATGAGATGGAAGATGAGGAAGAGACAACTGGGGAAGAACAAGATGAGGAAGAACTAGACGAGAGAGAAGGAGACGGGAGAGGAGCTGATATGGGAAAGAACTGGATGGATGAGAACCTAGAAGGGACAGAACTAGATGAAGGAATTAAGATAGAACCTAGAGGGGACAACAGATAAATGTAGAGATATTGGGCAAGAAAGGAGCTAAATATGAGAGCAGAATATAAGCTTGTAACTGACACAGAATAATAAAGTATATGGACTAAGGAATTTCGTGTACATAGATTCATTTCTTTTCATCAAAGATTAATTATCAGCTGGTTGTCGATTCTTCCCAGACCCTGGGAGGGGACTATCGAGGGACTAGACCCCCATAGTCCCTGATAAAAAGGCAAATCAAAAGAGCGGAAACCAGAAGGCTGGCATGATTAACTACAAATCACTAACAAAATGATAACATTCAAGGAAGCAACCACATGAAAGCAGAAATAAGTTTTAATTGAAATAATTAAAATTTGTGGTAACCAGCATAGGTGCACACATAGAATTCTAACCCTTCAGCAAGGTGGAAAGCTGGAAGAGCATTAAGTCTGAGACACCCTGAGCTACCCAGCAAGATCCTGGTTCAAAAAAAACGACAGAGAAGCATGTGGTGCAGAACTATTATGCAGATGATAGTCTGTAGTTTAAAGAAAGCCAAGTTCTGGTTCTTTGAGACTACCAATAACCAACAACCCTTAGCAGGAATTACCAAGAAAAAAGAGAATATAAAATTTTAGAGAAATTAAGGGTACAAACAGCAATCAATACTCAAGAGACTGAGTAAGAGACAGTAAGAGACCGTTAGGAACAACTTTAAACAGGCGCCTGATAACTCAGATGATGTGAAGTAAACACAACATTGGAAACACAGAGCTTCTGGAAAATGACACAAAAACCAGCAAGTCTGAGGGCGGCTGTGTGTGTGGCTCACAGCAGGGCAGCCAGCACACTTGAGGGCCTGGACTCAACTCCAAACACCAAGAAAGAGAGAGAGGAGGGAGGGAGGGAGGGAGGAAGGGAGGGAGGGAAGGGAGGGAGGGAGGAAGGGAAGAGGGGGAGGGAAATTTAATTTCTCTATTAAAAAACTTGATCCATATTTTTTAATCTTTCCTGAAGAAATCTCTTATGGGCTTTTATTATGGTTTCATATGTAAATCACTTAAGAATAAAACAATACCAAATAGAAATCCACATGTAACCTTTCAGAAATAAAAAGGAGAGAGCAGTTTCCAATTCTTTACGAGGCCATCACACCCTGACAGAGGTATTTCAGAAGAAAAATTACAGGACATGTTTTCAGACACTAGAAACCTGACCCAAACACGAGCCAATCAAGTCTAGAGCAGTGAACAACGAGGCAAAACATCGTAAGCAGTGGCTGCACTCTGGACACGCAGGCCAGCACCACCGTGGAAATGACCCGAAACACCAAATCACCAAGTGAAGTCTACAGAAAGCTCATGAAGAGAAGTACTTGATGAGATTTAATTCCTATCCTAAAAGTCCTCGGCAATGCAGCACAGAGGTGGACCTGGCTAGGTGGCTCAGCAGGTCGGGGTGCCTGACCCCCCACAATGAAAGCCTGATGACCACAGTGCGACCCCAAGAACCCATTCAAGGTGGAAGGAGAAAACACCCCACAAGGTTGACCTCTGATTCCCACAGGACACCACGATGCTCACAACCCCATCCACTAATGTATAAAACAACTGAAGAACAAAAGAAGCATCATACTCAAATAAAACTAATTTACAAAACGTTTACAACCAACACCATCTTATGAATGAAATACTGTACTCATGCCCCTGCAGTAAAACAGAAATGTTTACTAACACTGATATTCAGTGAGATAAACCAGCAAGCAAATTAATGTCAGAAGGAAACCAGAAAACAGCAATGATGACAAAAGACTGGGAAAGGAAACCACATCACTGTCTCCTCAGATGCATGACTGAGCACACACATGTGCACACATGTAGAATATGTAGACACATACATCAACTATGTTACTGTGTATTTCCAACCAACTGAAAATGAAACTGTCAACCGGTAGCACTGAACCTAAGAGAGATGTGCAGCATCTCTAGAGAGACACTGCTGAGGGCCACTGAAGACAGCAACAGAAGGACCTGCCATCTTCAGTCACTGCATACAAATAATGGATTCCCCAACATTAACCTACAGATGCCATGAAACACATACCAAAACCACAGCCAGCTTTTCCCATGAATTCACAAACTCGTTCCAACATTTACAAGAACATCCAAAGGGTTTAGAGTCACCATGGCAATCTTAAGAACAATTACTAGCAAATAGGAAGGTATTAACTATAAGGTACAATAATAAAAACACGTGGTTGGTGCAAGGACAGGTAAAGAGACAGAGAAAAGAGAATAGAGAATTGGGAACTCACACACACACTCACACACACTCACATACACACACACACACACACACACGCACACGCACACGCACACACACACACACAGAGTAAGAAAAAAACAACTAACATTCATTGGTCAAAGGAACACTTTCCAATAAATGGTGCCGAATTAATAGAGTGTGATATGTGATTGATCATGGATAAACTTTCCCTCTTGTCCCCTACCAGAAACTGAACCTAGGAACTTATGCACGCTGGTCAGCTGCCACTAAGTCACATCCACCAACTATTGGGTAAACTTTTATGAAAATACAGGCCTATCTTCCAACACTGATAAAGGAAAAAGAACGTGCATCCAATGCTGTTACAAGCAGACCAAGGCAACTTTTAAAGCAGAAGGTCTGTGAGAGAGATACAGAAAACAAAGACTTAACTCTATGTACAGGGCCCGAGCTTTGAGACTCAGTTTTTATTTTAAAAATTCTTACAATCAATTACAAAAAGTTCAAGGAATTAAAAAGTAGCTAAGAAAGGTACACTGGAAACTCTGGGGATGACAGCATTGTTCTGACGAGTAATAAACCCACGGATTTATGGAAACTCATCTAAACACGTCAAAGGATGGGTTTACTGCATGTGAATTATATGTCAAAGGTTACTGCATTTGCTACCTTTCCTGGCCCCCACTGTTTACTCCCAACATCCCATTGCTGGGTCCAGTTCTAATTCTCCAGGTCTGTCACTGCTCACTGTCTATAACTCTACTATGCAGTAGGTTAAGGAAGGGCAAGGGCCACGATTACATTATTTGCTAATTGTTGACGCCTCCAACTATCCAGTATCAATTTGATAAATATTTGGGAAATGATTATGAAATACACATTAGGGTCCTTTCACTGAATGTTTGTTTTCCCCATGTCGAGAATCTACTGATCTAATTCATTTAGGGTCTTCCACATGCTCACAAGCACTCTTCCACTGACCCTCCTCTTAGTCCTCACTGTTTCTTCCCCTCTTCCAGAAATGTCCCAGATGTGAATCCTTGATGCCTCCCATGCTCAAATCAACGGATCTGAAGTCTCAGTGAAGGCAGTTCCACCCAGGAGCCAGGAGCCAGGAGCCACCCCTAACACCTCTCTTCCTCATCCCTACTGGCACTACAGTTTCGGCACATCCTCTGGCCTCTACTTTACACCTGGGATGTGACCACGTCATCTATCGCTTCCTGGACCATCATCCTGGACCATCATCCTGGACCATCATCCTGGACCATCATCCTGTCGCGGCTGCCGCCATCTCAGATGTAACAGTTGCCTCCTGATTCCCTCCACTCCACCCTCTTCTGTAACATACTCTCCAGTCTGCAGAGGATCTTGTTAAACTACAACAACTTCTCAAAAGCCTCTAATAGATTTAATCTTCAGAGCAGAAACCCAAGTCCTTAGAACAGTCCACAAAGCAATCTTCTGGTGACATGCCTCCTCACTCACTGTATATATTGGCCCAAGGGCCTTCATCCTGTACCCTTAACAAGAAACAACTTCCCATCAGCCGCTTCTCCATGAGGAGCAGCCTCCCTCCTTCCACCCTGCATATCCCCTACTGCAATGGCTGTCAGTATCCCTAATACATGTTTCCTGCTCTTTGCCTTCCCTCTCCACAGCTTACCATCTTTCAACACCCTACACAACCTTTTACTACACCTGCCTAGCCTGATGGAAAACAGAACCCAAGACAGTAGGGGTTTCTGGCTGTTTTCTTCATAGACACTTCAAAAGAACTAACTAACACAGCCCGACATATTGTTAAATAATATACAGTCAACAAATTAATGAGCTCAAAATTTCATAGTTTGTCACAAAACTATAAATCAGCGTACCAAATTACCTTCAATATCTCCTTAGAACATAAACATACCACAACAAAACAGAATCTTTAGCTTCCTCATCTGTAGTATAATTGGCATTAAAAAAGCTCCCACAAGGAGGCACCAAAGTGACACAGAAATCTAAGACTCAAAACGAGCAACAAGAAACAAATGTACACATAAACCTGCCTACAGTTGATAAAAGCTAGACCTAGTCATGCACTGGGACAGGATGCATGCCACTGCCTCACCCCCGGCACACCTGTTCACCCCGGGCACACCTGTTCACCCCCGGCACACGTGCTTGACTTTTTGGCCCTAATTTGGTCTCTCAAAAGTGAATATACACACACATACATGTATACCTACATACATGTGTGTGTATATTCATCATATATAATATATACATACACATTTATCTTAAACAGCTTAGGAAGGTCTCTCATGTTCACTCATTCTCCCAAGAGATCCCAGGATGCCATCATAAGCAGTATTGAATTTCTGCAGGTGTTCAGGTCATCAATTAATTTCCATAACTGAATCATCTGAACTCCCCAACTAGAAAGCTAGTTAAAAAAACAAACAAACAAAAAACCCTCAGAGCTAACCACACGAACTGACTGGGTGACCTTCCATAGTTAATGCGCCCACCTATGTCTGCAGGATGACCATTCTCCAAACTTCCTAGGTACTCAGTGTGCACTAGTACCTGGACGCTCCCCAGTTTTAGTACCAGGTTCCCAATCAACCCAGTCTTTCTCATTCATGAGAGCAAGTATTTCCTATATAACAAACCCAATATTACACTCTACCCCAGTTCTGATAACCCAAATTTATCCCAACCCATTTTGTAGGACAGGTTGTCCTGGACCCTGTGATTCTAAGTAAGGCTCCCCAGTGTTGGGATGTTCGAATTATAGGCATCATGTGCCTGAATTTTATATAAGGAAAGCAAATGGGGGGGGGGGATTTCTCTTCCCAGGGAAAGGATTTTCTAGAATATGCTTCAAAACAATGGGCTGAGGACACGCTTATGGAAAACACATGCTTAGCATATTTAAAGCTCTGAGATTGATCTCTAAGAACATAGAAATTAAGAAGAGGTTTTATCACTGTACCTGTGTAAGCATTTCAACCTGGGTGGAAAGGTATCCTGTCATTCGGAAGCCAATGAATACCACAAAGTCACACCACACAACAAACCTCACATAAAAGATTTACTGAGAGGAAAGAAGACAGGAGGGTTGCGGCCTCTGCCCAGGTGAGAAACAGCAGGGAACTGAGCAGAAGGAGGCAGGGTTTATATGGAGTTTCTTGGGGGTAGGGGGTAGAGCTTTTCACAGTGAGGCTTTCAGGCTGGGGATTGGTGGGATTTCAAGTCCAGAGCTTGAGCTTTTTTAGGATGAGGACTGGGGTTCAGCTGTTAGGAGAGTAGAGTGTTCTGTGGGTGGAACCTGGCAGTTAGAGGTTCTCAGGGGAGAGGCCTGGCCACTAGTGTGCCTCGAGGGGCTTACTCCTGGAGTTAAGTTGGCTGCCACCAATCTGCATCTCCTCCACTACAGCACTTGGGTTACACGTAGGTGCTGGGATTAAAAGTCAAATCTTCATGTGTGGCAGTCTGAATTAAACTGTCCCCCAAAAGCTCATATATCTGAATGTTTGATCCAGTTGGTGAACTGTTATGGAAGGACTAGGAGTTGTGGCCTTACTGGAGGAGGTGTGTCACTGGGGGGTGGGCTTTGGGGTTTCAAAAGCCCATGCAGTTTCCAGTTAGCTCTTTCTTTGCTGTAAGCTCTCAGCTACTGCTCCAGCGCCATGCCTGTTCCCATCTCCCTACCATGATGGTCCTGGACTCTAACCGTCTACAACTGTAAGCCCCAATAAACTCTTTTTTTTTTTTTTTTTTTTTTTTTGGTTTTTCGAGACAGGGTTTCTCTGTGTAGCTTTGCGCCTTTCCTGGAGCTCATTTGGTAGCCTAGGCTGGCCTCGAACTCACAGAGATCCGCCTGGCTCTGCCTCCCGAGTGCTGGGATTAAAGGCGTGCGCCACCAACGCCCGGCCCCAATAAACTCTTTTATAAGTTGCCTTGTTCATGTTTTATCCCAGCAATAGAAAAGTAACTAAGATACCATGCTTGCACAGCAAGCTTTCTTACCTACTGGGCCACCTCTCCAGGTCCAAGTACTTAAGGATGTATATGACCTCATATGCAAAAGCTAGAGTCGAACTCAGGGCCTTGAGAATATCAGACCATTAAATGCTCAAACAACAAGCTATACCTATACCATGCATTTAAAAAATGAAAGATAGTATGTGTGGTAGTTAATCCTGAATGTCAAATTAATGGCCTGAGTGGAGCCTAGGAAGATGTACAGCACACTTCTGGGTGTCTCTGGAGCTATTTCCTGAAACCACCACATCATGATGTTTCTGACCATCCACTTTAATCCACTGACAGATTGAAATTTTGAGTAGACTGTTAGGAAATAGTGAAACAAGAGAATGTGGGGGACTAGCTAGAATAAGCTGGTCACCAGGGGTCATGCCTTTGAAGGGTCTAACTTGGCCCAGACTCCTGTTAATTTTCTGCTTCCTGGCTGCCAAGAAGAGAATGGCTGTCTTCTATGACCTTCCCCTCATGTTGAGAAATTCACAGAGTCTGCTTAAAGGGTAAAGGAATTTATTAGGGAGGAAAACTCACTATAGAATGGGAGATTTATCGTAGGTCCTGGAAGGCAGAGTTACAGTCCCACACTGATCTTCAGGCTGGTCTGTCTCAGCATCCAAGCCCATGAGGGAGAGCAGAGAGCAGCTGACATGTGTCTCAGGTCTTAACAGTAGCCCTGAGCCCCACCCCAGGGGCAGGTACTTGAAGGTCATAGGAAGGTAGGGCAGTTTATTTGCTACATCTCTAGGAGAGGTGCTTCAAGGTCATAGAACAGCTACCCATTACATTCCTCCATGATGTTTCTATCTTGCTGGAAACGTGATGGAGCCAGTTGACCATAGACTTACATTTCTGAAAACTTACTGCCAAAGTAAATCTTTAATTCCTAAGTTGTTTCCTTTGTATTGTCACAGCAACAAAATAACTAGCACATTTATACTCACTCTTTATATTGTTCTTGCATCTGTATCAATCTGCTTAAATTATAGAAGCAATGCATTTATAAACATGGTAAAAAAAATAAATAAGGAAATCTAAAAGCTTAGTATACACATTTCTTGAAACTTAAAACAAGCCTATATAAACATATGTTTAATTTTTAAAACTAGGGCAGCACTATTTACAAATTATTATTTATTGTTGTATAAATCAACCTTATTCAAGTGTAGAATTCTACTAAATAACTATGTTTTTTTAGTGATCCTCAATCCTGGCACTTGCTCCTGTTTGTTGGTTTTATTAATAGAAACAGCTTTATTAATAAATAATTTTATTAATAAACAGCTTTATACAAACACTTTTGTGCACGTGTATAAATTAACAAACAGGCTATGGGGCTGGGGAGACGACTCAGTTGGTAAAGTGTCTGTCACCCAAACATGATGACCTGACTCCAGAGCTCCAGCACCCAGGGAAGAACGGGGAGAAGAAGGTAAGTGGTGGCAGACACACCAAGATCTGGGGCTTGCTGGCCCCACCAGCCTAACCAGACCAGTGAGGACCAGGTTATGTAAAACACCATCACAAAACGACCAGAGAGCAACTGAGGAAAATACCCAGTCACCCTGTCCTCCATACACAAGCCCACATACGTGAACACACTCAGCCACACACATACAAACATGCATATGATTTTTTAAAAGTAAATTATTCGTTTTCCAACACCTAGGTTCTTTTCTTAATCATATATAATACATATTATATATATAATACATATGATATATATCATATACACACACACACACACACAATGCACATGATATAGTAATTCCATTCCTTGTAGGGAAGAATGAAGCATTATTTTCAATTAAACTAAAAAAGGAACAAATCCAACAATCCTTTGGAAGCACTCTCTCTCTCTCTCTCTCTCTCTCTCTCTCTCTCTCTCTCTCTCTCTCTCTCATACACACACACACACACACACACACACACACACACACACTTCTCTATTCATAGAAAGATATAGCCAATCTCTTTACATATCTAGATTCAATTGCATAGGCTTCTGAATTTTATAAAGTCCAATAGACAGCGGGCTGCAGTGGCGCACACTTGTAATCCCAGCACTCAGGAGTTAGAGCCAAGTGGATCTCTGTAAGTTTGAGGCCAGCCTGGTCTACAGTGCAAGATCCAGGACAGGCACCAAAACTACACGGAGAAACCTTGTCTCAAAAAAACAAAAAGTCCAATAGAAATAGACACTATGTTTTTGTTGGTAAAATGTTGTCTGTGGTATCGACACATAAAAATACATGCACACAGTAACATTTCCACAAACACGGGCCAACTCCCTTGCGGAGTGGTCCCTAATCTCAAATAACCTCATCTGCTGTTTTAAACATACTTCAATATACATAGCATTTCTATAATACTACATAGTAGTCTATATAAAATATGCATGGAAGTTGTCTTCAGTTATAAGCATTTAAAGCATGTAAAATTCTTTGTTTTACACTTTTTGAAGGAATCAAATCAATCTTTCTACTGTGTTTTCTTTTTTATGCTAAAAATCAAAATAAAACAAATACCCTTCACCAGAAGATCAAATACTGATGCTTTTATTTGTACTGAATCTAAAACACCCTTCCAAGATGCTTCGTTTATAGGTCTGCTCCCTGTTCCTTCTATCAGATGTTTCCACTGGACATCTAAAGAAGACATGAAAATCAGGCTGTGGGTAGGCAAGAAGGCAGGAGGCTAGCATGCTTGTCCTTACTCGCAGTAGAAAATGGCTGTGGAGGTTTCTTTCCTTTCTATCTCACTGTTGTGGAGCAGGTTCCTTGGTTAAACCCATCATCTTGGAGGGAAACTTACTAAGACATGGGATTTAAAGGAAAGTGAAGGAGAACATGTTTCAGGACAGGGTATTTATAAGGTCAAATAACAGGATGTTCTAGGAGAGGAAATACCTGTGCTGTGTGGATGCTCTGTTAAGACAAAAACAACTCAGAAGCCGGGCGGTGGTGGCGCACGCCTTTAATCCCAGCACTCGGGAGGCAGAGCCAGGCGGATCTCTGTGAGTTCGAGGCCAGCCTGGGCTACCAAGTGAGTTCCAGGAAAGGCGCAAAGCTACACAGAGAAACCCTGTCTCGAAAAACCAAAAAAAAAAAAAAAAAGACAAAAACAACTCAGAATAACTTCAAGAACTCCCTGAAACTGATCAAATTCACCAAGTCCCTCCTCCCAAGAGTTTATGAGCAGTGAAGACTAGGGAGAGTCACTCTCAGAACAGCTAGGCTGTAAAGAAGACTCTGAGACAACACAAGCAACCTGAAGGGCTGAGAGACCAGTCAACTGCAAACAAAAAAAAACAAAGACCAACTGAGCTGCTTGGAAGAGACTTAGACCAACTATGTCACCTGGAAAGGGCACTTTCCAACCTGTTAAGCTGCCTGCAGACTGTGCAGTGTGCTCCAGGTTCCCAGCTTCTGTAAGCTGTGACCCAAGCTGGGGTGGGCTTTGGTGATGCAGCTGTCTTGAGTCATTTCTGATTCTGTAAGTAACCCCGCACTCATATTCCCATAAGTAACTCCAATAAAACACTCTGGTGGTGTCTGTGCCAAAGTCTGTGGGCTCCCTTTCTGGGGTGGACAGGCAAATGGGTTGCATCTTCCCAGGAAGTCTGTCCCATCACAGTCACGAATGAGGTTTTTGTTTGTTTTTCATATTGTGTTGAAAGGCCTGTGGACACACAAATAGTCATGTCTAATGCAAGCTAGATTCCTGTCTCACACTCAGCAAGAAAATCCTTATTTGGAAACTATTTCTAGGCAGAACTGTTTAAGTCAAGAACACAGGAAACTAAGAGCATAAATAAATCCTCCCTGAAGAACCTTGTGCACCAAGATGCTCAAGAATGAAGTACATTCAGGTCACAAGTAGTCAGAAGGTGAGATGAAAAGTAACGGAATGGAAGAGACAGCTCAGTGGTTAAGACTGCAGAGTTCTCACAGAGGGCCCGGGTTCAGTTTTCACATTCATGTTAGGAATCCTGTAAAGACCTCTAACTCCAAGTCCAGGAAATCTGACGCCCTCTTGTGGACTCCATGGGCACCTGCACTCACATGCACAAATCAATACATACACATAATTTAAAAGGAAAAAGAAATCAGGGAAGGCAAAGAATACATCAGGAAAAATAGTATTTTGTCTAACAGATGCCATGACTTAATGTTCATACTTCAGACTTTGTTCCATAACCTCAGACAAGAATGCAAGCCTTTCATTTAAATATCAAATTAAACAGCAAGCACGAAGTCCCAGAACGCATGTGAAGCCTGGATGCATAGTATGGACATCTGTAATCCCGGGTGTCCCATTGGGAGGTGGAGGCAGAGATGGGAGAATTCCCAGAAGCTCACAGGCCAGAGAGCCTAGAGGACTGATACCTAAGGTGAACCTGACTGCCACATGTGCACCTTGGCACGCACCCACGCGCAATGCATAAATGCATCCACAAACACAGAAGCAGGTGGAAGCGAGTGTGGAGGCGCCATCTCAGCAGCAGAGTGCTGCCCTGGATTCACCACAAAACGGCGGAGGGAAAAGAGCCGATCAATAGATGTGATACAGACACACACACACACACGCACACACACACACACACACACACACACACCACACACACACACACACACACACACACACACACACACACTGCAGTCTTCACAACACTCTACAGCAACAGATGTTCTTTCACTTTACTTATTGTACTTATAATAGTTATATTAAAGTTTAGTCATTAAGGGCCTTAAATGATGCTCTGACAGAACACTCATTGAACTTAAAAACTAAAATCAATTTTGCTAAAGCTTTTGGAAAAAAGAAAAGCCATTAATTACCACCCACGGGCTTTTCATGATCTTAAATGTAACATCACCCAAAAATTACAGACTAGAAAATGAAGTTATTATCTAAAATGTAAGACTATGTACTCTGAATTCATTTTTATTCATAGACAAATCTTTCATTCTTTGTATATAGGTCATTTACAATTACAACTACCTTTAATAAAGTTAAAATTTAAGACATATAATTGGTTAAAGTACTATTGCGATTTTTGTTGTACTATTTGAAATTCAGTATCCAAAATGAATTAAATGAAAAGCAAGATAAATAAATAACTGCCAGCAGCCTTCTTGATCCCAATGTGCTTTTGTGTGCTTAGTCTTATTAAATGAATATCTGTTCCAAATCCTCTTCCTCAACCCTGTACTGAGTCACTGCGCTCTGGCCGTCCTACTCCAGACTCTTCTGGACCCAATGCCTTGTCTCAGGAAGGCTCCAGCTCCTCACTGCCTTCCCCTTCATCACCGTCACCCCATCAACATTTATCGACTGCTCTCTTAGATGCTAAACACTAGGGGTTTTTATTTAACCATCATCATCATAATAATGATAGTATATAGTACTCTTTCTCAGAGTATGTAAATGATTCATAATTTACCTCATCAAGTGAAGTTGATACTGCAAGAGTATGAACTCTATTTTTCTGAAGCTTCATATACCATAATATCATTGAGTGTTTCATTTAAGAATCATGGAAATACAAGGCTCTCGACCCTTACTGTCTTCAGAATCACCTCAGGCCTTTAGAGCACAGAGACACACTCCATCCCCAGACAACTTAGCTACTGGTAGTTTTAAGTAATTTTCTTTTCTGGATGATTCTGAGATGCAACCATGGTTGAAAATATTAGACATGATATCCAAAATGCTTTCCCAATGCTAGAACTCTTGATTTTATGGATTTAAAATGAACTAGCGCAACAAAAGACTATTTTCCCCATGAAAAACTAATAAAAAAAAAAAGTTGAAACTTATATTGAATTAAGTTGGTCTCTCAAAAAATTTAAAACCATTTAATTGTACACAATGTGTGTATGCAAGAGAGACACAATGAGAGAGACATACAGAGAGAGACAGGGACAGAGAGAGAAGAGAAGGCTTCACATCGCCCAGGCTGGCCTTAACCTCCCGCTTCTCCTGTCTGCATCTCCCAAGTGGTGGGATTCCAGGTGTGCACCACACTACCCATCTAAGAGGAGCTACTGTCCTGTTACCACAGCCTTCTCAAAGTCATCCTCCCTCTGCGACACCGCCAAAGCACCTGTTCACCTTCAGGGTGATTTTTCATTGGTTTGTCTGAATGTTTTCTGAGGTCCCTCTCTATAGCCCTGGTTGTCCTGGAGCTCACAATGTAGACCAGGCTAGCCTTGAACTCCATCTGCCTGCTTCCACCTCCTGCCACCACACCAGGTGTCTGGATGGGTTTTAATTCCTTTCAAGGGTCTTTTCTTTACAGGCTTAACCCTTTGTTGATTTCTATTAATATGTACTCATTTCTATGTTTCCCAAAATATTACCCTCTTTGTGAGCCCAGCTCCCTCACATCCACTGAGCCCTGCTCCCTCACATCTAATGTGAGCCCTGCTCCCTCACATCCGCTGAGCCCAGCTCCCTCACATCCACTGAGCCCTGCTCCCTCACATCAACTGTGAGCCCTGCTCCCTCACATCCACTGAGCCCTGCTCCCTCACATCCACTGAGCCCTGCTCCCTCACATCCACTGAGCCCTGCTCCCTCACATCCACTGAGCCCAGCTCCCTCACATCCACTGTGAGCCCTGCTCCCTCACATCCACTGAGCCCTGCTCCCTCACATCCACTGAGCCCAGCTCCCTCACATCCACTGTGAGCCCTGCTCCCTCACATCCACTGTGAGCCCTGCTCCCTCACATCCACTGTGAGCCCTGCTCCCTCACATCCACTGAGCCCTGCTCCCTCACATCCACTGAGCCCTGCTCCCTCACATCCACTGTGAGCCCTGCTCCCTCACATCCACTGTGAGCCCTGCTCCCTCACATCCACTGTGAGCCCTGCTCCCTCACATCCACTGAGCCCTGCTCCCTCACATCCACTGAGCCCTGCTCCCTCACATCCACTGAGCCCTGCTCCCTCACATCCACTGAGCCCTGCTCCCTCACATCCACTGAGCCCAGCTCCCTCACATCCACTGTGAGCCCTGCTCCCTCACATCCACTGAGCCCTGCTCCCTCACATCCACTGAGCCCAGCTCCCTCACATCCACTGTGAGCCCTGCTCCCTCACATCCACTGTGAGCCCTGCTCCCTCACATCCACTGTGAGCCCTGCTCCCTCACATCCACTGAGCCCAGCTCCCTCACATCCACTGAGCCCTGCTCCCTCACATCCACTGAGCCCTGCTCCCTCACATCCACTGTGAGCCCTGCTCCCTCACATCCACTGTGAGCCCTGCTCCCTCATGGCCATAAAGGACAGACCACTTTATTTTCATCTTTGATGGATGTTAGGCAAAATTTTATTTTGAAATAATGAAATATACCAAATAGCAATGCAGATATGAAATTCATGAGTAAAACAGAATATGGAGTGGTGAATCTAGATAAATGGATCTAAAATGTCTTTTTTCCTATTTTTAAACATGCATTATTAGTTATAATAATTAGATGTAATAATACATGGGCAAATATTCTATACTAATTGAATTATAAGAAAAAATGTAAACTTTAAAAACAAATGCAAAAAAAATCATTTATAATTTAGTAACAGATGATACTATAGGTTAGAGATTTACAGCAAAAATTTCAAATTTGTCACAGTAGTTTCTCATAAAGTATTACATTATTGTTTCCCTTACTCATTCATTTTATGTGTATGAGTGATTTACCGACATGTATGCACGTGTGTTACGTATTCATCCTAGATTGAAACACGCCATCCTGCAGGAAAGCTCTTTAATAGGCAGGGAGGTAAACAACTGAAAATAGATTCAGGAAGTCCCTGAACCTGAGCAGATTCACTAACCCATTCCCAGCAATAAAAGCTGAGAAACCCTCTCTGACTAGAGGAGACAAGACAAGCTATAAAGACAACTTTAAGGCAAGATGAACTGCAAAGAGGACTCTGGGCCCAGACCAGCTGCATGGAAGTAGCAGAAACCAGCCGAGCTGCCTGGAAAGGACACTCTCCAACCTGTCTGAGCTGCCTGCAGGCTGTCAGTGTGTCCCAGGTCCCTAGCTTTGTAAGCTGTTACCCACGCTGGGTGGGCTTTCGTGATACAACTGTCATTGAGTCATTTCTGCTCCTGTACATAATCCCAATAAAACTCACTGGTTCACCAAGTTGGACAGTGATGGTATCCATACTTTGGTCTGTCGTGGGGTTCCTATCTGGGGTGAGCAGATGTGTGTGCTGTGCCTCCCCAGGAAAATTTTTGTCAGGTAACAGTGCACTGTGTGCATTCCTTGTACCCGAGGTCAGAAGAGAGTGTCCAATTCCCTGGAACCAGACCTATAGACAGTTGTCAGCCACCTAAACTGCCGTGAGTTTGAAGCCAGCCTAGACTCCATAAGAACTGATCTGCAATCATAACATGATGACGACAGTGCAATGGGATTCTGAGTTTTAAAAAAAAGCTTAAAAAACACAACACAGAAAAATCAAAGCCAAAATCCTTTTTCTTTAAAATCAGTAACCTATGTGTGTCAACAATGACAGAAAATTCACAAGAGAATATACAAATAAATTATTCTAAAAAAAATTCAAGATTCCCATAAATCCTGTAATTAGAAAGATTTCGTCAATTTTATAGAAATAAATTTAAAATGCTACTAAAGTACCAAAAGCCACATCTTACCAAAATAGACAAAATATAAAAACATAAATTCCCTATCTCCTTAAAAAAATATAAACATTTTCATACAAGGGAAACTAGATTCAGATACTTTTCTATAGAAGCATATCAACCATTTAAAAAGTCACATTTAACACATTGTTTCAGATAAGAAAAAGCAGGAAAATTCCATTTCATTTTATGACGCCTACTGCAATCAATACACAGAAGAAACACCGTAAGAAAGGAAAATCAGAGGTCAGTTACAAAGATGCAAAATCCTTATAAAGCATAATACAGCAGGTATTTAAAAGGACAGTGAGCAACCTGGGCGGGTGAGTGAGCAGGCGGCACACGCACTCAAACACACACACACACACACACACACACACACACACACACACACACACACACACATCCGTTAACATAGCACATTGGGCCGGGCAGTGGTGGCGCACGCCTTTAATCCCAGCACTCGGGAGGCAGAGCCAGGCGGATCTCTGTGAGTTCGAGGCCAGCCTGGGCTACCAAGTGAGTTCCAGGAAAGGCACAAAGCTACACAGAGAAACCCTGTCTCGAAAAAAACCAAAAAAAAAAAAAAAAAAAACATAGCACATTGGAAGCAAAGGCAGGATTCTGAGTGCCAAGGCCACCCTCTGCTAAAAAGCAAATTCCAATCCAACCTCAGCTATAATCTCAAGGAAAAAAAGAAAAAAGAAAGGCAAAGGTGAGTTACACACAAGAAAGTTCACTATGAAGCAGGATTCACTGGTGAGTTTACCAGTGTAATTTACCACACTGACAGCAGATTAAAGAAGAAAAGCACGCCGGGCGGTGGTGGCGCACGCCTTTAATCCCAGCACTTGGGAGGCAGAGCCAGGCAGATCTCTGTGAGTTCGAGGCCAGCCTGGGCTAGAGCGAGTTCCAGGAAAGGTGCAAAGTTACACAGAGAAACCCTGTCTTGGGAAAAAAAAAAAAAAAAAAAGAAAAAAAAAAAGAAAAGCACAAGCTCACCTCACTAGGTGCAATACAGTTAAGTTACACACTCCTAGCACACCAGAAACCAAAGCAGACCTACTTACTTTGATCAAAGTTACCTATAGAACACTAGAGCAAACATCATACTTAATGGTCAAACAAAGTCTCCCTCTAAGATCAGGAACTAGACAAGGATGTCCTGTGTTATCACTTCTAAGAAGAAAAGGTGTCAGGACTGGCAGGGAACAAACAGAATTCCTGTTCACAAATGACAAAACTGTGAATACAGAAAGCAAAACACTAGCAATTAAAGACAATGCCCAAGAGGCTAAGATTCAAAATCAACCACATTTCCATGCAGATGACAGATGCAGTTAGAACAAAGCTTAAAAACCACAAAGACAGGCAGCTAGAGATGCTCACCCAGCAGCACAAGCCTGGGACCTCAATTCCATCACTGGAACTCACAGAAAGGTAGAAAGTACAGGGTTGTCCTCTGACCTCTGTTGTGTGACATTATGTTTTGTATTCTGACAAATAAAGTTTGCCTGGAGATCAGAGGGCAGAGCTAGCCACTAGTTAACCATAGAGTTCTGGAGGTCTGTACAGACTGGAGACAGGAAGTGCAGGGTAGAGACCGGATCTCGGCCCTTTTGTTCAGAGGATTTGGAGAGGTAAGAAGTCACTGTTGGCTGCTCCTCTAATCTTTCTGAGTTAATCCCAGCATCTGAATCCTGGTTTTTATTGATAAGACTAATTGGGACTACACTTCATCTGGCGTCCAACTTTTGGGGCATGAATTCATGAAAAAGCACATGCCTGAGTCTTTGCAGCTAATGGCACACACTGGAGCTGCACATGGCGGCTCCTGCCAGAGTCACTGCCCCGCAAGCTGGGTTTTCCTTTTTTCCCCCCACAAACCCTCTGAGAGAGTCTGGGAATTTTCTATTGCAGTCTCTCTGAAGCAAACTCCACAGGCACGTGGGCTCCAAACACTGCCAGAGTTAACCCCTCACCACCAGGCGGCTCCCACCACATGTGCTTCTTCCGCACGCTCCCCTGTGTGCATTTCTCAGGGGTTGTGGGCTGTCCCTGGATCCCCTCTTCGGGCTGCTGCCACACCAGGTAGCTGCCTTGACAGCTGCTTGGGCTTCTACTGTTCTATGCAGCAGCAGTCAGCCTCACACTTCACCATCATCTTCAGCATCACTGTCAGCAAATTTGGTGAGACAACTGGGAATTCTTAAAGGGGGGAAATAGTTTTTTAAAAAAAGTTTTCTTCCCATGTTGAAAAATGGGAGACACTATTATGATGGAGGAAGTTAGGTCTCTGTGTGATTGCACAATGGATGGTTTAAAAATGGAACAATTAAACGAAGGGATAATCACATTAACTGGGATTGACATAATGTTAATTATCATTCTGGTAACTTTTATCCCTAAAAAAGTTGGTTGATATGAGTGCCAAGATACAAGCCTTAGAAAAACTTATTAAAACAGATCATAGAGATATCCAGACAGGAATTTAAAGGAGAACCAACCTCACCATTACATTATAAAATTAGAGAGGAACAGCCCAAGGCTATCAAACAGCCAACCTTATTTTATTCAGTCACCTTATAGAAACAACTGCCAAATAAAAGGAATCTACAAGGTTATACAAGAGCTGACTGGATTCCTGTGGCAATGTTAGATTTGAGGAGATTTAAGGAAGTGATAGTCTCATATGGTATGCATTCACCTTTTGTGAGGCAGATGTTAAATTCATGATCAACTAGTAACAGAATTGTCCCACAACACTGAAGAGACTTGGTTACAGTATCAGAACCTGGTCCTCAGTCACAGTGGAGGACCTGGTGGAAAGATGAGGCTAGGGCCATTGAACAACAAAGTAGAGCTAGAGGTATGGAAATCTCTCAAGACCAACTTCTTAGGGCGATTATGCTGACCTATAAAGACAGTCTCTATATGATGAATACACCCTGGTTTTATGCCATGCAGCAGCTTCAAATGCTTGGGACAGAATTGAAGAAGTTAAAAAAAGAACTGAGTCATTTACTAAAGTTATACAGGGCCCAAAAGAAACCTTCACTGACTTTTTTCAAAGATTGACTTCAGCAGTAAATAGAATGATACCAAATTCAGAAGCTATACAAATAATAATTAAATCTTTGCCTTTTGAAAATGCTAATTCAAAATGCAAAAGGGTAATTAGGCCTTTAAAAGCAAGATCAGCACCCATAGAGGAACGGATCTGAGATACAGTCAATATTGAATTTCATAATCATGATTATGCTGGAATAGGAGAGGTGATTTCCAAGGACTTGAAGAGAAAAATCAAAATGTCAGGTATTTTAATTGTGGCAAACAAGATCACCTAAAAAGCGATTGTAGACAGGGCATTCCTAGAAATAATGTTATTTCTAGGAAAATCCAAATAGAAGGCCCCTGCCTTCTGCAGTATACAGAAGGTGTGGCAAAGGCCGACATTAAACCAATGAATGCAGATCAACAAGGGTCAGACAGGGTAACCCTTTGCCATAGGGAAAACACATTGGGGGGGGGCTCTCACATGCTCCCATGTCAAATTTGGTTCAGTCATTCCCTCTCACTGTGGGGGAAATTCCTCCCCAGAGCAATTTAAGGACCTAATTAATGCCTATTGTTTAAAAATAAAAATAAATAAAACTGCCCTGGATGATAGAACAGCTTTAGAAGATGAAACAAAAATTTCAGGAGAAACCATATAGCAAATATTTTCATAGGCTTTTATAAATGATCAAAGACCAACGCTAAAGGTACAAACAAATGACATTATGATTGAAGGTCCTGTAGACACAGGGGCAGATGTAACAATAATTGCACCAGAATCTTAGCATCCAAATTGGTCTCTTCAGGAGGTAAATATTCAGCTTTTAGGGACTAGAATTTTATCTGAGGTAAAGCAAAACACCAGATGGGTCAAATGTATAGGGCCAGAAAGACAAAACGGAGAATTACAACCATATGTGGCTAATACAAAAACGAATGTATGGGGACATGATTTGTTACAGCAGTGGAATACCCAGATTAACATTCCTCCAATCTCAAACCATAAATTAACTTATATTTTTGGAAAAACTATTAATAAGGTATTAATAAGTAACAGTCACGGAAGATTCTGTTGTTGTTTGGCTCTTTTTTGGGGTGACTGTGACCCAGCTCCCAAATAAATCACACATGGAGGCTTATTCTTAATTATGAATGCCTGGCCTTAGCTTGGCTTAGTTTCTAGCTAGCTTTCCCTTAATTAACCCATCTATCTTTTGCCTCTGGGATTTTCCTGTTCTCTAACTTCTGTGAATCTTACTCTCACTCTGTGGCTTGCTGTGTAGCTGGGTGGCTGGTCTCTGGAGTCCTCCTCCTCTGGCTCCTAGATCAGATCCCTCCTCCCAGATTTCTCCCTTTATATACTCTCCCTGCCTGCCAGCCCCGCCTATCCTTTCTCCTGCCTTGCTACTGCACAGTTTTTTTTTTTTTTTTTTTTTTTTTTGGTTTTTTCGAGACAGGGTTTCTCTGTGTAGCTTTGCACCTTTCCTCGAGCTCACTTGGTAGCCCAGGCTGGCCTCGAACTCACAAAGATCCGCCTGCCTCTGCCTCCCGAGTGCTGGGATTAAAGGCGTGCGCCACCACGCCCGGCCGGCTGCACAGTTTTTTATTAGACCATTAAGTGTGTTAGACAGGCAAGGTAACACAGCTTCACAGAGTTAAAGCAATGCAATATAAACAAAAGTAATATACGTTAAAGTATTCTACTACACCATTCAGGTTGTACAAAAAGAGAATACAACAGCTCTTGATCTTTCAAAGGTACCAACAGCACTACCTTTAAATTGCTTGACTGAAAAACCTGTCTGGGTGGAACAGGAGCCTTTGGCATCAGAAAAATTACAGGCCCTAGAACAGCTAGTACAGCAGCAGTTAAATGCTCAACATATTGAAGAACTGACAAGTCCTTAAAACTCTCCTTTGTTATTAAAAAGAAATCTGGAAAATGGCAACAGATTTAAGAGTTGTTAATAAGGTGATTCAGCCAATGGGCTTTTTATATCCTGGAATTCCCCTGCCTTCTCTATTACCTAAAGGATAGCGTATTATACTTGTTCATTTAAAAGATTGTTTCAACACTATGCCTTTACATGAAAATAGAGAAAAATTTGCCTTCACAGTGCTTACTTATAATAATTCTCAGCCTGTTAAGAGATATCAATGGAGGGTCCTCCCACAAGGGAGTGATGTTAAACAAACAGTCCCATCCTATACCAATATTTTGTACGACAGCTGGAAGAAATGATTCATGTACAGTTTGCTCAATCTGTAATTTACCATTATATGAACGGTATCTTACTAGCTGATTCAAATGTAGATAGTTTAGAGAAAATATTCGAAGTAAAGAAAATTTTGCCTATTTGAAAATTACAAATTGCTCCTGAAAAAGATATCATCACACAGAGACTGTATAAAAAGTGATACAGCGAGCTATCCAAGACTTGACAATTATCCCAATTTTTTTTTCAGAATGCCTAAAAATGCCGTCACCTCCAGACAGCAGGAATTAAACTTAAGAACAGGATGCCCACATTCCCAAGAGGTGGGGTGAGTGGTTTTTGGTCGTTCAGTGGGTATGGATATTTGTCATCATTTAGGGGAGTTGGTTACAAGTTGCTATTGGTAATGGTCAAGAAAAAAGCTCAACAAAGGAGATTAGATTCAGAGATCTCATTCTAAAAAGAAAAAAAGGGGGATACAAAAATGATGGGGGAAAAGGGTAGATTATTAAATCTACTTTTAAACCAAAAAAAAAAAAACAACTACTAGTTTTAAATATTTTACATTGATATGGATTTTTGTATATTAATACAAATTTGAGGATGTTATACTGTATATATGTTTCTACTATTGTTTAAGATATTTTTGTATATTGATACAAATCTAAGGTTATTTTTGTTAGAATATACTGTACATGTTTCCACACTTGTTCAAGGTATCATTACCTATACAGCTCATTTAACAATGTAATATAAATTTTTAGTTGCTGAAAGTTATTATTACAAAGTAGTATAATAAAGAAATGCAAGTCAATAGTCACCTATTACAATCAAACTTGTAGTCATGTTAAGTATGTTTTCAAAGTCAAACATATATTTTAGACAGGCAAGTGGTCTTCAAACACTTCAGAGATCTACAGAATATAGCATTTAAGATGTTCAGTAACATAAGTTAGTTTTTTGTTTTGTTTTGTTTTTTATGACAATGAGATATATCTGCTCTGGGCAGCACCAATCTACTTCAGAAATAATGGGCATCGAAGAAACTCCATATGGAGTTTACTTTCTTTGCAACAAAAGTTAGCCACAGGGCAAGGAACTGCCCTTGCACTGACTGCTGCCAGTATGCTGTCCAAATTGGACAAGCAGGACACAAAAGAAATTGACTGTCAAACCTTGCCAAGACAAGGTGGGACAATCCTTTCAAAGTCCTGCTTCACAGAAAAGTAGGTCAGATATTCTAGGCCTGCAGGCCAAAGATGGATGCCCCCAACGTTAAGAAGAACCTTGGGTAGCTGACCAAGCAGCCAGCTGTTTCTGTTATTTTTTAATTTTGGAAGTTGTTTGTTCTGCACTTCCTGTTTACGTGGGTAATATTACATCCTTCTCAGGTCTCTGATAGAGTTGAAGAACAGACAGTTATAGTT
Source organism: Peromyscus maniculatus bairdii (assembly GCF_049852395.1). Taxonomy (NCBI): domain Eukaryota; kingdom Metazoa; phylum Chordata; class Mammalia; order Rodentia; family Cricetidae; genus Peromyscus; species Peromyscus maniculatus. The sequence continues at coordinate 5,670,950 of NC_134870.1, forward strand.
TTGTTTTTAACAATTCAGAAAAGTTACTCACAAAAGAGGTGTAAAGTACATAAGATTGAGAGACATCAAAAGATAGGTTGGTAATACAAGTTAGGACAGAAGGTGAATTAGGTACAACACTTTGGACTCACCAAGACTGGATAGATAATAGAGTATTTTCTCTGAACTTGTCAAATACTAATGGACTAGACATTGTTAATGTAGTTATTACCTGTATATATTTGTATATAGTTATTATACTTACTGTATATAGTTTTTCTATGCTAGTTAAAACCTTTGCTTTTTATTTAAACAACAAGGGGGAAATGTTATACAATACTTTGCTAGTGTTCTGACAAATAAAGGTCACCTGGAGATCAGAGAGCAGAGATAGCCACTGGTTAACTATAGAAGTCTGGAGGTCTGTACAGATGGGAGACAGGATCTCGGGTCCTTTTGGAAATCAGAGGATTTAGAAAGGTAAAAAGTCACTGGTGGCTGTTCCTCTGCTTCTCTGATCTTTCCGCTTTTACCCTGATATCCTGGTTTTTATTGATAAGACTAGTTAAGATCATGCTTCAGACCTCCACATGAATGCTGTAATGTACATGCATGTGTACACACACCCCTGAATGAAGTGCCTAGCACTATACCCAATGAGAGCAGAAAGATGCTTCAGGAGAGAAATCCAGAAACTTAACTGACAGATATGAAAGGAATGAAAAAAGAATGTATATAAAAGCTCTTGATTTGGAAGACTCAATTTTTTTTAAGGTGTCAATTCTTCCCAAAGCAACTTCAAGTCCAGGTAATAATGAAAATCCCAACAGGATTAGGCAGAATAATAATCTGACATGCTGATGTTTAAGTTGTATGGACATTTGAAAAGCTCACTGTATCCAGGGCATTCTTGAGGAGGGAAGAGGGAAGAAATGTATTATTAGGTATGACAAGATTATGGAATTTATTTAGAAAGACCAACACAACAGACGTCCAACACAGATCCACACATATACCAACACTTGACAAATGATATAAGTGGTCAGACAAACCAGATTAAAAAAAAATCATCTCCAAAGATGCTAAGACAGAGAAGTAGTTGTTTGGAAGCAAACAGGAGAAAGCTAATTCCTCCCACAGTCCGCAGAAATCAACTCAAGGATAATGAAGTTTAAGGCAATATCCATATAAATATTTCATGTTCAAAACTAAACACATTAAATATGCCCAGGCGGATGCAGCTTAAGGCCAAGGATCTTATTGTCAGGGTACTCTTATATTCTTACACAGTGCACTATATAAAGCAATCAACTACAAACTTGTAGATGAAGACAAGAGATACCTACAAAATCAGAATTAGGTAAAAATCATTTCTGATGGTGAGCATGGCGGTGCACGCCTTTAGGAAGCAGGGGCAGGGGGACCACTGTGAGTTTAAGGCCAACTTTGTTTACATAGCAAATTTTGGGTCAGTCAGGGATACAGTGAGACCTTGTCTCAATAAAATAAAATAATTGAAATAATTTATGGAAGTAGAAACACCACTTAGATCTCAAATTCTTAACATTTTTTTTTCTGGTTCTGTCTACTAAAAATGTTCAATATCCATGAAAAACTTGTAATAACAAATGTTCCAAGCATTCAAATTGGTCTCTGGGTACTAATCCCCAAATAAATGAAGAGAAAATGAAAGAAAACTCCTTCAAAACTCTATTTCTTGAGCATAAAAGATAACTAGACTGCTATCTCAGACCTGAAAGCACCATACTGTCCTGACAGTATCCAACAGGAAATCCACAGCACCTAGAATATCATCAAATCCAGCTCTGAGTCTCTACCTAATTATCAGTTTGTGCACTGAGATGGAAGGACATGTTATAAAACTGGAAGACAGAATTCAGAGAATGATAAAATCTGCACAACACTTACAAATAAATGGAAATATAAAAGGATAAACTGTTAGTACACCAACCAGTGCAACACCAGGATTTTGTGTGGACATGAGGTAATCAAATAAAGCTGAGTTTGTTGAGTGAAGAGATAAAACTTGAAAGTAACTGGACATTCACTGATGTTGAGAAACTGATTTACTTTGTTGTGAAGAATAGCAGTCCTGATAGCTAAAGAGTCATATGCAAGTGTTTAATACTGAAATGATAGGAAATACCCCAGATACATGAGCAATTACTTAGTAATTAAAAATAAACTAAACAGATAGGTAGACAGGTGAATGGACACAACTTCCCCAGGGAAGGGAGTGTTTTAGATGAATTAATTCAAATACTCAAATTAGATGAGTGAAACAGTCCTGCATTTAGAGAGTACAGAATAGGCTCGTGTTCTCGAGATAATTCAGAGCTTCTGACACAAAATTCAAAATCACTGAAACAAATCACATTAAATCACACAGCTACACACTTGACCTTACACACTTTCAAACACACACACAGCTACAGACATGGACCTCACACACTTTCAAACACACACACACACAGCTCACGTGTTTCAAGGCACTTACTGCTGGAAGCAGAGACTGCATATTTTGATTAGAATCTGCTATTGTAGCGAGGTATACCAGGTTCGTATGCAACATCTGCTGATACCTATCAAAATAAAACAAATACCAGTATTAAAGAACATCTTTCTAGCTACTTAAGTACAAGCAGCATTATAATTATTATTAGAGCTTAATGAAAGATGTGTTAGCTGAACATCAATGGCACTTTTCCTATTTCCTCTGCAAAATAATTCCAAATGGCACACAACACATTTACAGTAATGGGGAACACGGTGACTCCACCACGTGCTTAGAAAGACTCCGTTCCTGTCGATGTGCGCATACCTCACTTAACAGAGGCAGCAGCTCTCACTTTCTCCTTACAACTGAGGAGTCATGGTTGAGAGACTGCTGAGTTGCACACGATTTCACAGCTGCTCAAGGAATAACCGACATCCAGCCTCAGACATACAGTATATTAGGTTTTACAAGAACTAAAATAAAGAAGTTCAATAAAATATGCTTACCACCCCACCCCACCCTCACACTTCCTTCTGCTTTTGTTGTGGTTGGTTTTTCTGAGACAGGATCTCATTATGTAGCCCTGGCTGTCCTGGAACTCACTATGTAGGCCATAGGTCTCAATAACACAGAGGTCCACCTGCCTCTGCCTCCCAAGAATAGCCATGAACAAAATGACGGGTCACTGAAATCATTAACAATTCACTTTAAAATAATAGAGCAAATTCTTAATACTTGGGCTGTATAGCTAAATATAACTACAAAAAAAGGCTTTTAGTAATACTGCTTAATAATTAAAGTTGATTTATAATTTTTTTTTTCTTTTTGGTTTTTCAAGACAGGGTTTCTCTGTGTAGCTTTGCACCTTTCCTGGACTGGATCTCAATCTGTAGCCCAGGCTGGCCTCGAACTCACAGAGATCCGCCTGCCTCTACCTCACGAATGCTGGTTAAAGACATGAGCCACCACTGCCCAGCAGCTTTATAATTTTTAAACTCATATAAAACCCAAAACTGGCAGCAATCTAATCACTGTCTGGTCTCAGTGCATGAACAGAGCAAGTTCCATACATACAAATTTAAAACCCACACCAGCCAGGCGGTGATGGCGCACGCCTTTAATCCCAGCACTCGGGAGGCAGAGGCAGGCGGATCTCTGTGAGTTCAAGGCCAGCCTGGTCTACCAAGTGAGTTCCAGAAAAGGCGCAAAGCTACACAAAGAAACCCTGTCTCAAAAAACCAAAAGGAAAAAAAAAAAAAAACCTACACCAAATGTACCACTGTTTTAAGATTTCATTTTCCAGAGGCCAGGCCTGTGGCCCTAACACTTGAGAAGCTGGCACAGAAACACAGGCTAGTCTAAGAATATAGCAAGACCAGGTCTCAAAAGACGAAACATCATTTATTATAGATTCTAGCTATAAATCTAAAATGAATGTCAATGAATTTCATTTACTGTATTCAAATAAATGAAGCATTCTAATTCAGATCCAAACTGAAACACTTCTCTAACCTTGTTATAAATGGCTGATTTCACTTTTCTAACAAGGGAAAGCCTGACTCTTACTGATCACAAAGCTTCCTTCCACACTGAGAAGCCTACACTTTTAGTTCTACTCTTCACATATAAATGGTCCTTGGATAAACAAAACCAATGAGTAATTATTATGGTTAATTATAATTAATTGACAGCAAACAGAAGCTGGGACTGTTTCATAATTTTCTACAAGTCTCACAGGGAACTTAACACTGCTCTAGACAAAAATAATCAGTCTTTTTTTTTTTCCTTTTTGGAGACAGGGTTTCTCTGTGGAGCCCTGGCTGTCCTGGAACTTAATCTGTAGTCTGTAGATCAGGTTGGTCTGGAATTTAGGAGATCCACCTACATTCTGGCCTCTGCCTTCTGAGTGCTGGGATTAAAGGAGTGTGCCACCATGGCCAGCCCTCAAAAACATCTTATTAACTTTCTTCATGGTGGTGAGAGCTGTACAAGGGCCCTGAGTCGTTACCAGAGTTGCTTCTCTCTCTCCACCATGCGGGTCCTGGGGGTCAAGCTGAAGTCAGGCTTGGTGATGCAAGCACCTTCACCAGCTGAGCCAGCTAGCAGGCCCCAGCTGCCACTTCTAATTAAGATACACACTGATTTCAACGACTACACTTTGAAATCCTCCGTTTTCTTCTAGGAGTTTTCGTACGTTGTATGATCTTCAAGTGTGAGCTTTCTAGGGACTACCAACTACATCATGGCACACATGACCACAACAAAGCTTAGTTGTTATGCTGATTAGCCCTAGCCAGCCTCAGAAAGTCACTAAGTGTCCCATGCTTAATCTAACAGGAGTTAGAGCAAGCCTTTAAAGCTCCTTGCAGCTTTATCTATACACAAATATAGCTCAGTTCAATTCTCAAGATATTTACCCAATTGTGCTCAACATCAAATCTAACTTTTAATTAACTTGAACTTATTTTAAATTTTCAGAAAAGTTTCAGGAATGGGTAGAGGGGAAGCCTTTTACATCTCTCTTCCAAATTTCCAAATAGTCTTTTCTAGCATGTGTCCTCTCATTCTGTCTCATGTCTATGCACACATACTCTGTCACAACATTATACTTCAATACCAATCTCCCCCAAATAAGACACCCCTTAGAACCACAGCAAGGACACTAACACAGTACCAGGGAGCCCATCCCAAAGCACCTTACTGCCTACATCTCCTTTTCCTAACATAAGAAGGTGGGCAAAACCAAGTTTTAGCTGTGGTTTATATTTTTTGGTTTTGCTTTTGGTTTTTGAGTCAGGCTCTCAATTTTCTAGTCCAGGGTAATGGAAACTCTGTGGAGTAAAACTGCAGTAAGAAAATAGGGAATATTCATCAGAAAGTTTATTGTAAGAAAAAAAAAAACAAGTATCAAAAAATGATTAACAAAAACTTGGTTATTTGTATATTCTCACATTCTCTTCTGTGTTTGTATGTAAGTCACCTAAAATGGAAAAAAAAAAAGAAACAACAACAAAAACCACAGGAGAATCAGAACTCAGCTCAGACTACAGAATGAAAATAGAAACATTTCCTGAGACATTTCATTTTCTAGTCTATAAATACCATTCCACTTGTCCCTGCAGTCCTAATGAGTCTGCGCTCTTCCACATTTAGTCAGCCGTGGAGGGGTGCTCAAGCTCTGGCAATGCCCACACCCTGCTAGCAGCCCCAGGCCCTGTCGGCCTGCGCAGCGTGCTCTGCAATGTTTACAGGACGACAACACCAGCTGACAGTGCCTTTTATGGTGTCCCCATCTTTAAATGTAACTATACCTTGTTAACATAGGAAGCTGAATATATAAGCTAACGGGAGATTAGCAAACATATTCAACATCTTATATTTGACCATGGTAACTGCTGAAAGCCAGCCAAAGTTACCAGATCCATCAAAATCTTGTTTGATGACTGTATGGTCCTAACAAGTTCTGACAGATACCTCCAAATGTTTATGATCACGATTAAAGCCGGGCAGTGGTGGCGCACGCCTTTAATCCCAGCACTTGGGAGGCAGAGGCAGGCGGATCTCTGTGAGTTCGAGGCCAGCCTGGGCTACCAAGTGAGTTCCAGGAAAGGCGCAAAGCTACACAGAGAAACCCTGTCTCAAAAAAACAAAAAAAAATAAATAAAAAATAAAAGAGAGCCCAGCTTCCAAAGACACCACTAAAAGCCACAACACAGTACCCTGCACAAGGCAAAATAACCAGTCCTAAGTTTATTAATTAAAAATAATCTGAAAAGCTTAGGTTTAATTTAAAAGTAACTTTAAAACAGCACATTTATTGGATGGCGCTATAGTTTACAGGATAAAAGTAACCTTGATAAGCAGTAATTTAAACTAAAATTCCACTAAATGATGACAAATACTAATTATTTGCATTAAAATTATAAAGCACTCTGAAATATAGTTGTACCCATCCTAAAATACCCAAACGAGGCTGCTGACTAAAGCGAAGTCTGAACTGCTTTAGAAATATTCAAACCACACAGAAGGAAGCAATGTCCCGAGTATGCGTTAGCACAGGTGAGTGAGGGCTGTGAGCCTTGCACACAGTGAGTGCTTCAAACCCCTGACACAGAGAATGACACAGGTCAGTGTCGGTCTCCTGATGACGAAGAGCCACAGAGAGGAGAGAATCACCACGGCAATCTGTTTGGCAAGGATGTGTTTGTTGTCTTGTTTTAAATGTATTTCTTTTCTTTTCTTTCTTTCTTTTTTTTAACAAGACATATACTGTTAATGGTCAGAACTCAGTAAGGGTTTGTTTGGTTTACTTTCTTTGAGACAAGGTCTCATTATATAATCTAGGCTGGCCTTGAACTCATGGCAATCCTCCTGCCTCAGCCTTCAGTGTGATGGAATTACAGATATAAGGCATCCAGCCAAATCAGCTTCTTTTATGTGTGTGTGGGCAGCTTGTCAGTGTTACACCACCGAGGAACAGAACAGGCACCTCCCAGCCGAGGTGTTCCCAGCACCACTAACACCCATAGCCCTAGAGAGGGTGGGGCCGCAAGAGATCCTCTCTCACCCACGACGGAAGTAAGTTATTCTTAATCTAAGAAATTGTATTCAAAGGAAATATTTAATCAAAGTCAGACTATCAATTCCCAGATAGTTGGCATTTACTATATCTCTACATTTTTGTTTCACTTCCACCATGAGGGACAGGTGAGAGCAAGAGATTTTTTTCTTTATTCAAACCACACTGACAACTTGAGAAAGAACGAATACCAAAAGAACAGTCAAAACAAAGGTAAACCCATCAAAGCAGGGCCGGCAGCTTAGACCTGTTGATCGAGCTCTTCTGTGGCTGAAACAGAACGAACAAACACACACACACACACACACACACACACACACACACACACACACACGACATGAAAGTAGGGGGACATGCCGGGAAGAAGAGTTTGGTGGACAGGGATAAGAGAGCATAATGGGGGAGAATATCATCCGAGTACATTATGTATAGGTATGAAATTGTGAAAGAATACATGAACTTGAAAAACATAAAATTCCAAACCCTAGAATTCGGGGCAACCCTAAGTGACATAGCAAAGCCCCCTTAATTAAAGATGAGAGTTATAAAATTCATTAGAAAGGGCAAAATTTAAGTTTCTACTTTAAATCAATCTAAGTCCCAGGTGCATCAAATAAGAGAAATTTCTGAGGTCTATCCTGATGTGCAGAGGAACAGGGGATTTATATACTTTGATTCTTCAATAAATTTTGTCTGTATGTATCTGAAATTTTATTTCTAAAAAGTAGTGGATCTATCTCTCTACACACACACACATAAATGACAAAGCTACAAATGTAAACAGTATCAACCACTATTGATTCAGACCGGAACAGCTGGAACAGCTGGGAACACCTCGATATCCATAACACTGGTCACACATGGAAACAAAACCTGTCGTACACCACAAAATCTTTCATCTCTAACAGGTTCTTAAATGCCTCGGGTGAAAAACAATCACTCCACTAGGGCCTCCATGCCCGGCTTCAGGGGTGAGCTCACAACTGAAGATTATGCACTACCCACAGCCGAACCACAGAAATAGATCCTCTACTTTTTAAAAGTGAAATTTCAAATATATACAGACAAAATTTATTAAAGAAACAAAATAAGTAAATGGAAATGGTCATACAAAATGCAAAATGTGGAAGTGATTAGGAAACAAGACAATCTGGTAACAGCAATTTGGCTTCTACATTTCAGCCTATATATTTAAACAAAACAAGTGCCAATCTGGTCTTAAAAGAGAAATGGATGATTCCAGGTTTGTACAAGGAAAAATACAAGGCAAAACTAGAACACTTCATAGTACAGGAAAGGAAAATGCTCAAAAAATAACAGAGAAAGGCAGTGGTGGTGCACACCTTTACTCCCAGCACTTGGGAGGCAGAGGCAGGTGGATCTCGGTGAGTTCAAGGCCAGTCTGGTAGAGAGTGAGTTCCAGGACAGCCAGGGCTACAGAGTGAAACCCTGTCTCAATAAATGAATGAAGGAGGGAGGGAAGGAGGGAAAAGAAGGAAAAAATTGAAAGATGTCAAGAAGCCAGACAGAAAAGCTCCCAGCAGTCAGATCTAGAACAACCCGAGAAAGAAAACAAAGTACGAGAGTAGAACATAAGACAGAATACAGTAGGATGAACAAATCCATTTAAACATAAAAACCTGAAATAATGAATGGAGGGAAGGGGTAAAAGATGACTTTCTCACAGCAGAATTCCAAGTACGTTTAGGAGGAGTGATGGAGCTGGTCATCATTTGACAACCACAACAGTAACAACCATTGTGCAAATGCATTAGTTGATGGGAGAATGTCTTTTGTATGCTGTGAAAATATGTTGCTCTGATTGGTTGATAAAGCTGTTTGGCCAATGGTGGCAGAATAGGGTTAGGTGGGACATTCTAACTAGAGAGGAGGAAGGAGAAAGGCAGAACAGAGGAGATGCTGCCAGCCGCCGCCATGAGAAGCAAGATGTAAAGTACTGGTAAGCCACGAGCCACGTGGCACAATATAGATTTATAGAAATAAGTTAATTTAGCTGGGCGGTGGTGGTGCACGCCTTTAATCCCAGCACTCGGGAGGCAGAGCCAGGCGGATCTCTGTGAGTTCGAGGCCAGCCTGGGCTACCAAGTGAGTTCCAGGAAAGGTGCAAAGCTACACAGAGAAACCATGTCTTGAAAAAAAAAAAAAGATCTAGCTAAGATCTAGCTGGTGAGAAGCCTGAGCCAATAGGCCACACAGTTTGTAAATAATATAAGCCTCTGTATGTTCATTTGGGTCTGAGCAGCTGTGGGCACAGGAAAACTTCCAGTACAATTAGTGAATACTAAAATTAGTGGATTGAAGAAAAGGTTCGTGTGTGATTCAAGGTGTCTCCCTAGCATTATGCATTTGAATTACAAAGGAGAAAATACTAACTCTGGTGGAGAAAACAGCAGGTGCCAGCTTAGGAAGCAGATCAAAGCCACCACCAGTACTGAACCAGGGAGGACGCAGTCAAAAGGGCGTCACTTCACAATGTGACACTAATGCCATAGGGCACATGTGAGCTTCTTTCTGCAGAAACATAAATTGGGTCTTAAATGAGGACATTCCACAGAGTAACTGCATTCTGCAACATCAACACCATGAAGCATTAAGTCTGAGGAGCAGTTGCAGATTAAAGCATACCACAAGACATACCCATTAAAGGCAAAATTTGACCCACATTGGGATCTGAAAAGAACACACTAAAAGCCTGAAAGTGCTGGAGATGACGTACTGCACTAGTCACTTCAATAATTTATACTCAGGCAATGTAAGAATACATGCCCAACTTCAGGGAAAAGTTGGGCTACTTACAGTAAGAGAATCATATCTGCAATCAGTCTCAAATGTCGATATAATAAAAAGTTATTGGGCTAACCTGTTACCGGCTGAAGAACTTCAGTAAAGGACATACAGTAATTTATATTACCATCATTAAGCCCTTTTCACTAAGTAGTAAATGTTTGGAAAGAAGCATTCGTTTAAAAACTTGTAGTTTTTACCAATCAGATATACAGAATTTTGTAAAAGATGTTCAATATCTACTGCTGGCAGTGAACACCAGCACAGGACTGAAGTAAGGCAAGGACATTTTTGGCAGGGTAGCCTGGCAATTTAGCATGGTCTCTGACCTAGTAATCCATTTAAGAACTGCAGCCTAGGACTGGACATTCACTCAGAGGGGATAGCACTTGCCAAACAGAGACAAGAGCCTAACTCAGGAAGAAAGAGGGGAAAAGGTGACCTCTATAAACACTAGGACAGCATAATCTGTGTGTGTACTGACATAAATACAGAGAGAAGATAAGACAGTGGGAATTAAGAGGCAACTACCACATTTTTATAATACTGAACATGAGATTTTTATTTTAAAGTTAATTTAAACAAAGGGAAAGAGACCTAAAATCCAGAGGTGAGTGAATCACAGGAATGGAGTGTGAGCTCTCGCAATGCTTTGATCTAAGCTATGCATCAAGGTGACCATACTTTATAAATAATGAACCAAGTAAAGCACATTCATGTCACTTCTTTTTTGTTTATGGCGTCTACTAGAAAATGTGACTTGTATTTACATATAGCTGCTGGACACTGCTGCTCTGAATGAATGCTTGACAAAATAGGCAATTCCACCACATCCAATCTTGTTTTGGGGTTGTATGATTGTTGTCTTAAGACAGGGTCCTAACCAGGTGGTGGTGGTATACACCTTTAATCCCAGCACTTGGGAGGCAGAGCCAGGCAGATCTCTGTGAGTTCGAGGCCAGCCGGGGCTACAGAGTGAGTTCCAGGAAAGGTGCAAAGCTACAGAAAGAAACTCTGTCTCAAAAAACCAAAAATAAAAATAAAAAAAAGACAGGGTCCTGAGGTGTGGCTCAGGAATTTATCATTCACCTGCCTTAGCCCTGAAGGTGCTGGGGTTCTTGGCCATGCCTACCTCAAATCTGAGTCTATTAGGATCTATCAGTCACTTCAGAGAGATCATCATAAAATCAAAGTTTGGCCCTTGTAAAAGACAATCAGTTCTCTACAACATCAAGTTTTGCTCTCTCAGTATTTACTAAATACAGTACATACATGAAGAGTTTATTTCTCTTTTTCTTTTCTTTTTTGTTTTTTGGGTTTTTGTTTGTTTGTTTTTCAAGACAGGGTTTCTCTGTGTAGATCTGGCTGTCCTGGAACTTGCTGTTAACTAGGCCTGCCTCTGCCTCCTGTGTGCTGGGATTAAAGGTGTGTGTGCCGCCGCCATCGCCGCCACCAAGCTAAGATTTTACTTTTCTATAGATGAGGCTCTGTACAAGTTCAAAAATCATTATTTTATACTATAGGGTAAGAAAAGGGGGGGGGGGACGACACACACCTACCTCCCACCACAAAGGGCTTTTCTTTTGTAAAAGAATCAAGAAAAGACAGTCATATGAATTCAGAGGAGTATCATGAGCAGAAAACTGGAACAACCCAAATGACAGAGTACAATGGAAGATCATTTGGCATTATAAGGAAGTACCAGTACATGTGCCAGTATCAATCAACCCTGAAAACATCACGCCTTTTTGTGTGGAAAAAAGTCAATCGGAGCTGGGTGTTTGGTTCACCCCCATGATGTGCACTTGAGAGGCAGAGACAGGGATCAGGAGTTTGACAGCAGCCTGGGCTTCATGAGACACTATTTCAAAAAGTACAGGGGCAGCGGAGAAGTCAGCCAAAACAGACCACACATGGTTGGAATCCATTTACACAAAAGGTCCCAACAGTTCAAGTCTACACTAACAGATGGGAGGCAGAGGCAGGCACATCTCTAGTTCAAGGCCAGCCTGATCTACAGAGTGAGTTCCAGGGCAGCCAAGGCTACACAGAGAAACCCTGCCTCAAAATAACAAAAAAAAAAAAAAAAAAAAAAAAAAATCCCAATGATGGCTAACCAATTCAGGTGACAGTACCACAACTCTACAAAAAAAAAATTTAAAGCTGTTATTCAAAGGACAAGTAAAAACCCCACCACCCAGATACAAGGAGCTTCCTGTGGGTCTTACTGAGAGCACTCTGATGTCTTCCCTTTGTTCTGATAGTCCATTATACACTGAATAAGATGGTTGTTTTCATCCAGCATCTAAATAAAACAGAAAAAGGTTATTGTAAATCTAGTGCGCATCAAGTAAGATAAATGACCAAGAGGTCTGATGACAGAAGATATTTATGAATATTACATACTTAACAAATACAGTTTCCTCAAAGTCATAATTACAGATTGCAAAATCATCCAAGTGAACAGGGGAAACACCCTCTTCAATTACTTTGTGTTACTGTTTCTACCTGCTGCTACAAAATGTTTCAAAGTTTACAGTAATAAGAAATCATGAGATTGAATTAACTTAGTTAAAATTTTTCATTACTGTTAAAATGTATAAATACTTATAAAACATGCTAGCCATGATTCATATAGATAATTCTATAACAACTGATTTTTGCAATTTGAATTTTTCTGGAAATGTCACATCTACATGGAAACTAAACCTACTGTGGTCTTCTGTTAATACACAGATTATACCTTGTGACACACACATAAAAATCTCTACTTTGTATATCTGGAATGATACCACATTTAATCAATTATGTTTAATACTCTATTTACCCTATTCCAATTATTCTCCTTGAAACCCAGAAGGGAAAATTGGTGTATTTTGACCTGTTTTATTTAGCATTAGTGAGTGAGTGTGCTCTCTCCTCTCTCTAGCTCTCACTAACACTCTAACACACACACACACACACACACACACACACACACACACACACACGCCAAGGTGCATGTGAGAGTAGAGGATAACTCTGTGACACAGTTCTCTCCTTGAACCCCACTGAGCCATCCTCCAGGCCCCATTTTTTTTTAATACAGAAACATTTAATTGTCTATGCTATCTGTAACTATAGTTCCAACCAGCTGAAAGTTAAGTCTCAATTGGTTTTGGAGCATTCTAATGCTTCGTAGTATGAAGGGAAAAAATCTGTCCTTACCCAGACTGAAATAAACACATGAATATGGATGCCCAGGAACTTGACATAACAAACAGGCTACCTTCTTTTCTAACTGTATAGATGTGTGACTCTCTAACACCACACATAACGATAGTTATACATTTATAATATTTAATAAAATTTGAGTTTATAATATACAATTAGGTATCTCTCAGTGCTTAAAAACCTAAGATACATAAATTATGATTTTATCATCTGACAACAATCTAAGCAACCTTGGTTTTAAAGGCTAAATAACTCATCTATGACAATGGTACTAGACAAGGGACCTACAGAAGACGGCCAGTGCCAGCACGCTGTCCCTAGCACACCATCTGAGTTTGTAGGAGCTTAGGTTAGGGTAACGCTGGTCCTGAATCCACCTTTCGTGATTCAGTGAATGACCAGGAACACCATCCAAACCCCATCTTCTCTAAGGTGTGTGCTTCTTAAAAGATCACTAGATAGATACCAAGAATATTCTTTTTGTTTGTTTGTTTGTTTCTGGTTTTGAGACAGGATTTCTCTTTATAACAGCCCTGGCAGTCTTGGAACTCACTATGTAGACCAGGCTGGCCTTAAATCTGGAGATCCGTCTGCCTCCTGAGTGCCATCAATTCAATACTCAAATCAAGGAATGCATGGTACATTAAATAACCGCAACCATCTGTCTGTTTCCTGTCTAATACCAATGTCTGACCCTGTAAACAAAACTAAACTGGAATACACGTTGGGGGCTGGAGAGATGGCCCAAAGGACAAGAGCATTTCATGTTCTTGCTGAGGACCTGGGTTTGGTTCCCAGCACCCACACAATGCGACTCACAACTGGCTGTTAACGCCAATTCAAGGGAATCAATGTTTCTTCTGACCTCCCAGGCACTGCATGTACATGATACACACACACACACACACACACACACACAATATAAAAAGATTTAATCCATTTTTCACTTCTCATCTGAGAATGAGAAATAACCAGTTAACACCTACTAGATCACTCACGATAAACAGTAAGACATAGAACTCGACCGAGAAAAAGGAAAACGACAGACGTCTTCTAGAGTTCAAAAAGAAAGCGCGAATCCCTTCAGAAACATGCTTTCTGCACGTGTGTGAAGGAAGTTGTTCGCCAGGCTACCACTAGAGAAAGCAACTGCGTTTCCAGGCGCTGCCAGGCGGGTTTCTTCAAAGAAAATAAAGCAACAGTTGGGCAAACGTCAAAGGCCACACTACAAAGACCCTGACAGTAAACAGAAACGGGTGGCCATCAAGCCCCAGGTCTGCAAGGGTGCCCCGATTGGTACTACAAATTGACTTTGTCTCCTCAACCTTGCTCCAAGGCAGGGGACAAGACAGAAATACTCAAGGCAAACTGCTCAACTTAGCAAGCGACTTTTCTTAGTCTACCACGCCGAGATCTAGAATAGTGCCTTGCTCTTAGACACAGGCTCAGAGGATAATAAAGAAGCTTTGTGTCCCCAGTTGGCATTCCCAGAGCGGCGACTGGGGTGCCACGCTCGGCTCCCAGCGCTTCTACCCTGACTTAATGCAAACCGCCCGCCCGTCGGTGTGGACGGCCGGAGACGGCCCACTCCGGCCGGCGGCGGGCAGGCTCGCCCTCCCGAACCCCAGCGCCTGCCCCGCGCCCAGGCGCATCTAGCAGGGGCAGACGGGAGCGGCCCCCGGGTGCTCCTCTGGGGCAGCCCCGCGCCCACTGGCTCCTTCCTCGCCGAGCCTCTGCGGAAGGTTCCCAAGTTCTCCGGGAAGGGCCTCAACTCCGCCGAGTTTGCGGCGCAGCACTCCAGGCTCCGGCTTCCGCGAGTGGGGTCCCGGCGGGGCGGGGCGACGCCGGAGTCCCGCCGGCCGCTCCTCTCCCGGCCCCGCGCCGCCCCGCCGAGCCCACCGGGCCCGCGGGGAGGTCCGGCGGCGGTTGCCGGCGCTTTTGTGCGGGCAGAGCAGGCGCCAAAGGGCTCCGCCGGCTTCCCGGCGCCCGCCCCCACCACCGCCCGGCCGCTCCCCCCCACACCCCAACGCCACCCCGCCTCGGCCCGCGCTCGGGCGCCTCTCCCGGCTCACCTTCTGGATGGCGGCGGGCGTGATCTCCCCTTTGCCCCGCTGCCTCGGGGCCGCGAACGCCACAGACATGTTGCCACCGAGCCCGCGATCGGCGAGTCCGGAGCGCTCCGGGGGCCGCGGAGCTGGGGGCCCGACACCCGCCTCCCGGGCAAGCCCACCTCGCCGCGCGCGGCGGGGGACGATGCTCCGGGGCCGCGCGCATCGCCGGCCGAGTGGCACCCTGCGCCGAGCGGCAGCTCCCAGCGAGGCGTCCGGAGCGCTGCTCGGGGCCGGGGAGGCTCGAGCCCCGCGCCCCGCCGGCGCCCGCCCGTCTGTCCCTGAAGGCTGTCCGGCCGCACCCCCGCGCCCGCGCGCCGATGGTAGCGCCTCGCCGGCCGCCTCCGCCCCGACGCTCAGGAAATGGTCCCGCCGCCACGGGAGGGAGCGGCCCGGCCGCGCTGTCACAGGAAACGCGGGGCCCGCCCGCCAAACTGTCCCCAACTGCGCCTGCGACCCTCCGGGGAGGAGACGGCTGTCCGGAGCCGCCCGGGCCGCCGCTGAGAGGGAAACAGGACAGCCGGGACTCGGGAGCGTCTGCCGGGTCAGCACCGAGAACGCGGATTCGCTGGTTTAAATGGCTCCTGCGCTCCACGTGCGCACCTCGGAGTCGCCAGCACGCTCGCCAAGTTGAAAGGAACCGGACCCGCAGCTTACCTAGGGACCGAGCCGTCCCACACTTGTGGATCACTCGGTCTGACTTAGAGCCTTTGAAACGAAGCTATGAGAAGACACCCTCTTTTCCAGTTAAATACTTAGCGCTTGTTAATTAGGCCCAAGCTGCCAGGCTTCAAGTCAGTGTGAGGGGAATAAAACCAACAGCTGCAAATTAATAAAGGAACGCACTGCTGCGGATTAATTCTGCAAGCTTAGACTTCCCGAGCGCAGAAAAGGAAGGTTAATATGCTGAGTTACTCATTCAGCGATGCTCCAAAATTAGTGCCTAAATTATTAATAAAGTGAAAGACAAACGTATTTTTTAATGTTACAGATAAATTTCACAGGTCAGTTTAATTCACTCGGCGGTTCTGGGCGTCTGCCCTGCTGTGGGGAAGTACCGGTGTTAGAAATGAACAGCTGGACAGGAATCTCTCGAGGACATTATGCAGTCATAGGAAAGACAACAAAAACAAATACGCATATATGTAAAGTTAAACAATTAACAAGCAAGGACAGAACTGCAGGGCTGTTGGTGTGACAGGTAGAAACGCCCGGTTATATTTAAAGAGATCTAACGAGTGAAGACCAGGCTTTCAAGGTGGCTCAGCTGGTAAAGGTGGTTGTGCCAGACCGGACACCTGGGTACAAATGGTGGGACCAACATGGAGGACAGGGAACCCACACACTCAGGCAGGTTCTATTCTGACCTCCACCCCGCGCATAAACATCACACACACACACACACACACACACACACACACACACACACACACACACACACACACACACGAAGACTTAAGCCATTCTAAGAATGAAGATGGAACCTTCTTCCTCACAATGGTAGCTGTTCTTGGGAATTAACTTGTTGCCTTTCGCTGTCCTAAGGAAAGCACTATGATACAAGTGGATTCATGTAATCACACAGAGCTGAGAATACTGTTGAAGGAGGAACAGTAACCAGTTATTGTCCACTGGTAACACTGTGTGTCCGATGCTTAGCATAGTAATTAGGAACAGTGTTTCGGAGGAGAAAGCTAATCTGAAAGTTCCTGCTCCATCTGTGTCCACTTGACAGAGAGTATGGAAATCCAAGTAAACCAACCAACACTTGTCTGAATGTCTGCATTCCAGTTTTTAAAAAGAAAGACAAATACATTTGAAAAGTTGTCTGTGGTGATATTTGTAATCTAAGAAATAAAGCTTGCCTGAAGATCAGAGGACAGAGCCAGACACAGAGTTAAACATAGAGGCCAGGCAGTGGTGGCACACACCTTTAATCCTAGCACTCGGGAGGCAGAGATCTGGATCTCTGTGAGTTCAAGGCCACCCTAGACTACATGAGATTGATTCAGTCTAAAAGAAACAGCCAGGCAATAGTGACACACATCCTTAATCCCAGCACTTGAGATCTCATGCCTTTGCTACCAGTATTTGGGAAGCACACACGCCATTAATCCCAGCTCTAGGAAGACAGTGAGTGATAAAGCTGGGCAGAGAAAGGCATATAAGGCGGGAGGAGACAGGAGCTCGGAGCCTTTCAGCTGAGGACTCGGGCATTCAGTCTGAGGATTCGTGGAGGAGCTGGCGAGGTGAGAAGTGGCTGTGGCTTGTTTCCTCTGATCTTTCAGCATTTACCCCGATATCTGGCTCTGGGTTTTTATTAAGACCATTTAGGATTTGTGCAACAGTTGTCATATTCCAGAGAGGACTCAGACATTTTAAAACATAGTTTACCAGTAGAAGAGGGGACCCTACAGACCATGGGTTGTAAGAGGGGCCCCTATAGAACATAGGTTATAAGCTTTTGAGTGTTTGGAGTAGTGGGATAAGGCCCCATACAGGAAACAACCATAGCATTTTCTGTGATTTTTTTGATTGACACCAAAGTATTTTCTACATGTTGTTTTGCATTGCATCTGTTGGAAAACATTGGTGAAAAGGGCCATCCCAAAATGCAAATGATCTCCATGAAAGAGGGCACCTATGAAGGGCGCTCCTTCACCTTCAGACTTCCTTGGCAAAAGCCCAATCGTTAGCCTTCCCTGGGAAAGTAGAGAGTTCAGAGAGAAGGGGGACTGAGACCTGGAGAGGCACGGACCTGGAGAATACTAGTGTTGCTAACGCTATTATCTTAATCATTATTTCTGCAAGAAATTCTGGGGCAGTGAACGGCAGAGGAGTCAGGAGTAAGCGACTCTAGAGTTCAGCAAAGGAAGGAGCCAGCCATGAATCTGGGAAGTCTGCCTAACAAGAAAAATGGCAGCTTTGAGAGCCTAAAAAAGAAAGCTCTCGGGTAGCCATCTTCCCAAACGGGTCCATCAGTCCCGTTCTTTAATCTGCTCATGCACTAAAGAATGCAAGTCACACAACCAAGAGTAGAAGAAGGTTTGCAGTCTAATCCTGCCACATCAGGACCGGGTCAGAGTGCGGAGGCTGTTAGCAGAGCAGTTAATTCGTGATTATTCACACAAACAAACGCAGACAGAAATGAAACTCAAAAAGCAGAGATGGTGCTGACACTGTGCTAACAGGAAACTTCCTGTTTACTTTCAAATGTTTCATGCAAATTTGTTTGTATCCTTTAAACGTATTTCAGTGAACTGACTTCATAAATGAAGTATTTCCTAGAATATGCTCAATATTTAGTGAAACTAAAATCATGGGATTAAAATTTGTTTTAATCTCCCTAAAATAAATCCTGTACATTCAGATGTCAGAGATAACTGTTTGCCTAGGAGAATTTCTTTAATACTTAATGTTTTGTAATTAATAGAACATCTTTTAAGCCTCTGTGCTCCCGTAAGTTTTCAGGATGTAGTAAGAAGGCAGAGCCCAAGTCTGTCAGCTAGTACTTGTGCTCAGAGCAAAACCCCTCCGGGGAGAGCCTTCCAAATGTTTCCGCTCACGGTCTCTGTTGCATTTGATGAGTGGTAGCTTCCAGAGATTTCAAAACTATAAAAAGAACAGCATACATCTTTATGTGCAGTCATTATTCTAGTCAGAACAAACCACTCTTCCCAATTCTCTGTAAAGAAGAAGAAGGGAGAGAGAGAGAGAGAGAGAGAGAGAGAGAGAGAGAGAGAGAAAAGAAAGAAAGAAAATGTCTATAATCTGGAAACGTTCAGTCAAAGTAGATTCTAACAAAGCCTATCAGGGCATTTTCACCCTTTCTTATGTTATCAAACATTAAATTAAAGGATTGTTGTAGGAGTTCAGGAGAATCACTGTATGGGGTAGATAGTAGAATGAGAAGCTGTTTTTCAGAAGTACTTTGACCTTGGAGAGTCCTTGTGGAAAACAGAGATGGTTTTCCTAAAGGGGCTTTTCAGCCATCCCATGACTTTGGTCACAAGACGCCTCCAGCACACCAGAGGATCTTGTATGATTGTGTATTGCAAACGATACATAATGAAGGACTAGAGTCATGGGGACATATGATGCTCTCCTTCAGTAGTAAGACATATAAATTGAGATTAGGGACCTTGGTATGAGGAAATACTTTATGTAACTTTCAATAATACGCCTTTGTTTGGCTGTTCAGGGCTTCAGGCCACCAGAGAGGCTGGACCTTCCTGCTGCCACATAGGCCTTAAAATTTCATCTTTTAGTGCCTTCTTTCTTCAACTGGCCCACGCTCCACGGTGCACTCTGACAGAGAATGAACTGAATCGGTTCTGTGTTAAGGTTTAGTGTTTAGAAAAGTATTTCTTAAGCTAGGTATGGTGACTCATACCTAACTCAGCACTCAGGAGGCTGAGGCAGGAGAATTGCTATAAGTTTAAGGCCAGCCTCAACTACCTAAGTTCCCGGGCTGCAGCGTGAAACCTTGTTACTAAAAGCAAACGAAAACAAGTATTTCTTTCTAAGACAATGTGTGTATGATTCAGTTGTCCTATCCTTGGTAAAATAGCTGTTCTTTTTTTTTTAAATAGGGGTATAATATAATGCCTGCTAACTGGTTTTCCTATGAATGAGGCAGCAGACAGAATTCTGTACCCAAAAGATGACTACTTCCTATATATTGTGATTATGTGAACACATATAGCCAGCTGGAGTTAAGGCTCCATGAGGAATTAATGTGGTCAACCAGCTGAGCGTAAGACATAGAGATTACCTGAGTATCCAGTATCCCTCAAATAGGGAATGGAATACCAAGGTTGATGAGTATCAGAAAGAAGATGTCTTGAGGAAAATGTGAGTGGCTAATGTTACTGGTATTTTCCCTTAGCCATAGACCTATTTCAGATATCTGATCTCCAATATCTTAAAGCAATGTATATGTTGATATGTGTTGTTTAGACCATAACCTTTATGATAGGTTAGGATGTCACTAGAGAGCCAGGCATGATGACTCATCCTGTGAGACTAGTGACAGGTCCCCAATGCAGAAAGATCGAGTGCAGAACCAGCCTGGGCTACACAGCAGGACTGTCGTCTGAAGACAATAAACAAAAGGAAGAAATAGGAAACTAATTCGATGTTATTTTCCAATATAACGTCTGTGCATAAATATGACAATGGTTAGTAAAATATTGGTAAATTGTTCATATATTACCTTGATACATATTAAAGCTACCAGTTGTGTTGATATATTTTCTTTTGATAGTATAAATCAGTGGTAGACTGTTTGCCTAGCATACATGAAGTTCTGAGTTCAATTCCTACTATGAGTGATAGAGACAGAAAATGAATAGTGAAGAGGTTATAACAGATAAAAATCAAGTCCATGGGTTCAGAGTCCAGCACCAGTGTTGGGCAGCTAATACCCACCTGTATGCTACTCATCTCAAAGGACCCAGTGCCTGCCTTCCTCAGGCACTGAGGCTTCTGCAGATACCTGTGCCATGCACATGTATGTGTGTAAGCGCGCGCACACACACACACACACACACACACACACACACACACACACACACACAAAACCACAAAATAAATCTTTTAAAAAGTAAAATCCATGATAAAAACCAAGGAGACAGTATACACTATAGGTCTGTAATCCTGGCATTTGGCAAACTGAGGAGAACTGTGAGTTCAAGGGGGCTGGAGAGATGAATTGGTGGTTAATACCACACCTGGTGCTGCTGTTGCAGGGGTTAATTGTGCTATACTGTATATATGTTTCTAATCTTGTTTGGGGTATTGTCCTTATGAAGCTTATTTTAAAAATGTATAAAGAAGAAATACAGATTAATAGTCATCTATAACAGTCAAACTTATAGTCATATTAGCTATGTTTTCAAGGTCATACAGATATATTTACATAGCTAGATGGTCTTCAGACACTTCAAAGACCAATAGAATATGACATTTAATGTGTTTAATAACCGAAGGCTTTTCATGACAGTGAGACACATCTCATCCTGACAGCACCAAATTACTTCAACAGAAGGTGACAGGAATTGAAGGGCCTCTGTGTGGAGTTTGCTTTCTTTATGGAAAAAGCTAGCTTTTTGAGCAAAACCCTGCCCTTGCCTCATTTGCTGACAGTTACTGTCCAAACTGGACCAGCAGGACATAAGAGAAAGCGACTGCCAAACTTTGCCAAGATAAGATAGGACAGTCCTTCAAAATTACCTGCTTCTGAGAAATGTCTGTCAGATATACTAGACCTATAGGCCCAAAACAAATGTTCCAATGTTACAGAAGAACTTTGGGTGATTATCCAGGCAGCCAGATGTCCCTATATTAGGTAACATTTCACCTTTCTGGGGTCTTTGATGGAGTTAAAGACTAATTAGATTTAAAGTTTTTCTTAGTTATAATAAAAGAAAAATTGGATATAAAACTTTGATTCACAAAGATAAGATAGATAATAGAATATTTTCTCTAAATTTGTTAACAATAAATGGACTGGTATTGTAACTGTAATTCTTATTTGATAACTATTTTTGTTGTATAAATTTTGCTATGTTAAAGTTAAAACCTTCCTTTTTATTTAGACAAAAGGGGCATAAAATACCCCTTTATACTGTGTAAATATATGTCACTGTGACTGGTTTAATAAAGGAGCTGACTGACCTATAGCTAAGATAAGGTTAGGAGGGAGAACCAGACAAAGAAGATGCTGAGAAGAAGAGGTAAAAGTCTTGGGAGTTGCAAAGAGACGCGGAGAGAAGCAAGATGAACTTGCTGTATTGAAAAAAAAGGTACTGCCACATGGCAGAGCATATACAAGAAGTTATAAGAGCTAGATAATGACAAGCTTGAGCCATCAGTTGAGTATTTATACTTAATATATCTCTATATGGTTATTTGGGAGCAGGTTGGTGGGACAGGAAATTCTGTCTACACAGGGGACCTGGATTCGCATACCAGCACACACATAGTGGTTCAGAACTACCTGTTAACTCCAGGTCCAGGGGATCAGCTGCTCTCTTCTGGCCTCCAGGGGTACCAGACACATAAATGATGCTGATAGACAGAAATATGTACATACACATAAATAAAAGTAAAACAAATACATAAAAATTAGGGCTGGGAGATGGCTCAGTGGGGTGGAAGCTTTTGCTAGACCAGAATGACAACCTTAGTCTGAACCCCCAGAACCTACATAAAACCTCAGTAGTGTACATCTACAACACCAGAGCATTTAGGGGGAGATGAGACAAGACTGGAGAATCCCTGAAAACTCATGGGCCAGCTAGCCTGGTACACGGAGCAGCAGACCACAAAGTAGAAGCTGCTGAAAATGAGGTAGAAGGCAAGGACTTTACCCACGTGTGGTGGTTTGGATAGGAATGGCCCCCATAGGCTCATGTGTTTGAATGCTTGGCCCATAGGAAGTGGCACTATTAGAAGAGGAAGTTTGTCACTTTGGGGGCAGGCTTTGAGATCTTCTATGCTCAAGCTATGCCTGGTGTGGCACACAATCTCCTTCTGCTGCCTGTGGATCAAGATGTAGAACTCTCAGCTCCTTCTCCAGCACCATGTCTGCCTGCACACTACCATGCTTCCTGCCATGATGACAATGGACTAAACCTATGAAAATGTAAGCAAGACCCAATTTAAATGTTTTTCTTTACAAGAGTTACCATGGCCATGGTATCTCTTCACAGCAAAAGAACATTG
This sequence comes from Peromyscus maniculatus bairdii, assembly GCF_049852395.1. NCBI lineage: Eukaryota > Metazoa > Chordata > Mammalia > Rodentia > Cricetidae > Peromyscus > Peromyscus maniculatus. The sequence goes on from NC_134870.1 coordinate 5,693,880, forward strand.
ACTAAGACAGAAGTTGGTACCAGGGAGTTTGATATTGCTGTGACAGGCCTGACCATGCTTCTTGTTGGCAGAATGTGGACTTCGGGTCTTTGGATTAAGAAAGTAGTTCATATGGAAGCTATATATATAGCATGGAGGTCCCTAGGATGACTGTGGCTTATAATAAATTTCGGTTTTACTCAATTATTGAAAAAAATAGCCAAATGAATGGAAACACATGAACTATGAACCAAAGGCTGAGGGGCCCCCAGCTGGATCAGGCCCTCTGAATAGGTGAGACAGTTGATTGGCTTGATCAGTTTGGGAGGCAACTAGGCAGTGGGACCAAGTCCTGTGCTCATTGCATGAGTTGGCTGTTTGAAACCTGGGGCTTATGCAGGGACACTTGGCTCAGTCTGGAAGGAAGGGACTGGACCTGCCTGGACTGAGTCTACCTGGTTGATCACAGTCCTCGGGGGAGGATTTGCTCTGGAGGAGGTGGGAATGGGGTGTGGGCTGGGGGTAAGGGGAGGTGGTGGGAGGGGGGAGAATAGGGGAACCCGTGGCTGATATGTAGAACTGAATGGTATTGTAAAATAAAATAAAATAAAATAAAATAAAATAATAAAATAAAATAAAATAAATAAAAAGAAAGTAGTTCAATACTTTAAGTGGGACTCAATGGACCAGCCTAGCAGCAACACAGAAGACAGTGGTGCTGACAGCAATGTTGATGACCACCTGGCTTGAAGTTTCAGAGAAGAACATTAGTCAGTGGCCTAGAGACCTATCATGTGATATTTTGGTGAAGAATGTGGCTGCTTTCTGCCCTTGCCCCCCCCAAAAAAAAATCTGCCTGAGGCTAAATGAAGAGCTTTGGATTAATGGCATTGGCAGAGAAGATTTCAAGACAGCCTAATATTGACTCTGTTGTATGATTACTAGTATTCATTTTTTATGCAGATCTTAAAGAAAAGGAACAAGCCAAGCAAGGAAAAATATAAAGTGTACAGTTTGAAGAGAAAAGGAACACCAGGAAATGTAATGGAGCTAAGTCTAGTGCTCAGGGAGATAAAAAGTTTAAAGAAAAGTCTGATGCTAAATGGACCAAAGGGAGTGGTGACCCATTGGCAAGATCCTATACACATAAACTTCAACTTGTGAAAAGGAATTAACAAACAGCCTAAACAGTAAAGGAAACCACTGAAACCAGAAAGCTGATGAAAATGTATTTGAACAAGGGGACCATGTTCCAGCCCCAACCAGCAGAAGAACTTGCCAGCTTCAGCCATGTAGTTCTGGCTTTAGAGTCAAAGATACAAGAAAGGGGTTGTGAAATCTCCCTCCACGGCTAAGGAAAGCTGCTGAGGTCAGAAATGTCAGGGATGTCCCCACACGGAGGCTCAGAAAGGCTGTTATGTGAAGCTACGAAGGTGAAGCCTGGATTGTGTTGGAGACCCCAAGATGCTGGAGCTGCCAGAGCTGTGAGAAAACTGCCAAGGAAAGCTGCTAACAGAGTGTAGGACCAGCTCAAGGGAAAGAAGTGTGTTTCAGTCAACAGAAAGGAGCTGGAGATCCAAGAGTGCTTTAACATCAAACGTGGAGATGCAGAGTTTGGGATTTGCCAAAGCTGGTTTTTGGTCTTGCCTTGGCCCAGTATTTCCTCACTATGCTCCCTTTCCTCCCTTTTGTATACTCTGTGCCATTGTTTGTTGGAAGTATGTGATCTTATTTTTAATTTTGGTTTTACAGGGCATTACGGTTAAGAGATTGCCATGAATCTCAGTAGAAACCTTGAACTTTGGACTTTAAACAGTGTTGAGACTATTATAGGCTATGGGGACTTCTGAATACGTTTTTGAGTTACGATATGGCTACAGTCCTATGGGAGCCAGGGAATGGAATATGGTGATTTGAAAAAGATCAGCTTACATATTTAAATGCTTGGTCTTAAGGGAGTGGCACTACTTGAGATGAATTAGGAGATGTGTCTTCATGATGCCTCTTCACAACAATAGAACACTAACTAAGACACCAAGGCTGTCCTCTAACCTTCAAAGCACACTGTGGCATGAAAATACATCACCCTTCTCTCTCTCTCTCTCTCTCTCTCTCTCTCTCTCTCTCTCTCTCTCTCTCTCTCTCTCTCTCACACACACACACACACACACACACACACACACACACTTGATAACAAAATGAAATAAAAATAAAAACTCTGTGATAAAATCAGTACAATGGATGGAATTACTGTAAGGTTCTTATAAATAAAAAAGGGTATTATTTGTAAATATACATATTGTAATTACTAATTCTTAAACTTTTTGGTCTCTTTTGAAAAATTTCTGTACTTTCTACTCTTTGGTTATTGCTTTTGTTTGGCTTTGTGTTTTAAGACTTATTTAAATTTTTGAGTATGGATGTTTTGCCTGCTTGTTTGTCTCTGCACTACATGCATACCTGTGCTCTCAGAAACTAGAATACAGTACTGGATCCCCTGGAACTGGAGTGACAGATAGCTGTGAGCCACCCCTTGGATGCTTGGACTCAAACCCATGTCCTCCGGAAGAGCAGTGTATGCTCTTGACTGGGAAGCCATCTCTCCAGGCCCTGCTTTTGTGTTTTAGGACGAGGTCTTATGCAGGTAACTCTCTGCATAGCTGAGGCTGTCCTTGTACTCCTGGTCCTCCCGTCTTGATTTCCTAAGTGCTAAGACTACAAACATGCACAAGCACATCCAGTTTATACTTTGTACTTTCCACAGAGTATTTTGTGTTTCCAAGACCCTTTGCTTAAGTGGGTTATAGCTCTCAAGATTTACTTCATGAAATATTGAAACTCAGAGACAGTCCAATAGATGTCAGTGAGGTCCCCGATGTCTTGTGCTTCTGAAACATTCACTTTGTACTCCTAAAACAAAATAAATTTTTGAAAGCAACAAACAAAATATAAAACCATACTAGTATTTGTAGAAGTAACCATCTTATTCAATAAGAAACACAGAACCAATGCAAAGAAGAAAGCCAAGAGGTCAGAGCAATAGCTAAGAGCTAAAAACCTTACCCTTTCTCTCGAGGTGGTCCTACCTCTCTGAAAGAGAGCTACTTCCTGTGTGTTTGTCTTTATAAAGACTTTCTGTTCTGCCTTCTCATTGGTTGTAAACCTATGTGATTTGTATGTTAATAAGTAAAGTTGTCCGGGGGTCAGAGCTAATAGCAAGCCATCGTAAGTATTACTACAAAAATATTTTTAAGATTTGTTTTATTGTCAATTGCATGTGCATGTGTGTCTCTGTATGAGTTTGTCTACCAGTGCAGTTGCCTTTAGAGCCGGAAGAGGATGATTCCCCCAGAGATAAAGTTGCAGGCATTGATGTGGGTGCTGAGAACCTAACTTGGTTCCTCTGGAAGAACAGAAAGCACTCATAATCACAGAGGCTTCTTCCCAGACCCTACAAAATTACTATTTACTTCCTATGATACAAAAATGTCTAAGATCATACTCTTCAGCACCAACAAGAAAGGAATTTTTTAATAAAAAATGCTAATTGTAGATATTATGACAAAAAGGAAGATAAAATTGAATATTTAAGAATATTAAATAACTCCATTGAAAAGTGGGTGTGCAGTTCAGTTAACACACACAAGATCATGAGTTCAATGTCAATGACACACAGAGAGCTGGGAAGGGTGTAAACAGTGGAGGAGAGAAGGAGAGGATGATTCCAGTAGAATGAGACACAAGTAAGATGAACCCAAATGTGATAATTACACTAAATGTAAGTAGTCTAAACACTTCAATAATAAGATACAAATTAGGAGAAACATATCCTAAGTAGTGAAGTCAGGACTCTATCTCAGAAAATCTGATCCTCCATAAAAGGAACAAGAAAACTGGGGGAAGTCAGTTAGTTTTTGAAATTCAAAATTTAGAATTTCAAAATTAGAAATTCAAAATCAGAAATTCAAATTTTGAAGGCTTGTGCTCAAGACAATAGCTGAATGTAATTAAAAAGAGCAGACTCTGTGGCTTTTCAATTTGCCATATTCCATCATATTTCCAAGGCTACATGGTATTTCTGACTGTCATAGACTAATAGCCATGACAGCCCTATAAATCTGCACTGCACCAATTACTGGAGAGGCCAGAATCAGCTTGGAATTTACATAATGAACCCAAATCCTCCAGCCCCAGAAATCAGTGACTGTTTGACCTGAGAGGCAATGACCTGGAAAAGCTACATCCATCAGACATCTTTATTTTGCCTAATAGTATACTCAGTAGAAAACCCTTACCAGAAAGCTTTTTGTGGGACATAGTTAAGTGTCAATTTTATACTATCACACCTTGTTGAGGGCTGTGAGAGTATACAGCAGGTGATAACTGGTGTTCATATGTCAACCCACCAAATGAATGAGTCTTTGATGGGAAGCCCCACCTGGCAAGGCCATGAGGTTACTGACTATAAATGACCAGTAGCTCCGTGTCTGTTTCTCTCATGTGCCACTTCATTTCTTCCCTAGGAACTGCATTCCTTCCTTAAGAACAGCTATGATATCTCCCCATTTACCATGCATTTCCATGGAATGTGTACATGTAATCTCATGATTACATCTCAATCTTATGGGCACACATAATTGTGGATAGTCAAGAGATGGTTTCTTATTTAACTGTATAATTTTGATGAATAGAAACCTACTATAATATGCTTCATAACTAGGTCTATTGTTCCATGTGGACTGTAAACACTTGGAGGTCTTGTTTTCCATCCTTAGCTAATGACTAAGTAGTGCAGATGTCTGACCTTGTTATATCTTAGTCCTTCAAGAAATCAAAACACTATGTTGTGCTAAGATTCCTCCACCGGCACCTCCCCATTCTGATTAAAAAAACAATTAACACTTAGTTTTTTTTATCTCTACACCCATTTTTAATGCAAGATTTTAGGCTCAGTAGACTAACGATGTATAGGTCTTAAGATTCAGATGATTAAGAGAAAAGGGCTGTTAACTGATTAACCATGCCCAGATATTATGAATCACATAAAATAGTACACGTATTCTTTGCCTTTTCCTTAAATCTCTCATTGATTTTCTTTCTTCCCTTTTACCCTTGTAGCTATTCCTTTAAGGGAGAAACCAGAACTTTTTACAACCTACAGCTGTTGTCAGTCACCAGTTGAGCTGACCAAGTCATTGCCAAGTGTGACTCTTATCAGAATACTTGTCCCTGAGAGTTTACTTTGTAGTTTTTACTAACAAGTTGTTAATGAATGGAGTTATATGTGTGTGTGTGTGTGTGTGTGTGTGTGTGTGTGTGTGTGTGTGTGTATACACATGCTTGGGAATTTGTAATGAGTAGGAGAATAGAGATGTAGAAGAGTAAAGATGTAGAGGAGAATAAAGATGGAAGACACAAAGAACACAACAATAAAGAGCACGTAGAATGAAGAGCATTGGCCCATGTGTGTGAAGTTATTATGGAAATCTTTCACTTTCCCTCGCTCCTGGGAAGCATTTCTCAGAGGAGCCTGGGTAGAGCTGAGGGCTGGTACCTCCCCTCTCCAGCACCTTGCTGAGATGAAGTTACCATTCAGGTTGATCACAAAAGTTAAAGTGAACGGTGGAGAACGATCTGTATATAACACATGTGTATACTTGCTTCACAAAGCTCTGTTAGGATAATGGAATGTATGTGAGACTGAAGTGGAAGGAAGGACTTTTTGAGGAGGGAGGTAACTAAAAATGTTAAAAAAAAAAAAAGTCAGGCAAGCAAATGTCTGAGCAGGTAAAGGCACCTGCCACCGAGCCTGGCAGTCTGAGTGAGACCCCAGGAGCCACACTGTGGAAAGAGGGAACTGACTCGCACAAGCTGTTCTCTGACATCCACATTTCTTTCACCATCACAGTAATTAAGTGAACGAATGTTTCATAAAATGTCATATTCTGGGCTGGAGAGGTAGCTCAGCAGTTAAGAGCACTAGCTGCTCTTCCGGAGGACCCAGGTTCAGTTCTCAGCACCCACATGGCAGCTCACAACTGTGTGTAACTCCCGGTCCAGGGGACCTGACACTATTCCACATAAAATAAAATTAGTTTTAAAAGCCACATTCATAAGCATCTGGAAGACCATGTGCATATTCAGAGTAGCGTCCATGCCAGGTAAGACCTGCAGAAACCCTGATCTTTCATTGTTTGACCGTGAGGGCTCGGACAGAGGAGGATCTTAAAGCAAAGATGGAGCCTTAATCTTATGGAACACTAAAATGATGCCGACAAGGGTGTGCGTGTGCGTGTGCGTGTGCGTGTGCGTGCGCGTGCGCGTGCGCGTGCGCGTGCGTGTGCGTGTGTGTGTGTGTGTGTGTGTGTGTGTGTACACTGGTGAAAGGAGAGAGATTTGTTGATTTAAGGCATTTTAAAGAAGTCTTCCATGGATTAGCTGTCAATTAAATTAACTGAACAGAGGATCAAACAGCTACATATAAATGTGAATGTTAAACAACTGCCCGCGAGAAAGTGACAAAGAACGACAATAAACATTGTGGAGGGGAAAGTCAGATTCCCACGGTTATCAAACAAATAACTTAAAATGTACATTTATCAGCAGAAACTTTCAGACAGAGAAACGGGAAAGCAGAGCCCACACACGGGGAGGAAAGGTGACTGACGAATGGTCCCTAAAAAGTCCAGATACTTGACTCATTTAATATACAAAGGCCTCGGATCACCCTTTGTTGGTATATCCAATTAACTAATGAAATAATGCTTCAGAAGTTAGAGGAAAAGCCAGACGTGGTGACACATGCCTGTAATCCCGATACTCAGGAGCTGGGACCAGAGAATCATGAGTTCCAGGCCAGTCTGAGCTAAAAGGTAAGGCCATGTATAAAACAAAAGAAGAAAAGCATGGTGGGGGATGACCCAACAATAAGTATGTTAATATGAGAGTAAACACACACACACACACACACACACACACACACACACACACACACACACACACACAAGATATGCTACTGAAATGTAAAATATGAAAAGGAAATTTCATGAACAGAGCTTAAAAGATTTCCTGGAGCTGGAGTTACAGGTACCTGAAAGCCACCAGATGTATGCTCTGGAAACCAGAATTAAATCCTCTGTAAAAGCAATATGCACTCTTAACCAATGAGCCATCTTTTCAGCCCTTTAGTTCTGCTAACTCAGGTTGAAAGATAAGAGAGCAGGTGGAGAGAAGTCTCAGAGGGTAAGAGCACTGGATGCTCTTCCAGAGGACCTGGGTTTGATTCCCAGCACGCACATGATGGTTCCCAATTGTCTGTAATTCCAGTTCCAGAGGATCTAACATCCTCTTCTGGACTCCACAGGCACCAGGCATACACATAGTGCACATGTGTGTAAGCAAAACATCCATAAACATAAAATAAAAATAGATAAAATCCTCTAAGAAAGATGACATATATGCACGGTCTATTTTATCTGGAAGATTTTCCCTTTAGCATGTGTGTGTACATGTATGCATACTATGGTTCACATGTATAGGCCAAAGAACAGTGCACAGGAGTTTGTTCTCTCCTTTCACCATGCAGCTCTGGGGGGCCAAACTCAGTTTTGTCAGGCTTGAGAGCAAGCACCCTTACCACCCCCCCCCCGGCCCCCGAGCCACCTCGCTGCCTGAGTCTACAATATTCTAGTTAATTAAAATCAGTATTTCTCAAAATAAGAAATGAATGCAGGAGAAGTATATCGAAGAAGAATTCTTTATCAGCAAAACTATCTCTCAAGGATAGTTTTGGATTCAGGGAGAAACTCAGAGCTGGGGAGATGGTTCAGTTCCTAAGGTGCTTACCACACATGCCTGAAGACCCAAGTTTGGATCCTGAATACCCACATAAAAATCCTGAGGCATGGCAGTGTACATCTTTAGTCCTGGGATGAGAGGCAGGAACAGGCAGATTCTAAGAAAGATGACATATATGCACGGTCTATTTTATCTGGAAGATTTTCCCTTTAGCATGTGTGTGTACATGTATGCATACTATGGTTCACATGTATAGGCCAAAGAACAGTGCACAGGAGTTTGTTCTCTCCTTTCACCATGCAGCTCTGGGGGGCCAAACTCAGTTTTGTCAGGCTTGAGAGCAAGCACCCTTACCACCCCCCCCGGCCCCCGAGCCACCTCGCTGCCTGAGTCTACAATATTCTAGTTAATTAAAATCAGTATTTCTCAAAATAAGAAATGAATGCAGGAGAAGTATATCGAAGAAGAATTCTTTATCAGCAAAACTATCTCTCAAGGATAGTTTTGGATTCAGGGAGAAACTCAGAGCTGGGGAGATGGTTCAGTTCCTAAGGTGCTTACCACACATGCCTGAAGACCCAAGTTTGGATCCTGAATACCCACATAAAAATCCTGAGGCATGGCAGTGTACATCTTTAGTCCTGGGATGAGAGGCAGGAACAGGCAGATTCTAGAATTCATGGGCCAAATTTGTGCACTGTAGGTTCAGTGGGAGATCATGTCTCAAAAAATAAATGGGAGAGTGATTGAGAAAAACATAACCAATGTCAATCTCTGGCCTCCACCCCCTACACACACACACACACACACACACACACACACACACACACACGAGAGAGAGAGAGAGAGAGAGAGAGAGAGAGAGAGAGAGAGAGAGAGAGAGAGAGAGAGAGAAAATGAAGGAGAAATTAAGACACTCCCTACAAACAGCAATTGAGAAATTGTCACTGGAATACCTGACCTATAAGAAATACCAAAGAGAAACCTTTTTCAGACAAGGTCTCATGTAGCTGAGGCTGGTTTGAGACTCGTAAAGTTGACCTTGATCCTCCTGGTTCACCTGCTAGGTACTTGCATTACAGGTATACACCAGCACACCCTCCTCTGAAGGGAAGCCTTGATGCTAAAGTGATAGTATGCTAGAAAGTGAGTTAAGCCCCCCACCAAAAAAAGAAAGAAAGAAAGAAAGAAAGAAAGAAAGAAAGAAAGAAAGAAAGAAAGAAAGAAAGAAAGAAAGAAAGAAAGAAAGAGAAGGGGTTCTTTTAAGTGGTAAAGGCAACCACATAGTAAATATGACAGAAGCTGCACATATACATTTTTGTTATAAACCTATCACATTAAAAGATTACAGAAGCCAAGTTATGACTTAGAAGCTAGTAATCCATAATGACAGAATGTGAGTGTCAACATAGCATCAGGAGGGAGAGAGGGGCTGGATGTGGTGGTAGGTGGATCTCTGTGAGTTCCAAGCCAGCCTGTTCTACATGTTGAATTCCAAGACAGCCAGAGCTACATGTAAAGACCCTGTCCAATAGATAGATAGGTAGATAGATAGATAGATAGATAGATAGATAGATAGATAGATAGATAGATAGATAGGTGATAGATAAATAGATATGTGATAGATGATAGATTGATAGATAAATAGATAGATGATAAATGATAGATAAATAGATGATAGATAAATAGATGATAGATAGATGGCAGATAGATAGATAAATAGATAGGTAGATGAGAGATAAATAGATAGATGATAGATAGATAGATAGATAGATGATAGATAGATAGATAGATAGATAGATAGATAGATAGATAGATAGATAGATAGATAGATGAAAAGGAAAGAGGGAAAGGAGCAATACAGAAGTACACAGAAGCAGAATTGCACACTTCAAATTAAGATATTAAACCAAAATAGATTACTTCAAGTCATTAATCATAATTCTCATAAATAAAATGGTAGTTTTTGAGACATGGTCTTTCTATATAGCCTGGCTGATCTGGAACTTGCTATGTAGACCAGGCCAAGCTTGAATTACAGAGGTCCACCTGCCCCTGCCTCCTGAGTGCAGGGATTGAAGGCGTGCACTGTAGGGAAAAGGGGCTGGTAAAGAAACCCACCCTGACCCTCGAGCCTAGAATTAGGGAAGGATGGTTCAGATAAGGCCAGTGAGAAAAACATAGTTTAGCTCAGATCAGAGCCATCTCTGCCCATGTCCAACTGACTTGTGAAATCAACCAATCACAGAGCAGGACAGCAGAATCCTGGCCCTAGGGCCCAGGACCAGGGAAAGAAACAGCCTGTGTTTGGGACCTGAGCCAGAGAAATAAACACTTTATTCCCCAAACCCAGAACCCAGGAAATATGCCCTGACTCTGAAACTAGTACCAAAATAACACTCTTGGCCCCTAGAATCAGAGTCAGTGAAAGAAATGTGCCCTGGCCTTAGAGGCAGTGTCTAAGCCAAGAAAGGCCAGTGAAAGAAACAGTTTGGCTCTGAAATCAGGGCCATCTCTGCCCCTTGCCCACAAAAGTGGCCAATCACTAGGCAGAAAAAAACTAACCAATCACAGTTGACTCTGCCCCCAGTCATCCTATATAAACCGCCCTGCCTGTTCAGTTGTGTGCTGTTCTCTCCACCCTGATAGAGGCATCTACTCTCCTGGACTCTTCCTTCCCAAATAAACCTCTTTCTCTAAAGAGTTTTGGATGAAGACCTTCATTGACTGGTGAACAGAAGAACCTTGCTGGGACGTCCCATAGTGGACTGAGCAAGGGGGAGCTGGTAACACTGAGTCAGAGATTGTGGCTCTCCAGGAAAGGAGGAGGATTGCTGTGTCCATCCCCCATCACACCAGGTATATCCTGACTTTCCCGAAGAGTCAGGATACCCTTCCTTGCTGAAGCAGTTCCAGGCCTGACTCTCCCAAGACGTCAGAAAACCTTCCTTTCCAAGGTTGGGCTGTTTCTTTGCAGTCCCAGCCATCAGAGCTGTGCTAAACAGCTCCAAGTGTCCGGGACACCTTCAGGGCAAAGCTCTTGTTCTGAGTAGCTCGAGGTGTCCAGGATACCTTGACCTCTAGGGCTGAACTATCTCCTTGCAGTTTCAGCCATCAATTTACTAACATTTTGGTGCAGAAACGTGGGACACCAAACCCAGAGTTTTTGCAGTTTACTTACATGCACTACTAAAGCTGGCTAAGAAAATGAGTTTTCAATGTAGTAAAGAAATAATATACTAAAAAAAAATTCTCTGCCAGCTTAGGCTATTGTAACACAATACCATAGATTACATTGATTAAAAAATATAAATTTATTTCTCCATTATGGAGGTTGGTAAGTTAGAATACTTATTCTTTACCGCAGATGTACTCCCTATACCAAGAATTTTAAAACAATAGTACAAAGTTGGAGATAATCCAAATAGTCAATGCAGGTTAGTGGGCAGATGTTGTCCATTTCTGTAACAGAATACTAATCAGCAGTGAAAAGGGGGCAGCACATTATTATATGCAATAAAATGCACAAATCTCATAAATAATTCAAAATAGAAAACAGTATATTCTGTTTATTCTATCTGTATAAAAATTGACATGGACAAAAATAAGTAAAGCAGACACATAATAGACCGCTGACTGCCTAGAAATGAGGCTGGATGAGGACAGCTACAGAGAAGTACAGGGCATCTCTGGGGAAGATGAAATCAGTCCTTATTTCTTTTATTGTCATCATGGTTCCTCGGGTAGATACAAATGTAAAAGCTCGTCACAGCATATTTAAATATCAACTAAAGTATGTCCTGGAAAAAATGAAAGTATTGGAATTCTTGTTGGTATTGCATTGGGTGTCTAGAGGTCAATGTGAGTCATTTGTTTAGGAATCTGGATTTACCCTCGATTAGGTGTCTTTGGGTTTTCTCAGTTATACTTTGTGGTGTTCTTTTGGGTCAGCTAGTTTTGCATCAGAATGGCACACTGTAGGATATAATCAGATATTGTTTGGAAATAGAACTTCTTAGAGATGGAGCTATAGCTCAGTGGTACATCACTTGCCGATCATGTATAAGGGTATGGATTTGATCTCCAGCACCATACATTAAAAACACTAAATAAATAAATCACCTTGACATTAGTGTTTGGGTGATTTTTACCTTTTCTTATTTTCTACTTATTTATTTATTTATTTAATGTGGAAGTATGTTTATGCATACATAACAACCAGAAGATGGTGTGAGGTGAGATGCCCTTGAAATGGAGTTACAGGCAGTTATGAAACACATACAGGTGCTGGAGACTGAACTTGGGTCCCCTAAAGAGCAGCACACACTTTAACTGCTGAGTCTTTGCTCCAACTCTACGCTCTTCCTCTTCTGATGTGAGCACTTAGTGCTATCGTTTCCTGCTTAGTCATTATTTTGGCTATCACAATAGTTTTTAACATGTTACATTTTTATAATCATTATCAAAACATTCTTTAAATTCCTATTATTAATTCTTTCATGACTTGTGGCTTTTTTCCCTAAAAGTTCAAATAAAGGGTATCCTGCAATTAGGGTGTTATTTATTTTCTATTAATTTCATTTCTGTCAGTGAATGTATTCTGTCTGCTTATAACATTTTGAGATTTATAAAACTTGCCTCAATTTCTACCATACAGTCATTTCTTGTCAATTTTCACATTTGTTTAAATTATATAGGCAATCCATAGCTATTTGATTCAGCAAGAAAATGAGAGAGGAAGAGAGCATGGCAAATTTATAACATGCTGTTCAATAGTATATGTTGTTTCAATTTCGGGAGTGCTTATTTCATCATTACCAAGAAGGCTATTGTAATCACCAAATAAAATTTAAAAATCATTAGCTCATTTTGGTAAATTAAGCTAACCCTAACTATCTCTTGCTCTTCATCTTAACCTAAGATCTACTTTTTAAAGATTTTTGTTTTTGTTTGTTTGTTTGTTTTGTGTGTGGGGATATGTGGTCTATGTGAGTGCTGGTAACTTCCAGGCCAGAGGCAACAGGTCAGATCCCTTTGGAACTGGAGTTATAGGAGACTACAAAGCATCTGCCGTGAGTTCTGAGAATTGAACTTGGGTTCTTTGGAAGAGCAAGAAGTGCTCTTAACTGCTGAGGCATCTCTCCAGTCCTCCTAAGACCCACTTTCAATTACAAGACCTTGTGACTAGGAATAGTTGCACACACCCGCAATCACAGCGCTTGGGAGGCAGAGGCAGAATGAAAGAGTTCAAGACAGCCTCAGCTATGTAAGTTTGAGGCCCTGTCAAAAAAAGGTTTAAAGACTGAAGTCATATAATTAAAGATTTAGATCATTATGCAGAATATAAATACTAATATAATTATCTTTAAATCAACTAAATACCTTTATTTATATTTTTCATCCTGTATTGTTTTTTTTTCTTTTTTCTTTCCTTGTCCTCCCTAGGGATTAAACTCAGGTCTTTGTATGTGCTATGCTTATACTCTGGAACTGAACTACATCCTCATGTCCTTTCATTTCTGCCCCCCTTTTCTTGCTTGTTTTGAGGCAGGGTCTTACTCTGTGGTGCAGGCAGACTGGCTCACCATGTTATGTCAACCAAGCTGACCTCAATCTTTTGACAATCCTCCTGGCTCTGGTTCCTGAGTGCCAATGTCACAGTCATGGGCCACTCTGCCCACCTCTTTTCTTGTCTTTGATTAATTTTTATTATTTTTGGTTAAACATTCTTATATGAATCTCTTAGTGGTTTCTGCAAAGAACAAAACATGCCTTTGGCCAATCATTAATACAGAATTTTAGATGGGGACTCATGTAACCCAGGATGGCCTCAAACTTGTTATAGAGCTGACACTAGTGTTGAATGTTCATTCCGCCTCTACCTCCCAAGCGCTGTGATTGCGGGTGTGTGCCACTACGCCTAGTCACAAGGCCTTGTAATTGAAAGTAGATCTTAGGAAGACTAGACAGACTGCTCTACAGTCAAGAGCACTTCTTGCTCTCCCAAAGAACCCAAGTTCAATGCTCGGGACTCATGGCAGATGGCTCATGGCCTTAATATAAATTAGAAGTTTTACTATTTTGGACAACGATGGAAGTGAGGACACTAACTTCATTTGCCCCTTTGCACATTATAGATTATTTCTGATGCCACATTTAATGCTCTATGTAAGCCCATACGAGATGGTGGTCCTTTTATACAATTGATATTTGAGTTATGTGTATGCTTATGTTAAATTATTATTTTCTCCAGGCGGTAGTGGCGCACACCTTTAATCCCAGAACTTGGGAGGCAGAGGCATGCTGTGGGATGTCGTTCTGTATGCTGTGAATATGTGTTGCTCTGATTGGTTGATAAATAAACTGCTGACTGGAGAATTGCCAGGCAGGAAGTATAGTATAGTCAGGACAAGCAGATAAGGAGGACTCTGGGAAGAGAAAGGCCTGAGTCAGGAGTCACCATCCAGACACGGAGGAAGCAAGATGACAAGGCAGAACTGAGAAAAGGTACCAAGCCACATGGCTAAACATAAATAAGAATTATGGGTTAATTCAAGTGTAAGAGTTAGTCAGTAATAAGCCTGAGATAATGGCTGAGCAGTTTTAAATAATAATAAGCCTCCTCAAAGCTGCAGGACTTTGAGTGAGAGATTTGTCATGACCACAGGCCATGGACACTTAACTACAGAGGCAGGTGGATCTCTGTGAGTTCGAGACCAGCCTGGTCTACAGACCGAGTTCCAGAACAGGCTCCAAAGCTACACAGAGAAACCCTGCCTCAAAAAACAAACAAAAAATTATCATTTTCATTTCTTCTTTGACCACTTCTTTCTGCTTGAAGAACATTTGTTAGTGTTAGCTTTAGTGAGTGTCTGCTCATGACTCACATGTTCTAGTTGTATGGAGAATGCCTTTACTCACCTTCGAGTATGATGGCTGGACTCTACACTAGAATGTCATGTGTATAGTTATTTTCTTGTGCCATATTGAAAACAGAATTCATCTGTTTTGTGTGATTCTCTTTGTCTGTGTGCGTCACTTGACAGCCCATCATGGAGCTCTGGCTACAGCTCACGCACTCTCCATTTCCAAACCTCTCGTTGTCGGAGAGTCTTCATCGTGTCTTTAATCGCTCGATTATGATGGTCTGACATTTTAAAGATGTGCATCCGATAGCTCCATAACTCAGATCTAGTCAATTAATATCAATTAATATCAGATCAATTTTATTAAAGTGTCCCAAGTTTCATTGCCTGTTTCTCTGCCACCTGTTCTTACTGTCTGGGTGCGCCATTTCTTTGGTTACTTATTTTGTGGTTATATTCGATCAAGCACAGACATTGTGTATGGAAAAAAAAAAACCACAAGTGTCCAAGCTGCTCTTTGCTTCTGGCAGGTAGCTAGTCATGAAGAGCACTCTACTCTGAGGCTTTCAAAGCTGCGGCCCTTACTTTTCCATCTGAAAACATTTGTAATATCTTAAGAAGCACTTTTAAAATAGCCATACCTATTAATATTTAAAGATTAGAAACTTAAAGGTACTTTCGTTACTAGCTCATGAAAATGCTTTTTACATACTCACATACTTAACATATTTGGATAAACAATTATTTCATTTTATGAAACAATTTTACTATTTTTAATTGTGATTTTGTGTGTGTGTGTGTGTGTGTGTGTGTGTGTGTGTGTGTGTGTGTGTGTGTGTATGTGTGTGTGTGAATGTGGAGGCCTGTGGAGACCAGAGGTGTTGGATTCCCTGGAGCTGGAGTTGCAGGCGGCTGTGAGGAGACAGCTGTGGGAGCCGGGTCCTTTGCCAGAGTAGTATGTGTCTTCACCACTGAGCAGTCTCTCCATCCCCAAACCCTTGTTTTAGCGAGAAGAGTGGTACTGCCTCTCCTTCCTTCCCTCCATCTCCTCCAGTGCTTGGGACTGAGTTCAAGACCATGCACACGCTAGGCCAATACTCTACCCTGAGTCTCTTTAGTGCCTGGCTTAATTACAGAGAGATTCTTGTATCTGCTTCTATATTTAAACTACTACAATATGGTATTCTTCTTGAATATATAGCTAAAACAATCTTACAAGAATACTAGCAAGTAAAGGAGTACTTGAAGTCTTTCTTGGACACTTCATACCAATAATTCAGTGATTTCATATTATTAGATATTCTTTGGTAGCAAACCAAAACTCAGGAAATTGTTTCCTACAGATTAGTTGACACCCATGGTCTAAAATAATATCAGTAAACTTTTAGTACTTTGTTGTATCAAAGTCCATTGGTCTATTTGAATGTTTCTTTTACTCACATATACTTTCATATCAAACTTATTATTATAAAATACTAGCACACAACTATGCATATCTTGAGAATATACATAAAAAATCACACTTATAGCAAAGTGAAATAGTGCACACTTGTAATTCCAGACCTTGAAAGGCAGAGGCAGTAGGATCATCACAAATTTGAGGGTGACCTCTTCTATGTAGCATGTTCTAGAGCAACCAGGGCTACAGAGCAAGACCTTGCCTCAAAAATCAATTGAACAAAAAATCCTAGTTACTATTACTATCATTCTTATTGTAAGAGTCTTTGGTTATTGAGAACTGACAAGTTCATAATGGTGAGTAAAAGTCTTCAAAATCCTATTGTTTGCCTGAAAGACTGAATTTTGTCTTTGGCATAAAATCTGTTACCTACTATTTCTCAAGAAGTAGCAGGCTCAATTCATTCATGTTCAAATGTCTGCCCACCTAAGTGAACAGCCATAGTCTGTCAGTCATTCTTTCAAGTACATAGCTAGTTTCCAGGAGAAAGGAAACTGTTCCTTCAACTGAGGGGTCTACACACTGTCTTTCTTATTCCAAACCAATAAGATTTATTTGAAGGCAGCAAGATTGGTTTCTGTGTGCTTCCCACCTTGCCATTTTTAACAGTAAGATAGTTATTCAACAGTCAAAAATACAACAAATAATCTTGTGATTATTGAATGACATTATAAATTTAAGCTGGCATATATTTTCTCATGAATGCTAGGTGGTAAGAAACACCATATGTACTAGTCCAAGCTCGCTGCTATTGCCTCGATTTACACCAAGGACTCAGCAATATCACCTACTTTTTCTTCTGTACTATTAACATAAATACTCATGGAACAAGATAAATATTAAGTTAGTGGGGCTGGAGAGGTGACTCAGCAGGTTGGTACAGAGGACCCAGGCATGGTGCTCACAGCCATCCATAACTTCAGTTTCAGGGAACCTAATGTCATCCTGTGACCTCACAGGCACCAATGTGAGTGTAGTGCACAGACATAACACAGGCAAAACACTCATGCATATAAAATAAAAATAATTTGAAAATATGTATATCATTAGTAGTCTACTACACTTTTGACAATGTAAAACCCTTGGAAGTTCTCTAGGCACCTCCAAAGGTCAGGGAATTTCAGTTTGATAACTGTGATTTTATTCCAGTTATTGACTGAAATGATTTAAGTCTTGATGTTATTCTCTGCAAGAAAATCTCTCTCTCCCTTCCTCTCCCTCCCTCTCCCTCTCTCTCTGTCTCTCTGTCTGTCTCTCTCTCTCTCATAGGTCTGAAACCTTTTTATTTGGATATTTTATAAAACTGTTAATTACATTCGAATTCTCTGAGTTAAAAAAAAAACCAGGAATTCCAATGACAGTGCATTTTACTGACTTTAACACATCCTGGACCATTTTGGTTTTTATCCTAAAAGATTTCTAAGATTTATTTCTTATGTGTCGATGTGTGGACAGAGGAAGAAGAGAGCACGCGCTCCCCGGAAACGGAGTTGCAGGGAGCTGTGGCATGGGCATGCCTGGTGATCTGCTATAGCAGCAGGGGCTCTGACCTGCAGAGCCTTCTCTCCAGTCCTGATTTCTATTCTGGATTTCAGTGACCTCGCTCCTTCTTCCTGTACCAACACAAGAGTTCTTTTTCTTCCCTACCAGCTGGCCACACAGGTGCAGGAGGCAAGCTGTCTTCCAGTTTACTCTGATGTACAAGGGGGCAGCAAAGCCTTCTAGACCTGAGCCCATCTCCTTGCATCTTTCAAAGTTAAACAGCAAAAATAAGCCAAATACGTTAATGTTCGTGGAGCGGACAGTGTATATTGGTGGCACAGGCTTTGTTACAACTTGCCTGCTTGTTTCTCTTGTTCAATTTATTTGGGGGCTCTGGGATGTGGCTTAGTGGTAAAGCATAGGACTCAAGTTTGGATCCCCATTGCTCATGTAAAACTGGATATGGTGACCCAATCTGTAATCCTATGTGGTATTGTGTTCCTCCAAATATTGTGCATGCTAATAAACTTATCTGGGGTCAGAGACAGAGCAGCCACAATATTAAACATAAAGGATAGGCAGTGGTAGCACACGCCTTTAATCCTAGCATTCCAGAGGCAGAAATCCATGTGTTCAAGGAATCCAGACAGGCATGGTGACTCGACTTTAATCCCAGAAAGCAAGCCTTTAATCCCAGGGAGTGGTGGTAGAAAGCAGAAAGGTATATAAGGCATGAGGACCAGAAACTAGAAGCATTTGGCTGGTTAAGCATTTGGCTAGTTAAGCATTTGGCTGGTTAAGCTTTCAGGCTTCTAGCAGCACAGTTGAGCTGAGACCCATTCGCATATGAGGACACAGAGGCTTCCAGTCTGAGGAAACAAGACCAGCTGAGCAATTGGCAAGGTGAGATAGCTGTGGCTTGTTCTGTCTCTATGATCTACCAGCATTGACCCCAATAACTGGCCTCAGGTTTGATTTTATTAATAAGAACTGTTAAGATTCCTACTACAATCCCAGAGCTTCTGTACTGAGATGGGAGACAGACAGGAGAATCCCCAGAAGCTTGTGGGCCAGGTACCTCAGTAAGCAAGAGACCTTACCTCAAACATGGTGGAAGGTTTGAGGACTGTCACTCTAGATTGTCCTTTGGCTTCTACATGCACATGGCACATACACACTCACACACACTCATATAACACACTCACACACAACACATTCATGTAACACACAACACACTCATAACACACTCACACACAACACACTCATATAACACACACAACACACTCATATAACACACTCACACACTCACACACACACTCATAACACACACACAACACACACTCATAATACACATACACAACACACTCACACAACACACAACACTCACACAGCACACACAAAACACACTTACACAGCACACACATAACACACGCACATGAATCAGTTTAAATTTTTTATTTTGGGGACAATGGATCATTGTGTTTTGGTGCTCATATTCTCAGAGGTAGGCATGTGAGAAGATAGCCCATGGGCCACATGGGTCATAGAACAGGGCAGTTTTGTTTTGCCCTGATTCTATGCCATGGTCTTTGGGATTCAACAAAAGCCTAAATGTATATCATAACACCTTGGCAGGCTTTGAATTTCAATTTTTGTCCATCAAAGGTCCCTGTTAGTTTCTTAACTATGCTATGAGAACAGGCAGTGTCTCAAGGGTAAAAGCCGAGCTTACCTTTCTGATCTTTGTCAGAATCACGTCATCACAAATCTCCACTCTATGGTAGCTCTTTTGAGAGGACACAGATCTTCTTTAAAATTTTATTTTATTTTTAATTATGAATATTCACATGGGTCTGTGAAGGCTAGAGGGATTGGGTCCCCTGGAGCTGTAGTTACCGGAGGTTGTGAGCTGCGTGACACAGATGCTGAAAACCAAACTGGGGTCTGATGCAAGCACGCTTAACCACTGAGCAACTTTGTCAGCTCAGTACATAGATTTTAAAAGTATTTTGTTCAGTATTTTTAGTGATTCTTAGTAGGAGAGTTAGCCCAAGTCATCAAGACTGATAATGTCAGAAATTACATTGTTTCATATGTTACTTTTGTTAAGTGTAAGCTGAGCTAAGCAATGCTGAGCAAAATTTTAAATAACACATACATACACACACACACACACACACACAGAGAGAGAGAGAGAGAGAGAGAGAGAGAGAGAGAGAGAGAGAGTTTAAAATGGCAATTTCTTCCTCCATACCACTTTCTAATCTTTAGCTCTCTGCAAAGAAGCTCCCTTTTTGTTAAATTGACATATAACATCTTTTCACTCTTTTCTATATACAATTTCAAACATGTATTTGTCCAAATATAGATTTTTTTTAAAAAAAAACTTTTCTTACTTTTTTTGAGGCAGGATCACATGCAGCTCAGGTTACGTGAGCCCCTTTGTGGAAGATCATCTTGAACTCCCAATCTTCCTGCCTGCATCCCAAGTGCCATTCTGCCTGCTTAGCTATGCATCGTAGGGAGGTGTCAATTGGTCCACACTGCAGTTCTGCTCTTCCTGTTTCTCTCTTATAGTTCCCAACTTTACTTAACGCCATAATAAATAATAATAGCTAACACTTTAAAGAGCTTCCTCTGCAACAGACAGTCATAGGGGATTAATCCACTGATTCATTTGTTTATTGCAACAAATTGATACTTTTATGAAGTAGGTATTATAATGAATGGAATATGTCTACATAAAGACACCAAGCCTAACGGATGGAGTTTGTGATGCCTGGATGTAGTAATTTTTTTTCTTTTTTTGTAAGCAAGGTTTTTCTATGTAGCTGCTCAGTATCCTGGAACTTGCTATGTAGACCGTGCTATGAAGCCACCAACTTGCTTTGTTGGCCTCAAACTCACGAAGATCCCCCTGCCTCTGCCTCCTGAGTGCTGGGATTAAAGATGTGAACAACCATTCCTGGCCAATCATTCTTAGTGTTTCTGAAATGTGTCCTCTAAGAAGTTCTACTATTTACAAAATGCTAAAAAGCATTTTAAATAATTAAAATAATAAAATAACGTAATTAAAATAATTTTTTCTTTAAATGTACCGATATCCCCTATACTACATGCTAACCCCTGGCTTTTTTCATTGTTCCATAATTGTGAAAGGTATAACCACCTGGTTGATATAAGGCACCACTCTGTAAAATATCTCTTAACTTCTTGTGAATCTATACTTATTGTTTTAAAATAAAGGATCACAAAAACATTTACATCACTTTATATATACTTTTCACAGAGAAAATTATAGAGACGGAGCACAGGTTAGTGTTTGTCAAATGTGGTCTAAGGGGGCACAGTGAGGTGTGTTTTGCGCAGCCCGGGGGATGTTGACTGTGGTGGTATAGCAAGCCTACACCTGGTAAACCACACAGAAATGCATGCAGAGGAGTGCACAGAGTTGCTGGAATCTAGAAAAGCTCTCTGAGGTGTATCAGTGCCAGTTTCCCGGTTTTGATAATGTAGGGATGCAAGTATTACCACCAGGCTGAACGAGGTAAAAGAGGCCCTCGCTCTCCCTGTAATTTTGAGACTCCCTGTGAATCTATGAGTATAACAAATTAATAAAAGGAGAGTGAATGTTTACCAAGAATAATCAAACACTTCTCAAAAACATCTCTGGCAAATGCTGGTTTGTCATGATACTGCAAAATAAGTGCACAGAGAAAATAATTCTGGTCAAGAATGCACCCCCTCCCCAGTAGATCAAACTTTTTAAGCGTGACTAATAGGGAAGAAAGGAAGGAAAGGAAGGAACAACTACTTTCAGCAATGAACTAAAATCTAGGATTTTAAATCGAGAGAAACGTGTTTCCCTCTTTCCTGATGTTTCTTTTTCTTTCTTTAGTTAAAGTTGATTTCACCAGTTTTAAGATTCTTCCCATGGTATGTAATAAAAAATACCTGTGAAGTAATAATAGCTAAATGTACCTGCCTGTTAGTACCCATCTGGCACCATTTTAAGTTATTACACCTATAAACAAATTTCAACCTCGGAACACATTGCTGCAGATTTTTAAGATTCCCATCTTACTGATGAGGACAACGACTCGTTTCACAGGCAGTAACGTTGCACCAGGTTGCATAAAACTTTTCTACAGCTCAATTTCAAACCTACTTAAGCCATATCTTTGGACTCTTAAATTTTTCTTTAATTAAACAGCATTATCTTAGTTCTTGCTATTAGTATTATTTGATGGGGTATTTTTTCGAGTCAGTGTCTTATTTGCTTGTAAGTTCTATTTTGTTTACAAAGCGGGGGGGGGGGGGGCGCGGTGGAGGAAGAAACAATAACTTTTGCAAAACTGCAACTTCTTTGCCAACCTGGGCAACTTAGTAAGACTCTCAATTTTTTTTTTTTGTTTTTTTTTTTTGTTTTGGTTTTTCGAGACAGGGTTTCTCTGTGTAGCTTTGCGCCTTTCCTGGAGCTCACTTGGTAGCCCAGGCTGGCCTCGAACTCACAGAGATCCGCCTGGCTCTGTCTCCTGAGTGCTGGGATTAAAGGCGTGCGCCACCAACGCCCGGTAAGACTCTCAAATTTTAAAGAAAGCACTAGGATGTGTCTTGGGGATGTCCAGCCTATGCAAGATGCTAGATTCAAAGTCTACCACCAAACCCAAAATCCACCTTTTTGGTTTTTTTCAAGACAGGGTATCTCTGTGTAGCCCTGGCTGTCCTGGAAGTCACTCTGTAGACCAGGCTGGCCTCGAAGTCATCAAGATCCCTTGAAAAGCAAATGTGTAAGTCATCTTCCCTATTATTCGGGCCAGGTCTCCAAGGCAAGGAGGACTTCGGAGGTAGCCAAGGTGCTCAGACCTGGGGGGCGGAGCCAAAGTCTGGAACTCCGGGACTTCCTGGAGGCGGTTGGGCGCACGTGGTAGTGCACGTGCAGCCACTTCCGGGAGTTAGCACGTGGTGGCTCCAGCCTGGGTCCAGGCAGCATTGGAGGCGTGCTAGACTCGTCCAAGTCGTCGCGATGGCTTCTCGGTATGACAGGGCGATCACCGTGTTCTCCCCGGACGGACACCTTTTCCAAGTGGAGTACGCCCAGGAAGCGGTGAAGAAAGGCTCCACCGCGGTAAGCTGCTCCCCAGGCCGCCGCTGCTCCAGCCCCGGGCCCCCAGCCCCAGTCCCCCACCCGGGCGTGAGAGCCTCGTCCTTCCCTGGAGCCGCTGCAGCTCCAGGTTGGCGGTGGAGGTCACACGGTGAAGCCCGAGGACAGTGGAGCCCTGTCTCTCCTGCAGCTGCCCTTGTTTAAGGACCGCTGCAGACACGGTGAAAGCACAGCCCGGGGTTGAAGTCACTGATAAAGACACCGAACATTCCGCCTCGGTGCTCATGGCCCCCTTCCTCAGGAACCCACTGACCCACGGTAACGTTAATAGTTCTTTCATGTTGGAAGTCGTGTTTAATAATGATAAAAATTAAAGCTTGTCCAGGCCAATCCCCCCCATCCCATCCCAGAACAAACGGAATACTGTATGTTAAGGAGAGGAACAGTCGGAAATGCTAATCCAAACGGCTCCATTAGGTTGTCTCAAATTTCAGCCTCAGCATTTGGCATCCTTTCAGTGTTCCCAATCCCCAGAATCCTCACTTTTGTACTGCTCTGTGCATGTGTGCGTGTGCGTGTGCGTGTGTGCGTGCGTGCGTGCGTGTGTGTGTGTGTGCGTGCGTGTGTGTGTGTGTGCGTGCGTGTGTGTGTGTGTGTGTGTGTGTGTGTACTGCTCTGTGCATGTGTACGTGTGTGTGTGTGTGTGTGTGTGTGTGTGTGTGTGTGTGTACGTGTGTGTGTTTTCAAGAAAGGCCGGAAATTTCGCGAGATTCTACCCTGTTTTAGACTGTGGATCCACATTACCCAAATGTTTTAAATACTGGGGGCAGCTGTAATACTGCAGCCAAATCTTAAATGAGTTGAATAACCATCGTTAATTTATGAAAATTTTAAAGGACGAAAGTGCCCCAGTGATCAACGATCTGTCACCCCCGCCTTCTGAGTCCTAGTCTATGAATGCAGGATATGATCTTCTTAAAAAAAAAAAATTCATGAGTATTTTCGGTATGTTTTGGAAATTGAGACAGTAGCTATGAGAACACACAGAACATCTCTCAGACTACAAGTGTCTGCTTTCTTTCATTTCTGTCTCAACTTGATAATGGAAAGAAGTTAATTCACTTTTATGGTTAATCTATCAAATGCAAAGTGGCAAAAATAATTACAAAGAAGATGATTTTTTTTAAGTATTTTTCTATTTAAATGGGCCCACTAGTTAAGCTCTGTTAGAACTGTAAGTTTAAGGAAAGCCTGGTGTAGTCTAAACCAAAAGGGTACCATTTTGATAAAAACAAAAAGTTATATAGTCCCCAGCATGGTGTGTAGCATATGGTTAGAAAATAATGCCCAAGTTTTAGAGCCTTAGATAAAGGGAGTAATGGGAGAAGATGGGGGTGTAATAAGAAACCACACTGGCTCATTTAAAATGTTTTAAGAATGCTATAGAACTGATTGATAGTTCCTTTGTAATGAGCTGTAAAAGGCTAAGGACATAAAAATACCTGTAGTGGGCATTTTCAAAGATACAGCGGAAGGATGAGATTCTTACCTCAGGATTCTGAAATTACATTTGCATCTTTTTATGGAGCTATTCATTGTGTTTCCTAGTGGGTGCTATGACCTTTTACCCAGGATAAAGCTGCATTTGTTTATTAAAGTAGGCTGTTACATATTATGTCTGTAAACAGCAGAAATGATGAGTAACAAGTAAGCTGGACTGATCAGCTTTGGCCGCTATGTAGACATGGTATTACTTAGCAATATAAAAATTATATGGGCCATAATTAGAGAGCGCAGGCTCTGCTTCCTGCATGATAATTGTCTAACAGCGTGAAATGGGGCCAGAGGCCCCTCTCTTTTTGGTTAGGTTTCCTTTCCTGTGAAGACAAATGTGTTTGAATGGTATTTTGGAAACGTACCACCATCTTGAGAGGAGATGTGAATCACAGCATTGTCATGAAAAAGTTAAGATTTATTCTCATTCCTCCTCTTATCCTTTCCCTGACCCCAAATTCTTACTGGGGCTATAGTTTCACTTATCAAATCTCAGCACTGTAGTCTTAACTTTCAAAGTCTTCCTTGGTCGTCATCTACTTCTTTAATTAAGGTGTCAGTTCTTGGTTTCACTAATAAATACTTCTGCCACTATACAGGGAAGAAGGGACACACACACACACACACACACACACACACACACACACACACCTGGTTTTTCAAGACAAAATTTTTCTGTGTAGCCCTGGATGTCCTGAAACTTCCTCTGTAGCAAGGCTGGACTCAAACTCAGAGATCTGCCTGCCTCAGCAGCCCGAGTGCTGGATTTAAAGGTGTGCACCACCACTGCCTGTAGTTTATTTCTCTTTAATGTTGATTTGTGTCTTTTATTTCTTGGCATTGGAAATCAAACCCAGGGCCATGCACATTACGTGCGTGCTGTACCGTTGAGCAGTACTCTCCACCCTTACTTATCTTTTAAGAATCTTCATACTTAGGCTGAGAAATAGCTCACTGGGTAGAATGCTTGCTGTGTAAGCACAAGGACCAGAGTTCAGTCCAGAACCTGTGTCTAGATAAAACACGAAGTGGTGGCACATGTTTGTCATCAGAGTGGAAGCAGGAAGGTCCCTTGGGCTCACTGGCCAGTCAATCTAGCCTAATCTGATGGGAAGCTACCTGTGAATGCTAGGAACCAAACTTGAAGTCTCTGCAAAGGCAACAATAAGTGTTTTTAACTACTGAGCCATTTCTTTTCTTTCTTTTTTCTTTTCCTGAGCTGAGGACCGAACCCAGGGCCTTGCGCTTGCTAGGCAAGTGCTCTACCACTGAGCTAAATCCCCAACCCCCTGAGCCATTTCTTTAGTCTACAGTTTCTTTATTTCTTTGTCCTTTTGAAATTATTATTTAAGATTTGATTGTTTTATTTCTGTGTATGAGTGTGTGTGTCTTCATAAGTTTATGTGCACCATGTGTGTGCTGGTGCCCTCAGAGGCCAGAAGAGGGAATAAGATCTTCTGGAACTGGAGTTACAGGCAGTTGTTAGCTGCCTGGTGTTGGTGCTGGAATCAAACCTGAGTCGTCCTTGAGCGTAATAAGTGCTCTTGACTACTTAGTCATCTCTCCAGCCCCCAGTAGAGATTTGTTGTTGATATGGGTTTTTTTTTTTTAGTACTAGTAAAGTAAACATAAAAATAACTCCTGCTTCATAGGCTTGATATGTGTTGAAAAAGTAATACATGTTAAGATGTAATTCACATAAACTAATAAGTTGTATCCATTATTATTTATGATTCTTTTCTTTTTTGACTCAGTTTTGTCTGTGGTCCTACCAGCATGTCAGTTTTTAAGTCTTAGAAATGCTAACCTGGATTGTAGGATTTCACTATGGAAGTGATAGACTTAATCCCTGTTCTTAAAGAATTTACCCTCTTGCAAGAAATTAAGAAGATTAAGAAAACAGTCCTAGATGGGAATGTTGGCACATGTCTGTAAACCCAACACTCAGGAAGCAAAAGCTGGAAGACTACAGGTTCCAGGCCAGACTGGGCTGTGTAGGGAGACCCTGTATTAAAAAAAAAAAAGAAAATCCTTACAGGGCCTAAATGAGTGTAATAGTAGAGAAGGTATGAGATGTGACAGAAATTGCAATTGTGAGGGAAACCCTCCCGAGAA
Source organism: Peromyscus maniculatus bairdii (assembly GCF_049852395.1). Classification (NCBI taxonomy): domain Eukaryota; kingdom Metazoa; phylum Chordata; class Mammalia; order Rodentia; family Cricetidae; genus Peromyscus; species Peromyscus maniculatus. The sequence continues at coordinate 5,720,236 of NC_134870.1, forward strand.
AGCGCATTTAAGAAACCATCGGAAAGATGGAAGGCAGCCAAGTGGGGAGGTGGAGAGTGGAAGGAGGAAGAGTATTTTAGACAAAGGAGATCCTGCATGGGAAGACCAGGCACACCAGACAGTTCTGTTACCAAGTGGAAAGACATTGAGAATTGCTGAGGAAAAGAGCAGGACGAGATGAAGCTAGAAGCCAAGGCCAAACCACAGAGTGCCTTTAAGCTATTATAGTGAGAACGTGCTTGATCCTGAAGGATCCTCAAAGGGTTTTGATGTGACTATTTTCACTTTTTAGGTTATTGCTATTTTCTTCTCAATACACAGTATATGTGTCCACTTTACTCTTGGTCATGGGACTCAGTCCACCACTAGAGATACTGGTAACTTTTCTCCTCTGAGGCAGCTGACAGGATATGAGTCCCAAGATGCTTGTGGCTGTGTTTGTTTCCATCGAGAGGATGCCTGTCTGCTTCAGAACAAAGGACAGGTCTTATGCACAGGGTAAATGTTACAGATCTTGGATCCTTTTGCCCTGGGTCTCCATGCTGTCCTGGTTTGCTTAGTGAGAAACTGCTCCTATCCATACAAAGTAGGAAGTAAAAGAATACTGACTTTTGACCAGGTGGTGGAGCACACAAAAAACCCCAGCACTCGGGGGCAGAGGCAGTGAATCTCTGTGAGTTCGAGGCCAGCCTGCTGTACACAGTGAGATCCAGGACAGCCAGGGCTACACAGAGAAACCCTGTCTCAGAAAACAACACAAATGATGGTGACTGAGATTCACCGCCCGCCCCCCGTTCCTCCCTCCCTCCCTCCCTTCTTCCTCTTCCTCCCTTCCCCTCTCTGCACTCTTTACAAAGATTTCTCAGACAACAGTGTGAGCATCAGATTGAATGAAATCATAACTATAATCAGAGAGAATAGTTACATGTCTGTGATAACAGTATAAATAAAAGGTGTTACTAGTGTTTACTAGGGTTGGAACAAAAATGGTAGGAAAACACACTCCAGAGAAACATGTCATGATTATGTCCTTGTGGTTGGCCAGGGAACAGGAAGATCTAAGATGGAGCCTCTGTTTCTGAGTTTAGCTGCAGTTTTCTTTAAGGATTGGAACACGAATTTTGAGTGGGACTATAACCAATGTGGTGAGGTTGAGGCGTTTCTGAATTGCCTCTAACCCTCACCTTCTAGTGTTCATGCTCTGTATAATGGCCCCTTGGATGGATGATGCTAATGGCTTACTTCTAATGAATGGATAGACAGAAGTGATGGAATGCCACTCCGGAGGCCAAGTGACTCCCCTTACCCATCTTTGCTTGCTCTCTCTTGCTTTCTGTTGCTCACTGTAAGGCCTGAGCAAGTGCATTCAGAGAAGCAGCTGTTCCGATACAGGACAGAGTATGGTGGCACCTGAGCAGGAGGATGGGAGTTCATGGCCAGTCTAGGCTACATGGAAAGGCCTTGTGTCAAGAAACAAATAAAATCTGCCAGACGTGGTGGCACACACCTCTAATCCAAGCACTTGGGAGGCAAAGGCAGGCAGATCTCTGTGAGTTCGAGGCCAGCCTGGTCTACAAAGTGAGTTCCAGGACAGCTAGGGATACATAGAGAAACATGTCTCAAAAAACAAAAACAAAAACAAAAAACCAACAAAAAACCCAAATAAAATCTAATACACAACCAATATACATGTCTGAAGCTCACAAGAGTGATCTTCGCTGGAGATGATAGTAATTTTGAGGTATAATCTTTCTATCCTATTCCTAAAACTTCTGTTGAAAGTTGGGCTAAACAAGTACTTCTGTGTGAAAAGGAGCCATAGTCTATGACCTGGACTGTCCTGGAACTTGTGGCATCATCCTTCTTCTGCCTCCTGATGTCGGTTCTACAGGTGGAGGCCAAAGAGAATACCCAGAACTGAACCTTGAACTTTGTAGAACCTGCCTTGCTCAGACGCCAGTGGAAGAAGAGCAGGAATAGTAACTAAGTTTCTGGAAACAACATTTAGCTTTTAATAGTTTGGAAAGCAAAAATGTGGGGTTAAATGGAACCATCTTTTAAGACTTTATTTAACATGAGAAACTTTAATATATTGGTGAGAAAAAGCCTGTAGATAATGTTGAGGTTTATTTAAGTGCATTTTCAAATTTTTCTTTTGTAGCATTTAAGTATACAATGTATAAAGGAAATCATACAATGTTCTATATGCTTATTGCCCATCTTCAACAATTCTAAACATTTTATCATTTTTTTCTCCTCCAGTTCTGGGAATTGAACCCAGGGCATCCTCTACCACTGAAGTACATCCCTAGCCCTGTTTCATCTTTCCATCCACTTTCCCTATCTTTACAATGGAGTGGTTAGGTTGTCGTTGTTGTTGTTGTGGTGGTGGTGGTGTGTGTGTGCATGTGTGTGTTTAGAGTGGGCAGCTTTACTGTGGGTTAAACTGAGAGGCTGTGCACTAGGCACGCACTGTCCACCACTCAGCTGTGTGCTCTCGTACTGTAGTAGTGGCAGTCTTCACTGTCACCATTGTTGTCATTGTCCTACATCCCCTTCTCCAGGCACAGATGTAGATATTCCAAACTGACCTTGAACTTTCTATGTAGCTGAAGATGACCATGACATTTTGATTTTCCTGCCTCTGCCTTCCTAGTGCTAGGATTATAGGTATGTACCACTATGTATATAAATTTATATGAAATTTTATTGCTCTTATATAGTCACACTTCCACAGTTAGGGAACCGAACACTTCCAATTCCACAGTGATCCCTCATGTAACCACTTTCTTACTCCCTGCCTCTACTCTCAAATACAGCCTAGTCCTGTCTTCTCTACCTGACACACTAGCTGTCCTCCATATGTAACATTTCATCGATTCAGAAATACCTATTCAGGCACACACTGTAGTCTTTTTTTTTTTTTTCAAATATTTATTTATTATGTATACAAGTATTCTACCGGCATGTATGCAGGCAGGCCAGAAGAGGGCACCAGATATCATTACAGATGGTTGTGACCCACCATGTGGTTGCTGGGAATTGAACTCAGGACGTCTGGGAGAGCAGCCACTGCTCTTAACCTCTGAGCCATCTCTCCAGCTCCCACACTGTAGTCTTAATCCTTGAGATCTGCCTTATGCCTTGAGGGTTATCCTTGCTTCCCACATGTTGCTGTTTTACTACTAACGTTCCCTGGTTGAGAACCTCTTAACTATTCTCCTGTTGAAGAACATTTGGGCTGTATCTAGTTTCCCATCACTATGAATAAAGGTGTCCTGAGTATTCTTACTCATTTTTGTGTGAATGTAAATTTTTATTTTTCTGGTATAAGTTCCTAAGTATGTAATTGCAGGATTATAAAATTTTCCTTATAGTGGATAGTTTATCAGAAGATCACATGGTAGCTGTACCATGTTACATTCCCACTAGCACTGTATAGGTGGCCCAGTTTCTCTGCCTCCTAGCAAGCATTCGATGGTTTTATTATTTTGCTGCTAAGTGTACAAGATACCTCAGTGTGGTCTTAATTGATGGAATACATTTGCATTAATTGCTGATAACATCAGAGCATACTTCCATTTGCTTTTATTTGACATCTGTGTATCGTCTTTCATAAAATGTATCAGGTCTGTGGCCTGTCTTCTAATGATGGATGTTTTTTAAATGTTAGTTTGAAAGTTCTTTATATGTTCTAAGTACTAGTCCATTTCCAGATGAGGTTTGCAAACACTTTCTCCCACCCTACAGCTTGTATGTTCATCTTCTTTACATATGTTTTATAGCACAGATTATGTTATCGCATGTTTATTGTGAGGATGAGTTTTCTGTCTTTTCTTGTGTCTACATAGGCAATTAAAATTTTTTTAAATTGTACTCTTACTTTTTAAATTTATTTATGGTTAATTTTTAATTGCTTTTTAAACATTTCTATAAATGTCTTTTACTTTCTTCTTAGATTAACCATGAGATTTCTCTTATTTTTTTTAAAACGCTTGCTATTACTAGTAATTTTATTGTTTCCTTCCTAAGTATTAGTATCTGCTTCTTGCTTATTTTTCATTTTCAGCTAATTTAAATATTTATATCTTTTTTTCTGTACTTTTAGTTTTTCGAGACAGAGTCTTCCAGGCTGCCTTCAAATTCATTCTGCAGCCACAGATGACCTTAACTTTGTTTCTTCCACCTCTCAAGTCTTGAGATCCTAGGATGTGTCATCACATCCAGTGTTATTAATTTTTTTTTTTTTTGCTTTTTAGCTTAAAAAATCTAACCCTAACTCCTAACCCCTAACCCTAACCCTAACTTTGAAAGTTACAAAGGATTTAGCATGATGTAAAACCGATCAAAGACAATGTCTGTATGGAACACAGACTCTAGGTTCCAAGAGGCACACTGGATTATAGGAAGGACTGCCAAAGCCCAGGGACCAATATCTGCATCCTGATCCATGAAGAGGGGGCAGCATTAATGACCCAGCCTCACAAAGGTCTCCTTAGGAGAAACAATAGCATTAGAAGTCGGACTCAGGCTGGAGAGATGGCTCAGAGGTTAAGAGCACTGGCTGTTCTTCCAAAGGTCCTTAGTTCAATTCCCAGCAACCACATGGTGGCTCATAACCATCTATAATGAGATCTGGTGCCCTCTTCTGGCATGCAGGCATACATGCAGGCAGAACACTGTATACATAAATAAATAAATCTTTTAGAAAAAAAAATAAGAAGTCAGCCTCCTGAAGGATGCCAAGAAGTTTGACCAGTATCTTTGATGAGACCTCAAATTCACAAAGGACTACCCAGAGTAAGAACAGCCTTCACTACTTGACCCTGAAGGACCACATATGACCCCCACTGATGGGACAAGCATCTGTGACTTGACCATCCAGGAACGTAACCAGTATCTGGATCCTAGAAATAAATGCTGAAAGAGTTGAGGTTTCAACTTCCAATCAGGCAGTATTGATTAGATTTTGTTTTATATGTTTAGGTGTTTGGCCTGCATTTGTATCTATGCCCACAGAGGTCAGAATAAGGCACCCCAAGAGTCTTAATTTTAAGAGAGTACCAGACACTGAGCCTGGTGTTCTGAACAGAAGACTAGTAGAGAAAAACAGTACTTCAGCCATACTACAGCCTAGTCCCTCTTGAACATTGCAGGAAGAAGAGCAGTGGTCAAAAAACAAAAACAAAGAAACAAAAACCTGGGCTTGAGAGATGGCTCAGTGTTAAGTTAAGAGTACTGGCTCTTCTTCCAGAGGACCCTGGTTTGAATCCAAGAACTCACAAAGTAGATCACAACCACTTATAACTCAAGTTCCAGGAGATTTGATCCCCTTTTTCTAGCCTCTGTGGGCATCAGGGATACATGTTGTGCATAGACATACATCCAGGCAAAACCCAGACACAAAAACAAAAATATCTTTTAAGAAATCCAAATAGTGGCCGGGCGGTGGTGGCGCACGCCTTTAATTCCAGCACTCGGGAGGCAGAGCCAGGCGGATCTCTGTGAGTTCGAGGCCAGCCTGGGCTACCAAGTGAGCTCCAGGAAAGGCGCAAAGCTACACAGAGAAACCCTGTCTCGAAAAACCAAAAAAAAAAAAAGAAAAAAAAAAAAAAAGAAAAAAAAAAAAGAAATCCAAATAGTGAACTAGTCTCTAACTCAAAAACATGAAACACCAAAGCATAATATTTCCTTCAAAAATTATTATCTCAGTAAAGTCCTCAAATGAGAGTGAACAAGATGAAATCCCCAACAAAGAACTAAAAAGAATGGTTATATTTGAGGAAATTAGAGAATGCACAAACTCCTGAATGAGTTTAAGAAAACACAAGCAACTGGAGAAAATAAAGAAGTCAAAATAGGATATAAAGGTAGAATTCAATAAAGAGAAAGTGAAAAGAATTACAAATTAAAATACTGCAAGTGAAATAGTAAAAAGTTTGTCACAATCCATGGAATCCTCACCAATAGACTGGATTAAGGTAGGACAAAATATGGGCATAAAGGCAATGTAGAGAAACTTGAATGTTCAGACAATGACAAAGCTAATAAGAAGGCATGTATAGCCGGGCGTTGGTGGCGCACGCCTTTAATCCCAGCACTTGGGAGGCAGAGCCAGGCGGATCTCTGTGAGTTCGAGGCCAGCCTGGGCTACCAAGTGAGCTCCAGGAAAGGCGCAAAGCTACACAGAGAAACCCTGTCTCGAAAAACCAAAAAAAAAAAAAAAAGAAGGCATGTATAGAGCATTGTAGATCTATGTGTTAGGGTTTCTTGTGCTGTGAAAGGGATGTCATGAACATGTCAGCTCTTAGAGAGGAAAACATTTAACTGGGGCTGGCTTACAGTTCAGAAGTTTAGCCCATCATCATCATGGTGGGAAGCATGGCAGCACTCAGGCAGACATGGTGCTGGAGGAGTAGCTGAGAGTTCTATATCTGGATCAGCAGGCAGCAGGGAGAGAGGGAGATCCACTGGGTTTGGCTTGAGCTTCTGAAACCTCAGAGCCCACCCTTAGTGACACATTTCCTCCAACAAGACCACATGTCCTAATCCTTTTAAATAATGGCACTCCCTATGAGCCTACGGGGACCATTTTCATTCAGATCACCACACTATGAGACACTAAAAATGTCAGATAACTCCCTACTTCATAGTATAGTCAAATGTACAGAAGAAAACAGGATATTTGGAAGCTACAAGAGAGAAACAAGTCACACAGTAAAGCAAACCTATCATAAAAACATCATATTTTTCAACAGAAACTTTAAAAGTGAAGGAATTCTTAGAACAATATATTTCATGTTCTGAAAGACAACAGTTACCAACACAGACAACCATACATGGTAAGACTGTTGGTCGGTCGTAACTGAAGGAGAAGGAAAAACTTAGCATAATAAACAGCATAAAACAGGCCAAAGAAATTCCTCAAGCACGCCTTTAATCCCAGCACCCAGGAGGTAGACCCAGGAGGATCTCTGTGAGTTCAAGGCCAGCCTGGTCTACAGAGTGAGATCTAGGACAGGCACCCAAACTACACAGAGAAACCTTGTCTCAAAAAACAAAAACAAAAGAAAAGAAAAAGAAATTTGTGACTACTATACTAGCTCTAAAGGGATTCTTGAAGGAATCCTTCAACTAAAGAAAAAAAATACAGCCATGAGGCAAAGGAAAGACTAAACCATACAAGAACACAACATAAGCAAATAAGGAATAAGAAAACACACAAAACTCTGGAATTAGTAGCACATTTCAGTAATAAGTCACTATTAGTGGTCTAAATTTCCCAGTCGAAAGACACAAACTAGAAGATTGAATTAAAAAAACAGGATCTAGCCAGATGTTGTGGTGCACACTTAATCGTAGCACTCAGAAAACAAAGCCAGGAGGGTCTCTGTGAGTCAAGAAGACTGCTCCAGTTCCAGCCCAGAAGGCCTGTGTGGAAAGATCCTCTCAAAAAAGAAAGTAACAATAACAACAACAACAACAACACACACATACACAACAAAAAAATTAAAACTACAGAATCTAATTGTTGCCTCTAAGAAATGCACCTTATCATCAAAAATCATATACAACCTCTCATTGAAAACAATGGGGAAAAAGTATTCCAAGAAATGGAACTCAGAAACAAACTTGGGTCTAATATCTCACAAAATAGATTTAAAACAAAAACTTTGTTTGTTTGTTTGTTTGGTTTGGTTTTTCGTGACAGGGTTTCTCTGAGTAGCTTTGCACCTTTCCTGGAGCTCACTTGGTAGCCCAGGCTGGCCTCGAACTCACAGAGATCCTCCTGGCTCTGCCTCCCGAGTGCTGGGATTAAAGGCATGCGCCACCACCGCCCGGCTAAAACAAAAACTTTTAAAAGTGGTTAAGGGAACAGTTTATCACCCAGAGAACATTATACATTTAAACATATATGAACCAAACACAGGTACACTCAGTTTCATAAAACAAATACTATCAATATAGCACTCAACACCAATAAAATAATAGTGGGCCACATTAGTTAACCCATCCTCACCAATAAATCATCCTGACGAAAACTGAAGAGAAGCATCAGTTAAAGATGCTTCCAGAGACTTCACAGACGCCCATGGACTATTCCATCTGAACACTGTAGACTACATATTCTCATGAGCCTGTGGAATTTCTCTAAAACAGATCATATAACAGGAGGCGAAGAAGTCTTAAAAACACAGGGAAATTATGATCAATTTTGAATGCTATCTGACCACAATGGGAAAAAGAAGAGTAAATAATAATAGAAACTTCAGTATATACAGATTTGTAGAGATTGAAGAACATATTACTTAATGATGAATGTGTCATAGAAGGAATCAAAAAGGAAATTAAATTCTTAGAAGCAAGTGAAAATGAAAACAACATACCATGACATAGGAGAAGCAGTGAGTGATTTTAAGAGTTTATAGCTACAAATGTCTATATTGAAAAGTCAGATATCTAAAATAAATAGGTCTGTGGTGGCCACAATCACCAGGAGCCGCTGGCTCCACCCAGGCCTGAATGGTGATGGACACAGATGGTGTCCCCCACCTTCCCAGACTTTTGGGGTGCCATGCAGTCAGGTACCATACCAAGTACTGCCCACGGTCTCTGGGCTGGGCATGGGAGAGAGGAAAGGTTACAGCCCCACACCATGCCTTGGGCCCCTGGGCAGTATTCAATTGAGCACCTCCTGTGACCCAACCAAGAGCCCTGGTGCTGGGTGTTTGGGCACCATTGTGGTAAGAGAGTTCTGGGTGGGGAGGTGGAAGAGAGAGAGAGAGGTGGAATGGTGGTGAGGAGCAGGCTGACATGAATGCCCAGCTGGTCACTCAAATCCAAGGAGATGCCCAGGCCTGGGCTATGACCAAGGTCTTGATCTTGGGTTTTAGAGCAGCTGAGGAGGCCTGAGTTGGTGTCTGTGGGTGGGGGAGGTGCTGTGCAGGGGCCATAGTGGGGCCACATTGTTGTCCAAGGGCTGTGCTGGGGCCATGCCAGTCTGGGTGGCCTACATGGCCACTGTGGCCATGGTGATAACCTAGCCTGGGCTGCTGCCAAGGACTGTGTTGGGTCCATGGTTTTGCTGCAGCCAGGGTCTGTATTGGTGTTCCTGGCCCATGTTGATGCCTAGGGTCTGGGCCACAACCTGTGACCATGTTGTTGTCGAAGGCTGTGCCACTGCTGGTGCGAGGTGGATTTGGGTGGCCAGTGCTGCCACCTGAAGCCATGGAGACTTCATGTCTGGATTCGTAGCCCTGTTGGAGGCCAGAGTCAAGGGTGGTATCCGTGGCTCCAGTTACCACTGAGGGCTCTGCGGATGCCTGGGGTCTGGCCAGTCATCTGGAACCATGTTGATGCCTGGGGGCCATTCTGCTGCTGGCCCGTGCTGATCTGAGTGCCCTGTGCTGCCACTGGAGCCATGGTGGCATCTGGGCCCCAACCTGTCACAAGGGCCTTGTCTGAGTCTATGGAACTGCTGCAGCTGAGGTCTCCGGTGATGTCCATGGTTGGTGTTAGCCCTGGGGTGGGGAGTGGAGGAGGGTCGTTGGAACCATGTTGTGCTGAGCCAGCCCTGCCCTTCATTGGCCCTGGGATGGCTGGTCCTGCTGGTCTCTGGCTATTGCAGCAGGCAAGCTGGCCCTACCCCTCAGGGGAGAGCTCAACTCCCCCCCCCACCCCCCGATTTGGGAAAGATGACCTCACCCCTCACCATAGGCATGCACCTCACCTAGGAAGCACACTGGAGCTGGCCCTGTGGTGATGGGCAGAGGTGAGCCATCCCTGAAGGTATGAGAGCAGGAGAGTTGACCCCATACACCTCGTCAGCCATGTGGCGCTCTCCCTCCCTCACCCATCACCACCGGCAGCAGGTGAGAGAGCAGACCCTGGGGTCACAGGAGCAGGAGAGCTAACCCTGACCCTCACCGGCTGCAGTGCAGGAGAGAGCAGCCTCTGCTTCCTGTCTGGTAGCACACTGGAGCTGACCCTGATGTCAGGGACACAGGTGAGCCACCCTGAGGGCATGAGAGCAGGAGAGCTGACCCTGCCCCCATTCGTATGACCTCTTACAGCAACTGGGAGAGAGGGCCCTGCACCTTTCCTGGACAAAACAGTAGAGCTGGCTCTGGCGGTATGAGTGAAGGGAACCTGGGTCTGAGGGCCCAAGGGCCCTGCTTCTTGCTGTAGGCTGCATTGGGTGAGCTAGCTGAGGCAGTGCTGGAGAGCTCATCAGGTAGTGACTGTGAGGGAAAGCTAGTGAGCTGACCAACCCAGCCATCACCCAGGCCCAGAACCGGCACCACCGAATCTATGAACTGTTGGAGCATATGAAGGGGACAAACCTACAGATCCAAAACAGTAGGATCCCCATGACACAGGACAACAGGGTATCTGAGAGGAGCCCCAGTGAGAGCCTTTTATTGGTGGCATAGCAGAAACCAGAGACCTCAAGCCACACCAATGACTCATAGCAGTGACAAGTAAGCATGTATGGACTAAAGGGTAAAGTATGTGGCTCAAGCGGCCACACTTCAGCTTCCACTAGGAGAATCTTACTTGTTTTTATTCTTGTTTGGATCGATTTTTGTTTTTTTCTTTTAAGTTTGGTTTTGTTTTAGGGGGAGGTTGCAAGGGCAGAGGGCAGATGTGAGGGAACAGGGATATAAGTGGAATTGGAATGCATGATGTGAAGTCCACGAAGAATCAATAAAAGTTAAAAAAGATATAAAGGGAAGATAACAGTCTTATAGTTAGTGGATTGTGAAGTTAAGTTTTATAAACTATAAAATTCAAGTGACATAAAGCTGGAAAATGAAAGGATGATTTTCTTATTTCAGTATACAAGAAAACATTTTTTCTCAGAAATTAGAGGAGAAATGTAATATATTCCATATATTTTGCTACAGAAAAGCAATATTGACTTAGCAAATTAATAAACACCTTTATATAGTTTATAGAGTTTCTGTTTTTATATGAACTTAAAAAAATAAAGAACTTAATGATGAATCTTAGAGCCTTGGAAGAAACCCAAACTCAATAGAGAGAAATAATTAAGCTGGACATGGTGGCACATGCCTTTAATCTTAGCACCAGGGAGGCAGAGGCAGGAGATCCCCGAGTTCAAGGCCAGCCTGGTCTACAGAGTGAGTTTTAGGACAGCCAGGGATACACAGAGAAACCCTGTCTTGAAAAAATGGAAAAAAATAATTAAGATCAGAGCAGAAATTTATGAAATATAAAAAATGTAGATTCTTTCAGTTAGTTTGGCTAAGGATTTGTAAATAACTGAAAAGATAGGTAGACATTATGTACAAATCTTTAGCCAAACTAACTGAAAGAATGAAAGAGGTCGCTGGCGGTAGTGGCGCACGCCTTTAATCCCAGCACTCAGGAGGCAGAACCAGGTGGATCTCTGTGAGTTCAAGCCCAGCCTTGGCTACAAAGTGAGTTCCAGGAAAGGCACAAAGCTACACGGAGAAACCCTGTCTTGAAAAATCAAAAAGAAAAAGAAAAAAAAAAGAATGAAAGAGGTCTGGGATGTAACTGCTAAAGTGCCTTCCTAGGCTGATGAGTCCCTGAGTTTGATTGCCAGCATCCCATAAACCAGGAATGGTAGTATACTCCCAAAGTACAGCCCTTGAGAGAGAGACAGACATAGAAACAGAAGTTACGATCATTCTCAGCTACTACATAGTGATGTCAGAATTTATGATCATCCTCAGCTTCTACATAGTGATGTCAGAAGTTACAGTCATCCTCAGTTTCTAGATAGTGATGTCAGAAGTTACAGTCATCCTCAGCTCCTACATAGTGATGTTGAGACTGACATGGACAACACAAGACCTTTTAAGTGAAGAAACAGGATGTATTACTTGCTTTTCTGTTGTTCTATAAACTACTATGACCAAGGCAACATGTGGAATAAAGTGCCCATTTTTTGCTTACAGTTCCAGAGAGATCTGAGTCCATCAAAGGAGGGAGACAGAACAACACATGGCAGGCATGGTAGTGGGAAGCTGAGAGCACAGATCTTCAAACCACAGCATGAAGCAGAACAGATGAATGAGAAGTGAGGCCAAGTTATAAACTCTCAGAGCCCCTCCCAGGGACACACTCCCCCTACCGAGGCTGTGCCTTCTAAACCTCTCCAAACAGGCTACCAACTGGAGACCTGTGTTCAAATAGCCAAGCCTTTAGGGAGCATTCCTCATTCGATTCACAGAAGGGGGTGAGGTATGGAGAGTATGTTCAGTGTACATTAAATACTTGTATTCAAATATCCAAATTAATAAGACTGGAGATAAAAAGACATGCCAGTGAAATTCAGAAAATCACTAGGACTGTTAAAGATGTAATATCAGATTAGATTAGAAAAGTAGTTGTATATAACTTAACAAAATTAAGCCATGATAATATAGACAATATAACCAGATCTATAATATGACAAGATTGAAACAGTAATAAAAAATTCTCTTAACTGAAAAAGTTCAGGCCTAGATGGATTCACTGCTGAATTCTAGACCATTAAAGACAACCTAACATCACTGTTTCTCAAGCTATTTCATAAATTAGAAAAGAAAGGAATGCTTCCAAACTCTACTTACAAAGCCAGTATCACTCTGAGATGACAGAAAGGAAAATTAGAGACCAATCTCTCTGATGAAGATAGATAAAAAAAATTTTTTCATAAAAGACTTGCAAACTCAATCCACAAACACATCAAAAAGTTCGTTCATCATGGTCACATTGACTTATTCAGGAGATTCTGGGATGGTTCAGTATGAACAAAGCAGTAATGTGATAGGAAATAAATAGACTCCCATCCAAGTACTAACCAAGACCGACTCTGCTTAACTTCTGAAATCAGATGGATTTGATTGGGCACATTCATTGTGAATTGTGTGAGCTAGACTAATGGCCAGCTTGGTAAGACATGCTCACTGATGCAGGACTGGCACAAATGGCACGGGAGGAACCTCTACTGCTTGCTCCACACGATGAAGCCCATATGTGGCACTGTTATCTGGGCCAAGAACCTGTGGCTGGTTAGGTCCTAGGTCCTAGGGGAGAACCTACTGCTATTGTTTTGTTAAATGGGCATATTATTAAAACAACTCCTAGTAGCTTATTGTTGTACCCATAGATTAGTGCATCTCTCAACCCTAGAAGGAAAAGCTTCTTTTGCTAGTGCATGGTGATTAACACAGATATCCACAACTAGCCAAGGTGCAAAAAAGTAGATACTGTGGAATATTCAGCCCTAAATGTGACTTCTGTATCACATACCCTCCTCACAAAGATCAGGAATTGGTTGTAGAAGAGGGGGAGGAAAGATTCTAAGAGCCAGAGGTGGTTGATGACTTCAAGTAAACAATGTTTTCTGGACATAACAGGGCAGTTGTACATATGAACTCAATAATGGTTATGATAGCTTGAACAAGACCTATGTAAGCTCAAGCAGACAAAATCCCAGCATGGAGAGGGGAAGATGAGCACAAAGCCCCACTCTTAGCTGTGTGGTGATTGGCGTTGATAACTTCTAGGGAAAGGAAAGTCAGTTTTCTTTAAGGATGTGGCCCCTGATAGGTCAACCATACTCCAGAAGGGTGGCCAGACACCCAAGAGAATATGAGCAAATTGGACTAAAATGGGTTGAAAGGGGAAGACAGAAAGTTGGGTGGGTAGGGAAGCAGGGTGGATCTAGAATGAGTTGGAAACAGAGGGATGAATATGAACAAAATGCACTTTTTATAATTCTCAAAGAACAAATACAAAAGTGAGCAAAATAGAAAAAAAAATAAATGGACTCAAGGACAAAAATCACATGATTGTTTTATTTTCAGTAGATGCAGAGAAGACTTTTTAACAAAATCCAGTATCTCTTGGTGATAAAAGCCTTGAGACTAGAAGGAACCTATCTGAACATGAGTGTGTGTGTGTGTGTGTGTGTGTGTGTGTGTGTGTGTGTGTGTGTGAGAGAGAGAGAGAGAGAGAGAGAGAGAGAGAGAGAGAGAGAGAGAGAGAGAGAGAGAGAGAGAGAGAACCTGGAGCTAGAATCACAGTACATGGGGAACAACTCAAATCAGGAACAAGACAAATGCATCTACTTTCTCTACTTTTATGCAATATAGTGCTCCACGTCTTACCTAGGGTGGTAAGATAAGAATTAAATAAGGGAGACAAACAGGAAAAGAAGTCAAAGTAACCTTATTTGCAGATGACCCGATTTTTATACTTGAGACCCTAAAGTTTCCACGAGAAAATTCTTAAGCTGATGAACACATTCAGCCAAGTGGCAGAGTAGAAAATTAGCATATAAAAGTCAGCCTTTCCGTGTACCAATAACAAACAACCCGAGAAAAAAATCCGGGGAAACAATCCCATGCATTAGAAGGGGGCAGGGGTGTGTCATATGAACTCAGAGGAAGAGGCAGAGGCAGGTTTCTTGAGTTTGAGACTAGGCTGGTCTGCATAGAGTTTGAGATAAGCTAGTGCTGTGTAGTGAAACTCTTTGTCAAATAAATAATAAACGAAACCCTTTAGAACAGACCAAGGAAGAAGACCTCTACAGTGAAATCTTTGAAGCAGAAGAAACAAAAAAGACACTTAAAACTCTTAAGTTGTGGATTGGAAGAATTAATATAGTGGAAATGGTTAGCCATTATCAAAATTCCAATATTCTTCACAAAAATAGGGAAAGAGAGTTTTATGGGAGCATATTCAGAGACCCACACCAAACATTAGGTGGAGCTCGAAAAACATGAAGCAAGAGGGGAGGAAGGATTGTAGGAACCAGAGTGTTGAGGACCCCAGAACATGACCCACATAATCAACTAAGCAGAGCTCACAGGGACTCACAGAGACTGAAGGGACAGTCATGGAGCCTGCATGGGTCTGTGCACATGCACATATTGTGATTGTTTAACTTTGGGTTTTTGTGGGACTCCTAACAGTGGGAGTTGGGGGTCTCTCACACTCTCTCTTTTTTTTTTTTTTAATTATTATTACTGGTGTTTTTTTTTTTGTGTGTGTGTGTGTGTGTGTGTGACAGGGTTTCTCTGTGTAGTTTTGGTGCCTGTCCTGGATCTCACTTTTTAGACCATGCTGGCCTGGATCTCACAGAGATCCGCCTGCCTCTGCCTCCCAAGTGCTGGGATTAAAGGCGTGCGCCACCACCACCCGGCTGTATCTCGGACTCTTGTCTGCTCTTGGGACCCTTTTTGTCCTACTAGGTTGCCTCATCCAGCCTTGATATGAGGGTTTGTGCCTAGTCTTATTGAATCTTGTTATGTAGTATTCAGTTGCTATCCCTGGGAGGCCTGCTCTTTTCTGAAGGGAAATGGAGGAGCAGTGGATCCAGGGGAGAGGGGAAGTGGGTTGATGGGTGGGAATTGGGAGAAGTGGAAGGAGGGGAAACTGCAGTCTAGATGTATTGTATGAGAGAAGAATAAATAAAAAGAAAAAAAAAGTCTTAAAATTTGTATGGAAGCACAAATGCCTCACCCTTGTTCCTTGTTTTGTTCTCGGGACAAAGTTCCTGACTTAAGCAGCTTCAGAAAGGAAGGGTTTCTTCTGGGTCACAGTCCGGGGGACAGTCTTTCATGGTGGGGAAGTCACATTGGCAGGAGCTAGAAGCAGCTGAGCACTGCATCCACATTCAGGAGGCAGAGAACAGGCCTGTGGGGTGACTTTGTAGGCAAAGGTGCTTCCTGCCAAGCCTGATACTCTGAGTTCAACCCCCAGGAACCACAGCGTGGTAGGAGAGAACTCAGTCACGAAAGCTGTCCTGTGATCTCCACGTGTATACATGGCATTGGCATGAGCATGCCCCCTCACATAAACTAAATAAAAATATGTTAAAAAAAAAAAAAAAAGCCTGGGCAGTGGTGGTGCATACTTTTAATCCCAGCACTCAGGAGCGAGAGGCAGGTGAATCTCAGTGAGCTCAAGGCCAGCCTGGTCTACAGAGCGAGTTCCAGGAGAGTCAGGACTGTTACACAGAGAAACCCTGTTTTGAAAAACAAAAAAATAAAAAACAAACAAACAAAAACCTAATCAGAGAGCAGTGGGTGCCTGTGCTTAGTTTATTTTGTTCTTTTTGTTCAGTCCAGGAACCCAGCCCATAAGAATAGTGCCACCCACAATTATGTTGGGGTCTTCCTATCTCATTTAATTTAATCTACATAATCCTTCCCAGGTATACCTATAGACATATCTCCTATGTGATTTTAATGCCTGTTAACAATATTAACGATTACAGCCGGGCGGTGGTGGCGCACGCCTTTAATCCCAGCACTCGGGAGGCAGAGGCAGGCGGATCTCTGTGAGTTCGAGGCCAGCCTGGTCTACCAAGTGAGTTCCAGGAAAGGCGCAAAGCTACACAGAGAAACCCTGTCTCGAAAAAACCAAAAAAAAAAAAAAAAAAAAAAAAAAAACAATATTAACGATTACAGATACTAATTCAGTTTGTTAATGTTTCACCTTTAGGATATTATCAGCTCCCAAAGGCCCTGTGTTCTAATACATGGGATCTGCATTTCAATATAGGTACTGGGGTACAGTAAGCCCCTAATTCTTGGGCCTCTAAATTTGAGCTACATGGGAGAGCTTTTGTGGTATTTTATCTGCTGAACTTTTTTGTTGTTGTTGAGGTTTGAACCCAGGGCCTTTACTTGTTGCGCAAGTGCTGAATCACTGAACTCCTCCCTCAGTCCCATACCTTGATGTAATCATATTTTTTTTTCATCACAGGCAATTTATTTTGTTCTATTCATTCACAGTTAATACAGAAAATACTTGGAAACATTTCCATAGAATGTTTGACACAGAAATCATCAAATAGAAGTATACAATGTTGACAGGAGGCAGTACATTTATAATTTATAACCCCAAATGTATTTATAAATTAGAAATGGAAAGATCTACAAATGAAATTATGAAGGTTCACCAAAGTCATTTAATCTGTCAGTTTCTCGTTCATTTTTATGTCTTAATAATATTCTATTGTATGAATAAGCCACATTTTATTTCTCTCCAGTATTTGATAGCTATTTGAGTTGTTTTAACTTTTTTACTATTAGCAACACACTGCTGTAAACCTTCATGTACATGTTTCATAGGTGCACATTTTCAGTAGTTTGAGGATTTATTCCTAAGGGTAGAATTGTTGAGTAACAGAGTAACAGTGTTTTGCATTTTGACCAACCACCAAACTGTTTTGCCAAAGTGGCACACCATTTTACAATCTCACCAAATCCTTGTTTTTAAGGCTCTGATTTTTGTACAAAAGCATTCAATCATTCTGTCAGACCAAACCAGGAAAAGTAAGCTATAGTTCAGAGCTGTTCTATTCCATTGTAATCATATTTTAAACTAACAAGTAGGGAACATTTTTAAAAGAGTTCTTGCCTCTTGTGTCTGTGCTGTCTGTGTAGTGTACGCACACGAGTGTGCAGGTGTGTGTGCCTGTACCTGTGTATGTGGAGGTCAGAGGAGACTGTCTGGCACCTTATTCCACTGCTTTCTACCTTGTCTTGAGAGAGGGTCTCTCCCTGAACCAGACACCTGCCCTTTCAGCTAGGCTGCTGGCAAGGCAGCTGTTGCTGGGATCGACCTTTCTCTGTCCACCAGGGGCTATGGCCACTTGCAGACATGCCTGGCCTTTCACCTGGATGCTGTCTTCACTCTCATTCAGCAAGTGTCTTACTCAAAGGGTTGTCTCCCAGGCCTGGGCTTCTATCCATTAATAGAAGCCTTCATCCGTATTGTCCTGCTAATACTGATTTGCTTGGCTTATCGGCATCTTCTGTCATTCTCCCTGAAGTTGTATATTTAGGTATCATTTTTACATGTTTGGGGGAGATTAAGACTCTTACATAGATTCACCACTGATTGTATTTTCTTTGTAATTTCTACCTATTTGTCTTACTTTCCTTGAGGCTGGGGACTAGGCATCCAGTCAGCCAGTGTCTGTGCATCTCATTGCCTAGATGGCTCCTTTTTCATTTTATCAAGTGTTTAAGAGAAATCCTTTAACTGTTTGTCCTGTATTAGAATAATTGCTCAGTTTTAATTTTAAATTTACTTTTTAAAAATCGCTTTACAGGTTGGAATTCGAGGAACTAATATAGTTGTGCTTGGGGTGGAAAAAAAATCAGTGGCCAAGCTTCAGGATGAAAGAACTGTGAGGAAAATATGTGCCCTTGATGACCATGTCTGCATGGCTTTTGCAGGTACGCACAGACATCCAGTGGTGTGGACAGGATTATAATGTAGTGAGCTGGGTAACACAGCTGTCCCTCTGCCGGGTTTGCTGGATTTATACAATGTATGCAGTCGTCCCCCGTTTCTGTCCAAATACAGTGTCACAGGTATTTAAATGGCCTCAGCTCTATCAGTCGGGACTTCTTATTGTCTTAGTTAGGGTTTCTATTGCTGTGAAGAGACACCATCACCATGGCAACAGGGAAACATTTAATTGAGGGGGCTCACTTAGAGTTGCAGAGGTTTAGTCCATTATCATCATAGTGAGACATTGGCTGTATGCACTCAGACATGGTGCTGGAGAAGGAGCTGAGAGTTCTACAACTTGATCTGCAGGAAGCAGAAGCAACTTGTGCCACACTGGGTGAAACTTGAGCAAAGGAGACATTAAAGCCCACCCCCACAGTGACACACTTCCTCCAACAAGGCCACTCCTACTCCAACAAGGCCATGCCTCCTAATAGTACACTCCATATGTGGGCCATTTTTCTTTCAAACACCACACTTACAGTGATCTTTGATAATAAAGCACAAATGTAAAGATAGATTTCTCCTTACTTATAACTTATAGAACTTAAAATTCATAGACTTTATAGAATTTTAAGACTCCATTTACTTATTTTTATTTGTATTATATGTATATGTATGTGGGGTTCTGCATATAAGTGCAGGTCCCTGCAGAGGCCAGAAGAGGTTGTCAGCTTCCTTGCAGCTGGAGTTGTGAGCTGTCTGACATGGGTGTAGGTAACAGAATTTGGTGTTGCGCAAGAGAAGTATGACCTCTTAATTGGTGAGCCATCTCTTCAGCCCCAGTTTAGGAAAAAGAGAGGGAGGGAAAGAGGGAGAGATACATTTGTGTATGCTGGGCTACAGATTAGCCTCTTACATGCTAAGTCTCATCTTCTTAAACTGTGGGTGTGTTACATTTGTTTAACTCTGTGAGGCTGTGTTACTTTGCCTGTCTAAAACACCTGATCATCTAATAAAGAACTGGACAGCCAATAGCAAGGCAGGAGAAAGGATAGGCAGGGCTGGTAGGCAGAGAGGATAAATAGAAAGAGAAATCTGGGAGGGAAGAAGGGAGTAGCCAGAGAAAGAGGAGGACATCAGGGGCCAGCAACCCAGCTACACAACCAGCAATGGGGTAAGAAAGAAAGGTGTACAAAAGTTGAGAAAGGTACAAGCCCAGAAGCAAAAGCTAGATGGGATAATTTAAAGTTAAGTAAAGCTGGCTAGCAACAAGTCAAGCTAAGGCCAGACATTTATAATTAAGAATAAGACTACGTGTGTGAATTATTTGGGAGCTGGGTGACAAGCCCCCCAAAAGAGCCAAAAGGCACATGACAAACAGAAATTAACTGAGAATAAAACAGATAATGGGTGAGAGCTGCCTTTGGAAGTGCTTGCCTGTATTGCATGGGGCAGCTCTGCAGACTTGGATGTGAAGACACGTGAACACACATCATTTGCACTGTGCATGTCACCAGCCACCACCACCATTACACTGAAGCACCTGAGTGTGCATATATATGTGCAAGGCTTTTTACACTTGTGGTAGCATACATTATGGAAAAGAAAGAATATTTTCTACCACCATTCCACAAAATTAGTGTGCCTTTGAATTGTATGTGTTAGAATGTTTGGTTTTTTTTTTTTTTTTTTTTTTTGGTTTTTTCGAGACAGGGTTTCTCTGTGTAGCTTTGCGCCTTTCCTGGAGCTCACTTGGTAGCCCAGGCTGGCCTCGAACTCACAAAGATCCGCCTGGCTCTGCCTCCCGAGTGCTGGGATTAAAGGCGTGCGCCACCACGCCCGGCTTTAGAATGTTTGGTTTTAAAAGTTGTTTGAAATGTTGAGTTTCATTAAAAAAAAAGTCATTCAATGAATTTGGTTTAGTTCATGTGGTTTGGATAAGAATGGACCCCCTGTAGGCTCATATTTTTGAATGCTTGTTCGTCATGGAGTGGCACTACTTGAGGAGGATTATAAGGTGTGGCATTGTTGGAGGGAATATGTCACTGACAGTGGGTTTTGAGGTTTCAAAAGTGTAGTGGGAAGTTTTATCTGGTCCTGCCTGGCCCTGTGGTTGGACAAATCTCTCCCTCCTGCGTCTTGTAGCTGCTTGATCCAAGTAAACACACAGAGGCTTATATTAATTATTACTGCTGACCATTAGCTCAGGCTTATTACTGACCAGCTCTTACACTTAAATTAACCCATAATTCTTATTTATGTTTAGCCACATGGCTTGATACCTTTTCTCAGTTCTGCCTTCTCATCTTGCTTCCTCTGTGTCTGGCTGGTGACTCCTGACTGAGCCTTCCTCTTCCTGTCTCTTTCCTGGATTTCCTGCCTGGCTATCACCTGACTTGCCATAGGCCAAACAGCTTTATTTATCAACCAGTCAAAGCAACACATACTCGCAGCATAGAGAAAGACATCCCACAGCACAAAAGCCCATGCCAGGACCCCAGTCTCTCGCTACCTTTCTCCCTGAGGATCAGGGTATAGCTCTCAACTACTGCTTCAGCACCTGCCTGCATGATGCCATGCTCCCCATCACCATGATAACTTACTAAACCTCTGAAACTGTAAGCAACTCTCCAGTTAAATGCTTTCTTTTATAAGAGTTGCCTTGGTCACAGTGTGTCTTCCCAGCAATAGAACGCTGTATTGTCTTAGTCTAGTCAGCACAGAATTTCCAGTTATACCTGAAATTACATTAAATATATATCTATCATTTTGTTCTATGTATTTATATGAAATTGCCTTCTCAGCATTGATAGTTAGAAAATCAAGATATCGATCAACTCTTGAAAGGGGCTAACACTGCTCTGTGGTCCACAGTTATTCAGCCAAGACTTGTTTGTATGAAAATAAACAAAACAGCTATCTCTCATTAGTATGCAGATTTGCTTTCTTTTAATAATAAAATTATATGTTTAACAAAGAATTGTTGTCAGTAAAGATTGGTTTGTGTACTTTTTTTTATATATCTATGTATATGGGTCATGTAAAAATTTCTCTGGTAAAAAGGGGTCATCAGTGGGGAAAGTTTTAAGAAGCCCTATGCCAGGCAAGCACTCTACCATTGAGATACTCATTGTGTATCACTGTGTGTATCTGCGTGTGTGTGTGTGTGTGTGTGTGTGTGTGTGTGTGTGTGTGGTATATGCCTGTGTTTGTGCATGCACATGTGTTTGCATGCATGTGGAAGCTTGAGGTCGATGTTGGAAATCTCCCTTTATTGCTTTTCCATCATATCTTTTTTGCATGCCTTTGATCCCAGCACTCAATAAGCAGAGGCAGGTGGGTCTCTGCAGGCTCAAGGCCAGCCTGGTGGTCCACATAGTGAGTTCCAGCATTCAGGGCTCTGGGATCAGCTTGTGTCTGCTTCCTCCAGCACTAGGGTTACAGAGATTTCTACCTGCGCCCAGCTTTCATGTGAATGCAGGGAGCTTAACTCAGATCTTTATGCTTGTGATGCAGGTGCTTTGCAGCTGAACCATTTCCTGTCCCATAATATTTTGTAAGTTTTATAGGTAAAGAGTCATGACGGGTGGTGGTGGTGCACACCTTTAATCCCAGCACTCAGGAGGCCGAGGCAGGTGGATCTCTGAGTTTGAGGCCAGCCTGGTCTACAGAGTGAGTTCCAGGACAGCCAGGGTTACACAAAGAAACCCTGTCTCAAAACAAACAAAGGAACAAACAAACAGTCATGAGAAATTGCTAAGAAACAGCGAAGTCTTTTATATTTCCCCAATTTGCCTCAGTGATACCATCCTTAAAACCATCAAGTTTGTATTTGCACATGCCAGTGTGAAACTGCTGAGATTTCAGCAGCTTTACATGCATTCATTTACATGTGCATGCCGTGTCTAGCAGTAGTGTATTGTATGAATGCACCACCTCTAACAGCTTGGCCACTGCAGGGTGTTTGGGCCATTTCCAGGATTTGTACATTACAGATAAGGTATGGACATTTGTGTGCGTGTGTTTGTGGAAGCAGAGGTTTCATTTCTCTAGAACAGGTACTTTCAGGAGTTTGGTTGCACTTACCCCACCTGTAGATTCATTCGTGCTGTTCCTACTGCATTCAAGGCCCTACTCCTCCTTTAACAAGGTAACTCATGCTAGTCCTTTCCCCTTTTCTAACCTGTCAGCCACTAATCTATCTGTTTCTGTAGTCTGTCATTTTGAATCTTATATGAATGAAATAGCACATGGACCTTTTCAGACGGTCCTTGTTCATTCTGCATCATTCTTCTTAGTCACCCAAGTTGTCGGGTGTATCAGGAGCGGCTTTTGCTTTTATTGTAGGGTAGTGCTGCATGGTATGAATGAGCCACTATTGCTGTTGGGTAGTGCTGCATGGTATGAATGAGCCACTATTGCTGTTGGGTAGTGCTGCATGGTATGAATGAGCCACTATTGCTGTTGGGTAGTGCTGCATGGTGTGAATGAGCCACTATTGTTGTTGGATAGTGCTGCATGGTATGAATGAGCCACTATTGTTGTTGGGTAGTGCTGCATGGTATGAATGAGCCACTTTGTCAACAGGTTGCCTACTTATCTTTGGGCCCTCCTAATTTCTGCTTTTTATAGATAAATGTGAACATTTGGGGTAGGTGTCTATGGGAATGTGGGGTTTCATTTCTCTGGAATAGAAACAGTAGAGTTGCTGGGTTGTATGGTAATATAGCTTTAGCGTCCAAACACTGCCAAATTGTAGAAGTGGCTGTATTGTTTTACCTTCCCACCATCACTATGTGAATTATTCAGTTTTTCTGCATACACAGTAGCATTTGATTTTGTTGCAATTTTTGACCATTCTTTTAAGTCTGCAGTGATTTCTGACGGTGGATTGAACTTATATTTCCTCAGGGCTGATGATACTGAATATATTTTTCCATGCATATATGCCTTTCTTCACTGAATAAAACATGTTCCTGCACTCTGCATGGCTTGGCACCTTAATCTGACTAAAGGGACCAAGGGAATGAAGAAAGGACAGAGACATGTACAGAAAGGCTGGGGTTGGTGTGCTGTGTGCTGTGAGGGAGCCACACTAACCACTGTAGCTGGAACCTCAAAACAGTTGTTATGGTGGCACTGGGGGAGGAGTCAGCTGCTCTCAGTAGGAGGGATCTATAGCAAAACAGTCTCCAGCTGCAAACATGGAGGAAGCTGCATTTGCTAGTCCTCACATACACTAGCCACTTGTTCCTAAACACTCCCACCTGCCCGTACTGGCAACACTTATATTTGGACCCGAGGAAGGCTTTGCCATCACTCAGAGCCTGACTTTGGAGGAAGGCTGTGCCGATTCCCATGAGTCTCAGGCATGGATCCTTGACACAGCTATGCAATACACATTCATTCAGGACTCCCATTCTCTCTCCATACATTCACCCAAGGTATCCTTGATTCCCAACAACATGCCTCATCGCCTCATCATTTTTTTGGCTCAGTTTCTAATTTTTTTAAACAGGGATTTTATATTGACACTTAAAATACTCATTGAGCAAAGAACCTTTATCCTGTTGTGCCTCGTAATGGTCACAAATCAATTCTTGACAAATATAAAAGATTGAAATCATATTTAATATCTTTTCTGCTTAAAGTGGAATGAAATCAGACATCAATAGCTGAAGGCAAACTTAAAATGCACAATATATATCAATTAAACAATGTAGTTCTAAACTGCCGTGGAGAAAACAAACAAATAAGTAAATAGCCACCGTAAGTGAAATTGGTAAACATCTTGAGGGAAGTAATAATGAGCATCAACAGCATCAAAACTTATGGGATGTATTTAAAAACAGTGCTAAGAGGAAAATGAAGTAAACACTGAATCTTTTTATGAACAGCTCCTGTATACTGCAAATGCAGAACAGAGTAAACCCAAAGCCACTGTTACACCTGAAATAAACAGAACAGAGAGATAATAGAAAATTAAAACAAAAAGTGATTTTTGAAAAGGTGAACAAAATTAAGAAACTAAATAAAACTATTTCTCGATTAAAATGAGAAATGAAAATGGGTCATTGCTTCTCCTTGCACAGAATCCAAAGGTTTTAAGAGAATATATGTACCATTAAGTGCTAACAAAATTCCTTGAAGCACACAAATTACCTAGTTATTCAGAAGACAGCTCAACAGATGTCTGAAGATGATGAGTCTGTTTCTAAATTGCCAGGAAATGCAGGTCGAAGGGAGAACTACTTGATTACATCAACTGATACAGAAAAAATGCATTTGGTATCATTCAGTACTCTTTCTTAGTTAAAAAGAAACACAACAAATTAGAAATATGCCTCAGCACAATTAAGCTATATGTGATATCTTAGGGTTTCTAGTGCTGTGAAGAGACACCATGACCACAGCAACTCTTATAAAGGAAACCTTTTAACTGAGGTGGCAGCTTACAGTTTCAGAGGTTTAGTCCATAATCATCATGGCAGGGAGCATGGAGGCTGGGAGTATGGTGGTATGCAGGCAGATGTGGTGAAGATTTCTGCATCTTAATCCAAAGGCAACAGGAAGTGAACTGAGACACTGGGAAGTAACTTGAGCATATATGAGACCTCAAAGCCCGCCTTCACAGTAACATACTTCCTCCAAGGCCACACCCACTCCAACAAAGTCATACCTCCTAATAGTGCCACTCTTTGGGGGCCATTTTCTTTCAAACTACCACATGTAAAATACTCAGTTGATATATTCATTGGTGAACAACTGAAACTTCACCTCTAGAGTCAGGAACAGGCAAGGGCACCTCCTTTATCATTGCCATTCAATATAGTAATGCATGTTCTATCTGAGTAATTAGTCAAGAGTAAGAAATAAAACAGCCCAACTGTTCAGAAAGAAATGAAAATCATCTTTGATCACAGGAAGGATAATCTCATATGTAGAAAACCCTATAGGATCTATAAAAAAAATTGCTAGACATATTGAGTTGAAATGGTATCTGGAATGAGATGCCAGATTAGCAAACATGTCTCTCAGCCGGGTGTGGAGGCACATGCCTTTAATCCCAGCGCTCAGGAGGCAGAGGCAGGCAGATCTCTGAGTTTGAGGCCAGCCTGATCTACAGAGCCAGTTCCTGGACAGCCAGGGCTACACACAGAAACCCTGTATCAAAAAAGAAAAAAAAAGAAAGAAAGAAAAGAAAAAAAAAGAAAGAAAGAAAAAGAAAAAGAAACTCTCCATGCAGCCCTGTGAGTAAGAATAGTTGGAGTTGCAAACATCTTTCAGGAAAGAGAAAAGAAGGACACCAGGAATCATAAAGAGATGCTAGAGTGCAAAGAGCAACAAAATGCTCAGGGAAGTAGGAAACAGCTTGCCTTCCAGCCCAGCTGCTGGAGCTCAGGGAACTGAAACCACAATCACCAGGCAAGTCACAGTGTCCTGGTGACATGGAACAAGAACACTGTTTTCACAAGTGTTAAATCTAGCAGGGACTTGGCATGACCTTGACACGTGTAGCCTGCCAGCACCAAGTCAAAGTTGATTTTGCTATGTCTGTGCAGCAAGCATTCACCTGTGGAGCGGCCTCCCCAGCCCACTCTAAGCATTTTAAAGTTAACCTTTCTCTAGCTGTGGACCATATTCACATGGCAAGGAGGGCGCATCTCATGTAGCTTATCTGAACTATTTCAGTTTCATAAAACGATAACCCAGGGCAAGATTAGGCCATTGCTAGCTAGTCCTTTCTCTTAGATAACTAGTGTACAGAGAATTACTCTCTCTCCCTTTAATCAGTTCATACTTGACCTGTGTCAGGGTGATTTAAACCAGGGCATATCAGACAGCTCCATTTTCTGCCTGCCCTCCTGTTTCATGGGGTGAGGATCCAAGTGTATGTAGCAACAGGGTTTGACAATGATGGGGAAGGTAAATGCTTGTGATGGAAAAAGAACAACGGCTATGTGAGAAGTGCCTGTTTCCAACATGTTTGTGTGAATTTGGGGTACAGTCTAGTTAGTACTAAAGGAGTAATGAAAAAGGTCTGGAGAGGTGGCTCAGCAATTAAGAGTATGCAGTACTTTTACAGAGACTTGAGTTTGTTCCCAGCAACTGTCCAAGATAGCTCACGCTGCTTTTAGGTCCATCTCCAGAGGATCCACTGTACTTTTCTTCCTCTTTTGGTCACTGCATTCACACTGGCGCATGCATGTGTGTGTGTGCGCGCGCGCACACACACACATACACACTTCAAAATAAAATAAATCTTTTTTTAAAAAAGTGGTGAAAGAAGCAAAATGGCTGTAGAACAGTCAAATACCAGTGTCGTCCTTAATTTGTCCAAACAATCAATCTGTCAGTTACATGCTGCAGTCAGTCTCCGACTAGAACACATACTGTCTGCTTATAGACAGGCTGAGAATTGTTTGGATGAAGTTTTTGGCTATTTCAGAAGCTCAGTCTTAATATCCTTGATTTTCAAAGTTTTCATTTTGACAAAAAATTGAGAAGTGATATGTCCTAGTTTTATCAAGTGTAATTTGAATTCAAAGTGGATGTACTTCAGGACAGAGTACTGTCCTTGCTCTCATAAGGAAAAAAAAAATGCAGCTTACTAATAGTGTTGAAACTAAGCCATTTACTATTTCCTTTATAAATGAAGCAGGGATGTGTGAAGCCAAGTCTTTAAAGGAAATCCATCACAGTGAAGGCATGTGCAGTTTCTAGTTCTTTTTGAAGGTGGTGTTGAAGAGATGGGATGCCATAAGAAAGAATTGGCAACTAAAACCTTTGACAAGGAAAATGCATGTTGAGACATGTATAGACTTTTGAGTTTGGACTGTTTTCCAGGTCTGACAGCTGATGCTAGGGTAGTGATAAACAGAGCACGGGTCGAGTGCCAGAGCCATAAGCTTACGGTGGAGGATCCAGTCACTGTGGAGTATATAACTCGCTTCATAGCAACTTTAAAGCAGGTGAGCAGATACTCTTAACACAATTTCTATTTTCCAATGTCATTGGCCCTGTCATAGAAATACTGCAATAGCTCCAAGCATTTAGTCTCCTGTGTTAAATTCCTTATTCAGTCTCAGAATTACTTCATTCACTTATTTGGGTAAAGTGGGTTGCATTAATCACCAGAAATCAAAATCAGTTTCAATTCTTGGAGTTATACATTTTTTAAGAGAGTGTCAAATTTTCAAAGGAAATTTTTATACTTGTCGAAACACAACAAAAATATCATTCCTTAAAGTTTTCCAAAGAAATATACATTATCTCACCTGCAAACCAAAATACCCCCGATCAGGTTTAGATGTGCTCTCTTCTGATCATCGCCATACCCTTGACAGCCAAGCGTAAGTGTGCACGCAGGGCTGAGTTTTCACTTGCTGTTTGCAGACTGTCTCTGTGTGTGGTAGCACAGCCTCCTTCCTGGACATTCTCTTGCCTCTCTAATGTTAGAAACTGTGACCATCTCTGATGGGCATTTGAAAATGGGCATCACCCCATTTCTTTCTTCGTCTTCCTGCTACCCTAACATTATTCTGTTTTGATTATGGCTTGTTTTTCTTTTTAAAATTATACTGCTCAGTTTTAGTAGGGGGTTCCTAGATTGGACATCATAGTTGAGTGTAAGGCTCTTACTCTATGTGCCAAACTGCTTTCTAGAAAGATTGAACCAGTTTTCATTGTGCAACCAGCTGTGCTGAAGGGTTCATCAATGGAGTTTTTCATCTTTCTTTCTTTTGTTAGTGAGTGCTGTGTAATGTAACAGCTGCTTTGTGTTTTATAGTTAGTGAGATGGAATTTCCCACATCTTGGTCCACTCTTCATTTCCACTTGTGCAAACTGTCCTTAAACAGAAACATTGTTTTTCCACCTAACCTGAACAGAATGCTCACTGTACAGATTGTGTCACTTTATCTTCTTTTTAAAACATATTTTTTTTATTACACTGACTTATTCTGGGGCCGGGGGCTGTGTCACAGTGCACATATGGAAGCCAACCTGCAGGTGGGTCCTGGTGACAAAACTCAGGTCAGGCTTGGCATCTCACCAGGCCTACATTCCCCTTTCCACCCTGTTTCTGAATTTAAGGATACTCATGGAGATATATATGGTATATTGAGTAAATTCCTCCATGTCTGCCCTATCACCTGCCCCCCACCCCGTAATCCCGTTTGTTCCTCTACGCACTTTCTCTCCCACTTTCATGTCATGTACATACATGACTCTATGTGTTTATATAAAACATGAGCCAAAAATAAGAGAAAATGTATCATTTTGTCTTTGAGACTAGCACAAGTCACTTAATATGACTGTTCCCAGCTCCATTCATTATCCTACAAAAGACAAGATTTGGTTCTTCTCTGTAGTTAGGACATTTTGTGTGACGCATATCATATTTTCTGTTAAGTTCTTAAGAGTATTCCGAAAGAGCTGTAACTTTAAAGTTGAATCCCAGCTCTTCTCTATCTCACTGCCTTTACTGTTCCTTTGCATCTCCTCACATGAGCATGCGTGGTAGCTGCACCTGCTCTCTGCCCTTCGCCTCTGGCTGCTCTGACAGAGCAGGTACCCTGGTTCTGCATGGAGATTTTTTTCATAGACTCTTTGTAAATCCAAATACTAAAGTTTTGAGATGAATGATATATATCAAATCACTCTGGTTTTTTTGTTTGTTTGTTTTGTTTTGTTTTTGTTTTTGTTTTTTTGAGACAGGGTTTCTCTGTGTAGCTTTGCACCTTTCCTGGAACTCACTTGGTAGTCCAGGCTGGCCTCGAACTCACAGAGATCCACCTGGCTCTGCTTCCCGAGTGCTGGGATTAAAGGCATGCACCACCACCGCCCGGCTTAAATCACTCTGTTTTTAAAAGCTTTGTTACTTAAGATATTCCAGAATTTTTGTATTGCTACTTTTGAATTTTGTTTCAGTTTTCCCAGTTGTTAAAAAGCAAGACACAGAGCAGCATACACACAAAGTTCTTAAGTGTGGTTCTTAAGATCTCTCGTGGAGAAATCAAGACTTTGAACAGACTGTGGAAACAGTTTAAGTCTGTGACAGTGAGATTGCCACTGGGGAGGATTGGGCCTCTGGGCCAGGGATAGCACATGCTCACTTCACACGTTCACCCTTGTTTATATGACCTTTTCACTAAAATGAAAAGATTGAACAAGTATGTTAAGATAATTTATAAATGCATCTACTTTATACCTCAGTGCAGACTAGAAACATTAGACAGTACAGAGGAATGAAATGTAACCCCTGTTTTAAAAAAAGATATTTATGTTTATAGCTCAGTTGTTTGCATTCAAAATCAAACTTTGCTTGCAAAACATGAAATATAATAAACTTGAAAATGAGAAAATAGATCCTATATGTAGGTAAGACTGAAAGAAAGTCACTAAAAAGCTGTTTCAACCACAGAATTATACAGAGCTACATCCAGCCACAGAGTTAAGTAAAGTTACCTGTGTATTCAGTCCTTAGCCTTCTGTCAGGGCTGCCTCTTCATAGGACAAGTCTCAGTGAGAATGGCCTCTTCGGAGCACAAATTTAGGAAGTTTCCTGTTATGAAAGTAATAAGAAATATAATTGGTTTCAATGTTGCATTGTCTGTGGGGGAAATGTGTGTGAAACAAAAGATCCCTTTTCTTTGGGACTGAAGGAGATGACACAGTGCACAGTGAACAGAGCACACTTGATGCAATATTATCAAGGAGGAGTAGTCCCTGACAATAACTGCAGTGTCCCTCAAGGCAAACAAGGCTGTGCTTCCAAAGCACAGCTCATTAACTCAGCTTCCCTGACAGCAAAACAAATGGCCTGGCCTCTGCTGGGTCACAGAGACTGTACTGTCTTAGTTATGTGGTGCAGAGACACCAGGACCATGGCAGGTCTTATTAAATAAAGCATTCAATTGGGGCTAGTTTACAGTTTTAGAGACTTAGTCCATTGTCATGGTGGAGAGCCCCACAGTACACAGGCAGACATGATGCTGGAGAAGTAGCTGAGAATTCGACACCCTGATCTGCAGGAAGCAAGGAGAGAGAACTGGGGCTGGCATGGACTTATGAAACCTCAAAGCCTCTCCTCCAGTGTCACACTTTCTCCGACAAGGCCACATCTATTCCAGTAAGGCCACATATCTGACTCAGTGGTTAAGAGCACTTACTGCTCTTCTAGAGGACTGGGGTTTGGTTCCTAGCAGCTCATAACTACCTGTAACTGCAGCTCCAGGGAGTGCTGTGCACTCTGGCCTCTGAGGGTCCCTCACATGTACATTCCCACATGAACACACACATGTACAGAATTAAAAATACTGAAAATATTCTTAAAAAGAATCAGAAGAGTAGATAATTGTGATGCTTTATTTGCTAGAATTGTATCTGATCAGTGTCACGTGTTCTGTGGAGGTTTGAGTAATGGCCCCCAGAGGCTCCTAGATACAAGTGCACGGCACCAGGGAGGACACTGTCTGAAGGATCATAACGATCAGGAGGTGTGGCCTTGTTGGAGTAGGTGTATCGCAGAGGCTGGGCTTTGGGATTTTAGAAGCCCCTGCCAGGCCCAGTCTCTCTCTCCCCTCCCCCCAGCCCCCAGCTTGTGGATCAGGATGTAGCTCTTAGATCCTTCTCCAGCACCATGTCTGCCTGCATGCTGCCATGCTCCCTGCCATGATGACAATGGACTAAGCCTCTGAAACTGTAAGCGAGCCCCCAACTAAATGCTTTTATTTATAAAAATTGTCTTGGTCGTGATGTCTCTTCACAGTAATAGAATAGTAACTAAGACAGTGTTAAATAAATTTTACTTTTTAGAAATATACACAGAGCAATGGACGAAGACCATTTGGTATTTCAGCCTTAATTGTAGGCTTTGATGATGATGGTATTCCAAGATTGTATCAGACAGACCCCTCTGGTACTTACCATGCTTGGAAGGTGAGTAATGAATTTGTTCATTTTTCATAGAAGTTGTTGGATGAATGCACTAATTTATTGCAAAATTGAAATAAATGTAAATATTTTATTGCTTTCAGGGACATGACAGAATTATGTTGCATTAAAATATTGACTATGACATGAACAATAGATTGTAGCTTCTCAGAAATGATGGTTTCAGATAGTAAAAGACCTTGGTTTAAACCAGTGATGGTGGAGCATGCCTGTAATGCCAGCTTTTAGGAAGCTGGGGACAGATAATTGGTAGGAGTTCAAGGGTAGCCAGGGTTACATAGTGAGTTTCAGGTCAGCCTGAGTGAGATTTTTGTCTCAGAAAAACAAAACAAAACAACAAAACCCTAAAGAGATGAATTAAAACCACACTGAAGTTTGAGTTCTGTTAACGTTATCACACATGAGTATCATTGGACTCTATTCGTCTTTCTTTCCTTACCCTTCCTGTTTCTTCCCACCCCTAGTTAGCAACCCCACTTTCATGTTTGGGGGGCAGGGGAGTGTAACATTTGTCTTTCTGAGTCTGGTTTCCATAGTGAAATGTTTCATGTGTCCACTATTGTTTTTAATACATATGTATTTTAGTTATCTATTTTTATGTGTGTGGATGTTTGTCTGCATGTCTGTCTGTGTGCTCTATGCATGCCCAGTGCTCTCAGAGGCAGAAGAGGGCATCAGATCCTCTGCAACTGCTGTGAGCCGTCATGTGGGCTCGCTCTTAACTTCGGAGTCGTCTCTCCAATGCCACGCCCTCCACCCTAGGAGAGTCAGACAACCATAACCTCTGATACTTACCATGTGTTAGTGTACAGTAGTAATCTTCATACCGTAAGTAGAATTGTTTTTCTGTGTAAGTTATTCTTGTTTCAGTACCCAACTAGCACCTTCCTCAATGGCGTACTCATCAAACACAAAGGCCCAGAGATAGAAGCAGGAGTTTCCAGCAGTGAGTTTCCATGAACTGCCATGGATAAGAATAAGACTACAACTACAGAATGTAATATGAGTGATTTGAACTCAGTTATTAAAAGCTAAGTACTCAGGCTTCAAATAATTTCACATTGAGTTTATATTATAAGGATTTAAAGCCAAAGAAATGAATAGGGGAAACACTACCATGGTCTTTATTATCTGCAATAAGTAAATAATTTGACTGAGAGCAGAGTATTTGCCCAGTATGCATGGAGTCCTGGGTTTGATTCCAGGAACCAGCTATCTCAGCCCTCAGAAAGTGGGTGCAGGAAGTCTAGAAGTTCAAGCTCATCCTCAGCTACATAGTAAGAGAAACAGGTTAAGTTATAAGAGCTAGCAAGAAGTGAGCCTAAGCTAAGGCCAAGCATTCATAACTAATAACAAGTCTCTGTGTCATGATTCGGGAGCTGGTTGGTGACACAAAAGAAAAAGCCTGCCTCACTGTTTTCTAACTCAGAGACCAGTAAAGCAGCAGAGTATAATCTCACAGCCAAAATAAGAGTGCTGCTATCAGCCTCACACCTTTCCATCTGCCTAGGTTAGCTAGTCATCAAAATAAGAATGCTCCTATCAGCTGCACACCTTTCCATCTGCCTAGGTTAGCTAGTCATCAAAATAAGAGTGCTCCTATCAGCTGCACACCTTTCCATCTGCCTAGGTTAGCTGTCAAAATAAGAGTGCTCCTATCAGCTGCACACCTTTCCATCTGCCTAGGTTAGCTAGTCATCAAAATAAGAGTGCTCCTATCAGCTGCACACCTTTCCATCTGCCTAGGTAAGCTAGTCGTCAGAAGCTGTGGGTTTACCTATGAAAAATTCTGGTATTTCATCCTGCCAGTCAGAAATCTTTTGATCTGTGCTTTCTTTTTTAAATTTTTATTACATTTATTTATTTATTTATTTATTTATTTATTTATTTATTTATTTATTTATTTATATGTGGGGTAAATATGTGGAGATTACAGGTCAGCCTTCAGGAGTCAGTTCTCATCTTCTATTTTCTGGGTCCTGAGGATCAAACTCAGGTTTTTCAGGCCTGGCAGCAAGTGCCTGTCCCTGAAGAGCCCTCTCACCGGCCCTTACTTGGTTTCTGTGTCTTCCAATCATTGTCCTAAACAAAGCCAGTGGTTATAGGGTCAGTCTTGAATGTTTTTGGAGCTTGCTATCTTCTGTTCACAGTTATCTTTATATCATTACTGTCCATTCTAATATAACAGAGTAGTTTCAAGTTTGCATAAATGTCTTTTGTTTTAGTTTGTCTAATGTCTGAGGACATCCAGAAAAGATGTTTTGTCTCCTGTTAGTTAGGAAAATGACAGAATTTTCAAATTGCTTGAAACTTCACCAGTGATGTGGATTTGAAGTATACTCTTTTCTGGTGTCTGCCAGAGTCCAATGGCAGTCTCAGTTCTAGTTCAGTGAGCTTATGTTCTCTAAAGAAACATTCTCCACACACACCTTGGGAACTTAGAGACTGTGCTCAGTATCAAACAAGACTTGATTTGGATTTATTAGAGTGACTTGCAGACTGTGGTCCAGGTAATCCAACAATGGCTGTCTACCAACAAAGTCCAAGAATCCAGTAGTTGTTCACTCTATAAGAATGGATGTCTCCACTGATCTTCAGTATATGCCAGGGTCCTGAGGAAGCAGGCTCTAGTACCAGTGAAAGAATAGATTTGCCAGCGAGAGTGAGGACAAGCAGGCAAAGAGTAAGAGCTTCCTTCTTCCATGGCCTTTATATAGACTGCCACAAAAAGATGTGGCCCAGACGCCAACAAGTGGGTCTTCACAGTTCAGATGATTTAATTCAGAAAAAAACCCTGACAGGTGTCCCCAGCCACTTGGGTTTTAGTTAATTCTAGATGCAGTCAAGTTGAGCAGAGTAGCCGTCACAATGGTTGAAGTGACGCATGGGTCTCCTCACTGATGCAGTGTCTTCTCTGGTGCATCCATGCCGTTGGGTCTAACCTGAGTCTGAACAGGAAGGAACAATCAGATATGTCCAGACTGCAAAATCGTCTGCTCATGCTATTGAAAGACAGAATAAATACAGGGGGACCTTTCTAATTTAGAGGAATCAAAAAAGATGAAGGTGAACCATAATTGTTGACAGCATTCTGGATGGGGAAGAATAGACTCAAAGGACATTTTGGAGAGATATATGAGATAACACTGTGACATTTCCTGGATGTGTTAAGTATAATGTAGTCAAATAGGACTGTCTGGGCCTGCTAAGACAGCTCAGGAGGTAAAGATGCTTGCCGCTAAGTCTCATGATATGATTCAAGTTACATCTACAGGACCCACCTGTTGGAATAACGCCAACTCCTTCAAGTTATCCTCTGACCTCCACCCCCAACACAGATTCGTATCCACACAATAAATAAATGAATGTAAATTTTTTAAAGAATATTCTTGTGTTAATGTGGTAGATGCTGAGTTACAGAGATAAAATGTGGTAGCTATAACACAAATTGTGTGTGTGTGTGCATGCGCATGTGTATAAATGGAAAAAAGCATGACACATATCTCAGTGTTAATAGTTCATGCATGGAGAGAAAGAATATACTGTTAATTGTTCATTATATGTTCCTGTTCATAAGCTTTGAAATCCCGCCCCCCCCAAGAATAAGTGATGAGGAAGAAAGCAGCACTAGTTTTGTTTTTGGTGACTGTGAAGAGGAGCACAGACATGGAATACTGGCTAGTTGAGAATACAGATGCAAGGGAGCCCTTCCCGCAGCCTGTTTGGCAATGCTTTGGGTTTCTTCAACGACAGGACCGAGATCTGTTCGCCAAGACCTGTTCTGGGCACTGGGGGTAGAAGTCCCTAGAACAAAGCTGTTACATTCCAGGTGTTAGAGAAGGACAAGCCCATGTGGTGTGTTAGGTGAGTTATGGACAGCTCTCTCCAGGGGACTTGCTACGATGGAACTTTAAAACAGATGTGTATCAAATCATTTCTATATACCAGTTGATGGGCCTAAAGTATTTAACCAAATCAGATATAAAGTATAAAGTGCAGTTCTCAAAATATGATCTGCAACCCCCGCTCCAGGAGGTAATAGTTATTTTCATAGACCTCCCCAACTTAATGTTTGTGTAACTGTGAGAAGCATTCTCCACTTCATCCTTGGACAAAGAGATCTGGTAGCCAGATGTTCACCATGTCTCATCTCAGGACTGTTCCTGTGAGACTGTCAGCCCTCATGGGAATCCTGAGTTGAGGTCCATCTCTTTATCTCAGAAGGTCTCTTCAGATCCACTGTGCCTAGTTCAGAACTGCAGGATAATGGTAAGACTCATTATGAGAGAAGGGGTGTCTCAAAAGCTTGAGATATGGTATTATATCTCAAGTAATAGAGTATAAAACTATTGCACCTTCCATGGTTGGCAAGGAAACCCGAGTGTCATGGAACAAAAGGCTGACAATCTGGAAAAGAAGGCCAGGATGGGTAGAATGGAAAATGAATCTGAGTTGGGTGGGAGTCATTCTGGGTGTGTCCCTTGCTGTCTGAAAGTCTGCTGTCGATCTGCTTGTACATCACCAGTTTGACTGGCCACTCCAAGGAGAGTTTGCCAGCTCCATATCACCCTGCCAGTTATCACGTTCAGTGTCCAGTGGGAGTTTTTATCTGGCGACAGCCGGCCATGCAGGGACCTGTGGCCTCCATTAGCTCAGCCTCCCACATAGCAGCCATGTCCAGTGCCGCAGAGGAGTCCTACAACCCGGAGACTGGCATCAAGGAGAGACACGGGCTCAAAAGCACGCTTGCGCCTAGTGGTAGGGAATCCAGAAGCCCTGGAGTTAAGAGTTCAGTCCTGGTGTCTGGAAACAGTGGTAAATCACAGTTGCCTGGATGGAACTGCCTCTGGGTCTGGACAATGTGGCCTGAACTTTGTGATTTCATGACACCAGCAGGTTTGTTACATGTAAGGAGTACAAGTCCCTATCAGGGCTACCCCACATTGTCTATCAAAGACCTTTTAGATCAGGATGACCACGAAGCTTGGCAAACTTATAACTAATTCTGTAGTTCAGGGGTAGGAGATAATCTTAGAGCAACCAATCCAAAGTGAATTGTTCAATGACTGTGCAACTAACTACCTCCTGCTTCAAGAACAGATGGGTTCCATAACTGAGTCTCTTCAGGCCTGCAAGCTGACTCAGTCTAATACTTGGACATTGTGGTGTCATATCAATCCAGAAATATTAACGATACCTTCACCACCAGATGTGAATTAAAAGGGGGCTAGGGGACTGTTCTGGGCAGTAAAGACAGGCATCTTGCAAATGTGAGCAAGTGAACAGATATAACCAGCTCCGTAGACTTAAAGAACAATATGCAGCAAGGCTAAGATTGCAGATGCCCCCTTACTGCCCCTCTAGCTGAATAAGGTGTAGGCAGGAGAACCATGGAGCCCTTCAGTCACTAGCTGACTAATTAGATTCTGCCCCTGATGTCACCAATTGCAGGCTGAGGCCTCATCAGCACTTGGAGAAGTCCCTGAGAGTTAGTTCCCATTCCTATTCCTTTGATATTCTCAGTGCTTCCTCCTCGGAATTTCTGTAAAAGGACAAGATTGAACATCTGGAACCGAATAGAAAAATGCTAGGTCAGTGCTCATGGGATTGGCCCAGATCACTGTGTACTCCCCCTTTCCTCCCTTTGTATGTCTGAGGCTAGTTGTGCCTCTGTGACCCACAGGGAACACATAACACCACCAAGATAACAGCCCCCTTTTGATATGTGGCACATGCGCCCATTCAGTGTGGTGAAGCTGCTGGCGCCTCAGCACCAGGCCTTAGTACTCATCTTCCTCTCCACCATCATGAATTGCAGAGAGTAAATGAGCCAGTTTAGCTTACACATGAGTCACCTTCAGCGAAGTGGTAACTGCTGTTAACACTGCTGTAGAACCGCGGCTCCATGCACAGCACTTCAGCAGTTTGTGGGATGGAATGGTCATGGCAGTACAGTGGGCCTGCTCTCAGAAGAACAGTCAGGTTATTCCTCACTTCCAGGTGAAACGGCCCACAGTTAATGGAACGTCACGTGTGTCTGATAGACAACAGACGACAGTGGTTTTTATTCACAGGTGGAATTTGACAGGACATGTGCTCAGGATTGAACAGACTGAGCCTGTTTTTTGCAGAAAACATCAGGTAGTATTTGTTACTAATGATACAATTAAAGATTTAAAGGAAAATTTGGAAAACATGTATTTATCACAAGGCACCTGACAGTTTCTCAGTATTTCTTTGATGATACTCTTGGTAAAATGGAGGAACATGATATTTGATATTTTAGAAATGAGATAGGTCAACAGTTAAAGTACCTGTATAATTCAGTGAGCCAATGTTTTCCAGGTGAGCAAGGCACAGTATAAAAGATCCATTCAGTACAACCAATGAGACTGTTGACTACTCAGGGTAAAACTGATCATAGCACTATGAACTGAGTCAAGAGAGTAAAAGATTTGAGCCTGGCCTGGACTGCATACAGAGTTCAGGCCAGCCTAGGGAGGTACCTTTCCAAAATACAAAGTAAAAACAAAAGCGGCAATACTATCACCACCAACACCACCAAAATCCTACGGAAATGTAGAGATTGTTGTTTGTTTTTAGACAGGTTCTTTCTGTATAGTTCATACTAGCCTGGAACTCAAGTCTCAGCTCCTTAACCGATGAGGTTATAGGCATGCACCACTATAGCCTACCAAGAAAATTTAAATTTACTTTAAATAATAGTTAGCCAAGAGACTTTAGTGTAAACAGTTTAAAAAGTTTCCTTTTGTGGTTCTAGATTCCAACCTGTAATTAACTGTGAAAAAGCAACTACCTTGAGTGGAGTATGAACACTTCACTGAGAAGGACATTAAAATTTCCTTTCCTAACACTTTTTTCCCTAGGCATGCATTTATTTATTTATTTATTTATTTATTTATGTATGTATTTATTTATTTATTTTGTATACAGTGTTCTGTTTGTATATATGTATTCTGTTTGTATGTATGTCTACATGCCAGAAGAGGGCACCAGATCTCATTTCAGATGGTTGTGAGCCACCATGTGGTTGCTGGGAATTGAACTCTGGACCTCTGGAAGAGCAGTCAGTGCTCTTAACCTCTGAGCCATCTCTCCAATTCCCACTTTCCTAACACTTGAATGAAGCTATAATTCGACTAAAATAATAGCATAGCATTTCAAAACAGTGACTGTGAAAAACACATAGAAAAATTCCATCTTTTAGTGTGTTTATGTGTGTGTGCATTCAACTTTTTAAAAAAGATTTTTTAAAAGATATATTCCTTTTTATGTGTATAGGTGTTTTGCTTGCATGTCTGTCTGTGTGCATGTGCATGTCTGATGCAGGGAGAGGGCGTCACATCCTTTGGAACTGGACTGCAGTTGGTTGTTCTGTTGTCATGTGGATGCTTGGAATGGAATCCATGTCCTCTGCTGAGCCATCTCCCTGGTCCTGAGTTCTACATTTAAAAAATGGTTTTATTTTTAATTAAAATGTAATCACATCATTTTTCTGCTTTCCTCTCCTCCCTTCAACATTCCCTTCCTACCCTTGCACCCTCAAATTCATGGCCTCGTTTTATTTACACACACACACACACACACACACACACACACACACACACACACCCTGCTGAGTCCATTTAATGTTGCTTGTATGTATATATTTTAGGGTTAGCCACTTGGTACTGGATAACCAACTATGGGCTCATCCCTGGGGAAGACCAGTCCTGCCTCTCTCAGCAGTCATTAACTGCCTGTCAGTCTTCACAGAGTGAGGTGGGTCCCTATGAGACGTCACCATCCTTGTTGACACGTGCACATAGAAATTAAGGTCCCACTTTAAAAATGTTATTTAACCTTAATTATCTCATCAAACATCCTGGCTTCAAAACTAGTCACATTGTAAGGTTAGGACTTCAACTTATGAATCTGAGGGAACATAATTCAAATTCTAGTTAATATAAGTGCTATGTTTTATTTAAAACTGTATTTTCCACAGTGAGGGTGGGGAGTAGGGCACGGGGAAGCTGTGTGAGGAGTTTGTAAGAAAACAGCTGTCTGAAAGCAGTTTGTACTTCAAAGTCTCCAGAGCTCTGAGACAAGTTTCTGTTGCTTAGGCCACCTAGTTGGTGGTATGTTGTACTGGGAGACGAAACAGGCTAGTGCAACAAACAAGTAATGGCTTATTATTTTAAGTGAATTAAATATATTAACATTGTTTTAGTGTTTATTTCTAATTATTGGGTTTGGATTTGATTTTATAGCATACTATTTACATGCTGTGTAAATTAGCTTCCTGCTGCTTTGTGTCAAAGACTCAAGATGCACCAGTCAGAAACGCGTGTTACAAGTGTAGTGAGGAACAGCATGTCTGCATGGGTCACCTTTGACCTCCAACCTCACAAGGTTAACAGAATGAATCTGTGCAAGTCTCGGCAGCCCAGAAGCAGAGCAGAGCCCCAGCAGCAATGGGGCAGGGCAAGATGCATCCCCCAAAGGCAGCCTCGCCTCCCGGTGACCCTTTCTCAACCAGGATCTGCCTTCCACAGCCTCACCACACCCCAGTAGCCTGCTCAGCTTTTTATTCATCAGTGGAATAAATCCTTCACCATGTCAGAGGTTCATGATCTGATTGTGTCTGTAAATGTCCTCATGCTCCCTTCAGAATATGTCCTATAGATATTTCCTTCGGATTTGTTAATCCAGTCAGGTTGACAAAATTAACTATCACAGGACTGTAACATGAATCTTAAAAGGTCTTATTAATTTAAAAAAAAACAAACCCAGAGCCAGATATGGGGGGGGGGGAGCTGAAAGATCAGAGAAAGAGAACAAGTCAGCCACGTTCTTACCTCTACAAAATCCTCAGCCTCAAGAGCAAGACTTTTCTGTTTACTCATACCTTTCTGTGCCCTGCCATCTTACTTACTTCCTAGTACTGGGATTAAAGGTGTGTGCCACCATGCTTGGTTCTGTTCCCAGTGTGGCCTTGAACTCACAGAGATCCAGACAGATATCTGCCTCCAGAGTGATAGGATTAAAGGCATGTGCTACCACTGCCTGACCTCTATGTTTTGTCATCTGATCCCCAGGCAAGCTTTATTGGGGTACACAATATATCACCATATTTCCCCTTTTTTATCTGAAATAATAAAAGATTATAACTAATATAAGAAAAACCATATATAATATATAGGCAAGAAATATATCAACAATGTCTAGTACATTTGCATTTGACAAATTCAGTGAAAATATTCCATTATCTATACTGTTTTGGTGAGTCCATAATGTACCTAATTCACTTTCTATCCTAACTTGTATTACCAACCAAAAACTATCTTTTGTCTTTCAAACTTACACACCTTACACTTCTTTAGTGAGTTTCTTTTCTGAATCTGATAACAAGGAAAACTATAAGTATAACTATCTAATCTTCAACTCCCTCAGAGACCTGAGAAGGAAAAAATATTAACTCAGTAATCAGGAAGTGCAAACAAGCAACTTCCAAAAAATGTGAGAAATGACAGAAACAGCTGGCTGCCTGGACAGTCACCCGAGGTTCCTCTGCAATATTGGGGCATCCATCTTCAGCCTACATGCCTAGCATATCTAACAGACTCATCTGTGAAGCAGGATTTTCTAAAGGGCCTTCCTACTTTGTCTTGGCAAAGTTTGGCAGTCACTTTCTTTTGTGTTCTGCTTGTCCATTTTGGACAGCATACTGTCAGCAATTGAGGCAAGGGTACTTTCTTACCTAGTGGCTAACTTTTGCCACAAAGAAAGTAAATTCTATATGGAGTTTCTTCAATGCCCATCATTTTCTCTGAAGTAGACTGGTGCTGCCAGGATCAGACATGTCTCATTGTCATAAAAAAAGAAAAAAAATCTGTGTTATTAAAATATCTTAAATGGCCGGGTGGTGGTGGTGCACACCTTTAATCCCAGCACTCAGGAGGCAGAGCCAGGCAAATCTCTGTGAGTTTGAGGTCAGCCTGGGCTACAGAGTGAGTTCCAGGACAGGCTCCAAAGCTACACAGAGAAACCCTGTCTCAAAAAACCAAAAAAAAAAAAAAATCCTAAATGACATATTCTGCAGATCTCTGAAGATGACCTGTATATCTAAGATATATCTCTGATTGATCTTGAAAACATACCTAACCTTGGCTGTCCTGGAACTCACTTTTGTAGACCAGGCTGGCCTTGAACTCATGGAGATCCACCTGCCTCTGTCCCCAGTGCTGGATTAAAGGCATGCACTACCACCACCTGGGTCCCCTCTCCCTTTTACTCCCTATTGTAACCTTACACTGGTTTACCTCCTCTTGTCTTTGGAGTTTGAACTCAGATAGTCATCTTTAGTTAGAAAGAACTTGTGA
This sequence comes from Peromyscus maniculatus bairdii, assembly GCF_049852395.1. Classification (NCBI taxonomy): domain Eukaryota; kingdom Metazoa; phylum Chordata; class Mammalia; order Rodentia; family Cricetidae; genus Peromyscus; species Peromyscus maniculatus. The sequence goes on from NC_134870.1 coordinate 5,761,809, forward strand.
ACTTACCATTAAGGTAATAGAAAACAATGTCTAGGTCAAACCATTGGTAAACTTGAAATAAAAGTGATGTCACCATTATAGATTATTTACATAATAACAAATGAATCTCTGAAATGTTTGTCAAGTTTGCACTTTGTGATTCTATTATTTATTTATTTATTTATTTATTTATTTATTTTGGGTTTTATTCAAGACAGGGTTTCTCTCTGTAGCCCTGGCTGTCCTAAAATATATTTATTTATTCTTATTTTTACTTATTTATTTATTTAGGTTATCAAGTTTTCACATTATGATTCTATTATTGAACACTGGAGTAAACCTGAAAAGTGTGAACATATATGGTAACAATAAACCCACTTGTATTAATAATTTTGTTTTAATTTTTCAAGGCAAATGCAATAGGCCGGAGTGCTAAAACTGTCCGGGAATTTCTAGAGAAGAACTATACAGAAGATGCAATTTCTAATGACAACGAAGCTATCAAGCTCGCAATCAAAGCTCTGCTGGAAGTAAGTGACCTCGTAAGGTATGTTCTGAGAATGCGGCTGTGGCTTCCTTACCCGTGTTCACTAATACACATCCTCAGAGGTAGGTTGTGGTTGTTCATCTATAGTGTTGAAGAATCAAACCAGGGCCACACACACATACCAGGCACACACTCTACTGCTGAGCTGTAAAGTTGAAGCCAAGCCAGGTGGGAAGGTTCTTATGTGTCCTTGTTCTACACTAGGTTGTCCAGTCTGGTGGGAAGAACATTGAACTGGCTATAATAAGAAGAGATCAACCTTTGAAGGTAAATGATTGACCAAAGTAGAACTATTACTAGCATAGCTTGACAGAAGTTAAAATGCTGTTGGTGCCCGTGGATTGCCATTGTAAGCACAATGATTTCTGTTGGGGCTGAGTTGTTATCTCTTGCCTATTGCAAGTGGGTGCTTACTTCTGTCTTTGTGAGCACTCCATAGAGAGCTGCCCATTTAGTGTCCATGCCTGTAAGTAGGGACCACTACAGTCTGCCCACCCACAGAGCAGCTGCTTTTCCTGTTACCTCCACTATGTAAGAGAACCTCCATTCTTTCTGATCACTGTTGTAGCCGAGGTTTCTCTGGTCCTGCCTGGCCCTGCGGTCTGGATGGATCTTTCCCACCCCATGATCCCACAGCTGCTTATAAAATAATTACTTTAAGGCTTAATATTAATTACAAATTGTTTGGCTCTTACAACTTAACTCAACCCATTCCCATTAATCTATGTTTTGCCATGTGGCTTCATGGTATTACTTGTTCTCTCACATCTTGCTTCTCCTGGTGGCAGCTTGCAGCATCTGCCCTGATCCTGCCCTTCTTCTCTCTCTATCCCTCTTGGATTTCCTGCCCGGCTCCATTCGCCCTGGCACAGGCCAGTGCAGCTTTGTTAGCCAATGAGAGCAACAACACATACCCACAGCACATTTCCCACAACGCACTGTTGGTTTTCCCTTGTTCTGAGGGTCTAACCCAAGGCTTTGTGCATAAATAAGTGCTGTACTACTACTGAGCTACATACACTCCTTGGTCCTGTCTGCTGGGTTTTTGTTTTTGTTTTTTTTATCTGTTGTCTCTACATTTTCACTCGAAATGCCTTGAGCCCCTTTCACATTTTCATTTTAATCCCTAGAATCATAACCTTTTCGTGTTTCTTGGTAACAGTCCTAACACTGCTTGTATGTCTTTCTTAAAGCATTATGAGTTAAACTCGGAACAACTTGTCAGATCGTTATGCTAGAGGACTCAGTTGCTAAAGAGCACTTGTGATGTGGTTTCCTGTTGTCCCTGAGGTAGAATTGTTAGCTATCTATTTTGTCAGTAGTTCTCTATATAGACTGTACAGAAATATGGGAAACTCTACTATGCTTAGAAGATTAATTTTATGTATACTTTGCTTTGGGTTTAAGGACAGTATTTTCAGAAGAAATGTGTGTCAAATATAGTAATGTGTAGAACAATGAGGGTGTGTGTTTTACCACTGTTTCAACAGCTGGGACAAGATAATAGGGCAGCAGCAAAGTTCAATAAATAAAAGGAATGGGGACAGAACTTGGTCTGCCCCCTGCATAGCCCCACAGAAAAAAAAAGAGTGTAAATACAGGTTATAGAGATTGTTGGTGGGCTCAGCTTCACCTTTTCTCACAATGCTTTTAGAGATACACCAGGACCAGAGGGGCCCTGAAGCCACAAAAATCAGGATTATTTCTTAGCTATGTCCCCTGTATACTTTCTGGAATGGACATACACATACAGGCTATGCATATCTTCTTGATGAGTGGTAGAAGGGTACATTTACTGGAAGAAAACTTAGAGTACAGTTCCTTGTAACATTTCAGAATAGGCTACTTAGTGAGCAGAGCACTTGGAACTTAGTAAACCTGAGTCTACACTCCAGCATATCGGTGTTTTCACAGTATGACCTTGAGCAAATTGCCCCCATCATTAGTTTTCAGTTTTCTTATATACAAAATGAGGCTTGTAATTAATTACTCTATCCAAAAATGTTGTATAGCCTAGCATGCCTGCCATACTAGCACTAGGAAGGCCAAAGCAGAGGATCACAAGTTCCAGGCAAGCCATGGCTATATAGCAAGATCTTCTACCTCAAGGAAGCATGGGGCAGGCATAATTTTAATCCTGGCACTCAGAAGGCAGAGGCAGACAGATCTCTGTGAGTTCAAGGCTAGCCTGATTTACCTAGTGAGATCCAGGCCAGTTAGGGCTACATAGTGAGAACCTGACTCCAACAACAACAATAACAACAAACACTATTAGTAAATGAAGTATTAGCATGCACAAAGTAGATTCTCACTGAATGGTACTCATTTCAATGAGTATCATTAAACAATAAGGAAAGATAATATGTCTACATTTGTGCTCTTATACACTGGTAGAAAATACTAACATTTGGTTCTTGGCCTGCTGATCTGGTCTTCTGTAATGTCTAGATAAAGAAGCAAGATCCAAGCAAAAATGTAAATCAAAAAGACAGTTAACAGGGGGAATAAAGGAATAGTAGTAAACAAGTAGAAAAAATGTATTTACTAAAAAGAAAGAAAAACCCACAAAATGTCAACAGTTTTTAAAGGTGGAATTCAGAAAGTAAGCTTTTTCTGAATTCCACTTTCTAATAAGCAAAGCAAAACTGAAAGAAACCTTGGTGCTGACATGAAGATGAGGATGTAAAGCACGTTCTAGAAGTCTTGGACACACTGGAGGAAGGTTGTAATGCCAACATTAGAGGTGAGGCAAGAGATTAGTCAGAAGCTGCAAACAGGAGAGCTGTACAACTCTCAGGGAAACAGGTCACAGACTCTCCTTCTCCACCCCAGGGATTCAGGTGACTTAATCGGGGACTATAAAATTACTGTTAGCTTACGTTAGTTGGGAAGGCCTTAATATAATTATCATAGACTCAGTGGCTTAAACAACAAACGCTTACTTCTCTCAGCCCTGAAATTCTGAGATCAAGTACCAGCATGGTCAGCTTCTAGTAAGGTCCTCTTGTGTCCTTACTGCTATGTGTACACACATGCGCTTACACTGTCTGTCTGTCCTCCCTCCATCCCCATAATCTGTGCTTGAACTCCTCCTTTAGCTCCTCACATATACACTAGAACAGGAATTAGAGACAGGACAGGAAATGGCAGCAAGCTATGATACCCAAGGACTTTACATTTCAAAGGTCCCATTGCTTTCCAAAACAGCAACACCAGCTTGGCACCAAATACCCAAAATACATGGTCCTTGGGGGACCTTCCACTCTAACCTTAGCAATAGCTAAACTATGTAAGAGCAGCACATGGAAGGATGACATCATTTACTCAGAAACAAGCCTTGCATCTGGAGTGACAATGCATGTACAGGATGTCTAACTAAGTGCCTCGTCCAGCCCTGCAGTGATACGGGATGTCACAGACCTGATTTCACCTCAGTGGTATGAGTGCTTTGCTTTGTGGTTTTTGAGGCACTTTGTTGCATTTCTGAAGTTATACAATACAAAGCTACAGATAGAAAATACTCAAGTATTGTTATAATGGAAAAATATTTGTTTTCTTTTTTTCAGATGTTTAGTGCCAAAGAAATTGAACTGCAGGTAACTGAAATAGAAAAAGAAAAAGAGGAAGCAGAGAAGAAAAAATCAAAGAAGACAACCTAGTTCTTAGGTCTGGAAGCTAAAGTTTTTTGCAGATTAGAATTTATTCCTGAGGTTTTAGAAGGAATAAGTGAATTGAAACAAACCATGAGTTTTTCTGTGTTCATCTTCAAGAATGTCAGGTTTGAAGTTGTCTTCAAACATAGGTTAGTGTTCTTTGAAATTCCTCAGTTTCACACGAGCCTCAGACTGCATTGAGAAACTCGCCCAGTATGTTGCTTCTTGGCATACAAGCAAATTCTAGAAAAGATGATTTTAAAGGTTGGTAATTTTTAAAGTTTGTGTCATCTTCACTGTTAGTTAAGGAGCTAATCATCTCAAAATAAACTGAATACAATACTGAGTTGCATTCCTTGATGAGTGGTAAGAACATCAATGTGTTGGTGAAGTGTCAACAATTTGAGGAAAATCCGTATGTGCTGACTCAGGAGGCTGAGGCAGGAGAATTTCACATTAGTTTGATAGATGCTAAGAATATAGTGACAAGAATAAACTTAGTTTGTTGGCTTTTATTTTTTAAAACAGGGTCTTATTTAGCCCAGGCTATCCTCTAACACTCTGTGTAGCCAGAGGATGACCTTGAACTCCTAATTCTCCTGTCTCCACCTCCCAAGTGATTAGAGGTGTGGTACTGACATGCCCAGGGAGAATTAGTTTTTATCCGTATTACTATATAGTAGGAAAATGAGCATTAAACCACAATGATTTTCATTTGAGATTAGTGTTATGAAACTCTTTGTGTCTGTCTTCTCTTCTAATTTAGAATCTATAGGAGCTTTAAGGCTGGGTTCCAGATCATACTCATCTTTGTTCTGACAGCTTGCCTATGGTGTGACTTAATAAATGCTTGTAAAGTTGTTAACTTATGGATTGACTCCTTTAAAGGGCTGGACATTAGGAGAAAAGGGTGGACTAATCACCCTGTCTAATTACTTGTCAAGAACTCAATTTGTTCATCTCTTTGGCACATAATGAAAAGATCCTAGAGTTAGTGAAAAATATATACAAAGTTACACACAGATGTATATATGTATACACACATACAAGGTGGATTATTAAGTCAAAATAGGCACACTTTCAGGAGTGGGAGACATTATTATATAGAAGTATGTGGCCCTAAGAAAACTGAAGGCACAGGGATTTGAAATGGTCTTCATCTACTGTTCATCCCATTGGATACATGCTGAGCAAATAGGGAAATTGACAAGAAGAGGGCATAATGCCAAATAGTTGAACCCATTCTTACAAATTTATGAATGCTAAAAGTCTTACTTCCTTCACAACCTGTGAATTTAAAAATACTGTTGCTAGTGGTTTTGGTATTTAAAAAAAAACTTCTATAATAAATGTAGCATACAATACCAGATCTTTAAAAAGGAAATGAAACACTGTATGTCTTTATGAACAAAAGAAGAGGATGAAACAGGAAAAGTATAAATCAGAAATTACAGTTATTTATTAGGTAGCAATCTTTTACAGAAGAAGGAGTGATGCAGCACAGCTCTGGATCAGCATGAAAGACTCTTAGGAACATGATTGCGAACTGCACTGTGTTGGGAGAACTGGTCTTCAGCTAGTGCACTGTTTGGAGAGTTGGAATTGTGGGGGTGGAGCCTTGCTGGAGCAAGGTCACCCCTTTTGGATTGGAAATGTTTATTCTATGCCTTTGTTTATTGGAACTATGTAACTTGGTTTGTATTGTTCAGGGTGTCACAGTTAAGAGATCATGAATCTTACAAGAGAGTCTGCACTTAAACCTTTGAACAGTGTCTTAGTTAAGGTTTCCATTGCTGTGATGAAACATCATGACTAAACAGCACTGTTTTTGTATGTCAACTTGACACAAGCTAGACTCATCAGAAGGAGTCTCAGTTGAGGAAATGCCTCCCTGAGATCCCACTTTAAGGCATTTTCTCAGTGATCAATGGGGGAGGGCCCAGCCCATAGTGGGTGGTGGCATCCCTGGGCAGTTTGGTCCTGAGATGTATAAGAGAGCAGGCCAGGGTAAGCAAGCCAATAAGCAGCACCTCTCCATGGTCTCTGCATCAGCTCCTGCCTCCAGGTTCCTACACTGCTTGAGTTCCTGTCCTGACTCTTCAGTGATGATCAGCAATGTTGAAGTTTAAACCAAATAAACCCTTTCCTCCCAACATGCTTTTTTGGTTATGGTGTTTTATCAAAGCAACAGAAACCCTAAGACACCATGTTTAAGGCAGTGCTTGCACCCCCCCATCCTAATACTACCCAGCTAATGTGTTTATAAAATACACATTTGTACATGCTTGCTGGTACACTACACCCACTGGAATTCTAAGTTCCGTGTCATTTTATTTACTGGTATATGGCTAGTGCCTAGTATAGAAGGAGATACTTAGTAAAACCTCAGTGAATACCACAAACCTATTATTTATACTAAAACTTGAGAATCCAAAATCAAATGCCAGTTCTTTCCAGCCTTTTTTGATTACAAAGTAATGTAGCTGGGTGTGGAGATGCACATCCCAGCACTCCAGAGGCAGAGGCAGGAGGATCTCCCTGAGTTCAAGGTCAGCTTAGTCTACAAAGACAGCGTCAGGACAACCATGGCTATATACTGTCTCAAAACAAACAACAAAAAAGATAAATAAAATCACTGGCTAAAATTTGTTTACTCATTGTAGCTTAAGACTTTATTTATTAAAAATGAGAAAAAAACAATGGTAAAACAGTTTTACAAGTTCTCAAAATGATAAGTATGATGGTTAAGCTTGATTGCCATCTTAACTGGACCAAGAAATACCTAGTAAAGCACTTTTCTCAGAGTGTCTTAGAGGTTGTTTCTAGAGACTATTTGAATAGTCTCTCTCAGTGTGAGTGGCACCATTCACTAGACTGGGAATCTACATGGAACCAAGTGTGGAAGAAGGCAGAAGCCTGCTATCACATGCCAGGCCCCATTTCTGAGCAAAGGCTCCTATTGCTGTTGCCTTTATGTGGAATCATACCCCGTCTGCAGCCTCGGTTGTAGACTAAAAAAACAATGCAGGGAGTTTCCTAATTTCAATCTTGGACTGGGACTGAATCATTGCCCCCCCCCCAGATTTATTTATGTGTATTGAGTGTTTTTCCTGCATGGCTGTATATGCACTACATTTATGCCTGGTGCCAGTGGAGGGGATAAGATCCCCTAGAATTCGAGTTACAGATGGCTATGGGTGTTGGGAACCCAACTCAGGTCCTTTACAAGAGCAGTAAGTGCTTAGTCCTATCTTCAGACCCCAGTCTCCCCCATTTTGAGGCTTCAATCTTATATTGAGCAGCTTTGTCTACCTGACTCTCCAGCATGCAGATAGATATTGTGGCCATTCAGTTTCCAATCACATAAGTCATAGTTTTGTTCCTCTAGAAAATCCTCAGTAATCTGTTTATTTGGTGAATTATAGTTCTTGTCTTTGAGCTTTATATAAACATGCGAGAGTTTATGCATGTAAGGTTTCCCATACTGCACTAGCAATTCAGGGACAATTCAAGGCCTCCTAATTCAGACATGGGTCATGACTGTGCTGTTTCACTATGCTAGTTTCAATTGAGATATTTTGTTTCTAAGAAAGATTTACTTGGGTGGTGTCCAATAAGGATACAGGGAATAAATAAAGGCTGCGTGCTCTAGAGAGGGAGTCCAGAACTGGGAACAGCATCGTCATTTTATGTCTTAGCAGTCAGCAGTCTCAAACATGAGAATGCAAAGCTTTTTTGATATATTTCTTTAAGATTGATCCTCATTTTATGTGTAAGGGTGTTTTTCCCACATGTATGTCTCTGCACCATGTGCGCAGTGCTCCACAAGAGGGTGTTACAATCCCTGAAACTGGAGTTACAGATGACTGTGAAAAACTGTGAAGGCTGACGGTTGAACCTGGGTCCTCTGAGGAGCAGCCCATGACCCTAACTGCTGAGCCACCTCTCCAGCCCGGCCTTTTGGATCTTAACAGTGGTGTGATTTGTAACAGTAACAGGGTGGGCCACTGTCCATTCATCTTTTCTGTCTTTACACTCTGACTTTCTTAGTCTTGTTTTCTTTCTTTAACTTACTGCTTTTGCCAAAACATTTTATTAAAAAAAATGGTGAATCAGTAAAGATGAAATGATTTTTCATTTCTCTGTGTAATAAATGAGAACAACACATCACAGTAAGAAGACAAGTTTGAAGAGAAGCATTTGTGTAATTGTTTGAATTCTCAGTTGGGTTAAGTACTTTTTAATGAACCACCATTAAAGACAAACTATTATTTTCTGTCTTATATATTTGGCAAACATTTTCTCAAATGACAATGATGATTTGTTTTTTCAAGAACAACTGCCCTTGTTTATTAGCAATGACCAGAATTTCAAGGAATTGAGGGACTAGTGATGCTGGCTGGTAGTCCCAGCAGCTATCCAGGAGGCCGAGGTGGAAAGGATTCCCAAGCTTAAGGCCAACATGGACTACACAGTGAGTTCAAGACCAGCCCGGTAAACTCTGCAAGACCTTGTCTCAAGGAGGAAAGAGGAATGGGGATGACCTCGGGCGGCAGAGTGCTAGCTCTGCGGGCACCAAGTCCTGGGTTTAGTCCCCAGCATGACATCACAGTTAGTGACATGGTGGCACATGTCTACATTCTTAGCACTCGTGAGATGGAGGCAAGAAGGTAGACATTCAAGATTATCTTCAGCTACACACCTAGTGTGAGACCAGTCCAGGCTACCTTCAGTCTTTCTCAAATACGTGTGCGTGTGTATGTACATATGTTATATTTGGGCTGGAGAAATGGCTTAGCAGTTAAGAGAACTTACCATTCTCCCAAGGGCCTGGGTTGTATTCACAGCACCCACACTGTCGCTCACAACCATCTGTAACTCCAGCTTCAGGGGATCCAACACCCTGTTCTGGCCATGGCACCAAGGCATTCACGTGGTACAGAGACATACATGCAGGCAAAACACCTATATACATAATATATATTATCACATGATACATACATGAATGTATATGCTATATTATGTTACACCTATGAGTATATATTCCTGTACATATGTAAGATTTCAAGCAAAAATTAGAATTTTGTAACACACACACATTGAGATTGGCACCTTTTGCAGTAAGGCTAATCTTCTGAATTCTAGTCAGTGACTCCTTTTCACAGCAAGGCTCCAATTAGTTATTCTACACAGCAAACAGGAGCAAAAGGAGTTATCCTGTGCTGGGGCACTATTCACTGAGATCACTAGAATCCATAAGGGAAAGGATAGAGTTCACACAAATTAAATTTTCCAGAGTCTGGTTTTGTCTTGCCTCATGATATTTGAGCCTGTAATCACCTCTGCTGCTTTAACAATAGGTAATGTTTGAAGCCCATGTCTGCACCAGGTCTTCTGTAAACTTAGAGTCTTGTAAAACAGGATCTTGGTAAGTAAAGGGCTGATGTCTGGGACAATGCATACCATCAAGAGCGGTCTACTGCTCTGACTACTAATCCTTAATGAACTCATTTTAATCATCTAGATGAGTTTGTGTGAATCATTCTTTGGGATGTTAGTATTATTTCAGTGTAAAGGCTACTGTTACTGTTTACTCTCATATCTCCCCAAGAAAGACACATAACACTCAGTGTTCCAACAGGTTCTTGGCAGACCCAAGGATGAGACCGAGTGGATAAACTGCAGAAATCCTGAGGTGGTCATCCTCCTCTATGTGGTTTGGATCAGCATGCCTCCTAGATTAATTTTGTCAGCAGAGTGAATATGAAGTGTACCCTAAACACCTAAGGCTATTGATAAGTATTTCTGAATCCCTGGCAGTAGGTTTCTCCACCACCTGCTGGCATGGGACAGTTGGAGAGGGCGAGTCAGGAGTCAGTGGGCTCATGCTCAGCAGGAGGTGTGGGTGAAGAAGCAGTTGGTTAACTGCCATCCTGGAGGCCTCAGGGATCTGTTTCTTGAGGAAGTGGAGAAAGCAAGTTGCTAGGAGAAAAGATAGGCTGTTATCACCGGCCCTATGAATGGGGAGAGTAGAGATTGTCAGTAAGAACGGAACGGAGGTGTGCCCTGGTTGTACTGACAAAGATGAATGAGCAAGGCAGAAGAGCAGACAGGCCTTTCATTGGGACAGTTTGGAAAACCAGAGGGTGGAGGGTCCCAGCTGCTACAGAGACTATCTATCCTGGATAGGTGCCTGCCTGAGCCCGGAGAGATGGTACCAGCACTGATGTCCCAGGAGCTTAGGGGGATGGCACACCAAATTAGGGGATGATGTGTTCCAGGAGTACCTGAGCCGTCACATCCGCTGTTTCCCTGGAGGTGGGGAGTGCCTTCATCCATCTTGTAAAGGTGTCAGTAAGAGTTAAGAGATAAGAAAGCTTTTTATGAGTGCGCATGTGGGTGAAGTCAACTTGCCAGTACTCACCTGGTTGGTGTCCTTGGAACTGGTGCAGGGGCTGGCACATCTGGGGGGCCTTCTGTGGGTAGGCCTTGGCACATATCTGGTGAGAGGAGTGGACCTGCAAATATGGGCTCGAAGATGGGTGGTCAGAGAGGGCTCTAGAGACTGATGTTAGTCTCCACCAGGGCAGATTCCTTGGTACAGCAGCAGAACTCTTTCCCGGGAACATGCAGGTGTCTGTAAACAGCTGGAGCAGATGTATACCTTGGCATCATAGCAAAGGTTATGTCTTTGGGTTAAAACATTTTTCCTAAGGCCTAGTTTTTGCCTGATGAAACATACCTTTAAGTCTGTCCATAAAGACAGCCAGAGGAGATTTAGTGAACGAAAGAGGTTGAGCAAGCGAAGGAGGGCGAGTGAGGGAGACTGAGGAGCAGGGGAGGAGGAACAGAGTTGAACACGCCTGTAGGCTTCCATACCCGCTTTAATGCTAACCTGTTTCAGAAGGGGAGGAGTTGGCATTTCAGCAGGGGTTTGCCTATGTGACTGGAGGACAATTCAGTAGTGCTGAGAAAGCCTCTATACAGTCCTAAAAGCTGGGACAGTGAAGTCCACAGAGATGTAAGAACTTCGGAAAACTGTCTGTAGTCAGTGCTCTATCAGTTTATCAAAACTTCAGTTTTCAGTGCTAAAATTCTGAAGCCTGTTTATCCTTCGCTATGAAGCCTGTGAACAAGGCAAACCTTCTGTATTTTTAACAGGAAACTTAACTAATGAACTAATGAGCTGCCAAGGTGGTTGTAGCCTTGGGGGTCGAGGAAGAGCTGTTAGACTGGAGAATCTGTCAGTACCCTAGTCATGAACACCATCAGACCTGAGGAGGACGGATTTCGCCTGAGTAAGCAGGAGTGACAGGAGCTTCCTGGCTATCCAGGCAGCTACCCCAGGTTCAGCCATGGTCGTTGGGTCCCAAGGCAGTGCCAGTCTTCAGCGGCCAAGCCCAGAAGATCTGACAGACTTTCCTGTGGAGTAGGAATTTGGGGAGAGTGACCAGCCTTGTCTTGGCAAAGTGGGGCAATCAGTCCCCAGAGTCCTGCTTGTCCACAGTCTGGACAGGGTCTTAGCAGCAGTAAAGTGCAGAGCAGTTTTCCACTCCATGGCTGGCTTTGCTACACTTAAAGCAGGTGGAAGTTCTGCGGCCACTCGTCTTCCTTGGAGGAGATAGAGAGGTGCTGCCAGGAGCTGGCATGTCTCTATTTTTTATTTAAATGCCATATTCTCAGATCTCGGAAGCGTTTGAGGATCAGGGCATTATTATCTGTTAGGTATAAGCAGTTTAGTATCTCTAGAAGGCAAACCCCAGTTTTTACAGTGTAAATAATTTAGTGTTTATAAAATCAATACCAAGGGGATTACTCCTGCCAGCAAGATATATCCCTGTACATGAATGCGTGGAGGCACAGCTTTAATACCTCATTAAACCAGCATTGTTTTAAATCCTATCTTTCATGAACCTTGTTTTTAGGGCAGGACAGGAATTACCATATAGGAATCCATCCTAATCTAAAATATCTTGGAGGCCTGTTGTCTCTCAGTGGACCCACTCCATGTGGTCACCTTTATTCAAGATGGCAGTGAAGTCATATGACCTCCCTCTTCTTCGTCCTTAGTCAAAATGGTGGCTGCCCATGTGTTGTACTTAATTAAGGTGGTGGCAGACCACATGTTGTTTTCCAGAGCAGTTTTAATGTGGGGTCACCAGTTTTAACTTAATTTTTTTAATAGCAATAGTTGACACACACAGCACATACACTCAAGGCATCCAAGACCAGTCAGAAACAAGCATGCAATGGCCACATTTCCATCCATACAAACAAAATAAACAGGATTTTTCTAATAGAAAGAGAAGCAAAACTTTTTGTGGTAAACCATATCAGATGACCAACTTAAAAATCCTGAAATAAGAGTTTACAGTGTAAAGCAGCATGTAAGAACCCATAGGAATAAAAGACTTCTTAGGAGTGAGGAAGTAGAGCCATAGAGACCCTGGAATGTGGGTCTCCAGGCCAAAAGAGCCAGAGCCATGTGGAGAAAGCAGCTGGCTGGAGCTTAAGCTGTGAGTCTCCTAGGCTGTGGGGAGCGGGGAGTGAACAGTCTTGTGCTGGGTGTGAAGTAGCAGTTGTCTCTGGCTTTCATTTACACATTGTAACAAACAGAAGAAGGACATTTACGCAGTTTAGGGTGGGAGAGCAGGGAGGGAGAGCAGGGAGGAATGGAGAACGTATCTATCGCAGGAAGAATCCTAGCTCTGCCAGACCAAACACTGGCGAGCAAAGTCAAAGTGGGCACCTTTGGTGAGCCCTGCCAAAGTGTGCCAGGGAGAGAAAAGCAGGAACCGCGCAGAGGGGGAACTGGGACAGGGACTGAGTGGAAGGTCATCTTGGCTTGAAGGCAGGTAGACAAGACAAACAGGGAATGGAAGGGTGGGGGTGGGGGAGGGGGACAGAGACACAGACAAATAGTGAAAAGGGAAGGGATGGGAATGCAAAACTTCTAACACTGGATGAGGGAGCTCAAGCCAATGTATGGTGTGAGACAGCCCCAATTTGGATAAATTTTGTAGGAGACACCCCAGGGGTGTCTGGGGATCAAACTTGGCCTTTTTCCGGAGACTGAAGGGTACAGAACCGCATCCAGATCTATGAACCCACAGCTGGGAGTGGTGTGGGGATTGCCGCTGTGCAGAACATCTCCTGTGCAGGGGAACCCCAAGGGGCAGGGGCTGACCCTGCTCCAGAAGCGGTCTGGAGTTACCTGGTGCTGCAGCTACCCGGAAGGTAACCCAGAAGCCTTTGACTCAGAGGGGGTCAAAGACTTGGAAAAGATCCTGGATTCCTTATAGGCTTTTGGTTTGGAAATGACTGACTTACTGAGCAAAAGTCGGTACGGTGTTGTGTTGATATATTGTGTGCCATAATAAACTTGGCTGAGGATCAGACGACAGAGCCAGCCACTACACTAGACATAGAAGTCAGGCAGTGGTGGCACACACCTTGAATCCCAGCACTTGAGATCCCATGCCTTTCTTGGGAAGCACACAGGCCTTTAATCCCAGGAAGTAATGTGGCAGGGCAGAGAAAGGTATATAAAGTGTGAGGAAACAGGAATTCACTCTCTTTAGACTGAGGATTTCATAGAGGTAAGAACTAGTGGCTGGCTGTTCTGCTTCTCTGATCTTTCAGCCTGATATCTGGCTCTGGGTTTTTATTAAAAGACCATACGGATTTGAACAACATGGTGTGGCCGAGGTGGGGCGGAAGGGAGAATGGCTTCCCACATTGCCAGAGGACCAGCAGGGAATGCATCCATGTGGCTGGCAACCAGTGAGGGAGGCCCAACTTTTCCTGGGTTTGGCACCAGGTGGTTAAGTGTTTTTGAATCTCTGGTAGTTGGTTTCTTTGCTGATGCAGGAAGCAAAATTGAGCCAAATTAAAAGCAAAGGACCAAGTTTAATCTGAGCAAAGCACTCCCAGGTGATTTCAGGGGAAGGAAGGAGAAATCATGTGGTAGGTCTACGATCCCAGGAAGCAGTCGGTATGTGACTAGATTGTAGGAGAGTTGTGGATCAGTTGTGTGGCCCCAACTGAAGACTGAGACATCTGAAGTTGGACTATTGTACATAGATAACAGTGTCCTCCAGGAGCTCTGACTAGGCAGAATGATTAAAAGAGAGCACCTCAAAGAGCTGAGTCCAGCCTGCTTCTGTTTGGCCTAAAGGCAAGTTTCTTGTCCAGCATCTACCTCCCTCCACCTCTTCATCTCTTTTCCTTTCCCCTCTTCCAATCCAGTCCTCCAGGCAAAAGTATTTCGCCACCTCCCCAGTCTTCAAGGAAGCAGATGTCATTTGTATCCTGACACACAAGTACAGGGTTCATACTTAAACATGCATGGGGTTCTTTCTGTATCTGCTCACTCTTCTGCATTTTCTTGTCAATACTGATAGGTTTACTCTTCAAGGTTGTTTTGAAGTCTTGTTATTTTGGCCAGCTCTCAGTAGAATGTCAATTTCATCTCATATGAAACAAGGAAAACATGCATAAAAGATTTCATAGAAATCCAAATGGTAGTAATGCCAGCCTAAGATCCAGAGCTTTGCAATGGATGGACTCTGGTGGTTTTAGTTTGTTTTCATTTTGTTATAAATGTGGCCTAAAACATTGGTAGATCTGTTTTTATTCTGGCATTGTCTCTTGATGATATTTCATTGTAGAAACTCTGAAATACTCATGCTTAATTATATGTCTGTATATGTCTCTGTATGATCATGCTCACATGAGTGCAGGTGCCTGGAGGCCAGAGGCGTCATCAGGTCCCCTGGAGCTAGGGTTACAGATGGTTGTAAGCCACCAGACAGGGGTGCTGGGTCCTCTAGAAGAGAAGTAACCACTCTTAACCACTGAGGCTTCTCTCCAGCCCTAGATTTTTTATATGAAAAAATGAAGCCATATTAACAGTATGTCAGAAATAGTGTGGCAGGGTTTGAGCCATGCAGGTATGCTGTGACATAAAATTGATAGGAAAATCAGTGCTCTTTTGGTAAGTTCATGAAAAATGCTAAAGATGGAATAGCAGTTCACTAATGAAGAGAAATGAAAAAGAAAGAAAGATATGTCACATATATATATGGCTCCCTGTACCTACAGAAGCAGATGATCTTATGGGGTAGAAGCATCCCTCTCTAGAGACAATACGACACATAGACACACACACACACACACACACACACACACACACACACACACACACACACACACACAAAACCAGTTGCTCCTCTGACAAGATAGCCAAGATTCCCTGTAAGTGAATGTATAGGCTACACTATTATCACATAGTCTAATGAACACGGGGGCACAGTGTACCTAATTCAGGTCAGCATCCAAAAATATGACAAAGGGCAACTAAAAATGGATAAAGAGATAAGACAGTACAAATGAAGATGACAGGCTTGTTTAGAGGTAGGCAGCTACTTCTCTACTTCAGGAGCTACCGTTTCTGTCTCTCCTCTCAATAGGACATTTTAAGGGTGAGTGTGCTCCTGGGATACACCCCCGCACACCACAGCCAGACGAGTCTACCAGACGTGCAAACAGTAAAGACAGGGACATGGCTGGGCAAGATGGAAACTGGTGCACTTACTGTCTATCTTGTGTAAGATAATAATTAAAGCAGTATGAATTGCTTGGATGATGTGAGGATTCCACAGTCCTCTATCAAAGAATTGAAAAAGTGAGAATGATTTGCCTAGCCTTGTGATACTGGCAATGGAAAAGCTGAGTGGTTTTATTCATATTCCTTGCGGTTGGAGTCATTGCTCTCGATTGGTGTTTATATAAAAATATGCATCTGGCTGGGCATGGTGGCAAATGCCTTTAATCCCAGCACTTGGGAGGAAGACGCAGGCAGATCTCTGAGTTTGAGACCAGCCTGGTCCACAGAGCAAGTTCCAGGACAGCCAGAACTACATAGACAAACCTTGTCTCAAAAACAACAATAAAAATATGCATCTCTCCTTATGAAAATGGGACTCAATGCTTTACTCAGCATTTCTCAGCAGGAAATAAGCACAAAACTCCTTCAGTGCTCAGGGAACATTAAAGGTAATAGCCAGAGGAAAGGGTAGAGTACAGTAACAGGCATTCTCCGAATCCTAGCCAAAGTAATTCCATATTGCAGAAAAACAAGCCAAAGTTAGATGATGTTTGCCTACGATGCCTGATAAGAGCAAGGAAGGAGTCTACATAAGCACGTAAGTTTCCCCAGCATAGGAGCCTGTAATCACCTCTCCTGCTTTAACACTAGGTAGCACTGTAAGCCCAGGTTTGCTCAGTTCTGCTGCAGACTTACAATCTTATGAAGTGTTTTGGGGAGTGCAGTGTTGTAGCTAGAGTTTTCCTGCCTGGCCCACGGTCAGGACACATCTCTCTCACCCGCCAGCCAGTTCCACAGCCGCTCAGACCCAACCAAGTAAACACACAGAGACTTGTATTTCTTATAAACTGTATGGCCGTGGCAGGCTTCTTGTTATCTACTTCTTCTATCTTAAATTAACCTATTTCTATTAATCTATAAGTTGCCATGAGGCTGGCAGGTCTCTCTCTCTCTCTCTCTCTCTCTCTCTCTCTCTCTCTCTCTCTCTCTCTCTCTCTCTGCCTTCCACTTCCCAGAATGGCTTTGGAAAAATGCAGTCATCTTTGTAAATGACCCTTAATAAATTCACTTTACTCACCAAGATACACCTGTAATTTTAATTATTTTGGGGGGAGTAGTGGTGCTGTGGGCTGTCTTTCTGTATGCTGTGAATATGTATTGCTCCCATTGGCTAATAAATAAAGCTGTTTTGGCCTATGGCAAGGTGGGAAATCCAAGGAGAGAGACATGCAGAGTGGGGAAGACACCAGCCCGTCACCCAAGGAACAACATGTAATGGGACGCAGGTAAGGCCACGGGACACCTGGTGACACATAGATTAATAGGAATGGGTTAATTTAAGATGAAAGAGTTAGCTAGCAAGAAGCCTGCCATAGGCCGTGCAACTGATAATATGAGCCTCTGGATGATTATTTTATAAGCAGCTGCAGGACTGTAGGTGAGAGATTTGTTTTGACCACAGGCCAGGCAGGACACAAGAAAAAGTCTGACTACATGGTAGTGTCAATTTTACATCTTCCTGGGAAAGGTATGCAACAGCTTCCCAACACAAAGCTGCTGTGCTGGATGCTATAAAAGAAATACAGAAGAGCACCCTTTTCCTGGGAAATCTGTTCTTAGCCCCTGTGGGAACTAAATCCTTACATGTACTGTGCTTTTTTCCTATACATGCATGTGATGGCTAATCTTGGTTGTCAGCCTGACTGCATCTGGAATCAACTGAAACCCAAGCAGCTGGGAGCACCTGTAAAGATTTTCTTGATTGGATCATTTCAGGTGGGAAGATAAGCCCCAAATCTGGACCACACCTCCTGTTGGCAGCCCACATAAGGACATGGAAGGCCTGCTTGCCCACACTCTCCTGGCAAGTTCATCCACTGCGGAGAAATCCCTTCATTGTGTTAGGACCCAACTAATTCCTCAGGAATCCAAGGCAGACTGAAGACCAGCTGCTCTCTAGGAGTTGTTAGGGATTCCAGAGGCAGATTGGGACAGCTGAGACATCCAGTCTCCTGGACTACAAGTCCTTGGCCTTTCTGTCAGGAGACATCCATTGCTGGGCTAATAGACCACCGCTTGTGAGCCACTCTAATAACCCCTCTTTAATCCTCTCTCCCCCACCTCAGTTTTGTTCCTTAAGAGAACCCTGACTAATATGCATCTATGATACCAATGATAAAGTTTAATTTGTAAATTAGGCACAATAAAAGATTAACAATAATTAAATCAACAATAATCAATATTAAAATAGAACAATTACAGCAATACAGTATGATAAAGGGTATAAAAATGTGGTTTCTCAACTATCTTGTGTTACATCATGGTTGAAATGTGAACTTTCCCATACAGGCTCCTATGTCTGAACAGTTGGTCTCTGGATTGTGCTCCTGTTTCTGTGGCTGTAGAACCTTTGGGATGTAAGGCCATGGGGCAGAAGTGGGTCACTCGGGGTGGGACCTTGAAGGTTGATTGTACATGCCTTTGGTTCTAGTCTATGCTGTCTCCTGGTCTCTAACATGTGAGGGATCACTGTCAAATACTCATGTCACATGAGCACCATTTAGCCTTCTCCACAGTGATGGGCTGTCACTCTCTGAAACTGTGCACTAAAACAATGAATTTTTCCTCCTTCAAGTTGTTTCTGTCGGGAATTTAGTCAGAGTAGTAAGAAGAGGAACTAAATAAAAACAACTGATATCTGCTTATCACACCTGCTACATTCACCTTTCTTGTGATGAAATGATAAAACATGCAATTAGTGGAAGTGGAGGGAGTGATACAGGCTTGCAATGTAGCTTAGGCTACAACATTCAGATTATTTCAACACGAGAACTGTGGTACTGCCCCAGTTCATCTGGTAGCTGAGATGGCTAAGTGACAGGAAATGGCAGGTAGCATGCACAGTGTGGACATGCTAGACAGAGTGGTGACTCACATCCTGGGTAGGAGAGCAGGAGGAAAAGAGATTTCATCATACTACTCAGAGTAGTGCACAGTTTAAAACTTAGGAATTATTTCTGGAACTTTCCATTTACTTTCTTTGAGTTACAGTTGATTCTGAGTAAGTAATTCCAAGTAACTGAAGCCTCTGAAAAGAGATCTTGGGCAAGAAGGGACTACTGTATGGGCTTTTGATAGTGAACCAATATTTTTCCAATATGCATTACATAATTAAATCATGCATGAGTAAGATCCACTCAGTAGCACAGCTGAATGTGATGTACACGTCTGTAATTTTAGCAGTCTTGGGACTTAGACAAAGGGCTGCAATTTCAAAATCTTATGATGATGCCAAAGAATCAAGAAAAAGATGTAGCCAAAGAACTATAATGTATATAAGTATGAAAATATGATTGATATTTCAATTTCCACATTACTATTCATCCTTTTAAAACTACTACTTGTCAGCTGGGCGGTGGTGGAGCACGCCTTTAATCCCAGCACTGGAGGCAGAGCCAGGCAGATCTCTGTGAGTTCAAGGTCAGCCTGGTCTACAGAGAGAGATCCAGGACAGGCACCAAAACTACATAGAGAAACCCTGTGTTGAAAAATAAACAAACAAACCAAAAAACAACAACAAAAAACTACTACTTGTCACGTTTTGGTTATCCACCATAATCTGAAAAGGCTATTCAAATACTCTTTCCTTTTCCAACCATGTATCTACCACAGGCCACATTTTCTTCATGTATTTAAACCAAAGTAACATTGAAACAGACTGAATGCAGAGGCAAAGATACAGTTGTTATGCCAGTCACTAAAGACATTTGCAACAATATGAAACAATACTGTTCTTACTATTCTTTGCATTTTTTAAGTATTTGACATATAAGATAATTGGTAACACGTGCTAGTTACCAAGTTCTGGTCGGCTACAAGTCTGCCTCCCCTTGCTGTCTTTGGTGATGGCGGATCTGGACCATGACTTGTGGAAGCCTTTCTCCTTTGCCAGCTGGTGAAATGTTAAGCTTTGTCAACAGAGGGTGCTGAGTGATGGGGCAGAGCTATAGCCACAGGTAATTATTGGGCCTCTGGAGTCTAGTACGCCATCGTTACTCAGGGGAGAGGAACACAAGTGATATTCTTAGGGGATGTCCACTCCTCACTACACTTTCCATACATATTTATCTGGCTATAACATCCCATCATGGCCTGGCAGACTTTCTGCAGTGACAACCTCTCTTTGAGGGGGTGTGAACTCCAGCTTTGATCACTGATGCCATTTTATATTCTGTAGCATGCAGACTAACTCAAGGCACAGTCTTGGTGGTATGTACCTGTAGTCCCAAGAATGCTGAGGCTTGTATGGTCTTAACTACACAAGAAAAAACAAACAAACAAAAAACAAATACAAACCAAGATAAAAAACAAAACAAAACACTAGACCTAGAACCCCCATACTGAGATAACTAACACATTCCTAAGATGGTATGGATGCATTCATGTAGAGAGATGCCCTTACATTGCTTATTACTTTTTAGAGGTTCCACTTTTCAACACTTCCATTAAGGATTATTATTCTAACAGGTGGATTTGGATAAATCCACTCAAAACACAGCAATGGTTTTTGGTGCTGTTCACCTGTTACATAGAGACACTCTGAAGCATCCATTCTTTTTAATAGTTAATCATTTTCTATTAGCTAACACATTTTTTTTTTCTTTTTGAGACAGGGCCTCCTGTAGCACAGCCTGGCCTTGAGCTGTGCTACAGAGCTGTACACAGAACTGAGGATGTCTTTGAACTCATCTTCCACCCCCAGAGTGCTGAGATTATAGGTGCCTAGCTTCTAAAATTCTTTTTATTAAAATTTCACATTTCAGGTAGAGAGTATGGTGTCTCCTGACTGTACCATGGGGTTGGAAAGAGGTCTCAGAGGTGAAGAGCACTTCCAGAAGACTTGAGTTCAGTTCCCAGCACCCGCATAAAGCATCTCACAATAACCTGTAACTTTAGCTCCAAAGGATCCTGTACCCTCTTCTGGCCTCTAAGAAAATCTGATCACACATGACAAACACATACACACATTCACTTTCACAGACATACATATAAATAAAAAATTATTTTAATACAAGTAATTTATAATTTTTTTAGTAATCTCAGCACTTAGTAGGTGGAGGCAGGAAGTCAAGTTTAAGATCGTTATTGTTCCAAGCTTATCTAGTGCAGGCTAGCCTGAGCTACACAAGACCTTGTATCAATCAAAGGGGGAGTAGGACAGTATAGAGGTGGCTTACTTGTTAAGAACATTTACTCTATAATTACAAGGAACCAGAGTTTAGGTCCCAGCACTTATGTAGCAAGGGAGTGTTCCCAAAAAGTGATGAGTCTTGGAGATGAAGATTGCTGAGGGTTGTTGGTTTCCAGCCCAGCCAAGAGACTTCTGCATGTACACTGCACTCACGTGTGCATACACATACATATTCACGTGCACATACACAAACATTTAACAAAACAAGGCTGGCAAGATAGCTCAGTGGATAAAGGTCCTTGCCACCAAGTCCAGTGACCTGAGTTTGATGCACAGAACTATAACCAGTCTTTCTTTGGACCACCAGCTCCCAAATAATGACATGAAGACTTTTTATTAATTATGAAAGCTTGACCTCAGCTTAGGTTTGTTCCCAACTAGCTCTTAAAATTTAAATTAACCCATTTATATTAATTTACACTCGGCCTGTGGCTTGTTACCTCTCCTCAATACCATAATCCCACTTCCTCCATGTCTGACTGGTGAATCTCTCACCTCAGATTCTTTCCCAGAGTTCTGATCTCTGCCTAGAAGTCCTGCCTCTCCTCCCCTGCCTAGCTATTGGCTGTTCAGCTCTTCATTAAATCAATCAGAAGGTACCTTAGGCAGGTGAGGTTAAACAGAGACACATCTTCACAGTGTATAAAAAGATTATCCCAACATCTCCACATTTTAGTCCAATAAAAGGCTCTTTCTCTAATATCTATAAATTAAATACAATAAGAACAATTATCAGGTAAGAATTTGATTCACAATGTCTAGTATTTGGCAACTTTTGAGAAAGTACTATATTATCTGTTCTATCTTAGTAAGTCCAAAGTTTTGTATGTAATCATACAAATTTTGTATGTTAACCATACAAATCACTTTCCGTCATAACTTGTATTACCATTCTAAAAATATCTTTTCAGGCCTTAAAACATTTTCTAAGATAAACAACTTAAGCTTTTATGTCTCTCAACCTTGATAAACTTTACATCTCTTTTATTAGTTTCTTTTCTGAACTTGCTAAAAAAATACTGTAAAACTACAATTATCTATTCTTCAACCCCATCAGATACTTGAGAAGGATAAATATTACCTGAGTAAACAGGAAATACAGAGCAAGTACCTTCCAAAACTATAGAAATGACAGAGACAGCTAGTTGCCTGCACAGTCACCCAAGGTTCCTCTGCAACGTTGGGGCATCCATCTTCAGCCTGTAGGCCTAGAATATCTGACAGACTTTTCTGTGAAGCAGGAATTGTGAGGGACTGTCCTACCTCGCCTTGGCAAAGTTTGGCAGTTGACTCCTTTTGTGTCCTGCTTGTCCAATTTGGACTGCATACTGTCGGCAGTTTCTTGCCCAGTGGCTAGCTTTGCCACATTGAAAGCAAATTCCCATATGGAGATTCTTTCATGCCCAACACTGTGAATGGAGTTTTCCTGTCCCAACTGCTTAGTCCCAAATAACTGGCTCAGAGGCTGAATATGAATTATAAATGATCAGCTGATACCTCAGGCTTGTTACTAGCTAACTCTTACATTTAAACGTATTTCTATTAATCTATTAAACATATTAATCTATTCAATATATTTCTATTAATCTATGTATTGGCACATGCCTCATGGCTTTATGTCCTCTAGCATGTCTTGCTTCCTGGGCAGCTGGCTGGCATCTCTCTGACTCCACCCTTCTTTCTATCATTCTCCTACTTTGGTTGTCCCACCTATAATTCCTGCCTGGCCACTGGCCAATCAGCATTTTATTAAATGGATTCAAGTGACAAATCTTTACAGGGTACAAGAGGATTATTCCATAGCACATCATTTTCTTTGAAGCAGATTGGTGCTGCCAGGAGCAGACATGTCTCACTCTCATGAAAAGTCTTATATTATTAGAACAATTTAAATGCCACATTCTGTAGATCTCTGAGGTGTTTGAAGACCATCTGTCTATCTAAAATATATCTGTTTAACCTTGAAAACATACCTAAAATGACTAAGTTTGATTGCTATAGGTGACTAACTACAAATTTGCATTTCTTAATTATCCTAAACAGTCTGTAATAGTAGTTTTCAAGGACTAGAACTTTACATTACAATTTTAAATGAGCTGCGTAGGTGTAATACCTTAAACAAGGGTAGAAACATATATACAATATGTTGTAACACAAATAACCTTAAATTTGTATCAATATATAAAAACCCATACCAATGTAAAATATTTCAGACTAGTAGCTTTTTAGTTTACAACTAGATTCAATAATCTACTATCATTCCTATATCCCTTTTTTTCTTTCCAGAAAGAGATCCAGCCCATCTCCCAGGAATGTGGGCATTGTGATCTTAAAATTGCTTCCTGCTGACTGTGGGCAATGGCATCTTTAGGGGTCCCTGAGAAAATTGGGATAATGGTCAAGTCCTAAGAGAGCTAGCTATATAATTTTTGTCCAGCCCCTGTGTTATGGGAAAGTGCAGGGCTCATCTGAAGTCCCGACTGGAGTAGTCTGTGAGGCTGGACCATCTCTGCTAGCCACTCTGAAGTTGCCTGAATGCAGATTTTTGTTCATTCTTTGTTTTTTCAAGACAGAGTTTCTCTGTGTAACCCTGTCCTGGAACTCACTCTGTAGACCAAGCTGTCCTCAAACAAAGGGATCTGCCTGCCTGTGCCTCCTGAGTGCTGGGATTAAAGGCATGCAAGCACCATGATCAGCAATTCCTGTTCATTCTTTGAGAGGTATTATTTGAGACTGGATAGATGACTAAAAAGGTAAGAGTGCATGCTGCTCTTCTAGAAGACCTGAGCTCTGTTCCACATTGGGCAGCTCACGATGGCCTGGGATGCCAGTTCCAGGGTATTCAATGTCCTCTTTTGGCCTCTGCAGGCATATGCAAACATGTGACACACATACACATAAATTCAATACACACCAGTAAAAATAAAAAGATTACTGTTTAAATATCAAACAAGTTTAAGGTACTGAGACTATCTATTAAACCTTTAATGGAGGCAGTATCTTGACATGGTGGCATTCACCTATAATTCTAGCACTTGGGTGTTGTTTGTTTTTGCTCTTTTGGGGGATCTGCCACCCAGTTCCCAAATAATTCACACACGGAGGCTTATTCTTTTTTTTTTTTTTTTTTCAAGACAGGGTTTCTCTGTGTAGCTTTGCACCTTTCCTGGGACTCACTTGGTAGCCCGGGCTGGCCTCGAACTCACAGAGATCCACCTGCCTCTGCCTCCTAAGTGCTGGGATTAAAGGCGTGCGCCACCAATGCCCGGCTTAGGCTTATTCTTAATTATGAATGCCCGGCCTTAGCTTGGCTTTTTTTCTTGTCAGCTTTCCTTAACTTAAATTATCCCATCAACCTTTTGCCTCTGGACTTTTCCTGTTCTCTTGCTTCTGTAAATCTTACTCTTACTCCATGGCTGGCTGTGTAGACGTGCTGTGGGACGGTCTGTATGTCAAATTGCTCTGATTGGTCAATAAATAAAACACTGATTGGCCAGTGGCCAGGCAGGAAGTAGGTGGGACAAGGAGAGAGAGAATTCTGGGAAGCGGAAGGCTGAGGCAGAGAGACACTGCAGCCGCCGCCATGACCGGCAGCATGTGAAGACGCCGGTAAGCCACCAGCCACGTGGCAAGGTATAGATTTATGGAAATGGTTAATTTAAGATAGCAAGAAGCCTGCCACGGCCATACAGTTTGTAAGCAATATAAGTCTCTGTGTTTACTTGGTTGGGTCTGAGCGGCTGTGGGACTGGCGGGTGACAAAGATTTGTCCTGACTGTGGGCAAAGCAGGAAAACTCTAGCAAAAAATGGCGCCCAACGTGTTGGCAAGAGTTTCTACCTAAAACCTGAGAAAAGATTCTAAAATGGAGCTGAAAACAGCTTCCTAATTGTCTCTCTCAAAGGAGCGGCAGCCTGCCGGTTTGAGCTACTGGCGGGTTCCTAGCGTGCGAGCTTGATCTGCAGTATGGCGGGAATGAGGCCTCTGCAAGTGGCACATTAAGCTGCATGGTGGATTTAGCCTTTGCTAGTACAAAACAAAAAGAGGTTTCTGGGCTACACACTGCTTGGATAAAAGCATAGACCCAGGATGGCTCCCAGAGCTGGTGTAAAGGTACCACCGCCATGTTGGGAAGCTGAAGTGGGCGGAGCCAGCAGCCACAGCGCCGTTTCAGACTTAAAAGGCTGCAGTTTAAGCAATAGGCTCAAGGTAATATAAAAAATAAGCCATGTAAAGATGGCTACCACACAGAGAATCTGGATTATGTTCTCTTTGATATTCGTAACTGAAGAGAAACATTTGATTGCAAAAGCTGTTGAGTTATGCCAAAATGTGTGTTTTAAAGGTACCTTAACTTCAAAATATGGATGTAAGGATATGTTGCTTTGGAAAGGAGACTCTGCTTTTGTTTCCACAGAAAGCCAGAGGCTATGGATTTGTTCCAGATTAAGATACATCAGGTTTCACCAGCCAAGACCACCTGAAAGGTCTCCGATGACACCATGGCCCAGATGATCCAACATCCAGAATTGTTTCAAGGCAACTGGCTCAAACGATACGGTCTCACGGACTACTCCATGATCCTAAAATTTTCTTTGTGTCCCCATAAGATACAGCGCCCCCCTCCAGCAGGAAGTAGTAAGAGAAGCTACGCCCAAATTCCCAAATATACCAAGCTGACTTTGGGGATGTGTAAAAGTTAAAACCTTCCTTTTAAAAAAAAGAAAGGGGAAGTGCTGTGGGACGGTCTGTATGTCAAATTGCTCTGATTGGTCAATAAATAAAACACTGATTGGCCAGTGGCCAGGCAGGAAGTAGGTGGGACAAGGAGAGAGAGAATTCTGGGAAGCGGAAGGCTGAGGCAGAGAGACACTGCAGCCGCCGCCATGACCGGCAGCATGTGAAGACGCCGGTAAGCCACCAGCCACGTGGCAAGGTATAGATTTATGGAAATGGTTAATTTAAGATAGCAAGAAGCCTGCCACGGCCATACAGTTTGTAAGCAATATAAGTCTCTGTGTTTACTTGGTTGGGTCTGAGCGGCTGTGGGACTGGCGGGTGACAAAGATTTGTCCTGACTGTGGGCAAAGCAGGAAAACTCTAGCAACATAGACGGGTGGCTGGCCCCTGATGTCCTCCTCCTTCTCTGGCTACTTCTTTTCTCTTCTTGCTCATGTCCTCCAAAAGCCCTTGTGCTTCTCCTGGCTCCTCAAGAACCCTTTCCACCTGGCTCCTCCCTACCACTTCCTGTCAGCTAGTTGCTGACTCAGGCTCCTGACCACAGGTGAATTTTAATCAAACACACTTTTGCATCATTAAACAAATGTTCCAGAGCATAAACAAAAGTAACACACCTTAAAATAATATTCTACAGCACTTGGGAAATTGAGGGAAGATGATTTTGGATTTGAGGCCAGCCAGAGTTTCATGGTAAAATCCTGTCTCATAAAAAATAATAATAATAATAAAGGAGGTCAGTTATACAGTTAAGCCTTTTAAAAAATGTCCAACCTACATTCCTTTCAAAGGAAAATGACAGCATACTGTTGCAGGAGGTACATGTATTGATGAAAAAACATCGTGGACCAGGTTCAAATTATGCCCATGAAGACATCTGCTGCTAATCAGAATCTGAAGCCCAGGCTAGAAACATCTTAGCCTCAAGAAGATTTTTCTCAGGCAGATTTCATGTTTAGTTGGTCTTAATCCTCTTTAAAACTTAAAACTTTGAACTGTCACAAACACAAATAAAAGAAGTTTCTTTCTTTCTTCCATCCTTTATTTTTCGATTTTTTTGAGACAGGGTTCCTCTGTGTAGCCTCTGATTGTCCTGGAACTCACTCTGTAGACCAGGCTGGCCTCGAACTCACAGATCCACTTGCCTTTGCCTCCCAAGTGATGAGATTAAAGGTGTGTGCCACACCACCCAGCAAGAAGTATTTTTCAACATCATTAATTTATAAATACTAACAGATAAACATAAAATCAACTGATTCTTTTACTTCATTCTTTTCATATATAGAGATAAATGCTTCATTTTGTCCCCAAGCATCCTGCTTTGGTTTTTACAGAAATATAGCATGATTACTACTGAACTCCAAATTCAGGCCAGTGGCTGCTAATGCTAGGTAAGAAGAATATATTTTGGGGAGTAAGAGAACTAAAGTTCCCATTATTAGATAAAATATAAAGTAAATTGTAGAAAAATGTGTAAGTTCAACCTATAAAAGAATGCATATATCTAGTCTAGCCACTTGCACCTTATAGTAGTGACCCCTAGGCTTCTGCAGGTACCAGATCTGTGTCCTGGCCTAGTCTTACCAACTTCTCCTTCACTTTAGCCAACATTTAGGCTTCTTCTAGGACCTGCCATACCTTCATCCAACCCCAGGACACTTTGCACCACCTCTACCATTTCACCCCATACCCAGACTTCCCACATCCTTCTCTAGGGTCTAGCCTGGTGACTGACTACCCCTGACCTTTTCATACATGCCCTTTTCATAATCTTCAAGATTTTGCTGGGGTCCCACAGCCAGTGCACAAGCCCAGTTTTATCTTCCCAGCCTTCACGGCAGATCTAGGGTTGGGCCAGTATCCTCTCTACCTATCTGCCATACCACAGGATTCTACATCAGTTCCAACCTTTCCACTCAGAACTACCAACTCCACACTTCCAGCTTAGAACAGGAAGCAAATCCTGTATGCCAGTTCAGTCCCCTCTGTCCACCTGACTTCATTCCACTCAAGACAGTCCCAACCTGCCCCCTTATCTTTTTTCTCCCCACCACTGCTCTATCCATAAGAAACTTAAAACTAACAAAGGAAGTCCACATGCTCAGATCTCATCACAGTAAAACCAACAATATGAAAGATCAAGCCAGTATCTTTTCCCCCAAACCTATCAGTCCTATAGAAATGTTTCCTTGTGAGAATTACCAAGATGAACTTCATGACAAAGAAATTAAAAGAACAGTCATAAACCTTCTCAGAGAATACAAGGAGTTGAAAGGAGGCAGAAACAGCTCAGTAAAATCAAGTAGAAAGGAGAATAAACATGCCCAAGAAAACACGAAGACAAGGCTGATGGAAATGATGAAGACAATTCAGGTTTTGAGGATGGAATTCAATAAAGAAATGGAGACATTGAAGAGGACTCAAGCTGAAATAAAGATAGAGATGAAATACTCAATAGCCCAACTAGACATTCTAAGGAAAGCCTTCCATGTAAAATGAACCAAACAGAAGCCAGAATATCAGGTTTCAAAGATAAAACAGAGGATCTAGACCAAATAAGTAATCAACATGAAAAAAATTAAAATACACAGGAAAGGAAGACACAGGAAATGAAAAACAAAATAAAACAAAAACAAAAATCAAACCTTTGAATTACAAGCATAGAGGGAGAAAAATCCCAAGTCACTGGCACAGACCAATCTTCAATAAGATCACAGAAAAAAACTCCCCAAACTAAGGAAAGACACGACCATACAGATTCAAGAAACACAGAGAACACCAAACAGACAAGACAAGGAAAGAAAATCCCCATGGCACATGACAGTCAAAACACTGAGTATACATCACAAAGACAGTGTATGGAAAGCTGAAAAGAAAGATAAAAAAAAAAAACTTGGCAGTAACCAATAGCTCTCTTAAGATCTACTCAATGAGAGGGAAACTATTCCTGGAAATCTAGCTACTCAGTGCTAGTGAAATCATGGTTACTGGAGGAGAACCGACAAATGCTAGGGGATGTCTTTCTGTATGTTGTGAATATGCTGTTCCCAATGGTTAATAAATAAGCCGCTTTGGCCTACGGCAAGGCAGCTTAGAGGTGGGCGGGAAATCCGAGGAGAGAGACAGGAAGGAGAAAGATGGAGTCTGGGGAGATGCCCACACTGCCAGGAGAGAGATGGCAGCCTGTTGCCCAAGGAACAACATGCCAACAGACCTGTAAGCCACGGAAGACATGGCAAAACATAGATTAATAGAAATGGGTTAATTTAAGATTTAAGCTAGCAAGAAGCCTGCCATAGACTATACAGTTTATAAATAATATTAAGCCTCTGAATGATTATTTTATAAATGGCTGTGGGACCACAGGGCCGGGTAGGACCAGAGAAACCTTCCAACTACATACACCCACTAATTTACTAAAGCAGCATAATCCATAACAACAACAATCTACAGACATTTCTCCTTATATATACAGATAAAGGTAGTCCTCACCCCTCTTTAAGGAAACCTTTCTTTGCAATAGTTGGAGATCGCTACAGAAAACCAGAACCAACAGGAATGCAGTTATTGAGCCTGGTCCAGATGGGTACATCTACAAATCACTTTTGTACCCAGGGCTCAGGGAGCATTGCAGGAGTCAGAGCATCAGGACCTTTGTGGTGAGATTGTGTCTCCTAGCAGTATCAGAAGCTACATCCATAGTCTCACCAACATGATTGTTCAAATGTGAGCAGAACAAGGATGACACCAATGGACGTGCTCAAGTGGACAGGGAAAAGCCCATGAGGCCTCAAGCCTAGACAAAGAACTACAGGCAACTGAGTAAATCTGGGAACTGGAGGGGTGGCCCTCCTCAGGGAAGAGCATACCAATTGGTTGTCTAGTGCAAAATAGCACCGAAAACATACCTACAAGTAACACTATATGGATTCAACATGGTATATATGGGAATATATGTGTATATACAAATATATCTATGCATGCAGTAACAATCGATGAAAAAGGAGAATATGAATTTGAAAAAGGATGGAAAAGTGTACATGGGAGGGTCTGGAGGGAGGAAAGGGAAGTGGGGAATGTAATTGTCTTAGTTAGGGTTTCTATTGCTGCGATGAAACACCATGACCAAAAAGCAAGTTGAGGAGGAAAGTGTTTATTTGACTTACACTTCCCTATCACTGTGCATCATCAAAGGAAGTAGGCTAGGATCTCAAGCAGGGCAGGAATGTGGAGGCAGGAGCTGATGCAGAGGCCACGGAGGAGAGCTGCTTACTATACTGCTTCCCATGGCTTGCTCGGCCTGCTTTTTTTTTTTTTATAGAACTCAGGACTACCAGCCTAGGGATGGTGCTACCCACAATGGGCTGAGGAAGTTATACAAAAAAACAGAGATTCAAACCAGTCTGGGTGATGCCAAGGTTGATTCATCATATATCCTACACTGTCTGTGGCAGAAGACCTTGGGCATAAATGGTATACAATAATTACTTGTTAAGAAGACGGATTAAATAGAGACGAACAACATTCAAGCAAAGCAAAAATAGTGGAAGCTATTTAAAGTTTAGTTTTGTTTACCAAAAGCTGAGATGCGTTAACCCTTTTTTTTTTTTTTTCTTTCTGTTTCAGCATAGCCACCACACCTGACCTTCTTATTTTTTTAACCTTTGGTAAAAGCCTCCTCCTCATGCTGGGCTAGGGAAAAGCCATGCCCACAAACACAGGCCCTGAATACTTTGTCAACCATGCCTTTTTTTTTTTTTTTGAGATTGTATTTTAATTACTGTACTGGCTGGTTTTCTGTCAACTTGAACAGGCTGGAGTTATCTGAAAGGAAGGAGCCTCAACTGAGAACATGCCTCCATAAGCTCCAGCTGTGATTAGTGGGGGAGTTGGTTATCTGGTAAAGGATGTCTTCCTAGACGGTCATCTTTTTATTGTACCCTTACTGTGCACAGCAGGAGAGGCAAAGGAATTCTGAGAACTCTGAGTATTTATATAATTAGTTTGTTTATTTTATTTTTGGCAGGCAAGACAGTGTCTCATACTATAGCCCAGGCTGGCCTCAAACTTACTACAATCCTCTGCCTGCAGGTTCCCATGAGTGATTTGCTTGATTATTATTTTATTATTTTGAGACTGGGTCTCATTATATAGCCCTGGCTGACTTGGAACTTACCGTGTAGACCATGTTGGCCTTGAACTCACAGAGATCCACTGCTTGTCTCAGACTTTCCAGTGCTGGGGTTAAAGGAATACACTGTCAAGCTTGCCTGATTATTTTATTTTTTAAATTTACTTTATTTTAAATAACATGTATGTGTCTCTGTGTGGGTGTGTGTATATGAGTGCAGGTGTCCACAGAGGACTGAGGTGTTAGAGATCCCTGGAGTTGGAGTTACAGATGGTTGTGAGCTACCTGATATGGGTGCTGGGAATTGAACTCAGGTTCTCTGAAAGAGCAGTATGTATGTTTACCACCGAGCCGTCTCCAGCCCTGATTATTTTAGTGTTTAATATTTACATTTTTTTTTCTAAGAGAGTGTGTTGCTATGTAGCCCTGGCTGGCTTGGAACTTGCTGGTACAGTCAAGACTGCTGGGACACAGAGTATGTAGCCAAGACTGGCTTTGAACTCCCAATCTTTCTGCTTGAATCTTCCCAGGGCTGGGATTCTCGGTGTTCACCCCCACACCTCACTGCAACAAGTTCTACCTGCATATTTACAGGTTACAAAGTGCTGTGTCATGCATGCCTAACTGGAGGACTTACCAGAAATACTTCACATACTTGGTATTTTTGCAGGGGGTGGGGTCTCTTTTATAAGAGCTTCATGATTTAAACATCTCCCAGAGGCCCAATTTCCTAATACTTACACTCTCAACACATATATTTTGGGAAAGAGGTTTTCTGAGCCAAGCACCTGCATACTTGCAAAATTTCCGTAGTATACTGTAATTCTCTACAAAACGATCTCATGATAGGTATGCAGCAAAGGCGTCTTCTCTGGCTAGATCATGCAGAATGTTTGCAAGGGACTATTGCCCTGAGCACGCTTCAGTACTGCACTTAAGATCTTAGAGCTGGAATTTGAAGATGAATCAAAGACCTGTCCTAACTTTCCAGAAGATGACACGTAAACAAAGTAAATAAACTAGGACATGGTCAGCATTTAGGAAGCTGAGACTGTAGGATTACTACACTTTCAAGGACAGAATGCTCACATAGGGAGTTCGAGATCACCCTAAACTACAGTGCAAGATCCTATCTAACAAAACAAATTCCAGGGGTGGAGGTGCAAGCCTTCAATCCTAGCACCCAGGAGGCAGAGGTAAGGCGCTCTCTGAGTCCCCGGCCAGCCAGGGCTAGATAGGGAGGCTCCGTCTAAAACAAACAAACAAAAAAAAACCCAACAAATGAACAAATAGGCTAATAGTGGACAGAGACATATAAACCGGTAAGGAGGACTAAAAATTGTTTCCCAGTTTATGTTTTAGGTATTTCAAGTCTAAAATAATATTTCACAAAGATACATTTTTAAAGACGATAAAATTATACACTCTTCTGATTTTCACCATGTCAACGGTAATGAAAAATTTTGCAAGGCTTTTCAGTGATGCCAGAAAAAAACAGAAACCGGGCAAACCCGAAGCGGGATGAGTTGCTGAACTCTGCCTTCTCCGGAATCAGTTTTCCGCATTCTCTCCTAAAGCGTAGCGTCCCCGGGACGGCGGGTGGAAGCTCTCCCGGGCGACAGCCGGAGCGAGCCGGCGGAGGCGCGCCCTGTCGCCGCTCCCGGGCGCAGCTCGCCCCCCGCACGTGATAACTTCCCGGGAACCTGCGCCGGAGCGCTGGGCGTGCGGAGGACCATCCCGAGCCACTCCGGAGCCGGCCCTCGTGACGTCACGGGCGCGGTTCCTCCCGCCGGCCAATCAGGAGGCCGGACGCCAGGGAAGCCCCGGGCGGCGGGGGCCGCCGGGGCGCGTGCGCACGGGCCTCCGCGTGGCTATATAAACATGGCTGGCCGCGGCGCGCCGCTGGCGCTGCGGAGCGCGTGTGGGTCGCCGCCGGACGCCCCGGGTCTGTAGGGCTTTGAAATTTCTGGCGGGGAAGCAAGCGCAGAGTTCGAGCTCCCCCGCGGGTGGGAACCGAAGTGACGGCCCGAGGGAGCTGCCGGTCCGGGCGCTTCTGCGGCGGGACCGGCCGGGGCTCGGGCGCGCACGTGCGGGCGCCGCCGAGGGAGTGCCGGGCGGTGTCGCCGGCGGCCGGGCCCGGAGCGCGCGCGTGTGCTGCGCCCCGGGATGCTGCGGCGCCCGGACTGCACCCGAGTCGGCCGCCGCCTGCCCCGGCTCGCCTGGCCTCAGCTCCGGCAAGGGCAGCGCCGCTGCCGCTGAGTCCCCGAGGGGATGCCGGCGGGCCTGACGGAGCCGGCGGGCGCCGCTGCTCCGGGGGTCGCCAGCGCCTCTGGGGCCGTGACCATGGCCCCCGCCGCCGCGCTGCCCGTGCGGGTGGAGAGCGCCCCGGTGGCCCTGGGCCCTGTGACTAAGGCTCCTGTCAGTGTCTGCGTGGAGTCCGTGGCGCCCCAGCCCCTGCCATCCCCAGTGGGGACTGTAGTGACCAAAGTGGTTCCTGTCACCGCTCTTCCTAAACTCGGCGGCCCGAGGCTGCCCGCTCCTCAGATAGTCACCGTGAAAACTCCCGGCACCACGACGATCCAGCTGCCTGCTAATTTGCAGCTGCCTCCAGGTATGTGGATCGCCTCTGCTCGCCTGAGGTGACTCGGGGACGTGGCAGCACCCCTGTAACTCCGAGGAACTTAGAGCCAATTGATGTTGCGGCGAGCGGGCGGGCGGTGATTTGGCCTTACCGTTCCTGTAACCTCTAGGTTCGTCACTGCATTTCGTATTTAAGAGAACGCTCTTTCCACCCAAGTCACTTACACAGTCAGATCTGGAAGACTCACTTTCTAGAGGGCCCTGGAGGCATTGCCTGGTACCAGGGTGGGGACATGGGGATTAGCTGAAGTTAATTTTCACGTGGAAAAAGGACCAGTAAAGAGATGACTTTCTTAAAAAAAGTTTTTTGAAACTTAAGGCAAAGAGGTTTTATTTATTTATTTATTTAAGCAAGTTAGAATAAGTTCACAGCAGAAGTGATTACTTTTTTTTTTTTTTTTCATTTTATTTTTCCTTTGAGACAGGATCTCTTGTAGCCCAGGCTGGCTTTGAGCTCCCTGTTTAGGGGAGAATGACTTTGAACTTCTCTCGTTTCCTTCCAAGGTGCCACTGCACCTGACCAAATGCTGTTTCTACACCGTCTTAGATGTGCAATAAATGTAATTTTAAGATTCCTTCTGGTAGGGAGCAAGTGCCCAGGTTGACAGATCTGAGCTGTGCAACTGTTGTATTTGACACGATGTGCCGAGTGATAATGATTCTTTGGTTGCTTTTTATCCACTGGAGGCTTCTGTTGGGCTGTTTTGCTTTGTGATAATTTATGTGTTGTAAATCTCTGACTGTTGGGTTGTCATGTTTTCCTTAATTGAAAAATACCTTGAAATTTGTCTTCTATTAATTTTGCTAAGCAGAAAGTGGAAGTCGAACAAGTTGGTAGTTAGCCCTCAAAAACTATCTGGCAAGAGAACCAAGATTCAACCAAGAGTGGTGGTGGTGGCGGCAGCAGCGCATGCCTTTAATCCCAGCACTCAGGAGGCAGAGGCCAGCCTTGTCTACAGAGCCAGGGAGTTCTAGGACAACCAGGGCTACACAGAAAAATCCTGTCTCTACCCCCTCCTCTCCAAAAAAGAAAGAGAACCTTGATTTGGGTGGTAAAGAAGTGGAAACATTAATCGAAAAGATTTCTTTAGTGTCCCCTAGCAAAAGGACAGGGACTCTTTTTTTTTTTTTTTGGTGGGGTAGGGGTAGGGGGCTGTGTAAGAATAGTTTTGTGTCAACTTCACACAAACTACAGTCATCTGAGAGGAGGAAGCCTCAGTTGAGAAAATGTCTTCATACGATAGGGCTGTAAGCCAGGCAGTGGTGGCTCATGCCTTTAATCCCAGCACTCGGGAGGCAGAGCCAGGCGGATCTCTGTGAGTTCGAGGCCAGCCTGGGCTACCAAGTGAGTTCCAGGAAAGGCGCAAAGCTACACAGAGAAACCCTGTCTCGAAAAACCAAAAAAAAAAAAAAAAAAAAAAAAAAAAAGATAGGGCTGTAGGCAAGCCTGTAGGGCATATTCTTAATTAGTGATTGATGCGGGAGGGCCCAGCCCATTGTAGGTGGTGTCATCCCTGGGCTGGTGGTCCTGGATTCTATAAGAAAGCAGGCTGAGCAAGCCATGAGGAGCAAGCCAGTAAGCAGCACCCCTCCATGGTCTCTGCATCAGCTCCTGACTCCAGGTTTCTGCCCCATGGGAATCCTGTCCTCACTACTTTTGATGATAAACCCTTTCCTCCCTAAGTTGCTTTGGTCATGGTGTTTCATCATAGCAATAGAAACCCTATTTAAGACAGGGAGCTAATGCTGTATTTGGTTATGGACATGCTGAGCACACTATGTTCTGCACATTTCACAAAGCTCTTTCAGTACAAGTGAGTACACGAGGTACCTCCATTTGTAAAAACCTGTAATCATTGGATACAGTGTTTGCCAGTTCTAAATTGCTATCCTGCCTACAGTCTTACAAAGTAGTGGGTGAATATATTTGAATGAAATTACCTGCTGATTTGTTACAATATACATTCTTGTCTACTCATTGAATTTTTTTTTTTTTGTTTGTTTTTGTTTTTCAAGACAGGGTTTCTCTGTGTAGCTTTGCGCCTTTCCTGGAACTCACTTGGTAGCCCAGGCTGGCCTCGAACTCACAGAGATCCACCTGACTCTGCCTCCTGAGTGCTGGGATTAAAGGCGTGTGCCACCACTGACGAAATTTTTTTTTTAGAAACAGTCAAAAAAGTATTAAGATAGAAAATTGCCAAGGGGGAAAGCTTGTTGATAAGTTGTAGCAAGTTATTTACTGAGAGCTTGCCATGGTCGCCACTTTTAACGCATTATTTATGTTCTTTTATTCTCTCCTCATAGTGGGCAGCTAGCAATAAGGAAAAGAAGCCTGTAAGGGTAGACCATTGCCCAATGCCAGGCAAGAAACTCATAGAAGTCAAAGGGGATCTGAACCCAGGTCTTTTTAGTATACTCTGTAGACAGTGCTGTGTTTACTATATAAATGTGTACAGAATACTTCATGGAACATCAGTGCTGAAAGGTAACTTAAAGATTTTGTAAGTAAAAACTTGTATTTTCTAAATCAAGAAACTCAAACTGAAATGTCCTTGAGTTTCATTATAGCAAAATAAGATCACAGCCTAAGTCTTTGTAAGAGTTGCTTGGGGGAATTTTCTGTTGGTGTGTAGCATACAAACCAATAGAATGAAATGACATTGACTTACTGTAGGTTATAAGTTCTATACAGTTCAGATGTATTGATAATTAATAGTTGGTTACTCAAGAATGTGTATGTCAGTTCTTTTTTTTTTGTTTTTTGTTTTTTGTTTTTTGTTTTTTCAAGACAGGGTTTCTGTGTCATTTTGGTGCCTGTCCTCGAACTCACTCTAACCCAGGCTGGCCTTGAACTCACAGAGATCCACCTGCCTCTGCCTCCCGAGCGCTGGGATTAAAGGCATGCGCCACCACCGCCCGGCTTGTATGTCAGTTCTTAATTTACTGAGGTAAATACTTTTGAGTACTTCTTTCAGATTTTCTTTTGACTAGAACTTGTTTTTAAAAATACAAATATTTGTCCAGGTCTGAGGGTGCACAACCCTGTAATTTGAGCACTCAGGAGTTCAAAGGCCATGCTCAGGCCTATAATCCCAGTGAGGAGGTTGAGGCAGGAGGATTGCCTCAGGTTTGAGGCCAGACTGGCCTTCAGTGCACTCTGAGACCCCACCTCAAAGCTAGGAGCTGGGTAAATGACTTGGCTGCTAAAAGCCTAGCAACAACAGCCTGAGTTTGTTCCCTTAGAGCAGTGTCTCAACCTTCCTGATGCCGCACACCTTTCATACAGTTCTTCATGTTGTGCTGACACCCAACTGTTACATTATTTTGTTGCTACTTCATAATTTTGATTCTGTTATGAATTGTAATGTAAATATCTGCTATGCAGGATATCTGATATGTAACCCCGTGAAGGGTCATTCTACCCCCAAAGGGTCACAGCTGTCACGTTGAGAACCACTGCCTGAACAGAACCCATGTCTGAAGCTGGACGCAGTGGTATACGTCTTTAATCCTTGTCATCCTAAAGTGAGATCAGAGACAAAGACAGGAAAAGAGACGCTACTTCAAAACAAGGTGGAAGGAGAGTAGTGACCCTGAGAGTTACCCTCTGCCTTTCCATACATGCTCCTCTCCACACTACATAAGGAGTTACCCTCTGCCTTTCCATACATGCTCCTCTCCACACTACATAAGGAGTTACCCTCTGCCTTTCCATACATGCTCCTCCACACTACATAAGGAGTTACCCTCTGCCTTTCCATACATGCTCCTCTCCACACTACATAAGGAGTTACCCTCTGCCTTTCCATACATGCTCCTCTCCACACTACATAAGGAGTTACCCTCTGCCTTTCCATACATGCTCCTCTCCACACTACATAAGGAGTTACCCTCTGCCTTTCCATACATGCTCCTCTCCACACTACATAAGAGAACCTTAAACACATCCAACGACAGGGTCTATAAACAAAAGATAAAGGGGCATTTGTGGGGAAAGAAAAGGTTTCTGTCTTCAGTGTTTTCTTTAGTAAACATGTAGGACTTTTAGGTCCAGTTGTGGCCATTTCTGAACCACTTTAATCATAGTGTAGTGGCATGGTTCATTTTTCTTTTGTATCTGTAGTTATCCTTCCAGAGAAAGTGACAGCAATCAAGTTTGCCCTAGTGTGTGTTCCCAGTCCTCCACTATGATGGTACTTACACGCATGAGTGTTACTGCTTGCTTGTGCTCTAGTTCTGGCTACCCTAAACCTTGCTGCAGCCGTAACACACTCTTTGTAGGCTAGGCTGACGTTAGCTTCCCTAGTTTTAGTATTACAGGCATTCTGGGATTACAGGTGTGAACTACCTCCCATTCCTAGCTTCCTGAGTTGTGTGTATGTAGAGATGCATGTAAGAAGTTTTAAAGGTTTCGGCTGTGCTGGGGAGTGAATACAAGGCCTTGTGTGGGCTAAGCAAGTGGTCTACCACTGAGCATCCCAGGCTCCTTAATTTTTAAATACCAGCTTCTAGGCTGGGCATGGTTGTGCACACCTTTAATCCCAGCACTCAGGATGCAGAGGTAGGCAAACCTCTTGAGTTTGAGGCTAGCTTAGCTACATAGTGTGTTCCAGGACAACCAGGCCTATGTAGAGAGACCTTGTACTTAAAAAAACAACAACAACAAAAAACCAGTAATAGAAATAATAATAATATCAGCTTCATTGAAATGTAGTTTTTGTAATTATATTTCAAAATTAGAGCCTATTGCTGGGCACTAGTAGTGCATGCCTTTAATCCCAGCACTCAGGAGGTAGAGGCAAGTGGAACTATGAGTTTGAGGCCAGCCTGGTCTACAGAGTGAGCTTTAGGACAGCCAGGACTACACAGAGAAACCCTGTCTCAAACAAAACAAAGCAAACAAAGGAACCCATTTGCAGTGTCTGTTAAATTTTGATTTAGCCACCTAAGATGTGTAGTCTTTGAAAGAAAATACATGTATACCTTCTCTGTTCTGTGATGCCATTTTTATGTCTGCTTTTCATTTACCATTATAGGATAACAAGTTTTGTTATAAACTCAAAAGCTTAATATTTATTCTTTTCTCTCTCGCCTCTGGAGACAAGGTGTTAATATGTAACCCAGAATGGTTTTGAACTTGTGATCCTCTTGCCTCTGCTTTCGGAGTACTAGGATTACGGGTGTGTTCTCCTATGCCCAGCAAGAGCTTACTTTTAGTTACTTATACTTTGAGGGGCTGTGCTCACATGAAAGTTAGAAGACAGCCTGTAGGAGTCAGTTCTCTATTTCTACCATGTGAGTTCCAGGTCTTTAGTTCATGTTCTTAGGCTTGGTGGCAAGCTCATTTACCTCCTAAGCCATCTCAGTAGCCAAAAAGTTTAATTTTTAATGGCAGCATAATTTCTTATTTAATAATTACATTATTGTTCATATAGATTGGTTTTGTTGTTGTGGGTTTTTTTTTTTTTTTTTTTGGTTTTTCAAGACAGGTTTTCTCTGTGTGGCCCTGGCTCTCCTGGAACTCCTCTGGTTTATAGACGAGGCTGGACTCGAACTCACAGAGATCCACCTGCCTCTGCCTCACAAGTGCTAGGACTAAAGGCATGCATCACCATGCCTGGCTGGTTGCTTATTCTTTTTTATTATTTACTAAAGTAGATGTTTTTGCATTTAGGTTTTGTTATGCACTATGATTTTTTTTGGTTGGGATAGGTAACATGGCCAACAGCATATTTGGTTATTACTGATAATTGCAGTATAAGCTGGAATATGAGCTTAATACTATGAATACAACAATAAGTGAGGTAAACATTTCTCTCTTGAAAATTCCAATAGATTTTCTGGGTTTCCATAGATAACTTTGGCTTAATTATTCTCTTAATACTGTTATTTCTGAAAAGTAATCATTGCATGCATAAAACTAGCAACAAATATACAAAGTAAGTCACTTGAAGTCTTACATGTCTGATTTTTTTTTTTTGGTTTTTTTCGAGACAGGGTTTCTCTGCGTAGCTTTGCGCCTTTCCTGGAGCTCACTTGGTAGCCCAGGCTGGCCTCGAACTCACAAAGATCCGCCTGGCTCTGCCTCCCGAGTGCTGGGATTAAAGGCGTGCGCCACCACGCCCGGCACATGTCTGATTTTTAAAGATGAAATTTAATAGAGAGAAATAAAACCTGCTTTGGCAAATCAAGCTCTGTTTTGACCAGTAAAGAGTGGTGATTTAATTTTCTTTTTTATTCAATTTAGGAAATGAGAAGAGGGCAATATAAGTGGTTTTAAACTCTGTGTAGGAAATTATCATATGAAACATTGGAGGAATTTGACCCATGGTACCTAGAGAAGAATACAACTTAGAGATACGTATTTACAGGACTAAGTGTGAAAATGTAATTAAGCTAATTTTGTATGGTTGTAAAAGTAGCCATTGTGTCTTATGGATGCTAAAGGGAGATGCGTCGTTTTGTTTGCACATTCAGGAGGGCTTTGTGCTCCTAGTCGGCCTTTGGAAGAGCGACTGTTGTGTATCTCGTTTTTCCTAACTCTGGTTATCTGAGAAGAAACTAGAAGGTCAAGAGTTTTTCTGGATCTTGATTTTTATAGATCTGCTATTCTTTCAGGGCATTATTTACAAATGCCGAGAATATGAAAAAACCAAAGGGCTTCCATCCAGATCAGACTATGCCGTTTGAAACAAAAGAGTTCATAGGGTAAAAAAATAGATCTTAGATTATGTGTGAGGGAGAGAATAGATACTAGTCCATTTTAAAATCTTATTATTTATAGAGGAAAGGTAATCTGTTACCCAATGTATGATTTCTTTTTCTTTAGAAAATAGAATATCTTTTATCCCTTGGCAATATCTTACAGGGTAAACAATGTGTCTTCATCATATCTACCCCAGTACCCCTTCCATTCCCCCAGGCATCCCCAACATGCCTACCCTTCCGTTAATGTCCTCATTTTTTTTTAAAGCAACCACAGTTGAGTTAATTAATGCTACCTGTTTGAATATTGACTGATGTTGTTAGCTTGCTCCTGAGCAGTTCTTGTGCAGGTGACCTGCACTCACTCCCCTCCTCTGACTTACATCCTATTCACTCCCCTTCCTTGGTGTTCTGTGAGCCTCGGCAGAGGCTGAGGGTGACTTAGTGCCCATTTAGCACTGAGCGCTCAGCAGTCACGTATTCTCAGCACTTTGATCGCTTGTGAGTCTGCATTAACTGCTGCCCACTGCAGAGAGAAGCTGTTCCGGCCCAGGTCGAAGGCGGCACTGATCTGTGTGTAAACAAGTATTTAGAAGGCAGTTTGACAACTTGGGGGTTTAGGAAGACAGTAGTAGTAGAATACCTTACCTTAGGGCTTATGACCTCTAAAGCTGTGAGTTTTGACAGGTTTACAATTCCAGGCATGAATTCCTTCCTGTGGAATTGGCCTTTTAAATTCAATCCCAAAGTAATTGGTTACCTTCAGCTGTCGTATCTCTGTTGCCATGGTGGTACATCTTGTCTCATGTATGGCTTGACT
Organism: Peromyscus maniculatus bairdii; assembly: GCF_049852395.1. Classification (NCBI taxonomy): domain Eukaryota; kingdom Metazoa; phylum Chordata; class Mammalia; order Rodentia; family Cricetidae; genus Peromyscus; species Peromyscus maniculatus. Next base: position 5,802,879 of record NC_134870.1, read on the forward strand.
CTGTTACCATTGACTTCTCCCCTGTGTACCTTCTGGCGCTCTGAAAGTTAGTCAGCAGGGAAGATGTTTTCAGGTCAGTTCTAGCTTAGTTTCTCTGTGTCCTATAACCAAAGTGTGGAGTATCTTCAGCAATAGGGTCTTGCCGGCTAGTTCTCATGGGCTACCAAGAATAATGGCATTTGCCTGTGTTGTTTGGAGGGCCTCTTGGGGCCTCAGTGACCAATAACTTCTTAGGGAGATATCTCATACATGGCACTTTAATAATTGAGGGAAGCATTGTCCACTCATGCAGGATAACTGTATTTAAACTTTCTGTTGCAATTATATTTTAAAATTAGCTTTAAATTAGTGGATTTTTAATTTTTTTTATAAATACATTGTTATTATTATATATTTCTATTTTGCTTTCCCTATTAATTAATTAATTTATTTATTTATTCTCGAGATGGTTTCTCTGTAACAGCCTTGGGTGTCCTGGAACTTGTTCTGTAGACCAGGCTGACTTTGGATTCATGGAGATGTATGTGCCTGTCTCTGCCACCCAAGAGCTGGTATTAAAGGTGTGCACCACCACTACCCAGTGGATTTTTAATTTCTTTTTGAGACCAGGTTTCTCTGCATTACTGGCTGTCCTGGAACTCTTTGTAGATAAGGGTGAACTTGAACTCAGTGATCTGCCTGCCTCTGGAATGCTGCGGTCAAAGGTGTATGCCACCATGCCTGGCCTAAATTAGTGAATTTTCCTAAGAGTTTTTCATACTACCTCAGTTTAGATTAATCCACCCTGTACCCTCTCCTCTTCCTTGTTCCCTGTCCCATTACTACATCTTTTAACCTCCAGTATTTTCCTTTTCTACTTGCATATGGTATGTGTTCTACTATTAATTTACTCTTTTTTCCGTCTATCTTATTTATTTATTCATTCATTCATTTTACATCCCAGCGCAGTTTCCCATCTCTGTCTCCTCCCAGTCCCTCCCCATCTCTCCCTTCTGTTCCCACCCCTCAGTCCACTCCTCCCTTTCTGTTCACCCCCATGGATTTCGACAAAACATGGCATATCAGGTTGTAGTAAGACTAAGCACCTCACCTTGTATTAAGGCTGGACAAGGTGACCCAGTGTGAGGAGTAGGATCCCAAAAGCCAGGAAAAGAGTCCTAGACAGCTCCTGTTTCCTCTGTTAGGAGTCTCATAAGAGGACCAAGCTACACACCTGTAATATATATGCAGAGTGCCTAGGTTAGCCCCATGGAGGCTCCCTGGTTGTCTGTTCAGTCTCTCTGAGCCCCTGTGAGCTCACGTTAGTTGGTTCTATGGGTTTTCTTGTGTCCTTGACCCCTCTGGCTCCTACAATACTTCCTCCCCTCTTCTACAAGATTCCTTGAGCTTGGCCTAATGCTTGGCTGGGGGTCTGCACATCTCTCCATTAGTTGCTGCATGACACCTTTCTGACACTTGGTCTAGGTACCAGTCTCTGAAGATAGCAGAATATCGTTAAGGGTGGACTTAACTCTCCTGACATGGGTTTTAGGCTAGACTAGTGATTGATTGGGCACTTCCTCAATCTCTAGGCCACCCTTGCCCCAGCACATCCCATAGGCAGGATAGACTGTAGGTCAAAGGTTATGTGGCTGGGTTGGTTACCCAATCTCTACTAGGAAGTCTTGCCTGGTCACATGAGATAGCCAGTTCAGGCTATGTATCTGCTATTGCTAGAAGTCTTAGCTGGGGTCACCCTTGTAGATTTGTGGGAGTTTCCCTTGCATCAGGTTTTAATCTGTTCCTGAAAAAAACCCCTTTCCAGTCATCTCTTTCAGTACTCTCCCTCTCCATCCACCCCCAACCCAATCCTTCAGGTTCCCATGTCTGTCTGCACCCAGTCCACCCAAGAGATCTCTTCTATTTCCCCTTTCCAGGGAGATCTGGAAATCCCCCCTTGATCCCTCCTTGTTACTTAGCCTCTCTGGGTCTGTGAACTGTAGTATGGTTATTCTTTATTTTACAGCTAATATCCACTTAGGAGTGAGTACATACCACATTTGTCTTTCTAGCTCTGGGTTACCTCACTTTTTTTTTTTTTTTTCTGGTTCCATCCATTTGCCTGCAAATTTCATGATGCCATTATTTTTAACAGCTGAGTAATACTCCATTGTATAAATGTACCACATTTCTTTATCCATTCCTTGGTTGAGGGACACCTAGGTTGTTTCCAAGTTCTAGCTATTATTACGAATAATGCCTCTATGAACATAGTTGAGAAGGTGTCCTTGTGGTATGATTCCCAGTTTTCTGAGAAACTGTCACACTGACTACCACAGTGGCTGTACAGTTTGCACCCCCACCAGCAATGGAGGAGTGTTCCTCTTGCTCCACATTCTGACTGATGTAAGATGGAATCTCAGTCATTTTGATTTGCATTTCCCAGACGGCTAAGGATGTTGAACATCTCCTTAAGTGTTTCTCAGCCATTTGAGATTCTTCAATTGAGAATTCTCTGTTTATGTCTCTACTTTATTTTTTAATTAGATTGTTTGTTTGTTTTTTGATGTCTAGGTTCTTGAATTCTTTGTTTTGGAAACCAGCCCTCTGCCAGATATGGGGTTGGTGAAGGAAGATCTTTTCCCATTCTTTAGGCTGCTGTTCTGTCCTATTGACGGTGTCCTTTGCCTTACAGAAACTTTTCAATTTCATGAGGTTTCATTTATTAATTGTTGATCTTAGTGTCTGTGCTACTGGTGTTATATTCAGGTAGTTGTCTCCTGTGCCAATATGTTCAAGGCTATTTCCCACTTTCTCTTCTATCAGCTTCAGTGTAACTGGGTTTATGTTGAGGTCTTTGATCCACTTGGACTTGGGTTTTGTACAGGGCAATAGAAAAGGATATATTTGCATTCCTCTACATGATGACATCCAGTTATGCCAGCACCATTTGTTGAAGATGCTTTCTTTTCCATTGTATAATTTTGGATTCTTTGTCGAAAATCAGATGTCTATAGGTGTGTGGATTTATATATTGGTCTCAATTCAATTCCATTGGTCACCTGTGTGTTTTTATGCCAATACCATGCTATCCATTTTCTCTTTAAGATCTCTTGTTCTTCTCTCATGGGCCTTTCTGGCTGCCTGAGCCCTATAGACACTTCACATTTAAATAGACAAATCTAAAACTTCAATTAGAATCCACATAAGAGAGAGGGTATGCAGTGTTTTTGGGGGAATAGGGAGCTCTGGGATACCTCACTTAGTGTAATGTTTTCAAGCTTCATCCTTTTTCCTGCAAATTTCCTAGGTCCATTTGCTAAGAATACTTCTATCAGACCCTATTGTAGTATCTGTCTTTTATGGTGAGTCTGGTTTCTTGGAAGTAACAAACAGATGATTTCTGCTTTTTGATCCAATATACGAGTCTGTGTCTTTTGATTGAGGAAATAAGACCTTCAATAAAGAGGCAGGTGAATCTCTGTGAGGCCAGCCTGGTCTACAAAGCTAGTTCCAGTCTTGCCAGCGAGACCTTGTCTCAAAAAGCCAAGCCAAATCAAAGCAAGCTAGGTGTGGTGGAGCATATATTTAACACCAGCATGATCTATGTGTCAAGTTCCCAAGACTGCCAGAGCTACATAGTCAAACCCTGTCTCCAAACAAAAACTCATAGAAGCCAGTTGGTGGTGACAAATGCCTCTGATTCCAGCACTCTTGGCAGAGGCAGGTGGATCTCCATGAGTTTGCAGGTCTGGTCTACAGAGGAAATTCCAGTACAGCCAAGTCTACACAGAGAAACCCTGTCCTTTATGTGTTTTTAAAAAGCAATTTTTACCATAAATTTATCTGATTTATTGATTTACATTTGATTAGGAGTCTTCTCTGTGGTTAGTTCAGAAACAGAGAATGCCTGTTGAGCAGCCACTCTTGGCTCTGAGGTCATAGTGGGGGGAATAATAGGCCACATTGACTGTACAGCTGGGTGCTGAGGCCAAGTTGAAAGGACTGCCCCTCAGTCTTTTCACATGTTAGTCATTTCCGAGTCTTCTTTTTACCTAATTTTTCAGGGTTTTTTGTTTGTTTGGTTTTTTGAAACAGGATCTCACTATGTAGCCCTGACTGTCCTGGAACTCAAAGAGATCCTCCTGCCTCTGCCTCCCAGTCGTGGTTAAGATTAAAGACTTGTGTTACACCACACTCTTCAAGTTTGTCAGTTTTGATAATCTTTTCAAAGAGCCAAGTTTTAGGTTCATCAATTTTTTTGTTCCATATTATATTTGTCTTTGTTCTGATCTTTATCACTTCTTAAGTGTAACTGTATTTATTTTGCTCTGCTTCCAGTGTCTCAGATGTCATTGTGTGTCAGAAAGACATGTCATTAACCACAGCTGGCCATGTTGCTGCGAGTACTAAGGACCTAAATATTTGTGTGGGGCTTCCTTTTGCAAAGAGGGGTCTGGTTACTAAGGGATTCAGTTTTGTTTTGATTGACAGACTTGGATTATGTCAGTCTTCACTCACTGTGCATATCCCTTTTCTTGGTGAATGTCTTAGTTAGGATTTCTGTTGCTTTGATGAAACACAGTGACCAAAAAGCAAGTTGGAGAGGAAAGGGTTTTTTCAGCTTACACTTCCATATCACAGGTCATCTTTTTTTTGTTTTTGCTTGACTCTGTTTTGTTTGATATTATGACTTACTTTATCTTTCTTCTGGTTGCTGTTGTGTGATATTTTTATTTCTTTTCTCTTCTCTTTCTTGAGAGTAGGTCTTCATATTTAGCTTAGACTGTCCTCAAACTCACTGTATACATCAGGATACTCTTGAATTTTCAACCTCCCATGTGCTGAACTACTATCATACTGATAGTAGTTTAAACTTTCTGTGTTTCTAAATCTAAGTCTTAGGAAAATAGCAAATGATTGGGTATTTGTTTTATGTAGTCCTATACTTTTGATATAGTTAATTTAGCTTTGATATTTTTGTTTTCTATTCCCTTGTTTCATCCTTTTGTTTGTATTAAGAGGATTTTTTTAGTATATCATTTTTTTCTTTATATAATTTTTCAGCTTTTTAGGGGGCATCAGTTCCTTGAAGGAGATATTTTGGGTGGTGACAAGATTGTGGCATACTTCTCTTGGAGTGACATCTTTACTATTTAGGGAACAGACTACTGTGTGGACCTTTCCTACTGTTTTCTCCTAATAGAGATATACCTTATAAAAACACTGGAGTTAGGTTCCTTGGGGTCCAACTGTTCTTTTAAGGGATACCACTGGGGAGTGGGAATTGTGGGAAGGAAAAGTACTTTATCTTATGGTGAACCTGCCTTCCTATTGATGATCCCTTACCAGATCCTTAATCCACCCAATGGAATTAACTCTGAAGGGAAAATGGCATGCCTCTATCTAGAGTAGATTCCATTCTTCACTATACAATGTCATGCTTGGAATGTTTTGCATTTTTGAGCATATTGGCTTTCATTGCTTGGGGTTAAAGATGTTCTGGAAAAGTCTAGGCAAATATTCTAAAAATCTGCAGAGGCATTTTGGATGAGGGAAGCTCTATCTGTATGACATGTCTTCTGGGGTTTTTCTGTTCTGTCTGTTTGGTCAGCTTATGTAGTTGTTGGTAGCTTATGTGCTGTTCCCATACCATCTTTTAAAAAATGTTTTATGTGCATGATTGCTTACCTGCATGTATGTCTGGACCACTTGTGTGCATTGTCCTCAGAGGCCTGAAGAGTGCATTGGTCCCCTGGAACTCAACGTAAAGAGAGGGTTGTAGGCCTCCACATGGGCGCTGGAAACAGAACTCCAGTTCTCTGCAAGATCAGCAAGTGCTACTGAGTCCACATCCATCTTAATATAGTTTTATAATATCAGTATCATCGAGGAAAAGTATTTTTGCCTACTTCAGGAATATCTTTTCATATGCTTATATTAAAAATATTTTTGTATAGCTTATTCTTATTTTTTTAAGACAGGCTCTTACTGTGTACCCCACTCTGGCCTTGAGCCTATATTCCTTTTGGCTCAGCTTACTAGGCCTAGAATTACAGGTATGTGCTGCATGCTCAGCTTAAATAGCTTTGAATGAAAACATTTTTGCCATCTTATGGTATTTAGTGAACATGGAGTTCATTATATGTTAGGCATTTATTCAGAGCATTTCCCAGTGTTGGAATGGGAAACCAAAGTATGTGATGCTTGTGTTCATTTATCAGCTTTAGTCACAGTTGTTTTTCTTTTAATTATAGGAACGGTTTTGATCAGAAGTAACAGTGGTCAGTTGATGCTGGTATCTCCTCAGCAAGCTGTAACAGGAGCCAAGACCCCAAGTAATGTTGTAACTCCAAGGCCAGCAGTACCAGTCAACACGCCAACGGTCAAGATCTGTACAGTGCCGGTAATCTACCTGCATTTTCTTAGTCTCCAGCCACTATCTTCATATAAACGTGGACATGTTCGCCAGAAAAAATTTGAGATAATTTTGCCCAACTTTTAAAATCAAGTGCCAACTTGGTTTTGATACTTGGTAATTGCTAAAATAATGAACTGTACCTTCATACTCAGTGATTTCATTATCCTCAAAGAAATTGTTCAAAGAGGCAGTATGCGTCTGCTGAAAGAAAATAACTATTCTGAGTCAGGGTTTTGGAATGTGTGTATATGTGGTTGTGTGCCTTATGTGTTCCAAGTAATATGGGAATCTGCTTTAATATTTTGTTTTGCCTTGTTTGAAGTGATTTTTGTATATAGATGTTGATCTTTTTATGTAATTGAAATTTAGTTTGTGTCAGTAAATTTAAAAATATTCTTATGAGGCCCGACAGCGGTGATGCATGCCTTTAATCCCAGCACTCAGGAGACAGAGCCAGGCGGATCTCTGTGAGTTCGAGGCCAGCCTGGGCTACAGAGCGAAATCCAGGACAAGTACCAAAACTACACGAGAAACTCTGTCTCGAGAAACCAAATGTGTGTGTGTGTGTGTGTGTGTGTACACACACACACACACACACACACACACACACACACATATATATATGTATATATATATATACATATATATATATTCTTATGAATATTCTTAGGGTTTCTATTGTGTGAAGAGACACTATGACCATGACAACTCTTATAAAGAAAACATTTAATTGGGGCTTACATTTCAGAGGTTTAGTCTATTGTCATCGTGGCAGGACATGGCAGCAGGCAGGCAGACATGGTGCTGGAAAGGAGCTGGGAGTTCTACATGTGGGTCCACAGGCAGCGGGCGGGTGACTAGCCAGACTTGAGTATCTGAGACTCCAAGTCTGCCCCAAGTGACACACCTTCTCCAACAATGTCACATCTCCTCCAACAAGGCCACACCTCCTAATAGTGCCACTCCTTATGGGCGTGTGGGGGCCGTTTTCATTCAAGCCACAACATCTTTATTTAACTCAGAAATTCTGGAGTTGGGGAGATAGTTTGGTTGGTAAAGTGCTTGTAGTCCAAGCTTGAGGATTTGAGTTTGATCTCCAGCAGTCACTACAGAAACGACTGCCAGGTGCTGTCACGTGCACCTGCAGTCATAACACTAAAGTCAAGAGCTTCCCAGGGCTGTCCAGCTGTTGGAGTCAAATTCAAGCTCCAGGTTTAGTGAGACACTGCCTCAAAAATTAAGATAGAGAACAGGTGAGGTAGACAGTGTCGAAGACTGACTGCCTTCTTGCCTGTGTTTCTCCCTCTCTCCCCTTCTTTTCCTCTTTTTAACTTCACTACATTTATTTGGTGTGTGTGTGTGTGTGTGTGTGTGTGTGTGTAGGGGATAATATTCATGCCATGGCTGCACTGTAGAGGTCAGAGCACAGCTTTCAGAAGTCATTGCTCTCCTACCAGGTGGAACTCAGGTCATCAGACTTGGTGGCAAGCTCCTTTACCCTTCATGCCATTTTGCTGGTCCTACTTCAGTTTTGATACTAGTTGCTCAACTGGTTATTTTTTCTGTCAGTAGTATGAAGCGTGATTCTGATTAGTCTTAACAATACCAAGAGGGAAAGCTGAAAGAGCAGAGCAGCAGCCACCAGACACCTACGAGTCCTCCAACTGAATGGACTGAGATCCCTGTCTCCACCTCTCTAGTGCTGGAATTAAAGGCTTGAGCCTCCCATGTGCTGGGACCAAAGGCATATTCCTCCCAAGTGCTGGGATTAAAGGTGTGTGCCACCACTGCCTGACCTCTATAGTTAAACTAGTGGCTAGCTCTGCCTTCTGATCTCCAGGCAAGCTTTATTTGTCCGAATACAAACAAAATATCATACAATAGTAGTACATTTTCCTTCTATTTTGGTTTAGCTATGGGTTAACAGATTTTTGTTTATAATTAAATAAGGAATCTGTATGTTTTCTGTATAACATCAAGTTTAAAATTTTATTTTTTTATTTTCTTATTCTGTGTATGAACCATGTGTGTGAGTGTGGGAGCACACATGCTGCAGTGCTCATGTGGAGGTCAGGACAGCTGTAGGGCTCAGTTCTGTCTTCACCATGGGTTCTGGGGTCACACTCAGAGTGTCAGGGTTGCACGGCAAGGGCTGGACAGTGTTCTGGGCCCAAGTTTAAGATGTTAATGCTGAATGTTGTAGATCTTACTTAATTGGAAAATTAACATAAAAGATTATTTCGTCAATCAGTTGCTTCCTTTAAAAAAATCTCAGCTGACCAGCTGACCACTTCGCTTTATAGTATTGAATGTTCATAAAATACAGTATATAGCAAATGCGTTTGTTGAAGTCTTTTCATTTTGTTCACAATACTGATTGATTTGAAGTGATAATATTGACTGGGCATGGTGGCACATGCCTTGAGGCAGAGACAGTTAGAGCTCTGTGAGTTCCAGGCCAGCCTGGTTTATGTATTGAGATTAGGCCAGCCAAGGCTACATAGTAAGATCTTTTCTCAATAAAAAACAAACAAAAACCAACCCTCAAAATGACTAGTATCAATAACTTTGTTATCTTGTCCTTTTCCCAGAATTCCAGCTCACAATTAATGAAGAAAGTGGCAGTGGCTCCTGTCAATAATTTGACCCAGACAGGAACTACTGTGGCCACCACTGCCCCTGGTGCTTCCTCAGGACAAGTGAGTGGTGTGTGTGCATGTGTGTGTACTAGCTGTTTTCTCACTACTGTTCAAGTATTTCTTGCCAGGTATTTAAGTGTCTAACTATGTGACGTTGAAGGCATATATATATGATGTTGCTCATCAGACTGAACCATTGGAGATGTAGAAACAAGAAACCAGAGTATCTTATCAGATACATAATACATAAATGCATTAAAGTAATATAAATACATCTAATAACCATGTATTACAGTCTCTAGAATGAGGTGCTAAAATAGAATATGGATAAGTTATTTTTTTAGGAATCAATACTTGTGAAGAGAAGGAGAGTAAGCTTAGGCTAGATTCATGATTGGTAAAGTTTTAGGCAACCTAATAGAGAATGTTAGAGCATATGTACCTTGTCAGCCTTGTCCCACTGTGAGTCATCATGAACTATCCTGGGAAATTTGTGCTTTGTGCAAGGTCTCTTTGCAGCAGAGACCAAATTAATGGAGCTGATAACTGAAAGTCATCCCATAGAGCAGCCAAGACATTAGAAATCTCTCCTTGCAATGGTTCATTGACACCTACATCTTATGTCACTTGTATATGTGCTTCTCGAACATGTTACAGACAACTGTCCAGGGATGCTAGTGGACTTCTTTCCTTTGGAAGCAAAGAGGTTAAAGAATAGACTATGTAGCCTTACTTCTGTAGCCTACATTAAATCATGTCAGTTCTCTGCTGTCCACCTTACATTACTCTTACTCTTGCTTACTACTATGCTGGTCTTGGGAGTTGCCTACTAGTATAATCAGATTTTCCTCTTAGGAATCTCTCTAGATTCCTCTGTGGATATGTTCCTGCCCTGTCTTGGGTTTTCTGTTTTTCTCCACTTGTAATAGATTAGCACAGATTGAGTAATTTATAATGAATAGAAGTTTGTTTGACTCATTATTCTGGAGATGGGAAGTCTAAGATCATGTTGTTGTGGAGGCCAGAAGAGGGGGTTGGATCACCTATAACTAGAGTTAGAGTTAGTTGTTAGCCACCTTGTAAGTGCTAGGAATTAACCCCAGGTCTTCTGGAAGAACAGCAAGAGGTTTTTAACTACTGAGTCATCTCTCCAACCCCCTAATTTTACCCAGAATTTCATCATTGGTTTTAGTTGTCATTAATTAATATTTTTAATTTACTTCCCATTTTACCAGAACATTATGTGTGATATAAGTACCAGTTTCTCTGAAGGGAAAATTTGGGTGTCCACTCACCTATCTTAACTTGTACAGAAAGGGTTTTCCTTGAGATTGCAGTCATGCTGCAGGTGTCTTCTCTGTGCATATTATCCCCCCACCCCGCTTTTCCTATGATGTGTAATCTTTAGTGTATTTGTTGCTTTATCTCTAGTTTTCTAATTTTGTACTTTAACTTACAGTTTTTGTGTTAAACTTTCTGTCCTGCAGGTGGTGCTAGAGTCACACCACCTCATTCTGATACCCGTAGAAATTAATGAAATTCCTTTCAAAGTGGAAATAAGACATCCCTCTCTCGTAATGCTATTATGCTTATTCTGATGGTCCACAGAAGATCAGTATAGCTCAGCATATGAAAATTAGTTGATAACTCTATTTTAATTTATACTTAAGAAACAGCAGAAAAGTGCATAAAAAGTATGAAGATTTGTTATTACAAGTACATTTATGTGCACTTGTGTGATTACCTGTGTACGCATGTGTGTTGAATAAAGTTTTCCTCAATTGATCTCTACCTTATTTTAGACGAGTCTCACTGAACCTGTCATTTGATCTACAGTGGCTGTTCAGTGAGGTATACTCCAATCTGAGATTACCTATCTCCACCTCACAAACACTGGGATTACTAGAGTGCACCACCATGCCCAGCTTTTATGTGAGCACTGATGATCAGAACTCAATACCTTATGCTTGCATTCAGCCATCTTCCCAGCTCCATTAATAATATATTTTTATTAACATTTTAATGACTTTTTTTGTGTGACACTGTTTTTCACAGACCACTCTAGATTACATTCCTATTTTTGCTTTTGTGTTTGGGCATCAGGATTAGAAGCTTAAGTAACTTGCTGGTAACTAATAGTGTAGTAAATGACAGTGAAGAGGAGAGTGGTAGCTGACAGTGAAATGCAGATCTCCTCTAGTCCAGACTTCTGATAAAGTGCCGAGGGTTTAGAGTGCCACTTGAAAGCAGAGATGTCCAATTTATTTGTAGTCTTCTCAGTGTGAAGTGAAGTTCCCACTAAGATGTCATGGCAGTACGTATTTAACTTTATGTTGACTTAATTTCAGTCTGTGGCTGTACCTCCTGTCAAGCCAGTGAATACTGTAACTATCCTGAAGCCATCAACTTTGGGAGCAGTATCTACACCCTCAAATGACTCCAGTCTCAAAGCAGAGACCTCAGCAGCTGCTCAGACTAGTCTTTCTCCGGTAAACTGTCACTTGTATCTTTTTTTTGTTTGTGTTTTTTGCTATGTGCTTTTTCCTGTAAATGTTTGTTAACATTTGTGATTATTTTTCTGTATTAGACAGTGCTAGAAAATGTGAAAAAATGTAAAAACTTCCTTTCAATGTTGATAAAACTAGCATGTAGTGGATCACAGTCTCCAGACATGGGGCAGAATGTGAAGAAGCTGGTGGAGCAACTTTTGGTAAGTTGATATTGTATAATTTTTCAAGCTGTGAGAGTCCATAGGACATGTGTCAAATGGGCAATGATCTTTCAATAAAATTTGTTTTAAATGTACTCGCTAAAACTTTTTGCTTCATTAAAGCTTCGTTTTGTAGTTGTCACTGCCATTAGAAAATAATCACTGCAGTTAGAAAATCACGGCAGTTAGAAAATCACGGCAGAAAATCACCGCAGTTAGAAAATCACGGCAGTTGGAAAATCACGGCAGTTGGAAAGTCACGGCAGTTGGAAAGTCACGGCAGTTGGAAAATCACGGCAGTTGGAAAATCAATCACTGCAGTTGGAAAATCAATCACTGCAGTTGGAAAATCAATCACTGCAGTTGGAAAATCAATCACTGCAGTTGGAAAATCAATCACTGCAGTTGGAAAATCAATCACTGCAGTTGGAAAATCAATCACTGCAGTTGGAAAATCAATCACTGCAGTTGGAAAAGCAATCAATCACTGCAGTTGGAAAAGCAATCAATCACTGCAGTTGGAAAAGCAATCAATCACTGCAGTTGGAAAAGCAATCAATCACTGCAGTTGGAAAAGCAATCAATCACTGCAGTTGGAAAAGCAATCAATCACTGCAGTTGGAAAATCACTGCAGTTGGAAAATCACTGCAGTTGGAAAATCACTGCAGTTAGAAAATCACGACAGAAAATTACTGCAGTTAGAAAATCACTACATACCAAAAAGTAAATCTCTAATGTGTTTAATTTTACCATATATCTAAGGTGGACATGATATTTTGAATATGTATTGTTTTTATGCCAATCTTTTTATGTGTATTTTGTGGACAGATAGCAACAGTTATAAACTCATCAAATAACCGTTTTAGTTTTAGATCTGTTTATCTTAGACCAACAGACAGCAGTTCTTAAAATTTTGACCTCAAAATATTAGGATACCTTAATATTCTTAAAAATAAATAACTCTTCAAGTTATATATAATTTTGGAATTAAAACTAAGTACTAAAGCTATTTATTCAACTAAGAATAACAAAGCCATTATATGTTAACATGTAAATTTAAAGAAAAACTACAATTTCCAAAATAATGAAACTGAGTGGGAAATGACATTGATTTGCATTTTGTAAATTTGATACTGCACTTAATAGAAAGCAGCTGGGTGTTCTTCCCTTATTCTGTTTTGTGATGGGCTGTTAGAGAATTTGTTGACAGAGTTAAAGAATTACTGTCTTACAGAGAGGTTGGAATATTGGGCATTTTAGTAGCCTTTTCTAGATCCATGTGGACATTGTTTAGTAGACTACTTAATTATTACACTGTTAATGAATCTCTTAACTCATGTATAATTTTTATAGTAGCATGCAATGCTTAAAACGGAATGCTGATTCTTAGAATTATGTAGCTCTTTCTAAAAGTTTCCATATATTTAATGAATTAAGGTAATTGATTCCTAATTTCTTCCAGCCTTACACATGTACATCTGAATAAAGCTATAAATCTATACCTCTGTCTACCTACTCGCCTATCTTCTTCTTCATGAGAAGAATATTGTCTTCACTGTATTCTCTGATTGGACATGTCTATGTTTAGTTCTCTGGCATGAGATAAAAGGCCTTGTAAAGGTGGTATTTTACCACTTAGGAAAAGTTTATCTTCAGTCATGAATTAAGTACTTTGCCTCTTCTTATTTTTTTAAGTTCATTTAATTTTTAAGAGACTGGCTCCCTGCTGTTTATGCTGGCTTACAACTCCTAGGATAAAGTGATTGGATTGCCTCATAGAACATTCACCACTGCACCTAGTTTTGTTTCTTTTTTCTTTTTTTGGTGGTGGTGGTGGGGGTTTCAAGACAGTGTTTCTTTGTGTAGTTTTGTTTCTTAAACTATTTTGTAGATTGGGGAGACTGCAGTCAGGATGTAAAAGAAAGAAAGAAAGAAAGGATATTTGCAGATCTGAAAGTATCTTCTTTCTCCCATTTCTTAGGATGCAGAAATTGAAGCAGAAGAATTTACTAGGAAACTATATATTGAACTCAAGTCTGCACCTCAGCCACACCTTGTACCTTTTCTTAAGGTAGGAGTGTGTTTCTTTGGAGAAACTGGGTTAAATTACTTTAGTTTAAAACCTGACTGTTTTAATGTGACTGGAAATCAATGGGAAGATACTACTGATTAGAGAAACTTTAACACTTTTGTAACGTTCTGTAAGACAACATTCATTTGAGCAGTTTAGAAAAACAGGCATAACAGTAACTTAAAAAAATTCACTGCGTTGAGTTACTTAGTGGGGTGGCTATGTCACATGTAGCCGTCAGAGGACAGTTTAAACGAATAGGTTTCCTTCCACATGGAGGTTCATGTATAGAGCTCTGTCTGCCAGGGTTGGTGGCAAGCACATTTACCCAATGAGTTATCCCACTGGTTCCCTCCAAGAGTAACATCTTACTCATGAGTATAACTTGATGACTTGGTAGTGTATAATGTTTGTATTGGAATACAGTCAAAGATTTTTGTTTTGAGAGAAAGAGAGAGAGGGAGGGAGGGAGAGGGAGAGGGAGAGGGAGAGGGAGAGGGAGAGAGAGAGAGAGAGAGTTAGTTTTGAAGCCAAACATTGTGGTTAGGCATCGCCCTAAATTGTTCTCCACCTTGTGTATTGAGACAAGATCTCTCACAAAACACAGCTCATGGATTTGGCTAGTTTCATAAGCTAGTTTGCTTCAAGAATTCCTTGTCTCTGTGTCCCAAAAAAAAAAAAAATGCTGGGTTTCAGGATATTTACTTGGGGGCTGATTATTTTTTTCCAGATTCATAAGTGCTTTTAAATTCTGAGTCATCTCCCTACTCTTCTTAGTTTTTTTGAGACAGGGTTTTATTTATTTCAGGCTAGCTTCTACTTAGCATGTAACTCAGGAGTACCTTGAGTTTCTGATAATTCTGCCTCTACCTCACAAGGACTGGGATTATAGATGTAAGCCAACGTGCCTGTCTCAGAGAGAGAGAATATATGAGGTCTTGGTGATCCATGTTAAAATAATAAACCAAACATGGTTTATTAGAGTCAGATTTAATATAGTTATAATTTAGCTAATTTATTAGTAACAAATTAAGTGTGATTGTAATTGTTAATAATTTATAATATTGACTTTCCTCTTCTGAGTTACTGAAGTAAATTCATTTTTGATGAAGAACTATATCTTTGATAACAAGAACTTATTTTGACAGAGTAAAAAAGTTTCATTTAGATTTTCAGAAGCTAAAAAGGAATTAAATTGAAATTATAAAGTAATTAAAGACCCAGGACTATAGTGAATTAAGTTTGCTCTGTAAACATTGAAGTAATAGAATGAGTAGTTGCTTTTTAAGAATGTTGGGATAATGATCCAGGAGAGATAAAAGACAGTTCACAGGGAAGACGTGTTTTGCTTTGTGAAGGATGAGTGGGAAGGAGGTGGGAACACACCAGTTTCATAAAGGATATTTAAACAGTGGGAACTGTTTGTGAGTAACTGACCAAATTGGTTAGGTGGGCACAAATCATGGTAAGAGGAACCAAGGGAACTAGAAAGTATTAGCCAGAGACTTTGTATTAGGGTAAGAAAAGTTGAAAGATGAGCACAGTACCAAGTATTACATTTAAATAAGGTGAAATATTTGGTCTTTGTGCATCTGGAGCCATAGCTAGGATTGGGCAGATTTGTCTAGAATATGAAGTTCTGTTTGTAAAAATCACCCGTGGACATGGTCTGGATTCCATGATCTACCACTTACTGAGCAGTAGAGGCATTACCTCCCAGACTCCTTCGTTCCTAACACTTTCAGTTGTAGATGCTGTTCATAGCAGTGATGTCCTTTGTCCTTTGCTTTGCCCTGTTGTATGCTAGGGGGGAGAAGGAGGAAAACTGATGACAATCTGCTGTGTCACAGCAGATGATGTCAGTCAGCTTTCAATTGTAATATGGTGAGGTGATAAACTTCTTAAGAGAAAGGCATATTTTAGCTCACAGATTTTTAGAGTCTCCTATTTGTGATTGCCCAAGGTGTTAGCTGTATGACAGCAGCATGTGATAAAGTCAAACTGCTCCTCACATGGCCTGGAAGTGAAAGAGAAAGAGACCAGAGTCCTACAGTCCTGTAAATGGTATGCCCCTGTGGCCTTGAGATGAGGGCTTACATTGGGCCCCATCTCCTACAGACGTCTACTAGTACTTTTCCATGGTGCCAAGCTGGGGACCAGCCCTATAACATACAGCCTTTGAGAGGCACTGGAGATCTATCCAAACCGTAGCGCAGATGACACAATGTGCATTGTTTGCACTTGCTTGTCATATGACCTTTTGAGAATAGATGCCAGATAGTGTTTCCTGTTTTAGAGAGAACAAAGCCATTCAAATTGCCATTTTTTGTTCTCCCCCAGGATTTATTTTTATTTTATGAGTGTTTTGCCTGCGTGTATGTAAGTGCACAACATGTGTGTCTGGTGGACCAGGAGGTCAGAACGTGTTGGATGCCCTCTAACTGGAGTTATGGATGGTTGTGAGTTGTTATGTGGGTGCTGGCAACCAAACCTGAGTCATCTACAAGAACAGAAAATGCTTCTAAACACTGAGCAATTCATGCAGCCCTTTCTCTTTTTGCAAAGGTTTACATTGTGTACATTTGAGTAAATGGGGTGTGTGTGTGTGTGTGTGTGTGTGTGTGTGTGTGTGTGTGTGTGTTTTACCCTCAGAGGCCAGAAGAGGGCATCTCATACCCTGGAGCTAGGGTTACAGATGATTGTGAGTTTCCCAGTGTATGCTGAGAACTGGAGTCCTCTGGAAAAGTAGCAAGAATTCTTAACTTCTGAGTCATCTCTTTAGCAGTTTTTTTTCCCTTTTTAAATGTTTTTATTAGTTATATGTAGTAATGGGTTTCATTATGATATTTTTAACACATATATGTATTTTGGTTATATCTAGCCCCACTAATCCTCTCTTGTCTCCCTCTCATTTCTGATGATCTCCTTCACACCATCTCTAGTATTTCATGGGTTTGGCTTGTTTGTTTTGATTTGTTTGGCTTTTGATGACCAAATGAGTTTCATGAGAGTGGCTTACAAGAACATGAGTTAAGTAAGCTCTATTTAAATGAAAGTGGCGCACACCTTTGATCCCAGCACTCAGGAGGCAGAGGCAGGGGGGGGATCTCTAAGTTCAAGGTCAGTCGGGTCTACAGAGTGAGACCATGTCTCCCAGAAAACAAAACAAGGTGGTACCTTACCAGTGGCCACAGTGAAAAACACAATTCTCCCTCCCCCATCAAACATTAATTCCAAGGAAATCTCCCAGAGAGTAGTGGGGGTCCCTGTGCCCTTCCCCTCCACTACAGAATGTTGAAGGGACAAATTTTGTGCAGATCATTTTCTTAAAACACGCCTTTGTGTTTTGAGAATTTCATCAATGCGTACTGTATGTTTTGATGGTTTTCACCGTGTGCCTCCCATCCATAGTTTGATACTGTGTTCATTTTGTAGTCCCTGTTGCCTACTCTTCCCAATTTCATGTTCATCTTCTTTTTGTTTTATAAAGCCCAGTGAGTTCGGTTAGTGCCACCCTTATGCTTATGGGTGTAGGACAGTCTCTGTTGTGAGGCCATCTTACCAGGGGCCACACTCCTGCAGAGAACTGACTTTCCCTCCCCCAGAAACCATCAGCTGTCAGTAATTCCTCAGTTAGTGGTAGGGGCTTGGGAGCTTTTCCCCACTTTATGATGGGATGTTGATGGCCTTGATTTTGTGCAGGTCTTGTATAGGCAGACAGAGCTGCTACTTGCTCCTGAGTGAAGTGGTCCTGCCATGTCCAGAAGACTATTTCAGTGCAGTCCTCCTGACCTGGTCCTTATTCTTTCTGCTCATTTTCTGAGATGTCCCTTGAGCCTTTGAGGGAAAAGGTGGTTATGTAGATGTCTCATTTGTGTCTGAGTACTTCACATATTTGAAGTTTTGATTTTCTGTGCTGTCACCCATTGCACAAAAAAACTTTTCTGATGAGGTCTGAGAGCTACACTAATCTGTAGTTTAGAGATAAAACATTTAGAGAGTAGTTTGATAACTATGTTCATTTAGCAGAATAATAGTAATAGGGTCACTGCTGGGGCATATGAGCTCCTCCCTCAGACATTGGCTCCTGGCCAAGGTTACAGTGTTATTCCTGTAATATCCTTGCCAGTATTGCACCCCAGCCACTTGTTACTGTAGTTCATAGGGTACTCTAGCTAAGATTGTTGATGACTTATCCCCAGCAGCATGCACAGTACCTTCCAGTACTGTGAAAGCTAGCCAGTAGTGAGAGGTACCTTCCTGGTCAGTACCAACTTGGTTTCTCCAAGTCCTGTGGCCAAAGTATGTGCTTTAGGGTCTTATCAAATGGAAATAGTCTATATTATTGCTTTAGGGGCCTCTGGGACAGCCTTGGCCTTGGATGTATCCCTCATTTACTGTTTTTTTAATTATTATTATTTCTTCATTTTACCTTCCCATTCTTCCCACTAAAATCTCTTCCCATTCCCCCCCCCCTTCCTTTTTTTTTGGAGACAGTGTTTCTTTGTGTAGCGTTGGCTGTCCTTGAACTAACGCTATAGACCAGGCTGGCTTAAAACTCACAGAGATCCTCCTGCCTCTGTCTCCCAAGCCTTGGGATTAAAGGCGTGCCCCCCCCCACTGGCCCCATTTCTCCCTCTTTTATGCACATCTTGTGAAGGTAATCACAGCTGGGATCTATTTTCCACATGGGTCCCCTTCCTCTGGTGCTGTAACATTCATCACCCCACTTTTGTGATATTCCCTGAGCCTTGAAGGGGTTGATGTGCATGTCTCAGTTATAACTGGCCATTCAATGGCTACTTATTCTTGGCACATTGACCAATTATTAGTCTCTTCAGACTACTGACTACTGCAAAAAGAAGCTTCACTGACCCAAAGCTAACTGCAGCACTAATCTAGGAACACAAATATAGTTATTTTGAAAGCAGTTTGGTGGGTATAGAATGCTCATTTAACAAAAAACAGCAATAACATTGTTACTAGTGCCTACCTCCTCAGCCAGAGAATTTTGAACAGGTTTACAGTAGCAGGGCTCAGATCTAGTCAGAAAGCAATTGATCTGCTCTGTAGTGGAACTGCCACTGGTGCTCTGATGGCTGCATCTTGCATGACTTGGTGCATGCAGAATCCACAGCTGAATTAAACCTTTGGTGACTTTTCCCTGGAGTGGCCTAAATGGCACATCTGAGAACTATGAGGGAGGAGCCTCCAGCCCAGTTTCAATTTGTGACCCAAGCATATGGCCACTTCAGCACTAGGGTCTTATCAGATCTAGGGAGCAACCAACAGCAGCGGCAATTGCCTGTATTGTTCGGAGGCGTTGGGACTCTCTGGCCAACAGCTTGGAGCAGTAGCCCACTGCTGGCAATGAGAAGTTCGTTTAATGGCCGCTGGCTGCTTTCTGCAAGCAGCTTTATCCACCACACCTGTACCTCCATTCTAGCGCTTACTGTTTTTCGATAGCTTACCAAGCATTGGGTTTTTGTTTTCCTCATACTTTGCTAGTTTTAGTTGACTCTCTCTCCCTCCTCTGGCTTCTCTCTTTGTTCACCTCTTCACTTAAACCTTTCTACCCCTAGCATTACCTCCTGTATCATGTGTTCTAATATGTGCCCCTCCCCCCATAAAGAATCTTTTTTCTTTTTTGCAGTATTAGTAATTGAACCTAAGGCTTTGAACTCTAGTACTCCAGCTAAATTCACCATCTTTTCTTCCTTTTTTTTTCTTTTTTTCCCCCAGACAGGGTTTCTCTGTGTAGCACTGGCTGTCCTGGAACTCAATGCTGTAGACTAGGCTGATGGTGAACTCAGATATCCTCCTGCCTCTGCCTCCAGAGTCCTGGGGTTAAAGATGTGCACCACCACGCCCGACTGTATCTGCTTTCTAATGACCTATGAATCCTCCTTTTCCTGTTTTTTTTTTTTAAAAACAACACTTGATATCTCCTGGCTTCATTGAAAGAGCTTGGTAGTTAAATGCTACATAGAGAGGATAGATTTGGCATTTCAGCTTAATCCTGGCCATGATTAAGAAATAATTAATTAAATATATACATATTGTTTGTTTAACTCTCATTACTTTAACATTTGTTTCCAATTAGGTTTTTCTGAGAGCTTCCTTTTGCATTTCCTGTTGAGACATAATTAAATCCTTTTTTATTTTGATATAGAGGCTTTACATCTAATGTTTGAAAGCTATTTAGCAATATAATCTAGATTCTTCTGTGTTATAGATACCAAAGTAATAATCAATCTGCTTGGACATAGATGAATAGAGAGATCAGTTTTATCAAGTTTATCATTGACATACCTAGAATAAATTTAATATTGTCTCACTCAGAAAGTATTTTGGCCTTTTTATAACTGCTAAATACAAATTTTGCTTTACTTTTGGCTTATTTTGTGACCTTTGTCTTCTTTCCTCTACTGTTTCTAGAAGAGTGTGGTTGCCTTAAGACAGCTTCTCCCTAACTCCCAGAGCTTCATTGAGAACTGTGTTCAGGAGGTCTCTGGGGAGGTGGTCATTGCCTCCTGTTCCACAGCAGCCACAACTTCTCCTGTGCTGACAAGTACAGTTGCCCCAGTCCTTGTCTCCGGAGCAGCAGCGGCAGCAGCCAGAGCACTGTCTGTCCAGACTCGGAATCCCCTTTCTGGTCCCGGAGGAGCAAACGCTGGAGCTGGGGCACTGCGCCCCGTGGTCCCCGCTGCGGTGGCAGGAGGAGCACCTGCCACTGTTGTGCTGCAGACCTCCAGACCACTGACAACACCGGTTCCCAGTGCAGTGACAGCCGTCTCCCTGCAGCCCGAGAAGCCAGTCGTGTCCGGGGCAGCAGTTACCCTGGCCCTTCCTCCAGTGACCTTTGGAGAAACTTCAGCTGCACATGCTCCTCTTTGTCTTCCGTCTGTGAAGCCTGCCGTTACCTCTGCTGGGACCCAACCTAACACACCCGCCATTGGCCCTCCAGTCCAGATCAGACTTGCACAGCCAGGCCCCCTTCTTCCACAGGCAGCCGGCATTCCACAGGCGGTCAAAGTCAAGCAACTAGTGAGTACCGTTTCATTTCTTCCCCAGCTCCTTACGCAGAACACTTCACACGTTCAGAAGCCTGGCAGGACTTCGTATGCTTCCCAGACTTGACTAGTTGAGATCTTTTAGCCTTACCTGTTCATTCTTCTTCCTATAGTGGCAGAGAGAGAAGCTCACACATAGTGTTTCCTGAGCTTGTGAGAGGAGTTGGGGGAGTGGGGACTGTGTGTGTTCCTCTCTCCCTCCCTCTTTTCTTCCCTCCTTCCCTTTCTTCTTTTCAGTGCTAAAGATGGTGCTAAAACACTTAAGTATTCTAGGCGAGCGTTCTACTACTGAGCTGTAGCACTGGTCTTTCTTTAACTTATTGCCAAGTTGTCTTTAAATGTGTAGACCTGGGAACACATGATTGTACGATCATGTGATTGTGTCTCCTAATGAAAAGGGTGGCTTTTAAATTAACGTAGCCAAACCTGTTGTCACCCCACCTGTTGTCACACAGGGGCATTGATATATTTATTAGTTGTCCCAGTATTAATCTTAAAAAAAATTGTTTTTAACATTTATTTGCTTTGTTTCATGTGTGTGAGTGTTTTGCTTGCATTCATGTATTCGTGGAACTCATAGACCCTCTTCCCTCTGATTGCTAAGTGTTGGGATTACATTAAAATGATGATTTAAGTGCCTAGTCTAGTTATTTGATAGAACTCTCTTTGTTTTGTATTATTGCTTCAATGTTACCTTAAATCTAAATATTTTTGGGAGCTATTACATAGGTAATTATGATGACCTTATTAGATTGAAGCTAGGGCATTGTACATTCTGAGCAAGCGTCCTATCATTGAGTTGTAACTACAGCCTTTTGTAGCATGTGCTTGTTCGTTCTCTCTCTCTCTCTCTCTCTCTCTCTCTCTCTCTCTCTCTCTCTCTCTCTCTCTCTCTCGTACACACACGCACGTGTATTTCTGTATATCTACAAGTATGTGGAAGCCAGAGGTTGACATTGGATTTTTTTCTTGATTTTGGTCCTACTTATATTTATTTCTGTTTATGTGCGTCTGAGTGAATATATGCCACCTATTTTCTGCTGCCTTAAGAGGCCAAAAGTGGGAGCTGTAATTACATGAGGTTGTGAGCCTCCTAGTGTGGATGCTGGGAAGGACCATGTATCCTCTGGAAGAGCAGGAAGCACTCTAATACAGAGCTATCTCTCCATCCACTTCACAGTTGAATCCTCCTCTTTCTGCCTCCAGTATTGGACTTACAGGCATGCTCTACTATTCCCAGCTTTGATGTGGGCACTGGGAGCACTAGCCATTGAACTTATCCTTTCACATTTTAAATTTTTTTTTTAAACAGGGTCTTGGCTTGGCAGTGGTGATGCACACCTTTAATCTCAGCACTTGGGAGGCAGAGGCAGGTGGATCTCTGTGAGTCCCAGGCCAGCCTGGTCTACAGAGCAAGATCCAGGACAGGCACCAAAACGACACAGAGAAACTCTGTCTTGAAAAACAAAACAAAAAACAAACAAAAAAATGCTAAGGAGTAAGGGAGTGCATGTAGGAAATTATACAGGAGTGTATTTTTTCTTATTCCTGGTATGTGGAATAGATTCTTTGGTTAAAAAAAAAAAAGGAAATTTTAGCTGTTTGATTAGACATTGTTTAGAATTTACTTCATTAAGGAAAAGACACTTTATTTACTTATCTATCTATCTATCTATCTATCTATCTATCTATCTATCTATCTATCTATCTATCTATCTATCTATCTATCTATTTTTCCAGGCAGGCTTTCTCTGTGTAGCCCTGGCTATTCTCCAACCCAATTTGTAGACCAAGCTGGCCTCACACTCACAGACCTGCCTTCCTCTGCTGCCCAAGGGCTGGGGTTAAAGACGTGGTCCATGACCAACTGGCAGATTAGATACATTTTATCAGAAGACTACAAATATTGTTAACTCATGGAAGCTACTACATGGTGAATTAGCTTAAAATCGCTTTTAAGTAAAGTGTTTTTTTTTTACAAGACAGGGTTTCTCTGTGTTGTTTTGGAGCCTTTCCTGGATCTGCTCTGTAGACCAGGCTGGCCTGGAACTCACAAAGATCCGCCTGCCTCTGCCTCACGAGTACTGGGATTAAAGGCGTGCACCACCACCGCCCTGCTAAGTAAAGTTCTTAACACAGCTTGGTGTTCTTTTGATTATTTGGTGATGTTCTCTTTTGTAAACTTTTGTGATAGATGCTGTGTTTTGGATCTTTTTGATTTAGTTCACTCTGTTCTATGCATGCCTTCTAACCTTGCTTGTGTGAAGAGATAGAGGCTGCATCTGCACATGATTGTCTTCTAAGGCAGCTTCAGGCACAGCAGGTGGCCAGAACTGAAGGGCAGTCTAACTGTTGGGTGGCTGAAGGAATAGTCATTTAGAGAACTCTCACCTTTTTACCCCTTAACACTGGGTTTGAATTTCAAGTGGAGAAATGTACAAGCTGTGGTAAGATTTCACTGGGTACCTGAACTTAAACCGAGAAATGAAACATTCTTTTTTGTTTGTTTGTTTTGTTTTATTTTGTTCTGTTTTTCAAGACAGGGTTTATCTGTGTAGCCCTGGCAGTCCTGTAACTCACTCTTGTAGACCAGGCTGGCTTTGAACTCACAGAGATCTGCCTGCCTCTGCCTTCTGAGTGCTGGGGTTAAAGGTGTGTACCACCTCCGCTGGGCATGAAACATATATATCCAGTGATTCTTCAGTATTGTTCTGGGCAGTGAGATTGGGAACCAAAGAATTGGAGGAACTGATCCAGGCAAAAGTCTCTTTGGTAGAACTGAGGGCAATTAGAACCTTCTGTACTGGTCATTACTAGTTCTTCAGTCAGTGCTAAGCTTATTGATGGACTGTAGCATAAAGGTCCATGAGCTTAAGTAATACTTTGTCTCTTGCATACATTAAAAATATATATTTAATATATTGAGTTTAAAGCTAACTTTATGATGAGGAATCCAGACATCGGAAGTGACTCATCTAGTGGTAGTCCATTGGGTTAGGTTTCTAGACTGTCCTGAAGCAGAAACATGTCGGCGATAACATCTTGACAGCATTGTAGGGTTGGCATATTATTCACTGGAAATCATCACAACTGCAGAAAAAACATAACTGAAAAATCTAATGATAAATTTTAAGGTATTTTTTTCCTTCCTATTTTCATTCTTTAAAGTAAAATTTCTGCTTTTTTGTATGTTTTTTAGGCGTCTAATTTGATGTTAGCCTTAACCTGTTAAGTAGGAAGAGCCACAGTGGGAAAGATAGTAAAGTTGTATTATAAATTTATTTTATGACATTTACTTAGGACAACTAGAATCACAGTGCTCCAGATTGAGCTAGGACATGCTTTTAAAAACTTACCCTGAAAATTGGTATTTTAAGTCCAACTATTGAAAATTTTTGTTTTTAGTTTTTTTGTTTAAAGACTTACATCTAATTTTATGAGTATTTTTTCCTTAATTTATGTGTGTATACTATGTGGGTGCCAGTTGTCTGTAGAGGTCAGTAGAGGGCATAGGAATCCTCGGTACTAGAATTACAGATGTTTGTGAGCCACCATGTGGGTGCTGGGCATCAAACCTGGGTCCTTTGTAAAAGCAACAAGTGCTCTTAACCATTGAGCATCCTTTGTAACCCTAGAAAATGAAATTGAATTTAAAGTTAAAAAGTAATTAAAGAATACATTGAGTCTATTATAAACCATAATCCAGTTTAATCCCGTGTTTAGGTAAGGAATAGAATGCTTAGGAGAGCTAAAAAGAAGCAAGCAAACACTTCTTTATGGTTTATAAGAAATACCACACACACGTGGTTATTTAAAAATGAAAATCTCCACATTGGATCATATCTGTGGTCAAGCTACTCACTATGAAGAAGATGCACATTTTAAAGAATATGCAGATGAATATCCTGATTAATGTCAGGATATTTCCTTTAATAACTGTTTGGCGAACTGTAACTTTGTTAATTAATTCAGGGTATGTCTTGCCTGGCACTGCCTTGAAGTAAGTAAAATTCCAGCATCATTAAAACCATACACACACACACACACACACACACACACACACACACACACACACACACACATTTTGACAGAGTATGACATAAAGTCGATTGTTTATGATGTCTTACTTGTATTCACTAAAAATCTTAAAAAGACCAAATCCACCTTTTATCAATTATCTTACTTCAAGAGGAAAATAGAGCATAATTCCCTCAGGGTTTTGGAACAATGATTTGAGAAGACTTGGCTTTGAAAGAGTAAGGTTTCCTACAAATCCAGTCACATGTGGACTGTACTACCTCCTGGGCCCTGGAACTCCACTTAGCCCCTCTCTATTACTTTTCTTTAATAAACTTAACATAAATAGCATCTTTTTACATCATAAAATGTTTTATCTTTTTGGCCTCCTGATACATAAATGTGGCATTGGTGAGATATCCAACAATACTGCTAACCAAAAGCTTTATCTCCTTCAGCTTCTCTTTGCCAAAATAGCCAAATCTTTATACTCTTTGAACTGCAGTCAGCTGATCAATGACTGTGTCTATTCATACCATTATCATTCATACTATGATAATTCTTTTAATAGTTGATCAGGAGCTTAAGATGTTCTTTTGTTGTTGTTTTTTGTTTGTTTGTTTGTTTTCGAGACAGGGTTTCTTTGTGTAGCTTTGGAACCTGTCCTCGAACTCACTCCGTAGACCAGGCTGGCCTTGAACTCACAGAGATCCACCTGCCTCTGTCTCCCGGAGTGCTGGGCTTAAAGGCATGTGCCACCACCACCTGGAAAGATTTTCTTAATATTTATTTTTGGTTAGAATATTGGACAATTTTATACCTTTAGGCTTTTGTATAAGATCTCTAACTATACTTCAAGTTGTGAGAATTCTTCCAAACTACCATTACATGGTTTCAATTCATATTATTTTATGAAATTATACATTTTACCCACCACCACTTTAAAAGAAATTATTACTGCATGCTCTCTTTTCTTTATATGCTACATTTTTTCCTTGTTGACTATTTATTGTATATTATAGTCAGGGGTTCTATGAACTAAAATTGTTCAGTTTCTTTTAGGTGTAAGCTTTTTATTTTGTACTCAAATACTTGAAATGTGAACCTACTTGGTAGTTCTGGGAATTTTTGTAAGAATTAAGTTCTTATAAAGGCTAATGTTAATGGCTCTTCATTTTTCCTATAGTAATTATACGCTCAAAGTAAATACTAGGCTTATTATTTTACGCTTAACTCTTTTGTATAGAAACAATCAGATGAGTTTTGTTACCATCTAGGGATTTTGATCTGGTTCATTTTCTCCAACAGTTAAGGATTTGAAGGGCAGGAAACCTCTCCAGTGAAGCAGGTAGCAGCAGAGAACACTTACCACAAACAGGAACAGACAGAATCAGCAGTTGAAGAAAGGCTTTCATTAAGGGTGAAGAAACACATACCCGTAAACACACAGAGAAAAGACCCCCTGCAAAGCAGAGGAGGCACACAGGAAGCTGACAATCCAGTCTGTAGGAGCTGAGGGTTTTACATCTCTGAAGAGACCTCAGAGTTGGTCAGTTGGAAGTACAGGATGGCAGATTGAGTCACAAATGTTGTGTTACTTTGCCTTGCTTTGACCCAGTTGAGACAGTGCCTCTGCATGGGGCCTCCTGGGAGAGGAGGAGCCCAGGAGGCCTTTGTTTAAGGCTGCCATACTTTTTTGTTTACCTAGGGTCAGGAGAGGAAGAAGCCATACACTTAGAAGTTCATCATCTTTTTACCTACCTACCAGAGAATCTAAGTCCTGGTCTCTCAGTTTGAAAGTTCTCTTTTGGATATTTGTGTGAAAACAACTTTATTCATTTGAACAAAAGTTAAATTTCAATTTTATTAGCAAAAATAATTTAATTTAGAACAGCAAAATTGTAATTTCAGACAGTTCATTTTTAAAATTTAAATTTCTATAATTAATTTTACCAGATAAAATTAAAAGTAAAATCACACAAATCCACAGCATTTGCAAACAAAATTCAAGAATAGAAAGTTAATTAAAAATCCCTGGCCTCTCCCCAGAAAGGCAGATAATTTTAGAGAGTAAACTATATATTGTGTGGAGATGGAAAAGTCAGAAATAAAGAAATTTATTGTTCAAGTCTTAGATGGTGTTATTAATAGAAAACCGAGAGCCAGATAATGGAGTGAAAGCTGAAAGAAAGATCAGAGAAGCAGAGCAAGCCACAGCTACCACCTATTACCTCACCAACTCCACAAATCCTCTGACTGAAATCCTCCAAGTCTTCACCCAAAAGGATCTCAGCTAAACTGCTTTAGTTCCTGTTTCCTCACACCATATAGCCTTTCTCCACCCAGCCATGTCATTTCCTTCAATTAAAGTTGTGTGTGCTTCCCACTGGGATTAAAGGTGTGTGTTCTTCCCACTGGGATTAAAGGTGTGTGCCACTACTGCCTGGCTGTGTTTCTGGTGTGGCCTTGAACTCACAGAGATCCAGATGGATCTCTGCCTCCGGGTGATAAGGTTAAGGGTGTGTACCACCACTGTCTGGCCTCTATGTCTAATCTAGTGGCTGGTTCTGTCCTCTGATCCCTAGGCAGGTTTATTAAGGCACACAATACATCACTACAGATATCCTATTTTTTTTTTTAATTTACAAAGTAAAGCTCTATGTGGGCAGGGAAATGTGCAAAGTTGGAGGTGTCTAAAGCACAGCTGAGACCTGATTTTGGGGAGAGTGCATGGTAACTTTGGTAATGGGATGCAGAGACCAAAGGTTGGAAGACTTTGGGTAGAAACTTAATTAATACCTGCCCTTCCAGGACTGGAATGAAAAGTCTGACCAGGAAGAGTGTGTCTGTCCTGAGTCACCTCCAGCAGCAGCTGTAGCGGCAGCAAGAACTCTTTGGACAGACCATCTTGAGGACGACAGAGGCCAGGTTCACAGGCAGTCTCAAAACAGGTTCCACAGAAGATGCCCAGAGTAAATAAAGACACTAAAAGTATCACCTCTTCCGATGCACAATTTAAAAGTGACAAATGCCAGCAGCAGAGCTAGGTGAAGTCTGGACTTAGGTTGATGCAGGGAAACTGGAGCTGGAGGTCAGTCACAGCTGCATGAGAGCCTGTCTCAAAAAACAGATGGAACCCAGCTAGGGGCAGGGTATCATACAGCTCATTGGTAGAGTGCTTGCCTATCAAATATGTGGGGCCCCAGGTTCAATACCCAGTATTGCAAAACAAAAACAAGAAACAGAAAACAACCCCCAAACTCTTAGACATATTTTCTTGATGGCTCAGCTCAGGGTCCTGAGGTTCCCTGGCCAGTAGAGCCTCGCTCCCCAGTGAGTATTGGACATAATTCTTGGTGGGGTATTTGAAGGGTCCTGGAGAGGCTGAATGTGGGACAGATGTAGAAAAGGCCATGTAATGGCCAGGTTCCCTGGGCCCTCCAGATGAGCAGGCACAACACAGCAGCCTGAGGCTGCCCAGCACAGATAGAGGGAGGTACCCTGTTCTCAGTTTTGAACATCAGATACCAAGGAGTGGTAGAAGTCCTAGATGATGGAGTGGGCCATCCAGCATACAGGAATGAGGGTCAGGACCACAGGGATGACAAAAGATGATCCCAGAGATGAGCACCAGTCGATACTTGGAATTCTTGTCTTCCACACAGGTAGTGCGCTTGGCTCCAGCAAGGTAGACCAGCAGGCCAAGCAGGCCAAGGAGGGTGATGACACCGAGGGCTTTTGCAGCTTGTAGGTCCTGGGGCAGTGCCAGCAGTGAGTCATACACTTTGCACTGCATCTGGCCAGTGCTCTGAACCACACAGAATGTCCACAGCCCCTCTCATACCATCTGGGCCACAATGATGCTGTTGCAGATGAAGACTGTCACCTTCCCCATGGGCAGGGCACAGGACACCAGGGCATTGACACAGCCAAGTGGAGTCAGGATTATCCTCAAGATTGCAGACTGGTAGAGGCCAAGATTCCTAGGTCAAAAGAGAGATTCTTTTCTTGATTGTCAGTCTTAATGCATAAAGGTGCATTCATGAACTTGAAGGCCTGGCCCTAGTACTTCAGAATATGTATGTGATCTCAGATCTCAATTTATATCTGAATTGAAAAATTTATTTTTTTAAGAGTTATTTTCTAGCCTGATTGTGTGGTTCAGGACTATGATCCTAGTCATTCAGAAGGTTGAAGCAGAAAGATCACACACTTTTAAAGCCATCCAAACTAGTTAGTTTTGATACTGTGTCTCAAAAACAGAACAAGCATATAACACAACTTTTATCAAAGAATGATGGCAAGTGAATTATTCCGACTTACATCTCCATTGCTAGGAAGCCTCTTTTACCAATAGTGACAGTAACTGAATTATTTCATCCTATGTTTATTCTCAGTGGAGACACTGGAATGTGCTGTGGGATAATGCTTTTGGACACTGGTTTAAGAAAACACTGATTGGCCAGTAGCCAGGCAGGAAGTATAGGTGGAGTAAGCAGACAAGGAGAATTCTGGGAAGAGGAAAGCTGAGTCAGGAGTCACCAGCCCGCCGTCCAGGAAGCAGTGTGTAATGGCACACAGGTAAAGCCATGGAAAACGTAGCAACATATAGATTAACAAAAATGGACTGAGTTTAAGTGTAAGATCTAGTCAGTAGGAAGCCTTAGCTAATGGCTGAGCAGTTCTAATTAATGTAAGCCTCTGTGTGTTTACTTGGATGTGAGCGGCTACAGACTAGGTGGGGCACAGGAAAACTTTCAGCTACAAATAGTGCCTAACATGGGGCGAGAATTTCCACCTAAACCTGAGAAAGCTTTAAAAAATATGATTCTAAAACAGCTAAAAACAGCTTCGTAGTTGTGTGTCTCAGGCAAGCCCTGAACTACAACATGGTGAGTTTGCAGCAGTGTGTGGGCTTGAATTGCAGCGTAGTGGATTTCTACCACAGTACACAGAGGCATCTCCAAACTGTGCACTATGCTTAGTGGTGGATATAGCTTCTGCTAATACAGACAAGGAAAAAAAGAGAAAAAAGAAAAAAAGGTATCTGGGCTACACACTGCTTTAATGGAGGCCTAGGCCCACTGCTTCTGAGAGTTTAAAAAGTTTTAAAAATAAAGTCTTTAAAGAGAAAGTAAAGGTAATATAAAAAATAAGCCATGTAAAGATAGAAATCACACAGAGTCTGGATCATGTTGTCTTTAGGATTTTTAACTGCAGAGAGACATTTGATTTTAAAAGCTGTTGTGTTAAATTAATATGTATATTTTAAAGGTATCTCAATTTCAAAATTTATGTCTAGGGTACCTTGCTTTGGAAAAGAAGTTATACTTTTGTTTCCACAGAAGATTAGAAACTATGGATTGTTTCCAGGCTAATATGGTTTGACCAGCCAAGACCCCCTGAAAGGTCTCCGATGACACCATGGCCCAGATGATCCAACATCCAGAATGGTTTCAAGGCAGCTGGCTCAGTCAGTATAGCCTCACATACTATTTCAGTCAGGACTTGACCATAATTCTTAATTTTCTCAGGATCCCCATAAGAATACAGTGCCCTTTTCAGCAGGAAGTAGCCTAGAAAACTATGCCCACATTCTCAAAAAATGGATTATGAATGTTTGTCTTTGTTTAGGTTGTTGGTTACAAATTGTTATTGGTCATAGTCAATGTCTTTCTAAAAGAAGAAAGGATATGATATAGAAATATAGGATATAGATATGATATGGTGAAAGGGTAGATTATTGAATCTACTTTAAAAGAGCAACAACTTGTTTGAAATGTTTTACATTCCTATGGATTTTAGTTTATTGACACAAATTTAAAGTTAATTTTGTTATACTGTATGTATATTTCTGCTCTTGTTTAAAGTATTTTGTTTGTGCAACTCATTTGAAATTGTAGTGTATAGTTGAGAAATACAGATTAATAATTAGTTATGATAATCAAACTTATAGCTATGTTAGTTATGTTTTCTAGGTATACATAGATATATTTCAATTAGGTAGGTAATCTTCAAACACTGATTCAAAGACCTACAGAATTTTTAAAATGTTTTAAAAACTTAGATTTTAGCCGGGCGGTGGTGGCGCACGCCTTTAATCCCAGCACTTGGGAGGCAGAGCCAGGCGGATCTCTGTGAGTTCAAGGCCAGCCTGGGCTACCAAGTGAGTTCCAGGAAAGGCGCAAAGCTACACAGAGAAACCCTGTCTCAAAAAGCCAAAAAAAAAAAAAAAAAAAAAAAAAAAAAACTTAGATTTTCTGGACAGTGAGACATACCTGCTCCTAGCAGCACCAATTTACTTCAGAAAGAAAGATAAGCATTGAAGACACTCCATATGGAATTTATCTTCTTGGCAAAAATAGCCATTTGAGCAAGAAACTGCTCTTGCCTGGACTGCTTGAGAAAATGTTATATTGACTGGACATGAAGTACTCATGAAAAAAGTAATCACTGAACTTTGCAAGGCAAAATGGTCCATCAGATTCCTGCTTTGCAAAAGAAACTGCCAAACATTCTACAGGACACAGAAAAAAATGACTAAGAGACTCTAGGCCTATATGGCTGAAGATAGATGCCCCAAAGTTACAGAGGAACTTTGGATGACTGTCTAGGCAGCCAGCTGTCTCTGTCATTCTAGATTTTTGGAAGTTGCTTACAATGCACTTCCTGTTGACTTAGGTAATATTATATCTTTCTGGGATCTTTGATGAAGTTGAATACTAGATAGTTATAATTATAGTTTTCCTTGGTTATGATAAGAGATAAAATAGATATGAAAATTTAGACTCACAAATATCGGATAAATAGAATATCTTCTTTAATTTTACCAAATACAAATAGACTAGATATTGTAACTGTAATTCTTGCTTGATAACTGTTCTATTATATGTAATTTCACTATGTTAAAGTTAAAACCTTCCTTTTTAATTAAACAGAAAAGGGGAAATGCTGTGGCATAATGCTTTTGGACACTGGTTTAATAAAACACTGATTGGCCAGTAGCCAGGCAGGAAGTATAGGTGGAATAAGCAGACAAGGAGAATTCTGGGAAGAGGAAGGCAGAGTCAGGGAGTCACCAGCCTGTTGTTCAGGGAGCAGCATGTAATGGCACACGGGTAAAGCCCTGGAAAACATGGCAACATATCGATTAACAAAAATGGGCTGAGTTTAAGTGTAAGAGCTAG
This sequence comes from Peromyscus maniculatus bairdii, assembly GCF_049852395.1. Classification (NCBI taxonomy): domain Eukaryota; kingdom Metazoa; phylum Chordata; class Mammalia; order Rodentia; family Cricetidae; genus Peromyscus; species Peromyscus maniculatus. Next base: position 5,834,977 of record NC_134870.1, read on the forward strand.
TCAGTAGTTAGCCTGAGCTAATAATGGCTGAGCAGTTTTAATTAATATAAGCCTCTGTGTGTTTACTTGGATGTGAGTGGCTGCAGACTGGGTGGGACACAGGAAAACTCTCAGCTACAGGAATGCTTTGTGTTTCTTATTTTTTGAGACAGGTCTTACTATGTAGCCCTGGCTGGCCTAGAACTCGGAGAGATCCTCCTGCCTCTTGAGTGCTGAGATTAAAAATATGTGCTACATGCCTTGCTTGCTACATTTATTTATTTTTTTTAGTTGCATACAGTTGATTTGTACATTTTTATTACAGATAATTATACAACAAATTGTTTTGGTAAATTTTTACTCAGAAGTATGTATCTTGGGCAGACCTTCACCCTCTGTAATAAACATAGATATATTTAAGAACTTCTAATTATCTTGTTATCAGTAGCTGGCTCAAATACATGATGACTTTTTCTTCTTTGAAGTGAAAGTATTACACTCTGCTTTTCTGTCTGTTCTTTGAAGTTAAAAGTACTAATCTTTGTAGCACTTTAAGTTCTGTTTATCCATAATCATTACTGTATTTCTGTAACTATTATTTGGGAGAACAGTACTTTCTGAAGGGTTTAAGAATGAAACTTTTTAAAAATAGTACATAAAAGTCCTTATCTTTTATAGATATATTTTGAAATATTATGAATAAAAAGGTATTTCCTAAGCAAGGTGGAGGTGGCGCACGCCGTTAATTCCAGCACTTGGGAGGCAGAGGCAACAGATCTCTGTGAATTTGAGGCCAGCCTGGTCTACAGAGCAAGCTCCAGGACAGCCAAGGCTATACAGAGAAACTGTGTCTAGAGAAATAAAAAAACAAACAAACAAAAATTTCTTATATTTGCTATAAAATTGGGAAGTGAGTAAAAGGTATACGTGAAACATGATTATGCAAGAATTAATCATTGTTTAATCTGGATAGTGGTATAAATGGTTTCATTTTCTCTATACTTTTGCATATATTTGAAATTTTCCATGGTAAGTTAAGAAATAAAAACAAGATTTGTATGATTATTTTCTGAAATTTGAATTTTTCTGTAAAAAACAATATTTAATGTATGTGATAATGTTTTACAGTTTTGAATGAGATAATTTTGCTGCATACAAATTAAACTGGGTATGGTGGTATACATCCAAACCCTAGCTAGCATTTAGGAAGCTGAGGCAGGAGATTCCCCATGTTTCAGAGGCCACCCTGGAGATAAATTTTAAGTAGGCATTCTTTCTGTGATAGAGAGAGGTATATATAGCTAGGTAAGAACGAGCTATTACAAATGAAAGCTCTTGCTCATTGCTAAAGCGGGCTTCCTTGGGTGACTGTGATGAACCCTTACTGTTTCAGGTAGTCCAACAGCCTTCAGGAGGCAATGCAAATCAAGTGACCGCCATTTCCTATTCCTCACCATTGACCACTCAGAAATGTGGTCCGAAGACGCCAGTGAACGCTATAGTGCCTACTAGTAAGTTTCCTGCATGTCCATGCTGGCATTCCAGCTTCATCACAGTGCATCTGGAACATGACAGGGCTTGTACCTGTTGTATTAAGAGAAGACTTAATGATTACAGAAACACTATTTTAGGGGTATATATTGTTTTGAAATAAACAACTGCTTATGATATTGTATTGTTAGATAAAACATTCTAGTAGTAAATATGTGTTAAAAATATACCAATATAAATAAAATATTATCAGCATTTTTCTGTAGCTTTTTGTGCATGATGCTTTTTATAATGATGCTAATTCTAAAGACAATTTGAGACTACATAAAAACATAATGTAGAGATCTTTATAACATGATTTCTTATGCAGTCATTACATTCACAAGCCTATTATAATTTAAACACAGTTCTATGGTAGTTTAAGATAGTCTTTGATTATTTCATCTTTACTAAAAACTGCCCTGGATTTTCCTAATGTGACATGATTGTTTTTGTTTTTGTTTTTGTTTTTTTCAATTCTATTTTCTTTCTTTCTTTCTTTTCTTTTCTTTTTTTTTTTTTTTTTTTTTTTTTTTTTACAGCTTCCATCATAAAGCAAATTACTCTGCCTGGAAATAAACTTCTCTCACTTCAAGCTCCAACATCATCTATTCAGAACAATAAAATAAAAGAGAATGGAGCATCATGCTTCAGGTAAAGGAAATCAGCAGTTAAAACTGGGTCTGATGTACGGAGGTAAAATTTTAGGGGGAAAGATGGTAAAGAATAATGTCTAAATAAACAGATAGGAATGCCCTTTAAAAATCCTGACAGAGAGCCATGGTTTGATTCCTAGCACCCACATGGCAATTCCTAACCTTGTGTAACTCCAGTTTCAGTAGATCCAGTGGCCTGGTCTGGCCTCTCTGGGCACAAGGCATTCATGCAATGCACAGACATAAATGCGGGCAATGTAGCAATATACTAATTAAAAATTACTGAATGTAACTTACAAATAACAGGCACAGACCTTCCCTGCTTTTTGCAGTGGATTGACAAACCTGGGAGTTGTCTAGGCTCAGGCACTCTGAGCATGTCCATTGTCACTGCATGCACCCTTCAGGTCATGCACCTCTGTCTCCTGCTTCTGCCAGTCCCTCTTCTTAAGCTTGTCACTGTAGGTACAGGTCATTTTTATTTATTCTTGAATACAAGTCGAATATTATTACTGTTGTCTTCTTTTATTTCCAGTTTTGCTTCTGTAGTTTCACATAATGGCAGTTAGGAATGCTCTGAAAATATTAAATGTAAAATTCTAGAAATAATCCATGTTTTTAATGTGTTGTTCTGAATGGCATGACCAAGTCTAGTGCCATCATGTTTAGCAGGTGACCCATCCCTTGTCTGGTGTGTGCAGAACTGATAAGCTGCCCACTGCTTGGCCAGTCAGGAGGCACCTCAGTTATCAAGGAGTCCGTTCAGGTAGTCTGGGCTGCATCCCGTGCCCTTGTTTCTCTCTTCGCTTTGTCACCTTGTGTAGGCATTGTGTCTTCCATCCGGGTTCTCCAAGGATGAGCACAGGTTAGTGTGAGGACTGAGAAAAACACATAAAACTCTTATTGAAGGGTATTGTTAGAATTAGTACTGATTAGCCTCCCTGTGCCTAATTTACAAACTAAACTTTATTCTAGATTTTTTTTTTTTTTTTTTTTTTTTTGGTTTTTCGAGACAGGGTTTCTCTGTGTAGCTTTGCGCCTTTCCTGGAACTCACTTGGTAGCCCAGGCTGGCCTCGAACTCACAGAGATCCGCCTGGCTCTGCCTCCCGAGTGCTGGGATTAAAGGCGTGCGCCACCACCGCCCGGCTTTATTCTAGATTTTTTATGTGTAGGAAAAAAACATCCTATTCGTATGTAGGGCTTCGTTCTAGGACCCCTTGTTCAATTCCAAAGTCCTTCAATGTTTATCTTTTTATGGGCTACATGTTTTTGATAAAGAGTCTTTTTATTGTAGTTGGTAAACTTTATTATAATAGTTTATGTATAGGAAAAAAACATTATATACGTAGGGCTTAGTTCTAGGACCCCTTGTCCAGTTTCAAAGTCCTTTTGATGTTCATCTTTTTAGGGGCTAGATGTTTTTGATACAAGGTCTTTTTATTGTACTTTTTCTTTTTTATTGTAGCACTCTGAGTTTTTTCTAACTTTAATCTTCAAAAACGGTGTTTCTCCTTTTACATTTCTCTTGCAAAGAATCTCTTTCCATTTATTCTCTAACTTGGACTGTGTTTGCCTTTCTCTGATAGTGTATTTTGTCCTTATAGCAATTGCTACCTCTCCTTTCTCTTTCCTGAAGCCTTTGTTCACCACAAGGCTTGAGGTAGATGCCCATGGCATGTGGGGCAAATATCAGGCATCATAGATAAGTAGCTTTACATTGAGATTTATTTCTCTTTTTCATTTAGGATAGTTTGTAGGTTGAATATTCTGTGTCTTCAGGCTGTGCAGAGGCTGTAGCTATTGTTCTGCATTGGTTTTGAAGGAAACATTGGAAGACAATGCATTTATGCAATAGTGTTTTCCAGTTCAGTGAGTTTTGACAAAAGGCTAAACCCGTGTATGAGGTGCCATAATCAAGATAAAAAGAATATTTTCAACAGCTCAAAAAGGTTTTTGTTCTTTTTTTTTTTTTTTTTATTTTATTAACTACCCAGTCCTCACATTCCACCCTGGGACCCAGACTACCACTGATCTGATTCTTAACATAGGAAGTTAGATTCAGGGTCAAGGTGCTCCCATGTCCTAGCCTCTAAAATTGGAAACTTAGTTCATTAAATCAGTTTTTTCTTGATCTAAATATTTAAAAATGCCAAATTTCCCCAAGTACTGAAGATGAAGAGTTTTGCTTTCCTTTTGCTCTCGTCAGTACTCTGCTTCTTATTTAGTAGTGAGGTTATCCGAGACGATTCTACGTGTTTTGTTTTTCCTTCCCAAGCAGTCTGTGATCAGAGAACATAACCTGAACATTTTCAGTCTTTATAAATTTGCTAGGAAACCTCATTATGGTAAGTCTTGATGACTGTCTCATGAACATTTGGTTTGGGTAGGTTTTTAAATGTTATTTTGTTAAAGGTGGCCAATGCTACCAATGTGATCTGCATCCTAACATTTGTAAAGACTTTTGTAGCTTTTTCTATAACTTACTCAAAGTGAATAATAAAATACCTAACTGTTTGTCAGCTTGCTTCTTTTTCTATTACTCTTGTCAATTTTTACATCATGTATCTCAACTTTTGTTCTTCGGATCCCTCAAGGCACTAGGAATGTGACAGCATGCATAAATGGAGTGGTCAGATAACAAACAGGAATCCACCTGTTTCACTCAATCTGTTTCCATCCCCCAGGGGTTGACATCCTTTCATTTTTGCCTACATTGTTTGTTTGTTTTTAAAAGTGTTTTATAATTGTTACTAATTAAACATTTTGCAACTGACAAAAATGGAAGCCCTCTTTCTTTTTTTTTTAACAGATTATTGTTTTGAGGTATAGTTATTCATCTTTCCCTCAATGGGAATAATTAATAATTAATCAAGTTACTGTAAAGCCAGTGCCTACTTTTTCTAATACTCAGGTTATTTGGAAAATTTCTTATTTTTCTATTGCTGTGAAGGGATGCCATGACCCAAGCAGCTTATAAAGAAAGCATTTAATTGGGGACTTGCTACAGTTTCAGAGAGTAATTCCATGACCATCGTGATGGAGAGCTTGGCATCAGGCTGTATGTCTGTCTGTCTGCCTGCCTTGGTGCCAGAGCAGTAGCGGAGAACCTACATCTGATGCAAAAGAGGAGGCAGGAAGAGAGCTGGAGATGGGACCTAGCATAGGCCTTTGAAACCTCAAAGCCTGCCTCCTGTGATCTGCCTTCTCTGACAAGGCCACACCTCCTAGTCCTTCCTGAATAGTCCACCAATTGGAAACCAAGTGTTCACACATAGGAGCCTATGGGGGCATTCTCCTGCAAACAACTACAGGAGGGTTTTGTGGTTTCCCTCTAGAAAGAATTAATTCAGAGGCCTGAAGGGAACCCTAAGGGGTCATCTCAATCTAAGCTGTGAAGCAGCTCCTTTGAAGCCACTTGTCAACTTTCTAAGACATTAACTTTGGTGACCCCCATCAGGTAGTCCCTCAAGATTTCAGTGGGGACGTATACTGCTTTTCTTTCCTTGCTGGACTGTGAACCCCAAGTTTCATTGCCCTGGTACTTTAAATTTATTGTACTTTGCATAGAACTCCCTCCTCTCCCCACCAGGGGCTTGGCTTCTTTAATATTTCCTTGAATGCTTCATTAGTAAACAGCTCACTGCTTTATATGGTTCATAGCCCATGCCTTGGACACTCTGAGTTCTAACTTTCTGTCTTTGTCTTCACAGAATTACCTGGTGCTCTCTTTGCTTTTCTGCCCCTTAGCTGCTGCTGGTTTTGTGTCTGTTTAGTGTCTTGTCCATATCATGAATTTGCATATAATCAAGGAAAAGACTAGATTGAGAAATGGATCTGCTTCAGTGAGGCTCTGGGCTTGGAACTGATTCCTCAATATCTGGGTCCCTTTGCAGCTTCCTAATTAATCCCTTTACAGAAAACATTGAAGAATAGTTGTGCTTTATCAGTTTTTCATATGTATATACATATGAATACACACACACACACACACACACATATCCTGATAAGATACTAGTCTACAAACAGTCAGTTGTGTTTTAGCATATGTAGATTGTGTATAAACCTGACAGCTTTCATAGTTTTTGTTCAGATATACAGTTAGTGTTTTACAGGTCATGTTTATATGGTATAGTTTGGTCTGACATTTTTAATTTTAAAGTAATTGAATTTGCTAACTTTTTGAAGTCCTTAGACATTGTTTAAGAGAGCCTCCAACTAGAGTGTGAGTAGTCTTTACTGTTGCCTTTTCCAACTTTTACTTCTATTTAAATATTTAAATATTCCTGTCAGCAGGATTTGTTAAGTTTTCTTGTGTTGTGGACTAGGGTTCCTCTTTCCAATTTGGAGAATCACTGACCCACACCATCTCTTATATGTATTTCAGGGGGCATTTAAGGGCTTAAATTTTCAGTTAGCAAATAACCCACCTGGCGTCTTTCCTCCCATCCTTGTTATCATGCCTACTATTGGGTGGGGGTATGATCTTGCACTCTGTAGCCCACGCTGAAGAATAAAGTGCTGTGCAGAACACAGTGCTTTTGGGGCCCTCTACAAGTGCCAGGTAAATAGAAAAAAACACTTGCAGTTCTCCTGCTGTGGCCTTCTGATCTCTGGGGTTTCTGGCACCTGATACCATGCCTGCTGCCTCTGCCTTCTGTCCTTGTCTTCCTTGTTTTCATTCCTCTCTCCCTCTTCCTTCTTTTGGCTGTACGTAGGCTTTTGCCATTCCCTGTACACTGAAAGCTCAGCTTGTTGAGTACCCCAATCTCTGTAGGGTTTTAGTTGGCCTGACTTTGAGTTCACAGGTCTTTTTAATACCTTTAATAAAGTTTTGTCATTTATTTATATAGATGTATACGATTTTGTTGTAAATATCCAATAGATGTGGTATTTCTAAGTACCTTTTTGTTATTGCAAGTAATAGTTTTGATAATTGCCTTTTCTTTTACTAATATAAAGAAACTCATGGTTGTAAAAAGATTTTACCAATGCTCTTTCTTATCATTTCCAATATTCTAAGATTATTTTAGGTTATGTAGACTGATGTCAGGAATAAGATTTTAATTATGGATGTATGGATGACATTTGTGGGGCTTTCAGCGCTTTAAAGATGTCATTACATTGTTTCATGGTGTTCATGTATGTGTTCACATTTAGAGATGGGGATGTACAGCAAAGTCATCCTGAGTCACATTATAGGGGGAAGCAACATGGTTGGAATTTCAGTGACTTCAACCATTGCATGATCAAATGTTGGATACTAATATTTAAATCTGAGTATGTATTAATGCAATGATTATCTAAGGGGAACATTTAGAAATGAAAACTGTAGTTGAAATTTTAACTTTAGTGTTTGGGTAAGTCAGAATTGACCTGAGGATCTAAATTTGGTTTTCTTAATTCCATACAAGATTTATCATTGTGGTAGGAACCAGAGACGAATGGAGGCCACTTTATTCCAGTTCTCATCCAGACAGCTCAAGATACTTCTTCCCACTGTGTCAGAGACTTGTATTAGCCACAGGGAATTGCCTAGGAGGCCGTTCTTCAGGATGTGCTCACTGCTGGTTTTCATGGTGCTTTAAAAATGTTTTTTGACGGATTCTGTGGCTACAATGATGATTTACGCTGAGCAGTCTAATTCTGGTGTTGTATAATTGCTCTTCAGTAAATCTAGTCCACCTATATGCAGAAATGTAAGAACAAGAGGTTTCTAACCTTTTGCTCACTTTTGTTTTGATTGCTTAATTCCACATATGTGTGTAGGCAGTGAGCAGTAATGCATTATTATTATGTTGTAAATTTCTCCCAATCTTTTAGCTTTAACTTTGTTTATAATGTCTTTCATATAGGGAATTTTAAAATCATGTTATGACTTTTGAATTCTAAAACATCTTCCCTATTTTGAGCTCCTAGTGATGTGCTTCTGTGTTTTGTTTTTACTTTTACACCTTCAGTTCTTGATAGTAACTTTTCCCAATGGATTTTTGTCTTCAACATTAGTCACTAGGAGTGCTTTACCTTTCTGATTTGAAATGCCATCATGGTCATAAATTTGTTTTATATGAAGGCACATTTCATTTAAGTAACACTACTTTAATTTTATTTTATGTTACTATTTGGATGTTTTCAATTTTGGGGTTTTGTTTTGTTTTTGTTTTTCAAGACAAGGTTTTTCTGTGTAGCTTTGGAATCTGTCTTGGAACTCAACCCATAGAATAGGCTGGCCTCGAACTCACAGACATCCACCTGCCTCTGCCTCCCAAGTGCTAGGATTAAAGGCGTGTGCCACCACTGCCCGGCTGGATGTTTGCAATTTTAAATTGATGGGGGGGGGGGCGCGGCAGCATGTGTGGAACAGCATGTATGTAGAAGTTAGAAGACAACTTTGTAGAATTGGTTCCCTCCTTCCACCTTTACATGGGCTTTAGGAATTGAATTCCGGTGGCTAGGCTTACATTGTAGGGCAGCAAATGCCTTTACCTGATGAGCTATCTTATGGGCCCTCTTACTGTTGTTATAGCTGATCTCCTCACTGGGGCTTTTTTTTTTTTAAGTTAACTCCCTTACTCTGGTACTTTTTTAAAAATCAAAAGTACCCTGGTATTATTTGTTCTTTTCCTCTTGAACATGAATTTTAGGATCAGCTTCAAAGTCCCATGAAAATAATATATTGAGATCATTTGATTAGGTTAATTTAGGAAACACTGACTTTTTGATATTTAGAGGATTTTGCACGTAGATCCATGGTTATATTTATTAGATTTTTTTTTCGTAGCTAGAAGGAAACCTGTTCACAGTTACATAAGTAATTTGAAAGGTTATTTTCCATAGTCAGGGAAGTTAATCAAGAGTGTTAGTATTAGAGTCCCAGTCTCTAGGTTTAAAATTTTGTTCCCACAGTGGTTGTAGTCATGGAATATACCGAAAGCTGCCCCTAGTCTTCATACAGAGGCCTGTACATTTCACAATCCTTTAGAGAGACTTTACCTAGCCAATTACTATAAAGTTACTTCTTCAGACATCTGTGTTGTGTCTGAGGTATTTACCTAACTTACCCATTTGTTTGTTTATCCTTCTGTGTATATTTCCCTCTCTCCTTTATTATCTATGAACATTTACATTATTACTTGTGCATGTGTGTGTTCGCTTGAAAATTAGGAGTGTTTATAATCTTACCTATTTTTAGATACTTTAAAAAATTTTATGAGTTCTTTTGTTCAGCTTCTATTTAAAACATTTATAAATTATTATATATTTAGTATTTATTGTATGTGCAGTGTGTATTTGTGGGTGTGTACATGTGGATGCACGTTTATATGTATGAATGTGGGCACAAGTGCCAAAGTGTGAGTGTAGAGGTCAGAAGACAACCATACATGTCAGTGTCTACCTTCCACTTTGTTTGAGATGGGGTTTCTTTATTGTCTATCCAGTTAGCTGTCCTGAGATTCTGGGGATTCTCTTGTCTCCATCTGTCATTTCATTATGAACCCTGAGATTACAGGTGCTTGTACTACACATGTGGCTTTTGTGTGGGTTCTGAAAATTTGAATCAGGTCTTCACACTTAATGTGGCAAGCACCTCCACCCACTTAGCAATCTTCTGAGAGTCCCCCCCTCTTTAAATATACTTAAAAATATTTTTCAATGAATATATTCATTATATATAATGTTGTACTATATAAAAGTATATTTATATGTATATATTATATATTGACCGTATTCCTCTTATGCCTACATTTTCCTTTCTTCTAGTAATCTTTTTTGTACCCTTAGAAAATTTTGCCACTAATTTATTGTCATATATTTATAAATGATTTTATGTAGTTATAATCTAGGAATCATAAAAAAGAGAAAACATATTTGTCTTTTTGAGACCAGCTTAATTTGCTTAAAATGATTATCTCCACCTGCATCCATTTTCTTAAAATGATAAAACTTCTTTCCTTATGTCTGAAAAATATCAATTGCATTTTTCGTTTCTCCTCTTCAGTTGTTGGCAACCTGGGTTGGTTCCATAATACAGCTATTGTACATGCAATAATTTGATGTGCATCTCTGTGATGTGTTGAATTTGGAGTCCTTTCTGTAAATACTCAGCTGAGTCATATTGTAACTCCATTTTTGCCCATTTCAGAAACCTCTATATTGATTTCCATAGTGTCTGGACTAGATTGCATTCTCGCCAGCAGTGTATAAAGTTTCTCCTCTATTCATGTCTTTGCCAACATTTTTTATTTACTTTCTTCTTGACTCTTATTTTGACTGGGTGACATGAAATCCTATTGTAGTTTTAATTTATTTTTTATTCTTTGAGAAATGTCTTTTCATTTCATAAGCTAATTTATTTATTGGGTTATTTGATTTCTTTTTGTTTAGTCTTTGTATGTTCTAGATATTAATACTCTGTCAGATACCTATTCAGCAAAGATTTCCTCTCATTCTGTAGGTTGTGTTATTACCTTTTAATGCTTTCCTTTTCTGTGCAGAAACCTTTCAATTTCATGAGGCCCCATTGGTCAGCTGTTTATATTATTTTCTGAGTGTTCCCCTACATTTTCCTCTAATGATTTCAGAGTTTTAAGTCTTACGTTAAGGTCTTTGATATCCTTTGAGTTCATTTTCTTAGAGGGCAAGAGGTAGAGATCTACTTCCATTCTTCTCTGTGTGGATATATTAGTTTTCCTAGCACCATTAAAGTATATACTACAGTGTTTTATTTTTGGTGTCTTTATTTAAATCAGCTGTCTTACTTTGCACTGAGGTGTGCTTTAAAAATATTTTGTAGTAATTTGGATCATATGTAATCTTAAACATATTGCAGTGTGTTTAAGAAATTTGTGCTTTTTTGGAAATAGTATTACTGCTGCTTATTCCAAATGAAACTAAAAAACAGACCCTTAATGTTGACTTATATTAAGTAAGAAAGAACAGTAGTATAATGCCATTAGAACCAGTCTTAACTAAACTAGATTGGATTTAGTAATACAGACTGATGTCTTCATTTTTTTTTGTTTTTTTGTTCAGAGGTATCTCATTAATCTAAATTTATGTTGTGGATTTGTGACTTTTTCACTAGGAAATCCTATTTTGTATTTAGTTTCTTGGTGTATCTGGGATGATTTTTAGAGGTCATATAGTGTTTAAAACACCAGAGGGCACCAGAGATTCAGGTTTCATTTAGAACAAGATGATAATGTTATTTCATAGTTTGTATTACTGCTAAATCTGATACTCAGTTTTTCCATATTGCAAGGGTAATCAAGTTCTCTAATATATTTTAAATGTGTTTAAACATATGCATCTTGCCTTGTGTATTGTGTGTTGTGCATACAAATCCATTAATAGTATGTATTGTTGATGTGCTGCTGATATAGTGTCATTTCAGGCTAGTGATTTTTTTTTAAAGGAGGGAAAACAATGTTTGTTGGAGCTCCAAACAATGTTTGAAGCTAGTAAGGAGGCGGAGAAAACACATTCATGTTAGCTAAGCCCACTTTAGATTAGACATGCTGTTAAAATCCAACTAAAAGATGGAAGCTAGACGTCTGACATACTGACATGGAGATGAGACCATGAAGTCTTTCAAAGCTGTTGAACACTATTCTGTACAGAACACTATCTACAATTACCATACATTTGATATTGAGTGAGTGAATTTATTGTGCACATGGCAATTAAAAGAACATAATAAATATCAGCTAAATACCACCATCAAATCAGATATTTACAATGTTCAGAAATAACTGGGGAAGCCCTGATAACAGTCGTGCTGGAGTAACCATTTGAGAGTCCTAAGCAGAACAGAGAGTTCTCTCCTTGAATGAGCTTCCAGCTTCCCATTCTACTGTAGGGATTTTTATAACATAGGATAGCAAATTGTAACTGCCATTAAAAATTCTAGGTGCAATTTCTTAACGCCTTAGCTGCTGTTGTGTTTCTTTCTTTCTGTCATAAATAGAGGGAGTCAACCTGCCACAACAAAGGGTCTTGAAGGCACTCGTGATAAACCTGCTTGAGTCTGAGATTAGCGGACCTGTCTTGCTTTCAGAAGCAAGTACAGACAATACATGGCAATTTACTAATATGATTTGTATTGCAAACTTAGTTTATCATGGTGAATGATGTTTAGGAAAAATTACTTTTTTGCTAAACACAAATATAACATAAACATAATGAACTGATGAAAAACCTTAGAGGTGAGCACACCATGAGCAAAGGTTAAAGCTGTGTGGGCTGGAGTTAGTTTTGTTGGTCATGCCTATCCCTGAGAAAGATCAAAGACATTGATAATGCTGTTGTTATTCATGCTACAAATTTCTTAGCAGAACTAATGTAATAGGTATAAATGTAGGAAAAGACTAACAGATACATTTTGAACTGCCTTAACATTTGCTAGTATATCATAATTTCAGAATTACCTAAGGAATTTGAAGAATTTTTTATTCCAGGCTTACCCAGAATGAAATATCCGGAGACTAGAATAACTGGAATCTGTTTTAACAACATTTTAGGTTTGTCTGCTAATTGCCACAGTTTAATAAGTACCTACTGTTCATTATTAGCCCTTTGCACTGTATAAGCTGTTGATGCTTCTAAAATGATGGCGGTGAAGCATCTGCTTCCTCAGAGACTAGCTGTGGCTAGCTTGTGCCACCTCAGCGTGTTAGCGGCCACTTACTCTTTATCCTCGACACATTCACTTACATTAAATAAAGAGAAAGGAAAGGGGTAATTAAAAGAGAAAGATTGTTCTTAATGAGGTAGTACAAACCGTTTTGTCAGCCCTTGACACTGGGGACATACCTGTTTAATAGTCAGGGTGACAGAACCCTCTGCTGTATGTTATGGTGATGTGATTTTCTCAATAGTTTCTTGTGCTTGCATTTGGATTGTGAGCTCAGTTGACCACTTTTTATTATACACCATTTGACTGAAATGGACAAATGACAGACAAACTACTGTTATGCTTACTAGAGGATTTAGCATTTTAATGAAAATGAATAAAATAAAAATTTTTCAATAATAAAGTTTGGGGTTTTAAGCAAAATTAAAATTTTGGAAAAAGTATGTCTACCATCATAAAATTGATAGCTTATCAGCACTTACATATTCTAACATAGTTGTTGGAAATGCTGGTATGAGTTTAGTTTTGTATAGTAATCTTAATTTAAATAACTGAATGAACAGCTGTTTTCCAGTTTGCGAGTACATAATTTTACTAATGAGTGTGAAAGTATAAGACTCAAAGTGTATTTTAGGGAGGTTTATGAAAAGAGAGGATGGCACTGGTTCTACTCTTTTTTGCTCATTTTTAAATTTTATATTGCTTACATTTAAAGTTATTTATTTTTATCATGATAGGCTTATTATTTTATCCTTAAATTATATACATGTTTAGTTTCTAATACAGTTTTAATTTCTAATGGCTTTCATTCAAGCACACTTAAGAGATATGGTTTCATCTTCATTTTTTAGATGGGACAACTGATGAGTAGAGATGAGAACATTCACACTTACCATTATAGGGCACCTTACCATTATAGGGCAGAGTCTACAAACCTTGGTGTCTCTAGCTCTAGAACCAATACTCTTAATTTTTATAGCTTGGCGCGTTCTTATCATACAGGTGTGCTTTTTAAGGAATAAAACAGGGCTGATGATGAGGTGACTGAGTAGATAAAGTGCTGGTCGTTTGAGTCTGGGGACCCGAGTTGATCACAGGAGTAAAGATGGAAGGAAGAAGTGACTCCACAGAGCTGTTCTTTGACCTTCATGTATGCCTCCTCTCTCCTCACTCCCACTCCCACTCCCTCTCCCTCTCCCTCTCCCTCTCCCCCCTCCCTCTCCCCCCTCCCTCTCTCTCTCTCTCTCTCTCTCTCTCTCTCTCTCTCTCTCTCTCTCTCTCTCTCTCTCTCTCTCACACACACACACACACACACACACACACACACACACACACACAATTTTAGAAGTTAATCTTTAAAAATCACAACATCTTTAAACTAAAAACCTCTTAGATTTCTGATTTTCATGATACTGATTAGAAACCATGAGTGCTGTATATGGGGATTTCTGATCGAGTGACCTTCATTTTAAATATTCTTTCTAGCTGATCCTAAAAACAATAGTTGCCTGGAGAGATGGCTCTGCACTTAAGAGTACTTGTTCTTGCAGAGGACTTGGGTTCAGTTCACAGCATTTGATTGGCCCACAACTCTGATTCCAGAAGGACCCAACACCCTCTTCTGGCCTCCACTGGCATCAGACAGTCACGTGGTATATATATAAACATACATGCAGGCAAAAATACTTATACACCTATAATAAATAAATTTAAAAACATTCAATTCTGAGAAATATTTCAGTATGTGATGCTACATTTTAGTTAATAAAAAGCTGAGGAGAATTTCCCGTGTGGAAATTAACTTAAATCTGTATAGAGAAATGTTCAAGTTTATGTGAGTGTTTATAAACATGTCATAGTTGAGCAGAATGACTACTGGGGAGGGAACTTAGAAGGCCAACTAACTTCACAGGCAAGATGCTGAGGGGCTGAAACTAGGTGTGGACCACGCTCCCTAGCTTACTTTGTTGGTGGTTAAAAAGATACTTATTTGACTCCTATATAAAGCATCTTACATACTACTTAGCACAAGACTCAAAAGGTGATACAGCAGGAAAAGTTAGACCCACTCATGCTTTTGCTCCACTGCCCCGGGTGCTAGCCCAGAGCCTATTACCATTTTCCTGGGCCTTTCTGTAGTCTCTTTTTTTGTTTCCGTACCCTCTCATTTTATGTAGTTTTTGCCATAGTATACTTTGCCTAGCTATAGAAAAGTGGAAGTGTTCTGAACTGTTTACAGGAGGCTAAGCTAACCTATGATGTGTGGTATATTAAGTTTATTTCCAATTTATGAAGCTTATAGTTTACAAAGGACTTGTTGGGAGTGCCACCTTCATAATAAGTTGAGAAGCATGTGGACTCACTGTTTGTGTGATATAAATTCCTTCTTCAGTCCCCAGTCTAAGGGTAGGAATTAGTATTCTACCCTTTTACCGAAAGTACAGTTTCAGAGAAGTTAAACCTTAGTTTACTTAGTAATTGGCAGAGTCAGGATAACAAAGTAGACAAAGTCATTCAGAGCTGCCGTTTTTTTACTCATCTCTGGTGCTCATTATATTATCCTAGGCAACCAGCACATTATTGTAAGGCACATAAACATTCTTTAAATATCTATGTGCAAGTTATATACTGCTTTGTTAGGAATATGACCAATAAGGGTAGTTTTGTTGTAAATTGAGGCAAATACTTTGAACATTAGATTAGATACCATAGTAAGATCTATTGTAATGGGCCAAAATATGTTCTCAGAAGTTTAAAAGTTGTGCCAATTTGAGAAGTAATTGAACTATTTAAAGACAAATTGAGCAAATGTTTTTAAAATATGTAATTGAAGTTGAACCTAGCATATAGATCAGGCTTTGGCTAAAAATAAGAGAGCAGGACAAGCTGAAGATTAGACAAGAATCAAGACTAACAGGCTGGAAGCTTACTGACAGAAGATAGAGGGGAAAACCAGGGTCCTCACGTGGACTAAAACAGGAAAGGAATGTAATTCTGTCTCCAGAAGAATTCCGTCTAGTGCTATTGCAGAGCTTAGTAGTAGAAAAACTTTAAGGCAGTAGACACTGGGAAGTATTTAACTTCATCAAAAACACGTCAATTAGAGGAGTTTCAGAGGACAACACACGGCAAGTGGGTCTCACCTAATCTGTGTGATGTGCTACTCCACAGACTCTTGACAGTGTTTCTACTGAACTACTCAATTTTCTTTCTTGGGTGTCTTTTAAAATAATAGATTATATGGCATAATACCTTCATTGGAAGACCTTGTGTTACACTGGAAGACTTGGCGCTGTGGCTTTTACTTATGACAGTCTTGCGTCTGTCCCAGTCTGTCTATCTTTTATCAACAGTGCTGCCCCCAGGGCTGCCTTTGTTCTCCTACAGTCTGCCCCCTTCGCTGGAGGAACTTTGAAAAGGCTTGAGTACTTTGACTGTGGCACCTTCTCTTCTTCCAGTTGAGGGTCCCCTGCTCCTGTGGCAGTGCTCACTGTTAGCTGTACCAGAGGAACTGTGGTTAGGTTGGGACAAGGTGGGCAGAATGTAATTACTGGGTATTTAGTTTCCTCTTTGTCAGGAAGAGCTTCTCATTGAGTTTTCTGGTACTGGTTTTTGAACTTGTAACACATAGGCCTGGAACTGATCTCTAAAGCCTGTTTGAGTTTCCAATAGGAGCTATGCAGGAACTCCTTACAGAAAAGCAAGATGCTATTCACATGGGTCTGCAAACAAATCTCATTTATAAGCATTCAGTCTCAGTTGTTTCTATGTAGTGATTTTTATTTATTTTGAAAGATTCATTTCTTTTTATTTTATGTATATGAGTCTTTTGCCTGCATCTAAGTAAGTGTAACACATGCATACAGTGTTCACTGAGGTGTCTAAATCCCAGACTTGAGCCAGAGACGGTTGTAAGCTTCTATGTGGGTGCTGGTAACCAAAGCTAGGTACTTTTCAAGAGCAGCAAGTTCTCTTAACCACAGAGCCATCTCTCCAGCTTCATAAACTTTTAATTTATTTATAATTTTTATTTTTTGAAATTATATATCATTTAACTCCTTTATTTTTCCAGCCCTTCCCACGTGCCCCCCCACAGCCTTGCACTATCTCAAAGTAATGAACACCTTTTCTTTGTTATTATACACACACGCATACATTCCTAAAGACATAAATATAACCTGTCCAGTCTGTATAATGTTACCTGTATGGATTATGATCTCAGTGCTTATCCTACATGCCCCAGCTCTACCAGTGAAAGCTGTACTATTCTCCCTTCCCAAAGAGATCCCTTGGATCCCTCCTTGTTATTTAGCCTCTCTGGGTTTGTGGGTTGTAGCATCGTTATCCTTACTTTACAGCTAATATTCACTTACAAGTGAGGACATACCATGTTTGTCTTTCTGGGTCTGGGTTACCTCACTCAGGATGAGGTTTTTTTCTAGTTCCATCCATTTGCCTGCAAATTTCATGATGCCATTGTTTTTAATAGCTGAGTAATGCTCCCTTGTGTAAGTGTATCACATTTTCTTTATACATTCTTCAGTTGAGGGACATCTAGGTTGTTTCTGATTATTATGAATTAAGCTATAACCATAGTTAAGCAAGTGTCCTTGTTGTAGGATGGGTTGTCCTTTGGGTTTATACCTATGAGTGTTATATATAGTTGGTTCTTGAGGTAAATTGATTATATCTTACACCTGTCAGAACAACTAAGATCAAGAGCACAAGTGACAGCCCATGTTGACTAGGATGTAGAGCAAGGGGAACACTCCACCTTTGCTGGTGAGAGTGCTAACTTGTATAAACATTTTGGAAATCAATATGGTTGTTCCTCAGAAAACTGGGACTTGATATACAGTGTTACACATTTATGAATACTGTGTTATGTTTTAATAATACATACATAGTATAATGTTCAAATCAGAGTAATGTATTCAATCTTAATCAATTGCCATTTCTTTTTGGTGAAAACATTCAAGATCCTTGTGTTTTTGTTTTGCAACATATATTCATTCTTGTTTTCTGTTGTCACTTAACCATACAGTAGAACATCGAAACTCATTACTCCTGCTTACTCGTAATTTACTAACTGGGATGCTAGGCTCTACTTAGGCCTTTTTAAAAGATTTTTTTTTTTTTTTACTTAGAATCTGATCCTTGTTTAGGTAATTATTTTTGCCATTCTTATTCTTTGTGTTTAAATATTTAAATCTGGAAATTCCACTTGATTTATATCAGTTGGAAGTCGATTTTTAGAGCCATTGAGAACTTTGTGACATTTAATAGATGGAATCTACTTTCTTTATTATGAATGTGTTATTAGTAGTTTGTGACATTATTTATTCTCTTTTTCTTTTCCCCTAGTACAGACACACTTTTAAATGTTGAGCTGTTAGTGGGCTGCATGATAAAGCCATTGTTCTTTTTTTTACTTTAAGCTGTGTGTCTGGCACCTTTCTTTCATTTGGCTCTCTTGTGTATGTTTTATGGTCATTTTTTTCCTCCTCACCTTTAATGTGCTACTTTTTAAAAATGTACACCAAGGGCCTTCATTTCTTGAGTGTTTGACAAATTTAATTTATTCTCTACACAAATGCATCATCACCAGGGGATATATGATTTAAATCTATTTGACACAGACTCTTGATGTGCTATTTGCCCACTTTTTATGGACTACTCTTTAATAATCACTTTTGTATAATTAGTATATGAGTCATGATCAGTAACTAGACTTATTACATATGGTGGAAAGGATGCTCAGCGGGAATTTTATTGTGTTTCTTCTTTTAAATACTATCCTATGAGATTAATTTTACTAGTGTGAAACAAGGAACCCCAACCTATTGCATGTTTGTTTTGTGTGTGCATATATATGCATGTGTGCATTTTTATTTGTATTTTGAATATAGGTCCTTTGTAGCCAATCGCTTGTGAGTGTGGTTTAACGTATTCATTTGGTACAGAAGTATACAAAGAATGTGAATCATAAGAACAAAATTAATTTAAAAATTTGATTGCAGAATAGCTAGGCAGATAAATAGTTTCTTAGGGGACTTTATATAATATGACTTTTTATGATCTAGTATTTCTGCTGCCATTAAGTGGAATAGTGGAGTGCACAGGGGAAATCTTGAGGAGCTTTTAACAATCCTGGATGAAAGCAGAGTCCGTTTTCATTTCCTTGTCTTTCATTGTAGAGGATTTGTGGATGACTGGGCTAAGTCCCATCCCTCTTGGTGTGTCTCACTTAGCAGAGAGGAAAAGATAAGCTCTGGAACACAGTGGCTCCTGATCTCTCTTCCAGGGAACTTACTCTTCTGTGAGTGATGCCAGTTTAATTTTAAAAGCTTAAGGAGAAGGATAGCGTTCTTCAGCTCACTTCATTGATAGACTCAATAACATAATACTAGTTATAAGAGAGATCTGTTTATGTCTGACCTTGAACTGGCGGTGTAGCCAAGGATGACATTTAACTCCTGGTCCTCCTGCCTCTGTTCCCCAGATACTGGGATTACAGTGGGCACTGCCATACTTGGCTAAGACCTATGTTTCTTTGCACCCTGAAATCACGTATACACACACATGCACTTGTACAGGCATTCATGTGCGCACACATGCACACACAGACACACACACTACCACAAACTATAACTTTTTGTCCCTTTAGAGGTGAAGATGATATCAATGATGTGACTTGCATGGCAGAGGTCAACCTTGATGAAGAAAATGCCTGCATCTTAGCAACACATTCTGAATTTGTTGGCACACTTATTCAGTCATGTAAAGAAGAACCATTTCTTTTCATTGGAGCTCTACAAAAGAGAATTTTAGACATTGGTAAGTATAGAATCATGATTATTGACCTGATAGGAATGTTTGTTGAGGGGAAATGTTACCTAAAGACATGGCCAGACTCTAAGGATTAGGTAGGGCTCTAGAAATATTCTGAGATTTCCTGAGTATTACATAATGAAGCATTTTATTTTAAAAATAATTACTTCAGCCTTTTGTTTCTGGGATAGATAATAGAAGTTAATATTTTTTCGTTTTTTATGATTGAGTAATAGAGATACATATTTCACATGAATATGTGTATTTTTTTTAAAAAAAATCTTATTCCTTATTGGTTCTTAGTAATGTGTGTATACAAATGGAAGTTATTATTAAATGTTATATTTGTAAATTATAGGAATATGTAATAAGAACCAATCCCGTTTTCCGTCTATCAACCCTAAAGTTTAATTCCACTCTTACTGAAGAAAACTGAGCTAGAATATTAAGATTTTTCTGTAGGTACAGGGTGATTTTTAGGTGGCTGTGTGAATTTAAGAAAACGAAAGAGAATGTACTCTTATTTGGAGCCAGATTTCAGTATCTTGTGAAAGACTATATGACCCCATATTAAGTGGAATGAGAGACAGATAAGAGGTTTTGTATGAATTATACCACATTTGATCTATTTCACAATTAATACTTTAGCTGTGAAATGTTGAACACTTTTATAATTAAAATTAAGGCCATGTTATCTTTTTTTTTGTGAGCAACTACGATTAATAATAGTTTTTCCTGGCTAGGTTTTTGTCAGTTAGGCACAAGCTAGATTATCTGGGAAGAGGAGCCTCTGTTGAGAAAATGCTGCCATCAGTTTGCCTGTAGTGCCATGTTATCCAGAGCATTGGCTCAGTTCTCTTCCCCTTCCACATACTTTATCCAGTTTGACTTAAATCTTTATTAAGTAATATATTTTTAAAATTAAATATTATTTTTAATTCTGTGTATATTGTGTCCTGTGTATGGGTATATACACTAGTGTGAGGATGCCTACAGTGGCCAGACATGTAGAGTCCTAGAGCTGGAGTTGCTGGTGATTGTGAGCTTTACAGTGTGGGTATTAGGAACTCCATTGAATCCTCTCCGAGTGCAGTGTTCCTAACTACTGAGCCATCTCTTGATCTCTATATGACCATTTTCTTACGATTTGAAGACATCGTAAGATAGTCAGCAGCAGCTTTTTTCCACATAGGGACAGATGGTATTTGCCACTTGGTGCCCTGTGATCTCTGTCACAGATGTTCAACTCTCTTGTTCCAGGTGGGAAGCAAACATGAGCAACATAAGAACAAATGAGCAGGACTGTATCTTATTGGGTTCTGGCTTCCATAACAAAATACCATAGCCTTGATGGGTTCAGTGACACGTACTTATTGTCACAGTTCTGGAGTGGGGGCCTCAGATCTGGATGCTCATCAGGATTTCTGGCCAGGGCCTCCTTGGTGTTCTTTGGACTGCTCTCTCTATGTTGTCCTCGTGTGATCTACTCTTACCTCATTTCTTATGATTAATTATTCCCAAAAGCCTATACTCCAGTTGTCATAACCAAGTGACGGACATGCATTTTGAGGGAGAAACAAACTTTTAATCCATTGGTTGGATTCCTATAAAATTTTGTACTTAAAAAGAGATGAGTTTTGACCTGTTAGCTGTAGTTTGGCAACCCTGTTTTAGGGGAATTTGAGAAACTATTTGTTCTTATCAGTTCTTAATGATGAAACACAAACAATATAATAATACAAAATGTTAACTGTAAAAATTCTCTGAATTATCTAAGCTTTAAGGAAACAGCCAAATGTTGAATATTCATTTATTTCTAGAGATGTTTTCTGTTTATGATAAAATTCCTTCCTACAGAATAGTTACCAACTGAGGGCATTCCTAAAAATAGAAATTACACATTTTCCAAAAGAATTTTTTAGACATAATATTTTTCCTGTGTGAAAATTGGCTTAAATGTCAGTATTCTTCATTTTTCCTCTAATTACCTAAATTAAATTGCAGACATTCAATAAAGTCAATAGTAAGCAGGCAAGCACTAACTAGCTCTCCTTAATCAACTATGTTGGCTTTGTTTTAAAGTATTAAAAGTGGGAATTAATCTGTAGTTTTTAACTTGTGCTTTAAGATTTGCTGCTTAGTGAAGATACGTTTGAACATTTGCTATTGCATATACTTAGGAATTATGAACACCTGTTCATTTCTTTTTTTTTTTTTTTGGTTTTTCGAGACAGGGTTTCTCTGTGTAGCTTTGCGCCTTTCCTGGAGCTCACTTGGTAGCCCAGGCTGGCCTCGAACTCACAGAGATCCGCCTAGCTCTGCCTCCCGAGTGCTGGGATTAAAGAATATTTTTTTTTGTTTGTTTGTTTTTGTTTTTTCAAGACAGGGTTTCTCTGTGTATCTGCGCCTTTCCTGGAACTCACTTGGTAGCCCAGGCTGGCCTTGAACTCACAGAGATCCACCTGCCTCTGCCTCCCGAGTGCTGGGATTAAAGGCATGCGCCACCACGCCCGGCTTCACCTGTTCATTTCTAATGCTTCAAATATATTACAGATTTTTAAAAACAAATACCATTTTTTTTATCTGTTTCACTGAGCATCAACTCCAGAGCCTTCTATTACAATATATAGCTTTTCAAATAAATTACTTCATCTTTATAAGTACATAGTTATTTTCAAATTCTTCCTCCCCAAAAACTAATTTTGAATGCTCTTTTTTAATTTAATCTTAAAATAACTTGACTTCCCCTGCCTACCCTATGTTTAGTTGTGATTTATATTTATTTTTTAAGTTTGTATATGTGTGTGTCTGTGAGTATCTGCATGTGAGTGCTGGTGCACTTGGAGGTGGCTGGAGTTACAGGTTGTGAGTCACCTTCAAGTGTGCTAGAAATTGAGTTCAGGTCCTGGAAGAGAGTGCACATGCTCTTAGTTACTGAGCTATCTTCCAGCCAGTGTTCAGTTACAATTTTAACCATTTGATTGTTTGGAAATTTTGCTCTTCCTCGTATAGAAGGCCCAACTAGTTGTTTATGCTGAGTGTTTAGAAGTAGTTGTGCATTTGTAGTGGGTTTTTCTTTTCCCTTCGTTTCATTCAGAAATTGAAAATGAGCTCAGTTTGCCACAAAGCAACGAATTACATTTTGAAGGCTTAGTTTAAAAGAAGTCAGATAATTTTAAATTATCTCCCTACTTAGTTTACTTAGACTACATTTTAAATCAAAATTTATTTTGTAGTAATGTCAAAGTATATTTGACTTGTAATTAAATTATGATTTTTGCTGTAGTTTAGCCTTTGAAAATATGAGTATGTATGTATTATATGAATTAGCATATAAAATCAAATAGTATTTTAAAATTACTGAATATATGTGTGTGTGTGTGTGTGTGTGTGTGTGTGTGTGTGTGTGTGTGTGTGTGTGTGTTGAAACAACAGAGACCTGGGGAAATGGCTCAGTGGATAAAACACTTGCCCTGCAAGTAGGGGGACTGGATGCCTAGCACTGCACACACACGAATACACAACCCCACAGGAGCCTTCACAGTCCATCTGCCTGCGTTCCTTAGCTGCCTGCATCTGAGGTTTGCACATGTGCTCCTGCAGACGGTTCTGTGGTCCCTGGGAAACGCTGTTGGAAGGCGGTAGGATTGTTTGTAGGGGAGCTGCTGCTGTTGTCGGTCACGCAGATTCTTTCCCTAAAACTTCCTTTCTTACTACAACTTGGATAAAACAAGTTTCTTTTATTTGTTCATAAAAGAAACAAGTTATTGAAGTTGATGGTGAAATGAAGAGGTTTTGAGCATATTCAACTTGTAATTTAATAGGTTAATTTATGAAAACATGAGTAGTGCAAAATATAATTGGTAACAGAGAAAAAGAATATAGGTTTTTTTTATAGACAAGGAATTAAAAGATGTATAATTTCAGTTCACTGAAATAAATGTCATGAATTGTTAACAGTGTCAAACAGGATAAAATGTGACTTTCCATTTTTTTTTAATTACTAAAATTAACAGAATATAGCACTAATTTCTGCAGTTACCATTTTCCTCCCTGAACACTAAACTTGATTTGTGTTCTTATTAACTTTGTCCTATAAATGACCTTGCAAGGAGAATGATTCTAGAGGCTAAGGGAAACAATGTCTATATTTTCTGAGGCTCCAGGCTAGGTTTTATTAATGTAATGTCTAAGATCTTTGAAGTTGTGACTTTACCAGGAAAATCATAATCTCCAAACCTTTATTCATAATGGGTATGACTTCCAGGGGGAACTGAATACCTGCTGTGCTAATTATTTCAATTATAAGCCACTACTAAAACATGTAATGGATTTTCTCTGCCTCCACAGGTAAGAAGCATGACATTACGGAACTTAACTCTGATGCTGTGAACTTGATCTCCCATGCAACACAGGAGAGATTACGAGGCCTTCTAGAGAAACTGACTACGATTGCTCAGCATCGAATGACTGTTTACAAGGTAAAGGAAATCATTAAGCAAGTACAGACTGTCAATTCCTGAGCAGTGTTTAAGTAGTTTCATGGACAGGGGTCCATATCTGGATTTATTTTTAGAAGAAGGACTGAGACTTATATTTCATGTAAGTAGGAAAACGGTTCCCTTAATTGCTTTACTTGAATATGCTTACATACTAAGTCAAATTAAAATAGGATTTGAAGTAGTATCCAAAGTAGGTTTTTGTTGCATATCGGCATATGCACCTGTTTGACTTGAGGTGGCTCCTCAAGGCTCGAATAGGGAGGAGGTTGTGTTAGGATGGAATAAGGGCTGTGTGTTCTCTTTGGTGGTCTGATGCTGCTAGATATGGACCTTAGTTACATGATGACAGTGAGTGCTGATACTAGTGTCACTCACTGCTGTGCTTGGCTCCTGTTGGGAAAGACCAAATGCAAGAAGAACCTGTCTAATTCCTAGTGGTGTAACAAAATGACATGCTGTTACCAAGACAAAGGCACTTAGTATATTTGAATTATAGTTTTTCTTGCTTCTTGGCCTTTAGGGTATGATCAATTGTGAATTGTAGTTTCAGAGGCAGGCAAATAACTGAATGATTATGGATTTTAAGAAAAGACAATGGGATGAAAAGGAATAACCCTTTTCTTTATTAAAAAAATGTTGAGAGTTAGATTTCCAACATGTTGGTAAATAGGTAACTTCATGAGGTTTTAAGTTTGCAATAGGATCATTCATTGCCAAAGCTTCATAGCCAGCCATACAGATGAAAGGAAATCCAGAATATCTGCTGCTTGCTGTCTTCCTAGTAAGCTTGATGGAGAAACCATCTTACTTGCATTCTGCTTCATTTGAATTTTCGAAGACCTATAGCTATTAAGGTCCTTACTTTTCAAAATTTTTTGTGAGAATTTTTCAGACTGACTTAAAAAATCTGCAATCAGCATCATAAGAAGCTGTAGAAAACAATGTCAATATTCCATTTTATGTGAGTCTAGGAATTTTGTCCATTTTTGTAGCTTATCTATTATTTATGTCAGTTCAGTAGGTGGTAGTAGTTGTACCTTTGTTTCTGATTCTTGTGTCTTCCCTTTTCTTTTTTTCTTCATTATTCTATCTAATGGTTTCCCTATTTTATTAGTCATTGCAAAGAACCAGACATTTTTGGTTTCTCTAATGATAGCCAAGCAAGATAGCAGAATATCATTAGGAGTCATTTTATCACTACTTTTTTTTTTTTTTTTAGGCCAGTAGTATTTGGCTTTACCTAAGTCACTGGGCTGTCTAGTCTCTGGTTTTTGGTCACCCAAGCAGTGTTTAGGTACAGGTTTCATCTCGTGGAGTGATCCTTAAGTCAAATCATAGAACATCCCAAATTTTAAAAATCGTAGTCTTGAAAAGAGCCCATCACCCAGAAGTCTAACTTTTCTTTTAAAGTCCAAAAACTCTCATCTGTAGACTCCTATAAAATAAAAAAATAAATTATATACTTTCTTACTTTGAGAGGAAAGAGTCAGAGCACAGTTACAATCAAAGCAAAGCCCAAGTAAATGGCTCAGTGTGGCCATTTGATCTTCTGGGCTCCAAAGGCTTTCCTTTCTCCAGCTCTGCTCCACAGATGCCACTGACTTCTGTTGTCATTGTGTGGTCCTGGCATCTCCCACAGGCTGGGGGCTCCATGGGCAGCACCTCCATCAGTGGCCTCCTGGGCTGTCTTCAGAGACTGACCATGTTACCGGTAGTCTTTCTCCGTGACCCCTGAGGTCTCCACTGCAACTGAAACTCTCTACCTTTACTAGTGGCTTCTCCTGGCATCTTGTTAGGGACACCAGCCCTTGTAAACAGACCTTTTTACTCTGTGACCCTTCATACCTGAATCTTACACACACATTATCAAGTTTGGCTGTCAGCATGAGACACCACCTTGGCCTGCTGTGGACCACAGCTTCTAATCCCAAGGAAATACTCAAAAGATTTCATTTCAGTGTGCTATTCAAAGCTTTTCTATCTAAAGGTAGAATCTTTTTATTGTATCAATTGCATGTGTTACTAGGATTTGATAGCCATAGAAACTGGGTAGTATTTACCTTATCTGGAAGACCTTAATCACTTAGCTTAAGGATAAATACCTTCTTAACTTCCTGTTATACCAGTGGTTCTCAACTTATACCAGTGGCTCTCAATTTATACCAGTGGTTGTCAACTTTCCTAATGCTGTGACCTTTAATATAGTTCCTCATGTTGTGGTGACCCCCAACATAAAATTATTTTTGTTGCTACTTCATAACTATAATTTTGCTACTGTTATGAATCGTAATATAAATATCAAATATATAGGATATCTGATATGCAACCCCTATGAAGGTTGTTCGACACCCCCCAGGGATCGTGACCGACAGGTTGAGAACCACTGTATTATACATTTACTATTCCTGTTGATTTATCCTGCACCCTTTCCCTACATTCATTCTTTAGCATAGCTAGTATTGCTGCCTGAATATTATGTAGTAAGAAAAAAGTACCCTTTTTTTTGGGGGGGGGGGCGTTTCGAGACAGGGTTTCTCTGTGTAGCTTTGCGCCTTTCCTGGAACTCACTTGGTAGCCCAGGCTGGCTTCAAACTCACAGAGATCCACCTGGCTCTGCCTCCCGAGTGCTGAGATTAAAGGCGTGCGCCACCACCGCCTGGCTAAAGTACCCTTTTTTAAGAAATAAAAACTACTTAATTACCTTTGAATTTACTTCAAAACTTAGCTTATTTTATAGACTTTAATTATAATAACAGTATTTGTATCAAAAATTTGGCCTGGTCCTTCTATCTCTTGGGATTTATTTTTATCTGTCCAATAAAGGAAATTCTACTACACAAACTATTTAAAAATGAGCCACCATTATTAGAAGCAAAAAAATCCCATCTTTTCTACTCTAGACATTAGTTATTTTTGAAAATCTTGTACTTGGTTACGTATAATGTTCTAACTAATCATAGGTCATAAACTGAAATTTAAATAAAAAAAGAAGTAATCTTTTTGGTTGTGAGCCTAGCCTTTAATGGCTGAGCCATCTCTGGCCGGGCGGTGGTGGCACACGCCTTTAATCCCAGCACTCGGGAGGCAGAGCCAGACGGATCTCTGTGAGTTCGAGGCCAGCCTGGGCTACCAAGTGAGTCCCAGGAAAGGCGCAAAGCTACACAGAGAAACCTTGTCTTGAAAAACCAAAAAAAAAAAAAAAAAAAAAGAAGAAGAAGAAGTAATCTAGTATGTAGTCTAATGCTTTTTTTATCCTGCTTGGTGGTGTTTGTTTGTTTGTTTGTTTTCTGGAGACAGGATTTCTCTGTGTAGCCCTAGCTGTTCTGGAACTCACTCTGTAGACTAGGCTGGCCTTGAACACAGAGATCCACCTACCTCTGCCTCCATAGTGCTGGAATTAAAGGTGTGCACCACCATTGTCCAGCTCTGCTAGGTATTCTGTACTGAAGCTGCAGTCAATGCTATGGCCGTGGAGAAGTTTCCTCTCCAGCTAAAAGGTACTGTGAGAGTTCCTTGAGATGGATTCACCTGATGGTGCTAATATCTGTTGAGTCTGGATATCTAGTGGCTTTTATACTTTTGGTACATGAAGTCTTTTAGTTGGTTCACAGAGACAGGAAGGAACATAATAATATTGGGGCTACCTATTACTTAACAAGGTGGTAGGGATTCAGTAGGTTAAGGAAAGGCACTCATTTGCTGTAGCTGAAAGAAAAAGGAGAAATTATGCCGCAGTCAGTTGTATCTGAATTGATTGGTAAAGGAAACAGCATGAGAATGTGATATGGTTAAAATTTAGAATGTCTGTGCTTCTTTTTAATTTAGTGTTTATTGTCCCTTTTAAATTAAATTTCTGTCCGTAAACTGTCTCCAGAGTTTGTGAACACAGAAATGGTAAAGATGAAGTAGTTAGGAAACCACTGTTACTGTGCTTAACCTCTGTGCTTGGCCTCTAATGTGCTCCACATTTTATCTTGTATTATTTAACTTTAAAGACCACTTGGGAATTCTTGTATTAAACTTTAAGTAAAATAAGTAGCACTAATACATCCTTCTTCCTTAAACCATGTAATACTCTTTTGATCTAGTTAAATGCCAACAATAAAAATTTAATTTAAAAAGAATCTTGGGCATATGAAATCTCTTAGTCTAAGCTAATTGAAGCAGCCATAAGCATGAGGATAAAGTGGAGACGGAGATGGAAATAGTGTGGTGCTGAGTTCCAAGCCAGACGCTTATGCTGAGCTCAGGCTTTAGTTGGTTTTGGCTGTAAGAGTCTCCCTCAAGTGTTGACTCTGAGATGAGTAGATGGCGGGGTAAGTATTGATTGGTTCAAACCTTCCTGCTTCACCCTTAACAACCCACATATATGGATATTTGTATTATAGAGGGAACTAGGTAGCCATAGGTAAAGAAAACTAGAAAATACTTAGATTTGAAAGCACTATTTTTGTATTCTAGCATACCCAGGTAAGTAAGACATTTTTAATTGTGTCATTTTGTGGAATACTTAAGATAAGAAATTATAGTTTTTTGTTACAGTTTTCATTTATAAAAGTTTCTGCTCTGGCCGGGCAGTACTTGGGAGGCAGAGGCAGGCGGATCTCTGTGAGTTCGAGGCCAGCCTGGGCTACCAAGTGAGTTCCAGGAAAGGCGCAAAGCTACATAGAGAAACCCTGTCTCGAAAAAAAAAAAAAAAAAAAAAAAAGTATATGCTTTCCCACTACTTGGGAGGCTATAAGGCAGGATGACCTCAAATTCCAGAACAGCCTGGTCTGTATAGTGAGAACCTGCTTATAAATAGATAAATGATAAATAAATTATACACAAAATTATTTTGAGTAAGGTTTCTGTCTAAATTTAGATTTCATAAGGGAATCTCTAAGCCAGACCTTCATGTTTTTGTTTTTGTTTTTTTGAGACAGGGTTTCTCTGTATATCTCTGGCTGTCCTGGAAACTTTGTAGATCAGGGTTGCCTCAACTCAGAGATCGCCTGCCTCTGCCTCCATAGTGCTGGGATTAAATCATGTGCCACCATGTGATTTTAATGTCTCCCATTTTATGTTCTATTAGGATAGAAGTGTTTTAGTTTATTTTAGTTAAGATTAAGCCAGACTACCCATGGTAGCTCATTTCCTTAGCTGTCTTTTTCAGTGAGGTGATTGTTTCTTGCTTTTCATCTAAGATTTAATTACTCATATTTATGTCAGTAGATAGGAAATAATTTGACTACAGGAGATTGAATTATAGGTAATGGTATATTCGACTGGATTCTTTTTCCAATGGTTAGGATTGGTTTGATTCAATTCCTTTTCCTGTTTATGAGTAGTAGGCTTGCTAAGGAATTCTTTCTGAAATGTAAATACTAATCATTTCTCAAATTTTAAGGACAGTTAAAGTTTCTGGCTTTTATTTTGTTTGCTTGTTTGTTTAAAATAAAAGAAAAATGTAGTTCCCTTAGTGTGTTGAAGTTACTCAGTTTTGTATTGTGTATCATAGTGCCTAATGCAAATGTATTGCCCAAAATCATGACTGTTTTTTTCCCAGGGAAGTGAAAATTACATTTTGTCTACTGATACCAGATCACAGCTCAAATTTCTTGAAAAGCTGGATCAATTGGAGAAACAGAGGAAGGATCTAGAAGAAAGAGAGATGTTACTAAGAGCAGCCAAGGTAAAGCACTGTGTAGCTTACAGGAACGTGGCCTGGCAATGTGATCGTAATCGGCTTCATCATTGACTGACAGTCTTGCTTTTATTAAGCTTTAGATTTCTCTTGAGAATATCCTAAATGAAATCACTGATAGGGTGTTTCATAACCAAGATGGTGTGAGGTGGTAACTTTTTGTTAATTTAGTCAATGAGTCATAATCTTTGTCTCCCCCACCCCCTCATATTCCGGTGTACCTAATACCATTCCTGTCCACCTGTCCCTATTCCCAGGTTAAACTTTTATACAAATTTTTGATTCTGAGATAATATTTGGTATATACCTAGTTGAAGTTAACAAGAACAATTTTTAAAAGAGAAGAAGATAGTGGTAAAATTAGGACTAATTTGGAGAATATGGAATAAAATATAAGTTGGTGGAAAGGGGCTGAACACACACACACACACACACACACACACACACACACATACACGCTCCCACTTTAGTCTTTCTACCTTAGTTGAGAGGTTTTTAGTATATTTAAAGTTACATATGACTGTCTTGTATCTACAGTTCAGAGAGTCTTTGGAAAGCAGTCCTGAGACATAATGACCCATCACCCTTAAACATTCTCGTGTGTATTTACACAAGTCAGGACATTTCGCCTTTTCAGGATGCTAGCAGTGTAACACTGTTGTGCGTTGCACAGATCCTATTCAACTTTCATCAGCGTTTCGCTTGTTTCTTTTCTTTATGTTCCATTTTTCTTTCTCAGAAATAAGTATTTCATTTAGTAGTTATCGCTTTTCACATTTCTTCTGGCAATCCCAGTTTTTCTTATCCACTCATTCCCTTAGCACTTTCAGGACCTTACCTTCAACTTACTTTCTATATCATGACCTTCACCTGCATTCATTTGGTATTTCCTTAGGGCTTTATGTAAGTCATGGACTCCTGGCAGTAATACACAGAGGTGAGGATACATTTTTCTGAGCTAATAATCTCAAAAGGCAACCTGATAATCCAGGCATGTAGCTGTCTGTGAGTTCTTTCCTTTTTAAATTGATCATCTTCCTTTGTAAGTTTTTAGTTTTTCACGGATTATTTTTATGTTCACAAATTATATCAACATCTTTCCCTCATCTAATTTTCATGCATCAGCCTTAGCAAGTTACTGGATCAGCCACTTCCGTGGGGATTGCCTGATACTAATTGTTTATTCCCATTAACTTTCCTTCACATATTAACCCTCTGTTGTATGAAAAGGCTTTCTTTTCTTCCCTGTTCATGAAAATATGAACCTGTGGGTTTCTGTTTAATTCAGCTGTCTGTACTACCTTACTCTGAAGATTTCTTTGGATGCTCAGTACACCTCTAGGTGTGAGACCCTTCCACATGGGCACTTTCTTGTCATGCCCCCGTCGCTCACTGAGCATGTCCTACTTCCTGCCATTAAGATAATCCAGAGCGCCGGGCGGTGGTGGTGCACACCTTTAATCCCAGCACTCGGGAGGCAGAGCCAGGGGATCTCTGAGTTTGAGGCCGGCCTGGGCTACATAGCAAAATCCAGGACAAGCACCAAAACTACACGGAGAAACCCTGTCATTCATTCATTCATTCATTCATTCATTCATTCATATATTCATATTCTTCGCCTCACTTCCTCCTTTCAAATAGTTGCAGAATTTTTTTCTCCAGGTGTCAGAAAGTTGGCTTTCAATATTATCCTTAGCATACTTAGTTTGTGTCCTTAGTCAGTGTACACATTTGATCAGTGAGATTCGTATCCCCACTTGACTCATTGGCCCTTGACTACTATGTCCTTCATGCCTTTTTTTGCCATGCTCCTTACCATTATGACCACTGGCCTGTGTCTCACTGAGACAGACGTCCCAAACCTCCACAAGGATGGGGGCGTCATTGTCACTGCCCTGCTGTCTTAGCTCCAAACTGACCCCTGTGCTAAGAAGGGCAGGGAGATGAGATAGGAAAATACTCTTTCTTGAACTAGAAATAGTATATACAAGAACTCAACTATTACAACAAGGGAGTTTACTGGTTCTGTTCTGGTTGTTATTTATTTAAGATATACTGGTTCTTACGGGGTTTCCTTCCTTTTTGAGACAGATTACTAAATACTGGGACACCCTGGGTTTCAGTCCTATGCCTTGTATGTGTTTGTGCTCCTAAGATTGTATTTCCAGCTCTGTCAACATTCTGAAACCTTTGGCATGTACAGTTTACTCTTGTTTGGTATCGTTTTCTGGCTAATAGGACTTTCAAATTGTATATGTCCAAACAGACTTCTGATTTTTCTCTCCTTTAATATGGCTTTTTCTAACTCAGTCAGTGATGCCCTCGTTTACCTCAGTGTCATCTTCGCTCCTTCCCTGTGCCCATGCCCAGTGTACTCTCCCTCTAGTCTACAGTGTCCACCCTCTCTTCACTACACCGTCACCACTCTGTCCTGAGGCCCCCTTTCCTTCTATTTTTATATGTTCTAACTGATCTTTTACCTTCCATATCCACTCATCAGAATGGGCTTCCTAATAAGAATGCATGGCTCATGCCTGAAATCCCAGCAGTTGGGAGGCAGAGGCAAGAGGATCTCTTTGAGTTCAAGACCTGCCTGGTCTATACAGTGAGCTCCAGCACAGCCAGGACTACAGGACAGACTGGGTCTCAAAGCAAAACAAAGCTTAGCTTTTAGTGATTTCTTGTTGGCTGTCCTTCCCCAGTCTTCTTACTGGACTTCACAAATGCCTTACATTGTCTAGTACCTGGCTCCCTCTTTGAGTTTGCCTCATGACACTCCTTCACTCAGTCCACTTCTCATACTCAGGCATCTGTTCCAAGTTGTGTCCACCTTAGGGCATTCAGCCTTTGATTGGCGTCTGAAACTGACAGTTGAAGTCCTTCTCCCTCGTTGTGTACTCTTGATTAGAACTCTGCCTACAGAAAGTTAGAATTCCTCTAGGTGGCTTAGGCCAGAATCCAGATATCAATCATTGTTGCCCCTTCAGTTTGTGCCTTGTATCATCTACCACAAATATGGTTGACTTGACTGGCAAAGTGGCATTTGAATCTGTCTGTCATTGTCATCATTGCAGTGCTGCTGTCCTAGACTGCTGTCATTGTTTTCTCAGTCACCCTCTTCATAGCAGTTGTTTGAGAGTAGTTTCTGCATTATATGGGCGCCAGTGCCTTGGGTGGTAGATCTGTGTAGTGAACCCTGCATGTCTGATGGAGGCTTTCTAAGGGCTGCTCCAGTGTGCTCTCTCTCTTATGCTGGGCAGTAGTCTTCCTCCAGTGGCTGACTGTTTAGACTGCACTTAACTCTTCTACTTCTTCAAATGGCTACAAGGCAACGCAACCTCCTTCTCCCCTTCATATTTTCTGTGTGCTTCAAACACATGGTCATTCTCTGTTCTCAGGCTTGCTATCCTTTTGAGGCCTTGGTGTTTACTGTGTCTTCTGTGTGAATGTGATTGCCTATTTCTTGTTATTCATCAGAGAGAGATGTCTAGTTAGAGAAGTACCTACCATATTCCTCATGCTCATTTTTATCACATTTTGTTTTATTTATAGCATGTATAGGTATAGTAGTATTAGTTTATTAAGTGCTATAGAGGACCTAAAACTCTAATAACACTATTAGGATGTGTTTCCTACTTGTATTTTCAGAAATTACTCTTTTAAGAGATTTGATTCAAGGCTAGTTGAGTTCTTGATTTTAATAGCTGTTGAAATAACATATGCTTTTCCAAAATGGCTTCACATAGAGATGAGCCAGTATTGTTTGTTTAAATTCATTTGAGCCCACACTTCTTTTCTCTCTCTTCTGTTCAGGCCAGTTTTCATTTTGCCGTGTTCCAGCAAGAACAATGTCATGCCTTGACTGGACCTGACTGACATTGTTAGCATCATTTTCAGTTGTGTTTCCTCCAGGCTAGAACTGCAGCAGCCGGCCCAGATGAGGAGGAGGAGGGGCCGGGGCTGGAGTGCAGCTAGACTGGATGGAGGCATTGCCCCTGGAGCTAGGGTTTTCAATCACAGGAGAAATCTTCATTTATTAAATATTTAACAGCAATGCTAGTGTTTAGATGATTTCTATTAAAATTTTCTTTTCCTTTGACAGAGCCGTTCCAATAAAGAAGATCCAGAGCAGCTGAGATTAAAGCAGAAAGCCAAAGAGGTAGGTAGGACTTTCAAGTTACCGTTCTGGTCATGTGTTTGAGGGAAGGTTGGCAGCCTCTCTCTTGGCAATTAGGTCAGGGTTTATTTTACTGTTGCATACCATTTGCAAAAGCCTTGGGGAAGGACAGGAACTGCTGAAGGCAAGGGCAGGACTTCAAATGAGGTCAGGGAGCTGTGTGCTCTCCTTTTAAAATTTATTTTCAAGGCTTAGGCCTGTCTGGAAATGGCTCTTTGTAAACTGAACCATATACTTGGAGGAATATAGTATGGGATTAAAAGAAAGAAAGAAAGAAACTTTGAGATTTAGCATCTGGGACTGTACAATAGGCTACATTTTTCCAGGGTAATTGTTCGTTTTGTAAATCTGATACTGCTTATAATTCTTTGGCTGGGAGGCGGTACTGGGATTTAGTTTTAAATGGAAAATGCCTCTGGCTTTTAATTTTCTGGGCCCAGCAGTTTTCTGTTCTGGAATGGAGCCCTTGTTTCACACAGTTCATGTTTAGCTGCAGGGGTTTTAGTTTATAGCTTAGACTGGTTAAGCTTTTACTCCCAGAGGCCTCTGCATAGCAACTGTAGAAATCAACAAATAAGTTCATTTATGTCTGCAGCCTCCTCTCAGTAGCTGACTTTTTACATTTCCCAATATCCATTTCCTGACTTCTCTAGCCTCAGAGAAAAAAGCTCCACTAATTGGAGCTTATTTTAATTGAGCCTTAATATTGGATCTCACTGGAGTTACCCCCAGAGCTACTGAGAACAGAATGAAATGAAAGTACCTAAGGTTGAAGGAGTGCGTGCATGTGACTGTGTGTGTGTGTGTGTGTGTGTGTGTGTGTGTGTGTGTGTGTGTGTGTAAGAAAAAGAATTTTCACTTGATCTACGGTTTCTTTTCCTTCCTGAATAAATCATCTAGCCTGTTCACATTCCTGGTTAAGAATCTGACAGCAGACGATAATAAAGACAATTGAGGTGGGAGGTGTGTGATATGGAGCTGAAGAAATCGGTTTCTATAGTTACTTGACTGATTCCATGCAATTTTTAAGCATCTTTGTGCTAAATAAGAGTGATTTCCTGAGCGACTTTTTCTTTCACCGTGCCTCTTGAACTATGGAATCTGTTGTCCTCAGCACTGCTGCCCTCCATGTCTGGGTACCAGCAGCAGCAGCAGCAGCAGCAGGTTATTTATTAATGTTCTAAAGACCCTTATTGTTTGCATTAATGTAGGAGCTGAAACAAAACACACGGAAATCTAGTAAGATGCTTAGCCCCAAATTGTTGTATTTTCTTTAACATAGAAAAAAAAAATACTCTGGGTAGAGGGGTATAAGGATCAGGGCAAGCACATTGAAATGTTAGAAACAGTCATTTTAAACAAAATGTTCTTTATTCTAATTTCCTTCCATTGGATATTTATTTAACACCGTTAACCTGAGAACCGTTTCTGGCATTCTTTTTAAACAAACCTAGATTAATGATAGGTGTTTGGAGCTGTGCCACTTGTCATTGCGGAATGCTGGATATCTCTTCTTTAATTAAGGACTGATTGGGTGCTTATCTCTTTCTTTGAATGGTTTCTCCTTTTGGAAAGTATTTCTCGCAAAGTTAATTATCTTACCATGGGTGTTGTTGCTTCATCAACGTGGGTACTTAGATTCTTTTTCCCTTTAGCTTTGAAGGAGATGGTTTTATTTGTTTCATATTGTTTGGTATTTTGTTTATTCCATGAAGTCAAGAGATAGACAGCAGTCTAAACAATACCGTGGGGTAGGGTGTGGTTTCTTTTACTGGAGATGAGTGATAGCAAACCTGCTTTTTTTCTGTCCTTTGCACCTCTATTTAGTATTCTTTTTCAAATAAGGTTAAAAGAAATTATAACTTCCTTCCAAACTGTTTTTGAAGTCTTAGTTGTTTTTTACTGTAAGTCTTCTATGATCAAAAAGGAACCAAATGTATTGTCCTGGGTCCAAGAAGAGAGCCATTATGTGTTATTTATTGGCTGCAAAATGGTTGTTAGTTTGAAAATTAAATATTGTCATTTTTGTCTTCCTTCTGTCCTGTAGAGATGTAACTTACTCTAAGTAGCTCTCTTTCAGAGTCACACACGGGTTACTGCATTTTGAATATAAAAATATTATCCCTGCCTTACTATGGAGTTGAAGTATTCCGAACTATAGTAATTTATGAATTTATGAACTTGTAGAAGTTGTAATACTGTGGTTTGTGCTTTTGGTATAAACTAGGAAGTTTTCTTGGTTTAATTGGGAAGATTAGTGCTGTTTTGTAGTGGTTGCTTTATTAGAACAGCTTTGGTTCCTTTTACAAACTGGTCACAGGAAGAGTGGGCTAATGACAGAAGTCCCAAAGAACTGCTTGGAGAAGTTGTGGGCTTTGTTTATGCTTGGAGATATGTCAGCAGGGGTGTTCATCGTGATGCAGATCATGCCTGAATCTGAAGTTTGGATTGTTAATGACTAGAGTTTTGATATTGATAGTTCTCTTAGGGTTTTTCATTGTTTTTTTTCTCAAAAATAGTTTTAGAAACTATTTTTTTATGTTCCGTGTATATGGGCAATCTGTTAAACTGGCAGGTTTTTTTTTTTTTTTTTTTTTTTTTTTGGTTTTTCGAGACAGGGTTTCTCTGCGTAGCTTTGCGCCTTTCCTGGAGCTCACTTGGTAGCCCAGGCTGGCCTCGAACTCACGGAGATCCGCCTGGCTCTGCCTCCCGAGTGTTGGGATTAAAGGCGTGCGCCACCACCGCCCAGCCAACTGGCAGGTTTTTATGAAGGTGTCTCTTCGGATGTTGCCATTCCTATCTGGCTGCCTTTGGTTTGCCTTCAGCCTAGTCTCAGTCCACAGCAGTGGCTCCTGCAGCACACTGTTGCCGTTGACCGACCGGTCACCCATTCGGAAGCCTTATTGCTGCCCGGCAGATGTCTGGGGCCATCCCTCTAACTCAGACGCTTTATTGTCCTTTCTCATTTTCAGTGCGGTCTTTGTTGTTGTTATTGTTTTCTTTTTGTTTTTTCTCTCTATAAAAACAATTTCATTCTGTCTTCAAACTTTAAATTTTAATACCTAAGGTTTTCACAGCTGCAATTTAGGAGTAAGTAGATACTTTTTCTAAATGTGAATAGTGATATTCTTTCATTTTACTGGTTGCCAAATTCTGATTCCAAATAAGGAGGCATAGTACAGCTGCAGACTTGTCTGAAATGTGCGCTGTGTATTGTAGAACAACATCTTTCTTACCCTCAACGTTTCTTCTTAGTACATCACCCCAAATTCTGCAGAGCAAGCACTCTGAAGTTCAGAGTTTGAAGTTCAAGCACTCTGATTTCTTAAAGAGTTTTAAAAATAAGTTTTTATGTCCTTATATCCATTTGGATTTCTTTTTTTCTCATTTGAGAAATAAGAGTTTAGTGGATCTGTGTAGAGGGAAGCAAAGAATTCATTTTTTTTAACACTTCAAGGCATTCTCGCTTTCATTTTTATATCAGACAATAAAGGGGAAGAAAAGGACTACAATAATGTATATGCTGGCACATTGATTTTGTATAGCAACCTATGGGGATTAAAATGCAGAACAGATTAGAAACATACTCTGAAATAGGATTATTTTTCTAAATAGATTATGGACTGAAAATTCAGGGTACTCTTTATAGGCCATTATTGTGTAATTAATCGAGTTTTGCATATAAAGCCTCATTTCTGAATAGAAAGTATAAGAAAGGCAGTACAGAATTTGTTGGTTTGGTCTTTTGCTGTTGTTACAATTTATTTTTTTTTTAATTTTTATTTTTTGAGATAAGTTCTCACTATTTAGCCCTGGCTACCTTGGCACATTCTGTATACATTAGACTGGCCTGGAATTCATAGATATCTTCCTGCATCTGCCTCCCAAATTCTAGGATTAAAGGTGTGTACCACTGCACCTGGGAGGACATTTTGTTTTGTTTTGTTCTGTTTGTTTGAGAGAGTTCCCCTTATGTAGCTCTGGAACTTTCTATGTAGACCAGGTTGGCCTCCAACCCATAGAGATCCACCTGCCTCTACTTCCTGAGTGCTAGGATTAAAGGTGTGTGATATCATACCCAGTTTTTATATGAGACAGGTCAGCCTAGAATTCATAATAATCCTGCCTCAGCCTCCCAAGTGCTGAGATTTTAAAAATAAACCTTTATGCCCAGCACTGACATATTTTTAAGTGGGAATTTAAAAGATATGAAACAATAAAACATGATACTTAAAGATAACTGTTTAATTGTAGTATTTTGTGTTTAATGCTAGCTTTGCATATGCCAAGGACTTGTGGAATATAGATCAAGGCAATCAAATTTTTCATTAAAAGTATATTATAAAGATACGTTATGTTACAGAAATCAAAATAATATGATGAAGACATTCTTAAAATGACAAATTATAAAGGACTTGTGTATGCCATCGCAAAGAAAGAGATTATTCAAAGCACTGACAGTCTCAGAATGTGGTTTTCAAAGTCTAGTGTGTATGAAAATTTTCTGGAGTGTTTGTACAAGTTGTTGGGCCCTGGATAAAGAAGTTTATGATGGAGCAGGTGTGTGGCAGGACCTGGGAATGTGCATTTCTGGAGGTTCCTGTGTTGCTGCTGCTATTCAGCATAGAGTCATTGATCTAGGAAGAGAAGAAGGATGTTTTAAAATTTATAACTTTCATATTCCCTTTTGAAGGTATAACATTGTGATCTGGGAATCTGAGATGTGGCATCTTGAACTGGCAGTATTAGATTATCATCCAGTGATTTTTCGGTAATTTCTCTGGGGACTAGGAAAGCCAGCACACAATTTTTCAAGTGATCTTTTTGCAGAAGATCTTTACTGAGAGTCGAGATTCACCAGAAGAATCCACAAATTCTTAATTTTGAGAAGTAGGATCTGTGTAACTTAGACATAGTGGTTTCTTGTTGGAAGAGGCAGGTACATTTCATAAAAGAAGTAGCTGTAAGATGGAAGTCAGGAGTTTCAAATTCCCTAATCAGCCTTCTATGTATCTAGTGCTCACTGTTGGTATGTTCCTTTACTTTGAACTTACCTTTGTTCTTTGTAGTTAAATGTAGCATAAGTGTATTGCTTATAACAGGCAGTCATAATCACGGGAAAGATGGGGCCTAAAAGGCTTAAAAACATGAGCCAAGGGACCATTTCAGATAATGTTATGCCATCAAAGTCTTAGCATTAAGCTTCAGACTAACCCTGGGTATTTTATTTAATTTTTCCTCAGAAGACATTTAAAAAAAAAAAAAAGCAAAGAAGAGGCAGGAGTATATGGATGAAGAGCTACGGGGAGGATGGGAGAGATAAGGAGATTGCTATCTAGGGTAAACTAGGATAACTGTATCGCGTTTTTACTCTGAACAGTTTGTAAGTATTACGTTTAAGTGAAGGTGACCTAGCTGTTGTAGTCTGACTTCTTTTTGCTCTGATCAAATACCTTAGCAAAACAATGTGTGAAAGGAAGGATGTTTTGGTCTTTGCATCTCTTGGTTCTAGACTCCTAGCAAGAAGAATATCATAATGGCAGTATATGTGGTAGAGGTTGCTCAGCCATGCAGAACTGAAAGCAGAGAGAAGGGTGAGGTTCAGGACAAGATTAGCCTCAAAGAACAGGCTAACTTTCTGGAGTTAGGTTCCACCTTCTTAAAGTTTCCAAACATAGTGCTAAAATATTCCAACATAGTGCCAAAAGCTGGGGCCTACCTTATCAACACCTTAGCCTCTTAAGGGACATTTCATATTTGTACTCTACCAATGTGTATTTGATTAATGTTTCATTCAGTGTTTTTAAAAATATATTCCCTTTTAAATTACTTTATTTTATATGCATTGGTGTTTTGCCTCCATGTATGTCTGTGTGAGGTTGTCAGATCCTGGAATTACAGTCAGTTGTGAGCTGCCGTGTGGGTGCTGGGAACTGAACCCCGGTTCTCTAGAAGAGCCGTCAGTGCTCTTAACTGCTAAGCCATCTCTCCAGCCCTGTTTTGTTTTGTTTTGTTTTTTCCCCTGCAGTTATTTTTGTTTCATTTTGAGCACTGTGATAAACAACTAAAGAGAGGAAAGTTTAGATCCCTGGAACTTAATGGCCAGCCAGTGAGAGACTTGTCTATATAAGATAATTGGCATTCCTGAGGACCCAAGATTGTCCTGGATTTTATATGCTCTCTACATATGTGTATACATGCCACATATATGTGCATGCATGAAATTTTTAAATGCTCAATTCAAATGCAGTGGCTTAGGGTATAGTTTAAAAAAAAACAGAAAAATGTTTCTATTAGGTCAGATGAAAGACAATTGATCTCAAGAACGAAAAATAGGGTATCACTGCAGACTCTGCAGATGTCAACGGATGAAGGAAGTACACAAAACTGCATAAAAATTATGGC
Source organism: Peromyscus maniculatus bairdii (assembly GCF_049852395.1). Taxonomy (NCBI): domain Eukaryota; kingdom Metazoa; phylum Chordata; class Mammalia; order Rodentia; family Cricetidae; genus Peromyscus; species Peromyscus maniculatus. The sequence continues at coordinate 5,875,374 of NC_134870.1, forward strand.
AGTTTACCTGAAATTACTGAGTGGAAGGGAAAGGGAGAAGGAAAGGAGATGAACATGACTGCTCCTAAGTATGGTGGAGGAGAAAGTTTATTGTAGATAAAATGGAAAGCATAGCCAGAGGCAGGGGGATATCTGAGAGAGTCCAGAGTGGACATACCCTGTGAGGAGAGGGAAGAGAGGGTGACCAGGTGCAGCAGCCAGGAGCGACAAAGATACAAAAGGGATGAGTAACCAAAATGGTTGGATTATATAGGGAAGAACAGTCCAGCCTCCTGGGTTGGAGAGTTCAGGGTAGTGGGTGGGGTATGCCAGCTGGGAGGGTCTTGTAACTAGTAGGGTGAAACCTAACAATTACTAACTCAAAAATCTAGAACCCATAAAAATCTTGGTCAAGGCAAAATAAATAATCTCAAGTATTTTATAGTTATTATATCTTTAGAAGAATTAATAGCACTTTTATACCATTTCTTTAAAAAAATAAAAATATCTCCATTTCATTTATCAAGAAAAGCATAAACCTAATATTCAAAACCAGAAGGGTATTTCAGAACAAGAAATCCAGTATCTCCCTGGAGACATCAACCAAATAAGAGCTAGTCAAGTCTAACAACATGTAGAAAAGAATGGTAGACCAGCACCACATAGCATCAACCCTAGAAAGGCCAAGTTGTTTTAATATTTGAAAAGTAATCAGTATAATTGTCTTAGTTAGGGTTTTTATTGCTGTTAAAAAACACCAAGACCAAAACCAGGTTGGGAATGAAAAGATTATTTCAGCTTCCATGTTCCAATCACAGTCTGTGATGAAGGAAAGTTGAGACCGGAACTGAAGTAGATGGCGTGGAAGGTCACTGCTTACTGGCTTGCTCTTACAGCTTTCTTATAGTATCCAAGACCACCAGCCCAGGGTGGCACTGGCCCCAGGGAGTTAGGCCTTCCCACGTCAATCATCAGGAAAATGCACCACAGGTTTTCCCAGAGGCCAACCCAATGGGGCGTTTTCTGAATTAAAGTTCTCTCTTCTCCAATAACTACAGCTTCTGTCAAACTGACATAAACTAGCGAACGTACTTAACTCCTTGTCAGCTTGACATACAACTTCATCACTGTTAAACCATAACCATTTTTGTCTTGTTGTTCCCAAGATGTCATATTAATATCACAATATAAAGTATATTCCGAGCTTTTAAAATTTGTCCTTAAAAATTAAAACACTTTAAAGTTCTGTCTCTTTAAAACATCCAAAGTCTCATTTCAGAGTTCAAAGCTCTCTAAAACACTGAACATCTTTCCAAAAAAAATCCAGTGTTCTCTGAATAGCCAAAGTCTCTCTCAAATCCCAAAATCTCTCTAAAACTTCAGAGTCTATCAACTGTGGGTGCCTATTAAAAAAAAAAAAAAAGTTACATACTTTCTTATTCCAAGAGGGACGAACCAGGGCACGCGCACAATCAGATTATAGCAAAACTAAACTGTAGCCCAGTATATTACTCACTGTCAAATGTCTAGCATTCAAAACCTAGTCACACTTCTCTGGCTCTGGCATTCGTAACACATGCAGCTTGTCTTATAGGTTCAGAGCACTCCACTCCCAGCGCTGCTATCCTTGATGATTGTCCCATGGTGCTGGCATCTCCTAAATGCTGGGGTGTCTGCCACTGGACTTTACCTTCCCCAGGAGCCTCTCTTCAGGAGCTCTATACCTGCCACACAGTGCCAAGCCTTACAAGCCTTAGCTGCTCTCCACGACCCCTTCATGCCTTCAAAACCAGTGCCGTTTGAGTGATATTCTCTCTCTCTCTTCCCTCCTTCCTCCTTCTCTTCCCCTCCCTTCCTCCCCCCCCCCCCCCGTGTGTGTGTGTGTGTGTGTGTGTGTGTGTGTTTAGACAGGGTATGTAGCTCTGGCTTTCCTGGAACTCACTGTAGATCAACCACCTGTAGATCAGGTTAGCCTCAAACTCACAGAAATCCATCTGCCTTTCTCTCTTCAGTGCTGGGATTAAAGACATGGGCCACTACACCCGGACTATCTGAGTGATTTTTACACATTACCAAGTTTGGCTGCCAGCATGAGATAAAGCCTCAGCCACCAGTGGATCACAGCCTCCCTGTGCTATCCCTGAGTAAACACAGATTTACACGCTTCAGTGGTGCTGGTCTCTTGTTAATCATGGCTAATTCTTCAGCCCTGCTGACCAGAACTACAGATTCTTTCCAAATGGCACATAAATGATCCCAGCAGTCTGCACTTCCTCTGAAACTTGACAAGCCAGGCCTCCATCATCTGCAGTGCTCTCTGCATTATCTTCCCAGCTGCTACAACTGCCCATTAAGCTGAAGTTTTCATTGGCTTTTCCAGTCCAAAGTTCCAAAGTCCTTCTACAATCTTCCCTAAAATACACGGTCAGATTTGTCAGAGCAATACCTATTAAAAACAAAACCTGGTTCCAGTTTCTGTCTTAGGGTTTTCATTGCTGTTATTAAGACCATGACTATAAGCAGCAGCTTGGGGAGGAAAGGTTTCTTTAAGCTTATACATCCCAATCACATCCCATCATGAAGGGAATTTGAGGTAGGAGCTCAAGATAGGAAACTGGATGTCAGAACTGAAGCAGAGGCTGTGGAGGATTGCTACATACTGACTTGCTCTTCATGACTTGCTCAGCCAACATTTTTATAGCACCCAGGACCAACAGCCCAGGGGTGGCACCACCCACAGTGAGTGGGCCCTCCACATCAATCATCAGTTAAGGAAATGCACCACAGGCCAGTCTGGTGGGGGCATAAAATGACTTCAGCTTTCATCAAGTTGACATAAAACTAGCATTTCATTTTCTTAAATGTCTCTATCCCAGATCAGAGGACTTTAATTTTGATGGAGATTGGATTGTCAAGGCTTTTATGGATAGATATGCCATATCTAAGTCTTTGCTAGACTCCCAACTCATGAATATTTTCTCTGTGCTTTTTATGGAAATTTATGCTTTTCACACCTTCAGTTAATTTTTGTATAACATTTGAAGTTCGGGTCCCAGTTGAATGTTTTTCAACTTTATTTTATACATGAATGTCCACTTACTCCTCCATTTCTTCAATGGCCATAAGGTCAGACATTCAGGTAGTAAGGACAGATTTATTGTGTGTATAATGGAAAGGAATACTTTATTTTAAAGGGGAGGGGCATTTCCAAGGTAGAAGTGGATCAGTAAGCTGGAAAGGCAGGTATCTAAAGTCTTTGACAGGAGGTCTGACCTTTGTCATCATTTACTTAGCACCCAGCTTCCAGGAGGTCTCCAGGGCTCTATTTGTCACTTATAGCCTGGTGAGGACCATAGCTGCATTTACTTTTGCCATGCTGAGTAATTCCCATGTATGCTAAGCAAGTGCCCTCTCTTGAATTATAATTTGATCACCCATATAAACCTTAAAATCAATTTGTCCCTATTCACCAGAAATACTTACTGGAATCATGTCAGATACTTGAGTTGATTGTAGAAGATCCTTTGGTGTATTATAAGGTAGGGGTTGAGTTCTGGGGATTAAACCCAGGGCCTCCTCACACGCACTAGATAGGTGCTCGGGCTTTGAGCTGTGACCCCAGCTTTCAAACTTATCCAACTTAGCAAATCACCAACTTAGTATGTCTCTTCATTTGTTTTCTTGTGTGATTAGTCTGTGGCTCAAAGCATACAGATAGCTGTAAATAATTGATTTATTCCCCAGTACTTCATTTCAATGTGTCTGTTTCCACCTGTTTCTTACTGATTAATACTTGGGTAGATGATGATTATTGTTTGTGGGAACTCTACATCTTGCAATTTTGTTGAATGCCTTCATTAGAATTGGGGAGACTTTTTTTTCCCATTTTGTCTTACATTATTTGTATATGAGTGTGTGTGTGTGTGTGTGTGTGTGTGTGTGTGTGTGTGTGTGTGTGTGTACATACTTTCAAGCCACAGCTCACATGTGGATGTCAGAAGACAACTTGGGAGGCTGATTCTCTGTTCTACCATGTGGGTCCTAAGAATCGAATCTCAGGTCATCAGGCTTGGCAGCAAGCATCTTAACCATCCATGAGCCATCTTGCCTGCTGGCCATGATTTGTGTGTGGGTGCCACGGGGGTTATTGTTGTAGTTGTTTTCACAGATAATTTAGCTTTTCTGCATTGATAATCATGCAGTCCTCCTGAATTTCTTCTGAGCTTCATGCTGTCAACTATTTATACCAAACCTATATTAATGCCCAGAACTTCCTCTTGATCCAATTGTAAGTGTCTGAGTTTCTTTGCTTTGTGCTGGCTAAGCTATTTTGTTTTTGAGAAAGTATTAGAACTATAGAAGCAATTAAAACTGTGGTCAGTTTCTAGGTATTTTTGTGAGCGTGGCTTTTTTTTTTTTTTTTTTTGAAAAATTTTCTAAAACATGTGTAGAGGAGTTATTTACATGGTCAGTTTAAAAACCTTTCTTGCAGCCGGGCGGTGGTGGCGCACGCCTTTAATCCCAGCACTAGGGAGGCAGAGCCAGGCGGATCTCTGTGAGTTCGAGGCCAGCCTGGGCTACCAAGTGAGTTCCAGGAAAAGGCGCAAAGCTACACAGAGAAACCCTGTCTCGAAAAACCAAAAAAAAAAAAAAAAAAAAACCTTTCTTGCAGTGGGTAGGAGGGAATCCTAGTTTGATATGACTGTCTTTAAGATACCATATCTCTATAGGGAAGGTCTTTTTTTTTTTTTTTCTGTACATAGAAGTTTTGGATTGTGGCAGCATCAGACTCTTGACTAGTTTTTATTAAAAAGACCAGCAGCAACAAAAAATTTTACAACTTCTGAAAACTCTTATCTAACTATTTATAAGAAAGCCTACAGCTTAAAAAGGATTTCTGTCCAAACAAAACATAATTCTTAGTTTACTTACTTTGATTAATTGTTGTCTAAATATATTTATGCTGCGATATCAAAAAACCCTTAGTGAATAGCTTATATTCAACAGGATTTCTTTTCCACTGCTCTGGAAGCTAGGAAATCTAAGATGAAGGAGAGAGCTGATTTGGTGTTTGAAGAGGACCCATTCCTCATAGATGGACCAGTGTTCTCATCCTGATCTTCTCTTAGAGTGTGTTTGAAGTTTGGTTCATGTGGTCTTTCTTTTTTTCCTAAAGAATATTCCCAGTGTATGTTTTTCGTAGTGGACTGTCTTGGTGCTGTTGGCATGTGACTATCATTCAGTCTCAAGGACACTTTTGCCCTATGTAGCAGTAAGATTTTTATGAGTATTGAACATTTTTCCTCTTCTAGAAAAGCTGAGGGGGCTTATGCAATGGTATTTTATTTTTACTTTGTCTTTATAAAAAATACATAACTATTTTCTTACATAATCACCTTGATGAAATCCTTTTTCATAAAACATTGTTTGTAGTTAGTTTCTGTACTGTTGCCCAAAGACTGAAAAACTGGACCTTATAGTTTTGGCTATTCCAGACTAAACTACATCACTCAAGATTTTTGCTATGAAGACAAATACAGAGTAAATCCATGAGTCTTCTTTGTAGATGTTTGTAGTGAGATCATTTGTCTCTGATGACTGACTGGTTGTCCTGCGTCTTTGAGTGGCTTCTATGAAGTTGCCCTAATCTCTTAGACCCTCACTGTGCAGTTTTTGTCTGTGTGAGCAGTCAGTGAATACTCTTTCAGTGTGTCTATGAGAATTAGGAGAGTAATTTGTAAGCATACAGTATACTAGAACTGTGCTCTGTAATGACCAAGCGCTGTTCCGATTTCCTTTTCTTCTTCTGTCTGCACTTCCTCTTCCCTGAGCTCTGTCTCTTCTTATAAAGATTAGGGACTAGGATTAGTGGGGCTACGACATCAGGAATGTGCCCTTGGCTGCAAGGGAGTCAATATTTATTTTATTCTATAATTTTATTGGGAATAAATACAGAAACTGATTTCATGATCATTTTCTTTCTCCCTGAGCATCTGTGTAATCATGGACTTTCTTTTTCCCCATCTTCTAGTTGCAGCAACTTGAGCTCGCCCAGATCCAGTACAGAGATGCTAATCTCACGGCTCTTGCAGCTATTGGACCACGGAAGAAGAGACTGCTAGAGTCAGGAAACGAGGTACCGAAAACAGTGTTTGTTATTTAATTGTTTTAATGTCCAGAAAGTAAGCCAAAAAGAAAACAAAAGATGAAAGGCATGGACATAATCTGTCCTGCTCTACATGCTGCCAAGCTTTTCTTGAAATTCTTCTTTGCCACTTTTATAAAATGGATTTTGCCAGTTTTTTTTTTTTTTTAAACGTGTTTTTAGATCCATTCCTACATATTCTGTCATCCTTTCTAGTCGCCATCTCCAGGGATACTGAATATCACTATTTCCATTTTAAAAAATCTCTGTAGGTTAACATTGGCAAATATTTATTTTAAGTGTGTGTGTGTACACCTGTGAGTACAGATGACAGTAGTGGACAGAGGGTGTCAGAACCCCTGGAGTTACAGGTGGTTTTGAGCCATCTGACATAGGTGCTAGAAGTTGTACTTGGTTCTTGTGCAAAAGCACTATTTAAGGGCGGGTCCATCACTCCAGGCCCCTTCTGACATCTTTATATAATCTCTCTTCTATTTATCTAAACCCATCCCACTACTAAGACTGCACCTGCCCTCTTATACCTGAGCACAAAACGTGTTTATATGGCTTAATTATTGTCTTATTCTTTCCTAAATACCATTTTAAACATTTTAATTATTTGTGCACATTTGTGTGTGTGAGTGGGTTATATACATACTCTTGCCAAAATGCACATATGGAGATCAGAGAACAGCCAGCAGGACTCAGTTCTCGCTTTCCACTTTCTCAAAGCAGGGTCTTTCTTGTTTTTGTTGCTGTATTGCTTACTCCAGGTTATCTGGCCTGCAAGCTTCCAGGTGCTAATCCCATCTCCATTTCCCCTTAGGAATGCTGGGATTACAAATATGTACCACCATATCCTGAACTTTTTTAACATGGGTATATGCCAGTACTGCATTTAAATGAATCATAATTTACTCAACCGCTTGCCCTATAAATACTCAGGTCATTTTCAGGTCTTTGTTTTCATCACCTCTTAGGATTCTTTTTACTTAAATTGTGTAAGTGAAATTCTGGAAATACTTAGTTGGGTTAGAAAATGTCCATATTGGGAAAGAAATTGACTAGAAAAGCTCAGGCATGCACAAAGGTAGAGAGAGCAGCATGGTGAGCCCCTGTCCACCTTTCTTACCTGTCTACCTTACCTCTTCTGCTCTGTCAGCTGTCAGTTTACCTGCATGTTTTCTTCACGTCTGTACCAACTCTCTCAGGGAAGGAAGGTGTCAGTCCAAGAGACAGTAGCATTTTATTAATAAATACTATTTGTTGATTTTTGATTACTCATGATAGTGTAAATAAGAAATAACTAGACTGATTTCTTATCATTTGTCACTTTTCAATTTTTCTTTTTCCCACGGAATTCTGCTTCACAGTTTATTAAAGAAATAGAAACCTTTTCCCTCTCTTTCTGTTCTTCTGGTCTTTATTCATCTAAAGTGTACTTGTTTGTTTGTTTGTTTGCTTGCTTTACATTTGAAAATTTTAATTTTTTTTAAGATCAGGCATCTATTATTGTCTTTTCAGTTTAACTTCTCTTTAGGAATCCCTATATGTTTAGCTTCTTTTATTATTATGCGAGTTCTCACTGTATAGCTCAGGCTGGCCTTGAACTTGGATCCTTCGGCCTCAGCTTCTAAACTCAGGGATTGTAACCATCCTGCCTATGAAAGCCCTTTCTGATTTAGAATTACATTCTAATACTTTTAGCATTTTCACACTGTACTTTGTAGGTCTTTTTTTTTTTTTTAGCTTTTTCTTATGGTGCTGGGTATTGAACCCAGGGCCTCCCACATTTACCCAGTGTTTCTTTCTGGCTCAGTGTATCGAACTCTGCTCTACCATGTTTTCCCTGTCCTGATGAATTGACCTTTCTGAAACTGTGAGACTGAATGAATCTTTCCTCTCAAAACAAGATGAATCTGGTTTAAGTTTATTCCTAAATCTCTAAATAAGAGCTGAAGTGTAGATTAGCCATGGTAATGGTGTACACCTACAATCTCAGTGGAGCCAGAGTTTACAGCCAGCCTTGCTTCCATAGCAAGGTTGAGCCAGGTTTGGCTCTATAGTGAAACATTGTCTCAGAGGGTGGGGAAAGTTGTTAATGTATGTTTAGTTTAATTTCCTTGGTCCTAATAACTAGTCAACACTGTGTATTCGATAATTCTTAACTTACTGATTTGAAATGCCACCTTTACCAGGTATAGTTTTGAATTGAATCTGTCAGCATGAGTGTCATTATGCACATTGTGAACCTGTCCTAATAGAATTTGCTGTGAGTGTGAAAATTTTTTGTCTGTTGCATTTGTTGTTCTGAAATGAATCTAGCTACATAAGGGAGAAATTCTCAACTTTTAAATGAACATGAATTTTAGTATTTACTAGTGGCTACTGACTATTTTATTGGACTATTCAAAAAGACTGTTCTTCTGGCCTGTATCTTAGTTTGTTAGTTATTTTGTTAGTTCTGTGGATTACATTGAGAGCCTCACATAGTTTGCCAGTGAGATACATTCTTGCTCCTGTGTATCTATTAATATTTTATTCCTGAAACCTTTTTCAAATACCATTTGAACCATTTTAAGTGTGTAGGTAATTAGTATTGAACATATTCACATTATTGAAAGATTTCACATACTTTTACATCTTATAAGACTAAAACACTGTACTGATCAAACAATTCTCCATTCCCTAAGACCCTGTAAGCTTCACTCCACTCTGCTTCTATAGATCGGACTACTCAGATATCACACATAAGTGGGATTAGAGGATATTCTTCCTTTCACTACTGGTTTATTTGACTTAGTATAATGTCCTCAGTGTTTCAGATCCCAATATACTTAAAAATGTGATAAAACTAGTTCATGAGAGAAATTATTTTCTACTTTCCTAGCACTGAACAACTCACTACCCTTTGTTTTTTGTTCATATGTATGTAAATCTAGGTAAATATCAATATGTAGCATGATATTTCATCAAGTATATGACTGTGAACAGGCCTTCTTACCATACTTTTGCTTTTGTATCAAGAATATTATAAAATTTTTAAACCCACTTAGTAACTGTGTTTAATATTGTAACTCATTTAAGAATGGTTTCTAAGCTCCTGACCTACTTTCCTGTTCTAGTGATATTATATAACAAAGTCTGTTAAATACTCGTAGCACATGGGGTAATAAATAAGTACATGTACAGGTCTGAGCTTGATTCTTAACTGTGGTAACCTTTTAAATGTGGAGAAGTCCTTTAAGCTTCGTTCCTCAATTATCCCAGTCGGTTGAAATGGTACAGCACTTGCTTTGTCATGCTTTATGAATTGATTTTTATAAACTCTACTATCAAGTAAGTGCTTAATAGTTTATCTTTGTCATCATAATAGAAATATCATTGTTGCAGTTCAAATGGCTCAGAGTGAGTTTGAAATGCTGACCACTAGACTCTCTAGGTCAGTGGCTCTCAACCTTCCTAATGCTGCATCCCTACCCATACACCATAACATTTTTTTTGCTGCTTCATAACTGTAATTTTGCTACTGTTAGGAATCATAATGCAGATATCTGATATGCAAGATATATGGTATGCAACCCCTGTGAAAAGGTCTTTTGACCCCAAGGGGTTACAACTCACAGATGATCTAGGCCTTCACTTTAGTCACATTTGACTTTGTTGTAAATTTTAGAGATCTTAAATCCTGGTTTCTTGTAGGACTTATTTTTAAATTTATTTAGTATGAATAAATAGACACTGCGTGCCTATGGAAGATAGAGGAGAACCTTATAGAGTTGGCTCTTTCCTTCCAGCTTGTTAAGACCAATGAGCTTAGTGGGCTTGCTTACACAGCACAAGTGAGGGGCTACTTATAGGAGTCCTGAAATAGCTGCGTCATCTCAACCCCCCCCCCCATCTTGGATGGCGACCTTCTAGAAGCTGCATCATGAAGCCATGTTTTCTATTGACCTTACACTTCTGTATAATCTATTATCTTTTCAGATGTCCACCTGTGGGAGGGAGTAGTACCTGGAATTCCGGATTAGAGATCCATGACCCTCCTTTTCTCCCTTTACTAACTGTGGCAACAGGATAAAGTCCACGGTGGCAATATGCCATACAGAGGAAAAACCACTGTACAAACTATCAATATTAAAATGCAAAAATACTAATGTTTACTTTCAGAAAGATATTCTGTACCTTTTGAAAAATCTTATACCACAAACTTTCCTAGCACTTTCTGTTGTAGGTATTCAGATAGAACATTTTAGAATAATACTTAGGATTCTATTAATATTAGTGATTGTAGTAGCTTATTTTCCCCCTAACTCTGACTTATTCAAGTTATTTTTGAGTAGTTTGTTTGGGGTGATAGTAGGGAGAGGAGAAAGAGGATTTCCAAAAGTTTATGAATGAAGAAACAGCAATAAAATTAGGATAAATGAATGATGGTGCTATAAAAGAATCATGTTTAAGAATCCTTTCTATGCCGGGCGGTGGTGGCGCACGCCTTTAATCCCAGCACTTGGGAGGCAGAGCCAGGCGGATCTCTGTGAGTTCGAGGCCAGCCTGGTCTACCAAGTGAGCTCCAGGAAAGGCGCAAAGCTACACAGAGAAACCCTGTCTCGAAAAACCAAAAAAAAAAAAAAAAAAAAAAAAAAAAAAAAAAAAAAAAGAATCCTTTCTACATGTTTTCTTTGTCATTTTTGGGTCCCCATACCTGACTCCAAAAAACTCCAAAAAGTCATACTCTACTAAATAGCTCTAGGAATGAGGTGATCTTATTAGACTCTACTGTATTTTAAATTAAAAATACAAAGATACACCGGGGTTCTAAAGTCCACCAAAATTTTATTTTGCATCTGTTGTATGTTAAATATAATAATAAAGAAATGATGATAAAAACAACAGCAGTCAGTCCAGGGAAAGAGAAGCTGGTACATGACTTCTTTAAGGAATGGGGCTATTTGGAGAAAGGGCCTCCAGGCCGCGGTGGGGCTCCAGGCCGCAAACATAAATCAGGGGCTGCTGTTAGGACACAGGGCAAAGAACTTTCTTAACTCTGTGTTAGGGGGAGCTTTCAGGGAAGCATGGCCTGATCTCTGCAGTCTGTAGGACCTGTCTTAAAGGGGCAAGCATACAATTCTTTATATATAGGAAGTAAACTGAGCCTGTTTAAAGAAAAATTGAAAGTTAACTATAAATCAGTGTTGAAGTAATATAAAAGTAATAAAATGTATAGTATGTTGGACAAGTTTTCTTTAGTTTTATTAGTTCCTGACCCCTTGAGATAGCTGAATAAAGTAATAACATTGGTTTGACAAGTTAGTATTGAGTACTTGCTATTTTAAAATCTTTAATGAGTTAATTACTTTTTTGCTAGCAGTTGAACCCAGGGCTTTGTGTATGTTAGGCAGGCACTCTACCACTGAGTTACAACCTCAACCAGAAAAAAAAAATCAATTTTATTCTTCTACAAAAGAGAAAAATATTTGAAGTCCCATTAATAGCCCTAAATTTCTTATACAATAATTTTGGGGGAAAATTCTCAGAGTTATAATGGTATAAACTTCCCCATCATTTCCTTGTGATACTATATTACAAATCAGTATCTTAGCATGTTGTAGGCACTTACTAGAGAACTGCTGATTGGATTCCTAAACGACTGTGGCTTTGTGAAGAAGTCTGTGGAGTAGGTAGCTAGCCCCTACTCTGTTCATCTTTGCAGCCGTATTCCTTCCACCTCTCACTCCTGTTATTTCTATACTTTGGAACTGCAAGCCAGCTGCTTTAGTCCCTAGAATCATGCACTTCATTTTATTGATACAATGTTCAGCGTGGGTTTCCTGCTCATAACCAAAAAAGAATTCAGGAGAGGCTAGAAGTTGTGTCCTGAAAAGCCCTCGATGGTTCAAAGTTGGGTAGAATTCTCTTCAACATTGATCTGCCCATACTAGGTAGGGAACATCAGGATTCTTCAAAAACACATGTGTCATTTAACTTGAATACCATTGACATGAAAAGCCCAGATTGAATTTTTATTTCCTCAAAGGGCATAGATAGTAGGCGCTTTTTCTGCTATCTGTTTTCACTATGCTACCAAGACCAATTTTCTAAGTGTTCCTCATGTAGCTAAAGTTAAATAACTTGGGTAGTTAGCCTGGAGTACTTAAAGCAGCAGTGATGGGAGAGACCCTGCCTCAACAAGGTGAAAGGCTAGAACTGATGCCCAGAGACAGCCCTCTGACCTTCTCTGCTTGCACATACATGTGTGCATATTCATGCGCACGCACAAACACACACACACGCACACGCACACACACTAGTTTTTAAGAAATAAGCAATGAATAGGAGAGTTATGAATTTTAAAGTTAGGATAACCCAAAAACATTCAAGAAAGAAAAAGGTGAAGATGGTATGCTGACATTGTATTATATTATATTGCTATTGTTACTGTGTTTCCCAGAATTCCTTTTCTCATATAGCTTCTGGTTAGCATGGGCTATGAGATACTACCTGTATCATATTTAATGTTCTTTTACCAAGTACTAGTCAGAAATGTGTGCCATAAACAACTGTGAAAGAGTAGAACATTAAGGATAAGTTCTTGAGTTAATACTGGGTTTTATAAAATTGGTTCTCTGGTCTAATTAGACAATATTCACCCTGTTTTTAATGACAGCAGAGACACAGATGACACTCAGTGGCAAACAAGGTACATTTACACTGTGAACACTACAAATAAGGAATAAAGGTTTGTGGAGAGCCAAGTCTTCCCTAACAAAAACAGCGTTAATGACATAGATTGTTCTCTTCAAAATGTACTGCAGAACTTAAGGAAAAAGAGGCTTTAAATTCTGAGCTCAGAAACTGCAAAAGGAAATTAAAGCCCTTGTTTGCCCTAAAAGAAACTTTTACCGTTTGTAGCCAAGGGCACAGACTTGTTGAGACCAAATCCAAAGTCCACAAGGATTTGAGTTACAATTCAAATCGAATTTCCAGCTGTGTAGTGTTAACGTTTAACACTTTTGAGGAAAGGATGGGAACCTTGAACTCCTCAGTGCTGCATAAATTTAAACCAATTCTTCTAGCCCTGTGTGAAGGAGGTTAGTTTCCCAAGTAGTCTGTTTTGGCTTCTCTTAGGGTCTTGTAATGACTAACTGATCTTCCTTAGAACTAGCCTTGGCCACCTCTTACTGCTTTTATGTATTCCCAAAGGGGAGATGTGAAGTGTGACCCATGAGAAGATGGGATACACCAAACAGACTGCTTTTCTTTTTTGCCTCCCGTTGCCCAAGAGCTAGTGTGAGAATGGATCTGAAATGGTGGGGTCAGAGGAGAAGGAATATATAGATTGGATCAGGCCAAATTCATTGATAGAAGCTTACTAAGCACTGATTGCTGATAGGTTTATGGCAGTGGGCTAAGAGTGGCTTGAGCAGGTTTTCGGTTGGTTGACTTAAAAAGCTAGATGTGTAGGTAGTCTACACCATGCAAAACAGATATTCCAAGTACTTGGTTACAGAGGCTGGGGAGATTAAGATGCTGGAGGGGATTTACCATGTTAGAATTGATCACTTGTCTTCTGGGTAGATCTAGAGGACAGTTTTGTTGTTTGTTTGTTTAAACTTACTCCTTTATGTTATGTGCCGTGTGCATGCCGTGGCATGCATGTGGAGGTTAGAGGACAGCTTGTGGGAGTTGGTTCTCTTGAGAACACTCTTTTAAAAGTCATAGCTATGAGAATATACACTTGACAGAAGGCTCAACAGTGTTGAAAAGCTCTGTTGTCTCTTTGCTTTATGCTAATAATGATAGGCGTTTGCACTGTCAGACTAGATTTCTTGAACTTATTGGTAACTATGGGATTCCAAGTGATGGTAGAAGCCAGTAGTGGCTCTAAATTGCCAAAGACAGACAAATACAGTGACAGTAGTGGCCAGCAAAGCCAATACAGTAGTCACTTTAGTCTGAGCTACAGAGGTTCTGAGACTTCACAGGTAGGAAATCAATAAGCAACCTATGGAGTCTTCCTTGACTTTTATAAACAAGAGACTTCTAGGTCTCATGGCCACAAGTATGACTTGAATTAATTTGGTAAAGTCAGTCTACAGACATAAGCCAGTTATGTCTTCACAGATGTGAAGACCTTTAAGTGAAGGGAAAAGCAGTTTTTGGGGACAGACCATGCTACACAGCTAGAAGTTTGCACTTTAATCTCCTAGTCTTTTCCTCTGGACTTGAAACCATTTGCCAGTGTGAATGCGCATCAGCGAAGGAAATAATTGGACTTTTAAGGAATTGTTAGGTATTGGTTCTGAACCTTACATGAAATCTAGAAGATCCAAAGTAGTGATGTATTCCACCAGTGTCAGTGGAGTTTAGGCTTCAGTCATTGCACATTTCCATGTTTCTGGAATGCATAGGGTTTTTTTTTGTTTTGTTTCTTTGGTTTAGTTTGGTTTTTGGGGTTTTTTTTTATGTTATGTAACTTTATTTTCTGTGCATTGGTATGGAAGTGTCAGATCTAGAACTGGAGTTATAGACAGTTGTGAGCTGCCATGTGGTGCTAGGAATTAAAACCAAGTCCACTGGAAGAGCGATCAGTGCTCTTAACCACTAAGCCCTCTCTCCAGCCCCTAGAATGCATAGTTTTAATGAACAACTTGAACAACTTTTAAATTTTCATATTGGTTCACTGGCCCATGAAAATGAAGAAAAACAAGTGAAGCCACTCAACTACCTACTAATATGCTAAACTGTCTCCTGGGAGGATTGTAGAACCACCATCAGGGACCTGAGAAATGCAGTCATAATGCCTATTGAGAGTCACAGTGGATTGTCATGCCTTTAATCCTGAAGTCATGTAAATTAGAGTTGTCCCACATGTGATTTTGTTGGAGAAGAAAATGGCTGCAGCCCCTGGCTTTTAGCATGCTGGGCTTATCTGGCACATCCTTTTCTCCTTCACACCTCTGAGTAAAGATGCTAGAAAAATGTGTTTTCTGCAGCCAGGTCAGCAGTGTGCCTTCATTAGTCTCGTCTGCTCTCAGAGTTACCTGAAGCCTATGCACACACCCTTCCAAGGGTGTTCTGAACATACGTGCCAGCATATGGATACCATGTTGACTTATCTGGTAAGCAAGAAGTAACAACTCCTGTAGACATTTTCGTAAGGTACATGTTTGATAAATATTAAACCCACTAAAATTCTTAGTGAATTTCTCAGTGATTGAATGGTGTAGATCATGTTGAAATGCCTTTTCTAAGATTAATAATAATAATAATAATAATAATAACAATAATAATAAATCTAGTCACTGACATCACAAAGAAGAGGTGCATTTGGTCTTTTAAAGGCAGCATGCTCCTTCTGTGATAAAAAGAGATTGTCCTCTGAGCCTGCTTTTTTCTGTGGTGCCCCCAGTGACTCCAAAGCCAGCCCCTTTCTTGTTAGTGACTGTGGTAAATCCTGCCTTATTCCTAGCAAGCTATTCATTTTTACTTTTCCCAGAGCACGTTCCTTTTCTTGCCATATACCTTTTTAAGTCCTTCTTTGATTGCTGCTGATTTCACCACCGACAAATGGTGAAAGTAGTATGTTCCTTTTTAGCAGCTGACCATTAGATGCTAATGATTAAACTGAAAATTTATATCTTCCTTTCCTATTCCATTTTAATGTTTAAGTTAAAAATTTAATGTTTAAAGTTAAAATTTTTACTTTCATCTAAAAAAGTTGTATTATGAGAAATTAAGACTTATCCTTATTCTGTTAGTAGGGTTTTTTGTTTTGTTTTTTGAGGCAGGTTATCATGTAGCCCAGGCTGGCCTTGAACCTGCTGTGTAGGTGGTGGCCTTAAGCTTCTGATCTTCCTGCCTTCAACTACTGAGTGCTATAGGCGTATTTATACTACTACTGTCAGCTTCTGTTATGACTCAACGAGATTCATTTTGTTATGTTATCTTTGGTAGCCTACTTTTTTATTTAATGATCTAATCTGTACACTTCCCAAGTCATTAAATGCTACTTTATACATTTCGTTGTATAATTTATGCCTCTCTGTGTTGTTAAGTATGTTTAGTTTCTAGAATAATGTGTGATCCTTTTTGTAATGAAATTTTGGGCCATGGTTTTTGACTTTTTCCTTTCAAACTTCAAAAATAGAATTGATAGTAAAAATGAATGTTTTAAGCCAAGGAGATGGCTTAATAGGTAACTGTGACTGCAGTCAAACCTGATAACCCTGCGTTTAATTCCCTGGATCACATGATGAAAGAAGAGAACCTATTTCTGTAATTTGTCCTCTGACCTCCACAGGAACACCAGAGCATGCCCCTCTCCCCCAATGAATGAATGAGTAAATAAATATTATTTTAAAAATTGAATGGCTGGGGACTAACAGATTAACTCAAAAGGGAAAGATGTATTAGGTACAGTGATGAGAAGAACAGAACTAGGTTTCCATTTTCTTGGAGCGCAATCATCTAAAAGTTAGCTTTTTTTTTTTTTTTTTTTTTTTTTTTGAAGCAGTGCTGGATTTGTGTTCTAGCATTTTCTGAATTTTAATTCAGAGCTATGACGTGGACACAGACAAATGGTGAAAGTATTATGTTCCTTTTTAGCAGCTGACCATTAGATGCTAATGATTAAACTGAAAATTTGTATGATGTGGGGGGGGGGAGGCTGAAACATCTTGGAGCAGTCTATGAGCCTTTTAGGAATCCTTTCTACTCTTGAGTGTTTTATTGTTAGTACTCTATTGCTACATTAAGTGTTTTGGGTAAGGTTCTCCTGAGGGCACATGGTGTTTATATGTAGCATTTAAGAACTTACATTGTAATTTTTTCTTTGAAAGTGTGTTCATTAACGTTAACTTAATGGTAAGCTTATGCTGAGAAAGTTGCTTGCTTAAAATTGCATAGCTTTACATTTATTTCTGTGAGCTTTCAGGATCCCAGAAGCATTTCTTGAAATGTTGTGTCTATCTTATTATATGCATGTTTTTTCTGTAATTTAGACTAATGCTACTCTTATGTTGTAGCATTCTTACTTAACTCACTATATTGTTGCAAATATTCCTTAATGCTTTGTTTCAGACTCTTATGCAGCTACTTGGCTCAACTTTAGTGATTTTTAAAAAGGATGAATTGCTTGTTATATAGGATTATCTGTAATAAGTATTAGTCAGGTTTTAGAGAGCTTTCCAAAATGATAGGTAAGTACTAATTAACAACAAATCACATTGTCAGAAGATTACTACAAGTGGCTTTCCTTAATTGAAATAAATGACAGTTAAGTTCTCTGTGCTGTTTGCCCAAATTAGATGTTTGGGTTTTCAATTAATGTTACCTGTTAAGAAAAAAAAAAGTTAGCCGGGCGGTGGTGGCGCACGCCTTTAATCCCAGCACTCGGGAGGCAGAGCCAGGCGGATCGCTGTGAGTTCGAGGCCAGCCTGGGCTACCAAGTGAGCTCCAGGAAAGGCGCAAAACTACACAGAGAGACCCTGTCTCGAAAAACCAAAAAAAAAGAAAAAAAAGAAAAAAAAAGTTTCCATCAAAAAACAGTGAATCTATTTTAGATATGCTTATAGTAGTAACTTTGTGACATTAGAACTCCTGTTTTTACTTTATCCACAAGAATTCCAGAGTATTGACTAGGAGAATATAATTGATTTTGAAATGTTTATTTGAGCTTATTTTTTGTTTAGACTTTGCAGCACCTACAAATTTTTAGTTTGAGAGGGTTGTTGATACTTGATTTATAAACAGCAAATTCACCATTTCCCCTTTTTATTTATTCTTTATGTCTTTCACATCATGTATCTCCATCTCATTCATTTCCCCGTCCCTTTGTATCTACCCTCTGCCCTTGCAACCTCCCTCAAAATAAAATAAAATAAAATTTGAGAGAAGAAATGAATCTCATCATGAAAGCTGTAAGCAACACAGTCATTCGGTAAACCCTTTTATTCATTTTTATCTTTATTTGCAAGTGTTCATTGCAAAGAGTCATTGGTCTGGTTTGAGGCCTCTGGTTTCTGCTACACTATGGATGCTGACCCCTCACTGGGACTCCTCTTGGTTATCCTGTTGTCGATCCTGCAGCTTTAGGTCTGCAGGATAGGTCCCTTCACATGCTCCAGCAGATCATAGATGGGGTGGATATTGGGGTGGGCCAACTCATAACCCTGCTTCTGGGCCTGAGTAGTTAGTTGCAGGGTTGGTCAGCCCGCCAGCTCTCCCATGTCCTCACCACAAGATCGAGCTCTCCTGCACTGTCCTGGACAAGTTCACCCTTGCCGTGATGAGCAAGGGGCGGGGCCATTTCTCCTGCTTTCATGCCTTCAGGGTCAGATCTCCCGCACCTACACCTTCAGGGTCAATTCAGCTCTACTGTGTTGCTCAGCTGTGAGGTGATGTAGGGGACCACTAACTCTCCTGATTGCTGAAGCTGGTGAGGGGCAGGGCTAGATCTCCCATCTGCTTCAGAAGTTGATGGGGGATGGGGTGGCAGAGAGAGGCATCTGCTCCTTATGGATGCCACCACACGATAGATGGGTAATAGGGACAGCTCTCCCATGCTCACAACTTCGGAGTTGGCTCACCCACACCTCCATCAATGGGGTTGGCTCTGCTGTGCTGCCTACTCGAGGTGCAGGGCCTGCTCTCCTGAGTGTTGCAGCTGGTGGCAGGCAGGGGCAGCTCTCCCGCCTTTATGAACTCAGGGCCTCAAGTGTTGATGGAGGAGGTAGGGGGAGATTCACCATTTTAAACTGCACAACTCAGTCATTGTCAGTATTTTCACCACACGGTGCAGTTATCACCACTCTAACCCTTGAATAAACTTGTCACAACTAGTCATCAGCTTTGGGACTTTTTCTTAAAATTTTGTCTCTTTGAACTGGATATGTTGGTGCACACTTCTAATTCCAGCACTTGGAGGAAGATGCAGGTGGATCTTTGTGAATTTGAGGCCAGCCTGGTCTATGGAATGAGCTCCAGGGTAGCCAAGGATACACAGATAAACCCTGTCTCAAAAAATAAAAATAAAAATGTCTTGTTTGGAATAGTGTCCATATAATCCAAATGTAAGTAGAATTGTGTCATGATTTGCCTTTCATGTTCAGCTTTTTTCACTTAACATGTTTTTATGGTCTGTACATGGTGTACAATAAATCCATCAGCTGTTGTTTCTGGTTTTGTTGGAATAATCCATTTTGTGAATGCACAGTGCTTTGTTTATCCTTTCGTCAACTTTTAGACATTAGGTTGTTTGCACTTTTGGAGAACTAAGAACAATGCCATTCTCATTCATAAACAAGTTGATATATTCTTGGTTTTCCTTTCTCTTGGTATGTCTCTAGTAGACGTACAGACTCAAATGAAACCTGATGTTTGATATTTTGAGGAGCTGAAAAACTGCTTTTCATGGTGAATGTACATGTCATTTACAATACAGGATGGTTCCAGTGTCTCCTGGATACTGATACCGCTTACTATCATCTGAATTTTAAAACCATAACCCTCCTAGTGAGAGTGAACTGTATCTCACTTGTGGATTTGTTTGCATTTCCCTGATGACTAAAGATGTTAAATATGTTTTCATGTGCTTACTGACCATTCATCCATTTGTGGAAATAAAGTCCAGGCTAGTCTTGATTGTTTATGCTTTGAGGATCATAACTAAGAAACTATTATCTAATACAATTCTACAAAGATTTATATCTCTGTTTAACTTCTTAAAGATTAACACACTCTAGCCCTGATATTTACTCTATCTTTGATTTGTTTGACTTGTGAATCAAATCAAATTCATTCTTCTAGATGAGGGAGATGGCTCAGCAAGTGTGTTATGCCTGATGAGCTGTGTTCAATACCTGGGACCCACTTTGTGGAAGAGAACTCATTCCCCTGGAGTTGCCCTCCAGCATCCACACATGAGCCGTAGTGGGCGTATATGAACACACATAAACAGAATGAATGAATCAATCATCAATAATTTAAAATACTCTTTTTTTCTATTATTGAAAATAGCTTTTTTTTATATACTACATTCTGATTATAGTTTCCCCCTCTCCAAATCCTCCCAGTTTCTCCCCACCTCACCTCCCATCCAGTCCATGGACCCTTTTGGTCCGTCATCAGAAAACAAACAGGCATCTAAGGAATGATAAACTAAAATAAGATAAAACAAAAGCAAACAAGTTGAAATAGTACAAAGCAAACAGAAGAAAAAGCCAGAGAAACAAACATAGACACAGACACATTCACACAGACAGGAACCCCATTAAAAACACTGAAAACCATAATATATGCAGAGGTGCTGTAAGGTTTAGAAGAAAAAAAAGCCTGATACAACATTGTGTAACCAAGAACCTCTAAAGATGCCATTGAGTTCATTTTGTGTTTGCCGTCTCCTGCTGGGTATTGGGCCTGCTCCTAAAAGTGGTTTCCCCAGTGAGACTCCCTGAGAAAAATATTTCACTTTCACGTGTTTGTCAGTTGGAGCTAGCTTTTGGATTAAGGATTGGAGCATGTGTTCACTTCCCCTCTCAGCTCTGGGACATCTTCTGGTATAGCCCCAAGCATGCTGCTACAGCCTCTGAGTTCCTATGTGCATCAGTCCTGCTGGGTTTAGAAGGCCTTGTCTGCTGGTGTCCTCCATCCCACTGGCTCTTAACACTGTTTCTATCTCCTCTTCCTTAGGGTCCCCTGGTCCCAGAGGGGAAGAAGTTGATAGAGACATTCCATTTAGGGCTGAATGTTCCAAGGTCTTACACTCTGCACATTGACTGTGGGTCTCTGTATTTGTTCCCATCTGCTTCAGGAAGAAACTTCTCTGACGATGGCTGAGCAAGGCACTGATCTGTTTCCCTGGCCATTGGCATCCAGTTGTCTGGCATCAGTTTATAAAGACCATTCTTTCCCCGCTGAAGGTTCTCAACAACCTTGTCAGACTCAGTTGATAGAGTTACTTTTGGTCTGTCAGTTTTACTCCATTCATCTTTATGCTGATCACTTCATTACTGTAACTTTTATAGTAAGTCTTGAAATTGAGAAATGAGAATCCTTTAACCTTTTTTTTTAAACTTTGAAGTGTTTGGACTATTATGGATCTCTTAAATTTTCACATATTTTAGAATCAGATTGGTATTTTTATCCAAAGATGTGATATTTTGCTAGAAATTAAATTTAATATATAGATTAATTTGAATAATATTGCTATCTAAACAATATGAAAGATTTCAGTCAGTGAACATGGTGTGTGTGGCGGGGGTCTTTTCTCATTGCTGTGACAGGATACCCGGCAGAAACAGAGAGGGAAATACAGTTTTGATTACAGTTTCAGAAAATTGGAGTCTACTGTGATGGGTAGACATAGCAGAGGGCTTGGTCCATATGCCAGAATATACGGCTGTTGTTTTTTAAATGGTGCCTACCAGGAAGCGACCTGGGGTAAGAATTAGGACAGGCTACAGCTTAAGGGGGCCCCTCAGCGACCTAATTTTCCAGGTTGGTCCCATTTCACCTCCTAAAGATTCCTAGAGTTTCCTGAAGCTGTACTACCCAACTAAGGACCATAGAGAAGGTAATTTATGCTTGATTTAGTTTAGAATGTGTTATTCAAGGAGGTTTTAGTTTTTACCATGTACTGCTATCGAGGACTCTGGGAATACCATGTATGTGTTTATATGTTTGAGCCAGTGCTACACATACATGGGTCCTTCAGAAAGTCCTGTACATATATTATTTCACTCTAATCAATTTCATTGATTTCCAGTGGTATTTCTTATGTGTTTATTGGTTTTAATTTTTCTAGAAATACCAATAAAACCAATATTCCTCATTTGCTTGAGTCAGTCTTAGACATAGCAAATAAAAGTATGTATTTTTTTCCCCTTAGAGATTAAGCAAGTAATGCTGGGTAAGTCATCAATTTTAGAATTTGAATGGTGAGATAGATTAAGTCTACTAATTGGATTTTGTTTGTTTTAAATGCTGTTTGCATGTGCTTTTGGTTAGAGTATTAGCTCAGAGTATTCTCAACTATGGGCAGTACCTTCTCCTGTGGTGTGTTTGGAAATGTATGGAATGTCATTTCGACACTACAGCTCTGAGTGTTATTTTGTCATTGTGATACTGTGACTCCCTTCAAACATGTTATTAGAATTTGGTAGCTGGATTCCACTAATGTGAAGAAGCATTGAGCAATATGAGGGGTCAGGTCCACCCACTTAAAGCTACCCAAAATTCTGTTGTTATTCCCATTGAGAAGTAGATAGATTTCTCAATAACAATATGGAGGAGTTAGCCATAGTCTAGGTTGGATTTTTTTGTTTTGTTTTGTTTTTAAAGACAGGTGTCATGTAGCTTAGGCTGGACTCCAACTTGCTATGTATTAGAGGATGTTCTTGAATTTTGGATCCTCCTGTCTCTTGAGTGCTGAGATTACAGGTGTGCACCACCATGCCCAGTTTTATGCAGTGCTAGGGGTTTACCATGCAGGTATTGGAGTAACATGGGTTTTTGTTTGTTTTTGTGTTTGTGAATGTAAAATTCTAGCATCACCAACTTCTCAGACTTTTATACCAAAGTGCACCATACTATACAGCTGAGTTACTGTGTTCATTGGGCACATCTTGACAGAATACCTTTGAAATCTTAATTTTAAGTTAAAAATTCAACTGAATTTAGTTTGTTTTTTAATAGATTTGAGACATATTTTATATACAGTATAGTATGCTGTGTTTTATTATAATCATTTCTTAAAATCAAGATATAAAAGTTTCTGTGACCTTCCAGAAAGTTTAATCATGCATTCTTTCTGCAAACTTCAACCTCCTTTGCAATCACTGTTTTAATTTCTTTCTTTTCAGATTTATTTTTATTTGTGTGTGTGTGTGTGTGTGTGTGTGTATGTGTGTGTGTATACATTCACATGTGAGTGTAGATGCCCTCCAAGCAGTTTTGAGTCACTTAGAGTGGGTGCTGAGTCTGAACTCAGGTGCTCTGCAAAAGCACCTGATAGTCTGAGCTATCAACTGCTGAGTTTCCAGTGCCTTAACGCCGACCGCCACACCTTAGTTTGGCTGTTTCAGAGTTTTGTATAATTGAAAATCATGGAATAATGAACTCTTTTTTGTGTCTGAGTAGTTATATTCAGCACAATGTTTTTGAGTTTTATTTATACTGACCATAGTAGTAGCACATTCCTGTCACTGCTGAGTAGCTGTATAGTGTATGAAAACTATCATTTGCTTATGCATTGAATACTTGGTTGGTTTACAGATTTTGCATAGTGCAGATAAAGTGCCTATGAACATCCTTGCAAAAGTAATTTTGTGGATATGTTTTTATTTCTCTTAGGTAAAGTATTGGAGCATAGAAAAGTCATATACTTAACTTTCTGAAGAGCTCTAAGTGATTTCCAACTGACTATAGTACCTCATACTCGTTTGAACAATGTACTTTGATTTTGCTGTCTTGGAAGAAGTGAGGGCGATTATCAAAAAGTCTAACTCATGCTCTTTAATGATTAGTAATTTTTATGTGTCAAAATAAAAAGATTTGCTCCATGTTCATAAAACTTTACTATGTTACTGTTAGTTCCCCCCCCCCTTAGAAGGTTTATGATTTTAACTTTTTCCTTTTAGATCTTTGATATGTCTTGCTACTTTCTTGTCTGATGTTAGGTGTGAGTTGAATTTTTTCACACAGAGATATCCTTACTGTACCCTCCTTACTGGAAATATTTCCTATTGTATTCCATTCATTACCATATAGCTCATGGTAACAAATCATTTAATATATTAACTATAGATTGAATATCTTCTGGAGGCCCATAGATATGGCCTTCATCCCCAGGGTATATCACTGGGATGGTGGAGCCTTTGGGAGAAATGACCTAATAGGTGGTCATTAATGGTGTGGTGTGAAGGGGACTTGGGTACCCATGCCCCTCCTGACCACGAGATGAGAGAATTATGCCCCATCACATACTGCTGGCATATGGCTTTGCCATAGTGCCTAATTAACCAGTCCAACTTATCATAGATTGGACCCTCAAATTATGAGCCAATCAGACCTTTCCCTCTATATTAGTTGATTATCTCAACTGTGTTAAGGTGACAGAAGTTAATGCACATATATACACATATATTCTCTATTGGTGTGTTTTTCTATATCTGTTACTGTATCTCAGCTTTTCTTCATTAATTGACTTGAAGTCAACCAATATGGATCTTCTGACTTTGCTTTAAAAAAAAAAAAAAAAAAAAAAGGTGTTCCAGGTATTTTTATGTGAACTGTATGCATTTACATGAGTTAGATTCAACTTGTCAGTGTTATAAAAATGCCTGTGTGGGACTTTTTCCTCAATTAGGCTGGCATTGAATCAAGATAATTTGTGGGAAATGAACATCTGAGCTTTAAGCCTATGAGTATTGTAGATTTCTTGATTTATATCCATCATCATCATCATTTTAGTTTCCTTTAAGTCTGTTATGTCATTCAGTACACTTATACATAAGTACCAGTTGTTCTTTCTTTCTTTTTTTTTTTTTTTTTTTGGTTTTTCAAGAATGTGTTTCTCTGTGTATTTTGATGCCTGTCCTGGATCTCACTCTGTAGATAGGCTGGCCTCGAGCTGACAGAGATCCACCTGGTTCTGCCTCCGGAGTGCTGGGATTAAAGGCGGGCGCCGCCGCCACCTGGCAAGTGCCAGTTTTTGGTGCTACTGATAAGAGTATTTTAAATCCCAGCTCCCTGAGAGTCTGAGGCAACAGGACGGTCCTTTCAAGGCCTGCTTGGGCTACAGAGTAAGTTCAGAGTCAACCCTGATAACTTACTGAGCAATTACCGAAATAAAAAGTGGGCCAGAAATAGGACTGTCATATAGTGCTTGCTCGCCGTAGGTTCCGTCCCCATGAGACACACACACACACACACACACACACACACTGGAAATAGGATTGTCATATAGTGCTTGCTCGCCCTAGGTTCCATCCCCATGAGACACACACACACACACACACACACACCGGAAATAGGACTGTCATATAGTGCTTGCTCACCCTAGGTTCCATCCCCATGAGACACACACACACACACACACACACACACACACACACACACACACACACCAGAAATAGGGCTGTCATATAGTGCTTACTTGCCCCAGGTTCGATCCCCATGAGAGAAAGACACACACACACACCCCGCGGAAATTTCAAGACAGGGCAGCATTCATGTGGGGTGTAGTGACAAGGTCACTGCTTACTGCTGTCACCCAAGGAAAGGGGGGGGGAGGGGGGAGAGAGAGAGAGAGAGAGAGAGCACAAGAACAAAGTCTGGAACAGAAAGATACTAAACATGAGCCCAGCTCAGGTTGATTTCAGAAGGGAAGAAGAACTCTGCCTTGAACTGGGCTAGCAGCCATTTGTGTGACCTTCTGACTGTCTGTCCCATGTCTGTGAACTTGAGTGAGGCTGAATCCAGGAGTAATGGGCTGATTTCTTTGGTGTAGGAAATTTTAAGACTGGAGAGCATAGGCTATTGCTTACTTCTCTTATCCAGGTCTACAGAGATTTCTGTGTGGGAAAAATTCAACATTGGATTTTTCTCTTTATGTTGCTTGGTAAAAGCATGTTTCTTAAACAGTTTTTATACTTGTGATGATTAATCTTGATTGTCAGCTTGACGGGATTTAGAATCAATGAAGCAAATCCCCAGGCCTAACTGTGAGGGGTTATCTCGATTTGGTGAATTGAAGTGGGAGGACTCCTCTAAATTAGGCAATAATAGCTTTCCATGGGCTGGGTTCAAGATGAATAAAAAGGAAAAAGGAAGCTAGCTGAGCACACGTATTTGTTATTCTCTTCTTCTTGAGTCTGAATGAACGTTCGCCAGCACCTCCTGCTTTTGCCACTGTACTTTTCTGCCATAGAGACTGCATCTGAGTTGTTCAGGTGGCCAATAGGAAATTATTCATCGTATCTTATTATCTGCTTTAATATCTGTAACAATATATATTCTTTTTTAATTCCCAATGTTGATAAGTTGTGGATTGTATTCTCTTCCTCCCCTCCTCTCACTTCTTGGTTAGTTTAGATAAGGGCTCTTTGTTTTTTTATTAATCTCTCTAAATGCTAATTTACAATTTAGTAAACATTTTCTTTAGACATGATTTCATGTATACCAGCTAGCCTAAAATTCATTATATCATCAAAGATAACTTTGAACTTCTGATCTTTCTGCCTTCACCTCCCGAGTGTTGTAGAAATAGAAGCATTCAGCACCACACCCAGGTTTATGGGGTACTGGAAATTGAACAAAAGCTTTGTGCATGCTGGGCAAGCATCCTACCAACTGAACATTGAGTTTCTACTATAAATTTTCATTATCTATTCGTTTTGGCTTCACCCATACACACTTTCATATGTTGGATATAATTTGCTTGCAGTATTAATTTGAATTTCCTTTTTGATAGCTTTTACATACCAGCTCTTTGGAAGTGTGTTGTTACATTTCTATATTGGTTTTGTTTGCATGTGGCCAGAGAACATAGTCTATGATTTCGGTTCTTTTAAATCTATTGAAGCTTGCCTATTAGTGTTTAGTCAGTTTGGATGAGTATTTAGAAACTTAAAACCTGCCATTATCGGTAGAGTGTCTGTAATCCTGTTGTCTGACTCGTTTATTTTGGGCTGGAGGTGCTTACTCCATAAAGTTCTGAGAGAAGGGGGTGTGGGCTACTTTGATGACGTGCCCACCTATTTCTACTTTAATTTCCGCTTCTGTTATAAAATGGCTATATGTTGTGTTATGTCTTTCTGATAAAATGGATCTTCATTTCTAGAAATATTCTTTATCTGGAAGCCCGTTTCCTTTAATATTTTATAGCTAAGATAGCTTTCTTATGCGTAGGATTTGCATGGTTTGTCTTTTCTACGCATAGACTTCTAACTTAACTATCTTTATTTGTAGTTGGTCTTTAAGAATACCATATAAATTGAGCTTTTTTATTTCTTCTGTATGTTACCATTGGCCTTAGTCAACTCAGTATATTTAACAGTTTCACTCTGTATGAAGTCTTTCATTTTGTCTTTTTTACCTTTTTAGTTGTACCTGGTTTTTGTTTGTTTGATCTGTTTAAGCATTCAATATGTATCTTTGCCTGTTCCCAACCCTGAGGTAGTCTCCTCCATTTTATGTAGGCGCCTTCTGTTCTCGGTGCTGCTGCTCTTTGGCTCACCTCTGTAGTGCGAGATGTTGCTCACCAGTAGCTTGTCAAGCATGTATGGAAAGCACTGCTGCTAGTGCCCCCTCACCTCTCCGGCCAGTCCAGGTTGTTTTCTGGGAGCCTTTTCCATCCTGTATGCAGCTCCCCAGCTCTGTAACCCTGACTGTTGTGAAGCTACTGTTGATACAGTCAAAGCTGCTAGTACACCGCCTTTAGTTGTTCAGCACCGTGTCCTTCGTGGTTCTCCAGCTATGAAACTAGAGCTGCTTCTCCGTTAGTCCTTTGAAGAACTTTTAACAAAATGGAAAACTGATTTCGACACAGTTTGCTAGAGTTTTCTGATGGCTTGGCAAGTGCTTCTTAGGCAAGTCCTAAATTGTATTTTTCTGCTTGGCCACAGGAGGCAGTCAAGTTATGTGTTTTCAGAGTTGGCTGCTTTTTGGCAATTTGGTGCGTGCGTGCATGAGTGAGTGTGCGTGTGTGCCTGCGTGCGTGCATGCGTGCATGTGTGTGTGCGTGTGTGTATTTGTTTGTTTACTTTTGTTTGTACATCCCAGCCAAAGTTTCCTCTCCTCCCACTCTCCCCTCCGCTCTACCCCTTCGCCATCTACCACTCTTCTACTGTTTCTCTTCAGATACTTGTGGCACCCCATGGATATCAGCCCACCAAGGTATATCAAGCTGCAGTGAGACTAGGCTCCTCCTCTAACATTAAGGCTGGATGAAGAAATTCAGTAGGAGGAAAGGGTCCCAAAAGCAGGCTTCAGAGTCGGAGACAGCCCCTGCTCTTACTATTAGGAGTCTCACATGAAGACCAGTCTACACAATGTAACATATATGCAGAGGGCCTAGGTCAGTCCCATGTGGACTCCCTTGTTGTCAGTTCAATCCCTGTGAGCCCCTATGAGCCTAGGTTAGTTAGTTCTGTGGGTTTTCTTCGGTGTCTTTTTGCCCTCTGGCTCCTACAATTCTTCTTCCCCTCTTCTGCAGGATTCCCTGAACTCCACCTAATGTTTGGCAGTGGGTGTCTGCCTTGTTCCCTATCAGTCGATGGGTGAAGCCTCTCTGTTGACAGTTGGGCTAGGCACCAATCTGAGAATAGCAGAATATCATTAGGAATCATTTCAATGACTTTTTTTTCTCCATTAGTGTGGTTTTACCCTAGGTCTCTGGGCTATCCCGCCTCTGGGTCCTGGCCCTGAGGGGTGAGCTCCCTCGTAGGGTGTGGTTCTCCAGCTGGGCCCATCAGTCCCACAATGTCTGTGCCATCATTACCCCAGCACATCTTGAAGGAGGACTAATTATAGGTTAAAGGGTTTATGGCTGGCTTGGTGTCCCAATCCTTCCACTGTAAGTCTTGCCTGCTTATTGAAGATGGCTGGTTCAGGCTCTGTAACCCCCATTGCTAGGAGTCTTAGCTAGGGTCACCCTCATAGATTACTGGGAGATTCCATTGCTCTAGGTTTCTAGCTCATTCCAGAGATGCTCCAGAGTCCAGTTGTCTCTCCCAGTACTCTCTCCCTACATTCCCATCTGCCCCCAATCCCTCCTATTCCCATACCTATTTCCCATTCCAGGCCCCTCCCCCCTCCACTGGCAATGTCCCATTCTATTTTCTGTTCACAATGAGATTCTTGCAACAACACCCACCCCCCCAGCTCTCTTTGTTATTTAGCTTCTCTAGGTCTGTGGGTTGTAGCATCATTATCCTTACTTTACAGCTAATATCCACTTACAAGTGAGTACACACTATGTTTGTTTTTCTGGGTCTGGATTACTTCACTCAGAATGATTTTTTTTCTAGTTTCATCCATTTACCTTCAAATTTTATGTCATTGTTTTTAACAGCTGAGTAATACTCCATCGTGTAAATGTACCACATTTTCTTTATTCATTCTTTGGTTGAGGGGCATCTAGGTTGCTTCCAGGTTCTGGCTATTATGAATAGTACTGCTATGAACATAGTTGAGCAAGTGTCCTTGTGGTATGATTGAGCATCCTTTGGGTACATGCCCAAGAGTGGTATCACTGGGCTTTGAGGTAGATTGATTCCCAGTTTTTTGAGAAACCACCATATTGGTGTCCAAAGTGGCTGTAAAAGTTTGCACTCCCACCAGCAATGGAGAAGTGTTTCCCTTGCTCCACATCCTCTCCAGCATGAGCTGTCACTTGAGTTTTTGATGTTAGCCATTCTGACAGATATAAGATGGAATCTCAAAGTCATTTTGATTTGCATTTCCAAGGTGGCTAAGAATGTTGACCATTTCTTTAAGTGATTCTCAGCCATTGGAGATTCCTCTGTTGAGAATTCTCTGTTTATGTCTGTACCTCATTTTTTAATTGGATTGTTTGTTTGGTTTTTGCTGTCTAGTTTCTTTAGTTCTTTATATAGTTTGGAGATCAGCCCTCTGTCAGATGTGGGGTTGGTGGAGATCCTTTCTCATTCTGTAGGTTGTCATAGCAGCAGCACAGACTCTAAGATTGATAATTAATAAATGGGACCTCATGAAACTGAAAAGCTTCTCTAAGTCAAAGGACCCTTTCAAAAGATAAAAATGGAAAAAGATTTTCATAAAACCCACATCTGACAGAGAGCTAATATCCAAAATATATAAACTCAAGAAAGTAGACATTTGATATTCTTATATATTGTAGTACTTGGCCAGCTGAAGTGCCTTCTCACTATTTTGAAAATGTCCAGGGGAAAAACTTTAAAACAACCATTGTTTTGGATAAATTCCATCTGATGGTAGATTGGTGAGAATGAATAGATAAAAATCTTTTTAGAGGGCTAGATAATATTTTACAAATATACCATCTAAGAACTTTACATTTTCCTCCCAGACTTGTTTGGCTTAAAGCTGAGACTAGCAACACTATTTTGACTCAAAATTTCACTGCTCATTTGTACCAGTTACATTATTGTGTGATATTGGACCCTGCACAGGGATCAACCTGCACACACTGATCAGATCTTTTCTCAGTGACTGTAAAAATCTTCATAGGCCACAGATATCCTCTAAAGTTCAGTGAGTGATGGGTTAGATAACTGCACAGCAGGTTTGAAGTTTTAGGAAGACACCAGGAAAGTGCACGGGAATGCAGCAAGTCTAGAACTGGACAGGTTGGTGCTTGTAGACATTGGGGAAACATGGTACCAGTGTTGGGACTTGAGAATAGGTTAGCTGGACTGGAGAATGCCTTTCCAGGAAGAAGCATACTATTGGCCGTTAACTAGCTACAGCTAAGGGAGAAATTACTTCTTCCATGATGAGTAGTTTGTGATAGGAATAAAGAAATGAGAGACAAGACTGACTTTATTGTGATTGTAAATGACTGTTTATATCCTGTCTTTGTGTATTTGGATTTGGTCCTGTATATTTTTTGTCATTGGAACATTTTAATATTGTCAGATTATTGTTTAGAGCAGTGATTCACACAAGAGATAGACTGTGTAAAATTATTACTTTTTTCAAATAGTAGGTAATGAAAGTGAATGTGGAAAGTAGGTAGGATTGGTAAGAGGGGCAGTAGATCACAGTAGAAGGAAAGGCTGAGGGTCTCCTCCAGGGCTTCTGGATTGGGCATTTTATGTAAAGAAAGAGAAGGAAGGGAAGGAACAATGGTTCAAAGTGTGTTGAATGTGGAATGTGTGTAGTGCATTTATTTAGAAGCTTTGCTAGGAAACTGAACAGTGGGGCCGGAGGTAAAGATAAGGGCTATTACATATGACAACCAATGTATTTCCTTTGTGGCTGACATAATGAATTCAGAACTACGGTTTGAGTTCAGAGCCTGTGACTCTGTGTCATGGCAGTCTGTCTGTCTTTTGAAGCACCTGTCAGACTGCCTGGGCCCATCTTCAGCTCTCAATGATAAAAGCATGATGTAAGCCAGAGACCTAGAGCTTCAAAAGTTCTTCTTGTTGACCAGCAGAGGGCAGTCAGTCTTAAAGCTCAGTATGTTCTGCTGTGTGTGTTCCTTGAAGGCTTAGAAAGCTTATTCTTGTTTTTTTGATTTGAGTCAGGGTATTGTGTAGCCAGACTGGTCTCAAACTCACTGTGTCGATGTGGTTGACCTTGAACTCTTGATCTCCCTGCCTTCACCACCCAAGTGCTGACTTCACAGACCCCATACTTGGTTTATGTGGTGCTAAGGGGTTGAACCAACACTGTACCATCTGACTTGTGTCTCCAGCTCAGAGCTGAGACTTTGGCGTACTGTTACATTGGATCAGGCAGCAACTTCATTTATTTATCTGGGGTGGTGGTATAGACCTGTGTAGTTGTGTTCACCTGTGTGTGTGCACACGTGGAGACCAGAAGAAGATGATGGCTGGCTGTCACTCTACCTTCTACAGAGTCCCTTCCTTAGAGCTTGCAACCCTAGCAATCCTCCTGTTGCAGTGCCTCCCTCCAGTACTGGGGTTACAAATGTATACATGATCATGCCCAGCTTTTGGATGTGGCTTCTGGGTACCTGAACTTGGGTCCTCACGTTTGTGCACTTATTTATCCTTGCATCTGGGTCCAGGAGAATGCTGGGTTTCACTTCGCAGCCAGGTCTCATCGGATCCCTAACTCCCATATCTAACCTTTGTTCCCTCCTTCGAGTTTCAAAGACTGGGATCACTGTAAGAGCGGTTAGACTGCCTTGGTGCTGGGCCTTAGGACACATTGGACAGAGACTCTGAGAAATGTGGTGTACTTCCAGCTCCTGTCTATTAAAAATGCCCCAGTCGTTGTGCTTGCTAACTGGTAAGGGTCAGAGAGCATTTGTGTTTTCTTAGTCTTACAATTCAAGGAACAGTATGGAGTCAGCTAGAGACTGTCTGATAAGGTTACAGCAGCTTTTCTGTGGTTTATTGGAGAAGTATAGAAAAGATGTCTGTAGAAGTGTCCATTGTCCACAAGCTACATATGGAAGTGGCCATTAGTCTACATTTTAACTTTAATCACTGAAAGTTCCACTGAAAATTTAAAAGTTCACTGAGAAACAAGAGAAGCATAACAGTATCTATCATTTCTTTAAAGTTAGTGAGTTGGTGATTTAGTGAGAACTTGAATCGGGTACAGGTGGTAAAATTTGATTAGGAGGAAAATTCTGGAGTAAAGTTATTCTCTCCTGCTTGCAATCAGTGACTCCCAAATGACCAGTTATTTCATTCAGATGATAAAGGCCAGCATTTAGAGATCGTATACTGTGTGCCAAATGTTGTTTTTATTTAATCTACATATAGATCTTTGGGGGCGGGGGGTTGCTATATTACCCTTGTTTACAGTTGAAGAAACTAAAGCACAGGAAAGTTAGTAGTTTGAGATTGTTCATGAAGTTGACACTAGTGTTGTTTCTGTGCAGTATCTTGTGACATGATACTTGAACTGGATCAGAGTATGGGTTAGCATGGCACCAGGTTACTCTGGATGGTAACAAGTTTTTAGTGGAATATTTTTATAAATCCTTCTAGAAGTTTGTAAATTCTTATAATACGTTTTGATCAGATTCACCTCAACTCTTCCCCCTAATTCTTTCAGATTCATCCCCCAACTCCCTGCCTCCTCCCAACTTCATGTCCTCTTAATATCCCGCCAAGTCCAATTTGTGCTGCCCGTCCACTAATGTACGTGGGGCCGTCTATAGAGCATGGTTGATCACCAGGGCTACACCCTTAAAGAACACTGAGTCTCCCTTCCTCAGAAGCCATCAGCTGTCAGGAGCTTCTCAGCTTGTTGCCAGCAGCTTATGAGCCACACCCACTCCATGCTGGGATCTTCACTGGTTTGATCTTATTCAACTGTTTTGCTGACCAACACAGTAGCTGTGACTTCTGAGTTCAGTAGTCCTGTCGTGCCCAGAAGACACTGTTGGATCAAGTTCTCCCTGACCCCGACTCTTAGAGTCTTTCTTCCCTTCTGCAAGGTGGTGACATTTGGATAAAGGTCCACGTGACCTCTTGAAGCCACCTGGGTCACAGCTCTTGTTGTGGCTCCTAACTTGGTGTAGTAGTAATATAACTTAAGGAAAAGTTGAAAGGCCTTTAAAGATTTTATTTTATATCATTTGCTGTTTGTTATGTACATGGGAACGACTGGCTGTTTTTTAGTCATTGTTAAGTGGTGTTCTATCTAAAGCTGTTAACTAGTACTCACTTTCTCCTTACAAGAATAAAAGGATCCTGCTGTTTTGTTATAGATAGAAATAAGAAGCTTTGTTCAATGATACAATCTAACAAATCGGTGAAGCTAGTTTAATTGGTCTGTAGTTCTATAGGGTGCTGACACTAGATTTGGTTAGGTACTTGGTGAGTTGATTGTTCTCCATTTTACTCTTGCGTCCAATAAGAATCCATATAAAAGAATATCCTCGTGTGGAAAGTGGATTAGGAACCCCTGTTTCAGAAACAGTGTACTCTTTATAAAAGGCTGTTTTTCCTTGTCTGCTCTCCCTTAACTGATCAGTGATTCACCCTTGGCCCTGTAGAACTGAAGGAACTTTGGGGAAATGACCTGGTGGTATGGAGGACAAAGGAAAACTGGTGGGAAGAGGCAGGTTTGGTGTTGATGTATATAAACTGTCATCCAGGAACCAAGAATTATCTGATCATTGTGGCTTTGCTATTGTGAAACTAACCGGTCAGAATTGTTAACTATCCCAATTATAAGAACGATAGGAATTTATTTTACATATAGATTCAAGAATTTGGCTTTCTAAGTCAGTCGTGATTTGAGGAAAGTTGTGAATTATGGAAGGTATTTGTGATGGATTGTACACTGTCCCTTGGGTTTGTTTCATTTATAACATTGCCCCAGGCCACCTACTGCATCCTGTTGGAATGACCTCCTTTTCAACCCTGGGCTGCCAGCGATAATGCAGCTCTTCCCCTTGGATCCTTCAGGCTTATCACGTGACAGATGTGAACTGTGACCCCTTTGTTCCCTAGCCCAGATGATTGGGTCTCTATTTTCTTTACATTTAACAGTCGTGTCTTCCTTTTGTCTCCTTCTTACACTTGCCTTTTAATTTCCTATAGAGATGAGATGGGTTTTTGTGCTAGTTTAATTTTCTGTCATAATGCAATATTGGTGCAGAAGGAACAAAAATCAAATCATAAGCTGACTACATTTTCCTGTAGGAAACATGCCCACCTAACCAGAGGTCAGAATAAGATGGAAGCATCTTGGGAACTTTAGAAAACCACTCTGCCCTTCCAGCTCTTCCTTCGCTCCCCAAGAAGACTCTCTGCCTGACTCCTAAAACAGACCATACAGTAGCTGTTCCTTTGTGTCCTGGGTCCTCTTGGCTGTCACAGCTTACTTCAGTACATGTGACATTTGATAAAAATGGCATTTCTAAGTGTTTTCGTAAAGACAGAATTTCTGAGACATTTTAAATTTTCTGTAAGATGGTAAATTCGGTTGCATGAAGATGCTTGGTATAAACACTATTAAATATATAGAGATTTAGAATTTTCAACAATATATCATTTATGGCTGAAGCAAACCCTGCTCTGAGCTAGAAATGTTAGCTAGCTAGGTAAAGCCCTTGTGCAGCTTGTTGAAAGCCCCGGGTTTGATCCCCACCGCCATATAAGCCAGGCATGGTAGCACACATCTGTGGTCCTAACACTTTGGGGGTACAGACAGGAGGGCCAAAAGCCCAGTGTTTATCCTTGGCTGCAAGGCGATTTGAGGGCTAGCCTGGACTATATGAGATCCATCCATCCACCCTCCCTCCGTAAGGGAATTGGTCGGATTTCAATCTCCTTGAGCTTGGACAGGCTCAGATTGGCTAGATTTTGTGCTCAGGGATTGATTGGTTGGTTTCATGCTCAGTTGGTCAGGACAGATTTGGCCCTGGTTCCAGGGCCAATGTGTGTTTGTTTCACTGGCTCTGGTTCCAGGGCCAAAGTGTGTCTCTTTGACTGACCCTTTTACCCTACAGTAATAATTGACAGTGTTAAGTGCCATCTGTTGCACACCCGAGTAGCAAGGCTTGCAGAGAGGAAAGACACCAGATAATTCACTCAGGAAGCCAATGCTTGTTCAGTCATAGCTCGGTACTTGGAATGGACACACTCTACACCTGCAGGAACTCTGTAGGTGGTGCAGAGAACAACCCTTTTTTCCTCATGGGCTGTCTTATGAACAAGATTAACTTAATGAGAGAACAGATGTGGTTTAGCCCTCAAAAATTGAACATGTTAGAAGAAAACTGGTTTGACTATGAATATGCATGAAATTAGGCTGACTGTTTTTGACTGTGGTGTTTTGTAGACTTTACCCTTTTCAAAACAAAATATAGTTTTTAAATGAAATAAAAGGCAAAAGTTTTTTTTTTTTTTTTAGTTAAAAGGAAGATTTATTTAGTGGGTAACTTACAAATGAAGGGATAGGTAGGTCGCAGGGTCTGGGGAAGGTGTATCGCAGTCCAGTGGTGTTCTCTGGACAACTCTGCTCGGTCAACCTCCACTGTCCAGGGTCCAGGAACAGAGAGCTGGCCCATCCGGATCTTGGGTCTTCAGGGCCCTCCCTTGACCCCACCTTGTAGGCATGACAGAAGGCAAAAGATTTATATGATCTGGGAAGTCTCAGTGAGTAATTGTCTTGATTAGACTGCAGGATTGTCTTGATCATGTTATTGGAGATTAGAAGACAAGCTCAATGTGGGTGGCACCATTCCCTAAGAAAAGGGATCCTGAACTATGCAAGAGTATAATGCTTAGTGTGAGCTGAGGGAAGGTATGGACATATCTGTGACTCTCTTCTGTCTATGGACTTAATATGGCTATTTTTCTAAAGGCCCTGCTGTTGTGGCTTCCCTGCTACAATGAACCATAACCTGGAATTTTGACTAAAATACCTCCTCACGTGCAAAATGAAATTAAGAGTTGTGGCATGAATCTTAAAAGTTCTCATTAATAAAATCAAACCTGAGGCCAGGTATTGGGGTGAATGCCGGAAGATCAGAGAGACAGAACAAGCCACAGCTAACCTCACCTAGCCATCTTCTCAGCTGATCTTGTTTCCTCAGACTGGAAGCCTCTTGAGTCCTTATCCAGAATGAATCTCAGCTGAACTGCTGCTCGAAAGCCTGAAAAGCTTAACCAGCCAAATGTTGCTAGTTTCTGGTCCTCACGCCTTATATACCTTTCTGCTTTCTACCACCACTCCCTGGGATTAAAGGCTCGCTTTCTGGGATTAAAGGCGTGATGAATCACCATGCCTGTCTGTATCCTTGAACAGATGAATTTCTGCCTCTGGAATGCTAGGATTAAAGGCGTGTGCTACCACTGCCTATCCAAAGTATCTAGTGGCTTTTCTGTTCTCTGACCCCAGATAAGTTTACACAATATTTTGAGGAACACAAAACCACCACAAAAAGTTTCACTTTTATACAATTATCCTTCTACGTAATTCTTTGTTTGGGATGAGCAAGATGATTCTGTGAGTAAAAGTGCTTACTGTGCAAGTCCAGTAACTGTAGTTTGGTCCCTGGAACCCAGGATAGAAGAGAGAACTTACTCCTGAAAGTTGTCCTCCAGCATCTACACACTTAATGTGGTGTGTGCCCACCAACATACACACATATACACAATAACAATAATTTCAATTCCTTTTAAATTTATTCTTATTTTATTTATTTACTTTGTTTTTTGAGACCGAGTTTCTCTGTATAGCTCTGGCTATTGTGGAACTCACTCTGTAGACTAGGATGGCCTCAGACTCAGAGATCTACCTGCCTCTGTCTTGAGTGCTGGGATTAAAGGCGTGTACCACCACTGCTGGCTTCCTTTTTAATTTTTGAGATTATAATTTAATTATATTTCTTCCTTATCTTTCCTCTCTCCATGCACTCTGATAAATCCTTCCCTGTTCTTTTTTAAATTAATGTCCTCTTTTTTCACTAATTGTTTCTTGCATATATGTTATGCATATGTTATGTATACATTATATGTTGTATATGTGTTATATGTTATTTACATACAATATATATCTTCCTAAATATAGCCTGTTGAATCCGTGTATTACTTGTATATATGTTTTCAGAGCTGACCGATTGGCACTGGACAACTGATTGGTACTCTGTTTCCTCAGTTGCCTGTAGTTAGTCCTTCGCACTAGGTTAAGGCCTCATGGGCTTCTCCCCATCCAGTCTGGCATGTTCATTGGTGTCATCCCCCCTTCCCATTGGGGTGGTCATCTTGGTGAGGCTTTGTGTGTACAGATTCTGGTATTGATAGAACACAGTCTCACAGCAAACTGAATTCCTCTTTTGAAATGATCTCTGGCCTTAGGTGGAGCTGCAGTTGTATTGTGGATGTATCTGTCAGGACAGGGCTCTACAATTCTGCATTTTTATTTGTTGTGGTTTTCTATTGTGGTCTCTGACTGTTGCAAAGAAAGGTTTCCTTGATGAGGGGTCAAGACTACTCTTACCTGTTGGTATAAGGACAAATGTTTATGGATTGTGGTTAGGAATTACGGTAGTTTAGTAAAATAGTGGTTGTAGATTCTCCTCCAGTAATCATGATTTCACTAGTACTGCATAGTTAACTAGGTTTCCAGTACCAGGCATGGTATCCCTCTTGTTAAGTTCAGTTAGAGAACATTGATTACTGCCAAGGTGTGCATGGCACTACTGCACACACAGAGTTATCATGCCATGCTGGTTGCTGGTGTGGTTCATACATGTCATAGCTGGGTAAGACTGTTGGTTATCGTCTTTGTTTTTTTAAGTAGCATTAAGATGGCTTTTGCCCTAAAAGCCTGACAACCTGAGTTTGATTCCCAGAACATCCATATAGGAGGGAACCAGCTCCCCATCATAATCCACAAAATAATAATAATAAATAAAAAATGTAAAACAATAGTGCCTAGATGCCAGTGTTTAGGAAACTGTCTTGATGTAGGAGTACTGGGTTTCAGTTCATTCTTGGGTGAATTTGAAGCTTACATTGGTTTTTATGTTTATAATCAGTAAATTCAGTTAAGAAAATATTATTAGGCTGGGTGTGGTAGTGCATTGCCCTTAATGCCAACACTTCAACACTTGAAAGCAAGAGACAAGTAGATCTGAGTTTAAGACTAGCCTGATATACACATTGAGTTCCAGGCCGACCAGAACTGAATTGGGAGACCCTTTTTCTAAAAGAAAATACTATGGATAATTGTGCTGTTTCTTCACGATTTGCCAAGTTCTGGAGGGGCTATAAATAATAGTCATTGTACTTGGAAAGCTTCTGGTCTGGTAGGTTTGGTGATGGTACAGAAACATCTACTGCAGAGGAATATGTTGCTAAAGTCCTTTGTAAAAGAGGATGGGGAAGTGTATGATTGGAGACAACCAGAATGGTGAGTGCTTACCTGGCACCATCAGTAATACAACATAGCACAGTGGCTAAATTCAGGTGAAATTAAAAATAGAGTCCTCATCTACCTTGCTGTGAGACTTAGGACACATGACTTCACCAGGCCGGGATCATTTTCCTGTCTGGTCTGAGCAGTGGGAAACAGCCTCACAGATCTTGCTGCAATGGTGTGTGAAAGAAAGGAGACAGATTTTCAAGTAAAGTTCTGGCCACTCAGGAGCCATTAAGATTTTTTGGCACTGTGGCATGATGAGATCTGAACCATAATGGGCTTTTGTTATGTTTATTTTTACTGTTGATGCATAGAAGACTGTTGTCTTTTGAGGCAATGGATTTCTATGTATATGTAACCCTTCATCAGCACCATGATCAAAATAAATTCATCCATCACTTTGAAGTTTTTTGTAAAATCTTTCAAGTGGGAAGTCTAACCTGGAAGGGGCAGGAAAGTAGTAGAGCAAAGGAGCATCTGGAAGAGAAGAAATCATTTCAGAGGCTGCTGCCAGGCCAGGAGAGAGAAATGAATGATTTCAGGACCTCGGTGAATTGAGCTCTCCGTAATACCTCTTCCCAATGGAGAGTGGGCTCCCGTGTGCCACAGGAGACATGTTTTCCTTTATGAGAGTCCCTATTTTAAACTAACTAACTCTCTCTCTCTCTCTCTCTCTCTCTCTCTCTCTCTCTCTCTCTCTCTCTCTCTCTCTCTCTCTCCTTCTCCCTCCCTCCCTCCCTCCCTCTCCCACTCCCCACTCCCCACCCCCATTCCTATTTAGGGCTTCAAAGATAACCCTTCTGCTTCTGGGACGTCCAGCCTAACGGCCACCAAACCATTGCTTCGCCCAAGAATCACCAGAATCTGCCTCAGGGACTTGATATTCTGTATGGAACAGGAAAGAGAGCTGAAGTATTCTCGAGCCCTATACCTTGCCCTTCTGAAGTGATCACTCCATTCATCCGTCCAGACGCTCACTGTTTACTGCCAAAGAAGATATAGAGAGCATTGTTGCACTGTCCTGAAATCTACTCTGGAAAAGAGTCACCAGTATGGAAGACCACTGTTTACACTGACCAGCTTTTTCTTTTTAAACTGCATCTTGTCTGTATGTACTGTGGGTTCTTGAAGATGAGAATTCAAATACTTTCTGAAAGTCAGTACCAAGTATACATTATACGGAAGTATCACCTACCCACCTATATTTAATTACAGCAGCTAGGGGCTCCCTCTTACAACCTGTGTTTCTGTTTGTTTTGTTTTTTCACACCATAGCAATAAGGTGCCCCCTCTGCTACAGGCTGCATCTAAACATAGGAGAAAGGAAGAATCAGAATGTATCCTATACTGAACCTGTCTCCTAGTGTTAGATTTTATGTCTGCAATTAGAAGTTACTTAGCTAACTGTGACAGTTACTTTCTGGAATTGAAGTGTGACAAGCCACAGAGTAGGGTCAGTATCAACTTGGGTTAGTTGAGCTAGAATTACAAACACAGCCAATGGGACCATTTGTGCCTGAGGTTGCTGACTGTCTGGCTCCCCACACTGCACTGTCCTGATAGCTAGTGAAGGGCATCCTTGTCAGCTAAGTTTTAAAACTGAAGTTGCTACTGATATACCTCACTAAAAAATGGAAGAGCTAGAAAGTGCTAGAAGGAGTATGAGGCCTTGCATTCAAATTGTCAAAAGAAAAATGAAAATGCATTGTGAAGCAGATGTGCGCACCGTGTGCCCAAGGAGGGTGGCTGCACTTGAAATGCCAGAGCTGGTCTTTGTTTTGCTGATGGCATAAGCAAACAAACAAACAAACAAATACATAGCTCATAGGTCAACCAAAGAAGAAAACCTGGCAAACATTTAGTTACAGTATTTCAAAAGAGGACAGTTTGTTTTTATATTATTTTAATTCCCAAGATGGAATTTATTCTTTCTTTTGTAAAGAATCTCTCAGTTACCCTATGTTCAAGCATCTAGTGCTTTTCAAAACTTGTAACTGCTGGCCAGAACATCCTAGGACACCCTTGGAATTGTCTACTTACGAGGTGCTCTCAGTGTCTCACCCGTGGGGGTGTGGCTCTAAATGTGAACAGCACATTGTGCACCACTCTCTGAGGAAGCTGATGTTCAAGGCACCCCCCCACACACACACCGGTTTTTAAATCTACCTGTGCAGATAATAGCTGACAAAAAATAATAGTGGAATTGAAATCACATGCTGCAAGAATGCTACACCCTCCCAGAAGATAATTAAAGGAAAATGCTAGAGGAAGGATTCAGGGGAAACACCTCTAGTATATCACTCTCCATCCTGTTCTTCCCACAGAGTCTGTTATGGCCATATTCTATACTGTTGTAAGAGTTTAATTGGCCACAATTTTTGTTTTAGCAAGTTATGTAAAATGCCGTAAATTATGTATATGTTAAAAACGTAACTTAACAAGAAATCTATACCCAAAGTTGTTTTGTATATTTAAATGCTTAGCTTTATTTTTCTGTAAAGTGCACTGTGCTCCCACATTTATGTAAACTTATTGATCAGATGTTTAAAATTATTTCAGATCACCATTAAAGTAATTATTTTATGATTAAAAAAACAACAACAAAACACAAAAGCTTTGCTCAGTCACTGACTTTGCAGCAGTTTTCATTAGTTGCCAGTCCCCGAAGGACTCAGATCTGCCTGGCAGTGAGTCTGTTATTTATTTTGGACTATGAACGTTTGGTTCTGGAATCTCACTTAGATCTAGGTTGCTTTATTACTTCCTTTGCAATAGTTGTAAATTTGCCTGTTGTATGACTCACAAAGAAAGCTAAACATCGTTATTACAGAAGTTTTTCTTGACCCATTGAGTTTTTCTTACCAAGATTGTTTTTCAGAATTTTTAATATAAAACCTTTGTGATATATACATGTGTGGTATATGTATGGGTGTCTTCCTCTCTCACCTCTCTATCTTATGTTTGAGAACAAGGTCTCACTGAGTCTGGAGCTCACTGATTGGCCAACAGCACCCCTGGATCTTCCTGTCTCTACCTGTGAGCTCTGGGATTGCAGGAGTGTACCAGCATGGCTTTTCACATGGGTGCTGGGATCCACACTTGGGACCTTATGTAAGCTCATGCATCAGGAACTCTAGCCACTGAGCCAGTTCCCGGGTCCTTAATGTAAGTTTGAAACCTGTGTTGTGGAGTGTATATTACACAGAGAAAAACCAATGTGTGTATACAAAATATTCTTCCTACAGTTGACAAAATGGAGGCTTTGAGGTGGTTTTGATTTCCAGATGCATTGTCTTTAATATGCAATGTTAAGGAGCATTGATTGTTTTTTTTTTTTTTTTTTTTTTTTTTTTTTTTTTTTTTTTTTTAACAACAAATCCTTTGCTTTATTTTCATGCCAGGGGAGGATCAAGGTGTAGCTCCCATGTTAGCACCAGGACAACTAGGGAAAGTCAGGTGCAAAGGGTAGGGCACACTCAGCAGAATTTCACAAGGATAGTTTTGCTTTTCCCTTCTCATTCTTCACAGTGCGCACGCACCTCAAGAGCAGCCACTGCGGAACAGAGTGATAACTGCCTTCACAGCTCAAAATAACTAAACATCACCAGAGTTTGCCTCTGTTTCCAAAAACGTCTCAATCCTTAGAACTGTCCCTCTGACAAATGAATATTTGCTGATGCTGGCCAATGAGCCAGGTGAAAAATACATCCGAACCTCCGTTTGCCAAACCAGTCTTTGAACCAAACTCCACAGAGGACAGTACTAATGCAACTAGAGGGAGTGCCTCCAAAGACTGAGCCTTCATGCACAGACACAGAGCACAGAGGTACAGAGTGGAGTTCTTCTCCAATAGGATGGAAGTCCTATCTGGTATACTATGATCTGCTCTTTTCACGGTGGAGGAGAGATGGGTCTCACCATCACTTGGAGTTTGTTGTAATTATGCCTTTCTATTGCTGTTTGGGCACTTTGCACCAGGCAGTATTTATGAAATCATCATCTTGTGACCTCCAGGAGAGAACCTGGAGTCACCAACTCAGTGTGAAGCTTCCAGACTCTGGGTCTGGATCAGGACCATTACCCCAAAGTGAGGGTCTCTCCAGTAGAAAATCTCCTGCCAAATTCAAATTCCTCTGCTCCAGTCACATGGTACCAAGGAGGATTTCTCAAGACGGTATCTTTGAGCTCTGTGTTCATGAGCCATACCAAGGAACCTTCCAGACTACACCTGAAGCAGATCCTCCCTTCAAACCTGCTAAAAATGGACAGATCGTCTCCTCTGGCATTCAGCTGGAAGCCGTCCTCCAGGACAAGTCCTCCCCCGAGGACTGTGATCGACTTGGTAGACTCAGTCCAGGGAGGTCCAGTCCCTTCCTCCCAGACTGAGCCAAGTGTCTCTGCATAAGCTCCAGGTTTCAAACAGCCAACTCATGGAATGAGCACAGGACTTGGTCCCACTGCCTAAATGCCTCCCAAACTGATCAAGCCAATCAACTGTCTCACCTATTCAGAGGGCCTGATCCAGCTGGGAGCCCCTCAGTCTTTGGTTCATAGTTCATGTGTTTCCATTCATTTGGCTATTTTTTTTCAATAATTGAGTAAAACTGAAATTTATTATATGCCACAGTCGTCCTACGGACCTCCATGCTATATATATATAGCCTCTATGGTTCTATGGGTTGTGGTCTGATTGTTCATTTTATATCTAGAATCCACCAATGAGTGAGTACATACCATAACTGTCTTTCTGGGTTTGGGTTACCTCACTCAGGATGATATTTTCTAGTTCCATCCATTTGCCTGCAAATTTCATGCTTTCATTGTTTTTCTCTGCTGAGTAGTACTCCATTGTGTATATGTACCACATTTTTTTCATCCATTCTTCCGTTGATGGGCATCTAGGTTGTTTCCAGGTTCTGGCTATTACAAATAGTGCTGCTATGAACATAGATGAGCATGTATCTTTATGGTATGTATCAGCATTCTTTGGGTATATGCCCAAGAGTGGGATGGCTGGGTCTTGAGGTAGTTCGATTCCTAATTTTCTGAGAAACCGCCATACTGATTTCCACAGTGGTTGTACAAGTTTACATTCCCACCAACAGTGGAGGAGTGTTCCCTTTGCTCCACATCCTCTCCAACATTGGTTGTCATTGGTGTTTTTGATCTTAGCCATTCTAACAGGTGTAAGGTGGTATCTCAGAGTCGTTTTGATTTGCATTTCTCTGATGATTAAGGATGTTGAGCATTTCTTTAAATGTCTTTCAGCCATTTGTAGTTCTTGTTTTGTGAATTCTCTGTTTAGCTCTTTAGCCCATTTTTTAATTGGACTGTTCAGTGCTTTGATGTCTAGTTTCTTGAGTTCTTTATATATTGTGGAGATCAATCCTCTGTCAGATGTGGGGTTGGTGAAGATCTTTTCCCAATCTGTTGGCTGTCTTTTTGTCTTATTGACTGTGTCTTTTGCCCTGCAAAAGCTTCTCAGTTTTGAGAGGTCCCATTTATTAATGGTTATGCTCAGGGTCTGTGCTGTCGGTGTTTTATTTAGGAAATGGTCTCCAGTGCCAATGCGTTCAAGAGTGCTTCCTATCTTCTTTTCTATTAAGTTTAGTGTAACTGGATTTATG
Source organism: Peromyscus maniculatus bairdii (assembly GCF_049852395.1). Lineage (NCBI taxonomy): Eukaryota > Metazoa > Chordata > Mammalia > Rodentia > Cricetidae > Peromyscus > Peromyscus maniculatus. Next base: position 5,919,711 of record NC_134870.1, read on the forward strand.
TTTAGGTCTTTGATCCACTTGGACTTGAGTTTTGTGCATGGTGACAGATATGGATCTATTTGTAATCTTTTACATATTGACATCCAGTTATGCCAGCACCATTTGTTGAAGATACTTTCTTTGTTCCATTGTATAGTTTTGGCTCCTTTGTCAAAAACCAGGTGTTCATATGTGCATGGATTAATGTCAGGGTCTTCAATTCGATTCCATTGGTCCGTATGTCGGTTTTTATACCAGTACCAAGCTGTTTTTATTACTATAGCTCTATAGTAGAGTTTGAGGTCCGGGATGGTGATGCCTCCAAGGGTTGCTTTATCGTATAGGATTCTTTTAGCTATCCTGGGTCTTTTGTTTTTCCATATAAAGTTGAGTATTTTTCTTTCCAAGTCTGTGAAGAATTGTGTTGGGATTTTGATGGGGATTGCATTGAATCTGTAGATTGCTTTTGGTAAGATTGCCATTTTTACTATGTTAATCCTACCTATCCATGAGCATGGGAGATCCTTCCATTTTCTGATATCTTCTTCAATTTCTTTCTTTAGAGATTTAAAGTTCTTATCAAAAAGGTCTTTCACTTGTTTAGTTAGTGTTATCCCAAGGTATTTTATATTATTTGTGGCTATTGTAAAGGGTGATGTTTCTTTGACTTCTTTCTCAGCCCTTTTATCATTTGTGTATAGGAGGGCTACTGATTTTTTTGAGTTGATCTTGTATCCTGCCACTTTACTGAAGGAGTTTATCAGCTGTAGAAGTTCCCTGGTAGAGTTTTTGGGGTCACTTATGTATACTATCATATCATCTGCAAATAGTGAAAGTTTGACTTCTTCCTTGCCAATTTGTATCCCTTTGATCTCCTTTTGTTGTCTTATTGCTCTAGCTAGAACTTCTAGTACTATATTGAATAAATATGGGGAGAGTGGACAGCCTTGTCTTGTTCCTGAATTTAGTGGTATCGCTTTGAGTTTCTCTCCATTTAATTTGATGTTTGCTGTTGGCTTGCTATAAATTGCTTTTATTATGTTTAGAAATGTTCCTTGTATTCCTATTCTTTCTAAGACCTTTATCATGAAGGGGTGTTGGATTTTGTCAAAGGCTTTTTCAGCATCTAGGGAGATGATCATGTGGTTTTTTTCTTTCAGTTTGTTTATATGGTGTATTACATTGACTGATTTCCGTATGTTGAACCATCCTTGCATCCCTGGGATGAATCCTACTTGGTCGTGATGGATGATTGTTTTGATGTATTCTTGGATTCGGTTTGCCATTATTTTGTTGAGTATTTTTGCATCAATGTTCATGAGGGAGATTGGTCTGTAGTTCTCTTTCTTTGTTGCATCTTTGTGTGGTTTGGGTATCAGGGTAATTGTAGCCTCATAAAAAGAGTTTGGTAGTGTTCCTTCTGTTTCTATTGTGTGGAACACTTTGAAGAGGATTGGTATTAGTTCTTCTTTGAAAGTCAGGTAGAATTCTGCACTGAAACCATCTGGTCCTGGGCTTTTTTTAGTTGGGAGACTTTTGATGACTGTTTCTATTTCTTTAGGGGTTATTGGTCTATTTAAATGGTTTATCTGGTCTTGATTTAATTTTGGTATTTTGTATTTATCCAGAAAATTGTCCATTTCTTCCTGGTTTTCCATTTTTGTGGAGTACAGGTTTTTGAAGTATGATCTGATGATTCTCTGGATTTCCTCATTGTCTGTTGTTATGTCTCCCTTTTCATTTCTGATTTTGTGAATTTGGGTGTTCTCTCTTTGCCTTTTGGTTAATTTGGCTAGTGGTTTGTCTATCTTGTTGATTTTTTCAAAGAACCAACTCTTTGTTTCATTGATTTTTTGTATTGTTCTCTTGTTTTCTATTTCGTTGATTTCAGCCCTCAATTTGATTATTTCCTGGCGTCTATTTCTCCTGGGTGAGTTTGTTTCTTTTTGTTCTAGAGCTTTCAGTTGTGCTGTTAATTCATTGGTATGGGATTGCTCCATCTTCTTTATGTGTGCATTTAGAGCTATGAATTTTCCTCTTAGCACTGCTTTCATAGTGTCCCATAAGTTTGGGTATGTTGTACTTTCATTTTCATTGAATTCTAGGAACTCTTTAATTTCTGTCTTTATTTCTTCCTTGACCCATTGATGTTTCAGGTGGGTATTATTCAGTTTCCATGAGTTTGTGGGTTTTCTATAATTTTTGTTGTTATTGAGTTCTAACTTTAAGGCTTGGTGGTCTGATAAAATACAGGAGGTTATTCCAATTTTTTTGTATCTGTTGAGATTTGTTTTGTGTCCAAGCATGTGGTCAATTTTTGAGAAGGTTCCATGGGGTGCTGAGAAGAAGGTATATTCTTTTGTGTTAGGATGGAATATTCTGTATATATCTATTTGGTCCATTTGAGTCATAACATCTGTTAGGTCCTTTATTTCTTTGTTAAGTTTCAGTCTGGTAGATCTATCTTTTGGTGAGAGTGGTGTGTTAAAATCTCCCACTACTAATGTGTGGGGTTTGATGTGCGTTTTAAACTTTAGTAGTGTTTCTTTTATGAATGTGGGTGCTTTTGTATTTGGAGCATAAATGTTTAGAATCGAGACTTCATCTTGGTGGATTTTTCCTGTGATGAATATGTAATGTCCATCCTGGTCTCTTTTGATTGATTTTAGTTTGAAGTCTATTTTATTAGATATTAGGATAGCTACACCAGCTTGTTTCTTAGGTCCATTTGCTTGGAAAACCTTTTCCCAGCCCTTTACTCGGAGGTAGTGTCTGTCTTTGGAGTTAAGGTGTGTTTCTTGTATGCAGCATATGGATGGGTCCTGTTTTCTAATCCATTCTGTTAGTCTGTGTCTTTTTATAGGTGAGTTGAGACCATTGATATTGATGGATATTAATGACCAGTGATTGTTAATTCCTGTTATTTTTTTGGTTGTGTTGTGTTGTCCTTCTGTGGTGTATGTTGGTGTAGGATTATCTATTGCTTGATTTTTCATGGATGTGTTTAGCTTCTTTGGGTTGAATTTTCCCTTCTAGTGCTTTCTGTAGGGCTGGGTTTGTGGACAGGTATTGATTAAATCTGGTTTTATCCTGGAATATTTTGTTTACTCCGCCTATGGTGATTAAGAGTTTTGCTGGGTATAATAGTCTGGGTTGGCATCCATGGTCTCTTAGTGTCTGCATGAGGTTTGTCCATGATCTTCTATCTTTCATAGTCTCTATTGAGTAGTCTGGTGTTATTCTGATGGGTTTGCCTTTATATGTTACTTGGTCCTTTTCCTTTGCAGCTCTTAATATTTTTTCTTTATTCTGTGTGTTTAGTGTTTTGATTATTATGTGGCGAGGGGACTTTTTTTTTGGATCCAGCCTATTCGGTGTTCTGTAAGCTTCTTGTATCTTCATAGGTATTTCTTTCTTTAGGTTAGGAAAGTTTTCTTCTATGATTTTGTTGAATATATTTTCTGTGCCTTTGAGTTGGTATTCTTCTCCTTCTTCTATCCCTATTATTCTTAGGTTTGGTCTTTTCATGGTGTCCCAAATTTCCTGGACGTTTTGTGTTAGGACTTTTTTGTCTTTATTGTTTTCTTTGACTGACGAATCTATTTTCTCTATCGTGTCTTCAGTGTCAGAGATTCTCTGTTCCACCTCTTGCAATCGGTTGGTTATGCTTGTTTCTGTAGTTCCTGTTCGTTTTGTCAGGATTTCTATTTCCAGCATTCCCTCAGCATGTGTTTTCTTTATTGTCTCAAATTCATTTTTCAGATCTTGGAATGTTTCTTTCATCTGTTTAATTGCTTTTTCTTGGCTTTCTTTGATTTCTTCCCATTTTTTGTTCGTTTTTTCTTCCATTTCTTTAAGGGAGTTTTTTATTTCCTCTTTAATGGAGTTTTTCATTTCCTCTTTAAGGGAAGTTTTTATTTCCTCTTTAAGGGAGTTTTTTATTTCCTCTTTAAGGAAAGTTTTTATTTCCTCTTTAAGGTAGTTTTTCAATTCCTCTTTAAGGAAAGTTTTTATTTCCTCATTGAGGGAATGTTTTATTTCTTCTTTAAGGGCCTCTATCATCTTCTTAATGTCATTTTTAGGGTTGATTTCTTCTGTTTCTTCTGTCATGGTATGTTTAGGTCTTGCAGGTGTAGAATCACTAGGTTCTGATGTTGCCATGTAGGTCTTTATGTTGTTGCCTGTATTTTTGCACTGGCGCCTACTCATCTCTTCCTCTGTGAGGTGCAGGTGGTGTCTGTGTCTGAGAGTGCCTCTCTTGTTCTAATTTTTAGTCTTGGTTTAGTAGGGGTTCTTGGTTAAATTGGTGCTATTGGGCTATTTCTTCAGGGGCAGCTGATTTCGATCGGTGAATTATATACTTATGATTCTGGTGATCTGGTTTGGTGTCTGGGTAGCGCCTTCTTCTGTGTTCTCAGGTCACTTTTTGTTCATTTGTCAACTCCTCAGCTGATCTTGTTTCTTCAGACTTTAAACTGTAGGCATCTGAATCCTCTCCCAGATGGGTTTCAGCTGAGCAGGGTAGTCTCACCAACACCTCCAAGTTGTTGGGTTTCACAGGATCAGCAGCTGGGCCCTGGGTTGTCCTCAGACGGAGTGTTCAGATTCGTTCTGGTTCTGACCCACGGAGATAGCTTCTTCCCCAGATGTTGGGGTTAGGGGCGTCCCTGTTCCAAGCTGCGTCTGCTTGTCTCCGTCCCTGGGCCTGTTTACCTCTGCGGTCCGCCGCCGGGCCTGTATGTCCCTGTCGGCCGCTGTACGTCTACCTCAGCGGGCTGCCGCTGGGCCCGTCTTCCTCCACAGGCCGCCGCCACAGGCCTACCTGCGTCTGCTTGTCTTCGCCGCCGGGCCTGTCTACCTCTGTGGGCCGCCGCTGGGCCTGAATGTCTCTGCCGGCTGCCGCCGGGCCTGAATATCTCTGTCGGCTGCCGCCGCTGGGCCCGTCTACCTCAGCGGGCTGCTGCTGGGCCCGTCTACCTCCGCGGGCCGCCGCCGCAGGCCTACCTGCGTCTGCTTGTCTCTACCGCCGGGCCTGTCTACCTCTATGGGCCGCCGCTGGGCTTGAATGTCTCTGCCGGCTGCTGCCGGGCCTGAATGTCCCTGTCGGCCGCTGCCGCCGGGCCCGTTTACCTCAGCGGGCCGCCGCTGGGCCTGAATGTCTCTGCCGGCTGCCGCTGGGTCTGAATATCCCTGTGGCTGCCGCCGCTGGGCCCGTCTACCTCCACCGTCCCCCGCCGCAGGCCTACCTGCGTCTGCTTGTCTTTGCCGCCGGGCCTGTCTACCTCTGTGGGCCGCCGCTGGGACTCGCTTGATCTTCTTATTAAGCTCTTGATCCTCACGGTGACCCTTCCTGCTTTAGCGATCCTCTTCAGCTAAGAGAGAGGAAACTCATTCTTATGTATGCTAACCCTTTAATCTCAGCACTGGGGAGGCAGAGACCTGATTGTTTTTTTTTTAATGTGAGTGCTATGGATCCTACTCAGGTTGTCACGTTTACACAGCAGCACTCTTACCCACTAAATCGTGTGTGTGTGTGTGTGTGTGTGTGTGTGTGTGTGTGTGTGTGTGTGTGTGTTTACAGGCATGCACGGGTGGAGGTCAGAGGACAACTTGCACAAGTTGGTCTTTATTATGGGGACTGGAGATCACTGCAGACCGTCAGGCTTGCCAGCAACCGTCCTTAACCTGCTGAGCCATCTCACTGGCCCGACAAGCACTTTTCAAACCGAGAAACCCCTTCAGATTTATACATGACGCGGTTTGTTTCACTAGAATTTGGTCAAGAGAAATTTCTTTAGAATTAAGACTTTATACTGGTGACACCATGGTTCGAGCAGAAAACACAGCAGTGTTAAGGCATTGTTTTTAGGAAAGTGCAGGACTCAGGTACGTGCCAACTTGGACCTTATTACTTTGTCTGTTGTAGAATGAATCAGTTGAGTGTGTCTGCCTACAAATTTGCCCTCAAAAGTTCCAGTTATATTCTGCAGGGGGAAATTCTATTGTGTCACACGTCTGAATATGACCTGGTAGAGAGCGTTTACATCGCACCGTTCCTCTTGTGATGGATACTCTGTCTCACCTGTCAGTGTCTGAGACGGGCTTCTGGGAAAGCGTGTGAAGGGTCATCTTGATCAAGTTTACTGCCTATGTTGCAACACACAGCTTGTCTCATAGGTTCAAGCTGGCTCCCCCCTACAGCAAGTTCTCGGTGGTCATCCCATGGTACTGACATCTTCAAAATGCTTCAAAATCTCTGCAGCTTGCCTGTAACTTTGCCAGTTAGCCTCTCGTGGCCTCTCCTCCAGGACTCTAATGCTGCCACATAGTGCCAGGCCTCCACTTCTCTCCATGAGACCTTCTGTCCTGGGTCTCTGCAGCACCTAAGTCTGTGCCTCGCCCGTGGCCTCTCCTCAGGGACTGTCACCCACCACACAGTACCAAGACTCAGCTGCTCTCCATGAACACTTCACACCTTTAAAACCAGTGTTACTGAGTGACTCTTACACTACCTACATCAGCTAACAGCATATGATACATCCCTGGATGCCTCTGGAACACAGCTTCTGTGTGCCGACCCAGAGGAAACACTTGCAGAAGATGTCACCTCAGTAATGCCTGTCTTCTCTTAATCACTGCTGATTTCTCAGCTCCAGTTGACCAGTATCAATTGTCACAGCAAAACAAAGGTTTCCCATTAGTGGCTCTGGTCTCTTGTTAATCACAGCCAATTCTGTTGGCTAGTTCTGTGTGAACTTGACACAAGCTACAGTTCTTTTTAGAAGAGGGAATTCCAATTCAGAAAGTGTGTCTACCAGGATTGCCTGTGGTGTACTTTCTTGAATGATGATTGATGTGGGACAGTTCAGCTCTCTGGGTGGGGCCACCACTGGACTGGCCCTGAGTGCTGTAAGAAAGCATGCTGAGCAAGTCAGTAAACAGCACTCCTCTGGCCTCTGCTTCAGCGCCTGCCTCCAGTTCCTGGCCTGTTCCTGTCTTGACGTCCCTCAGTAATGGACTGTGTGATGTGGAACTGTGAACTGAAATAAACCCTTTCCTCCTCCAACTTGCTTTTGCTCGTGGTGTTTTATCACAGCAATAGAAAACCTGCAACAGTTACCTTGGGCAAATTACTTTACTTTACTTTTGTTTCCTGTCTGGGAAAAAAAAAACAAAGTACTTGGCCTATGGGGTGGCTGTGAGAATTCAGTAAATGATTGTGATTGTGTGTAAACCACTCAGAGCAGCATATCACATATTATAGCAGGAAACAATGTGGGGGTAATGCTTGTTGCTTGGAGATTTTAAATGACCCAGCTTTACATCCTGCCTAACTGGACTTGGCTAAATGCACAACCCTTGGTGTATTATTTAAAATCTAAGATTTACAGATTCCTGTGTATGCCATTGAGACTGGTACTGGAAGCTATAAGAAGGCTGTGACTAATACAGAGGGCCATTCAACAGGCTGGTGTGTTCTCTCTCCCTCCCCCCACCACCTCTTTCTTTCTCTCGCTCTGTGTGTGTGTGTGTTTATGAGGACTGAACTCAGAGTCTTGCCATTTGAACACTGAGCTTCATCCTTGTATTAGCTACTTGTTCCTGCAACAAAATACCCAATCAGAGGTCACTTAAGGGAGGAGGGTTTATTCTGGCTCATGGTGTAAGAGATAAGCAATCCATCAAGGTTGGGAAGGCATGGCAGCAGGAATGTGAAATAGATGGTCATGTGGTATCTGCAGTCAGAAAACAGGTGAGTGCTAGTGTTCAGCTCATTTTTACTCAGTCCAGGACCCCCAGCAAGTGGTAATGTAGACAACATCCAGGATGGCTCTTCCCTGCTCAGTTTAAAACTTCTGAAAATAGTTTTATAGACACACCTAGAAGTGTATTTCCATGGTGAATAAATCCAGTCAGGTTGACAAGTTAAGATTAATTGTCACAATGCTTATCCACTGTTCTGGATAGTTTTATGTCAACTTGACACAAAAACTAAAGTCATCTGAGAGGAGTTGGAACTTCTATTAAGAAAATGTCTCCATAAGATCAGGCTGTATACAAGCTGGTAAGGCAATTTCTTAGTGATAGATGTAGGAGGGCCAAGCCCATTGTGGGTGGTGCCATCCCTAGGCTGGTGGTCATGAGTTTTATAAGAAAGCAGTCTGAGCAAACCAATAAGCAGCACTCCTCTATGGCCTCTGCATCATCTCCTGCCTCCAGGTTCCTGCCTGGCTTGAGTTCCTGGCTTCTCTCAGTGGAATGTGATTCTGGAAATATAAGTCAAATAAATCCTTTCCTCCCCAAATACTTTTGGTCATGGCGTCTCATCACAGCAGTAGAAACCATAACTAAGATTATTATCCACGAGCCGGGCGGTGGTGGCGCACGCCTTTAATCCCAGCACTCGGGAGGCAGAGGCAGGCGGATCTTTGTGAGTTCGAGGCCAGCCTGGGCTACCAAGTGAGTCCCAGGAAAGGCGCAAAGCTACACCGAGAAACCCTGTCTCGAAAAAACCAAAAAAAAAAAAAAAAAAAAAAAAAAAAAAAAAAGATGATTATCCACATTTCTGACTTTGTTTACTAAGTTTCCTGTAGGGTTGGAAGCAGTAATTGCCATTCCTTCCAAAATTTTAATTGAAAACATTATATAAACATATAGGGCACACTGAAGCAGTATAAAATGGCACACCGAAATTCTTCTGAAGGTTCCCCAGCACATCCATTCTCTTCTCAAGATCTGTCCACTTTTATCAGTTGCATACATACCACTCCACGAAGTTCCTATGTTCTTACTCTCTTATGTAAGCATGTGACAGCTTACTGACTTAACTGATTTTCCCAGTTCCATTCTTAATTCCACCTATCGTTTTCCAGACCAACTGTGCTAGTAAAATCTTGCTGTGATCTTTAGGGGAAAACAAACTTCCCTTGAGGGATTTACTTTATTTACTATTCTGTAAATAGTATGTGTTTGTTTACTATTTGTAAGTCACACTGTTTCATGAGAAAAATCCACCAAAATATGTCTGTGGGGTCCTCTATTCCTCCACCAAATGAGCACTGTCAGAGAAACAGGAGAGGAGGGAAATCCCGTGCATATTACTGGGGTGGGTGATGAGGAAGGAGAAAAGTCACTGATGGAAAGGACACACTATGTCGGTTGGTTATCACTCTGACGCTTCACTGGCATCATCCTCCCACCATGAACCAACCTGACTTCAAGATCACTCCCACTTCTCTGTGCAATTTATATTCTCAACTAAAAATGGTGAGTAGGTCTTGTGGGGGAATATTATTTTAAGGTGTGTTACTTTTGTTTCTGTTGCATTTGTTTAACTCTGTGAAGCTGTTACTGGGCCTGTCTAAAACACCTGATAGTCTAATAAAGAACAGCCAATAGTGAGACAGAAGAAAGAAATAGGTGGGGCTGGCAGGCAGAGAGGATAAATAGAAGGAGAAATTAGGAAGGAGAAAAAGAAGTAGCCAGAGAAGGAGGTGGATGCCAGGGTCCAGCCACCCAGCCACACAGCAAGCCATGGAGTAAGAGTAAGATTTACAGAAATAAGAGAATGGGAAATGTGCAGAGACAAAAGACAGATGGGATAATATAAGTTAAGGAAAGCTGGCTAGAAACAAGCCAAACTAAGGCCGGACATTCATAATTAGGAATAAGCCTGTGTGTGTGATTTATTTGGGACCTGGGTGGCGGGGCCCCCAAAAGAGCAGAACAAATAACAGGGATGATATAAATTTGATATTCCTAGGTGTGATGGTGGATGGAATTGCCAAGATCCCCAAACTACTCATCAAGCCTCTAGTAATCTTCTGTCAGTGAGGTAATATGCAGGACAAAGAAACAAGATGCAGTGTGTGTCCTGGAAAGGTGCTCTTGTCAGAAATACAGAATACCTGCACAAATGCTAACACATGGCCACATGCACTCTTTTCCAAAACTTATGAGGATAGGTTTCACAGCATCTTTAGGGAAGAAATATATTACTAAGTGGATCACTTATGTTCAGTGAGGAAATAAATATTGGTCTTGGCTTTGGAAAAGGACAATTTTAAAAATGTGTGCCACAGTAATCATGTCAGAGGGCAGCACCCAGGAACTCGTCCTTTCTTTGCATCTTTATGTGGGTTCTGGGTATCACACTCAGATTGTCAAGGTTTGCTTAGCTGAGCCACCTCACTTGTCCTCGAGTCATAGATTCTAGGGCTTTAGGAAACAGCATGAGGCATAAAAGCATGCCACTTGATCTTAAGTATAATTAAGATAAAGAAAACAATTACTCTGGCTAATTTTTGAGAACCGTGGAGAATAATAAAAATGGGAGATAACATTGGCAATGTAAGGGGGAGGCAAGTAATATTTTCATACTGTTCAAACTCCCAAAATTCAAAGAGTACACAAGACTGGTAAAGGATTCACTTTGGTCTAGATAAATTCTTCACAATTTGTTGTTTCAAAGAAATTACTAAAAGGGAAATTACTACAAGTGTCACCTGTAAGCTTTTCCTTTGCTTATAAGAACCATATAGTCTTAATTAGGAAATTTGGCAACAAAACTGTAAGGAAAAGGAGAACACACCCCTGTGGTGCATTTGGTGCATTTCTCTCCAGCCTCCTGTGCCAGCCATAGGTGTTTTCAGTCTATTGATGCCGCACTCCGTGCTTCTGAACATGCCACAGGAGACACCGGGGAAGGCTGAGGGACAGTACCAGCAGGAGCGAGAAAATAAAGCTGTGCACTTCCATCACTCAGGGTGATGTGGAGGCCATGTTTCTTGTTCCCTCAAGGAGCATGTAGATTTGCTTAAACTATTTCATCTTGCTGACCTGAGGGACAAGATAAATATATCCTTCCTGTCTCATTACTAACAGTGACCCTTTACATGCTGAGGTAATGTGGGAGAAAAATTACTGTAATTCTATGCAAATTATTTAGCAGATTGAAAGGTAGTATAGAAATGTAAGCCTTGAGGTAGATGCCATGGGACTCAGAACTTTTTCTGTTTGTAGTATTAATGAAGGCTTTTCATGAAAAGAAAAGAAAGAGACTTTCTAGTTGCCTTCTTGAAGCTTTTTGTGTTGGGACTCCAGTCCTAAGGCTGAGGGGGTCTCTCTGTGGTTGTTTTAATGAGACTGGCATGCATAGGCTCCTATGTTTGAATAATTGGTTCTCAGTTAGTAGAACTGTTTGGGAAGGCTTGGGAGGTGCGGCTTGTTGGGGGAGGTGTGTGACTAGGGACTGAGGTTTCAGAAGCCCGAGTCACTGAGTTTTCTTGATCTCTCTTCCTTGTGCTTATGGATCTGATGTAAACTCTTGTCTTCTGCTTCAGCACCATGTCTGCCTTCAGGTAACTAAGATGCTATCCAAAGAAACCTTAACTTTTAGTTGGTGATATAAATATCTCTCATCACACAGCTCTTTGTAATGTTATTCTTATAAAATTATATGTTTGCCTCTACTACTAAAGGGAGAGAGACAATTGATAAATGGTCAATAGTCTTTTCTGTGACTTCCTTCAGCCAGGCTCATGGTCCTAAAAGTTCCATAATTTCTACAATGTCACCAACTGATGACTAAGTGTTCAAACACCTGAGCTAAAGCAGACATTCCTCATTCAAACTACCACAGATGGTTGGTGCTGATTGTCAGTGTCATAGAATCTTGAATCACCTGGGAGATGTAGCTTGAGATATGCCTGTGGGGATCATATTGATTGCATTAATTAAGATGGAAAGACCCACCCATTGTGGATGGTACCATTTCCTGTGTGAGATCCTGGACCCTTGTCAAGTGGAGGGAAGGCACTGAGCATCACTCTGCTCCCTGATGGCGGATGGGATGTGACCAGCTGCTTTCAGCCACAGCCTTCTTGGCGTTCCTGCTCTGGTGGACTACCTCCTTGAACTGTGGACCATAATAAACTCTCTCGCTTAAGTTGCTTTTGTCAGAGTATTTTATCACAGCAACAGGAAACGAAGCTAAGTCATGCAGCAAAAGAAACTTATTCTCTCACAGTTCCGGAAGTCCAAATGCAGGGCTCCAAGCAGGACCACACTCTCTCCTCAGGGTCTAGAGGAAACACCTTCATTGTCTCTTGGCTATTGGTAGGGACTGGCTTGTGACAACAGAACTTTTCTGTCCTTACATGGATTCTCTGGGTCTTTATATCTTCTCTTCCCAAAAGGACTCTAATCATTGGATTTTGGTCTATGCTTAATCTGATATGACCTCATCTTGACTCTTAGAAATAACTTCTGTAAGTACTTTTTTTTTTTTCCTGTAATGTGTTCTGAGGCTCCAGTGGACCTGAATTTAGGGAGGACACTCTTCAGCCAACTATAGAAGCACACTATATATGATTTTTGTATCTCTAATGGGTCTTGTACTTTCAATCTCTGGCTTCCCAAATAAATAGTGAAATCTCAAGTTTGTTAAGACATGACTGGGCTAATGTTATATCTCCTTAGACCGGGAAATTAGAATCTTAAAGTATATAAAGATGCCGATCATTATTTCTCTCCCTTTCTCTTCCATTTCAACCTAGACCCAAAAGTCTTTATAAGTGGCTCTTCCTGAGAAATGTCTTTGCTGTGCTTAAAACAATGCTGCCATCTTGGTGTTCCTAGTCACATATACAAATGAACATCTTCAGAAAACTTTTCTATCTTTCATTAGCCTTTTATTCTTAAGGAAATTCTTTGTCAGTCACCATTACTATTTTTATAACCTTAGTGAGAGGGTCTTGTGAATTTTATAAATTTTAGGAACTTCCTGAGACTCAAGTTATTAACTGAGGTTTTTAAGTTTCATTTACTTCTGGAGTCTTAACGAGTCTCTCTTTAGGATGAAATATTTCAATTTAAAGGAGATTGCTACACAACACTACCTCTTCTATATATATTCTTTCTGTCCCACTTTCCATGATATTCCCTGAGTCTTGGAGGAGGAGATATAACTGCCTGGTTGTTTTTCTCCTTCTGTGGCTGAGCATCAGTGCCCTGGGTCACTGCAGCAGTCATATTTTCCCAGGAAATTGACTAGTTAGGAATATTTTCAGTACACCCTCCCACTGTAAAAATGTGGATTTCCTTCCATGACCAACTAAGGGTGGCAGCAGCGGTGACCTGTGGAGCAGTGACGCATGTATAGAAGGCAGTTTGACGGGTACATCACTTCCACTTACAAAAACAGCTATGGTCTCCCCACTGGGGCCCGTGACCTGAGTACAGTACCAGATGTGAGTTCCCTCCTAGGAAGCAAACCTTGAATCTAATAAGAAAGCTCTTGGTTTCCCCCAAGGCAGTCATGCCGCTGTCGTTCCACTGGGTACCTCTTGCCTGGCGTGATGCTGCTGTAGCCACACAGGGTCCACAGCCAAGCAGAACTGTTGGTGACGGTTCTCCCTGAGCAGCCTGCATGGAAGCCAGCCAGTAGGAAGGGAGGCTGATCTTTAAAATGTCCTGCAGCTGAGGCTGGTAGTACTTTCAGCAATAGGGGCTGGTCACCTAGTTCTGGCATGAATCTAGTAAGCAGTGTCAATATCTTTTATGATTTATGAATTTCCAGTGGGAGATAGTCCACCCCTGTACTAGGGTCTCCATCCAACAGCCTTTTCCCACTCCTAGGGAGTGCCTGTATTTAAACTCTTGAAATGGCTGTCCTTACTGTTCTTCCACATGCTTTACAAATGTGGAAGACATGCACAGTTAGCATTATTTAAAGAAACTTTCTAGAGACTGCGCAGCTTCTCTGAATGCTCGCCATCATCCATTCGTATTTGTTTTTGAATGGCTAAGGGGATACTAAAAGAATCAGTGTTATCAAGGCCCAATACAATCACATGAGCTAGGCTGTGACAGGCTCTTTCATTGCTTGTTTAAAAGTCTTTCTCAATTCAAGCAGTTCAGGTGCCAAGTATTCCCTGATTAACATAGTTTCTTGTATTGGGTTATTGCTAAGGCTCCTGTCTACATGTTCAATCATGGATTTCCCTTCCCTGTTAAAGCTGAGGCATCTCCTCTTTCAACTTTACAGTGTTCTCTTGCTGTCTGATTCTTGGTCCCAAGGTTTTGGGTCCCAGGAGGGGCTTCTTAACAGATCTAATTTGAGCTTTCTTTCCCATTCAGTTCCCCAACTGTAAGAAACAACAGCCCATCACCTCCACCGCATCCTCATTCAATTTACAGGCCAAATCGGAGGCTTCTGTGAAGAGTGCAAGGCACGTGTCCCACTGCCGTTGTGTCCCTCCCTTAATTGGTCACGTTCTTTCTGGCAGGACAGCGGAGCCTCCCTTGCATCTCCTGTTGCCCACAGCAAGGGCCATGCACCTGACCACAGCCTGCTTGTATTCTCAGCCTGTCTGTGCTACCATTAGGAAGTACAGTTTAGTCTTTATTCTATCAGATGTTTTCAAGACATCCCACTGTCACTGATGAAGACATCTGAGTTCAAGTTACTCAGGCAACTATGTAGGTCATTAATCCTCTCAGCAAAAGTTGTGGTTGTTTTGAGAGAGTCTCATGTAATTCTGACTGGCTGTAAACTTGCTGTGAAGCTAAGGTTGGCCTTAATCTCCTAATCCTCCATCTCTACCCTCTGAGTGCTAGGATTGCAAGCATGTCTCGCCATACCCACTTCAGCCTTATGTCTCCCAAAGACTTCATCAGCATGGCTTCTGTGTTCATCCTTGTCCATAAATGTGTAGAACAAGACAGGGCCAGCAATAAGACCACACGGCATGTCATTGCCCTCCGACATTAATCAGCTAATTAGCACTGCTGTCCCTTCGTGGCCAGCTGTGACTGTATCTAATTGACCATGCTGTTGCAGAGTTCACAAAGTTGTCATGGCAATTGCTGTACTGATGCCTAACAGTGGTTAACCAGCCCAGCAGCCATCCCAAAGAAGAACATGACAATGTTAGGAGCTGAACTGTGACACATAGCCATATTCCTATGTTGAATCGTAACCCCCAACTAACTCAGAATTTGATTGTGTTTGGAGGTAGAGGGTTTAAACAGTAGAGTTAAAATGAAGCCATGAGGATGGGTCCTAATATATTGTGACTGATGTTTTCTCAAGAAGAGATTAGGATGCCAACACACAGAGACAGGGAGGGGATGGCCACCATAAGCCTAGGACAATTGGGTTGGTTCATCCCAGTCCAGCTGGGATCTTAACTTTGGATTTCTAGCCTCTAGAACTGTAGGAAATTAATGTCTAGTATTAGATTGCCAGCCCTGTGGCCCTTCCATTCTTCCTCTATTGCTTTTTAGTGGCATTGTCCACTGTCTTAGGGTTTATGTTGCTGTGAAGAGACACCATGACCATGGCAACTCTTATAAAGGAAAACATTTCATTGGGCTGGCTTACAGTTCAGAGGTTCAGTCCATTATCATCATGGTGGAACATGGCAGGATGCAGGCAGACATGGTGCTGGAGAAGGAACTAAGAATTCTACATCTTAATCTGAAGACAACAGGAAGTAAATTAAGACACTGGGCATGTGGCTTGAGCATATATGAAATCTCAAAGTCCACTCCCACAGTGCCACACTTCTTCCAACAATGCCATACCTACTCCAAAAAGGTCCCACCTCCTAATAGTGCCACTTCCTATGGCCAATTGCATTCAAACTACCACAGCCACCCTAAGTGTGACTGGATGATCTGGAATGAAATCTTACCATCTCTGAGGTAAACATGACCATAAATGATACTACATTTAAACTACCTTTTAAATTTATTTTTTGCCCTATTTCCTGTAGAAAAATCCTGGCTAAACTAAAAGATTGTCCCAAAGTAAAGAAGCCCTTCATTGGGGCTGTGAAGCACAGTGGGACATGCAAGGACATACACTCATGGGATTTAGTGGAAGGTTACAGAACCTAACACTCTTGTAACAGTTTCCATACTTCTAAGCCAGACTTCAAGGAGAACAAGAGCCTTCCATCATAGAGTGCAAATTATAGCAGCTACCTGTCATGTTTTTATTCGTTTGTTTAGTGTATGATGAGCCTCACACACATGTGGAAGTCAGAGGACAACCTATGGGAGTCAGTTCTCTCCTTTCACAATGTGGGTTCTCAGGAGTGAAACTCAGGTCCTCAGACTTGGCAGCAAGTGCTTTTTCCTGCTGAGCCACCTTGCTGGCCCAGCTTGCTCACTAGCGGCCATTTGTCCCAGGAGTATCAGAATCTCTTTCTTTTAACTCTGGTGCCCCAGATGTTTGGCCTCTGTGTCTATGGCCAGCTTTTTGTGCTGCCTTTGTTCTGTCTCTATGGAGGTTTGCCTGTGTGTTGTCATCAACCTGGACCCATGAGACACTCACTCTTCCTGCTGAACACCCATGCCTTGGAGAATGCTTTTCTGCTAAACTATCTTTTGGGTATCTGGCCAGGCTAGAGTCCCCTTGCAGACAACCTGGCCAGATGGCAGTGTCACAGGCACAAGGAAAGGCTGACCACAGGCAAGAGCACATCTTGGTAATGTTTCGTGGATGGAGCCTTTTACTCAGTAGTCAGGTCACTTAGCATATGACCCATGGGCCAGCAGCATGAATATCACCTAGAAGCCCGTTACAAATGTAAACACTGGGTGGCTCTATCAGAATCTGAATTTTAGCAAGATGTCCAGGTGATTGGCATGCGTGTTTTAAGTGATAAGAACTTCAGTGCAAATACACTCTTACTAATTTATAGTAAATAAACTGTATTGGACTTCTCAGTATAAGAGAGTTGTTGATAACTACATAATTTCATGGATCAGACCTCGTCTAGGCTTAGGAATCCTCAAAGCACAAGTGAACTTTGGCCACAATCAGATTTCAGAACCAGAAACTGAAACCCAGAGAGATAAGGTCATTAGCCTAAAAATATAGAATGCATTTTGATTTATGCACAAATTCTAGAAACACGGGTACTATTTTTAAAAATGTATTGGCAGCCTGGCCACACAAGTCAGTTCCTAAGCCAGGTGTAAGCAGTGGTTCCAAACCTAAAGCAACTGGTGAAACAGCTGGCTGCATTCTTCAGCACACTGAAAGTGTAGTGAGGGCTGAGATGAAGGAAAGGCCATCTCACAAAGAGAAATGACGCCCACTGCCAGTTAGAGGGGCGACACTCAACCGTGCAGTCTAGTTCTCTTTGTGTCAGAAGAGACATTAGCAGTGTCTGCTTGTTTCTAAGCAATTTTTCACACATCTTTTATATTTTGAATTTCTGTTTTTCTCACATTTATTTGCATGTGTCTATGTCTATTTGTGTGTTTGTGTGTTTATTCATGCCATGACATATGTGTGGAGGTCAGAGGACAATCTATGGGAAGTGGTTCTCTCTTTCTACTTTGTTGGTTCCAGAGATTGAACTCGGATCATCAAGCTTGGTGGCAAGTGCCTTTACCCACTCAGCCATCTCACCTGCTCTATTTCCATTTTAATGTCCATCCAAATGTCTCTGGGCCTGTGTGGAGGCCAGGGGAAGACGTCCATTATCCAGCATTACCACTCGCTGCTCTTTCCCTTGAGACTGGTCTCTCTGGACCCGGAGCTCACCATTTTCAGCATGGCCCAGGGATGCTCCTGTCCCTCCCCATCGCTATCTCAGCGCTGGGGCTGTAGGCTCACACCACCGTGCCCAGCTTTTCATGTGGGTGCTGGGGATCTGAACACAGTCCTAACACTTCCGTCGCAGGCCCTTTATCTGTGGAACCATCTCCCAGGCCCTCAGAAATTTCCCTCACAAGTTTTTCATAGAAATCAGACATTGTGAAAATAAGCGTAGTTGTGATAGTAACACTGATAGTGATAATACTAACTAAAGATGTTCATTTTTGAATGGGTTTCTGAGGGAATTTATTAGCATGGCTTATGGTTGTGAAAAAAAATGTTACTATATTCTTGAGAATTTTCTCCTTGATTCATAAGTTGATCTTTTTTTAATTAATTAATTAATTTTTTAAATTACACTCATGATATTAATCACATTTGTGGTATTCATAGATTACATTCGAAGTATTCATTCAATTATATATATGTGTGTATATATATATATATATATATATATATATATATATATATATATATATATAAAATTTTAAATGTCGAATGTCATTTCTTGAAGAGGGTAGGAGGTCTTAAATACAGGCTTACAGCACAATGGGAGGACCCCGGAGGGCAGAAGTTCGCTACTGATGTTTTACAATCTTGCATCTAAGCTGTTAACGCCCATTATTCATGATACACAGACAAGGAACTTCCCTTAAGCATTCAGGAGGGTGGAACCTGGCAGGGAATTAGCATTGGGAGGATATCAAGGTCAAGGTTCACAAGCAAGGCAACAGTTACCCAAAACGGGGGCCAGGACCCTGCAGGTCCCCCTTTTATTAAAAAATGAGCTTCTGACTTGGGTTGTGTGGGACGTCAGCAGGTCACCTTACCCGTCATGGAGATGCCTGCCCAGGCCACACAGGTGCTCTGTCTTAGGTTGGTGAGTGCCCCCCAGGCATTACCCATCTCTGAATACTCATTATCATACCAGCTCAATCATGTGTGAGCTGCATGGTTAATTGCTGCCAAAGATCTCAAAGTGGCACTGGGCTTGCAATTTGTGTGTTCGATACAGAAAAGACCATAAGTTGATCTAATCGTTAAAAACGACTTTTCTTGTATTTTGTGGTGGTGCTAGTTATGCATGATTAGCCACAGAATTTTATAGGGCCTGTGAGGTGGTAAGATGTACACATATCCAAAGGAGTTTTAGGTATTGATACAGGTAACTCATTTTACAGGTGAACAATAATATCTCTGTGTGTTCACTTTGTAAGAGAATACCTAAGGTAATTCATGAAGAGAAGAGGTTTATAGTAGCTCCTCTTTCAAATTTTGGTCCTGATTACTTGCTCTGTTGGTTGGAGCTGGTACTGGGAGCACGTAATAGGAGCACTACTCATGTCATGATAGCCAGGAAGTGAAGAGAAATGAAATGAGGATGAGTGAAGTTTCTGTATTTCCTTCAAGGGTTGGTCCTACCACCTAACTTCCTCCCAGAAGGCCTGGTCTCTTAAAGACTGTATCAGCTAATCTCGTCACGTGTGGCAAACAAGCCTGAAGCACATGGGACTCTGGGGACAACGATCCAAGTCAGAGCACTGTATGTGGCCCCAACACAGCAGAAACTGGCCCTGCAAAGTCTGGGTCATCCCCTGGGGCTACTCACCTGCCCCTGTGCCCTCAGGACTAGGCCTGGAAGCTGCCTGAATCTGATCTGAGCATTTGTTCAAGTCACCCAGTAAAGCACTGATTTCCCCATTCCCCATCTACAGAGCTTACCCTCAGCAGCCCACCTTCACTTGCAGGCCATAGAGTTCTTGTTTGTAAGTTGGATCCATTTCACACCATTCTTCCACTCATCCTCTAGTGTGCTACCACTGTTCTCATGCCACAAATTCTCCTGTTCATTGGTTTTACATGCATGTGGCACACTCTGATGAGTACTGCGCCAGACGGTACATCTCATACAACATCCCAGGATAACGAAGAACAGAGCTTCCCTAGGAGCTTCTCTCACAGTGGATAAGGTCTCTGGGCAGGTGGTTAGAATAGAGTGTGCCCAGGGCAAAGCAAGGACCAAGCACTTGGGGAGATGTTTGCCTTGACTGCCATCCCTGCAACTGTGTCTTTTTTCTTTTTTTAATCTTCTTCAGACAGAAAAGGGTTTATTAAGCTTAGACCTGTGCTCAGTGGGTAAAGCTGCTGCTGGCTGCCATGACGGGTGACCTGAGTTTGATCCCTGGAACTACATGGCAGAAGAGGAGAACCAACCTCCTCAAGTTCTCCTCTGACCACACACACACACACACACACACACACACACACACACACACACACACACACACACAGGCACATGTGTACCCCTTCATATACACACTGAATCAACCAAACATGTATTTAAAAAAATAAAAATAGCTTAGGCCTTTTTTAAAATTATGACATGTATATCACATTCTGAGGAATACTCAGAGATGATTCCCACCAGGAAGACACACACACTGCTGAATTGCTACGTGAATGTCTCCTCATATGATAGGATGTGTAGATATATGTCAGGAGATCTGCTCTGACAGGCTTTTGTACAGCAACTAGAGGAACACAAGACAGCTATTAGGCTGAGCATGATTTCCTAGGCAGGACAAAGGCACCACGATATCTCCAGTTGGGGGGCATTCTTAGTTTACTAAGGTTGGGACATCTCTGGTGCTGTACGGAATGACAGCTTCTGTAAGCCATGCTAAGGAGTGCAGGAGCTAACTAGGTTGGTTATCAGAACCCCTAGTTATCGTGCACAGAACACGCATCTCAAATTCTCTTGATTCTGAACATTTTCACATCCCAGCATGTTGATCACAAAGAACAGAGCCAAGTGTCCCTTCTGTACTGTGATGCCAGTCATGCCATGGTCACCCAGTAGATCTGGTCTTTGTAGGGCTCAGTAACAACGGCAGGGCATTTCCTGCAGCCTTGCAGCCCGCCAGAAAGCAAGGTTTTGCTTATTCAGTGGCCTCAGAAGGAAAAGGGAAATAGAACACTTGACCAGGGCTGAAGTTCAGAGCTGCAGTCTTCCAGGCCACCACAGTAATGATGGAGAAGGAGATGCAGGGAGGTTTTAACCGATTCTGGAAGAAATACCGGGTCAAACAGTTGATGTGTTTTGAATTCTGTGTTTGCGTGTGAAGGTCGAATAAGATCGTACTTCTGTGTGAGGTGTTGGAAACACGGTGCTTTATGACACCCTTGGTGGTTTCGCTCTTCATCCCCTTCTCCATTTCCACCTCTCCCCGTCTGCCCTGTTTTTACAGGGGTAGTCTATTCCTGTCCATTCCTTGATGCTGATTCTCTCAACCATTGGAAGC
Organism: Peromyscus maniculatus bairdii; assembly: GCF_049852395.1. Taxonomy (NCBI): domain Eukaryota; kingdom Metazoa; phylum Chordata; class Mammalia; order Rodentia; family Cricetidae; genus Peromyscus; species Peromyscus maniculatus. The sequence goes on from NC_134870.1 coordinate 5,940,609, forward strand.
ATCTTCTCTTTCAGAAACAAACTAGTGTGGTTCCTTTGTTCAAGACGGAGTCTTTATGTGACTGCCTTCTGCTCCCACTTAGCATCCTCCATGATAATCATCCATGATCCCATCCCCAAGTGAGCCAAGATTTGAAGGGAAATCCTGCAGAGCCCACGGCATCATAGAAAGAACCCTTACCCTCTTTCTGGGACTCTTCCACCCACTCCGTCCTCTCCTCCTGGGTTTTTTCGGAGTTAGGGTGTAGATACAGTCTCACATGGGGGGTTGGGCAATTGATCCCCCAGGTGACTGGTGTTTGGTAACAAATAACGGGTACGTTTTCACTGCAACCCCACAGGAGGAGATGGGTAGACAGAGACTGTTCCCACGGAGTCAGAAGTCTTAGCATCTACAGGGTCGTCCCTCCCAGAGCTCTCAGCCTCTGAGTTGTCAGGTAGGGATGCTGACGTGGAGTCCATCATCAAGGACTTCATTACCTTTTGTTTAGCTTCTTTGCTAACTTCCTGAAGTCCCCAGGAGTCAAACCGGCGCAGAAGGGCCTGGCCACTGTCCTCTGACTGTTGGTGGCACCACAGGCCACCTTTGGAGTCACATGCCTGTTCCCCAGAGTGCCTCCTTAGCATGGTTGGGTAGAAACTCCAAATGCGAAACTGTTTTTATTTGCTTTATAAACTTCGCAGCCAGCAAGATCACTCGAGCCGTTTAAACCACGTTCCCTAGTGAAGGCTTTCCCAGTGAATTCCGTAGTGTGACTCCCCTGGCCGCCAAGCCCCCGTCAGTCACAGCAGTCCTTCCCAGAGCGTGGGCTGTATGGGTCCCCTGCTGTAACCCTTTTCTACTCCTCACACCCCACATGGCAATATGTCGTCCCAGTCCTCACCTACGTGGGACCGGATGTATCCACAGGGTAAAGGCTATCTTATTATTCTCCTTTATTCCCCAAGCAAAGCCACGGGGCCCAGAGCTAACATGGGCAGATTTTTCCTTTAAACCCTCCCTGCCCCAGACCCCCAGGCTTCCAGTTTGATCCTTCGGCACCGCAAGGGGCAATTATCCAATAGCTGGCTAACTTCGGTGTTGCCTGGGGGCTAACCTGTGGTCTAGAAGCCTCACCTGCCTCCTGTGGGAGTGGAGGTTGAGAGGAGGCATTTCTTCTGACTCCAGAGACTCCTGGCTCAGTGAGTCCCAAGGCTGTTATATACTTGCTGGCTGTGCATTTGTGGGTGTGATTGATGGTTAGTATCCATTTCCAGGCCTGCAGAGCCTGTACATTAGTGGCAGTCACTGTGCAAGTTGGTAGAAGAGGCCTGAGTGATGGTCAGGCCAAAGGTAACTCTGTAGAGGTCAGAGGCTAAAAGGGAACCAACCAGCTGTCCACCTTGGGGCATCTTCCAAGGGGTGTATGGACTTTTAGGGTGTGACTACTCCCAGATCAGCTGTCAGCCCTATCACTCCTGGCTCAGCCTTGTGAACCTGTAGTAGAAGAAGGTAAATAGGTTACTCTGTACCCATCTTGGGATGCGGCCCAAGTGGAAGCTGCTCTGGAGTGTGTTCCAGGAAGGTCTCCAAGAAGAGGACCCACCCAAAAGGCAGAGGGAAGGTCACTATAGCCACACTGTCTTACTGAGACATCAGCCTGTGTGACTTGATACCCGGAACCCTTGCTGCCATAGCTACAGTCTGAGATGTTTCCACCTGGGCAACATGTAGTTGGTTTTTGTTTTGTTTTGTTTTGTTTTTTAACTCTTCGGGGCCCACCACCCAGCTCCCAAATAAATACATGGAGGCTGATTCTTACTGCATTCATGAGTAATGTGGTCCTTTTTAGCCAGCATTTCTAAATTAAATTATCAAGTTTCTCTTTAACTACGTTTTACCTCTGGGCTTTTTGTTTGTTTGTTTGTTTGTTTGTTTGTTTTTCCCGAGACAGGGTTTCTCTGTGTAGTCCTAACTGTCCTGGATCTTACTCTGTAGACCAGGCTGGCCTCGAACTCACAGAGATCCACCTGGCTCTGCCTTCCAAGTGCTGGGATTAAAGGTGTGGCCACTGCTGCCCGGCTGCCTCTGGGCTTTTTACCTTTCTTTGTTCTCTATGTCTTTCCTTCTTACTCCATGGCTGGCTGGGTGATTGGGTGGCTGGGTGGCTGGGTAGCTGGGTGGCTGGGTAGCTGGGTGGCTGGCCCCAGACGTCCTCCTCTCCTTCTCCTTTTCTTACTCCTCTTCTCTCTCTCTCTCTTGAGCCTAGATTTCTCCTCCTATTTCTTCTCTCTGCCTGCCAGCCCCACCTAGCCATTGGCCCCTCAGCTCTTTATTAGACCAATCAGGTGTTTTAGACAGCTTTACAGAGTTAAACAAATGCAACATAAAAGAATACAACACATCTTTGCATCATTAAATGTTCCACAGCATAAACAAATGTAACACATCTTAAGCTAGTATTCCACAACAGCAGCACCTGTGTGTATGTATTGGGGGGGGGGGGAGTCACAATTCCTGGACATTCACACTTCTCATGTTTCACTGTCCTGGTTGGTAAGGGTCCCCAGGGAGGAGGTGGGAAAGAGTCATTTTGAGAAAGAGCAGGGAGGACCTATGGTAGGCATCTTCTCAGGCCCTGGGTGGCTGCACAGCCATGTTCTGGGCAGCTGCTGTCTGTCCTCTGCCATGAACCTGCATGGACAAAGATGTGACCTGTTTGCACATTGAGATGATTTGATATGAAATGCCCAGGGACATGCTGGGACAGATGAGGTGTTCAGCAGACCCCAAAGCTGTGAACAACCAACCTTGCTAAGCCAGCACCCTACACCTATTTCCTCCGCACAGAAGACAAACTTGGTTTCAGGAATTGCAACCCAGGGGAGGGCTATGGAAAGGAAGGGGTCATTCTGCAATGCAGGACACCTGCTGGGAACCTCACTGAAGAGGCTGCATAACCAAGAACAGACACACTTGGCCTGCTGTGAGCTCCCTTACAGGGCTAGTGCTGGGTCTGGAGGAACAAGGCCAGCCCATTATCTGAAGCAGAACCTGAGTCTCTTCTTCATCTTTGTTTTAACAATCTCAGACTTCCATCTGGTGTTTCCTCAGGAGAGGAAGGAGTGGGACCTTAATACAGCAGAGTGAGATGTCTTCTTTAGAGCTGAGGCCCCAATCGGGGCCTGGGGCTCTGAAGCTCTAAACATTTATTATAAACATCAGGATCGCCAAAACTCGTGCCTGGTGCTGTTAGTAGGAAGTGTGGATGGGTCATTTTTTTTCTGTCTTTACTCCCTAAGAGTTTGGGATTTGCCCAGCTGGTCCCTCTCATGAGTGAATGAGTTCCCAGCTTCTAAAAGGCCCCCAAAGCATAGGGAGTGAGCTCTTGCTTGGTGCTCCTCCAGATTCCTGCCAAAACCGAAGTAGGCGTGTAACTTGGGTAGTCCTATGGAATAACCTTAGGTTTCCTGGAGGTATTTATAATAAAGCACGTGGACACTGATTCTTGCTGATTCAAATGTTTTTTTTTTCTCCAGAAGACTAATGTAATAAAAACCAAGCAAAGAATCTCAACAGCTGGAGCTCTGAGGACATGAGTTAGAGTCACGGAGGCCCCTGCACCCTTGGTACAGATACAAACCCTGCTCTGAGGAGTCCAGCAGGCCTGGCTTCCCCGAGGGGCTGCACACACCCCCTCCCTGCCCCACTCCAGCCCTGTGAAGAATGAATGGCCTGGGAGGGGTGGGCTTGCCTTTCTGCCAAAAGAGAACAGATGCCAAGTTTTGCTTTCAGACGAATTAAGGCAAAGCAATGCCTGGCATTGGGCGAGGCAAACGCCCTTCAGACAGGCCCAACAGGACGGAGGCATTTGTAACTCATTCATGAAACTTGCCATGCTCTGAGGCTGGCAGAGTCGCAGAGCCCTTGATCTTTCCATCCCAGGTGCGTATCCACCAGGCATGCTCTGGGCACTGGAGGAGGGCTCTGCCGCCCCCCCACCCCCACCCCCAGCTGCTGGTGCAGTGAGCAGATCGTTTTCTTGGGGTGCGATGGTGAGCTGTCTCACAACTTTACTCATACTGGGCCTGGTCTTTGGGGCATTTATCAATGTCACCGCCCATCATCTTTCTGTCTCTCTTCAATCCTAAGCCCTTCACTCTGATACCACATATGTTCAAACACAAGTCATTTTTGAATAATCGGTGAGGGATCCTCTGAATGTACTTAAGGTGGAAAACTTGAAGAAAGGAGAGATGGAGAAGAAAGCAGAGAGCAAATGGGCCTTTTCTTGTTTCTGAGAGACAGAGGATACTGCCACCCCTGGCTCCCAAGGCTGCCTAGCTCCCAAGGCTGCCTGGAAATGCTGGGACCAGAACAGGGAGAGGTGGCCCGTAGTGGCACTTCTGACCATGCCAACTGCCAGTTCTGGGGGACAAAAGCATTCTGACTCAGTACACCTGAGTCATGTTGAGTATCCAGAATCCATTGTAAATACATGACCATTGCTTGTTGAAACAAGGTCTTGCTATGTAGTCTAGGTTGGCCTTGAACTTGTGATCCTTCTGCCTCAGCCTGCCAAGTGCTGACATTGCAGGTGTGCACCACTATGCCCAGAAGGGACACTTCTCTAACTTAACTTTGGATACCATGAGTGCCCCCCTCAAGTTTTTGTGTAGAATATAAATTTATGTAACAAAAATAAAAACAACTAAACAAAAGAACACTGTGTGCTGGACATAGTGGCACAGGAATATAATCCCTGAACTAGGGGAGCTGAGGCAGGAGATGGTGAGTTTGAGTTCAATCCCCACAAACGCCTAGAGGTGATGAGAAGTCAGGAGGGAAATGTGTGTGGATTTGCAAATACTAAGCCATTTTATTTAAGATTTTTTTTTTTGAGATGTGTCTTGGTATGTTACTTAGGTGGGTCTTGAACTCCTGAGCTCAAGTAATTCCCCTGCCTCAGCTGCTCAAATAGCTGGGACTACAGATATGCACTACTGCACCCAGTTAACAAGCCGTTCTCTGTAAGGGCCTTGAGAACCCATAGATTTTGGTCACTGTTGGGTGGGGAGAATCTTGGCACCAATCTCCCCAGGTGTGGAGGAGCAGCTGTGCTCTCAGTCTGGCATATTGTTTCAGAAGTTACTGATTTTGACGTTTCTCCAATCTACCCCTTTATAGTTTATGTGAATGCGTTTGGTTTCTGGGATCCTACCACACACAACTTCACACCATCTCTGTGTTTTCTTTTTTCTCCCATTGATTTTTATAGCTGGTGAAAATAATGGGTTTCATTATATCATTTTCATGCACATGTATCACTTCCCTCAAAGCCTTCCCCTTCCCCACCTCTTCAGCTGGTTCTCTTCCTCCTGACAAGTGGTTCTCCTGCATGTAAGATAACCATATGATGTTTTGTGTTTCTTACTCTTCATCACATTCTCATATTGCCTCTACCTCCTCCATTAAAAGGACCCAACTTCCACATAGTCCCCTTTTACTTTTGTGTCATCTATAATTCATACATATTTATTTAAATCTAGATTCTGCTCTGCATATGATTTATCTGAGTCTGGTTTGTTTTATAACATGGTTATTCTAGTTCTATTCATTTTCCTGCAAATGATACAATTTAATTTTCCTTTACAGCTGAACAAAACACTGTGTGTATGTGTGTGTTGTGTATGTGTGTGATTTTCTTTATCCACTCAAATGTCTTTGTACAAGATTTATTTATGTGTATGTGTGTGCATATTAATGTATTGTACATGTGTGGGTACCCATGTTGGCCAAAGGAGGCATCAGACCCCTGGAACTGGAGTTCCTGGCAGTTGTAAGCCATCTGGTATGAGTGCTGCCAACCAAACTCGGGTCCTCTGGCATGGCAGCAAGTTCTCTTCCTGAGCTGGCTCTCTATCCCTCAGATATCTTTCAGAAGTTCTGTAGTTTGATTTTTTTCCCATTTAGCAACTTAAGTAACTTGAAATTGATTCTATTGATTGATTGATTGATTGATTGATTGATTGATTGAGATAAAGTCTCATTCTGAAACCCAGGCTGGCTTGGAACTTGTTGGGGGAGATTTGTTTGTGTTGGTTGCTAGAAATAAAATTCTGGAGTAAACATTAGGGAATAAACCTGAGAGGTCCACAGAGTGACAGAGACGTGAACACCTGCTCTCTACTCCACTTCCAGAACTGACAAGACCATCCAACCTCTTGGCTCCTCCTCTTCCTCCTCTGTGTGTCATCAATATCTATTGAGGATTTTAATGGGCAACTGCTTTAAGTTCTGAAAAGTGTGATTTTGAAATTACACATTTATTAGGAGTTATGGCCATCATGGGGATACCTGTACCAATTAAGACTGACAATGCTCCAGCATATGTCTCTAGTAAAATGAAACAGTTTTTCCCTTATTATAATATAAAGCATATTACACAATCCTACAGGGCGAGCAGTCACAGAAAGATCTAATTGTACTTTAAAAGATTTGCCTTATAAACAGAAAGGGGTAATAAAGACCCCCCAGAGATTTATTATACAATGTTTTATTAACTTTAAATTTTTAATTTTATTTTATTTTACAATACCCTTTAGTTCTACATATCAGCCACGGGTTCCCCTATTCTCCCCCCTCCCCCCTCCCCTTACCCCCAGCCTACCCCCCATTCCCACCTCCTCCAGGGCAAATCCTCCCCCGAGGACTGTAATCAACCTGGTAGACTCAACCCAGGCAGGTCCAGTCCCTTCCTCCCAGACTGAGCCAAGTGTTCCTGCATAAGCTCCAGGTTTCAAACAGCCAACTCATGCAATGAGCACAGGACTTGGTCCCACTGCCTAGTTGCCTCCCAAACTGATCAAGCCAATCAACTGTCTCACCTATTCAGAGGACCTGATCCAGCTGTGGGCCCCTCAGCCTTTGGTTCATAGTTCATGTGTTTCCATTCATTTGGCTATTTTTTTTTATCAATAATTGAGTAAAACCGAAATTTATTATAAGCCACAGTCATCCTAGGGACCTCCATGCTATATATATAGCCTCTACGGTTCTATGGGTTGTGGTCTGATTGTTCTTTATTTTATATCTAGAATCCACTTATGAGTGAGTACATACCATGACTGTCTTTCTGGGTTTGGGTTACCTCATTCAGGATGATTTTTTCTAGTTCCATCCATTTGCCAGCAAATTTCATGCTTTCATTGTTTTTCTCTGCTGAGTAGAACTCCATTGTGTATATGTACCACATTTTTTCCATCCATTCTTCCGTTGATGGGCATCTAGGTTGTTTCCAGGTTCTGGCTATTACAAATAGTGCTGCTATGAACATAGCTGAGCATGTATCTTTATGGTATGAATCAGCATTCCTTGGTTATGTGCCCAAGAGTGGGATGGCTGGGTCTTGAGGTAGTTCGATTCCTAATTTTCTGAGAAACCGCCATACTGATTTCCACAGTGGCTGTACAAGTTTACATTCCCACCAACAGTGGAGGAGTGTTCCCTTTGCTACACATCCTCTCCAACATTGGCTGTCATTGGTGTTTTTGATCGTAGCCATTCTGACAGGTGTAATGTGGTATCTCAGAGTCGTTTTGATTTGCATTTCTCTGATGATTAAGGATGTTGAGCATTTCTTTAAATGTCTTTCAGCCATTTGTAGTTCTTGTTTTGTGAATTCTCTGTTTAGCTCTTTAGCCCATTTTTTAATTGAACTGTTCAGTATTTTGATGTCTAGTTTCTTGAGTTCTTTATATACTGTGGAGATCAATCCTCTGTCAGATGTGGGGTTGGTGAAGATCTTTTCCCATTCTGTTGGCTTTCTTTTTGTCTTATTGACTGTGTCTTTTGCCCTGCAAAAGCTTCTCAGTTTCGAGAGGTCCCATTTATTAATTGTTGTGCTCAGGGTCTGTGCTGTTGGTGTTTTATTTAGGAAATGGTCTCTGGTGCCAATGTGTTCAGGAGTGTTTCCTACTTTGTTTTCTATTAAGTTTAGTGTAACTGGATTTATGTTCAGGTCTTTGATCCACTTGGACTTGAGTTTTGTGCATGGTGACAGATATGGATCTATTTGTAATCTTTTACATATTGTCATCCAGTTATGCCAGCACCATTTTTTGAAGATACTTTCTTTTTTTCCATTGTATAGTTTTGGCTCCTTTGTCAAAAACCAGGTGTTCATATGTGCATGGATTAATGTCAGGGTCTTCAATTTGATTCCATTGGTCCATATGTCAGTTTTTATACCAGTACCAAGCTGTTTTTATTACTATAGCTCTATAGTAAAGTTTGAGGTCAGGGATGGTGATGCCTCCAAAGGTTGCTTTATCGTATAGGATTCTTTTAGCTATCCTGGGTCTTTTGTTTTTCCATATGAGGTTGAATATTTTTCTTTCCAAGTCTGTGAAGAATTGTGTTGGGATTTTGATGGGGATTGCATTGAATCTGTAGATTGCTTTTGGTAAAATTGCCATTTTTACTATGTTAATCCTACCTATCCATGAGCATGGGAGATCCTTCCATTTTCTGATATCTTCTTCAATTTCTTTCTTTAGAGATTTAAAGTTCTTATCAAAAAGGTCCTTCACTTGTTTAGTTAGTGTTATCCCAAGGTATTTTATATTATTTGTGGCTATTGTAAAGGGTGATGTTTCTCTGACTTCTTTCTCAGCCCTTTTATCATTTGTGTATAGGAGGGCTACTGATTTTTTTGAGTTGATCTTGTATCCTGCCACTTTACTGAAGGAGTTTATCAGCTGTAGGAGTTCCCTGGTAGAGTTTTTGGGGTCACTTATGTATACTATCATATCATCTGCAAATAGTGAAAGTTTAACTTCTTCCTTGCCAATTTGTATCCCTTTGATCTCCTTTTGTTGTCTTATTGCTCTAGCTAGAACTTCTAGGACTATATTGAATAAATATGGGGAGAGTGGACAGCCTTGTCTTGTTCCTGAATTTAGTGGTATCGCTTTGAGTTTCTCTTTATTTAATTTGATGTTTGCTGTTGGCTTGCTATAAATTGCTTTTATTATGTTTAGAAATGTTCCTTGTATTCCTGATCTTTCTAAGACCTTTATCATGAAGGGGTGTTGGATTTTGTCAAAGGCTTTTTCAGCATCTAAGGAGATGATCATGTGGGTTTTTTTTTCTTTCAGTTTGTTTATATGGTGTATTACATTGACTGATTTTCGTATTTGAACCATCCTTGCATCCCTGGGATGAATCCTACTTGGTCGTGATGGATGATTGTTTTGATGTATTCTTGGATTCAGTTTGCCAATATTTTGTTGAGTATTTTTGCATCAATGTTCATGAGGGAGATTGGTCTGTAGTTCTCTTTCTTTGTTGCATCTTTGTGTGGTTTGGGTATCAGGGTAATTGTAGCCTCATAAAAAGAGTTTGGTAGTGTTCCTTCTGTTTCTATTGTGTGGAACACTTTGAAGAGGATTGGTATTAGTTCTTCTTTGAAAGTCTGGTAGAATTCTGCACTGAAACCATCTGGTCCTGGGCTTTTTTTGGTTGGGAGACTTTGATGACTGTTTCTATTTCTTTAGGGGTTATTGGTCTATTTAAATGGTTTATCTGGTCTTGATTTAATTTTGGTATGTGGTATTTATCCAGAAAATTGTCCATTTCTTCTTGGTTTTCCATTTTTGTGGAGTACAGGTTTTTGAAGTATGATCTGATAATTCTCTGGATTTCCTCGTTGTCCATTGTTATGTCTCCCTTTTCATTTCTGATTTTGTGAATTTGGGTGCTCTCTCTTTGCCTTTTGGTTAATTTGGCTAGGGGTTTGTCTATCTTGTTGATTTTTTCAAAGAACCAACTCTTTGTTTCATTGATTTTTTTGTATTGTTCTCTTGTTTTCTATTTCGTTGATTTCAGCCCTCAATTTGATTATTTCCTGGTGTCTATTTCTCCTGGGTGAGTTTGTTTCTTTTTGTTCTAGAGCTTTCAGTTGTGTTGTTAATTCATTGGTATAGGATTGCTCCATCTTCTTTATGTGTGCATTTAGAGCTATGAATTTTCCTCTTAGCACTGCTTTCATAGTGTCCCATAAGTTTGGGTATGTTGTACTTTCATTTTCATTGAAAATGAGTTCTAGGAACTCTTTAATTTCTTTCTTTTTTTCTTCCTTGACCCATTGATGTTTCAGGTGGGCGTTATTCAGTTTCCATGAGTTTGTGGGTTTTCTATAATTTTTGTTGTTGTTGAGGTCTAACTTTAAGGCATGGTGGTCTGATACGATACAGGAAGTTATTCCAATTTTTTTGTATCTGTTGAGATTTGTTTTGTGTCCAAGTATGTGGTCAATTTTTGAGAAGGTTCCATGGGGTGCTGAGAAGAAGGTATATTCTTTTGTGTTAGGATGGAATATTCTGTAGATATCTATTAGGTCCATTTGAGTCATAACATCTGTTAGGTCCTTTATTTCTTTGTTAAGTTTCAGTCTGGTAGATCTGTCTTTTGGTGAGAGTGGTGTGTTAAAATCTCCCACTACTAATGTGTGGGGTTTGATGTGCCTTTTAAACTTCAGTAGTGTTTCTTTTATGAATGTGGGTGCTTTTGTATTTGGAGCATAAATGTTTAGAATCGAGACTTCATCTTGGTGGATTTTTCCCGTGATAAATATGTAATGTCCATCCTGATCTCTTTTGATTGATTTTAGTTTGAAGTCTATTTTATTAGATATTAGGATAGCTACACCAGCTTGTTTCTTAGGTCCATTTGCTTGGAAAGCCTTTTCCTAGCCCTTTACTCAGAGGTAGTGTCTGTCTTTGAAGTTAAGGTGTGTTTCTTGTATGCAGCAGATGGATGGGTCCTGTTTTCTTATCCATCCTGTTAACCTGTGTCTTTTTATAGGTGAGTTGAGACCATTGATATTGATGGATATTAATGACCAGTGATTGTTAATTCCTGTTATTTTTTTGTGGTTGTGTCGTGTTGTCCTTCTTTGGTGTATGTTGGTGTGGGATTATCTTTTGCTTGATTTTTCATGGATGTGTTTAGCTTCTTTGGGTTGGATTTTCCCTTCTAGTGCTTTCTGTAGGGCTGGGTTTGTGGACAGGTATTGATTAAATCTGGTTTTATCCTGGAATATTTTGTTTACTCTGCCTATGGTGATTGAGAGTTTTGCTGGGTATAATAGTCTGGGTTGGCATCCGTGGTCTCTTAGTGTCTGCATGAGATTTGTCCATGATCTTCTAGCTTTCATAGTCTCTATTGAGTAGTCTGGTGTTAGTCTGATGGGTTTGCCTTTATATGTTACTTGGTCTTTTTCCTTTGTGGCTCTTAATATTTTTTCTTTGTTCTGTGTGTTTAGTGTTTTGATTATTATGTGGCGAGGGAACTTTTTTTTTTTTGGATCTAGCCTATTTGGTGTTCTGTAAGCTTCATGTATCTTCATAGGTATTTCTTTCTTTAGGTTAGGAAAGTTTTCTTCTATGATTTTGTTGAATATATTTTCTGTGCCTTTGAGTTGGTATTCTTCTCCTTCTTCTATCCCTATTATTCTTAGGTTTGGTCTTTTCATGGTGTCCCAAATTTCCTGAACGTTTTGTGTTAGGACTTTTTTGTCTTTATTGTTTTCTTTGACTGACGAATCTATTTTCTCTATCGTGTCTTCAGTGTCAGAGATTCTCTGTTCCATCTCTTGCAATCAGTTGGTTATGCTTGTTTCTGTAGTTCCTGTTCGTTTAGTCAGGATTTCTATTTCCAGCATTCCCTCAGCATGTGTTTTCTTTATTGTCTCAAATTCATTTTTCAGATCTTGGAATGTTTCTTTCATCTGTTTAATTGCTTTTTCTTGCCTTGATTTGATTTCTTCCCATTTTTTGTTCATTTTTTCTTCCATTTCTTTAAAGGAGTTTTTTATTTCCTCTTTAATGGAGTTTTTCATTTCTTCTTTAAGGGAAGTTTTTATTTCCTCTTTAAGGGAGTTTTTCATTTCCTCTTTAAGGAAAGTTTTTATTTCCTCTTTGAGGGAATGTTTTATTTGGTCTTTAAGGGCCTCTATCATCTTCTTAAAGTCATTTTTAGGGTTGATTTCTTCTGTTTCTTCTGTCTTGGTATGTTCAGGTCTTGCAGGTGTAGAATCACTAAGTTCTGATGTTGCCATATAGGTCTTTATGTTGTTGCCTGTATTTTTGCACTGGTGTCTACTCATCTCTTCCTCTGTGTGGTGCAGGTGGTGTCTGTGTCTGAGAGTGCCTCTCTTGTTCTAATTTTTAGTCTTGGTTTAGTAGGAGTTCTTGGTTAAATTGGTGCTATTGGTCTATTTCTTCAGGGGCAACTGATCTTAGTCTGTGAAGTATATATACTTATGATTCTGGTGATCTGGTTTGGTGGCTGGGCAGCACCTTATTCTGTGTTCCCAGGTCACGTTTTGTTCATTCGTCAACTCCTCAGCTGATCTTGTTTCTTCAGACTTCCAACTGTAGGCATCTGAATCCTCTCCCAGATGGGTTTCAGCTGAGTGGGGTAGTCTCACCAACACCTCCAAGTTGTTGGGTTTTGCAGGATCAGCAGCTGGGCCCTGGGTTGTCCTCAGACGGAGTGTTCAGATTCATTCTGGTTCCCTCCCATGGAGATAGCTTCTTCCCTGGGTGTTGGGGTTAGAGGCGTCCCTGTTCCAAGCTGCATCTGCTTGTCTCCGTCGCTGGGCCTGTCTACCTCTGCGGTCTGCCGCTGCCGGGCCTGTATGTCCCTGTCAGCTGCCGCCGTGGGCCTATGTACCTCTGCTTGTCACTGCCGCCGGGCCTGTCTACCTCTGTGGGCCTCCGCTGGGCCTGTATGTCTCTGCCGGCTTCCACCGGGCCTGAATGTCTCTGTCGGCTTCTGCCGCAGGGCCTGTCTACCTCTGCGGGCCGCCACCACAGACCTACCTGCATCTGCTTGTCTCTGCCGCCCAGCCTGTCTACCAACTTTAAATTTTTTAAATGCTAATGAGAAAGAAACAACAGCCGCAGAGAGCCACTGGATAATGGAAAAACTGCTGAATGGAATCAGCCTGTATACTTCAAAGATGTGTTGACCTTAGAATGGAAACCAGGATATGTGTTACATTAGGGAAGAGGTTTTGCTTTTGTTTCCACAGGAGAAGAAAACTATGGGTACCATTAAAATTGGTAAAGATTAGATTTGAACAGGAGAGACCTCTTGATTAGGAGAAGTGATAGTTCATCAAACAGTGTAGCCATTCAACCTGCCAAAGGGGGAACTCCCCAAAGTTAAGACGGGGGCAGGGTTTTGTTCTTGTCTTTTCAGGAGAATAAAAGCATCCAATGAAGGACTCTGAAGACCACTGGACAAATGAGACATCTGAATAAGAAAGAAGGATGACTCATCCAGAGAAGATGCCCAAGAAAAAGAGCAAACTGGCCTAATGGTATAGTACACTTCCAATAGGATAGAATCTCACAATTCTTCCCAAATGTTTGTCTCTACTGTTCTCTACAGACATATAAGGCAAATGGTCTTTTTTGTAGTCCCAATTCAATTAAAAATTAAAGCTGGCTTTGGAGTTGATGCATGGCTCTCTACTTCTCTAAACCCAAGCATTCTTGTCAAAGGAAAATTCAAAATCTCTGTCTCATGTCAGAAGATCCACCTGGTATGGGACAGAAGAAAAATCAAAATTAGGGACTATTCTATTACCACTAATCTCATAATCCTTTGGTTTTATTTTGACTCTTTAAAATTTTTCTTAAGGTATAAATATTATCTCCAAATTTATAAGATATATATATATTTAATATATAATTTATATATTTATATATATTTAAATATATTTAATAAATATATATAATATATAATAAATAAATATATATTTATATAAATTTAATATATATATATATATATTTAAACCTTTGGTTGTGATATTAATGTTCATATAGAGTACTAACTGATCCTAGAAATAGGCTTCATCTAGCTTCCTGTACATGATTTTGGGCTTGAGTCTGAAGCAGGTAACTAGGAACTACGTTTGTGTGCCCTAGATGTATTTAATTGATTATAGTCCTTTAACCTCTCCAAGATCTGCTACATATGACATTTAAAATGTTTAAGGTTTCTGCAGTGAACTGTGATTATTCCTAACAGCTACCTTTGAAGTCTCCAAAAAGATGATGGAGCCCCACAATGATGATTCCACCTGAATTATGATAACACCACTAAGCTGACAAACACCATCCAAAGATCAGCTTTGGACTAAAAACTGCTCAGGACAATTTCAAGGAAGTTATCTAAGATGCTCCAGCCTCATAGACTACTCCAGCCAGGACTTCAGAGAAGCCTTGCTTTAATCCTATCACACCAAGACTGGACAACAGCTAACTTTCCCAGGACTTGACCATTACCTTAATTTTCTCAGGGTCCCCAAAAGATGTCATCACCCTCTGACAACAGGAAGTAATTTTAAGAACACAATGCACATATTACCAAGAGGTAGGGTGGTTGGTTTTGGTTGGTAGGTGGGTTATGGATGATTATCATCGTTTAAGTGGGTTGGTTACAAGTTGTTATTGGTAATGGTCAGGGAGGAAACTAAGCAGAAAGAGATTAGATTTAGGGATCTCATTCTGGGAAAAAAAGGGGGGGATATAGGATTGATAGGGTAAAAGGTAGATTGTTGAATCTACTTTTGTTTTGTTGTTTTGTTTTGTTTTGTTTTGTTTTGTTTTATTTTTCGAGGCAGGGTTTCTCTGTGTAGTTTTGCACCTTTCCTGGATCTCACTTGGTAGCCCAGGCTGGCCTCGAACTCACAGAGATCCACCTGCCTCTGCCTCCCGAGTGCTGGGATTAAAGGCGTGCACCACCACTGCCCAGCTGAATCTACTTTTAAACTAAAACAGCAAATACTAGTTATAAACAGTTTATATTGGGTACAATGGAAAAAAGAAAGCATCTTCAACAAATGGTGCTGGCATAACTGGATATCAACGTGTAGAAGGCTGTAAATAGATCCATATCTGTCACCGTGAACAAAACTTAAGTCCAAGTGGATCAAGGACCTCAACATACATCCAGCTACTCTGAACCTGCTAGAAGAGAAAGTAGGAAGGAGTCTTGAACGCATTGGCTTAGGAGATCACTTCCTAAATATAACACCAGTAGCACAAACACTGAGAGAAACAATCAATCAATGGGACCTCTTGAAACTGAGAAGCTTTTGTAGAACAAAGGATACGGTCAACAAGGCAAAGCGACAGCCTACAGAATGGGAAAAGATTTTCACCAACCCCACATTTGACAGAGGACTGATATCCAGAATATATAAGGAACTCAAGAAATTAGACATCAAAACGACCAACAGTCTAATTGAGAAATGGGCTTTAGAACTAAACAGAGAATTCTCAACAGAGGAAACTCAAATGGCTGAAAGACATTTAAGGAATTGCTCAACATCCTTAATTATCAGGGAAATGCAAATCAAAACAACTCTCAGATACCACCTTACACCTGTCAGAATGGCTAAGATCAAAAACACTGAAGACACTTTATGCTGGAGAGGATATAGGGGAACTCTCCTCCACTGCTGGTGGGAATGCAAGCTTGTACAACCACTTTGGAAATCAATATGGCACTTTCTTAGAAAATTGGGAATCAATCTCCCCCAAGATCCAGCTATACCACTCTTGGGCATATACCCAAGAAATGCTCAATCATACCACAAGAGCACTTGCTTAGCTATGTTCATATCAGCATTGTTTGTAATAGCCAAAACCTAGAAACAACCTATATGCCCTTCAACTGAAGAATGGATAAATAAATTGTGGCACATATACACAATGGAATACTACTCAGCAGAGAAAAACAATGACATCATGAGGTTTGTAGGCAAATGGATGGATCTAGAAAAAATCATCCTGAGTGACTCAGAAAGACAAATATGGTATGTACTCACTCATAGGAGGATACTAGAGGTAGAACAAGGATGACTGGACTGCTACTCACATCACCATTGAGGCTACCTGGAAAACAGAACCCCAAGAAAGACACGGAGAAATGGATGAGATCTACATGAACAGCCTGGACATGAGTGGGAGCAATGAAGGGCAAGGGTCGAGGGAAAGAGAGCGGGAGATCCTAGCTGGATCAAGAAAAGAGAGGGAGAACAAGGAATAGGAGACCATGGTAAATGAAGACCACATGAGAAAAGGAAGAAACAGAAAGCTAAAGAGGCCCACAGAAATCCACAAAGATACCCCCACAAAAGACTGCTGGCAATGGTCGAGAGACAGCCGGGACTGACCTACTCTGGTGATGAGATGGCCAAACACCCTAATAGTTGTGCCAGAAACCCCATCCAAGGACTGAGGGAACTGGATGCAGAGATCCACAGCCAGGCCCCGGGTGGAGCGCTGGGAGTCTAATTAGTGAGAAAGAGGAGGGTTTATATGAGTGAGAATTGTTGAAACCAAGGTTGGATAAAGCACAGGGACAAATAACCAAATGAATGGAAACACATGAACTATGAACCAAAGGCTGAGGGGCTCCCAACTGGATCAGGCCCTCTGAATAGGTGAGACAGTCAATTGGCTTGATCTGTTTGGGAGGCATCTAGGCAGTGGTACCAGGTCTTGGGCTCGTTGCATGAGTTAGCTGTTTGAAACCTGGGATTTATGTAGGGACGCTTGGCTCAATCTGGGAGGAGGGGACTGGACCTGCCTGGACTGAGTCTATCAGGTCGATCCCAGTCCTCAGGGGAGACCTTGATCTGGAGAAGGTGGGAATGGGGGGTAGGCTGGGGGGAAGGGGAGGGGGGCAGGAAGGGAGAGAACAAGGGAATCTGTGGCTATTATGTAGAACTGAATAGTATTGTAAAATAAAAAATAAAATAAAATAAAAAAATGATAGAAAATACAAAAAAAACAGTTTATATTGGTATTGATTTTTGTATATTGATACAAATTTAAGGTTATTTTTGTTATGCTGTATTATATGTCTTTATTTCTTGTTAAGGTATTGTACCTATACAGCTCATTTAAAAATACAATGTTAAGTTCTAGTCTTTGAAAGCTATTTAGGATAATAAAGAAATACAGGTTAGTAGTTAGTCATCTATAACAATCAAACTAATAGTCATGTTAGGTATATTTTCAAGATCAATCAGAGACATATGAGGTCTTCAAACACTTCAGGGGCAGCGCAGTGGCGCAGGCCTTTAATCCCAGCTCTCAGGAGGCAGAGCCAGGCCGATCTCTGTGAGTTTGAAACCATCCTGGTCTACTAAGCGAGATCCAGGACAGACACCAAAAGTATACAGAGAAACCTTGTCTCAAAAAACAAAACAAACAAACAAACAAAAAAAACAAAAAAACAAAAAAAACAAAAAAAAAAAAAACACTTCAGAGACCTACAGAACATGGCATTTTAATGTTTTAGTAACATTGGGGTTTTCATGACAGTGAGATATGTCTGCTCCTTACAGCACCAATCTACTTCATAGAAGGATGATGGGCATCAAAGAACCTCCATATGGGATTTGCTTTCTTTGTGGCAAAGCTATTCATTTGGGCAAGAAATTGCTCTTGCCTCAACTGCTGACAGTATGCTATACAAACTAGACAAGCAGGACACAAAGGAAAAAGACTGCTGAACTTTGCCAAGACAAGGTGGGACAGTCCTTCAAAAGTCTTGCTTCACAGAAAAGTGCAAATATAACAGCCCTGGAAGGAAAGGTATTCTGACTTGTTGAAGTCAGGCTATACTAGCAAGTGTAACAGCCCTGGAGGGAAAGGTATTCTGACTTGTTGGGAGGATACACCTGCAGCTATGAAGGGAAGGTGTCCTGGATACCTACAGCTGTGAGGAGAAAGGTATCCTGACTTGTTGGGAAGTCAGGCTATACATGAAACTGGGTTCTGATGGGGGGATGGTCTCCCCACAGGATGTGGCAACTCTGCTCCTCTCCGAGAGCGAGCCATTTCAGCTGAGCTCTGCTCCACTCTGCTAAGAGAGTTTCCCAGCAGAGGGGTCTGTTTCTTCTCAGCTCCAGTCCAAGTTGTTGCTTCTGCTTTGCTCTGCTAAGGGGAAACCCCTGCAGAAACGTAGCAATCTGCTCCAGCTCCAGTGAAAAGTTGTTACTTCTGCTCTGCTCCCCTAAGGAAGTTTCCCACCAGAGGTGTCTGTTGCTTCTCTCCTCCACTCCACTAGGGAGTTTCCCAGCAGAGATTCTGCTCTACCCTGGCAGCGAAAGAAGCTCTTCACCCAAAACTCTTTCAAGAGATTTATTTGAGAAGGAGGAATCTAGGAGAGTAGCTGCCTCTGCCAGGGTGGAGAAGGGCAGCTGTCAACTCAATAGGCACAGAGCTTATATAGGGCTTCTTAGGGGCGGAGTTTTTCCAGGGAGAAGATTTTCAGGGCGAGAATTGGTCAGATTTTGATCCCTTTGAGCTTGGACAAGCTCAGATTGGCTAGATTTCATGCTCAGGGATTGGTTGGTTTTCCTGCTCAGGGATTGGTTGGTTTCATGCTCAGGTGGTCAAGGGCAGATTTGGCTGTGGTTTTAGGGCCAAAGTGTGTTTCTTTTACTGGCCCTTTTTAGCCTTTTGGCTCTAGTTTCAGGGACAGGATGTGTTTCTTTAACTGGCTCTGTTTCCAGGGCCAAAAGTGTGTTTCTTTGGCTCTGGTTTCAGAGTCAGGATGTGTTTCTTTGGTTCTGGTTTCAGGGTCAGAGTGGGTTTCTTTGGCTGGCCTTTTTTACCCTACAAAACATCTGTCAGATATCCTATGCCTGTAGGCTGAAGATGGATTTCAATGTTGCAGAGTAAACTTGGGTGACTGTCCAGGAGCCAGCTGTTTCTGTCATTTCTTATAGCTTTGGAAGTTGCTTGCTCTGCACTTCCTGTGGAAGTGGGGCAATATTATATCCTTCTTGTTCTTTGGTGGTGTTGAGGCTAGATAATTATAGTTACAGTTTTCCTTAGTCATGATAAAAAGTAAATTAGGTACAAAACTTGGGGCTCATCAAGAGAGGACAGATAATGGAATACTGAGTTTGCCAAATACAAATGGACTGGACATTGTGAATATAATTCTTACTTGATAATTGTTCTTATTGTATATAGCTTCAGTTTGTTAAAGTTAATACCTTTCTATTCTAGACAATACCTGATAATTATTCTTATTGTATATACTTTTACATTGTTAGAGTTAAAACACTTCCTTTTTATTTAGACAAAAAGGGGGAAATGGTGGGGGAGAATTGTTTGTGTTGATTGCTGTGAGACCACCAATGGAGTCCAACCTCAGTTCAGAGGGCGGAGTCCACGTTCAGCTGGCCCAAGTGGATCATGGAGTTTCCTGGCCGACTCAGAGGGAGATAGAAGGACACATGGTGGAGTAAGAGAAGAAGCCGAGAGATTGAGCAGCCTTGTCTATCTGTGAAGTGGAGTAGGAAGCAGGTGTTCATGTCTCCGTTACTTCATGGATCTCTCAGGTTTATTGCTTTATATTTACTCCTGAGTTTATTTTTTAATAAAATGATAAAAAGAAATTGCAATAGGAACTCACTGTGTAGTCCAGTCTGGCCTCAAATTTCACAGCAGTCCTCATGCCTCAGTCTCCCAAGTCCTGGGGTTACAGATATATGCATCCACAACTAGCTTCTGAAATTAATTTTTAATTGGTATAAATTTGGGGTCCAGTTTTAATCAACTAATAATTGTTCCTACAATTTATAGGCCAGTCATTCTTTTCCATTGATCTGAGTGCTGCCAAATTCATGTGCATATTGTTCTATCTGAGGTTTGGGCTGGTAGTTTTATGTCAGCTTGACACAGCTGGAGTCGTTTTGGAAGAGGGAACCTCAGTTGAGAACACGCCTGTGGGCAAACCTATGGTGCATTTTCTTGATTGATGGTTAATGTAGGAGGGTCCAGCTCACTGTAGGCAGTGCTATCTCTAGGTTGGTAGTCCTGGGTGCTATAAGGCAGCAGACTCAGCAAGCCATAGGAGTAAGCCAGGAAAAGTGTCCCTCCGTGACGTCTGCATCAGTTCCTCCCTCCAGATTCCTGCCTTGAGTTCCTGCTCCAGCTTCCCGGCTGATGGACTACAAGCTGTAAGGTGAAACAAGCCCTTTCCTCTACAAGCTGCCTTTGGTCACGGTGTTTTGTCACAGCAGTGGAAACCCTAACTAAGACGAGATTCTTAATTCGAACGATCAGTTTACCTGTCTCTGATACTGTATTGTTTGACTTATTGTAGCTGAAGGTCAATTTTTTGGGGGGGGGCACTAAACAAGCATTTTATTACTGAACTACATCCCCAGTCCTTTTAAGATAAATGTTGCCATCTTTTAAAATGTATTACATTTATTTATGTGGGAGGCATGCCACTAAATGTACGGGGAAGTGAGAGGACAACTTGTAGGAGTGAATTCTCTCCTTCCATATGTAGACCCTAGGACTCAAACTCGGCTTGTTAGGCATGGCACCTTTATCCACTGAGCTATCTCAATGGTCCAAATAGTATATTGTTGTAGAATATTAGTCAAAGATGTGTTACATTCTTTTATGCTGTGGAACATTTGTTTAATGTTGAAAGATGTGTTGCATTCATTCATGTTGTATTTGTTTAAGTCTGTGAAGCTGTGTTCTTTGCCTGTCTAAAATACCTGATGATCTAATAAAGAGCTGAACAGCCAATAGCCAGGCAGGAGAGAGAAATAGGTGGGGCTGGCGGGTAGAGAGGATAAATAGGAGAAGAAGAAGACGGGGAGGAGTGAGAAAAGGAGGAGAGGAGGATGCCAGGGGCCAGCCACCCAGCCAGCCAGTTACATAACCAGCCATGGAGTCAGAAGCAAAGAAAGAAATACAGAATAGAGAAGGTAAAAGCCCAGAGGCAAAAGGTAGATGGGATAATTTAAGAAAAGCTGGCTAGGAACAAGCCAAGCTAAGGCCAGGCATTCATAAGTAAGAATAAGTCTCCATGTATTTATTTGGGAGCTGGGTGGTGGGCCCCCAAAGAGTATAAAAAAACTACAGTGTATCTTAAAATTTATGTTGTGCACTGCCCACATCTATATTCTTGGGTGTCTTGGGTTTTGGATTGTCCTATGCTGGCTGCACTGTGGTAAGAGAAGGTGGTCAGTAGGATGCCAATGAGGTAGGGTGCTCAGTGGTTACTGAGATAATGTAAAATATATAAATTGTTCATCATGGTTTTCTGTAAATGTTTGTTAGACCGATCTGTAACATAGAAATGAAACATAAGTTTTCCTTCTAATCATCACCATGTACCCTCAGTGTTACTACACATGATGTTGTGAGCAGCCCAACTAGCTGTTGTGAGCCCTCCTGCCCTTGGTGGCTCCTCACTCATGCCCTCCTGCCCTTGGTGGCTCCTCACCCATGCCATCCTGCCCTTGGTGGCTCCTCACCCATGCCATCCTGCCCTTGGTGGCTCCTCACCCATGCCATCCTGCCCTTGGTGGCTCCTCACCCATGTCCTCCTGAATGTGGTGGTTCCTCATCCATGCCCTCCTGCCCTTGGTGGCTCCTCACCCATGCCCTCCTGTCCTCTGGTGGCTCCTCACCCATGCCCTCCTGTCCTTGGTGGCTCCTCACCCATGCCCTCCTGTCCTCTGGTGGCTCCTCACCCATGCCCTCCTGCCCTTGGTGGCTCCTCACCCATGCCCTCCTGCCCTTGGTGGCTCCTCATCCATGCCCTCCTGCCCTTGGTGGCTCCTCACCCATGCCCTCCTGCTTCCTACAACCTCATCTCTGCTCTCAGCTCCTCTCTCTGTACGGAGCTTTCCTGTCTTTGGGACTTCAGTCATTATGACTGTGGCTACTCTTCCATCTTCATTTTCCACATGGTCTTCTAGAAAGCGATGTGTGCCCATCGGCTCTTCCCCACTATGTTTGGGGTCCTTGGTGCTCTCTCATGTATGCTTATATATTCATCTCTCCCATCACCTTGACCATTTAGACTCAGACAAATGCCTTGATAAACATCTCCCAATTTCTTCCTTCCTGCTCCCTCAGCCACTCCCAGCTGGTTCAACCTTCTCACTCTCTACTGACTCCAGCCGCTTTGCTCTGGCCCATGGCTCATCCTTTGGCCATGGGCTTCCCACTCTCTGACACCTGGCACTCTTCTGTTACCTTCATATTACTTCAAACAAGTCCTCAGACTGTGATGGAAGCCCATAAAAAACAACTGTGAATTTTGGGATCAAACTGGGAATTGAATCTCACTCACTTACTGAGCAGATAGATGCTATCTGTGTTCTCTATTTCTGTGAGAGTAATGTCACTCATCTCATAAAATTTGAGTAAGTATTAAGCAAGATAATAAAGTTACCTATATATAGATACACTATATATAGTGTTATATTTTATTTTATTCCAATAACAAAATACATTATACAAGCAACTTAAGAAAAAGAGTTTTATTTGGCTCGATGCTTGGGAGTGGTCTGTCATAGTGGAGAAGGCAGCGCAAGCCTAAGGCTTATACTGTATCCACGGTCAGGAGGCAAGGGTAACGAATGCTGGTACTCAGCTCAGTTCCTCCTTTTTGCTCAGTCCAAGACCCTAGTCCACAGGCTGCTGCCGCCCACGTTTACCGAGTATCTTTCCCCTGAGCTAACAGCAACAGACATGCTTGCAGATTTGTCTCCTACATCATTCTAGATCCTGTCAAGTTGACAAGTGATATCAACCATCACATACCTGATGCATTAAAAAGAAAAACTATAAAGATAGACGTTTTTATAAACCAATAAGCAGTCTTAGAGAAACTGAGTAATTTTCAGGATCACAGCCTACAAAGCGAGGAGGGCTTTCCACACATTCCACAGGGCAAGACAAGCCTGAGCTTTAATTCATCTATATTAACTAATGAAAGTTAATTAATGGCCACGACCCATTCTGGAATCACCCAGTTCTTTCAGGGCCAAGAGAAGAAAGACACTGACTACATCACTACATGGTATGTATCTGGGGTGAGCGTAAGGCAAGGCATGGAGAGCTGCAGGGGACTCCAGGAAAGCCAAGGCTGAAAGAGAACATGGGAGGAGGGTGTGGTGCCAAGGTCCCTTCCTTCATGGTCAGCACGAGGAGAAGGTGGGCGTGGGGCTGGTGTTCATGGGGTTGGGTAGATGTCATCCCTGTGTTTCCATGGAAATGCACTCTTAATGAAGGTCTCTTAAAGTGGGGTAGCTAAGAGAATGTCTTTGGTGATGCCAAACCCCATTTTAAGATACTGGCAACTATTACTCTCAAGCCATAAATCTTAGGGTTGGCATTAGAAGTTATTCTGTTTCTCTAAAACTGCTTATTGGTTTATGAAAACTTCATCTATATAGTTTGTTTGTTTGTTTTAATGCATCAGAGAGCATGCCTAGCAGTGGCAAGGCTCTGGGTTCAGTCCCCAGCACTGGGATAAAAAGGAGAAAATCAAGTCATAAATCTCATTCCTTAGGACATTGCTTTGAAAAACCCCCGCATGACAATGGTGAACCTTTGTCCTGGACTGAGGTGGTGGCTGAGGCGTCTGGTGACTTGAGAGGGCTAGTGCCACACACAGAGCTGGTGGGATGGAGGGATGGCAGAGGGCCCAGCTGCACACTTCTAGAAAGAAGGTAGGGAAGGAAGGGGATGCACACCTGTGCAGGACACACGCCTGTCACCTCGCTGCTTGAGGCCAAGTGTCCCTCTGTTTGACTCTGGGAGTGATGTGACTTTAGTCTAATGACCTTCAGGTCCCATGGGGCTGGGAGCTGTGCTTCCCCTTTGCTTCGGATCTCCTGGATCTGTGGTTTAAGGTGGCTTCTCCACCCTCCCAAGCAAAACACAAAGATGTTTATGTGGGAGTTTTCTTCCCTTCCTGGAGGCTCATGCTGAACACCAGCGGTAGAAACTGAGTCTGCTTTTCAGCAGATGGCTGTCAGAACCAGGCAGGTGGTTCTTGGGTTGTCCTTCAGGCCCATACTGTCTCTGAAACAGTCAGGCTTAAGGAATGATAAGCTCCTTTCTCCAGAGGGCCCCTCTTGGCATTATTATTGTTATTATTGTAGCTCACTACAGTGCAGTTGGCATATCTGCAAGAGAGAGGCCTTTTCCTTCCAGACTGCTCAGCAGCGAGAGGTCTCAGACATGCATATCTAAAATCTCAGTGTTTTTCTTCCCTACTCACTCCTCACTACAGTGATTGGGGAGTCCGTTGTTGTGTGTGGCTGGGCGCACCCCTGTCGTTTGACAATAACGTGAGGTCTGGTGAGAGCCGACCTGAAGCAGTATGTTTGGGAGCAGCTTCTGTTGCTATGCTTCTGTGGGGAGGGTGGATGGCAGGTACACTCTGGAGACTCCAACTTATCCAGGGCCAAGGACACAGACACATGGCAGTGTGTTATAGACAAAATTCTAAACGGTCTTATTAAATAAGAAACACAGAGCCAAATGCAGAGTTAAAAGCCCAAGAGGTCAGAGCATTAGTGAATAGCCTTTATCTTACCACTCACTGCCGTCCTTCCCCTGAGAGAGAGACCTTCTCCTGTGTGTCTGTCTTTTTATTGCCTTTCTGTTCTACCTTCTCATTGGCTCTAAACCCAACCACATGATTTCCTGGTCACTGCCTGTCTATACAGACCTCCAGGTAGGTCTGTCTCTATGGTTGGTACTGAGATTAAAGGTTCGGGTCACCGCTTGGCTGTGTCCTTGACCACACGGACTCTGTGTGCCACATGATCGGATTAAGGGTGTGTTGCCACCACCGCCGGACTTCTGTTAAATGGCTTGCTTTTAGCTCTGATCCCCAGGCAACTTTATTTATTAACATACAAATAAAATCACATTTCAGCACAAATAAAATATCACCATAATGTGTTCACAAGAAAACTGCCTCTATTAGCAGGCATCTCCCACAAGGGTTTGTGGGGGATAAGAAAGTAAACTGGCTTTTCTTACATACTATTGTTAATTTCTCTTCTGATGACATTTGCCTCTTTAAAAAAACAAAAACAGGGTCTCATGGAGTCCATAGTGACGTTGAACTTACTACATTTGAATACGGCCCAGAATTCTCAATCCTCACGCTTCAACTTTTTAAGTACTGGGGTTACGTAATAAGCTATGATATCTAGCTCTTTGTTCTAATTATAGAATGAGGTAGAAATCTCGAGTTAGCTGACATTAACTGTATTCTCCATGTGTGCTGGGCATGAGGCTATTAGGGATTTTTTTAAAGCATATGTGTGTGGGTGCATATGTGTATGAATGTAGAGGCCTGGGGTTGACATCTGAAGTATCTCTTGATTGCTTTCCAGTTTGTACATTGAGGCAGGTGTTCCTACGGAGCCCAGAGCTCACTGATACAGGTGAGTCTACCCAGCTTGGCACAGAGTCTAACTGGCCTGTCCCCACCGTCTAAGCACTGGAGTTATATGTAGGTCGCCATGCCACCCAGCATTCATCTGGCCTCTGGGAACCTGAACTCTGGAACTCATGCGTGCATGGTAAGCGCTGTCTGCTTAGCCATCTCCCCATTCTCTGAACGTGAGTTTTAAAGACTGAGTTTTCTTCTCCCCATTTCCCACACATGGCACAGCTTGATTTGTGGCAAGGGAGTGCTATCCACATGTTACAGATGAGCGACTTGAGGCGGAGAGAGGCTCTGTCCTGTTTTCTGTGAGGCCTGGTGGGATCCTCGGCCTGTGTGTTGAACCATCTCCCTTGCCCAAACTCTAGTCTCTCCTGGGTAATTTAGGGAGTGAATTTCTCCGTGAAGTTTTGGATAAATTTGGATTGCTTTGCTATGAAATAAGCAGAAACGGATTCTAAACGTTGGCTGCTACCACACTGCCTTACAGGTCACTTGGCCCAGCGGGGCCCTGCAGGTTGTCTTTTCCCACAGCAGGAGGGGCTGGCTCTCTGAGCTGACTGTGGTGCTCATTGTCTGGAGCATGGGTTCTGGAGCAATGGCCTGCGGAGCTTGTGTATGTCAGCTGACTGACCTGTACACGGAATGACATGCTAACAGTAAGGGAATAGAAATTCGGCAATACCAGCTTACTTAGTCTTATATTTGAAGAAAAAGTAAAATAGCAGCCATATAACAATGCAAGTAGACGTAAGGTCTGTGCTGGTCTGGCCAGTGGTGCCTTCCTGGGCATTCAGCCATGCAGTGACGTGGGCCCCCCGGCAGGACCCTGTTTTTGGCCTACCCTCTCACGGAGTGCTGGACTTTTTTATCAAGGCTGTATGGTTTCATTTGCTATGGGACCACGTGGATCACCCTTTACTGCGTAGACACACCCCCGTCTGGGGAGCCCATCTAGGCATGCTGGGAGGGCCAGCTGTCCTCATCCCATGTGACCCCCATGGCAAGAGTCACCCCACATGCACAGGACCTAGGGAGAACTCCACAGAGGCCTGCTGTCTGTCCTGCTAACTTGGAGGCTTCCTCTCTCCTTCTCACAGGCCTTCCTGACGTCAAATTCTTTCCCTAGCCCAGAGCGGTCAGCAAACACCAGGCTCCTGTGCCTGGGTGCACCTGGGCGTGTTCACAGGCACCAGTGGGTTTAAAGCATTTTATCTCAGCCCTGCCTCCTTCCTTCTTTTCTCTTGGCGTTATGTTTGTAGGGGAGCTTCAGTTGCTGTTAAAAGAGTCCATCTCTAGTGCATTATTTCAACCCTAGTAGGCTCTTGCACAGAGGGTTTCTTTTGGTTGAACAACTGTATACCCGAGGGTGAGTGGTTGGCTCAGTCTCAGAAGGACTGGCCTTGGACTGTGACTATTCCTAAGCACTTTGAGTGGTCTGGTCTCAGGGCCAACCTCTTCAGCATGAGCAAGCATATGGCTGAGAGTCTACAAAAAACTTTGTCCTAGTTGCTTTCCATCCTTGAAATAAAATGGATATAGTTCATATATTCAATGCACACCATGCCATAGTCACATTCATTCATATTCAGCACACGTGTGCTCACACATTTTTTTTAATAATTGCAGAAGGGCAAATTAGTAAAGATGGCCTGAGCTCCCAGAAGTCAGTGTGATTCGTGTGTGTAACATTACCCACGGCATAAGGCGCCTCATAACTTCTGCCTCAGGCTCACTGGCACAGAGCTAAGCTCAGCAGTGTTGAAGGCTCGGTAGGATGAGGTGGGAAAAGGGTCCTGTGACTCCCACCCCAAAACAACCCCGTGAGGCTGCTGCCTGTGCCGCTGCCGTCTCCTCCCAGGTGCGTGCCGCAGTGCGCAGCGTGGCCTGCGCGGGGCAGGCTGGGGTTGTGTTGGTTAGTGCTGGTTGTTAGCTGTTTCCGATCTAGCGTCCCTAGAGGATAATCCTTATGACCAGGACTGTGAAGAAGCTTCTAGATTAGGAGAGACAGCGCCATTCAGGGACTTGGGTCCCAGACCGCACAAAAACTAGACTGTGAGCTTGGCGAGAGCGTTCATCTTCCGCCCTGGCTGACGTGGATGGCGGCGTGACCAGTCACCTCACACTCCCGGGGCCATGACAGGCTCTGCCCTCCAGCTCTGACCTGCTAAACTCTTCCCTTCCTTAAGTTGTTTTTGAACCACACCAGCCTGTGGGAGAGGCACGGAGCAAGCACTTCTCTGCTAAGGAACCAAAGATCTCCCAAGAATCTCGGCTGGAGTGTGCGCAAGCTCCATGCCTCATCTTTGCACATATTTTTTTTTTCAGGAAATTTCTTTTTAACCTCTGGGATATTGAAATGAGAAGAAGGAGCTGGGTGGAGATGGTTCTCCATGCCTCACGGGTAAATCCCTTGGCTGTCCTGCACCCCAAAGTGGCAAATGCTTTAGGATAGATAAGAGGTTCAGTGAACAGAGCCAGCAATGCACTGGCACAAGACAGTCTTGTGTCTGTTGGAACTCCCGGCTGCTCCCTCAGCTATATGACCACACACGTGCAGTTCAATAGCCAAGCAAGGGGCCTTACTCCTATGTAATCCGTGTGCTGCGTGATCACACAATCTATGCGCATGCATGGAGTAGCTCCAGAAGCCCACATGCACATGTGCAGGGGAATCCTTAAGAAGCCAATCACAGACTCCTCCCCCTCTTCTGCTCTTTCCTCCTCCCCATCTCTCCCTCCTCCTCACGTGTCTTTCCAACAGGCCTGACCACATTCTGTCCTGTCTCTCCTTCCTCCTAATAAAACTCTGATAGTGAGTTTCATCGTGCCTTGTGACATTTCCTCGCAGAGTAAAAGTGCTGCATTAAAACCAACAGTGTCCCAAAGGGAGCACTGGATGAGTACCAAGCTGTGGTTGAAGGTCCAGGGTCAGCACATCCAGCTGTGGGTAGGACAGGACAGTCCCTGCATTAAGAGCTTCTGGGCGGACTCCCCATTGCCATCACTGCAGATTTCTGAGGGAGGCACTGGTGCACCCATTTACAGAGGAAACAGGAACTTAGGTATGCTAAACTAATTGTTCAGTGGATGACCCTCAAGTCGCCTGGGCAGGTCCACTTCTTTGAGAAGCAGCCTGTGTTTGTACTCAGACTGCCCAGTACCCTGCAAGGTTGTCTCTGTCTGGGATACATTCACGGCACATTGCCAGGCAGTGTCTTAAGCAGGATGCCAGAGAGAAGGCAGGCAGGCCCTGACACTCACTGACCCTTCTCTTTGTTATTCATTCGTTCGTTCGTCCGTCCATCCATCCATCCATCCATCCATCCATCCATCCATCCATCTATCTATCTATCTATCTATCTATTTATTTATCGAGACAGGGTTTCTCTGTGTAGCTTTGGCACCTTTCCTGGAACTCACTCTGTAGTCCAGGCTGCCCTTGAACTCACAGAGATCCACCTGCCTCTGCCTCCCAAGTGCTGGGATTAAAGGTGTGTGCCACCACTGCCCAGCGACCCTTCCTTTTGTGGTGCTCACTGGTTGCTTGTGTCCCTTAGAATAACCAAGGTCAAGCAGTGTTGTCAAGGACAAAGCTCTCAGGGACCCAGTGTAGACCCAGTGAAGCAGCCTGGAGAATCCTCAGCGGGCCTCTGGAAAGGCCTAATGAGGAAAGAGATGCAGAAGCCCTCTGTGAGTGAGAAGTACCGGTCAGGTCAGTCACTTCGCCCAGCCCTGGGTTTTGTTGTCCTGATTCATGGAAAAGCAAGTTCGGGGTTGCATGTCATCCAGGGACAATATAGGAAGACAGACTTCCGGCCTCTCCTCCTGCTCCCCTTTCTCCTCTGTGTTTCACTCTCTCTTGCCTTTCTTTCCTTCCAGAAAATACTCATTGAGCTGGCACTGTCCACACCACAGCATTCCATGGCACTGTTCCAGGGTGCCGTGAATGAAACAGATTAGGAAGTGTCTCTCAAATAGCCAGGCAAGAAGATCAGAAGTTCCCAACACATCCTCCCATCTGACCAGCCCCACCCCATACACATCAATGCTTATATTAGTTCATCACGCTGTACCAGAAAGACATGCGAACATTGCCTCTCAGTAAATAAGCAGGAAGCAGCCCCTCCCGTGAGGCTGGGAGGGTGGTGTGAGGTGAGCAGGAAGCAGCTCCTCTCGCTTGGCCTCTCACTCACATACAGAAGTCTGAAACACTGGCATGATATTGGTTTCTCACTAAGAACAGACTCTGTGTGTACACATAAGAGGGGAATATAAGGAGCAAAGGAAGATGATGAAAAGAGAAAACCACTAATAGATTTTTCCAGAAGGGCTCTCTGAGCTTATCAAACTGGGCTCTGGGGTCTCCTAAGGTTGGAGCCAGAATAGGGGTAAAAGATCATTAAGATCTTTTCATCCACAAAGGGGCCCTAGAGATGGGGGAGAATGAATTACCGTCCCTGCAGGGAAGCTGCCAGATGCAAGGAGGATGTCTTTGAAACAAATCTTGTGATTTAAAATGAGCCTAATCTCCTGCCTGCTACTCAGAGCAGACCTATTTGTTTTAATGTAAAAATTATCCCTGTAAGACCACATATGCATGATTCCATCTGTATGAAATGTTCAAAACAGAGAAATCTACAGAGGCAGAAAGTAGGTTCACGGTTGCTGTGGCAGGGAGGCTGGAAGGCACGGGGAGGTGACTGAGGAGTAGCAGCTCTGATCTAGAACGGATGGTGGTGTGGTGGTGACGGTCACAGAACTGGGGGGGTACTCAAAACCATTTGATTGTTTTAAATTATTGATCATATGAGATGTGAATTAGAACTCATAAAACTGTTTTGAAAAATGAAGAGCGGCTCCCTACCTCCTAACTCCCGAGTAAACCTGGCATTCTGGGAAGATGAGTCACCTGCAGTTTGTCACCACATTGGAAGCTGAGGTTAGGTGTGCTCATCGGAGCAGCCAGGTTCCTCCCCAACTCCATCAGTTTAGAGTTTCATAGAAGCCTGAGGAAGTGGTGTGACTTGGCCACCCAGGCTGGAGAGGACAGCTGGGTCTCTAAACTCTAGTCCAGACCCTAGCACAGAGCTCTGGATGTAGTCAGCACTGGCCTTGCTCGTGCCTTGTGCTTTCCTGAATCAGACTTAGCAAGTCACTGCAGCTACACTTGTCCCCTGGCAGCTGCCATTAGCCCTCTTTCTAGGGCATTCTCTAGTGCTCCATATCCTAGGTGCCCCAGGTTCTACCTGCACATCCTCATACCTATGATCCACCTTTAGGACTGGAGTGTCTGGCAGAAGCTGATTGTCACACCCTTCCCTGACTGGACCTCGCCCAAGCCAAAGGCCAGCTGTGCAGTAGAGAAGCTGTGGGATGAGATCTGCTGTCTGTCTGCTTCATCACGGAAGAACCTGTGGTATCTGGATGGACTCTCAGCCAGGATGCTCTCATCCCAACCTGCCCAGTGTTGAGCAAGCTGTGAGAGTGAATGGCTAGGGGCAGATGGGAGGATGCCAGGGACACCATAGGTGTGTCCAGAGACTGGCAGCTCCCTGTTGGGCATGTCCTCTCAGTGCCCCAGCTATAGGCAATCAATGGGGGCTGAGAGAGGGAGAATCATTCCCCACCCCCAGGATAAGCCCATGATAGACTGTCCAATCCCAAGTGGTCAGCCCTAGAAACATGCACATTTGAGAAATACTAAATAGACTTAGTAGGGTATGTGTGTGTGTTTATGTTTAAAATAATTATAGACAAAGAGATCGTGAACTTGAGAGGGGACACAGGAGTTGGAGAAGGTAAGAGAGAAGAGTAGAAACAATATAAACACAGTATTCATGTATGAAGTCTCAAAAAATAGAAATTTAAATTAAAAAATCTACACTATCCCTTTTCCCCCCATAATACCCCACCCTATGAATCTAAGGTAAATTGAACTTGTGAAGGGGCACATCTTTGAAGATGAACTACCTGGGTCTCCATTTCCTAATAGTTCTGGCCACCTTTGAGAATTCTGGAATTTCTATTCAAACCACTGATTTAGACTGTGATTTCCTGAGTCGGAAATGAAATAATAATAGTAATGAGGCAATATCTTATCACAGTTTCAAGATAGACTCAATGTTTATTCCCACAACCTTCTTGGATATCCAGAAAAGGAGAGTGAGCTTCAGGAAGGTTTAAAAACAAGCAAGCAAGCAAGCAAACAAACAAACAAACAAACAAAACAACCCAAGTTGCCCAACTTCTGTCCTTTTCATGCCCCTTCTGCACACACAGAAAACACATACAGAGATAGACAGACACACACACACACACACACACATACACACACACACACACACACACACACACACACACACACACACCTTAAAGAAAGTTAGAATATTTGAAAGCATTCTGCCCAGTATCCTGTGTTGTGGGATAATTGTACACTGTGTGAAGATTGTTGTGATTGGTGTAATAAAGGGCTAAATGGCCAGTAGCTAGGCAGGCGATATAGGCAGGACTTCCAGACAGAGAACTCATGGAACAGGGGGAGTGGCCAGCTGAATGAAGAAGAAGCAGGACATGCAGGAGGAGAGGTAAAAGCTACAAGTTACATGGTAGGATATAGAATAATAGAAATGGGTTAATTTAAGTTATATGAACTAGTTAGAAACAAGCCTAAGTTAAGGCCAAGCGTTCACAATTAGTAAGACGTCTCTGTGCCATTATTTGGGAGCTGGCTGGAGGGACAAAGAAAGACTTGTTACATATGGCACCCAATGCGGGGATCGAATATCCAAACATGCGGCCTGAGAGAGCTAGGAAAAGTTCTGGACAAGGAGTTGGATGTGCAGGTTATCTAAATCTGCAGGCTATCAGGTGGGCTGGTGCTCAACAGCATACAAAGGCGCAGCCACCGGTTGTTGCCTGCAGGCTAGAGCCAGCCACCAGTACCATGCGCTAAGCTGAGCCACATGGCAGTTTAAGATTTGTCTCACATGGTCAGCTTTACTGCAGGTGCTTAGGAAAGCCAGGTCCAGGCACAGACAACCTCTAAAAAGGTACGGTATGTTTTAAAAATGTGCTTAGGTGCTGAAGAAAGAAAAAAAAGTGTATAGACAGTCATAAAAAATAGTTTACAAGTAAAGTCTTTAAAGAGAAGGTAAAGTAATATAAAAAAATAAGCCATGTAAAGATGAAAAATACACAGGGTTTCTGGATCATGTATGGTGCTTTGTTGACTTTAAATTTTTCAAATGCTAATGTAAAAGGACAATAGCTGTTGAGAGACATTGGGTTATAGAAACTGAAAAATTAAACCAACCTATAAATTTTAAGACTGTCTTAACTTCAAAACGGAAGTCAGGAAATATGTTGTATTGGGGGAGAGGTTATGCCTTTGTTTCCACAGGAAACAAAAAGTTATGTTTCTCTCCAAAATAAGTAAAGATAAGAAAGATCAGATTTGATTGGAGGAGACCTCCTGAAAATCTTGACTACAGACATGAAGAAAGAGGAGAGGTGATGTGTATGCTGATCTCTCTACTATGGGAACATCTCTGAGACATGATAAATCTTGTTAGCTACAGAGTCCTCATGACTTAATATTACATGACATCCTTTCATATGGCATGGACAGAGGTTTGGGTATCCAGTCCAAACAAACTTCTAAAGTTAACAGATGCCTTTTACCTGCTCAAACATTTAAAAAAAACTTTAGCTGACTTGTGTGCACTGCATATTCCATACTTGTGTTAATGCAGATGTATATATTACCTTTAAAAGTTTATGTGTTTTCAAAACAAAAGATCCAGACACCAATGAAGACAGGTAACCCAGGTAATCCAGACTCTCAATGCCTCTGTTGTAGTTTCCTCAAAATTCTGCACTCAGAACAACTTCAAAACTGCTAGCTGAGATGGTCTAGCCTCACACACTAGTCCAGCCAGGGCTTCAGATAGGTTCTACACTTTCCTATTGCACAGAGACTGGGCAACAAATGATACAGCTAGCTCTCCCAGGACTTGACCGTTATCTCAATTTTCTCAGGGTCCCCTGTAGATGCTGTCACCCCCCAGACAACAGGATGCAGTCTAGAGAACACAATGCCCACATTCCCAAGAGGTGGGGGTGGATGGATTTTTGATCCTTCAATGGATTATAGATGTTTATCATCATTTAGGGAGGTTGGTTACATATTGTTATTGGTAATGGTCAGGAAAAAAGCTGAACAAAGAAGATTAGATTCAGAGATCTCTTTCTGAAGGAAAAAAGGGGGGATATAGAATAGAAATGATGGGATAAAGTGGTTGATTGTTGAATCTACTTTTGAACTTAAAAATAACTATTTTACATTGGTATGGGCTTTTATATATTGATACAAATTTAAGGTTATTTTTGTTATATTGTATATACATTTCTACTCTTGTTTAAGATATTATACCTATGCAGCTCATTAAATAATGTAATGTAAATTTCTAGTCCTTGAAAGCTATTAGGATAATAAAGAAATACAGGTTAGTAGCTAGTCATCTATAACAATCAAACTTGTACTCTTTTTAGGTATGTTTTCAGTCAGAGAGGTATATTTTAAATAGAAAGATGATCTCCAAACACTTCAGAGACCTATAGAACATGATATTTAAATTTTTTTATAATTTATTTATTTTAACTTTATGTGCATTCGTGTTTTGCCTGTGTATATATCTGTGTGAGGGTATCAGATCTTAGAGTTACAGACAGTTGTGAGCCGCCATGTGGGTGCTGGGAATTGAACTCAAGTCCTCTGGAAGATCAGTCAGTGCTCTTAACCACTGAGCCATCTCTCCAGCCCTAAAATGTTTTAATAACAAGGCTTTTCATGATAGTGAGACATGTCTTCTTCTGGAAGTAGCAATTTACTTCAAAAAAGGATGATGGGCATCAGAGAACCTCCATATGGAGTTTGCTTTCAATGTGGCAAAGTTAGCCATAAGAAGAAACGGCCATATCCTTGACTGTGGACAGTATGCTCTACAAACTGGACAAGCAGGACACAAAAGAAGGTGACTGCTAGACCTTGTCAAGACAAGTTAGGACAGTCCTTCAAAATTCCTGCTTCACAAAAGTCTGTCAGATATTCTAGGCCTGTATGCTGAAGATGGATGCCCCAACATTACAGAGGAATTGTGGATGACTGTCCAGGCAGTCACCTGTTTCTGTCATTTCTATGGTTTTGGAAGTTGTTTGCTCTGTGCTTCCTATTTACTCAGGTAATATTATATCCTACTCGGGTCTCTGATGGGGTTGAAGATTTTTTAGTTATAGTTACAGTTTTCCTTAGTTATGATAGAAAGCAAATTAGGTATAAAACTTTGGACTCATCAAGATAAGATAGATAATAGAATATTTTCTCTGAATTTGCCAAAAACAAATGGACTGGATATTGTAAAAATAATTCTTTTTTTTAGATTTACTTGTTTATTTAATTTTTTTCATTTTACATATAGCCCACTGTTCCTCCTCCCTCCCCTTCTCTCCCCTCCCCACCTCTCCCCGTCTTACCCCCACCCACTCCTCATGGGGGTAAGGCCTCCCTTGAGTAAATGTAATTCTTACCTAATAATTGTTCCTATTATATATAGTTTTACTGTGTTAGAGTTAAAACCTTTCCTTTTTATTTAGACAAAAAGGGAGAAATGTTGTGGGATATTTGTATACTCTGTGAAGATGTATTGCTGTGATTGGTGTAATAAAGAGCTGAATGGCCAATAGCTAGGCAGGAGGTATAGGTGAGACTTCCAGACAGAGAGAGCTCTGGGAAGAAGAAAGGGGAATAGCCAGCCAAACACTGTGGAAGCAGGACATGCAGGAGGAGAGGTAAAAGCCACGAGCCTCGTAGCTGCATGTAGATTAATAGAAATGGGTTGTTATAAGAGCTAGTTAGAAACAAGCCTAAGCTAAGGTTGAGCTTTCATAATTAATAAGAAGTCTCTGTGTCATTGTTTGGGAGCTGTTTGGTGGAACAGAGACTCATTGTGGTCCTGGTTTTATAAACTTAAGGAAAATCCTGTAGGAGGATGTAGATAAAAGAAAAGGAAAGGAAAGGGGAAGAAGAGGAGAGGAGGAAGAGGAGGAGGGAAGGGCAACCTGTCCTAGTTTTCATGAAGCTGCAGCAACATGGCACTTGCTTTCAGGAGAGTGTTGCCCATGGTCCACTCGGGGACTGTCAGTGAGAACCTTACCTGTGTTAAGCAGGGTTAGCCATGTGGGCTACAGATGTGATGTAGTGGGTAGCCATTCCAGCTTTGATCTGAAAGTTCCAACCCCCATTGAGACTTTGGCAACTGTCACGCCTACAAGGCGGGGCCAGGGGAGGCGCCTGGAGACACGAGATCTGGATGGGCCAGCGCTGTCTCTGTTCCGGGACCCTGAACGGTGGAGGTGGACCAAGCAGAGCTCCAGAGAACACTGCTGGACTGTGATACACCTTCCCCAGACCCTGTGACCTACCTGTCCCTTAATTTGTAAGTTATGGCATGAAATAAATATCCTCTTAACTACATGGAGTGGTCTTAATAATTTCACCAATATCTGGCACTCACGTGGAGCAAATTCCAAAGGCCTGGGTGGCTCCCACCCTCTCCTCCCTGGCTGGTGGGTACCTAAACCCACCTGCAAAGTTCCATATAACCAGGGAATGAAACCTACATGGTTTCATTCCTGAAAAAGGGAGCAGCTAGTCCGGTCTCAGTTCCCTAGCTTAACCCCGAGACCAGCGAAAGAGGCACTCCCTTGCTCCCTGGCCTGATTCCTGAGTGCTGGCTCCAGTTTCCACCATCTCAACTCCAGCCAAGATTGCCAGCAGGTCCTGTTTTGGAGCTGTACCAACGCCACCTGCTGGCTGAAAACTGCTACTACATGCCCCAAAACCATGAAAGGTAAGCATATTGTTTCAAGTAAAGGTACTTGATAATTTTACACCTTAAAATTGACTAACAAATTTTGAGTAATTCTTGTAATATGGCTGACAACATTACCTCACAAGAATTTAAAAACCTTTTTGCCTGTATGATGAATGACATCTTCCTGGAAATATATGACATTCCTAAGGCATATCTGGCCTGTATCATTTTGGCATTCATCGTAATAATTCACACAGTGTTCAAACACCGGTTTAAGAACAAAGATGAGTCATTATTGGGACTGATACAGGCTTTAAAAGATAGCAATAAAGGCTTACAGAAAAACATTCTTTCTCTGGAATGTGCTGATCAAGATTTACAAAACAGGCTTGTACCAAAAATTGATCTTATTGATAATAAATGTGAATATCTAATGGACAGAACACTAACTGTCCAGACACTATATAAGGAAGAAAGATTATCATTAATTGATAAGATAAGGTCCATGGAATCATGTGTTTCTGAGGAACATAAAAACTTCTATGATTCCATGAGAAATCTGGAGTCCCTTGCCAGAGAGGAGGTTCACTCCCTAGAACAGACCCTAGGTGCTCGTTTGCAAGCCCTAGAAGAAACTCTCAGTAAACATGACAAGGGACCTAATAAGCAGAAGGGCAAGACCATAGAGGTTGTAACATCTCCAAATGGCTCCCATACAATGGCTTATCCTGTTATCATCCATGAGAAGTCAGCAGATGACACACACCCCGAGCCATATATGACATATACATTACAACCAATTTCAACAAGGGACTTTAAAAATATAAAGGAAGCAGTAGTTACATATGGGATACACTCCACATACGTAAGACAGATGTTAAATTCATGGTCTACCTCACATAGAATCATTCCAGATGACTGGCATCAGTTAATTCCAGCTGTTCTAGAATATAGCCAGCAGTTACAGTGGAAAAGCTGGTTGAGAGAAGAGGCAAAAAATTTAGAACAACAAGGTAAAATCAGAGGTTTTGTGATCTCCCAAGATCAAATAATAATTGGTGAGGGATGTTTCGCTGACAGGAATGTACAAGCCACTTAAGATGAGCATACAATATCCCTATGCCGTACAGCAGCTCTAAATGTTTGGGGAAAAATTCCAGAACCTGGAAAACCAACTGACATATACACAAAGATATTTCAGGGACCGCATGAACCCTTCACTGATTTTTTACAAAGACTGAACACAGCTATAACAAAAGCTGTATCAGATAAAGAATTAAGAAAAGTATTAACTGAGTCCTTGGCATTCGACAATGCTAATGCAGAATGCAGAAGAATACTTACACCATTAAAGATCAGATCAGCTCCTTTGGAAGAACGGATTCAATATACTAATGACGTTCAATCTCTTAACTACAGTAATGAGGCTTGGATAAGAGAGACAAATCCCAGAGGTGAAAGAAGGCCCCGTAGTACCAAATGTTTTAAGTGTGGTACACCAGGTCATATAAGTAAAAACTGTAATACTCCTTCTAGGAATAGCCTAAACAAGAGATCCCAACCACCTCCTGGATTACGTAGAAGATGTGGCAAAGGTCGGCGTTGGACCAGTGAGTGCAGATCAAAAATAGATATACAAGGCAACCCTTTATTGGTGGGAAATGCCTCAGGGGGCCTCTTGCAGGCCCCCAAATCAAATGTAGTACAAACATTCCCAGCCACTGTGGAAGAAATTCCTCTCCAGGACAACTGAATAAACCAATGTCTAATGTAAAAACCGATACTGCAATGGATGATAAAACAGCTTTGATAGATGGATCAGTTTACAAAGAACACTATAAAATAAACATTTTGGCATACTTCCATAAATGAACAAAGACCAAAGCTTAGAATTCGAATTAATGGCCTGGTTCTGGAGGGCCTGGTAGACACAGGTGCAGATGTGACTATAATTACACCAAAATCATGGCATCCGAATTGGCCTCTTCAAGAGGTAGGTGTCCTTCCCAGCACTCGGGAGGCAGAGCCAGGCGGATCTCTGTGAGTTCGAGGCCAGCCTGGGCTACCAAGTGAGCTCCAGGAAAGGCGCAAAGCTACACAGAGAAACCCTGTCTCGAAAAACAAACAAAAAAAAAAAAAAAAAAAGAGGTAGGTGTCCAACTTTTAGGGATTGGCACCCTATCTCAGATATCTCAGAGTTGGAGATGGGTTGAATGCATAGGGCCAGAAGGACAGAGAGGAAGGTTGAAGCCATATGTAGCAAATGCAGCAGTAAATCTTTGGGGACGAGATCTGTTACAACAGTGGAATACCCAGATTAAAATTCCTACACTTTCAGAAAAGGAATACAGACCAATGCATGTTTCTAGGAATAATATCATGACATGCTATAAAAATCAGTCACTAACCATTCAGGCTGTTCACAAACAGAGAATGACTGTTCTCTGAAATACCAACTGCCTTACCTTTAAAATGGCTAACTAATAAACCTGTCTGGGTTGGACAATGGCCTTTGACAAAAGAGAAGCTACAAGCTTTAGAACAGCTGGTTCAAGAGCAGTTAAATACTCAACACATTGAAGAATCTACCAGCCCTTGGAATTCTCCTGTATTTGTTATTAAAAAAAAGTCTGGTAATTGGAGAATGCTGACAGATCTGAGAGCTATTAATAAAGGAATTCAGCCTATGGGCTCCCTACAGACTGGGATGCCCTTGTCCTCTCTGCTACCCAAAGAATGGCCTGTAATAGTTATTGACTTAAAAGACTGTTTCTTTACCATACCCTTACAAAAAAATGATAGAGAAAAATTTGCCTTCACGGTACCTAATTATAATAATTCTCAGCCAGTCAAGAGATATCAATGGAAGGTCCTCCCACAGGGAATGTTAAACAGCCCTACTTTGTGCCAATACTTTGTGCAGAAACCATTGGAGATAATTCATGTAAGGTTACCACAATCCATAATTTATCACTATATGGATGATATCCTGTTAGCTGATCCAAAGTTAGATACATTAGAAAGCATGTTTGAAGAAGTAAAAAAAAAGTTTTGCTTCACTGGGGACTGCAAATTGCTCCTGAAAAAATACAAAGAGGAGATTCTATTAATTACTTAAGATAGAGCTACAAAAATTAGATGCCAAAAGTTACAACTAAGGAAAGATCGATTGAAGACTCTTAATGATTTTCAAATGTTATTAGGAAGCATTTCCAACTTACTGGGTATCATGGGAATACTCAAAGATGGACTACAAAATTTGGCTAATACTCTAGAAAGGGACAAAGAATTAAATAGTCCAAGAGAATTATCAGCCGAAGCTGAGAAGGAATTGGCTCTAGTAGAAAAGACAATTCAAGAAGCACATGTGGATCATGTCATACTTCCCTCCAGACATTCCCCAACAGGTATTTTGATGCAGAGGGAAGATATTATATTGGAATGGATATTCCTACCATGTAAACCAAATAAGAAATTAAAGACATATAGAAAAGATCTCTGATTTGATTCAAAAGGGTAAATTAAGACTTTGCCAGTTGACAGGAATGGACCCAGCAGAATTGTAGTACCTTTAACTAATGAGGAAATTTCATCACTATGGAAAGATAATGAATACTGGCAGAGAGCCTGCAGTAACTTTTTGGGAGAGTTAACAACCACTATCCCAAAAGCAAGAGAATAGAATTCATAAAGAAGACTGAATGGGTCCTTCCTCACATTGTATGACAAAAGCCAATTTCTGGAGTTCTCACATTCTATACTAATGCATATAAATCAGGGAAAGCAGGATATAAATCAGGAGATTTAAGTAAAGTGGTACAAAGTCCATATAGCTCTGTACAAAAGGCAGAACTGTATGCTATTCTTATGGTACTGATGGACTTCACAGAACCCCTCAATATAGTCACTGCCTCTCAATATGCAGAGAGAGTTGTTTTACATATTGAAACTGCTGAATTTATTCCTGATAATACAGAATTAACTTCATTATTCATACAATTACAGGAAATCACCAGAAAAAGGGAACATCCTATATATATATAACACATATCAGATCCCATACAGGTCTGCCAGGACCTCTAGCACAAGGTGATGATGAGATTGATCAGTTACTAATAGGTAATGTGCTAGAAGCCTCAGAATGTCATAAGAAATACCATGTAAATAGCAAAGATTTGAAGAAGGATTTCTCCATCACTTGGCAACAGGCTAGGGATATTGTAAAAAACATGTCCTACTTGTTCTGTCTATAACCAAACTCCATTACCTGCAGGGAGCAATCCAAAAGTTATACAAAGAAATGAAATTTGGCAGATTTTGCATAATTTGGAAGATTAAAGTATGTACATCATACCATTGACACCTATTCAGAATTTCAATGGGCAACTCCTATGAGTTCTGGAAAGGCTGATTCTGTGATTACACACCTATTAGAAGTTATGGCCATCATGGGAATACCTGTACAAATTAAAACAGACAATTCCCCAGCATATGTCTCCAATAAAATGAGACAGTTCTTTGCTTATTACAATATAAAGCATGTTACAGGTATATCACACAATCCCACAGGCCAAGCAGACATAGAAAGATCCAATTGAACTTTAAAGGATATGCTAAATAAACAGCAACAGGTAAGATGGTCTTTCAGAATTCCTGCTTATGAAAATGGTCTGTCAGGTACTCTAGGCCTGTAGCCAGTTTTGAATGCACCAGCAATGCTGAGAAACATTAGGTGACTGTCCAGGCTGCCAGCTGTCTTGGTCTACTCTTGCAAGATTCCCAAAAGTTGCTTGCATCCATCTACCATTTCTCAGGTACCATTATGTTCCTTCTCAGGTCTTTGATGGGATTGAAGACTAGCAGTTATAGTTACAACTTAGTATATATAATATCTTAGATAGAACATATTAAGTATTAGATCCAGGTTCTTTAGGATAGGACACCTTTTGGAATGATCTTTATAACATGCCATTTACCTATGCTCTATACTTCTCTGAATTTTAGTATGTGTTTCTTGCTTGATATTGTTCTCATTGGTTGTAGTTCCATCTTATCTAGGTCATTATCCCTCATTATTCCTGAACAATATTTGATAACCATTTCTTTGTATATAGTCTTGTATTAGTTTAGAACCTTCTTATTTAGACCAAAAAGGGGAGATGTAGTGGGTAGCCATTCCAGCTTTGATCTGAAAGTTCCAACCCCCATTGAGACTCTGGCAACTGTCATGCCTACGAGGCAGGGCCAGGGGAGGTGCCTGGAGACCCGAGATCTGGATGGGCCAGGGCTCTTTCTGTTCTGGGACCCTGAACGGTGGAGGTGGACCGAGCAGAGCTCCAGAGAACACCGCTGGACTACAATATACCTTCCCCAGACCCCGGGACCTACCTATCCCTTAATTTGTAAGTTACAGCATTAAATAAATATCCTTTTAACTATGTGGAGTGGCCTTAATAATTTCACCAATAATGTGAAAAACACATGAGAAGACCTTTGACTCAGACTAGAAGAATAATTTGGAAATAAGAATATAATCCCTGGCTGGGGCTCTGTCCTAAGAGGTTTGCTTAGCTTGCACAAAATCCCAGGTTCCATCCCCCACAGCACCACATGGGTAAAGCAAAGAGGCACACAGCACCACATGGGTGGGGCAGGGAGGCACACACCTATAATCTCTGTCCTGGAGAAGTGGAGGCCATGGGATAAGAAGTTCAAGGTCATCCTCAGATACTTGGGGAGTTCAGGGCCAGTGGAGAACACATCTGTCTAAAAATCATCATTAAATGGTCTTCAAATCTGTAAGGTCAGTAATTGGAACGTAGTTGCCC
Organism: Peromyscus maniculatus bairdii; assembly: GCF_049852395.1. Classification (NCBI taxonomy): domain Eukaryota; kingdom Metazoa; phylum Chordata; class Mammalia; order Rodentia; family Cricetidae; genus Peromyscus; species Peromyscus maniculatus. Next base: position 5,982,619 of record NC_134870.1, read on the forward strand.
AAGAGCTTACCTTATAAGCCCAGGGTTTAATCTCTAGCACCACATATGTATATTTACAACACACACACACATATATGTACACACATACATACATACATACATACATGTATACACACATACACACACGCCTGTAATCCCAGCACTCCTGAGGCACAGGGTCAGCAGCTCATGGTCATTTCAGCCATGTATGAAGTTCAAAGCCAGTCTTGGACATATGAGCCTCTGTCTCAAAAAAGTTTGTAAATGATGCAACATGGAGGGGCATTGTTTTAATGATGTTCCCCAAGGTGAGTCTCTTTGTTTCTAAATTATATACATGCGTTTCCTTATTTGTCTCTTTAACTAGATTAAATATATGTTTCAAAGTAGGAAATATTTTATAAAAAATACATATGGAATTTCTAATTTTTCCCTCTTCCTAGTTGAATGTGTTTGGGAGGCTGTCTTTGGAGAACTCCGGACCAACCACCCTACCAGCTTGACTTTAAGAACTCCACAAACTCTGCGGACAGATGTTCAGTTCGGGTCATTTATAAATTCAGAACCATAGCCCTGTTTTTTAAATGATTGCTTATTCAGTTTTTTTTCCTGTGGTAAAATATCCAGAAGATAGAACTTAATTCCAATCCCTTTAAGCAGGAGGCTCATGGCATTAAAGCTCACTTGCCTAATTGTGCGAACACCCCCTTCCCATCTCCAAAGCTTTATCCTCTCTTACTGAAACTGTGTCATTAAACAATAGCATCCCCCCTCCCTGGTCTCCCTAGCCCCTGGCAACCCCCTTCTCCTTTCTGACTCTGTGAATGGGATGCTGATGCTGTTGTTACCATCAAGCTCCTGTGATGATCCCCACACGTTAGCACATGAAGCTCAGTGGTGAGCGAGGCACATGGAGTTCCTGTTCCTTCACCATAGCTGCTAGCCTGCTCTGACTGCAGCCTAGCACAGCTTCAGGCTTGTGCTCTCACTGAGGCAAAGAGGTTGATTGCACCAGCTTGTGATTGAGCTTAGAGACCTGAAAGCCGTAGCAGGTGAGATGCCAGGCATGGGAGAGCCGAGCCTGGAATTGAGGGAGCCATGACAGGTGGCTACCAGAGAAAAAAGTAAATATCTTCTAAGGAATTCTAAAAAATTTGGAGGAGATGGGATATTCCTGGTGAAATGCTTGCTTTAAACTTTTAAAATTACATTTAGTTATTTGTTTTGTGGAGGTGCACACATGTCACAGTGTACATACACAGGCCAGAGGACAACTCTTTGGGAGTTGGTTCTCTCCTTCCATTGTGTGGGCCCCGGATCAAACTCAAGCCATGAGGCTTGACTGCAAGTGTTTCACATACGAGTCCATCTTACAGTAGTATATTTACCTTAGCTAAAGATTATCAGAAGAGAAGCTCCAAAAGCCTGTGTGCAGTAGTATGGTGATATTTTAATTGTACTGGAATGTCATTTTATTTGCATGTTAATAAACAAAGTTGCCTGGGGATCAGAGCTAATAGCAAGCCATTTAGCAGAAGTCTGGTAGTGGTAGCACATGCCCTTAATCTGATCATATGGCAGGCAAAGTCTCTGTGTGTTCAAGGACAGAGTCAGCATGGTGACACACACCTTTAATCCCAGTACCAACCATAGAGACCTGGAGGTCTGTATAGATAGGCAGTGACGAGGAAGTCATGTGGTTGGGTTTAGAGCCAATGAGAAGGCAGAACAGAAAGGCAATAAAAAGACAGGACACAGGAAGAAGGTCTCTCTCTCAGGGGAAGGATGGCAGCGAGTGGTGGTCTTAACTCTTGGATACTGCTCTGATCTTTGGGCTTTTAACTCTTTATTTGGATCTGTTTCTTATTTAATAAGACCATTTAGAATTTCATGCACAGTAGGGTATCACCATGAGCCTCAAAGGGACCAAGCATGCAAGGCTTGGGAGAGTCGGGCTCCAGGGCAAGGGTGGAGAGGGAGAGGGGCTAGCCTGCCTGGGAAAAGCTTTGCCAGAAGCTGGGATCTTCCCGTGTTGCCCTGATTCCATTGTGCTCCCCTTAGCCTGCAACCTTAGGATAAAATCACACACTTCTAATTATGGGTCAGGTTAAAACACCAATGCAAAGGTGGGGTAAAATCATTTTCATCAATTTTTCATTACTGCTGGCTTGGCTTTGCTCTCCATCTCTGGCAAGACTATGAGGTGCATTCAGCATTGAGTGTGCTTGTTGATCCAAGAGAAACTGGCAGATGAAACCGCTGTTGACTGCTGGAGGCTCCTGCCTATGGAACAGGCTTAAGTGACTGTTCTAACATCACCGTGTTAGTTAAAATGTGCTTCGAAAGATGTTTCCATTGCCTGAAGCTAAGTTCCAGTTCTGTTGTGGAAATTGTACTTTTAGGACAAACACATGGCGAACGTCCATTGTGTGTTTTCAGGTGTAGGGTGAGCTCTATGGATGCTTTTGGCGTTGCTTGACAGTGCAGTTCATTGGGTTGTGTGCTTTGTGGGCTCTGGGACTTGAGATCTTGGAGAGGAGTTTGGGCAGGGCCTGTTTCCTGTGTTGGCACGTGATCTGCCCGCACCCTGCACGTGATCTGCCCGCACCCTGCACGTGATCTGCCCACACTTTCAATGTGATTGGTTTATCCTTGATCTCCTCCGGGGGCTCCTGACCTCAGCTGCTTCATTCTCTTAGAAGCTTCAACATCTCAGTGGTCCTTTCTCCACAGTTGCTGGGATGAGTGTTCTCAAATGGTCCATATATAATGACTTCATCCCCAGGGCAGCAACACTGGGAGATACTGTGGACCACTGGGAGGCGGGGCCTGCTGGGAGGTCCTGAAGTCACTGACGATGTGCTCTGAAAAGGAATCATGGGGCCTGTTTCTCCTTTACCTCTTTCCCTTCTTTCTCCATTTATTCATCCCTCCCTCCCTCCCTCCGTTCTTTTCTTTCTCTCCCTCTCTCTTCCCCCTCGCCCTCCCCTCCCCTTTTTCTCCTCTCTGGGTCTCTCTCTAACCATAATCTATGAGTTACTCCATCTTGTTCTCTCACCATAAAGTAGTGCAGTTGCTAGAGTCCCAAACTAATGGGACTGCCTGACCCTGGACTCAGTTCTCCAAAATTGTGAACTGTCTTCTTTTCCCCGTAAGTAGCCGGTTTCACAGTGGCACAAAGCTAGGTAGTGTGGAGTCACACAGCAGAACTGCTTCCACACTGACTAGTGTAGAGTCCACACAGCAGAACTGCTTCACACTGACTAGTGTAGAGTCCACACGGCAGAACTGCTTCACACTGACTAGTGTAGAGTCCACACGGCAGAACTGCTTCACACTGACTAGTGTGGAGTCACACAGCAGAACTGCTTCACACTGACGTTTTCACCAGTAAATCTTAGCCGCCTCTTCTCCTGTTTTTACACCAAGCTCATCGTCTGTTCATACGGGTCTCCCCTCACCTGGAGAGCTCTGAAACCAGGAACAGTGACTTTTACTCTTTGGATTTTTCAGTGCCACAGAGCATTCAGCAAACAGAAGATGACTCATTAGTGTTTATTAGATAAACAACGATGGCGGACCCTGGAGCCCTGGAAATCATTCACCTGCTTTGCATATTGAGGATAAGAGCCCCCATTAGTACTGGAGTAGGGTGAGGTGAACAGGACCACATGTCAGAGGAGGAGCCAGCACGGGTTGACTCCTCTACTCATGTAAGGATGCACTCCTTCCTCCGTGTCCATGGATTCTGTAGTCATGGTTTTTTCCCATCCATGGGTCCAGCCAGCTACAGATCAAATACATTTGAAAAAGAAATGTACTTTTCTTGTTGAGCAACTTAAGGTAGGAAGGGTTCACCGTGGCCTTAGACAATACAGTCTATTGTGGCCACGAAGGCATACCAGGTAGCTGTCCCACTGTGTCTGTAGTCAGGAAGCAGAGAACACACCATAACCATCATCAGGCTTTCCTGCTCCTTTTCACACTTATTCACTCTGGACACCTGGCTCATATTTAGGGTTAGGGTGGATCTTTTTTTTCCCCTCAGTTGAACGTCTCTAGAAATGTTCCCACAGACACACCAAGAGGTGTGTCTCCTAGGAGATTGCAAATTAATCCAGTCAAGTTGAAAATGAAGATTTGCTATCACACTATCAATATGTAAACATCATGTAGGCTCCCTTATAATCCCAGAACTGAATTTTTTTACTATAAGAATATGAGATGGCATAAATAGATATGGTTATTCTCAAATGTTCAAGTTGAAGAAGCATGGTCATCCTAACATGCTGAGGTCATGTTCTCTACAATTACATTATTAGAAATTTTCAAAGAAGTAAATATTTATAATACCTTTTGATATATAGAATATAGAAAATGACAACTATATTTAATAACTCATGTTAAGGCATGGCATTTCTATAAAGTAAAATGTTGAGGGGGAGAACAGACCCAACACATTTCCTTGTGCTGGTTCCTCTGGCTGCAACTCTGGTTCTATTTCTTCACCAGTTAAAATCGACTGCAGTTGCTGCTCTGCTTTGGTCTTGGCCTCTGATCCACATCTTAGCCTACTGGGGTCTGGACCTAAGCAGTCCACGGTGCCTTCTTTAGATTGGCCAGGGCCTTGAAATGGCCACATCTGATGGATTTGTTTGTCCTCTCTCTATCTGACCATCCTTTTGTGTGTCCATGTTTGTGCAAGTACAAATGTGTGAGTGGGTGTGCATTTGTGAGTGGGTGCACACACACGTATGTGTGAACATCAGAGGTCGAATTTGGGTATCTTCTTTAGTCTCTAACTACGTTTTTTGAGACAGAATTGCTCAGTTGAACCTGGGCCTCATTGATTAGGCTAGGCTGGCTGGTAAGTGAGCCCCAGGGACTCTGCACGCCTCTGCCTCCTCAGTGCTGGCACTGCAAGAGTGCACCATCCCAACCAGATTTTTAATCAGTGCTAGGGATTGAACCCTGATTATCACATTCATATCTCAAGTGCTTTCCTGACTCGGCTATCCCCCTGCCCCATCGCTTATGGGCTGGGCATTGTCATTGTCTCCTTGAAATTCCCTGCACCTCAAACTGCTACCTATTCCACACTGTTTTTCTCCCCGTGCTTCTCAGATGATCCTTCTGGGTCTCCATGTTTGGGGTTGGCAGCCTCCCCAGGCACAAATGCCTCTTCTTCTGCTCTCTCCCCGATGCTTGTCTGTCACCAAGTCCCCGTAATTAACCACCACTCCTCCACCCAGTGCCCGCACCTGACTCCCTGAGTTTCTTCACATCTAGTTGTCCACAGCCTCGTGTGCTCTTCAAGCCACATCCAATGGAGGATTCTCTCCACCTGCCTGCAGGGGCCAGCTGCTGCTTGCACTCTTTTCCCACAGCCGGTCCCAACCATGTGAAAGCCAAGCAGCTCCAGAACCCTTCTCTCTGTCACCACCCACATCTAATTGTTCATGAAAGTGCTGTTTCTACCCGGAAATGTCCCATGCATTCACCCTCCTCCTCCTCCTCCTCCTCCTCCTCCTCCTCCCAATCGCTTCCATTTATCATCTCTCTGTAAGACGGCTAGAATAATCTGGTTCACCTCTCCTTCTGTCTGTCTGCTCTGCTTCCTTCCCCATTCTATCACAGAAATAGTGTTCCTTATAAACAATCCTACTTACATCACACTTCTGCTTTCAAATGCCCAGGGTTCCTTATTGCCAGTTTCTGCTTTCCATGCTGGGCCTACAGGGTCTCAGGGTTAACTGGGTCTCAGCTCTCTGGGTTGGACCACAGGATGCTAAGTCTGTGGGCCGAGTCTAGAAATCTACATTCAAAAAGAGTTCCCTTCAGTTGGGCATGTGGCATAAACATGCAACCCCAGCACTTTGGGAGGCTGAGGCAGGAGGGTCATGAGTTCAAGGCCAGCCTGGGCTCCCTTCTGAACTTCTCCCCATAGGTTTCCTGCTCCTGCCCCACGAGGAACTTGCTATGGGCATGCTCAGCACTGTGCTTGTTCAAGATCTGTGTTCTGCATTTGCTGTGGTCTCTAAACCCTCTGTTCCCCAGGCTTCCCTTGTCCTCTGGATAGATTGTTCTAAGATTCAACTTTAGCCCCAGCAAGGCCTTCTCTGCCCTCCTCCCCTCGGTCCCTGGAGCTGTCTGAACATGCCGCTGCCGAGGTTTGTTCTGTTGAGGGATTTTCCTTGGCGAGTTGTGGACGTACATCTCTTTACTCCAGGACTCCAGCTAGGGTACTGATGGTAGACCAAAGAAGTGATTCCCTGCAAATCTAGTTGTAAACTCCCCAGTGAATCTGCTGGAGTCACTCACAGGAGCACGGGCGAGGGTTTATTTCAGGAGACCCGCTGAGTCCAGCAGCGGGATCATGAGGAAGCCCACCCAGCAGCTGCATCACCAGCGCCTGCTACACAGTTTACGGGCAGCTCCACCAAAGAGCCCTCCCAGGCGTTGTTTACTGTGTGGATAAGCTAGGGATGGGCTTTGTGAAACTTGTAACTTTCTAGTGAGTTTGTGGAACTCTGGCCTGGGTGTCTGTAATTGCTTGCTACAGAAAGCAGGTGTTGCAGACTTGTGTAAGAAGACCTTCCTTCCGATAGCCTTGCTAAGCAGAATGACCTAGGCATATTAATTAGTTTTTTGTCATGGTGACCAAATACCTGATGAGAAACACCTTATAGGGAAGAGTATCCTTTTACACATGTTTGGAGGGTCAGTCTGCCACGATGGGGAAGGCATTGTGACAAGAGTAGTTGGCAGTTGTGGCAACAGTGATGTGAGGTTGATGCTCACACCTCAGTGAGCCAGAGAGCAGGGAGAGAATGCTGGTACTCAGTTGCATTCTCTTTTTCCCTTTAATCCACCATGGATTAAAGCTGGATTCCAACAACAGAAACACAGAAAGCCTACAAACTCATGGAAACTGAACAGCTCTCTGCTGAGTTACCTACCACTGGGTCAAGGAAGAAATATGAAAGAAAAGAAAGGCCTCCTAGAATTTAATGAAAATGAATGCACAATGTACCCAAACTTAGGGGACACAATAAAAGCGGTGCTAAGAGGAAAGTTCATAGCACTAAGTGCCTATATCAATAATTTGCAGAAATTTCACACTACTGTATAACAGCACACCTGAAAAGTTCTAGAACAGAAGGAAGCAGACACACCCAAGACAGCACAAAATAGACAAACTCAGGGCTGAAATAAAATAGGAACAAAGAGAACAATACAAAGAAGCAATGAAACAAAGAGTTGGTTCTTCGAGAAAATCAACAAATGCATAAATCCTCATCTAAACTAACTAAAAGGCAGAGAGAGAGTATTCAAATCAACAAAATCAGAAATGAAAAGGGGGACATAACAATAGACACTGAGGAAATCCAGACAATCACTACATCATACTTCAAAAACCTGTGCTTTATAAAATTGGAAAATCTAAAAAAAATGGATGAATTTCTTGGTAGATATCACATGCCAAAATTAAATCAAGATCAGATAAACAATTTAAATAGACCAATAGCCTCTCAGGAAATAGAAGCAGTCATTAAAAGTCTCCCCCAAAAGCTCAAGGACAGATGGTTTTAATGCAGAATTCTACCAGACTTTCAAAGAAGAGCTAATATGAATACTCTTCAAATCATTGCACAAAATGGAAACAGAAGGGAGATTGATAAATTCTGAGGCCACAGTCACTCTGCTACCCAAACCACACAAAGAATCAACAAAGAAAAAGAATTACAGACCAATTTCACTCATGAATATTAATGCAAAAAATACTCAATAAAATACTCGCAAACCAAATCCAAGAACACATCAAAAAGATCATCCACCATGACCAAGTGGGCTTCGTCCCAGAGATGCAGGGATGATTCAACATTTGTCAGTGTAATTTACCATCTAACCAAACTGAAAGAAAAAACACATGATCATCTCTTTAGATGCTCAAAAATCCTTTGACAACATCCTTCATGATAAAAGTCTTAGATCAGGGATACAAGAGACATACCTAAACATAAAAGCAATATGCAGCAAGCCAACAGCCAACATCAAATTAAATGGAGAGAAACTCACAGAAATTCTACAAAAATCAGGAACAAGACAAGGTTGTCCACTCTCTCCATACTATTTATTCAATATTCTACTTGAAGTTCTAGCTAGAGCAATAAGACATCTAAAAGAAATTAAGGGAATACAAATTGAAAGGAAGAAGTCAAAGCATCATTATTTGCAGATGATATGATTGTAGTTGATTGTTTTACTCTTTTGGATATTTGTGGGAGCCCGTTCTGGGGTTCCTCGTGGCTTTACACAGCAGGTCCAAATAGAGGATGATCAGGACCACGGGCCTGAGTGCAGGTGTCTGAGATGGTCTGCACTTGGCTGTGCTGGGGGAGGAGGTCTTTTGCTCCACCCCTTGGCGTCTCTATAAAAACCCTGGACCAGAGACAGTCGGGGCCCGTTGGAATAGGTTCCAGGCCCTCTCGAGGCTATCCTTTATTTTCTATCTGTTTATCTCCACAAGATTCTCTGCTATAAATCCTTCTATCTAATATTTCCTGCTGATCGCACTCAAGAAAACTCTGGGAAGCTGTGGGGGTGGTGGGTAAACGCCCCACAGAATGGCGCCGTGAACAGGGACTAAAGAAAAAAAGGGACTAAAGAGAAAAGGGACTAAAGAAAAAAGAACAAAAAAGAGGGGACTAAAGACAAATGAACAGGGACTTAAGACAAAGTAATAGGGACTAAAGATAAAGGAAAATAGTTTTATTACAGAGTTTTTCGTGAAAGTGCTGAGTCAGCCCTGCCAGTGGAAAGGCATGCCGGTGTTATGGAATATATATATTTTTATATTTTTTGGTGAGGCAGGGGTTTTATCCTCGAGAGAAAAGGAAAGCGGACTGGAAGGATGTCCGATGCTGCAGCGAAATTCTCTTCTGTCAAAATTTTCTATCTTCTATCCCTTTCTCAATTTCTATCTGTGAAAAATAAGTATAAGGTATAGGGTAGTAATATAGTTTAGGAAAAACTTAGAAGTGTAAGATTGTGTAGGAAAAAATAAGTAAGGCAACTAGACAGAAAAACTCTTCAATTTTCCAACTTTGGGGGCTTTGAAAGCAAACTGGGAAAAAAAATCTTTCTTTGGGCTTTACGGGTAGTAAAAAAGCTCCTCTTTGAGTTTATGGGGAAGAAAAAGTTTCCTATGGAAGCTTTTGACCTGGGGACAGCTGAAATGCTAAGTCCAAGCGGCAGGAGAAAGTAATTTCTCCCTGAGGCAAAAATGGGGGTGTAAGAAGTCAAAGTTTAAAGGTGGGAAGTTTTGGGAAAAGTTGGTCTTTCTCCTGGGGGAAAAAAATCTTTCTCTTAAACTATAAAGCTTTTCTTGGAAAATTTGGGGGGAAAAATCTCTCTAAAAAGCCTTAATCTTTCTCAAAAGCTCTCTTAAACTTAAAAACTAAATTTGTCCTGAAAGGACAAAAATTAGAATCACCTGAAGATAGACTAGTATGGGGACCACCTGTGATTAGCTCTAAGGGAAAATAACTAAACCTCTTAAGACAACAAAACCTCTAAGTTCTCTTTCAAGCTTTAAAAATCCTCCCTGCAATGCAGGAGGCAAGGACAAATTCCTAAAAACCCCTTCTAAGCTCTGTCTCTTCAAGCTAGTAAAAGACAGTGGGTCAGAGTACCCTGAGGGAAACGCTTGGGAGAGTGTGGGTGAAGAGCTACAGAGAGCCCAAAAGGGCCGGAAACTTTACCTGAGAAAAGCAAAAAAGTCAAGCTTTTCAGTTACAGCTGAGTTGAGGCATCAAGGGCTTTGTCTAAATGAGCATTTCAGAATGAAAAGGTGCTGCTAATCCTCCTAATGCAAAGATCCCCTGAAGCAATGCAAACTGTTAGCATTGAATCCTCGCTTCTGACCAAAAACCCAGAGGTGACTGGCCAGCATCTCTGAGTTGGAGTGCATTTCGGGGATACCAGGGTTCCTGCAGTGGTAAACTTCCTGGAGCACAGAGCTGAGGCAGGAAGGTGCAGGACCCAGGGGAAGATTGCTAATGAACAACCAAGGCTAAAGCCAGTGGGAACGGCACAGTTGTCCACTTTCCTACAAGTCCCGGGTTTGATCGGTCCACAGCTGCAAAAAGAAATCTGAGAAAAAGCTTTCCTGTCAGAGTAAGGACCTTTCTGGGAAAACAGTAAAGCTGAACTGTGTCTGAAGCAGTTGTGCTGCTGAGTCAGAACGCTGTCTGGGGAAAGAGCCCAGCCAGGGCAAAACAGAACTATCCAGGAGTAAAGCTTTCTTTTCTGTCAGAGAAAGCACATATTTGAGAAAAGCTTTGTTTCAACTGACTCCTTGAGATGAGGGAGTGTAGCCCTAAGGGGTGATTGCCTCTGGCATAAGCTCTGTCCTTGAGCACCCAGACAAGCAAACACAACCCACTGGGGGACTGGGCCAGGTGAAGGCCTGATGAGGCAAAACACCTGTCCTAATGGGAGTTTAGAAATGGCAAAAACTTCCCTTGTTAGATTTTCAGTCTGTACGCAAACCACACAGACCCCGAAAACAGACAGAAAACCCCTACCTTCAGTAGCAGGGAAAGCCGCCACTGTAGTGTCCGAAACTGTTTCTGGGGTAGAGGGGATAAACTGAGACCAAACTGGGAACTGTCTGGGAGAAAGACTCTGAAGAAACAGAGGGGACAGATTCCTCCCCAGAAAATGCATGACCTGACAAAGCTGCTAGAGTTTGAGGCAGATTTGGGGGGAGAAAAAGCCCCTACCTCCAATGGCAGCTAGCAGAGGTACAGAGCCGCAGAGAGATACCTGAAGCTCTGCATCTGGGGAAGGAAGGAACAAGCAAAATGAGATAAATCAGTGGGAGAAAATCTCTCTGAAGGAGCTATGGAAAAGCTCTGTTGCAAATGTTATTTTTCACTGACTGGCTAAGGCAAACACAAGCCCCAAGGAAAGTTGCTATCAGAAATGCCAGCCTCAATGCCGGCTAACGAGGCAGGTGTGGATCTGATTCGGAGGCCAGTGTCTGATGAAGGAGAGACACCTGTTGAAGCTAGCTGAGAGACCAGAAACCTCCCAATGTGCCATAGCTGAAAATGTAAAATGCTTGTTCAAATCTCCGGTTGCAAAGACTTTGTTCAAACCTCCCGGGCAAGAATTTGTAAGCAAGTCTGGTAAAAGAGAACCAGTTGACTCTCAGACCCAAAAAGAACTATGGGAAATGACGGATATAAGGGAAATGATGTAAGGGACTGATATGGGACTGATATTATAGACTGATATAAGGGAAATGCATTCTGGGAAAGGTAGTTTTTCCACTAAAGATGGCGACATTGCCCTGAAACACTTTTGTCAGCTCTAAAATTAAAATACAGCTTTTAAAAATAAGGAGATAAATCATCTAAGGGTTTAAGTGTGTTCCAATGAAAAATTGAAAGGATATGAAACTAGGTGCTTCGTGGTTTGGGGCGCCGTTGGTAAAATGCCTTATTTACCCTAATAGCTGTGCAAAGTTTTTACGGCAGTTGGGTGACAAAAAGCTACCTATAAGAGCAAACAAGTCACTTTAAAATCCTTAAAATATCACCTAGTAGCTGTGCAGTTTCTGGCGAAGAGCTTTACAGCAGCTAAATATGATAATTTCACCCTCAGCGTAAAGTTTTTCAGTAGAACAAACCAAAAGTAGTGCTGTGATAGAAACGTTTGTTTGAGTTGAAGTACTTAGGGGAGCTATTATGAATTTGGGTAAAGGGACAGCCTCTAGTTAAAAACTGTCTACCGCTGACAGTGCATCTCTGCCGGTCCTGAACGGCTGAGAGAACTGGCAACTTTGGAGTGTGGCTTCGTCCTGAGAATGTTACAATCCCCTAGCAACAAGTATCACAACTCTATAATGACAACACTCACTAAATCCTAGTGCTTTATAACAAAGCTGACTATGAACTCTAAACTTTAGAAATGATGTACGTACTTCCTGTCTAGTTAAGAGAATCTTTCTGATAGAGATGGTGATAATAATTAAGAGTAAGAAGTAGAAAGACGAAAATAAGATATGTGAGTTTGTAAAAATTCTGTCTTGTTAGATCTGTGTTAAGAAATCTTTAGGTGTTTGCTAAGTTAGATATATGTTAATGGTAGCCTATATAAGTTTGTAAAATAGATCTATAGAGTTCCTTTAAGAATATAAGCTTGTAAGAAGTATCTAAGGTAGTCTTAAGACATGTAGTAATAAGCTTGTAAGATGCTAGTTGTAAATGTAAGTTTAAATAAGAAATAAGATGGAATGAATATAAGTATGTAAGAATTAATAAGAAATATATTTGCTAAAGTAGTTCTATAGTTTCCTTAAAGTATAAATAAGTAGATGTTAATATGTGAGTTTGTAAAAATGTGTAATGTTGAGTGAGTTTATGCTTAAGCACATGTTATGTGGGTTTGTAAAGTGTAAATGTTAAGTGTGAGTCTATTCTTAATGTATATGGTGAAAACACCTGAGACACAGGAGATAGTGTCCTAGTAGACTGCAAAGTAGGCGGTCTGAATGGTTTCAAAAGCTCCAGAAGCCGCTAAGAAGCTAAGAATGGCAGACGCCAGAACCAGCACAAGGCATCCGCAGCTGAGATCCGTGGAATATCAACGCAGTACAGAAAAACCTGAGCTAACAGCAAAAACGGTGCGGTTTAAAATATTACTATAACTAAAAAGGTCTGTCTGTGAGAACAAAAGTTGAAGAGACGCTTGTTTGAACAAAAATTATTAACTGCAAAAAGTTTTGGTTGAAAAACGTCTCTTCATATTTGAAAGTGAAAGCCTGATACCAGAATTTATTTCTTGTTTGAACTTTTTGAACTTAAAATGAGATAAAATTGCAAAAACATTTTGGTTATGGATTTCTTCAAATTTGGAAGGCTAGTACCAATATTTATCATTTGAATTTTGGTACTTAAATGAAATGAACAATAGAGATTTCATTGCAATGGGACAATTTTGAGCTTACTTATAGTAATGACCTAGGAACGGTTTTCTGGAATTGGGTTAAAAATGGAACTGTTTAAAGAAATGTATTTCTACCTAGAATCAAGATGCAGTTTTGTGTATGCATATATGCTTTATTAACTGGTGATTTATGAATTGTTCTGTGGAACTATTTATGTAAAAATGAAATTACTTATGGAACTGGTTTTGTGTTACAAATGGAACTGTTTAAACAGAAAAGTTTGGGTTTTCTAACTAGGCTTGAAATTTTGCTTAAAAATTATAAAGAAAAGGAGGAGCTATGAGATTGAATTATGTTCGCAGAAACCTATTGATATTAATGCACCCTGGCTTTGTGGAATTGAGGAAATGTTTAAGTTTGATAATACATCGAAGTTTTTCCTATGTTCTGTTAACAAGAAAATTCAAATGACTGAGTTAAAGTTGTAAGACGGAGAAAATTGTTAACTATATATAGCACCATATATGCTAATTCTAATGGTTCTGTTAAGAGTTTGCTTTGAGTTGTAAGATTGAGAGAATTGTGACTATGTATAGCAATATTTATGTTAACCTGTTAATGGTAATGATGAAGCTAAGGGATTCTTTAAGTTTGTAGTTGCCTTAAGAGTTTTGGTTTAGAAAGGGCTTGAGGCAGCTAAGACTGCTGTGGTCACCTTGGACCTAATTCAAAAGAGAAATGCCATCTATATCATCCTCTACTCCCATACTGGGAGGTGTAACAGCTATGGAGATTGCTGTAAGCCATTAATAGTTATTTTTTTATATATTAAGAAGGGGGGACCTGTGGGAGCCCGTTCTGGGGTTCCTCGTGGCTTTACCCAGCAGGTCCAAATAGAGGATGATCAGGACCACGGGCCTGAGTGCAGGTGTCTGAGATGGTCTGCACTTGGCTGTGCTGGGGGAGGAGGTCTTTTGCTCCACCCCTTGGCGTCTCTATAAAAACCCTGGACCAGAGACAGTCAGGGCCCGTTGGAATAGGTTCCAGGCCCTCTCGAGGCTATCCTTTATTTTCTATCTGTTTATCTCCACAAGATTCTCTGCTATAAATCCTTCTATCTAATATTTCCTGCTGATCGCACTCAAGAAAACTCTGGGAAGCTGTGGGGGTGGTGGGTAAACGCCCCACAGAGATATTTTACTCTTTTGGTCTTTGGGTGTCTGCCACCTAGCTCTCAAATAAATTACATACAGGCTTATTCTTTCTAATGAAGGCCCAGCCTTAGCTTGGCTTTTTTCTACCCAGCTTTTCTTATATTATCTTGTCTCCCTTTGCCTCTGGGCATTTACCTTTTTCTATTTCTGTATGCCTTTCTTTACTTCTCACTCTGTGTCTTGCTGAGTAGCTGGGTGGCTGGCCCCTGATGTCCCCCTCTCCTTCTTTTCTTGCTCCCCAGTTTTCTGTTCCCAGATTTTCCCTATTTATTCTGTCTGCCTGCCAGCCCTGCCCATCCTTTCTCCTGCATTGCTATTGGCTGTTCAGCTCTTTTTTGGACCAATCAGGTGTTTTTAACAGGCAAAGTAACACAGCTTCACAGAGTTAAACAAATACAACATAAAATAATAAAACACATCTTTGCATCATTAAGCAAATATTCCACAGCATAAACACACAGAATATAACACATCTTAAATTAATATTCCATACATATGATAGTATATGTAAATGACCCCAAAAACTCTACCAGGGAACTCCTGCAGCTGATAAACACCTTTACTTAAGTGACTGGATACAAAATCAACTAAAAAAATTAGTTGCCTTCTTATATATAAATGGGCTGAGAAATAAATCACAGAATCAACATCCTTTACAATAGCCTCAAATAATATAAAATATTTTGGTGTAACTCTAACCAAGAAAGTGAAAGACCCACATGACAAGAACTTTTTTGAAGAAAGAAATTGAAGAAGATATCAGAAAGTGGAAAGATCTCCCATGCTCAAGGATCAGTAGGATTAACATAGCAAAAATGGCCATCTTACCAAAAGCAATCTACAGATTCAATACACTCCCCATCAAAATTCCAACAGAATTCTTTACAGGCCTTGAAAGAACATTACTCAATTTCATAT
Source organism: Peromyscus maniculatus bairdii (assembly GCF_049852395.1). Lineage (NCBI taxonomy): Eukaryota > Metazoa > Chordata > Mammalia > Rodentia > Cricetidae > Peromyscus > Peromyscus maniculatus. The sequence continues at coordinate 5,997,688 of NC_134870.1, forward strand.
GGAAAAACAAAAACCTAAGATAGCTGAAACAATCCTGTACAGTAAAATAGCTTCTGGATACCACTATCTCTGATTTTAAGCTCTACTACAAAGCTATAGTAATAAAACCCACATGGTATTGACATAAAAACAGACAGGTAAAACCAATGGAATCAAACTGAAGACCCAGATGTAAATCCACACATCTATGGACACTTGATTTTCGACAAGGAAACCAAAATGATACAATGGAAAAAAGAAAGCATCTTAAACAAATGGTGCTGGTCTAACTGGATGTCAGCATGTAGAAGAATGCAAATAGATCCATATCTGTCTCTCCGCACAAAACTCAAGTCCAAGTGGATCAAAGACCTCAACATAAACCCAGATACACTGAACCTGATGAAAGAGAAAGGGGGAAATAATCTCAAATGCATTAGCACAGGAGACAACTTCCTGAACAGCACACCAATAGCACAGGCACTGAGATCGACAATTAATAAATGGGACCTCATGAAACTGAAAAGCTTCTGTAAGGCAAAGGACACTGTCAATAGGACCCAGTGGCAGCTTACAGAATAGGAAAAGAGATTCACCATCCCACTTCTGACAGAGAGCTGGTTTTAAAACTATATTAAGTACTATATAAAGAAACTAGATATCAACAAACCAAATAATCTGGTTGAAAAATGGGGTACAGATCTAAACAGAGAATTCTCAACAGAAGAACCTCAACCGGCTGAACAACACTTAAGGAGATGTTCAACATCTTTCACCAGGGAAATATAAATCAAAATGACCTTGAGATTCCATCTTACACCTGTCAGAATGACTAAGGTATAAAACACAAGCAATGGCACATGCTGGAGAGGATGAGGAGCAAGGGGAACACTCCCCCGTTGCTGGTGCGAGTGCAAACTTGTACAGCCACTTTGGAAGTCAGTGTGGCAGTTTCTCAGAAAACTGGAGTCAATCTACCACAAGACCCAGCTATACTACTTTTGGGCATATACCCAAAGGATGCTCAAACATACCACAAGGACAGTTGATCAACTATGTTCCTAGCAGCTTTATTTATAATACCCATAACCTGGAAACAACATAGATGTTCCTTACCAGAGGAATAAAGAAAATGTGGTACATTTATACAACGGAGCATTACTCAGCTGTTAAAAACAAAGACAACAGGAAATTTGAAGGCAAATGGATGGAACTGGAAAAAATCATCCTGAGTGAGATGTAGCTAGAGTTTTCCTGCCTTACCCACACTCAGGACAAATCTTTGTCACCTGCCAGTCCCACAGCTGCTCAGACCCAACTAAGTAAACACAGAGACTTATATTGCTTACAAACTGTATGGCCGTGGCAGGCTTCTTGCTAACTGTTCTTATATCTTAAATTAATCCATTTCCATAAATCTATACCTTGCCATGTGGCTCATGGCTTACCGGCATCTTCATATGCTGCTTGTCATGGTGGCGACTGGCAGTGACTCCTTCTGCCTTCCTGTTCTCTCAGTTTTCCTCTCTGTTAGTCCCGCCTATACTTCCTTCCTGGCCACTGGCCAATCAGTGTTTTATTTATTGACCAATCAGAGCAACACATTTGACATATAGAACATCCCACAGCAGTGAGGTAACCCAGAACAAGAAAGACAAACATGGTATGTAAAATTGGATATTAGGTATAAAATAAAGGATAACTATGCTATAATCCAAAGACGTAGAGAGATTAAGTAACTAGGAGGGTTCATGGGGGGATGCCCAGATCTCCCTGGGAAAGGGAAATAGAAGAGATTTCATGAATAGACTGAGGGTAGGTGGGGATGGGAACATGAGTGATCAGGTTGGGGAGAAGGGGAGGAGGAGACTACTGAAAGAGACTACTGGAAAGTGGGTGGGGGGCATTTCAGGATCAGGTAAAATCCTGGCATAGGGGAATCTCCCAGGAATCTACAAGGATGACTCCAGATAAAACTCCTAGCAATGGTGGATACATAGCCTGAACTGGCCATCTCCTGTGACCAGATGGGTGCCCAGCCCATTGTCATCAGAGAGGCTTCATCCAGCAACTGAAGGAAACAGATGCAGAGGCCCACAGCCAAGCATTAGGGGGACTTCAGGGAATCCTGCAGAAGAGAGAGAGAAAGGATTGTAGGAGCCAGAGGGGTCAAGGACATCAGAAGAAAACCCACAGACTCAACTAGCCAGGGCTCATAGAGGCTCACAGAGACTGAACCGACAGTCAGGAAGTCTACATGGGACTGACCTAGGCAATCTGCACATATGTGACAGTTGTGTGGTTTGGTCCTCTTGAGGGACTCCTAACATTGGAACAGGGGCTGTCTCTAACTCTTTTACTGGCTTTTGGGACCCTTCTCCTCATACTGGGTCACCTTGCCCAGCCTTAATATGTGGGGAGGTGCTTAGTCTTACCATGACTTAATATGCCATGTTTTGTTGATACTCATAGGAGACCTGCCCTTTCCTAAACAGAAACAGAGGAGAAGTGGATTGGTGAGTGGGGAAGAGGGGGGGATGGGGGAGGGGAAACTGTGGCCAGGATGTTAAAGAAATAAATAAATTTAAAAAACAAAAACAAAAAAATCTACTCCAATAAATAAACAGAAAAATAGAAACATAATAAATGTATCACAAAACCATCTGCCAAATGACAAAATAACGAGATTCTTTAGACATGTGTTGCAGGGAAACATTGGGTTGAAGTGTGTTAAAGTCATCTAAGTGGTAGGGATACTTGTGTGGACCAGGAAAACAGTTTAAGTCAGGCCTGGCCTGGTTGTCGGTCTGGCCTGCCTTCCCGAATTCCCAGCAACCCCAGTGGCTCTGGGCTGAATAGCTGGCCAGGACTGGGTTCCAGCAGGACTCCATCTGCTCACAGTTGACTCAGTCCTCTACACACACTCCTTCTCCCTGCCACACACACCTGTCCTCTGACACACACACCGCTGGCCCCTGCCACACACACTTCTGTCCCCTGACACACACACACACACACACACACATACACACACACACACACACACACATACACACATACACACACACACACACCCCTGTCCCCTGCCACACACACCCTGTCACACACACCCCTGTCCCCTGCCACACACACTCCTGTCCCCTGACACACACACACACACACACACATCCCTGTCCCCTGACACACACACCCTGTCCTCTGACACACACACTCCTGTCCCCTGACACACACACCCCATCCCTTGCCTTTTTCCTTTGCTGTTATTGATGCCTCTGATTTTATCCAGGTCATCATCACTCTTCTACTTTCCTCTATTTTTAATACATTTACTGATTTCCATTATAATCCTAGTGGATGGAGTTCTGCTTACTGTGAATTTCCATTCTGCTTCTGTTTCTATTTTCTTTTCTCTCTTTTTTTTTTTAATTTTAACACCATTTCCTTATTGATTCTTTGGAAATTTCACATCACGCACCTCAATCCCACTCACTTCCTAGTCCTGCCATATCTGCCCTTCACCCCTGCAGCGTCCCACACACAAGAAAATGTAAAAAATCAAAACCAAACTGAAACAAAACAGATACACAAATACCAAACCACTTTGTCCCTCCTGCCTGTCCTCCTCTCCAGCACGGTGTCACTCGTCCTGGTGGCATTGGGGGCTCGGTGTGTCACGCAGTGTGCCCTCCTCCTGTCAGCTTTGCTAGCAATGTTCATTGCAGTGAGTCGCTGGTCGGGTTCAGGGCCTCTGGTTTCTGGTCCACCATCATCACTGGGCTCTCACCGAAACTCCTCTCGGATATCGTATAGCCACCCTGGGTCATGGACATCCTACCAGCAGGTATTGTTCAGCAGAACCAGTCTCTTTACATGCTCCAGCAGGTTATAGATGGGGTAGATGTTAAGGTGGACCAACCCAATGGGCCTGGGTGGTAGCTGAGTTGGTCACACATGGCCGCTGTCCAGGGCTCCTGCTCTCCTACTCCCAAGCCTGTGGTTTGGGGTGGAAGTGCAGGTCGTCGGCTCTCCATGCCTGGGTCATTGGGGCCAGCTCTCTTGAGGCAGTGTCCATTGAAAGGCAGGGCCAGCTTTCCCAGGGCCAGTGAAGCGCAGGGCTGCCTCAGTCTGGCCCTCAGATTTCATCATGTGTGGTTCCTATGGCCCCCTGTGGTGACATGGGCCACAGACATCAACACAGACTTCAGCTGCAGCAGGACCACAGACGCAGACCTGGCCCTTGGCAGCAGCCTGGGCACTGAGGTTACTATGGCCTCTGGTGGCAGTGCAGTCCACCCAGATCAGCATGGCACAGCTGCAGCATGGCCTCAGGAGGCAGGCCAGGCCCTGGGCAGCCCCATGGTCTTTGGTGGTAACAGGAGCCACAGACATCAACTCAGACCCTGGCTGTAGTAGGGCCATGGACACAGACAGGGCCCTCAGCTGCAGCTCAGTCCCGGACATCACCGTGGCACCGGGTGGTAGTGCAGACCCTCAGGTAGGTAAGGCCCCTGGGCTGCATGGCCCTCCAGGTGGCAGCCCAGGCACTGGGCATTGTAGTTGGAAGGTTTCTTAGTTCCTGCCTGGCCCTACGGTTAGGATGAATCTCTCCCTCTTGTGTCTTTCAGCCCTTTGATCCCAAGTAAACATATAGAGGTTTATATTATTTATAAACGGTATGCCCTAATGGCTCAGGCTTTTTGATAGCTAGCTCTTATATCTTAAATTAACTCATTTTTTATTAATCTATATTTTGTCATGTGTTTTGTGGTTTACCAGTCTGCTGGCATATTGTTTCTCTGGCGGCTGCTGGCTTTTATCTCTTTTCTTTTCTTTTTTTCTGTTTGTATTTCCTGTTTGCCTCTAAGCTGCCTTGTCATAGGCCAATACAGCTTTATTTATCAACCAATCAGAGCAACACATATTTACAGCATACAGAAAGACATCCCATGATGGCACTTCCCCATTTCTGTCTAATCAAAAAGGAAGGTTTTAACTTTAATGTAGTAAAATTATATAGACTAGAACAATTATCAAGCAGGAATTACAATTACAATATCTAGTCCATTCATATTTGGCAAAATTAAAGAAAATATTTTATCTATCCTATATTTGTGAGTCTAAAGTTTCATATCTAATTTATCTTTTATCATGACTAAGGAAAACTATAATTATAACTATCTAGTCTTCAACTACATCAAAGACCTCAGAAGGATATAATATTACCTAAGTAAACAGGAAATGCATTGTAAGCAACTTTCAAAATTTTGGAAATGACGGAGACAGCTGCCTGCCTGGACAGTCACCCAAAGTTCCTCTGCAACGTTGGGGCATCCATCTTCAGTCTATAGGCCTAGAATTCTTTAGTCACTTCGAAGTCTCCTCTGTGAAGCAGGAATCTGAAGGGCCACCTTGCCCTGTTTTGATCATCTTCCCATGGGTCCTGTATGTCCAGCTTATCAGTAGTCCAGGTAAGAGCAGTTTCCCGCCCAAATGGCCATCTTTATGAAGAAGAAGATAAATTCCATATTGAGTGTCATTGATGCCCATCCTTCTCCTTGAAGCAAATCAGTGCTGTCAGGAGCAGACATGTCTAACCATCCAGAAAATCTAAGTTTTTGAAATACTTTAAATGCCATATTTTGTAGGTCTTTGAAGTGTTTGAAGATTACCTACCTAACTGAAATATATCTGTATATACCTAGAAAACTTAACTAACATGACTATAAGTTTGATTATCATAGAAGACTAATTTTTTTTTCTTTTTTGGTTTTTCAAGACAGAGTTTCTCTGTGTAGCTTTGCACCTTTCCTGGAACTCACTTGGTAGCCCAGGCTGGCCTCAAACTCACAGAGATCCACCTGCCTCTGCCTCCCGAGTGCTGGCATTAAAGGCATGCACCACCAACGCCCGGCTAAGACTAATTATTAATCTGTATTTCTTAATTATCTGTTACAATCTAAATGAGTTACATAAACATAATACCTTAAATGAGAGTAGAAATATATATATATATATATATATATATATATATATATATATATACAGTATAATAAAATTAACTATAAATTTGTAATAAACTAAAATCTATAGCAATATAAAAACATTTTACACAAGTTGTTGCTCTTTAAAGGTAGATTCAATATCTATGTCAGGACATCCTGTGGCCTTTGGTGCCAACATGGGCCATGGATGTCAACACAGACCCTGGCTATGTTAGAACCACAGACCCAGACATGACCCTTGGTAGCAGCCCAGGCCCAGACGTCAGCATGGCTCTGGGTGGCAAGCAGGGCCCCTACATCAGTCTACTCCTCGCCGCCTTCACTTGTCCAGTCTACCTCTCTCCACAGCACATGAACCACTCTGCCTCTTTCTCTCCCATTTCTCCACCACACATTTGCTCATGATACTGACACCCTCCTGCCCGGCACTGCAAGGCAATGGCCCGGCCTGTGAATGGCTTCAGCCAGCCCAGGCCTTAAGGACCCAGGCTAGGCTGTGGGTGACCTCCATCCGCCTGAGCCGAGTGGCATCAGGCAGGTCTCTGTTTCTATTTTCTTAAGGTAGAAGCTGGGGCCATTTATTTGAAAACTTCTTTCTTTTCCTAATCTGGACATTGGTTCTGGAAACCTTGCAAAGATACTGCCTTATCACAATGCCACTCATTAATTTTCAGATTAATTTTTAGACCTATTTCATTTTATGTGTGCTTGCATGTATGTCCAAGCACCACATGTGCGCCTGGTACCTGTGGAGGCCAGAAGAGGGTGTTAGCTCCCTTGCAGCTGGAATTATGGATAACTGAGAGCCAGTATGTGGGTGCTATAAACCAAATCCAGGTCCTCTGCAAGAACAGAGACAGGATCTATGCAGACCAGGCTTGCTTCAAACTCAGAGAACTGCCTGCCTTTACCCCCCAAGTTCTGGGACTAAAGGTGTGTGTCACCAAGCTCAGCCATTATATCATATTTTAATCCCATTCAAAATACTTCCCATCTTGGTTTCTCTTGTTGCTCTGATGAAATACCTGACAAGAAGCCACTTGAGGAAGGAGGCTTTCCTTACTCACTGGTAGGTTTGAGGGCGCAGTTCACCACAGCTGGGGAGTCAGGGCATGGGAGCCAGTGGTGGCTGCTGACATTAACTCCCCAGCTGGTGCTCAGCTTGCTCCTTTTCGTTAAGTCCAGGACCCCTCAGTCCATGGTCAGCCCGCACTTAGGCCTTCTCAGCTTAATGAACATAATCTAGACAATCCCTCATAGATAGGCATGCAAAGATCCTGCCAAGGTGACAATCAGTCTTGACTATCATTCTTCCTGTCTTGTTAATTTCATCTTGAACATGAAAGTCATTTGGAGTTGCATTATTTAGTTTTAAATATTTCGATCTCATTTATTGTTTATTTACTTTTGTCCCAGTATCTTGCTGTGTGTCTTAAGCATTGGAGTTTAGATGTGAAATGTTCTTCATAGGCTTATGTGTTGGAATACTTTGTTCCCCGGATGTGGGGTGGTGGTAGTGGTGGTGGTGGAAGGGAGGAGGCGGGTTTAAGGTTACTTAGCCCAGCCCCACTTCCTGTCCTCTTTCCACTTCATCACAGCTATGCTGTGTTCCTGCTTCTGAGTCCTCCTCACCAGGACAGGCAGGATCCTCCTGAACTGGAAGACAAAGTAAGCATTTTTTTCTTAAGTTCCTTCACATGAGGTATTTATTTGATCACAGTAGTGAGAAAAGGAACTGATAGCCCAGGCTGTCCTCAGCCATGTTATGTATCATGGATGGTCTTGAACGTACACTCCCCCTGCCTTGACTGCCTAAGTGCTGAGATTACAGGCGTAGGCTACTGCCACCCGCGAGATACCAGCTACTGCACACTTTACCACGTTGGGTGCTGCATGTGTGTGTGTTCCTATAAATAGTCTCCCCCCGTCTTTTGGAATAAAGCTTTGTTTAGGTGAACCCAGCGCTGTGTATAGTCCAGGCTAATTTTTCCTGCCACTGTGGTATTCTGAGTTCTCTAGTCAATGACTGCAAATTGTGAACTTTTTCACTTAGCCCAGTAGGGAGGAGACCAATATGGGTATCACTGTCCCTCATTTTTCTACATAGTTGTTTGTCTAACCTTGGGCCATTCCCATGACTGGGTCAGTATTCGCTGGAGGCTCCTGGGAGATGCTGTTCAATCCTTTTGTCTCCGTTCTCCTGTGTGGTTCTCCATTTTCTATTGCACAGCTGTTATGGTTTGGATGTCTGTGCCCCAGGTTCATATTCCTGGGCATGGTGCTGCCTTGGAAGGTTTAGAACCTTTAGGAGGTGGAGCCTGTCTTTTTTGGCACTTTTCTCATTGCTGGGACCAAATGCCTGGTAAGACAGAGCTAACGGAGAAGGTTTGTTGGGCTCATGGTTCCAGGGTGTGCTCCATCTTGTTAGTGTGAGCGGCTCTGCTTCCTGGTCCGCCCAGATGTGCATGAACAACTCACATTCATGCTGCCACAAAGGGTGGTTCCCACTGCCATGGCCTCCTGCTGGGATGTGAGGCCTCTTCCAACTGTCACAGCAATGAGAGGAGCAACCAATGCACCTGTCCTGTGAACTCAAGCTGCCTTGGTCTCTCTAGAGTCGCAGCTTTGACTCTGTCACATAGGGAATCTCTCTGCCTGGCTTATCTCTCTCTGCACCGTGAGTGGACACGTCCTCCGGTGCAGCTGGCCTCAGTTACAACTGAGGGCTCACCATGTCTGCTGTCTGCCCGCCCCTCTGAGGCACCTCTCCTTTGGTGTCTTATAGCCAAGGTCTTGAAAACCACTAGCTGGTGTATTTTGCCAGGTTCCTAGTTATTTCAGTGGAATGGGAAGTCTGTTATTCCATGTTACTTAAATACGGGAGACTTCTCTGACTTTTTTTTTTTTTTAATGTGCATTGGTGTTTTGCCTGCATGCATGTCTGTGTTGGACCCCCTGGAACTGGAGTTACAGACAGTTGTGAGCTGTGATGTGGGTACTGGGAATTGAACCCAGGTCCTCTGGAAGGGCAGCCAGTGCTCTTAACCCCTGAGCAATCTCTCCAGCCCCAACCTCTCTGACTTTTAATTGGCAAAATCCAAAGTAATTACAAGGCCCAAAGTGTAATTATTATTACTAATAAATGGATTCCCTGTTGTGTGCCTCTTGTTTTAAATTTATTCTTGCTTAAACAGTTTTTTTTTTAGATTTATTTATTTTGTTTTATGTGTGTGAGTGTTTTGCCTGGTGCCTGCAGAGGTCAGAAGAGGGGTCAGATCCTGGAACTAGAGCTATGGATAGCTGCAAACTACCAGCTGGGTGCTGGAAATAGATTCCAGGTTCTTTGCAAAAGCAACAAGTGCCCCTAGTCACCGGGCCTTCTCTCCAGCCCCAAAATTTATTCTTACTTCTTTAGTGCTTAAGGGTGTGAACAATCAAGCCAGGCTTAGTTGCGCACGCCTTTAATCCCGGCACTCAGGAGGCAGAGGCAGGAGGGTCTTTGTCAGTTTGAGGCCAGCCTGGGCTACATAATAAGTTCCAGGACAGCCAGGAATACACAGAGCAATCCTGTCCACAAACAAACAAACAAACAAACAAACAAACAAACAAAGGAGTATGAACAACTCACGTAATGGAAAGAGAAACATGACTCCCACACTCTACCCAGCCCTGGAAATAACATCTCGTTTCGTCAGTTCACCAACAAAAACCTTTGCAGGCCTTTCTAATTCTCTTCAGCCCTCACTTCCTGTCTGAACATCTTGTTCCTGTTCCTCAAAATTCGAAGAAATGGAGGATTTTCTGCCCACATCTGGGCAGCATGATGCTGTACCAGTCAAGATCTAGAAAAGCAGGGCTACTGTGAAGTTTAAGTTTGACGGAGAAGACACCCATGTGCGTTGGGATTTGAACTCCACTGCAGAACTGCGAAGTAAAAGCAAAAGCAAAACAAACAAGCAAACAAAAACCTGTTTCTTTAACACACGTTAGGTACTGAAGGTAAGCCAGATTTCTCCCACTGAAGATCTTAAGGGTGGCTGTTAGATTAGTAAATATACAACACAAACAGAACGCTTCGAAGGGTCATTTTGCTAAAAGGAAGTGGAGGTCTGGTGACAGGCAAAGGGATCTTGGAGGATGGCCGGCAGGTGATCAGGCAAATGAGAGGAAACCTGTGTTCCAAGACACTCAGGCACACGTGGGACACTGTGAAACACCAGTGATCATGTGGTCACCAGCGGTCAGAGAAGAGGGGAGGGTCTGCGGAGTTAGTTAGGTTGGGTGTATGTAACTAAGGCCATGAGCCGATTCCGAAAGCCAGGGAGAAACAACTTGGCATCTACGTGGCTGGGCTGAAAAGCAGGGGAAGATGTTAGGGGGCAGCACTCCACCTCTCACCAGCCAAATGACTGGAGAGTGCACAGAAATGGCCTGTGGGGGAAGAATGGAGTGGGTGTGATGTCATGGAACGTGCTAGTAGGGACAGAGGGACGAAGGCTGGAGAGGTGTTTAGCAGACGCTTTCTTCAGGAGCTGGTGCCTTAGTTAGGGCTACAATTGCTACGCAGGGACAGCATGACCAAGACAACTTAGAACAGAAAACATTTAATCGGGGGCTTGCTTTTAGTGTCAGAGTGTGACTCCATGACAGTCATGGGGAGGGGGAGCACAGAAGCAGGCAGGCATGGTGCTGCTAAGAGCTTAGAGCTTATCCACAAGGTGGAGGCAGAGAGAGATGGAAAAGAAAAGCCCAAGTGACACACCTTCTCCAACAAGCCCACACCTCCTAATCCTTCCCGAACACTTCCACCAAGTAGGGGCCAAGTGTCAAACCTATGAGCCGATGGGGGTCATTCTCATTCAGACCACCACAGCTGGCGACTGAACCACGTGCAGGAAATGGTCCCCACTGTGGAAGGAGGGTGCTGTGAACTGAGAGCAGAGACCTGAGAGCAGCGAGGGAAGATGGGGGGGGGGGGGGCAGGTTCTGGGCACTTCATGGAAATGCTTGGCAAACTCTACACGTGCCATTGCTAATGCACAAGAGATTGCAGTGGTGCGATTGTGTGCCTTACCCTCTTGCCCGCCTCAAAGTCGGATGCCAAGGCTGCGTGAATCTCATCTCTGTATCGTCAGGATGGGTACCATGCCTGAAGCTCTGGGGGCAGTTTGGCCAAAGCACAGGAGATGGGAGGTCTCAGATGCAGGAGATCACCCAGGGAGGGAGTGGGGGATAGGCTTTGAGATCAAGAAAAGACATCCACACGGGAGTAAGAGTTTGAGAAGTGAGTGAGCCTGTGGCCTCATGTTCTCATGTTGGTCTACATAGGCTGAGTTTGCCTGTGGCCTCATGTTCTCATGGAAAGCTCACCCTTACTGCTTTGCTGGGTTGTAGAGATTGATTTATTATACTCTGGACAGAGGCAGATGGCTACTGGGAGGATTCAGGGTGTGTGTGTGTGTGTGTGTGTGTGTGTGTGTGTGTGTGTGTGTGTGTGCGCGTATGCATGTGTACCTGTGTGTATGCATGTGTGTCTATGTGTGCATGAGCTTGTGTGTGTACACATATGCATGTGTGTGTATGTATGTTTTCAGTGTTTTCCCTCCCACCTAGAACTATGAGAAAATCACCCTGATTTTGACATTATAAAGGCAGTAGAGAAAAGTTATGCAGGTCAACATTCTGTTACAGATCACCTCTACTCTGCTTAAAGTAAAAGCCATAACTGAGTTGTTTTCACAAATATGCAGCTAACTTAAAATTTCAAATTCTCTGTATGTACATCCTAAAGAGGCCAAACAGTTGAGGATATGACTTCCAGAACAATGTCTTTTTTTTTTTTTTTAGTGATGGGTATCACTATGTACACCAAGCTGGCCTCAACTTCATAGAGATCTGACAGTCTCTGCCTCAGGCGTGCTGGAATTAAAGGTGTGTACCACCATGCCGAGCCAGAACACTATCTTAAATACTGAAACATTTTTTAATAAAAATCGGCAATAGTTAAAAAATACTACATTTTTATGTAATATACATTCCTGATCCACTGCATCCTGCCATTTTCTCCTAGCAGCTACTCATCACTGCTGACTAATAATGACTCTTGCTGTGTTGGCCGAGTTTCAGACCTTTGATGAGTCTTTAATTCCTCTTCACACTCGATGGAGTCAACTGCCCCTACTGGTCTTACTTCTCATCCAACTATTTCAATTCTTCTGTGACAAGGGTTTGATCTTTGGCTTCTAGGACCTGCTTTCCCTGTTGCGTTCCCAGGTTTACACAGAATGTACTTCGGGTTTTCTCTCGCCTTTTCAGTTCTATTAGTCAGCAGTGATTTAGTGGCTCACACTCTGTTCTTTCTCCTGACAACTGTATTGGGAATCATGACAAATTGCTGTGTGAATCATGCTCGGAGTTGTGGGGAATGGAGAGGCTGAGACAGAGTGAAGGTGGACCTGGGTGAGATGAGGGGGTGGAGCACTCTCATTCCAATGTGCATGAAAGCACAGCAAAGGAGTCTGTGGTAAAAGTTTAGGATTGTAGATTTCTATTCCCCTGCAAACTCTAAAAGTTTGATGTAATATATAAGTTTCAAAGAAACCCAAATAGTTGGCACTAGGCAGATCCCTGCTTACCTACTGTTAGGTGGTAGAGGCATTTGGGAGTCCTTTCTATGCTGTTTTCCAAGCAGGTGGGATAATTCTGCAATGAGGCTATCACCTCATGATCAGTCTGCTGTCTTCCTAGTTTGGAAAAGATGAAGGCTCTTGGGTTAAATTTTGGTTGAGTGCTCCCCAAAGCACGCCCCCTACCAAACCCCCCTTGGAAACACTCAATTCAATATGGCCTTCAAAAGAATGAAGGAGACCAGCTGATGTGAGTGTTTCCCCAAAGGCCATGTGCTGCTGACTCAGTCACCAGTCTGTGGTACTGTTGGGAGATGGTGGGGGCATTTGAGAGTTAGAGCCTGGTGGGAAGAAGCTGGGTCACTGGAGGAATACACTTGAGGGAGATGTTGGGCCACAGTCTCTTCTTTGTTTTTGCTTCTTGGCTGCTATCAGATGATGAGCTCCCTCTATGATGTCCAAAGCAGGAGCAGGGCCAAGCCCTATGAGCTAACACCTCTCAACTGTGACACAAAGTAAGTCTTTTCCTTCACTTGTCTCAGGTATTTTGTTACAGTGGATTGTCTCTGGTACTTTGTTACAGTGGATTGTCTCTGGTACTTTGTTACAGTGGATTGTCTCAGGTACTTTGTTACAGTGGGTTGTCTGTGGTACTTTGTTACAGTGGATTGTCTCTGGTACTTTGTTACAGTGGATTGTCTCAGGTACTTTGTTACAGTGGATTGTCTCAGGTACTTTGTCATAGCCACAAAAAGCCAGTGTACCAAGTATTGTCTAAGGAACATCAATGATGTCAGGAAAAAGGCACATCACAAAAGTACCTGAGAAGATCCTCACAGACTCTCCATACTCTAAAGGGGCACAGTATTGGTTGTTGGATTAAGGCACGTAGTTAAAAAGGAGGTTTATTTTGTGGGGTAACTTACAAGTAAAGGGATAGGTAACAGGGTCTGGGAAAGGTGTAGCGCAGTCCGGCGGTGTTCTCTGGAGAACTCTGCTCGGTCTACCTCCAGCGTCCAGGATCCGGGAACTAACAGAGCCAGCATATCCGGATCTCGGATCTTAAGGGCTCCTGTCTCAGCCCCGCCTTGTAGGCGTGACAGAAGCCTCAATGGGGGTAGAACTTCTAGGTCAAAGTTGGAATGGCTACCACTACAGCACAGTGCTGCTCTCCAGGTCTTCCCACACTTGCCTGATCCAAACATCACCATGCTTGGTGGTTAAGAGAATCTCTGGCTGCTTTGAGGCTGGGATTCAGGAACCCATGAGCTGGGGTGCTGGTGGTGCCCGGCTGGAACCTAGAACTCTCCATGTCTTAGACATATCACTTTGGAACACTCATATACCTTTTGTAAGCCAACAAAGATAGCTGCTTGACAAAGTCCACGCCAAGTCTTTTCCAAGTTTGCATTACAGGTTCACATTTATTGGTGAAGGATGTAATTCTTATTCAGACATTTTTGTCTAGTGTGCATACACCAGAATTGCCAGCAAAGGAGAAAAATCACCTTTGCACAATTTGGGAAACCAAAGTTAAGTCCAAGGTGCTACTCAAAAGGTGTGTGTGTGTGTGTGTGTGTGTGTGTGTGTGTATGTGTGATATGTGTATGTGTATGTGTGTGTCTGTATGTGTGAGTATGTTTAAGTATTGTTCCAAGTTTCTTGTGGATTCTGGCAATTTTTTACATACTAATGTTCTCATGTATGAAATTGAAATAATAAGGCTAAAGTTCATGGGATTCCTAGGAAGACTGAAGGAGCACAAATGTGCAGATCCCCTAGACAGGCCTTTCATGGCACACAACATCTATTGGGGTGGCAGATTATTATTGGTGTCATAGTAGGACAAGATTCAAATCTTTATGATTACGCAGCATGATAAAAAGTTAGCATCAAATTTTCATCTTTTTATGAAACGTACGCCTTTAGACAAGTTAGTTCTTATGCTATCACCAGGCAGTTCCACTGAAATGGAATTTTTATGGAATGTCTAAAATTGTTTTTTTATTTCATAACTCTGAGTTACAAACTGGTAGTCTGCAGATGTCTTGCTTGGCCTGTGTATTTTAAAGGAGAGTTCTTTCATATATTTACTTATCTAGATATTTCACACAAAAATAGATTTCTTGGTTTTAAAAAGTATTTTGGGGGATTTTAATATTTTTATTTTGAGTTATGGGTGTTTTGCCTGCAGGTTTGTCTGTACCATATGTGTGCAGTTCCCATGGAGGCCAGAAGAGGGTGTCAGGTTCCCTGGAACTGGAGTTACAGACTGTTGTGAGCCATCATGTGAGTGCTGGGAATCAAACTTGGGTCTTCTGCAAGAGCAGTCAGTGCTCTTAACCACTGAGCAGTCTCTTCAGCCCTGATTCCTAGGCTTTGCAGAAAGGCAGTTTGAAGTGCACCCCCAGTTCCCCTATAGCCATGGCTTCCTGGAGTTGGGGAGGTCCTGACTCTCTGAATGAGGGCACATGCTGCAGGTTTAATAGTTGATGTGGTTTGCCTGGCCCCTGCAGGCATCTGAGTGTCACCCTGATGTTCAAGGTAATTATTTCTTTTCTCCTAACTAACTAATCCAACTAAGAGTTGCCAGCTCTTAGTCCGTTTTGTAGATTCTAGGAGAATGGATGGAGAAGGCCGCCACCTAATTGTCCTTCCCATCAACAGAATTCCTAGCCAATTAGGCCTGTGGAGGCCCTAGAGAAATATCTGTAGAGACACCTTCAGGGACTCTCCAGCAAGTGAGGTCTGGGCTCAAGTTCAACTCCACCTCTCCCCGTGGAAGGACTTATCTTTTCTAGCATATGTGTTTTGTGTGCAGTACAGCCGAGCTGTACCCCACAGTGTTTTATCCCAAGCTCAGAGACAGCTCTCCTCTACGCCCTTGGCAAATCCTGCTAGAATACACTTCCCGAATGGCACCTCCCTGAGGATGTTTTCTCTGATTTCTTTCTCCTAGATATGACCCCTGATAATCTGGCACTCTTCTAGTCGATGGTTTGTAAAAAAAGAAATTATGCATATCTCAGTGTGCTTTGGACTATGGTTAGATACGTAAATATACTGCCATATTGTATGTAAATATATGTAAATGATATGTAAATGTCCTCATTCTGCCATTGGATGTGAGAACCCTGCTCATCACACCGCAGGAACCCAGGGTAACCATGTCATAGTCATCAAACTCTGACTCAAACCAAGGGACCAGTGGGATGCTTGAAGTATTTGTCTCTAGGAACTCATTTCCAATCTAGGGAGTGGGTGTATTGATAATCTACTTCAGGGCCTGGAGAGGTGGCTCAGTGGTAAAGGGTGCTTTCTGCTCTTGCCGAAAAGTCGAGTTTGGTTTCTGACACCTATGTTGTGTAGTTTACAACTGCTTACAACTCCAGCTTCGAGGACTCCTTGGCCTTTCAGGGCACCTACACACACACACACACACACACACACACACACACACACACTCAGAGCACCTACACACACACATACACACACACACACACACACACTCAGGGCACCTACACACACACATACACACACATACACACACATACACACACTCAGGGCACCTACACACACACACACACACACACACACACACACACACACACACACACATGCTAACTCTTAAGGAATCGACTTTAAGATCAGAGAGTCAGATCAACAGACAAAGGCACTTGCCACCCAGCCTGACAACCCAGGTCCTGCTCAATCACCAGGACCGCCATGGCAAAAGGCGAGAACTGGCCCCCACAGTTTCTCCACCAACCTCCACACAGCATGGCACAACAACATACAAATAAATACACATAGTAATTCTTTTAAAGAATCTGTTTGTACTTCTTTGCTGTTATAACTTGAGACTCATTTTCCCTCAATAGTGTGGTTATTTCCACCTTCCTGTAAAAGCTTAAGGGGACATTAACTTCCACTTGGCTGCTTAGTTGATTTCTCAGCATCTTTGTTACTTGAGGAACAATGTAACACCTGTGTGCTCATGAAGATGAAATGAACCAGTGGGGTTAAAAGGCTCAGCACATTCCTGGTACACAGTGCCTGCTCAGGGCATGGCTCTTATTCCTATGTGGAAACTCACCCACGATTTGGAAACCAGTTTAGGCTTGCTCTGTTTTTCCAAAGTATTTCTTAAGAAAGAGCAGGTCAGAGATTGTGGCTTGTCTGCCCCAAGCTGAACAAATGTCTTTTTCTTTGAAAAAAAAAAGTTATTTCAAGAATGAATAGTTTAGCCATTCAAAGAAGAACACTTTTAAGATTTTTATATTGTAACCAACAAGGTAAAAATTGAGGAGAACATTGCCAATGAATGGTAAAACCATCAGACATGTATGTGGGCAAAAAACTGGCCAGCCATGGTGGCACATGTCTTTATTCCCAGTACTCAAGAGCCAGAGGCAGGCTCTACGTAGTGACTTCCAGGCCAGCAAGGGCTACATGGTGAGGCTATATATATACTATAACAAGAACAACAACAACAAATTGTCGTCATTCACACGGACCAAGGCTACTCTTGTGAGGTGAGGCAGTAAGGACCCAACCTGAGTGACACAGTGTTCCTGCAGAAACAGAAAATCACCTTCTGTGACTACCGACAAGGGGCCAGTTAGGCAGACCCAAGCCTTTGTGCTGTGTTAAACAAGTGGGCTACACTCTCTAGAGGAGTCCAGGCGGGGGCACCCTCCTCTCAAAGGAAAGCTTCCCGGAAGGACTCCGAAGAGATGTTATTGATCTATTGATACGCAACCCTTGATCAGATCCTCAGAGGGAGGGAACACAGCTGTCCAGGTTGCTATAAGCACAGCTGGTCACATGTCATATGAACTATACATTGGATGGTGAAAAGGCAGTGAGAAGTCGAGGCTGTGGCGTTTTGATTGGCGCACTGTTTCTGAAGTCCTTTGGTGTCTGGACATGGAGATTTTTACAAAAGGAATCTTTGTTCCACTGAGCTGATCAAAATAGTTGCAGTCAGGGCCACAATTCTGTGGGTCATGCATACTTTTGGGGGACAGCACAAAGGGGGTGCTGGGTAAATATCAACTCTCATGTTCATGTGTGTGCAGGTGCACGTGTGCCCTGTGTGTGTCAATTCTCAGGCACCTTCTGCCTTTGGTTTGAGAGCAGCTCCATAGCCCGGAACTTCGCTGCGTAGACTAGACTCACTGGCCAGCAAGCTGCGGGAGCCGCCTGAGACACTTCCCATCTCACCGGCGCACGCTGTCGCCGAGCCCAGCTTTTTGCATGGGTTCCAGGGCTCAAACCCATCCTCACGTTTGCAAGGCACACATTCCTGACTGAGCCGTCTCCCCAGCACTACATGTGAACTTGATTGTAACCGGTGGAATCCCAGAGTAGGGTCCTTGCTGTACTGATCTGGGGATATCTTGTCTAACGAAAACCGATTGCTAGTAAAAAACCATGGCAAACTTCTTCTTTTGGTAGGACGGGGGTGACACTGTGGCTGGCATGGGCAGCCCTGGCTGTCTGCACCGAATTCTGTGCTTTATTCGTCTCCTAGGGGACATTCTGGCAGCATGTGCAGCCTGGCTGGCAGTCACTACAGAAATGAAGCGTTCGGGCTGCCTCTGTGTTTCGGAGACGGGCAGCACACATTAACGGCTTAACTTTTAGTTCCAGCAGCAATGATATTTTCATTACTGGTGTCCTCAGGCACCGACTTTTAATTTAAAACAGGAAGGTGAGTTCAGGATGGAAATAGCCCTTCACCACAGGAGCATCGCTGCACCGCACACACATTGCACCTTACCTGCCAATCTCAGCAGCATGCTGGGTGGTTTGGGGGTGTCTGGAAGGATGGAAGAAAGGCATGGGGAAAGAGGGACCAGAGTCACCAGGGCCCTGAAAAAGCTGAGGACTTAGTTCTAAAGTAAGATGGACACCTCAGGTTTCATACCTTTCTGACTGGTAAGAAATCAATTGTTTTGGCACCAACATTTCCCTTATTACTTGTAAAAAGTTATAACATCTCTTCGAAGATCTTCTGGCTGATACTGTAGTGGATTTAAGATGGCCACGAATTTGTTGTTATTGTCCGGGTCAGGTGGGTTTTATGAACTTCTCCTCGGTCTGAACTGGTTATGTCTGTTCAGAAAACAGAACACAGCCACAGCACAGGCTGGGGTGTGGCCTCTCACGGGCTGCACTTTCCACTGGTGGCCTCTCAGGGCACTTACAGTGGCACCTTGCTGAAGGGGTCTTAGCCACAGGGAGATTGACAGCCATGTGATTGGCAGCCACCTGGATAAGCTGCTGTGGACACCACAGCCCTGCTGTCCCCTGGATGGCATCATAGAACAGGAGCAGACCAGCCAAGGCCAGCATGCACTTGAGGATTCCAGGATCACAAGCCAGAACATGTGTTAAGCCACATAATATTGGTCTGGTTCCTTCTGCAGCAAGATAATCTAAGTGTCACTGAAAAGTCTGTAGGAATAAAGACTGGAGTCCCTCCAGGCATGGTGTGCAACCCTGGAATCCCTGAGTGTGAGGGGAAGAGAGTCCTCCAGGCCTGGTGTGCAAATCTGGAATCCCAGGGTGTGAGGGGAAGAGAGTCCTCTGGGCCTGGTGTGCAAGCCTGGAGTCCCAGAGTGTGAGGGGAAGAGAGTCCTTCAGGTATGGTGTGCAAATCTGGAATCCCAGAGTGTAAGGGGAAGAGAGTCCTCCAGGTATGGTGTGCAAGCCTGGAATCCCAAAGTGTGAGGGGAAGGCAAGAGGATAGAAGTCAGGACCTTGATGGGAACTCAGTGATTCTGAGCCCTGCATGGGCGACATGAGACTCAGGGAAGTTTGTAGGGAGGGAGGGCTGTGGGGAGGGAGGGCTGTGGGGAGGGAGGGCTGTGGGGAGGGAGGACTGTGAGGAGGGAGGACTGTGAGGAGGGAGGACCGTGAGGAGGGAGGACCATGAGGAGGGAGAACTGTGAGGAGGGAGGACCGTGGGGAGGGAGGACCGTGGGGAGGGAGGGCCGTGGGGAGGGAGGACCGTAGGGAGCCTGGCCTGGGAAGCACCAGCTTTAGAATTCACGCTCAGCTTGAATGAGGCCCCGGTTTCTGTCATCACCCTCCTCATCAAGAAGAAACAAAGTGATTTATCTTATTCAACAGGCAGAATAACGAAGCACAGGTGGCATTGTGAGTTGGGAGAGAACTGTCGGGACAGACCCACATCCCTATCTTTTCCTGGGCTTTGCCTTTAAAGCTGGCGCTCAACACAGGGAAAAAAAAAAGGAAAACTTTCATTTTAATTCGTCCTTATCCCAACACGTGTGTTCTACACAGAACCCATTTTTTTTAAACAGCGTTTATTGTATTTAATACATTATAAAATCTGAAAAAATTGTAGGAAAGCAGCAGACTGAAACTGGAGATCTCTAGCAAGAAATAGCTCTGGCCCCTCTGTCAAACGGTCAGTGGTAAAACAAAGGAAAGGTCACTCCTGTACAAACTACAGTGCGAACGGCCTGTCCACATACATCCGGTGCAGTGTGCTCTTGAGCGGTCCTCTGAATTCCCTCCTGGTCCCTACCTGATGAGACATGAAGCCTCTGCTTGCAAAGAAAACACCAGCCGAGGTGTTTTGTTTGTTTAAAAAAAAAAACAAGAAGAAGAAAGAAAAGGAAGAAAGATAAAGGAAAAAGAAAGAATGGATGGCTGCTGGCGGTGGACAGTGTGAGGAGACTGCCCTCCCTGCTCATGGCTTATGTACTGGACAGAGACCTCAGAGGCCAGGACACTCGTGGCCTTCGCAGCATCCACCCTAGCTCGCTCTCTCTTTGCATTTCCTACCTTTTGACATATATATTTATATATTTATATATATTTTTTTTACATCTTGAGGATATCATGATTCCAATTGTTCCCATATGAATACAGGTGTGATTTCTAGTGGAGATAAATGTCTTTTATTCAATTTTAGGTTCAGAGCTTGGCTTACTGTCCCAGCTGCACACAAATGTTCCTTCTCGCATATTGTTATTGGTCGTGTGTGTTTTCTTTTTGCATAAGAAATATGTCCGTTTAGTCCAGTGGCTCCTGTTTTATCCGGATGACCGAGGGTACTCGGGGTGTCCGCCTCAGTTCCCGTCGGAGGACATATTCACTGAACTGGGACGAGTCCACGCCTCCCCCACAGGAACCCACAATTTCAAATCCTCTTTGCTGTAGCCGCTCGAGGACCTGTGAAAAAACAGGACAGGTGTTTACTTGGGGGCGGGCGAGTTCATCAGCCATATAAACCCACCAAAGATGCTGCCAAAGCTCAAGCCACGTACATTCAAGAGGGAAAGGAAGGGTTTCCATTAGAAAGCACGCCCCAGATTGAGCTTAGCTCCAGCTGGGGTTGCCACTCGGTTGTAGAGTTATCGGCTAGCATGTACACGGCCCTGGCTTTGACCTCTTGCCACAAACAAGCAAGATGACACTGGAAAGGTCTGGTGTAGCCTAAATGTTGTTGAATTAAATGTTTCTGAATTCCTAAGTCAAATGCTAGCCAGATCCTTGCATTTGCTATGTTGGGCACTTCGACACAGGAAGCCACCCCTGTGACTCTGAGACAGGGAGACAGGATGCTAGCTGAGAGCACTCTGTTTCTTTGGCAATCCAACAGATAGTTCACTAGATAGAACCAAATCCCATACATCTCTAAAGGAAAGGGACACTATAAACCATAACTTTAAAAATAAGCTCGCTTCAACCTTTTTTTTTTCTTGTTCCTTTTTTTTTTTTTTTTGAGTGAAATGCTGTTAAATAACTCAAACTGTCAATAATAAAGTGGACCACGTGTGGCGTCACACTCAACACTTGGGAGGCAGAGGCAGGAGGATCAAGAGTATGGGTCCAGCCTGGGCTACACAGTGCCAGCCTGGCTGAAAATAAGCAAGCAAAGCCCTAAATATAACTAAGCAAGGCAATCCTAATTATAATTAACTGATTAATTAAGTGTAGTGCTGAAGGTTAAACCCAGGGTCTTGTACATGCTAGGCAAGCACTCTACCACTGAACTACATCTCCTCTGGCTTCTTAATTATCATTTCTTATCACCAACTTTTATACAGAATATAGAAGCAAAACAATGTACTAGAAGAGACAGGAACAACAAGAGTATGCACTCCAAAAGTACGAAGCCCAGACTGAGAACAGTGGCCAGCTCTGTCCACAGGTGAACTCACTGTACACATCAGTGCGCATCGGCCTAACGACAGGGTGACAGACCCTTCCCTAAGTTCTGGTGAGGACAGTGGTGAGGACAGCGCTTTGAGCAGAACTCTCTAGCAGAGGAACCATCGGACAGCAACAAACTGTAGTCTGATGCTGATTTCCCCCGGGGTGTTATGGACACTGCCTGTCTTCCTACCTAGAGGTTACCACACCATGACAAGATTCTGGTGTGACCTAGTGCAGCTTGTATGTGGTCAATGCCGTGCAAACAGCTTAGCAAGTCATTGCTTTTTTTCCTAAGTTTTTCTTTATTTATTTACATATGTATTCTCTCTCTCTCTCTCTCTCTCTCTCTCTCTCTCTCTCTCTCTCTCTCTCTCTCTCTCTCTCTGTGTGTGTGTGTGTGTGTAAGAGAGAGAGAGAGACAGAGAGTCACCTCTCTCCTTCTACCACATGGGTCCCAGCAACTGAACTCAAGTCATCCGGCTTGAAGGCAAGCACCTTTACCAGCTGAGCTAACTCACAGGTTGGTCAAACACCCAGTCCCACCTCTACCAGGTGAGCTAACACACAGGCTGGCTAGACACACAGTCCACGGCAAAGTTCCTCCAGTTTAGAAAACTTTTAGGAACTTGAGTGGATTCTGCAGGTATCTGATGCCCTGTCCCTAAGTCTCTGTGTACTGACAGACAGGTGTCTACCTCTTGGTGATGAGTGGAGTGGGAAGCAAGAATGGTTGGGGCCGTGTGAGTGATGAAGGTGATACAGGTGAAATTTTCACAGCTGATTTGGTCAGTGAAAACAGGCATAGGGAAGGTGCTCACTGGCCAAGGCTGAGACCTTCTTCCTCTGGCTTTGGATGCTGTGGTTGGCTCTATGGACACCTGGCAGGGTGTGTGGGAGGAAAAAGGCTTTGAGGATTCACAAGCATTTAGAGACAACACAGCCTGTGTGTGTGTGTGTGTGTGTGTGTGTGTGTGTGTGTGTGTGTGTGGCCTTGTACGACCACCTCACACCTTCAGGGGGCACTATCCACAAAGGTGAGAATGCAGCTCTTGCCCTCTTGAACCCTAGTGAGACTGGGTGCCTTTCTCTTGGTGCTGGCAGGGTTCATTTTTCTGAGTTTCCTGATGTTCTGCTCAGGGACAACTGCTCACACATTTGAAAACTTATAAACGGTGTGTAACAATTTCCCCGAGGCAGCCTGATCCCGTGTTTCTAGCCTTTGAACTCTTGGAGAACGCTGCAGACGGAACATGGATGGGGTTGCATTTGCTAGGTAAGCACTTTGCCACTGACCTACGTCTAAGTAGTGAACAAAGTCACGGGCCAGTTCCAACTACAGAGGGCTGGGGGCCCTTCAGCCTGCTGCCTCTGACAGAGTTCCGTGTGGCAGGGCTCTGGGGGAGCTCAGGCGTGCCTCTGCCTTCTCACAGCCAGGCAGGCGCACCAGCAGAGCTTGCCTGTTAGAGCTGGTGTCAGAGGACAGTGACCCGCTGGCCACAGCCCTGGAGGGCAGAACAGGTGTGCAGCACACTGGGGTAAGCTCAAACAGCACCTATCAGCATCCGAGCACACAGCAGCACCTCACATGCTCTAAACCAAATCCTCAGTCCCACCCCAGTGTTTTCTTCTCCCAAAGCACTCAGAGACCATCCACTCTGTAACCTGCCTCCTCATTTCCATTATCATCTACTGTTCAGGTTTTTTTTTTTTTTTTTAAAGACAAGGTCTCCTGTAGGCAAAGCTGGCCCTGGACTTGCTAACTAGCTGGATGACCTTGAATTTCTTTATTTCATTTTACTTATTTTATTTATTTGTATTGGCATGTCTGCTTGTCAGATTGTGCATCATGTGTATACAGTTGTCCAGGGAGGCCAGGAGATGAGATCCCCAGAGCCGGAGTTGCAGGCAGTTGTGAGCCAACCAAGGTGGATGCTGGGTACTGAACCCAGGGGGTCCTAACCACTGAGCCATCTCTCAAGCCCTGACCTTGAGTTTCTGATCCTCTTGCCTCTACCTCCAAAGTGCTAGAATTATAGGCTTGCACCACAGTTCATGGGGTACTAAGAATCAGATCCAGTGCATGCTGGGTAAGCCCTCTATCAACTGATCTACATTCTTGGACCCTGGAGTATTTATTTTAGAACAAAGTTACAGCAGCTTCCCCTTCTGTTCAAAACCCTCCACTTCTTCCACTCGGTCTCACACAGGCAAATGAACCTAACGCCAAACACAACAACCTTTCTCCCAAAAAAACCCACTAGTCATGAAAAGCCCGAGTGCTGACCACTCTCTCTGAGGCTCACCAGGACTGTCTCCATCATCCCCAACCTCGTGCACTAGCACAGGCTCCCTCCTCCAATTCCTTTTCTTCAAGTGGCGTTCCCGAGAGCACTCCACATGCTGAGGGCACTGCCGCTGTGGGCTCTTTCCAGCTTGATCGTTCCTCCTGAAGACCCCTAGGGGCTGGGTATGAGGTGCACCCCACGAGGCTTGGGCATAGAAAATCTGTCCGCCAGCTGGTGGACTTGGTCATCGAGGACACTAACTGAATAGACTCCGTGATTCCCTGAGGACTTCCTGATGAATGGCTGTCAGAGGTGGGGCCTGATTGCAGAAAGTAGCTCACTTGAGGGTGTACTTCTGAGGGGTACATCTTGCCTGGGCCACTTCCTGTTTGTTGCCCTCTTTTTTTTCCCTGGCCACCATAAGGTGAGCAGTTTGCTCTGCCACACCCGCCAGTCATGATGTTCTACCTCAGCACAGCCCAGGAAACAGTGGGGCCAAGTGATCATCCCGAGACCAGGAGCCAAAATCAGTCCTTAAGTTGTTTCTCTCAGGGATGTGTTACAGAGACAAACACTAACACCAACACTGTGCCTCAGATGTCCTCTTACCACTACTGGGCAGCATTTACATTGGCTGATGTCTGCCCCACCCCACTTCTGAGACACAGACTCCATGAGCACAGAACTGCTGTCTTGTTGTCTTCTGTATCACCCATACTCATAGTAGGTATACATAGTGTTGAGCGCATAGTAGGTGCTCAACACAGACTTGTGGATTTATGGGATGGATGCTGTGGAGGCTGAGAAACCACCTACCCAGTGTAAGCATGGCCCACGACAGTTCCTCCGCTCCCTGGAGGAACCGAGCTTAAGCGACAGCCGGAGAACGGCCTCGGTGCCAAGCGGCAGAGGCTGACATACCTGGACTGAGTTGAGGTGACAGTAGCCGTTAAGTGGAAACCTGATGACGTGCGTCGAGTCGTGATTCCAGCCTGCGTTGACAGAGTTGCACATCACATCGCCAATCTCCGGAAATACTTCTTCTATCAAGGACTTGTCCCCACTGAGTGTGATCCTCTCTCCAAGGTCCGGGGCCACACGCACCACGAGGCACTCACAGGGCCGTGAAAAGCGGCCACTTTCTCTGTCCTGTTTCCATCGCTCCATCTCCAACAACATTGGCTGAAGTTGAAAATATTTTGCCTCTTCATATAACAAAGTGTAGTCCTGGGGGGATAAAAAGGCATTTCACGGTGGAAACCACACATATACGGTGCCCCAAACAGCCATCTATGCTTGCTTTGTTTTTCTTTAGGATCTTCCTAGGTAACCTGGGTCGCCTTTGAACTCATGGTCCTCTACCTCATCCCCTCCCCCGTCCCAAGTGTTGGGACTACAGGTGTATGGCCTTGAACTCATGGTCCTCCACCCCTGTGCCCCCACCTCCCCACCCCACCCCTGCAGGTGTGTGTCATAGCTCTGGACATGACGACACTGTAGTCTTGAACTCCCAGCAGCTGTGACTGTCTGCACATTCTAGCAAGGAACGAGAAGGGCTCAGGAGCCTCCCACCCTCCAGCTGAGGGGCTGTGACAACGGACGACTGCAAGGAGAGTCTGTCTCTTTAAGGGTGGCCCCGTTGGCTGACCCCGCCCCCTGGATGGTCAGCTGGGCAGTAGTTATGGCTCCACGTTCATGAGCGTATGGATAACACGGACTGCACTCAGCGGGTTATTAAAAACGAGGACATGAAATTGAAGTAGGGGGTAGGAGGTGGATTGATGAGGAGCTGGGGGAAGGAGTGGGGATCAATGTACAATCTTGTATGCATGTATGAAATTATCAAATAACAAATTTTAAATGTTATATTAAAAAAGAAATTGATGTTTGCTCACTTCTGTGGTACTTCAATAATCAAATCTAAATGCAAACACTTCACTTACAACACATTTGCAAAGACTCAGTTTGCACTCACTCACTCATTTATTCATTCATTCATTCATTCATTGTGCTGGCTAGATTTATGTCAACTTGTCACAAACTATAGTCATCTGAGAGGAGGGAACCCCAGTTGAGAAAATGCCTCTATAAGACTGGGCTGTGGGCCAGCCTACAGAGTGTTTTCTCAATTAGTGATCAATGGGGGATGGCCTAGCCCATTGTGAGTGGTGCCATCCTTGGGCTGGTGGTCCTGGGTTCTATAAGAGAGCAGGCTGAGCAAGTTATAGAGAGCAAGCCAATAAGCAGCAGCCCTCCATGGTCTCTGCATCAGCTCCTGCCTCCAGGTCCCTGCCCTGCTTGAGTTCCTGTCCTGACCTCCTTTGGTGATGAAGAATGATATGGAAGTGCAAGCTGAATAAACCCTTTCTTCCCCAAGTTGCGTCGGTTCTGGTGTATCATTACAGCAGTAGAAACCTTAACCAAGACTTTCATTCATTTTGTTAATGATACAGGGGATTAAGGGCTAGCAGATAGGTCTGTTTAGGCGCTTTTCATGAATCAAGTCCTCAAATCACCTACGAAATCAGTCACCATGATTATTCCCATTTCACAAATGAAAAACTGAAATGTAAAAGGATTCACTTTCTTCTTTCAGTTCCAAAATACACCTGGGCATTTCAAGCTGGATGGTGTTGGTGGGAATCCAAATGTAATCTTCTCTGATGGAACTCACATGCGGTTAGGCTCAGCTGCAGACACACTCACAGGAGCCTTTAGTCCTTGCCCCCTCCAGAACTCATCCTGGGAAGGTGTAGGAAGCGACACAGCCTGAGGACAGGCTTGGGTGGGCGTCTAGAAGATGGGCATGTGGCTTTGACTTAAACTTGGGTGTTGGTCTGTGATGGTTTAGGCGAGGCCGATAGAGATTTGGAAGGTTCTCACCCTGCCCCTGGCCACCTGTCAGTGGTGTCTTAAGCACAGATGTCAACAACATGCAGCTCTGACTGCCATGAACTGGGTAAGAGAGGGGACTTTTCATTTCTGAAAGGCTTTTCCTCAAGCCGCACACAGATGGCCAACTCTACGGAACAGGTACTGGAGTAGACACGGGAGTGACTGAAAGAAAAGACAGAATGGGGCCAAGGACGGGATGGAGACGCAGTCATGTTGACAAGCAGGTCAATATTATGTGTCGGCGTAGCCATGGTCACAATCATCCCTGGGCGTGAGATAAGTGGACACTTGTCCAGACATGTCGATTGGGAACACTTTAATCAACTGACAAAGTCATTTCTGCCTTCCTTCCGTGAGCTGACAGGTGGTGCTTGCCATTCACACGAGAGCCAGCTCTGTAAATACATGGCCTTGTGTCTCTGAGAGCAAGGGACAGCCCAGAAGCAGAGGATGGCCCAGAACTACATGGACAGTTCTCTCTCTCTCTCCAAGAAGCAGTAACCATGGCAGCAGCTTCGTTCGTGTCTTCCTGAGAGAGCAGGGGATGGTGCAATGGTCGGTGCCAGCGGGCCTCTCACTGGACAGTCCACTTTCCATGTCGGGAAACAAGGGCCAGGTGTAAGATGCTGTCAGGGATGCTCATCTCCCACAATCTGATGCTTCTCTACTCTGCCTTTCACCTCCCCAGCAAAGGGAGCCATGACTCTGATAATCCTCCTGCATGTGTTTCTATCTGCATGGCCTCCTGACCCTGGGGACACAGTTTGGTTTTAAGATAATGAGAATTAGCTGAGATGTGCCCACTCTCAAAACAGGGCAGAATCAAGCTGGGTAAGTTTACACACCTATAATCACAGGATCTTTGAGGTGGAAGCAGGAGGATCAGGAGTTCAAAGCCAGCCTAGGCCACATGAGACTCTGTGTCAAGACATAAGAACAAAAGAACAGGGTGGGTGTGGGGAACACACCTTTAATCCCAGCATTTGGGAGGCAGAGGCAGGGGGCTCTCTGAGTTCAAGGCCAGCCTGGTCTACAAAGCAAGTTCTAGAACAGCCAAGACTACAACAAAGAAATCCTGTCTCGAAAAAAAACCCCAACCATTCACAACGGACAAACAAACAACTGGACAATGATGACAAAAGCTCGGCCCCCATGCCAGGCCTTCGGGGCAGGAGACAGCAGGCCTAGCTCTCTGCCTGCCTGCCCAGGCTCTCCACTCTGGAGCGCCGTCATTTTTAAATTCTAATGACTGCAAGATACTGACCTAAAATAACTTATTAAGGTGAACATTCTCAACGAGATTTAAAAACAGAGCGGAGGGCTGGGGAGATGCCCAGTCAGGGACGTAATGGTTGTGTCAGTGTGAGGACCGAGTTCATTCCCGGGGCCCACGTAAATAAGCTGGGCAGCGTTGTCATCCAAGCTCTGGGCATGTGGAGACAGGTGGGTCCCTGAGGCTCACTGGCCAGCCAGCCTAATGTCAGCAATTTCAGGAAGTAAGATCCCTGTCTCAATGACAAATACAGTGGATGGAGTCCTGAGGAAAAACACCCGAGGCTGACCTCCGGCCTCCAAGTGGTATACATGTATTCCTGTGCATGCACACACATGAACACATGTACACACCCCCAAAACAAAGCCCAGAATCAATAATAGTAGCAACTTCGGAGGTTGAGAAGGAGGATTGAAAGTTCAAGGCCAGCCCAGGCAACTCAATTAGATTCTGCCTTAAAAAAAAAAAAAGGAAAACTTAAGGAGTAGGGATGAAACTAAGTAGCACAGTAGTGCCTAACATGTGTAAGGCTTTGGGTTCAAGCCCTAGCATTGACACGCACACACACACACACACACACACACACACACACACACACACACACACGAGAGCTGTACAATTAGAGGGGAGTGTGGTTTGCTTGAGAAAGGCTCTATTAACGCACATGGGCTTCCTAGAGCCATCAGGCCTTCCAACCAAGTGAAGATGCTGGGAACAGCCTGCTTGCCCAGATTGACCCCGGGAGAATTCTGTCCCACACCGCTGGGCCTCTGGCTGAACGCTTGAGCCACAGGAAGTTGACTCCAGTAAGTCACAGCACTTACAGGTGCTGGCAGCTTTGATTGTTATAAATGGCGGCATTAGAAAGCCCTGAATTTTCCCATGCTACCAACTCATTTTTTTCTAATTCTCTCTGGAGTTAGGGTGATTAAAGAAAATGTTTTAGTTTAATAAGTAGTGGGCTGGGCAGTGGTGGCTCACACCTTTAATCCCAGGTGGTAGCAAGGGGATCTCTGTGAGTTTGTGGCTAGCCTGGTCTACAAAGCAAGTTCCAAGACAGCCAGAACTATTACACAGAGAAACCCTGTCTCAAAAAACTAAAATAAGTAAGTAAGTAAGTAAGTAAATAGTAAATGAAAAGAAAAAGTCATGGGCTTCACTGTGACACCTCCATGAAGATGTTTCACTGCACTGGGCTTTTCCTCCGCCCTGCATTCCCGAATTTCCCTCTGCACACAGCATGTCCTTCCTGCTGGTCCCCTTCCTCCCTGACAAGCGGGGTGCCCCCCCTTCCATTTCCCTCACAGGCCCTCCACTCCATTCAGATCGCCTTCCTCTCCCAAAGTCCCTCTTTTATTTACCTCCTCCCCCCTCTCTCTCTTACACACACAGCCCTAGAGCCTGCATACAAAAACTGTGATATTTGTGCTTAATTTCTTTAACATGATGACCCCTATTTCCATCTGTTCTGCTGCTACCTACATGATTTTGTGTCTCTTTCAGCTGAATAAAATTCCATTGTGTCTGCACACTATGCTTTCTTTTTAAAAAATGAATTATTTATTATTGTGTGTACATCATGTATGTGTACGGGCCAGTGTGTGCCATGATGTGTGTGGGGATCAGAGGACAATTTTTGTGGAGTCAGTGGGTTTGAGGATGGAGCTTTATCAGTTCTGTGATGGGCATCTGGGCCGGCTGTGTATCTTGGCAACCGTGAAGCATTAAACATGGATGAACAAGTCTCTGTGGTAAGCTGACTTGGATTCCTTTGGCTGCTTATGCAAGTCCGGTGCTCGTATTTTTCTTTTCTTCTTTTCTTTTTTTAGGCACCCACACAGTGATTTCCACAGTGGTCACACCAGTGTGCCTTCCCGGCAGTATATAAGGGCTCCCCTCTTCCCACAGTCTCACCAATATTTGTCATCGTTAGTTTTCTTATTGACCCGCATTCTGACAGGAGTGAGTTGAAACTGTAAAGCAATTTTTAACTGTATCTCCCTGACAGCTCAGGATGTGGAACAGGATTTCCAAAAGAATATCTTTTCTCTTGTCTCTTGTAAAACTTCATTAAAATGCATGAAATCTGACTGCAAGACCTGGAACTCTAAAATCGCTGGAGGAAAACACAGGTAAGAACCTTCAAGATATGCACAGGGAGGACTTTCTGAACTGACCAATAGGAATGCATGAAGCCAAAGGCTTCTTACAGCCCGGAAGACAGCAGGGGCAGCCATAGAGTGGGAGAAAACCTTTGCCATCTATACATCTGACAGGGGATTAATACCTAGAATCGGTTAAAAAAAAAAAAAGACAAAAATTAAATACCCCAAATCCAAATCAACAAATGGGCCAATGAACCCAGTACATAGTTCTGAAAAACAGAAAACCGAACGGCCAGAAAAGTAGAAAAAGTGTTCCCCACCCTGAGTGGTCCGAGCTGTTGTGATTTCACCTTCTGCCGACCTCCCTTCTGACACTGTAGCCTGGCGTCACACAGGCTGAAATCAACCTCCAGTCTTTCGTGTGGCTCCAAGGGGCTTCATCAGGACTTTACTCGACGCTGTTGACATGCTCCTAACACCCCAATAGCGCACCACACTGAAGAAGGTGTCACCCAAGAACACACAGGACAGCCTCTGCTCAGTGGGAGTAAGGACACCGTGGTTCCGGTCACCGCTGGCCGGAACGGACAGGTGAAAGGAAAGAGCCAGGCGGCTGGCAGTGTCCCCTTTCTCCGCTTCCCAGCTGCATGATGGGAACAGGACCATGCATTCCCCATCACACTGGATGCAGCCTTCTAAACCTGTGAGCTAAAACACTTCCTTAACAAAAATAACAAACATTGTAAGTAAGTAATTCTCATAGTCCCGGTCAAAGGCTATGCTGGAATCCACAATGGCTTATTAAGGTGAGTCTTCCCAGAGGCTCTGGCAGAAACCAATTTCTTCCCCCTTGCCAGCTTCCGGAGGCTGCCCACAGGCTGGCTGGTGGCCTCACAGTCACTCCATCCTCTGCCTTTATTGCCACACATCTTTTTCTGACTCTGACTTTCCTGCTTCATCTTACATTTTTAAGAACCCCTGTAACAGCCGGGCGGTGGTGGCGCACGCCTTTAATCCCAGCACTCGGGAGGCAGAGGCAGGCGGATCTCTGTGAGTTCGAGGCCAGCCTGGGCTACCAAGTGAGCTCCAGGAAAGGCGCAAAGCTACACAGAGAAACGCTATCTTGAAAAACCAAAAAAAAAAAAAAAAAAAAAAAAAAAAAGAACCCCTGTAACACAGCACACCCAGGTAATATGGGTCAACTCCCCAACTCAAGGGTCTAGCTTAATCAAACTGGAAAGTCCTTCTTTGCCATGTACAGGAGTTTGGGCTTGGCAGTCAATGCTGCTGTTCTGCCCCCCCCACCCCAGCGCAAAGGTCATCCTCTTGGCACCCCATCTCTCTGTTTGTTTGCCTTCTGCTTATAGAGGGTTCTCTGAGCCTCCTTCACAAAGCTGCTGTGGTCCTCATTTGGTGTCTGGAGTGTTCTGAGAGCCTCCATAATTTACCCCACCCTAACTTCCATGCTGTGGGGCTTTAATTTTTTTCTACCTGAAAACTCTGATTCCCTCATCCAACACCCTGTGTCACTCTGAACTGAGCAGTCTGTTCCTTGTGAATCACTGTGCAAAATCTCCAGACAGCAGGGCCAGCGCTTTGTGGGGTTCTGGCGATAAATCAAGGCTGGACTTTGGAAGCCATCATTCTAAGATCTTGAGCTTACAGTAACGGCATTTGGTAGGGGTCTTGTTGGGATGCTACAGTTTAGAGTAGGGTTTTGAGGGGACAGATGGCATTCTAGAATGGGGTCACGTCTCCACATTGCCCCAGGCTTCTCCTGCACCATTCAGACCTCAGCCTCTGTCTGAAAACTGAGGGAAACAAATTATATTACAGCTTCTTCCCACCCTAAAACGCTGCATCTACAGCAAAACCATGATAGGATAGAGATCTTTTAACCCAAAGGTGATAAAGCTGATGGTGTTTGGCAGGATGTGACCTTGGGTTCAACACCCAGCACTGTAAATAATAAATACACACATAAATAAAATCAAAGGTAACGAGGCTAGAAGGACTTGGGGTTAGAGTCCCTCCTTAATCACTGAGCCCTTACTTTTTTTTCTATAAATACACAAGTCACATATTTTTAAATGACTCTGCAGCCTGGCCATGGATGGACTGCGCATCTCCATGGACAGACAGCACATCTCCTGTTCTAATGCTTGAATTCATCATTATCATCTTCTCTTGGAATGTTAGAGAAACAATGGCTGTTTTGAGACTCTGAGCCTTTCCTGGTAACTTCTGTTGCTAATGAAGGTCTAGGATGTCCTCTG
This sequence comes from Peromyscus maniculatus bairdii, assembly GCF_049852395.1. Lineage (NCBI taxonomy): Eukaryota > Metazoa > Chordata > Mammalia > Rodentia > Cricetidae > Peromyscus > Peromyscus maniculatus. Next base: position 6,030,327 of record NC_134870.1, read on the forward strand.
CCCCTTCCTCTGGGGCCCTAGATGGCATCCTGTGGGCCTCGCATTGAACTGTGCCAAGGCACCGGGCATCTTTCTCCCTCCTTCCCACCCTGGCTGTGCTTTCCTTTATCCCACCGCTCTGTCTGGTTCCTGGGGAAGATGAGCTCTCTGTGCTGCGTGGAGACAAAGGGTACCACTGGGAAGAGCTGAGCATATCGATGGCTCATCACGCCAGCATGCCTCTGGGCACTGACCAGCCTGATCACTGCACAGGTCCGCTCACTGGGCCACCATTTTCTGCACGGTTAGGATTACTCTGGCCATTCATTTTCTCAGCAAGCTCTTGTTTGTCTATCTGTCTGTGTTTGTCTTTCTGTACTTCCAACCAAGCACACAGTTCTAGTTTTGACGCACCAGAGAACTCCCTATAATGTGGAGTCGGTCCTGTTGGCTTTTTCTTCAGAAAACTTGGCCCCATTCTTTAGCAGGCCTGTTTAATTCCGTGATTTCAACTTCCTGCTTTGAGAGTTTTGTATGGCCATTTTGGGGTTCTCTGGTCCCAGGGTCATCCCCCTGTTGCCTCTAGATCTTTTGAAATATTCCTTAGGACCCTTTTCTGATTTGACAATGTCCTTTCTTTGCCTTGCACAGACTCTAAATTACTTCTCTCTTCATCTCAAGACTCTTAGTGGAAACAGGCAGAAGATGACAGAGCCACAGCGGACTGGGCTCCTGCTCCTCTGAGAAGATGTCAGAGCCACAGCGGACTGGGCTCCAGCTCCTCTGAGAAGATGTCAGAGCCACAGCAGGCTGGGCTCCAGCCCCTCTGGGGAAGATGAGCCCACATCATCTGCTTTTCCTCACCTGTGAGTGAGAAGTTTTCAGTACAGCGACTGGAGACTGGTGAAGGCTGACACAGCAGTGAGAGCCCAGGGCCCCAGGGCCCACTTCCTCACTGGCAAAGGGCAACAGTTTTTCACCGACTTCGCATGTTTCAGTGATTTGAGCTTCTGAGAATATGCGTTTAATTTTTTGAGATTTATAATAAGTTTTTGAGATAGAAAGAGGGAAACCTCACTTTATAGGGGAGCTTCCCTAAGACCTGAAGACAAGCACACAGGAGAACATGTAAACATGGATGGACTCCAAAATGCAAATAAATCAGATTTTAAAAAAGTATTTCTTGGGCTGGAGAGATGGCTCAGTGGTGAAGAGCACCTGCTGCTCTTCCAGAAGACCCAAGTTCAGTTCCCGGCACCCATGTGGGAGGCTTACTACTGCCTGTAGCTCTAGCTCCAGGAGATCCAATGCCCTCTTCTGGCCTCTATTGGTACTGCACATACACAGAGCAGGCACTCGTTTGCACAGAGCAGGCTTACACACACACACACACACACACACACACACACACACACACACACACACACAGAAATAAAAATAAATCTTAGAAAAAATGTTTTTGTTAATTACACATTTCGGGGGTGGGTAAATACACAACACACTAGTTTCTTATTGCTGCTATAAGAGATGACTGGAAACTTGTGGCCTAAACCAACAGAGACTCATTCTCTTGTGAGGGCGGAAGTTAGAAATGGATGTCACTGGGCTGCAACCAAGGGTCAACAGGACCCCTCTCCCACAGATGCTTGAGGCAGCTGTTTCCCGGTGGCCGGCCATCATAGCACTCTGTTCAGTCACAATCTACCTTTGAGCCTCTTGTCCCCTTTTATAAGGTCCTAAGGGCCCACCTGGGTTCTCCAAAAAAATCTCTTCTAACCCTGTAACCTAACCTCCTCTGCAAAATCCCGCCTGGCACAGAGGCAGCATGTTCACTGGACCTGGGCCCTGGGACTCAGCTCTCCACAGTCTCTGTCTCCTCAGAAGCCCTCAAAGTCTTGTTTGGCTCCTGACGCGCTTGATGTTTTTACAGTGGTTGACACATCCTTCTGCTTACAGGGCAACTAAACCACTCACTCATTCACCTTAAAACCCGTGTCTGTGCCAAACATCACACAGGGCCCCAGCAGCACAGCAGATCGCCCACAGGGAATGCAGTCAGTCCTCAGGACAGTGGGATTGGATCCCTGAGGTTCTGGGGAATGCTGGCTCTCAACAGCAGGACATCACAGGGATGTCATAGAGGGCACCATTCTTTGCTTTAAAACGGTGCCCTGAGCAGCCATCAGAAGTGACAGACCTCTGCAGGACTTACCTTCATTTAGTTTTAAGGACTTTCTCCCTACAAGGGTGGCGTGGCCACCATGGTTTTGCAGTGTTTGGACCCATAAAGTTAATCATTGTCCTCATTCTGCAACTCTTTCTTAGGCTGGCATTCTGGTGTTTTATTCTCTCTCTGTGTGTGTGTGTGTGTGTGTGTGTGTGTGTGTATGTGTGTGTGTGTGTGTGTGTGTGTACACGTGAGTGCACATGCATGCATGTGCTACCACGGGTATCATTCCTCAGTTGCTCTACACTTGTTTTTCAAGGATCTCTCATTAGCCTAAGCCAGGAAGGCTAGGCTGGCTGGCCTGTGAGCCCCTGGAATCTGCATGGCTCCACCCCCACAGTGCTGACATTGCAAGTGCATGCTTGGCTTCTTCATGTGGGATGGAACTCAGGTCTTGGTACATGCGTGACCAACACGTTAGCATCTTACGGAGCTGTCTCTCCAGTCCTGGGCAGTTTTCTGCTTCTCTGTTTTCGGAGCCTGGGCAGTTGCTCATCTGTTCCCGTTCTCCTGTTCTGACCCACGGCTTCTTAACAGAAGTCCTCTCCCCTCACCAGTGGAAGGGGACTCCCAGCTTCTCCTGACGGCTCTTGGGTTTGGGGACCAACGGCACCCAGCTTTGTATTTATCTTTGCTGGCTAATAAAGGAAATGGAGACAGCAATGTGTTCCTTCTGTGCTTTGCTGGGGTCCCCACCCTGCAGAAAAGACTAGACCAAATCCAGCTAACAGTGACCGGATGCTTGATGACAGCCCTGAAGGCAGAGACACCATCAGGCTGGCAAGTCACATGGACATGGCGCTGGAGGAGTCGGGCCTGACTGAGGATTTGGTGAAGGGAGGGACTCCAGGCCCCGTCTCGAGAGGGCTGAAACTGGGACTGGCTGCCTGGTCCTCTTTGTCCTCCTAGGTTGCTGCAGCTAGTTTCCTGCCTCTGAGGGAGCCTTCTTGTGGGGGAAGAGGTAGGCATGGGCAAGAGGAACACGGTCTCTGGAGCGGGGAGCAGCGTGCAAGGTGGCAGCAGCTGAGTTGCCTGGCGCAGGCACCCTGAGTGGGAGTGAGGTCCCTCCGCTCTGAGACAGCTCTAACAACTGGAGTAACCAGAAGCTACGCTTGTGGTGCTGGAGTTGACTGAAGAGTCTCTCGATGGGACCGGATGCGAGGAGAGACTCTGGTCACTGGTGGGTGGATCCAGGGCAGTGACAGTGATGTAGGAAAACTCAGAAAATCCTAACAGCCGGGGTCCTCACAGCTGTCCCACTGTTTCTACCCGTGACAGAAGGCTTCCATAGTTCCATGAGATAAACTAGCAAAAGTCTCTCCCCCACCCCATAAGGACTCTTTCCATAAGTGAGAGACTGCTGGTTCTCAGCGGGCCGACTCTGCTGCTTGAGGGCACTCGGCAATGCTTAGAGACGTCTTTGTAGCTATAACCGGGGGGTGGGGCACTGTTGGCTCTCGGTGGGGAGCGGCCAGGAAAACTGATCAAAGTCTTACATTGTACAGGACAGCCCAACCCCAGAGAATCACTTGGCCGCAAATGTTGGCCAAGCAGAGGTTGAAAAGCAGTCTTCACAGAGCTCATTTCTCCGGCAGCCCAAGGGCATATGCCTCAGTAGCTGGCAAAGTTCAATCCTAGCATCACAGGCTGGCCACAGGCTCGTTCGTGTGCGGCAACACGAAGCACACACTGTCACGGGGCATGTGTTCTTGGTAAGATGTTGAACCTACAAGGTCTCCAGATATGACCTCCAGGTCAAATGAAATCAGGAGAAGACTGAATGAGCTAAACTGTCGGGACGGCAAACAGGCAAATAAATCCAGATGACATACCATTCTGTGGGGCAGCTGGCCCAGCCTCGTTGCTAAGTAAGCAGGAACCTTACTATAGAGTTCCGAGAGCGATGGACTGAAATTCTCACTCAATATCTGGCCAGCCAGTATCCCGGAAACACTACTTGTGCAGGGCATTTGGGGGACCAACCAAGTAAACTTCAGTGGGGTTATGGTATTACACGAAATACTGTTTAGTAAAAAGGGTGGTAGAAAATTGTTAAAATAAGTATAGGAAAAGTTCCAAGGGGGTATGTAAGGGTCTGTCATAGTTCTCTTTGGTAGCCCACTTGACATACCTGGACAGAGGGAGCATCACATGAGAAACTGCCTCCATCAGACAGGCCTTTGGGCTGGGGGAATTTTCTTAATTGCTAACTCATGTAAGAGGGCCCCCCCTCCCATGGCAGTGCCATCCCTGGGTGGATGGTCCTGGGGGTGTATAAGCTGAGCAACCTAGAGGAGGAAAGCCTGTAAGCAGCATCCCTCTGTGGTCTCTGCTTCAGTTCCTGCATCCAGCTTCCTGCCTTGACTTCCTGTCTTGGCCTGCCTTCATGATGGATTGTAACCGTGTAAGCCCAGTGAACCTTTTCCTCTCCAAATTGCTCTTGCTCATGGGTTTATCACAGCAGCAGAGAAGCAACCTAGGGCAGGGTTTAACTCTGGCGATCTGAGCAGGGGGAATACAGTGCATCCATGTTCTTTGCTTTTCATATTTTCAGTTTTTCTACAGTAGACACATACTTCTATAATATTAAAAAGCATTAGAGTTTTCGATACAGTGTAGACTGATAAGCTAGGCTGCCTGGTAGTGGATTTGTGTAAATCTAGGAAGGGTGGATATTCACAGAGAGCGATCACAGTGGGGCTGTTATCAAAGATGTTAAAAATAACAAGCTGCAGGGAGAGACTCTTATGGGTCCTTAAGAGCAGTCAGAGCAAAGTGTCAGGCTTCTGGAGTGTTGAGAGCTGCAAACACACGTTTGTGTTTGTATGGGGGACTGGAGTAGAAATGAGCAAATCATAATTGAGGACGGAATCAGACAGGAAGGGTAGTTAAATCCACATAAAAACACTCAGAATTTTTTTTTTTTATCAGAATGTACACTGATAACTGGCTTTCCGTGGAAGCCAGGACACAAGCTTCTGAAATATGAAATTATCATAATTGTTAAGTGGGTTTTTAGCACAGACAATGTGTTTGTGGACTTGGATGTTAATGGATGTTAATTGGAAGATTTCACACCCATGTCTGCTCACCAATGGCTGGAGTCAGAAGAAGCAATCAATAATCATTCTCCCTAGCAAACCTGGAAAGCAATTCTTTCCATGTGACAAGGCCGTGTCCCACTGCCAGGGTCAGAAGGAAAACTCTGGCGTTCTGACAGCTCACATGGGCATGTGTGGTTCCTGAGAACTGAACTGCTCTTCATGGTTTAATTCCATCAAGGGCCACGGAGCTGAATGGCCATCTCAGCTTCCACCCCTCTTCCCGATGCTCGCTCTAAGTGCCCGAACACTGTGATGTACAACCCATCTGGCTCTAAGTCCCCCAACACTGTGATGTACAACCCATCTCCCAGCAGCTCCAAAGGAAGCATTTTAAGGCCCCAGGATATGTGAGTCTCTTTTGACATTTGTTTTGGGCTATGATCAACTAAAGGTTGTGTTCTGTACTTAGAGTTGATGAACAACAGATATTTGGGGTTCAGGAATCTTCAGGGGACACCCCAAAGGTGTGGTGAAGCAAATGGCCCAGTCCTAAGTGACCTGGTGAGTCCCCAGGGCATGGCCTCTGGAACTGGCCATATCAGCATCTAATCTGAATGCTCTTGGAGACAGAACCGAGCCTCCCTTGGAAGTTTGTGACTGAGGGTAAAGCCAAAGTATGTGTTTAAAATACCAAGATCCTTTCTTGAAATATGCTGCCATTAAAAATAAACGACTATATTTATTTTCTAACAGTAATTCCCAATTTACTATCTTATGGTTCCCTGGAGTCACATCCCTGTTAGAAACGGGAGTTATAAACGATGACATCATATAGATGCAAGCTTTCTGTTTTCAGGTTAGTCCTACATGATTTTAAGAGACGTGTACTGTCTGCTGACACTCAGCATCTGGCCTCCTGTGGCTATTGTCGCTAAATAAGCAATTGTCACGGGCACAGTATATAATATCCTTTAGGAAAACACGTGTCTCTGTCTGTAAGAATATTACCATGCGGCAAGGTTAGGGTCAGACTCAGAGGGTTATATGGCTGGAATTTATTGGTTTACTTCCTGCTTGTGTGGGAGTGTACACATGTGGGTGTGCGTGTGGAGCTGTATATGTGGAAGGCTGAAGGCAATGATAGTTGTCTTTTATCAATCTCTACATTATTATTGTTGTTAGTTTTTGAGACAGGGTCTCTCACTGAACCTGGAACTACTCACCATGGTAGCTAGACCAGCTGGCCATCGCGGCCCCACCATTTACCTCTCTCCGGGCCCCTCTGGGCCTGGCGTTTATGTGGACACTGGGGATCTGAACTCAGGTCCTCACACTTGCACAGCAAGCCACCTCCCCAACCCATATGGCCAACTTTTAGGTCAACCAGCAGATCCCAAGTCAATAAGGGGCTCAGGGGCCTCTCCATCATCCTCTCTTTCCTGAACGTGAAACAGTGTGCATGTGCCAAGGATTATTAGTCAAATGGAATAGAGTACAGAAGTTACATCAGGGCATGTTTGCTTTAGATGAATAACAATGCACCTTTATAAGAGCATAGGAGAGTAATGGCTGCTGCTGGGATGTGCAACTCCCCTGCACCTCTGCAATGGACGTGAGGAGGATCCAGGAGCCTGCTGCTCACGGGCCAGCAATAAGTTCTGTGGTCTCCCAAGGGCACACACCTCTCTTTACACTCCAGACTCTAAAGACTTGGTGAATACATTGCAGCTCTGAAGTGTAAGTGAATTACAACTGTGTATTGAGAAGACGCTATTTCAAATATTTACAACATGCATGATATTTTACATAAGTAGAAACACATTGCATATCATTTTATAACTTGCTATTGTCACCAAATAATAAAAATTCGGGTTTTGCCCCATGTATCAACAGATACACATGAACCATAATCTTTAAAATTATTCCATTATATGGATAGTCTATATTATTTCCTACCATCTGCTGGTTTTGAACTCCTTTTAGGTATGTTAAGTTTTCCTATTATAAACACAAGTACCAGACATCCTATGTACACACATGTTTACATGCTCTTGTGAATATTTAGAGAAGATAGATTCATAAGCACGGAATTGCTAGACAGCGCGCATGTTTGAAATTTTAATAAATTTATTGCTAAATTGTCCTCCCAGAAGGTTTAGTCACCTTCCCTCCTGGCCACAATGTACACTCCCCCCGCACGGTGTCAAACGAATTTATAAAAAGGATTATATCATTTTATTTTTGTACCTTTGATACTAGAGGGAGAATGAATACCACTTTAAATATTTACTGACAAAATCTTTTCCTCCCTTTGGGAAAATCTTGTTTATAGTTAAAAATTTCCCCTAGATTGTTTATATACTTTTATAGATTTGGAGGAACTCTTTTATGATGGATATTAATCTTTTGTTGCAAATATTTCTTCTACTAAGACATCTTCTATTTGAATATGATCTTTTTTGCTTCACACAGATCTTTTTAAAAATTCCTGTGTATAAAAGTCTTAAATATACCCTTTCTGCCTCAAAATAGAAATTCCCTTTTTAAATACACTCTGTACACATCTCGTTAGGTTTACTGCTACCTGGACATTATAATTTCTGCTCTTATTTTTTCTGTTAGATGCTATGACTGATTCTTGCTATTCTGCAGGCAACACATTGGTTGTCGAGCATTGGTTCTGAATTCAGATGTTTTAGTTAGTTCTCTATTAGTTCTAATAGTATTCAGAATTAGTAGTTTTAGAAATCTTCTATTTAGAGAGACATTACCAGCCATAAAAATTCTATTTCCATGTATTCCCTTCTAATAAATTCCATTGCCTACCGAGATTCCCTTTCTGTGGTTGATGCCAATACTTGCTACTCCGTTCAAAAGGAACAATTCTAAAAGCATATTGCTAATATTAACCTTAGATTTCTGGGAGACAAATTTTGATTGAGTTAAGAAGTTCTCTTACTATCTAGCTTGCTAAGACATAGCAGAAATTAAATTTGAATTTAACCAACTTCTTTTCAGTTTCCTAAAATGAAGTATAATTCAATTATTTAAATAAAAGGTGAACGCTTCCTGGTCCTATAAAGCTTAAATGCCCATGTACTGTGCTTGACAAAGACAGGATAGCCAGGTTAGGGGGCTGATGCCACTGGAGTTGGCATGCTTGGCAGGGCAGGGAACTAGAAAGAGTTTTTTGGAGCACATCAAAACAAATCACAAATTTACTGTTAACATGGATTCCCTCACCTTGAAATCATCAGGAATGAGGAGTTTTGATGTTCGTAGAAAATTCAAGATATATCTGAACATCTGTCCATCTCTGTCAATGAAATAGTGCTGTTTGAGACTGTCCAAAACAATGGGTTCTGTACCATCAAACAGTCTTCCGATTCTGTGATAAAAAAAAAAAAAAAAAAAAAGAGGGAAGAGGGAAGACAATTAGTTGCTTGGCCACTGAGACTCACATCTCCAGCTCTGTGTCACTGTCCTGCATGCTTCCAGATAGCTGCGAAAATATCTACTCAGCAGTGACGGGTCTGAGAAGTGCTGCTCCTTACTTGATAAACATCTTAGGACGAGAAAACTCAGAATAGTCTCGGTCGGTCGGTTGAGGCACATGCCCGTATTCCCTGTCACCTGCAAAGGATCATGGCGAGGGCGTCACCGTGACGGGAGACCCTGCCTTTCCCCCAGTGTTCCTTGCTCTCTGCTTCTTGCAAAGGGTTCGTTCTCCCACGTGTCTTCTAAACCTCTTCGACTGAAAAAGGGGTTCTGTTTCTAAGAAAGGTGTTTCAGCGGTTTCCCCTCTTATGAATGCCAGGGTTCTAATGGGACGGGACGGCAGTAGAGCGCTAACGTCTAACTCAGAGCCAGTGAGGGCTGGCGAGTGACGAGAGGCACCAGGAAACTTCCCTCCTTGACCAGAGGCTCATCTGCCTTCTCATTAATGGTATGGGTGGACGGATCACCCCAGTTTTTAAATACAAGTTTTTAAACTGATCTCATAACTTGCCTGTCTTGGCTTTGGAATGCTGTTTATTGCTTTAGAGATTATTTTGAAATAATGCACTGTCTAATACTATGTTGAAATGTGACAAAGGTCACAGAAAATCAAGTATTCTACCTTAAAACATGACAAGTCATATTTTCCTCTCCTCTGGAATCAGTCCTGTGAATTTCTGTTTCAACAAAAATACTTTAAAGATAATTCTAAAACTCACCCTACCCAGAGGTGGGTCAAAGAAAACCATGGTGGAGTTGCATTTCTCAAGCTCAGCAAGTTTTCTGTTGAACTTTCCATGAACCAACTGTGATTATTTAGGGTGCAGATTACAATCACCCCAGGATTCCTTCACTGTGTGTAACTTCTCGTTCCTTTCTCCCTGACACATCAATCAGACAAATCCACTGCGTGACTTCCGTGTAGGCTTTCCAGGACAGCCTGCTGCAGGACGGGAAGGAACGAGACTTGTCTGCCTCTGACTGAAGCATTTTACTCTTCGCTACAAAATAAACACTTGGTTGTCAGGGAAAGAGTGGAGGCCGCATCGGTGAAGCGCTCTCCGGGCGTCTCACTGTCCTCAGCACTTTCTCCATGTGAACAAGTCCATTACCCTCATCTTAGCGGTGAAGAAATTTACTTTAAAACATGAGGAACTGGCCCAACTAGTTAAGTAGCAACAGGGATTTGACTGACTGCAAAGGGGCCTCCTTACCCTCATGGGAATGAAAAGAATTGCCATTGTGCAACCAGAGCTTTCGGCTTAGAGCTGTTCTTAACTGTATTGGTTAAACGAGAACTATATAATGAGATCCAAGTCCCGATACTGATAACCAGCGTCAATGCCTCTTATCACTCTATTAAACAGAGATGAAAAGCATTTTATTTTTAATTAAGTCCTATGCTCCGGAATCACTGAGTACTCATTTGCAAGCTTACACCTAGCAGTGCAAGGTCACAGGGTGAGTCACCAGTGCAGGGTAAGGTCACAGGGTGAGTCACCAGTGTGGGGCAAGGTCACAGGGTGAGTCACCAGTGCGGGGCAAGGTCACAGGGTGAGTCTCCAGTGTGGGGCAAGGTCACAGGGTGAGTCTCCAGTGCGGGGCAAGGTCACAGGGTGAGTCACCAGTGCGGGGCAAGGTCACAGGGTGAGTCACCAGTGCGGGGCAAGGTCACAGGGTGAGTCTCCAGTGCGGGGCAAGGTCACAGGAGTCGTCACCAGTGCGGGGCAAGGTCACAGGGTGAGTCTCCAGTGCAGTGCAAGGTCACAGGGGGAGTCTCCAGTGCGGGGCAAGGTCACAGGGTGAGTCTCCAGTGCGGGGCAAGGTCACAGGGTAAGTCACCAGTGCGGGGCAAGGTCACAGGGTGAGTCACCGGTGCATATGTGCCGAGCGGAGCCATAAAGGAACTGCTCACTCCTGTTCAAGGAGAGCGGCCGAGCAGTGTGGCCGGGCCAGTTACTACCTCTACTCTGGAAGCATGCCTTTCTTGTAGCTCCATTTCGTTTTTATAAAACTGTCTCATTTGTTTTCTAAAATAAGCTTTTCTTCCCCTCACAGTTGACGAGCACAACCCAAGTCATTCTTAGCTCAAAAAGTGCACAGGAATAGAGAGATTCCAGGGGAGCCAACACAAATCTGTTAATTTATTAGGCTCGATTGAAGACATTGTTGGCTTTTGAACTCTCCAAATTAGGAAAAAGGTGTCACTGAAATACTTTTTACGGTGTAAAAAGCTGAACGGAAAATGTGGCAAGTATTCACAAAAGGTACCCGGGCAACACGAGACATTACAGAGAGACGGGGGACTCCAGTCAGCTGCTGCAGACTCGGAAGTCAGCTGGGCCCTAGGCACGGCATGGGCAGAGAGAGCGTCTCTAGGGAGAACAGGAGGGGCTGACCACCGGGGCAGGAGAGGAAACCCAGCCAGGGCTGCAAGGGCCAAGGAAAAGATTCAAGTCCAGCACTATCATCCTTAATGAAACCTCCAGCAATGGTCAAGTCCCCTGATGCTGCTGGCTTGGAACCTTTATCCAGCCCTAGGACTGTAGTGGTATTTGCTCCGCCCATGACCTTGGGCTATACAGCCCAGAGGAGGCTTCCTGCCTTTTTATATGACCTCTTATAAGAAGTTGGAGAATGGTCCGGCATCACTTATCATCATCAATCCACGTGAGTCTATTAAATGGGTAACAGAATTTATTAAAATATAAATTGAGGAAATACAGTCACGAGTACAGAACGGAGTAGACACCAGAAGTCATCCTCTGATCTGACCCGGGAGCGAATTCACCTCACAGGCAGGAGCAGGGAGAAGGGGCATGTGACCCTTCTCCAACTCCTTATAAGAGGTCAGTGGTAGGAATCACTGCCTCCTTTGGGACTTAGAGCCCAAGGTCATGGGCAGAGCAAATACCACTACATATGACCTATGACCATGGAGGGGCACTGGGTAACCAGAACCCAAAGGGAATAGGACCGCTACTGAGAAGGACCAGGTAGGGCAGGGGTGACCCCAAAGAATAGGAATTAGTAAAGGCCAGGCTGATGGATACGCTCCCAGGAGTCTGGGGGCAAAGAAAGGCATGAACTCCTGGGTGGGGGAAGGTAATGGAAAGCCTGGGCTGCTTAGGGTAGAAAGCTTAGGGTGTAGAGAGAGGGTCAGGGCTGTGGAGAGAATGGGAGATGCCTGGAAAGGGGCCTAGGGCATCAATACACAGTCCTGACCGAGTGAAAGCTCTCATGAGAAGCAGGAAGTTCCCTGTCTGAGCAGCAAATGTTAGAAGTAAAAAGAGGTTGCAATGGTCCCCTTTCTGCCAGCCTCGAGGAGAAGGGGAGGAAGGGGTGCCAGCAACCATTAGTGTTGTCTCCTGGTGGGGTTGGTGATGGGCTGGGTTGTGCTGTGGGAAAGTATTGTTCGGCTAAACAAATAACGGGAGGAATCAACGAGGCTGTATTTCTCATGGACACATGAATGGGGCTACAAATCACACTGCAGTGACGTGAAAACGCTGCTGCCTGGAAACTATGTGGACTGATTACAGTGTACAGACCTTGGAGAACATTCCTGGTTTCCAACTGACCAAGACCAAGCTGGCTCCAGATGATGTATGGCTGAGGTTTTCCTCCTCTCCCTTTTACAAGTGTGTCTTCACTGAACCAAAGGGTAATGCTGAGAAAGACTTCCACGATGTTTCAAAGGCTAGTAACTATTCTAATATCTTATGTCTTCCTTAAAATCAACTTATTCTGAATAATTTCCATCACACACCAAAGCTGACAAGTAATGAAAGGAATCTCTTAAGTGAAGACCCCCGTTTCAAAATCTGAGTTCTTAACTAGTCTTGTTCCATGTCCACCTTCATGCCTTACTGCCCCTGACTGGGAGTTTTGAAAGAAATTTCATACAGCACATCATTTTATCTGACTATTTCACTAATTACTAGCATTAGAAAAGTCTGCTACAATCTGAATTAAGTATGTTGAGTATTACTCTTCTTTGGTGCTTTTTGACATGAACACTGTTGACTCCTCTTGCTTACTGCTCAGGGCAGAAACTGCTGTGGAAAGCAGGCTCCTTTGGGTGAAAAGTCGGTCTGGTTTCCTGTTACAATGGGCTCCCCTTTTACCTGGCATAGTGTGTTAGATACAGTGCTCACATGAATATGAAAGGGCTAAAATCAAATCTACCCGGCTCTGGATGAGTCAGTCCTGAAAAACTGTTCTCTTCTGTCTTCACTCATCTGTAAGCCCTGGGTTCTGTAATTTACTGAGTCGGTTTGTTAAGAATTTCCCTTCCCTCCATTCTTGTGTAATCATTTAGTTATTCATTCAATATCCACTGAGCCCGACTACACCAGAAACAGGTGTGAGTATGTGAAAAAGACACAGTCCTTGCTTTTGTGGAATTTAATAGTCTATGTGGCTAGAAGCGCAGGTCAACTGTAGCATGACAGAGTGAATCATTTTGTGTGGAGCGGACAGTAGAGATACAAAGGAGGTACACCCAACACATTAAACTCAACTGCGGTTGTCAGGGAAGAAAGAAAGGCTCACTGGAGTGAAGGAGAGGAAGTAGCTGAGCACAGGGGTGGGTGGTCAGGGTAGGAGAGGGCCCAGGAGATTCAGGAGCTTGGGCAGGAAAGCTTCCTATGCTGTGCTGAGTCAGGCTGACTGAAACTGGGCAGAGCCTGGTCCATCAGGAAATGGAGCACAAATTGGTTTGGAGGGTGATGAGAACTGATGGCAGATTGTTCTCTTGGGAATCTTAAGAGAAAGCAAATTTAGAAACGAGACAAAAGTGAGACACCATATTGGGAGCCACATCTCCTCAAGGCCGCGGCTCATCCAAACCCAGTCTCCTAGGCTCTTCACCATTTCCTGTGCATGGTGAGGTGGTTCTCAGCCCAGGCTGATGATAAAAAAAACCTGGTGAGCCTTTAAAAAATTACTGACCTCAGGGTCCCCTTGTTATTCTGATGCAGTTAGGAATAAGGCCTAAACAACTGTAGTTTAAAAAAGCTTTCCAAGTTTGTGTGACCATTTGTTTGGGAGACAGGATCTCACTATGTAGCCCAAGCTGGCCTTGAACACACAGAGATCTGCCTGACTCGGCCTCCCCTCCCAAGTGCTGGGATTAAAGGTGTGCACCACCACAACCACACTGGACAATCCTGAACTTTTGAACGTCCTTCCATCTCCCGAATTCTAGGATTACAAGTGTGCACACCACAGAGGGTCTCACCGAGCTAAGAATTAGTGTAAGGGGGGGGAGGGGCAACGAGACTAGAGAGTGAGTCAACCCACCGGCCTTTCACTTAGTCACGTGGCTAACGATGGCAGCCCCCACTCAAACAGCCAACTGCACTTTTAGAAATGAAAGACTTGACATCATTCAACCTCCTGTTTATAAATGTAACAATAATCATAAACATGCCCTTCTAGAGACACAGTTGGCTAGACACAGTTTCTCTAAATCTCGTCTCGCTGCCCTGTGGTGGCCAGCAGAGACAGCACATCCAGCCCTCAGAGGGCAACCGAGCCTAGTGACGTGGAGTGGGTCCCCTCACTCAATGACCTAATGTCTTAAGAGCCAGATCTTGGCTCATCTTGATCTCCACAGGTGGCCTCAGCTTCTCATCTTGCAGGTAAGGGGTAAGCCCACGTGTTAAGTCACTTGGCCAAAGGGGCCATATTGAAATGATGGAGCTCAGATGACAACCTGAGTCTGACTTGAAAGTTTTTCTTGATCATTAGATAGACTGCCTCTTCATTTATGCTAAAAAAAAAAAAAAAAAAAAGCCAACAGCTTCTTCTAGGAAATGTATAATTGTTACAGTTTGATAAAGCTTGATAGCACAAGATAATATGTTATCTGGTAATTACTGTGTAGGGAAAATAATTTACTTGATAGCAAGATAGAAAAAGCGGAGGATCTGGGGCTTCCAGTCAAGGTCAGTGGAAGAAATGATGTGCTGTGAAGGCACCACAATTGAGTCAACCCAAACCAAACGGTAACACCGAGACTTCTGAGGTTACCGTCAGTACAGCTGGTGGAACGGTGAGGGAGTACACGGAAGGATGGGAACCGAGGATGTGCGGAGCGGTGAGAACTCCTGGGACAGGGCACACAGCTGACTCATGACTCCACCTACTCTGTCACTACTATCCCCGACACACTGGGTCCTTACACTGTGTCTCGAACACTCCTGGGATTTACGGCTTTACAGCTGTGGACACTCAAGCTGGGGGAGGGGTTTGGGGAGGGGTGTTCCCATGCCTTCTGCAGCTGGCCACCTTCTGTCTCCAGCCCTTTACACCCTCTACTTCCCACAATGCCTGGTAGACACCTGATCATATCCTGTTTCCAGACATGGAAATGGACACTCGTTCTGTTGACCTAGGGACAAACGGAATGGTCTTCCCTGCTCTCCTAAGCCCAAGTGCCCTGGAAACTAGAGGACGTGGTTACCTGCAGCTTCTGTAGGATGGACATGAACAGGGAGGATGAGAAAACCCTGGGGAATGAAATGCTAAGACTGACCAAGAAGCAAGGGGGAGAATAGGAGGGAAGGACACCAGGTGGGCCTCTATACCCATGCAGGAGCTTTTTACCAATAAACACCCCCCAACTTTCCATTCCAAGGTAAACATGGCTTGGTCTTGGGGAAAAGACTCCAGTTTCTGGTCCAATTTTTTTTTTTTTGCTGGCTACCAGATTCAGAGGCAACTCTCAAATGATCTCGTTAGCACTGGGGGTATTTTTAAGTTCTAAGTGGTACCTATCAGTTGAAAATCGGGGAAGTATAAAGGGTAGAAATGAAGCTGAACAGAACATCTGTCACGAGTCTACCATCTAATGGGGCATTAAAAAACCTCACTTTGGATATGAAAAGTACTCCCCCTCGCACACATCCCACCAAAAGTTCATGTGTTGAAGGCTTGGTTCCCAGCTGGTGATATACCATTGAGAAGTAACAGGATGGATGGGCTGCTACTTCATCAACATATTAATGAGTTCACAGCTAAATGGGCAATTAGAGGTGGGACCTCGTTGGAGGAAACAGATCACTGGGGATGTGGCTTTGAAGTGGTATATGTGTCCCCGGGCCTTTCCTCTGCTTTCTCTGCCCCCCTGGGTACCATGAGGTGACCAGTTTTGTTCCATCACATGATCCTTGCTATGATTCTGTGCCTCTCCTCAGCCTATAAACAAAGAAGTCAGCTACTGTAAGCCAAAATAAGCCTTTTATCCTAGAAGATTTGGTCAGGCATTCTGTACCAGGCAAGTGAGGCTGGGAGCACCTGGTAATGCAGCTTTATTACTCTTTATGTCTTCTGTTTGGCTTCCCAACCACATTTCTTCCCTCATATTTGAAGTCTAAGGTAGATGGCAAACAGGGTAGAGGGGTGGATAAGGACACTTGTGTGTCCATGCACAGGTGTGTGTGTGTGTGTGTGTGTTACAGGTATAGGGAGAACTGTCACCACAGATGTTACCTGGCCTCAGAGCATCAGAGAGATAAGCACAGATGGGCAGAGACAACCTGTCATCAAAGGATTCCTTCCTGTCTTTTCTGCTGAGATTACAGAGGAAGGAAAAGGAGTAAATGAAGAGAAACTATAATTAATAATGAATATGTTTGAAATGTTACATTAGATTGATCGAGGGACTCCATGATACCTTCTCTGCCATGACAGACTATATTTCCTGAAACTGGGAACAAAAATAAGGAAGAAGAAGAAAAAAAAGTCCTGAATGGTCATAAAGAACATCCAATCTCAAGCAAACAGTATGTTGTTTATGACCACTCTGGGTTCTGGGATAATTCTTTAATGTTTCCAGTCTTGGGAAATTTCATGTTTCATGACTACAGATAAAAATTGATTTAGAGCTTGTTATAGAAATGGATAGAAGTAATTTAAAGGAAGAAAGAAAATAATTTCTTAAGTAAAAACGAAAGCAAATTTTATCTACGTATGGGGAGCTGTGGGCTGCCTCCAGCACCTCTCCCTGAGGCAGCATCATTTTCCGGGATAGATGGAACTGGAGTCAGTGGGGGGAAAGGAAGAAGCATTTCAAATGTAAACAACAGGGTGTGTGCAGGGCCAATACAGGAGCTCAGTCTGGACAGTTGGTCTTGATACTGATGGCTCAGGCTAGGCCAAGGCCACTGAGACACTACTTCATCTACAGGAAGTTTTTAATGCTTTTAGTATTGTTGTCGTGTGCCTGTGTTCACATGCGCATGCATGTGCCCAAAGTGTCCTCACTTGCAAAGTGGGGGTAACAGTATAAAGTCAATGCCAGGAGTCTTCCTCAGTTGCTCTTCACCTGACTTTTTGAGACAGGGTCTCTCCAGGAACCTTGAGTTCACAGACTTGGCTGGCTGGGGAGCAGGTTCCAGGCCCCTGCCTGTCTTTACCTTTCAGTGCTAGGACAACAGGTATGCACCACATGGATGCCCAGGCTCCAAATTCAAGTCCCCATGTCTGCACAAGAGGTTTTACCCACTAAGCCATCCTCCCAGCCCATTAGCTTGAGTTTTGATTTGGTTGTTGTTGTTCTAACTAGAGAAATGGGATCCTATCAGACAGTGAATTCTTAAAAGGAACACATGGACACACAATAAAACATGCACTGTTCTCTTTGGGGTACATGGTATCCAGTCTACACGACTGCTTGAGGCTCCCTACTGCAGCAAGCTGGTAAATAATGATGCCAAGACTCCCACAGGCAGCTGGACTACAGGGCCTGGCTTGGACCTTCTCCTGCACTACCCAAGAGTTGTTTTATCTCTCCGTAAAGCACCATGCCCTCCTGCCACAGACTCAGTAACTGCTGGCAGATGTTCATTCTCAGACAATTAAGTGCTGTGCCCCCAATCAGAATTCTTCAAATCTAAAGGATCAGGCTGAATGGGACAAAAAGAATTAAGACCACCTGGGCATACTCCTGGGTCAAGCAAGTGTCTGTTTTAAATGGTTTCTAGAACGAATGCCTATTTTTCTCAGATGAGCCCAGGACGAAATCATCCTGCCTTTTCCTGGAGCCCAGCTGGGTATTTTCAGTGAACATAGTCTCTTCAGGGTTTTATCTTGCTTTCTGTATGAGCAGGCAAGCATGAACATGTGTGCACGAGCCTGCCTCCGCAGCCACCCCCTTCCTCCTCCCAACAGTGGGTTCTATATTTAGAGGGATTTTTGACACACTGCTTAGGCTTTTCTCTTGATTTAAGAACTCTAGAATATGTTTTCCATTTTCGAGTAATAATCCCTATTCAGAGGGGGAAAATGCTATAATAGCTAACATTTATTGAGAGTGTGTTCAACACTCTGCTGGAAATTTTACAGATTATCTGCTTGAATTCTCACTATGGTAATACTAAGTATAAAAATGCCTAGTACAGGGAACATTTTGACTGAGGCAGTGAAGAAACTGGGTTGTAGTGCCATCAAGAAGCCTGCTGAGGATGCTGAGGAAGCTGAGGTCTGCTTTCCTGAGAGTGAGGGCCAGGCCATCTTTGAACTGTCCCAAGTCCCCCTGCTACTAAACCATTCAAGCACACTAAAATGTCAAGTCAGGGATGAGGATCCATGCTTGAGTCCTTGTCAGCATGTGCAAGGACCAGGGTTCAATTCCCAGCACTACAAAACAAACAGAAGACAAGAAAGAGCAGAAGCTTAGGCCTACAGCACTGTCCCAAGTCTGCCTGCCTGTCTCAGAGCCTTGCTCAGGTTGTCCACCTGCCATTTGTGATCTTGAGACTGTGGTTTCTCCTTCCTTCCTTCCTTCCTTCCTTCCTTCCTTCCTTCCTTCCTTCCTTCCTTCCTTCCTTCCTTCCTCCCTCCCTCCCTCCCTCCCTCCCTCCCTCCTCCTTTCTTGGACTCTCCATCTCTTCCCCCTCCTTTTTTCTCTGCAAATCCTCAAATCCAGCCTATACTGCATGTTAGCCAAGAACTCTACCACCACACTACATCTCTAGGCCTTCATATTTCTTGTGACAGGAAACTCCTGAGTGTGTTCTGGGTGAATCTAGTTGTGCCTGATTTCTACCCTTATTCCTGGGCTTCTTCATCATGACAAGCCTGATTGTCAGATTACAGAATGTGATAGAACATTCTCGAGTCTTCCCCCAAGTCTAGCAAGCCCCTGGGTCTGTCCAGGGACTGCTGTTCACAGGTGGCCGCTGGCCCGCGCTCTCCTCATACTTTGTGACCATCGGTGAGGACAGGCTGGGGAGTGGAGTATGCCCACGCCTCCTTTGTTGTCTCACTGTTCCAGACTGTTGGAAATCACTTACAATATGCCGCAGTCATTGCTTCACATAAACGCGCATTATATTGATCATACGAGAGGACGATGGCCAAGCCAGCATTTCTATTTTCAACTTCACAGTTTTCCCCACTTGCGATCATGCCAGCAAAACAGTGGCTTATAATGAAAGTATTTAAATCTTTCCTTAGTGTGTTTAAGTGAAAAACCTAGAAGCTTAACAGTTTAATGAAAAGAACATGAAATTACAAAAGACCAGGCCAATGCTTTTCTAACATCTTCAGGAAGATGGACAGAATAACTGAATCCACCCTGACCCATTTGTACTGCTTTCTTCCTCCCCCATGTTCACAGACACAAATGCACACACCTACCATATGCATTATTTCCACACATGTACACAAATGCATACATGTCACACATATCCACAAACATATACACAACACAAATACATACAAATTTATACACACCATATGCAAACACTTCACACATACAAAAATACATGCACATACACAGACACACACTCCATATGCATAAACACCACACATATATAAATGCATGTATAAAGACATGCATACATGCCATATACAAATGTACATACACACATGCATATATGCCACACACATATACAAATTCACACATATATACAAGTGTACACACACACACATACACACATACACACACACACACACACACACACACACACACACACACGCACACACGTACACGTACACTGTCTTAGTCAGGGCACTATTGCTGTGATGAAACACTATGACCCAAGCAAATTGGGGAGGAAAGGGTTTATTTGGTTTTGTAGTTCATCATCAGAGGAAGTCAGGACAGGAACTCTAACAGGGCAGGAACCTGCAAGGCAGGAGCTGATGCAGAAGCCATGGAGGATGCTGCTTTCTCAGCCAGGCTTTCTACAGAACCCAGGACCACCAGCCCAGGATGGCACCACCCACCATGGGCTGGGCCCTCTCATACCAATCACTAAATAAGAAAATGCCCTACAGCTGCATCTTTTGGAGGCATTTTCTCAAGAAGGTCCCTTCTTTCATATAACCCTAGCTTCTGTCAGGTTGACATAAAGCTAGCAGCGCACACACACAAATACACACACACCAAACTTCATTTACGACCACTGTTCTTAAGAGCTTATACAGCAACAGTCGCATCAAAAGGTGGTTGAATGAATGGAAATGAATTCATCCTGGGACTATGACTGCAGAGTGATGACGTTAAAAACACATCCAGAAACCAGGCTCCCCAAGGACACCACCTCAGGACTGGGAGTTGTGCCTCTTTAAAGGAAGAGAGAAAAGCCAAACACTGAAATTCATTCCACAGTCAGTCGCACATAGGCACATGGAAGGGCGCACTGGACATCTCTATCACCCAACAGCCTTCTCAGAATGTCTATTTCTTTGGATCACCGTGGGATGTGCCAGTTTGGCTACAAGCTCTCCGAAGCCTCCTGTTTCTAGATTATGCTCGCCTGTGCTTAGTAGTCACCAACCGAGAGTGTCACATGAACAGTGTGACCTGGAGAGCCAGGCATGGTGCCTCAGGCCTGGACGCTCGGCAGCTGGGAGGCAGCTTCAGGTACACAGTAACTTCTACTGGTGTTGACTATGAAGACCTTGTGTGAACCGCCCGGCTCATGAAAAGTTCAGACCTGTTCATGATTTAAAGACCACTCTTGCTGTTGTGTGTTTGAGAAACTCCCGAGAAGGCTGCTGACAGCTCTTTCGGCCTTGGCCACTGCAGGGCCAAGAGCAGTCACTCTGGAGGTGTCGGTCTCAGGCAATCAGCCCCTCCCTGCCGGGCTCATGCCTGGTTTACACAGTTCAAGAATTCCCCCAGAGGTGTCATGCAGGCCTTCAGCACACTGAAAACAACAGATGCATCTCTAGATGCTTCTCCCAACGCTCTCCAACAAAAAAACAGAACCAGGCCCCGACCTGCTAAAGAAGTGAACACTCCCAGCTGGGAACCAGAACATGTCACTATTCCATTCCTGCTTCGGGTGGGCACAGAGAGGAGCTGACAGAGTTGGTCCGTTGACATGACAGCATCCCTGACTTGTTCTCACACCTCCCTATGCAGAAGTCCTAAGGAAGAAGGAAGTACTTTTGCCAACCTGGGACTCTCTGAGGCAGATGAGCTCCTCAGGAGCCCACCCAGCACACCTTGTTCTTGGAGAGACAAGCCACTGCTCTTCTGTCTAGCTTTCTGACAATTGCAGACACCTCATGGTGGGAAGAAAGGAAGATGCTTCATTCAAAAAAAGTTTCATGAGTTAGCTTGGTTGTTATGATCTTTAGTCCAATAATTCAATGTATCTAATGATTCTCTTTCTTAATTCTCCTGCATGCCAGTTCATTCCTTACATGGTACATTAGCAACATGCTGGGGTTTTGGTGAGGCCTCTTCCTTAAAGCGCTTAAGATTATAGACTAATGGGCCAGTCTTAGGTTATTCCTTAAAGACAGAACTAGAGGAAAGAAAGGAGGGTCATTTAGGCATATAACTCAGTTGGTAGAGTGCTTGCCTAGCATTCCCAAGGGCTTAGGTTCAACCCCAGCCCTAAGCTGAGTATGTGGTGCACACCTGTAATCCCAACACTCATGTAGAGGTGGGAAGATTGGGCGGCGGGGTATCCTAGGCTACAGAGCCTGGTTTGTCTGAGATCTGGAGGAGAGAGGACCTTTCTTTTTTCTGTTCTATGGATTGAACTGTTTTGAGGCCAGGGGAGTGTTCAGGTTTGAAGCAAGCTCAGAAGTCTTCAGGGCCTTCTAAGTTGTTTTTCAAAGGTCATTTTTTGGGGGTGGGGCAGGGGGCATGGTGAGCTTAATGAGGTTGGAGGTGGATCCTAGAGCTCAGAGTTCAAATCAAAGAAACAAGATGGAGTGAGCTTGAGTTCACCTTTCTGTGGCAAAGCTCTCCAGCCTGTATGCTTTGCATTGTTCAAAAGCCCTGGTTCACTCATGAGGCACTCAAGTGAGCCCCTCAATACAAAGAATCAAAAGTGATAAGGTACAATGCCATTTCTAAGTCGCCTGACACTGGCGTTGATTAGCAACGTGAAGCCACTGTTCAGAGCCCATGTCACTTCCAGGGACATGGAGTTGTTTTTGTTTTGTTTCAGTGTGCATGTGGAGTGTGAGTGTGCACTGGCGGCCAGAGGCAGCCTTGGGCGTTAGTGCTCAAGTCCACCCTGTTTGAGATGGGGTCTCTTTGGGTTATCTGCTGCTATGTCCGCCAGGCTGGCTAGCTGGACAGCCCCTGGATCCCTGTGTCTGCTCTGCCTCTCCCAGGAGAAGCACTGGGATTAAGACACAAATTACCACACGTGTTTCAATGTAAATTCTGGGGACTCACACTCGAGTCTTCACGCTCACACAGAAAGCATTTTACCCACAGATCCCTCTCCCCAGGCCCCAGTGCACTCTCCTGGTTATATTCAACAACTCACTGATACTGGGGATCTCCCTTGGCATGAAGGTTCATGGAAAACATGTGATGTGGCAGTTTGAATGTAGTTGGCCCCATAATCTCACAGGAAGTGGCACTACTAGGAGGTGTGGCTTTGTTGGAGTGGGTGTGGCCTTGTTGGAGGAAGTGTGTCACTGTGGGGGCGGGCTTTGAGGTTTCCTGTGCTCAGGATACCGCCCAATGTCTTAGTTGACTTCCTGTTGCCTGTAAGATGTAGGATTCTCAGCTGTTCCTCTAGCACCATGTCTGCCTGCATGCCACCATGCTCCCTGTCCTGATGAGAATGGACTGAACCTCTGAACTGTCAGCCAGCCCCAATTAAATATTTTCCTTTTTAAGAGTTGCTGTGGTCATGGTGTCTTCACAGCAACAGAAACCCTAACTAAGACACCTTGTAAGAGCATGCCTGATTTCCCATTCTCTCAGGGCTCCCACAAGGGGCATGGAGGGCAATGTGTACCCACTTCTGTTAGCTGTTGGCACAAAGTGCTGCCACTTTGCAAGCATCTTGCAATTAATCTCTCAAAAGTAGAGCACTGATAAGGCATTCAATCAAGGCAATGCATTCTAAATTCTTAGTGAAATGGAGTTTAACAGGTGACATCCAGAACAGACACCTCCATGGCTGGTATAGTGGGGAGCATGCTTCGCTTTCTCTAGTTCACTCACAGCCCGTGTGTGCCTGCTTTGGTCTTTTTTCTTTAGTCCTTTCTAAAAGTTCTACTGTATACACCAATTTTGCATGGTACAATATTACGTAAGAACGCTGTCCACAAGGCTATGCTATATCCTTATTGAACGTATTCTCACTATCCCACACACTTGCCTTCCCCACACTCACCCTCCTGTTAGTACCCTGTGTTCCTCAAGGGTAAAGGTTTGTCTCTATTTTCCTATCATGCACACAAACAAGATTTTATGTATATAAAATCCAGAAAGCACAATGATGGAAAACATATGTTCGTCTGCAAGTGGAACACTCCGTTTACACCCTGCAGAGAACACTGACACACTCAGGGGACCCCTGAGGTGCCTTTCAATCTCACTATTTGATACCACCTATGGGAGGTTTCCTTTTGAAAGTAATCTAATTAATGAATGTGCTTATTTTCATGAGACTAGGTTCACTGTGTCGCAAAGGCTGGTTATGAATCTGGGCCATCTCAGCCTCGACAGAAGCTGGAACCACAGGCATCAACTCCATTCCTGACTAAGAAACTCAAATTTTCAATGAAGTTAAAGTTATGCTTGGATGTGAATAAGTGCTTCTGTTAAGAAATATTTGTGTTCTGCATGGATGTGAGACAAACTCGCCATGAAGACACGACACAGGTACTGTGTGACAGTGTGCTTGCTCACCCACAGAGGTCCCCTGTGTGACTGTGGTGGCCTGGAGGATGACATCAGGACTACCAGAAGACACAGAATCAAGGCTGCGGGTTTGATAAGTCTCACGTTCCAGGTTCCGATAGGACAGTTGGGTTTTTGGAAATCCATATAAATATTCACTATTTTAGTTACTGTTATGTGTGTATGTGATGATGTATGAGAGTAGAATAAGTACATCCATGTCACAGGATGCATGTGGAGGTCAGAGGACAGCTTAAAATTGTTTTTCTTTATTCAAGAATTTCATATATGTATATAATGAAATATATACCCCAATTTCTCTCCTCCAATTCCCCCTCATCTCCCAACATGTCCCCTCCTCAACTTTACCATATATTTTTACATATATTATATAATAGTTATAGACATGTATATGTTAAATATATTTGTATATAACATATGAATATGCATGTGTATAAATGTATGTATATACACATGGACACACACACCTATAACCCACCAAGTCCAGTCAGTGCTGCCCATATGTGCATGGGCATTGGAACAGGGCAGTCCTATCAGCAGCCACATCCTCAGGAAAGACTGGTTCTCCCTCCCTCAGAAGCTACCAGCTGCCAGCAGCTAGAGAGGACACCTTTCGGGAGTCAGCTCTCTCCTTCATTGCCGGTTCTGGGCATTGAACTCAGGTCATCATGACCTCACTGGTCCGAAATCCTTTCATAGTGGCCTTTAAAGAACAAAAACAAACAAAATAAACCACAAACCCTCCCCCAGACCACGTGTGTGGCTGGCAGAAATGACAGGGTTTGTAGGAACAGCAGTCAGTCCCTGAAAAGCAATGTCCAAAATCTGTGGGCTGAGCTGCATGAAGGAACCATTTAAAAACTGAGGCTCCTCTAATGGAATTGCTCTCACGAACACTGTAAAATGGAGCATAGTTTTTACTATTAACCTTGTAAGACATTACCCAAATGGATTAATTTTTCAAACAGATGAATAGATCAGGCATTTGTTATTGTCTTGTATGATGAGAAGAAACATGAAGATACTGAAAACTGTAAAAATAATCTTGGCATTCTCTGTGACACTACTCATCATGACAAACAAAAATGGAAACTGTTGTCCCAACCCGTATGATTCATGGCACAATTAGTAAGAAAGGCCTGGTTTTACAGACTGCATGTGGCCACACCAGAGCATGCACCGAACAGCCTGTGGACACTTGTACCTGTCATTGTACATCAGGTGCCCAAACTCTGAGATCCATGAGGATCCAGGGGCATTTACTCCGACGGGAGAGTTTGGGTGCTGAGGAGACGGCTTAGCTGATAACCATGTGACTCGCAAGCAGAAGAACCTAGGTTTCCTCTCCAGAGCCCACATCCAACTGGGCACCACCCACGTCTGCAGTTCCAGGGCTGGGATTCAAAGGGACGCAAAGATCTAAGGGGCTTGTGGGCCAGCCACTTGAGCCAAATTAGCCAGCTTCAGCGAGAGACCCTGCCTCAAAGAACCTGAGGCCAGATAGGTCATGGGCCCTGTGGGAAAACCTACTACCATTGCTCCCCTAGATAAAGAGAGCAACAAAATGACTCCTAATGACATTGCTATACGCCTCAGGGTACCACTCAACCTTACCAGAGAAGTTTCTTCTTGCAGTAACGGTAATTTAAGAGACCCACATGGTCAATGTACAGAGAGGAAGTCACTTTAGAATGGTTAGCCCTAACTGGGGTGTCTCCACCATAACTGTCTCTGAAAGGCTCAGGGATCTACATGGAAGAGGAGGCAGAGAGACTGTAAGAGCCACAGGTGGTGGATGACTCTGGGGGAAGTTTTGCAGACACCGTCGACAGATGCAGAGGCCATGGCAGCACATGGAAGACAGGCACAAGCCCAGCCCAGACAACATCACAGCACTGAATGGGAAGTAGGCATGCAGTCCCGCCCCTCACCAAGGTGCCCGCCCCTCACCAAGGTGCATTTGATCGCTGCTGGATAAGGAAAGTCAGTTCAGTGAAGAGACAGTTACCGAATTTCCCATGCTCCAGAGTGGGCACCACACCCAGAGTAATCAGCCAGCAAAAACTGGACTCCATGGTTTTTTGTTTTTTTTTTTTGTTTTTTTTTTTTTAAGAGAGAGGTAGAACATGAAGTTGGATAGGTAGGTGGTTGAGGGAGGACCTGAGGATGTGGGGGAGGAGAAACAATATGATCAATATATTGTATGAAATCATAAATAAAAATAGTATTAAAAATAATGTAGAAAGCAATAAAAAAAAGATATCCAGTATCCACCTCTGGTGTGTGTGTGGGTGTGTGTGGGTAACAGAAAGATGTTCAATGGGAAGCTGGGTGATTGACAAATTAGGACATAATTAACATACACAATATGACCCACAGTTCTGCCTGGAACCATTTTTCTCTGTTATTCCCAAGTGACTCTAACATGAGGGTGCCAGCAGGTGCATACATGTAAGGGGTCTGTGCCTCCTTCCAGGTCTAACCCGGAAGAATGAGGGGTAAGCTAAAGCATTATTGGCTTCCATGAAGCTTCTACACACATTTATCTCAACAGCTTTTCATTCACTACTTCAGTCAAAACCGAACAACTCCACATGTAAGACTGAAAGACCATGCTGGTCACAAAGGGCATTGTGGGTGACGGAGCAGTGAGGGGAGCTGCCCCATGCCCAGGGCCTGCAGTGCAGACATTCTGTGTGTTCCTGACCACTGGAACAAAGGGCCGATGCAGTGATTCCCCATGTGTCCTCTGCTGGATGCATCAAAGGACACAGGAGACAGTCGGATCAGAAAAGACTCAGCATGCCACAGTAGCAAAATTCTGCTTCCAAGTGTAAATTAAAATGCAAACTGGACTTTTGGCTTAATTTTACTCTCAGAAAAATGAAGATGTTTCTTGGGGAAAGAATTAACTATGTGAAAATAAAATCATCTTAGATTTAATACAGTGGACAAGTTAATTCCCCAGAGGGCCTATTTATCTTGTGCAGTACTCTTTTCTTAAGACAGTGTCTCATATAGCCCAGGCTAGCTCAAACTCATAGTGTAACAGAGATGGCCATAGACTTCTGTTCCTCCTCCTCCACCTCCCACGTGCTGGGATAACAGGTATGCCCCACCATACCCAGCTATTATCTTTCTTTGTAGTAATTAACTGTCTAGTGAATATTGCTTATTGACTGTTTTTCTCTGCCACCTCTGTCTGATAAGCTACAGAGGCCGTTGTAAGAGACTGAGGACTTCTGCAGGCCATTGCATGCTCTGGTGGAGAGGAAAACACAATAATCCATCAATGAACGTCAGCGTGTGGTTGGGAAAAGCATAGACACTGTAGTGGCCTTTCCTCTAAATTATACTTTAAGACAAGACACTCCAAGTCCAAACCCCACCGAAAGACAAGACACTCCAAGTCCAACCCCACCAAAAGAAAGCACGGCCCATCTTGCTCTCTTGTGACAGAGGAACCTGGCGGTTGTACAGTCCCTGTCAGTAAAGGATATTCTCCAGCACTAGACAGAGAAGCAGCTTCCCTGCTTAAACACAGAGGTCTCTTCAGTTGGTCACCTGCATCCCAGAGGAGTAACCGTGGGGAAGCAAGACGACTGTAAAGTGAAGAGAGGAGAGAGAAGGAAGAGCCCTCCTGTCAGCTCCGGGAAGCTCCACACCTTCCATTCCCAGGGCCTTGCCTCTCCCAAAGTCTAAGGCTTGGCCAGTCCTCGCTCCTCAGTCACTGGGTGGGTGTCCTCTCACAGCAGCAGTACGATCTCCCCTTCCTTCCTGGTGACATTCCACGGCTGACCTACCCTGTGATGCTTTAACACAGGCATTGGATTATCCAACACGCGGATCAAAACGCAGGGTATAACAGAACGGCTTAGTCACCGGCATGCTGCAACTTTATGCTTTTTGGTTTTGTTTGTTTGTCTGTTTGCATTTTAGACAGATTCTCTCTGCGCAGCCCAGGCAAGCTTCATCTGGGATCCTCCTGTCTCTGCCTCCTGAGACCTCAGATTATAGATATATACCACTGAGCCTGGATCCATGCAGCAATTCTGAAGAAAAGTTCAGTGAACCATTTGGCAAATCAGATGCATTCATTCTAGCAGCACTTAGGTTTTGTGGTCTTTAAAATATGGGCTTATGTGGTAACATAGTAGGACCCATGTCTAGGAGTGACAGAATTAAACTGGAAGCAGAAAGGCAGGAAAGGGGACGTCACAGAATCCCCATGCCTAACACGGGAGTCTAGAAAGTTCCATAGGCCAGGATACAAGTGGACAGAAATGCAAACACTGGATTTGAATGTCTTCAGAACACAGGCTTCAAAGATCTTTTTATCTTAGGGTTTTAAAAAATATTTATAGTACTCAAAATTATGTGTATATGTATGTGTCTCTGTGTATGTGTACGTGTCTCTGTGTATGTGTGTTCATATGTGAATTTAGGTATATTTTGGAATAGAGAAGAGGGTGTTGGATCCTCTGGTTATGAACTACCCAACACGGACATGAGTGCTGGGAACCAAACTCGGGTCCTCTGGAAGAGTAGGAAGTACTCCTAACCACTGAGCCATCTGTCCAGCTCCATATTTTAGGTGGTTTTGTTTCGAGACAGGGTATATATGTAACACAGAGTGGCCTGGAACTCACAATCCTGGCCTCCTGATGGTCTCCTATTACACTGACCGGCCTTCCCCATGGTGCAGCTCTGCTGCACTGATCCTGTAATGTCTAACGTGTGTGAGAGTGACGCATGCCAGATGACAGATCTCTGCTGGCCAGGCATACATGCATGGCTCCTCCATCCTGAAGCTCTGGACGTACACCCTTGGGTGGTCATGGGCATCAACCCCATGGCTGCAAAAAGGGGGACTTGAGTTTTGCAGTTACCTACATATCCCCGTGTGCTTAGTAACTCCACAGCTATTTTGGAGACATCCATTTAGCATAATCTGCTTACGTGGGAGTTAACTCATGTACCAGGTTTAAAATATACAAAAGCTTTGTCAAGCCTTCAGCTCAGCTGGCTTAGGGGACTGGAGCCTGAGCGCTCCCTGGCTCACAGTGAGCTCTTTCCACCCAGACCCTCCCTTTATTACCACCCAGTAGGTCCTATTGATTAGTAGTATCAGACCACTTCCCCGAGTGGAAATGTTCAAATCTGAATGAACAGCAGCATAGCACTACTAAAATTGCTTTTGCTAAAAGGGACAGTGATAGATGTGAAAGACCCAACTTTGAACTCAGATAAGTCTTTCTTATGGTGATATTTTATTTGTACTGAAATGTGATTTTAATTTTATGTTAATAAATAAAGTTGCCCTGGGGTCAGAGCTATTAGAGCCACAGCAAGAGCGTGGTGGTTAGAAGAGCTAGGTAGATTTCTGTGTGTTCAGGGATACAGCCAGTATTGGAGACATACGCCTTTAAGACCTGGAGGGTGGTACTTACAGGCAGTGACAAGGCAGTCATGTGGTTGGGTTTACAACCAATGAGAAGGCAGAACAGAAAGACTATTTAAAGACAGACAAACAGGAAGAAGCTCTCTCTCGGGGAAGCTAGGAGCACTGCAGGAGGTAAGATTTTAGCTCTGAGCTCTGACCTCTCCGCTTTCTCTTTTACATTGGCTCTGTGCTTCTTATTTTAATAAGACGATTGGTTACATCTACATCTGGCGCCCAACGTGACAAGAATCCATTAAAAACTGCTTGGGGCCGGCTCCTTAGCCTGAGCAGCTGGCTCCCTAGCCCTGGCCCAGGTCTGCTTGGCCTCAGGCTGGACTGTGAGCTGCTTGCTTAAAGCCAGTGCTACAAACAACTCAGGCCTGCCCTGCCAAACAGGGCCCCTGCCAGTAAAGCCAAGCCTTGACTCGGCTCAAGAGGGAATAAGTGGCTGGATTTAAGCTTTAGCCGGCTACACTTTCACTTTCGCTTTTGCTTTCTGTCTGTCTGTCTCCGGCTACACTTTCACTTTCGCTTTTGCTTTCTGTCTGTCTGTCTGTCTCTCTCTCTCTCTGGATTCACACCTAGGACACTAGGTGGCTGTTTTGAAATTCACTCGGATTTCTACTGTTCTACGCAGATTTGGTAAGTCATAAAGGAAACTATTTAAAAGACAAATTTTTTCCACATTTAAAAAAAATGGGTTTTCTGTGTACATTGATACTTATTCAGGATTTCAATGGGCAACTGCTCTGAGTTCTGAAAAAGCTGATTCTGTAATCACTCATTTGCTAGAAGTTATGGCCATCATGGGTATATCTGCACAAATCAAAACTGACAATGCTCCATCATATGTCTCTGTTAAAATGAAACAGTTTTTTGCTTATTACAATATAAAGCATATTACAGGAATACCACATAATCCTACAGGTCAAGCAGTTATAGAAAGATCAAACAGAACTCTAAAGGATATGCTAAATAAACAGAAATGGGTAAATAAAACTCCCAGAAATAGACTGCATAATGCTCTTCTAACTTTGAATTTTCTGAATGCCAATGAGAAAGGAACAACAGCTGCAGAGAGACATTGGATAATAGAAAAAAACTACAGAATTAAATCAGCCTATATACTTTAAGGATGTGCTGACCTCAGAATGGAAACCAGGGTATGTATTACATTGGGCATGAGGTTTTGCTTTTGTTTCTACAGGAGAAGATAAGCTGTGGGTACCATCAAAATTGATAAAGGTTCGATTTGAACAAGAGAGACCTCTTAATTAGAGGAGGTGATAGTTCATCAACCAGCATGAACATCCAATTTAAACTAACTTGTACCAGTAACACATGCCTTTTCATTTAATCAGATAATAACTTGTCAAAAGGAAACATCCCCAAAATTAGTCTTGGGGAAAGGTTTTTGTTTTTGTCTTTTAGGAGAATGAAGGTTAAGGAATTTGAAGAACACTGGACAAATGAGACAACTGAAGAAAAGGGACAAATCATCTATCCCAAGAAACAGAATGAAACGATGTATGGGTATATATTATCTAAAAAATTTTATGTCTTCCTAAATGTTTGTTTCTGCTTTTCTCTAAAGATTTAACACTATTGGTCTTCTAATAGTCCCAGTTCAATTAAAATTTAAAGCTGACTTTGGAGTTGGAGAATGGCTCTCTCCTTCTTTAAACTCAAGCATGTTGTTAAAAGGAAAATCCCTGTATCATGCCAGAATAAAAGAGCCATCTTCTGCTATGGTACAGGACAAAGGCAAAATTAATTAAGGGACTATTCTATTACTAATCTCAACTCTTTGATTCTATTCTGATTCTTTAAACTTTTCTTAAAGTATAAACTTTATATCAAAATTTACAAGATTAATATATATATATACATTTTAAACTTTGTTAAGATATGAATGGTCATATAGAGTACTAACTAATTCTAGAAAAAAGGCTAGCTGCATATATATGTCTTTGTGTTCGAGTCTCTTATCAGTTTTCTGCAGGAAATCACGGCCAGGCCTAACATCAACTGAAGTCTCCAGGAAGAAGATGGGGCCCCACAACAACAACAATTCCACGTGGACAATAATAATATCACTAAGCTGACAAACATCATCTACAGATCAGCTTTGAACTACAAGGTGCTCAGAGCAATTTTGAGATGACTAGCTGAGATGATCCAGTCTCAAAGACTACTTGAATAAGGACTTGAGATAAACCCTGAACTTTGGCATTATACACAGACTGGATAATAATGAAGGATATAGTTACCTTTCCTAGAATTTGACAATTAACCTAAAATTTTTCTTTCAGGATAAAGATAACTTCGCCCATACCCAGCAGGAAGCAATTTTAAGAATATGATGCCCACATTCCCAAAGAAGTGGTGTGGGGCAGGTGGTTTTTTGGTTCTTTTAATGGGTTTTGGGTCTGGGATAATTTTAATTGTTTAAGGGGGTTGGTTACATGTTGTTGTCAAGGGTTAGGAAAAAGGCTAAGCAAAGGAGATTAGATTTAAGGTTCTTGTTTAAAAAAGAAAAGAAAAGAAAAGAAAAAGACAATTACTAGTTTTAAATATTTTACATTATTACCAACTATTAGGATATAAAGAAATGAAAGTTAGTAGTTAGACATTACAATAGAAATTGTAGTCATATTAGATATGTTTTAAAAATTGAGCAGATATATTTTAGACAGGTCATCTTCAAACCCTTCAGAGATCTACTGAATATGGCATTTAAAATGTTTTAATAACTTAGAAATTTTTCTTTTTTGAGACATGTTGGCTCCTGGCAGTACCAATCTACTTCAGAGAAAATATGGGCATTGAAGAAACTGCATATGGAGTTAATTTTCATTGTGGCAAAAGTTAGCCACTGGACAGCAAAGTATCCTCGAATCAACAGGACAAAATGGACAGACAGAACACGAAACAAAGGACTACCGATTCCTGCCAAAACAAGTGTGGTTATGGCTTTATCAGAAGGCATCTTCTGAGGCCAGGACAATATGGCACTATCCCTGAAGTGGCCTTCACAATCTGGAAAAGGTACAATGCCCTTTTCTTCGAAGGCAGCTGAACAGGCAGTGGGCCGATGGCTTCTGTTGTGCAATGGAACAGCAACTGAAAGCTCACGCCTCTCAATAGTAGACTGGCATTTAATAGAGGGATGTGGAGAAGAAGGGGATGCTGAGATGAAGCCATATATACACAGCCAAGAAGAATGGACAGCTGAATTAAAAAAACCCGTCAACAATTTCCAGAATTTAAAATCCTGAATCATGACATGACACTAGTGGAATTCAGGTGATTCTGGTACATGGACTGCTCTCACCCAATGTGAGCTTGAACTGTTGACCTTGTGTACAACCTACTTCACAAATGAGTCTGTCAGATACGATAAGCCTATAGGCTGAAGATGATGCCCCAACACTGTGGAGAAACCTTAGGTGACTGTCCAGGCAGCTGGCTGTTTCTGTCAACTCACAAAATTTTTGGAAGTTGCTTTTGTGCACTTCCTGTTTTTATTTTTGTTAGCTAATATTATTTCCTTCTTGGGTCTCTGAGGGAGTTGAAGATTAGTTAGTTATAGTTGAAGATTAATTAGGATAGAAAGTGAATTAGATACATTTTGGACTTACTAAAATAGGATAGATAAGGGAATTATTTTCTCTGATTTGTCAAATACAAATGGACTAGACATCGTTTAGGTATTTGTTACTTGTATATATTGTATATAGTTATTGTACTTTTGTATATAGTTTTTCTTTTGTTAGTTATAACCTTTTGCCTTTTTTCTTTTTATTAAAATAGAAAAAGGGAAATATGGTGATATTTTATTTGTACTGAAATGTGATTTTAATTTTATGTTAATAAATAAAGTTGCCCTGGGGTCAGAGCTATTAGAGCCACAGCAAGAGCGTGGTGGTTAGAAGAGCTAGGTAGATTTCTGTGTGTTCAGGGATACAGCCAGTATTGGAGACATACGCCTTTAAGACCTGGAGGGCGGTACTTACAGGCAGTGACAAGGCAGTCATGTGGTTGGGTTTACAACCAATGAGAAGGCAGAACAGAAAGACTATTTAAAGACAGACAAACAGGAAGAAGCTCTCTCTCGGGGAAGCTAGGAGCACTGTAGGAGGTAAGATTTTAGCTCTGAGCTCTGACCTCTCGGCTTTCTCTTTTACATTGGCTCTGTGTTTCTTATTTTAATAAGATGATTGGTTACATCTACACTTTCTTAAAATGATTAGTGAGTACATGTTCTTCATACACATATGCCAAGAGCAGATCTTCAGGATGCCCTGTAATTTGGCATGGGGCTTAATAAACAAATTATTCCAATATTTACGTGTTTCATTATCAGTTGTGTTAATAAAGTGTCACCCATGTTTTTGAGCCAGTCATAATCAGCTCTACCCTTCAAATATGCCCAGGCCAGAGAAAGAATACAGCATCTACAACCACCTCCCCTCAGATGCTCACACTACAAATCAAGTGAGTAGACCTGTATCCGTCTGTTCATTTTCTTTCCTTTTAAGTGGTGCTGGGTTGGATCAGGGATGTTGGGGAAGTATCCTACCACTGAGCTATATTCCCAGAGCCCCCTACCCTCTTTAAAAAAAAAATTGTGAGACACAATCTTGGTAAGTTGCCCAGGCTGGCTTTGAACCCACAACACCCCTGCCTCTGTTTCTTGATGAGCTCAGATTACAGGCCTGTAAACATCTGAAAATATCTGATGGTGGCATATTTTTCTTGACTTTTCCTTTGTTGTTGTCTCTAGTAAAACTTTATTTGTAAAAACAGGCAGCAGCTCCATGAGTGCGCGTTTGCTGACCTCTGACCGCCCATCTTTACATGTACATGGCTGTCTCCTATCCCTGTACAGGTTTGGTTTGGTTTTTCCCAGAGTGCCTCGTTCTTTAGGCCAGTTTAGCCCCAAACTCAATATACCTCTACTTCAGCCTCCCAAGTGCTAAGATATAGTGTGCATGCTGTCCTTGGTCTGGTTTTTGTGTTGGTTTGTGGGGTTTGTTTTTCCTTTAAACTTCGTGGGTATAAACTCGTTATAGATCCAAACCAGGTGTTCTTATGGACTGCAAGGCCAACCAGTAGCCCCGGCTGGAGATTTAGAGCAGTCACCGTTCCTGTCAGTGCCTGGGCCAAACTCAGGCCCTTGTGCATGTATGTGCTGCACCCCAAAACTGTGTACCCACCTCACGCCCCACGCCCCACGCCCCACGCCTCACGCCCTACGCCTCACGTCTTTCAAGGCTGCTACTTACAAATCTTAACTACAAGTCTTCCCTGTAATCCTAGAAGTCTCCCTTCCCTCTGAACCGCTCCACCAGAAAGAGGTAGCTGGAGAAGAACCAGGGGCTCTAAGTGGGTAGGGCATGGGGAGTCCTTCAGGGATAGGAGGGTTCAAAGCCCCTAGAACCTACAGAGTGCTAACCAGAGTTGCTAATAATTCGAAGGTCATGGGTAACCCAATTGGTCTGTTGGGGCTTTATTGACAGAGGGTTGACTAGGTCGGAGATCTTCACAGAAATTGAAGGGACCTTTGACACCTATGGGAAATGTCACAAACACCTGTTCTTCTATATATGTCTGACTGCTAAACTCTGAGTGTGGGTCCCTTCCTGAATTTTCTTTGAGATGAATACTAATTACTTATAAAAGTGTCACAAGAACCAAGGAGAAGCCGAGCAGCACATGGTGGCCAACTGAACACTGAGCCAGTGTTATCTGAGCAGTGTCGCTTGTTTTAGGTATAAGCCATGGGGACAGAAGTTCCTTTGAAACTTGACATAAGCTTAAAGCTCTCTCCTGTTGGAAAGGCTGAGCTCAAGGCAGGGTATGTAAGAGAGGACACAGTACAGACACAAGGAAGGAGACCCCAAGGTCAGGCTGTCCCCTGGCTGCAGGGAAGGCAGGAGTGGGGTTCTGTTAGAATTAGGGAGGCAGTTTGAAAGGAGACCGCTGCTGCGCATGGCAGACTACTGTGCATCAAACGCAGGGCTAGGAAGTGATTTCTACAATCACATTAACGATTAGCTTTGCAAGAGGATGCATTTGTACCTGCTTCACAAGAGAGAAGGCAGGTGTTTGGCCACTGGGCCCTACCAACCTATCAAATAACTGCCAGGCGAATGGCAGACCCACATCTAAATGCAGGTGTACGAGTCAAATCACTTCCGCTTGGGCTGGAGGTGAGGCTTAGTGATGGAGCATGTGCTTGCCATGCACAAGGCCCTGAGTTTGACCTCTGAAACACCAAAAGAAAGGAAACAGTTCTTTGTTGTTGCTGCTGTGATACTAGGGGTGACGGGTGACTGGAAATGACAAGAAAACTTAGGAAGGCAAGCTGAACAATCCTGCCTTTTCTAATTCGGTTGATGGGAAATTTCAATTTTTGATATATGCAGGTATCAGGATGGGGAAAGGACAGGTTTAATTCTTTTCATAAAAACGTATATTCCTAGTTTAGGGCTGCCACACAGGAAAGAAGACACAGAAGCAATTTTACATTTTCTAGCAGCCACAAGGGCAAAGTGAAAAGAAACAAAACTTGTCTGAAACATATTTCTACATCACTAAAGATGTTATCATTCCAACAAGAAAAGGAAGTAATGTAAAAATCATTGGAATAGTTTAGACTTTTTTTTTTTTTTTGGTTCTATGCCTCAAAATTCAGTGTGTAATGTATGGCAAGAGGGGGTTTCAATTGGGAATGTCCGCTCTCTGGATGCTCACTAGCTACATGTGGCAGCTGGTTACTAGGAGACCAAACAGCTCTAGAGGGTGAAGGAATCTGGAAGCTGATGCACGTTTCAAGACATGAGCAATGAGGGTCAAAACATGGACTTGAGGAACACTCACAGAAAGGTAGACTAGGGAAGTCTCCTAATGAGACATTATATGAGGTCTGTTTCTAAAATATGGATCACCAACAGGAGGTGAATGAAAAATTATGTGAGACTGCAATAGAATAAAGAAGGGCGATCAACCTTTTAATCTGCCTCTACGGCCCAAGGTCTGAGCGAGTCCAGAGCTCTACAGAGGACTGAACCTCAGACTGCATTAGAACCTCCATTAGACTAGGGAAAGACCCACGCAGCTGCACTGAGCAACCAGAACACAACCAGCTGCCTAAGGCACGGGCCAATGGTCCTAACACCCACATCCAAAATGCTCCAAAGTCCAAAACCTTGGCATGGGCTTCTACTCGAGTGTGTGTACATACGTGTTCATGCATGTTTGTGGGGCTTGGAGGGATGCATGTGTGTATGGAGGCCAAAAGTCAACCTTGGGCATCATCCCTCAGGAGCTGCCCATCATGTTTTTGGAGACAGGGTCCCTTATTGGCCTAGAGCTTGCATAATTAGCTGGTTGGCCAGTGAGACCCAAGGATGCACCTATCTCTGTCTCCCTGGTACTAGTGTTCCAGCTGCGTTCTGTTGCTGGGATAAAATACCCTGACCAAAAAAGAGGGAACGGGTTTAGTTAGCTTGTGTTTCTAGGTCACAGTCCAGCACGGAAGGAAGTCAAGGCCGGAAATCAAGCATGATCCTTAAGTGGATACCCTAGGGAATGCTGCTTGCCAGTTGGCTTGTTTGAAGGCTCATGCTTAGCTAGCTTTCTTATTCATCCTGGACACATGCCTAGGGACTGTAATGCCTACAGTAGGCTGGAGTTTCCTAGATGCATTAGCAATCAAGACAATACCCCACAGGCATGCCAACCTGATCTAGGCAATTCCTTAACAGAAGTCCCTTCTTCCCAGGTGACTAGTGTATGTCAAGTTCACAATAAATGCTAAGTGGGACAGCTGGAATTATAGGGACATACCAGTTTTTTTTATGTGAGTTATGGGGGTTGGACCCATGTTTTTGTGGCAAGCTCCTTACCAATTTAGCTATCTCCCCAGTCCCCAAGACCTTCTCTGTAACAACGTAACATCCTACATGGAAAATTCCAGGTCATGAAACTTGGTTTCATCCACAGAATTATTTGAAATATGATACAGAATGATCCTTGGTGTGTGTGTGTGTATGTGTATAAAACATAAATCAATTTCATGTTCAGACTTGGGTCCTCTTTCCCCAGATTTTTCATTATTTATGGACAAATATTCTACAATTTGAAAACATGCCAAATCAGAAATGCTTCTGTTCCTATGAGCTTCAGAAGGAGGCCCCTCAAGCTGCATTAAGTTTCCCCTTATATCAGAAGTTTTAAAAGTTAACCAAAGCAAAGGCCACCAGACCAGACCACTAACCTACCCTACATTTAAGGACAGGACTTGGACCTTTGTATATATTTTTTACTTCACCCTGGATTTAATGTTGCATCTGAAGGGCCAGCAGCGATTTTCTGTAGTTGCATTTTGTTGCTGGGATAAAATACCCTGACCAAAAGAGGAGGAAAGGATTTAGTTAGCTTGTGTTTCTAGGTCACAATCCAGCACTGAGGAAAGTCAAGGCCAGAAATCAAGCATGATCCTTAAGTGGATATCCTAGAGAATGGTGCTTGGAAGGAATACAAATAGGTACACTTCAAAAATAATAATATTTATAAAGCCATATTCTTGAAAACTACAGCCACTGCGACCATGGGCTTTTGTAGCGCCTTCTTAGTATTTTTGAGTCACACCTGCCCTAATACCCGAGAGATGGGGTTGTAAAATGCACAGCTTTGTGGACACCTTATAAACTTCTATTTTAACCATTTCATTTTTCTTGTGGAAAGTAAAGCTGTAAATCAAGAGAACAAACTTTTTTATCCTTTTTACTCCAATTTTCAAATTCTTTTATAAAGTACTAGGCAGTCAAGAGAGATCTGAAAAGCTAAAATGCCGGTCTTCATAACGTTTTTATGGTATCTATGATTTTTATTCTATCTTGTCTATTTGGGCTATAAACATTATTCTCTGTTGGGGAATAGTATTTTAAGGTGTGTTACTTTAGTTTACATTGCATTTAACTCTGTGACGCTGTGTTACTGTGCCTGTGTAAAACACCGATGGTCTAATAAAGAACTGAATGGCCAATAGCAAGGCAGGAGAAAGGATGGGTGGGGCTGGCAGGGAGAGAGAAGATATAGAGGGAGAAATCTGGGAGAGAAAGATCTAGGATCGAGAGAAGGAGGTGGACTCCAGGGGCCAGCCACCCAGCTACACAGCCAGCCACAGAGCAAGAGTAAGATTTACAGAAGTAAGAGAATGGGAAAAGTCTAGAGGTAAAAGACAGATGGGATAATTTAAGTTAGGAAAAGCTGGCAAGAAACAAGGCAAGCTAAGGCTGGATGTTCATAAGTAAAAATAAGCTTCCGTGAGTGATTTATTTGGGAGCTGGGTAGCAGGTCTCCCAAAAGAAAAAAAAATAAACAACAACAATTTTCTCTGTCTGTCTCTTTTTCGCTCTCCATGTCTGTGTGCACATGTGTGTGCCCATGCATGCCACAGTACACATGTAGAGCTCAGAGGACAACCCTCTGGATTCTCTCCTTCCACTTTGACACGGGTTTGAACTGAGGCCATTAGGCCTGCTCCGCGCCATTTCACCTGCCCCCACCATTTTATTTTGAAATAGGGTCTCACTCTATAGTCCTGGCTGGCCTTGAACTCATTATGTAGCACCAGCTTGCCTTGAATTCATGATTCTTTTCCCTAGGGTTCCTGAATGGTGGAATTACAGGCATACACCATGGCACTCAGAAAGTGCCATTTGGGCATGTACTCTGTGCCCCAACTTGTGGAAGCCATGCAACCATAGCCCTGGATAGCCTTAGCAGGTCATGCCCTACACTTGGCATTGGCCAGGCCACATTGTTCTTCTGATGGAAGGAAACACAGTCAAGAGCATCAAAA
The DNA here is from genome assembly GCF_049852395.1 of Peromyscus maniculatus bairdii. Lineage (NCBI taxonomy): Eukaryota > Metazoa > Chordata > Mammalia > Rodentia > Cricetidae > Peromyscus > Peromyscus maniculatus. The sequence continues at coordinate 6,069,534 of NC_134870.1, forward strand.
CACATGCACTTCTGAGAGCAACATCCCCACTTTTGTGATTACCTTGACTCGGGGTATTTGGTGAGGGTGGCCAGGCTGCTGGTGTACATGTGGCCGCCCACGTCAATGTGGACGGGTGCATTGGACTTGGTGAGCTGCGCTGGAGTTGGAATGCCTTGGTTGTTCAGTGGCGATGCAGGGGATCTAGTGATCAGGGGTCTTGACATATTGGGCCGACTGTCCTACAGAGAGAGAAGCACATTTAGATATGGTTTCTGTTGTTAATGCAAACAGAAAACATGGATCATAAGAAATGAGGAGTGAGTACCAATGATAACCACTTGGTAATAAAATCTGGAAAATCAGCAGGTTCTCTCACTTTTGTTTTAATGATTATAAGAATAGCAAACCCTGCCACAGAGAGAAAGAAAACCTCATGTGCTCGGGATCCAATTCTGATGACTCTGAGGGCTTATTATACAAATGAATTTTCATATTATGCAAATGACAAGTGGCTTGTGGAGAAATCCTATTCATTTCAAATGAAGAGATAATCAATGCTTAAAACAATACGCACCCAAACAAAACATGTGTGGTTTATACTTCTCTTTGAAAACTCCCTCATTGTTATGCAGAAGGACTAAAGCAGATCTTAGCCATGTGTGTTCTGTAAGACAGTTTCCTAAGGTTCTTTTTTTTAATCACAAAAGAGTGTTGCACAGTTCTAGCCATCCACAACACGGGCTTATCAGTCAATAGATTTAAAAAAATCAAAAGCCAGTTACTTGCTCCCCAGTTCTCTTCCTGGGAGTCTGTGGCTCTGGGATGCTTCAAAACAACAGAACCCTCAAGTGATGAATGTGTGCTTGCAGACCACAGACCAGCATCTGTGCCATATGCCTGACTTCTGAAGAGATCAAGTTTCCAAGGTGAAGAAGATGAGGCGGGTGCTGCTGCTATGATGTGTAGTCCCAGCAGCAGAAGAGGCGATATGAGCAACCAGATCAGAATGAAGGCAGTGTGTGGCAGCAGCAGGTACATGTTCAAGGAACTGCACTCCCAAGAACAGAAAAGACGCCAGTCGTCCCAGGATAGAGCATAAATGCTTAAACACCATGGGTGATTCCAAACCACAGGCAAGTCACGATGGGTTTCTGGCACTCCACAGGGTCAGCTATTCAGAGTCATCAATTTGATGACTCAGCTGATAAGCAATTGAGGAATATACCGAAAGAGCAGTCTGTAAGGCTGAACACACACACACACACACACACACACACACACACACACACACACACAAACACACACACACTCCATTCTCAGATTTGTAATTTAGTCAGAGACTGTTTTCAAACACACTCACCATATGTGCCAAAAATAGTGATGGGTTACATGAAAAATGCCTCTGATAGAGATTACAGAAGAAGAGTTGCTTAGTCTTGTGCCTAAAGTGCAAGTGATAACATAAATCTGCAAAGCATCATGGGTTTCTTGGTCCTGGATCAGCTTGAGGAGTTACCTGGAGCTCAACTGTTAGACTACTTAGGGTTAAGGCCAAGTCCAGCGGAGACTGCGGCTGGGCGAGCTTTCCCAGGCAGCCCCTAGAACAGTGAGGTGATGGGGCCTTGCACAAAATGTTTACCATCTGTGTGGCGCTCTTCTGCATGGCGCATGAAACAGAGCCCAGAAACTGTCACTTGAAGAGAGTTCATTTCTCAGTTCCTAAATCGGGTGGCAAATTCATGGGTATTCACTAGAGTATTCTTTACTGTATTTTTCAATATTGCAAATTAGAAATTAAGAACACAAAAGGGCCCTGGAACACACAAAGAAAAGGAGCTGAAAGGGTTATTAGGCAGTAGGGGTGGGGTGGGGGGATAACTCAGCAAAGTCACAGATGGTAGAACATATTAATGTTAAGTGCCAAAAGTAGCATTTTCCATTCTGGATGACAGAAAACATACTTTACCCTTAAAAAGTGATCAAGAGCTGTGGACTGGTACAGTAAATGAAATAAATGCTAGCAGTGTGGAGGTGAGGAATGGAGTTAGAATTCATATACACCCTGGCCCAGGAGCATGGGTCTGTAATCCCAGTGTTTCTACTGCCCAGTGAGAAGTAGAAGCAGGAGACAGCCCGGGAGCTTTTGGGTCAGCTAGCCTGGTGTATGAAGCACAGCTACGAGCCATCAACAAAGGGATTGTCCTTGTTAGCGTTACTATGGCTGTGAGGAAACACCATGACCAAAGCAAGCTGGGGAGGAAAGGGTTATTTGGCTTACACTTCCACATCATAGTCCATCATGGAGGGTAGGCAGGGCAGGAGTTCACGCAGGGCAGGGAGCTGGAGGCAGGAGCTGACAGAGGCCACAGGGTGCTGCTTACCAGCTTGCTCCCCATGGCTAGCTCAGCCTGCCTTCCTATAGAACCGCCAACCACTAGCCCAGGGGCGGCCCCACCCACAAAGTCCAGAGCGCCCCGCCCTGTCAATCACTAAGAAAATGCCCTGCAGGCTTCCCCGCAGCCCAGTCTTACAGAGGCATTTTTTCAACTGAGGCTCCCTCCTCTCAGATGACTAAAGATTGTGCCAAGTTGACATAAACTAGCCAGCACAACTGACCCCTTGCCAGCTTGACACACTAACACATCCCTGCTAAGGTTAAGCCACAACCTTTCCTTTCTTGTTCAATCCCAAGATCTCACGTTAATATTGATGTCACAATGTAAAACATTTTCAGACTTAAAAAGTCCCACAAGTCATACAAACTCACTTTTAAAAATTCATTCTCTTTTAAAGTCCAAAGTCTTTTATCTGTGGGCTCCTATAAAATAATAAAAAAATTAAATGGTTTTTCATTTCAAGAAGAACGAACCAGGGCACAGTCATAATCAAAGCAAAACCAAATTCCAACTGTGTAAATAATTCAGTATCCAATGTGTGGGATTCACTCACGATCTTCTGGACTCCTCCAAAAGGCCTGGGTCGCTTCTCTGGCTCCACCCTCTGCAGCACACACAACTTGTCTTCTAGGCTCTGGCTGGCTCCATTCCACTGCTGCTGCTGTTCATGGTGGTCCATCTCACCATACTGGTATCTCCAAAATGCTGGGGTCTCTTGCTGCAACCCAGCTGTACTTTCACCAATAGCCTCTCCTGGGCTCTCTTCAGGGATCCCAGCCTACCCCACAGTGTCCAAGCCTCGGCTGCTCTCCACGACCCCTTCATGCCTTCAAAACCAGTACCACCTGGGTGATGCTTACACTACCAAGTTCAGCTGCCAGCACAAGGTACAACCTCAGCTGCCTCTGGAATACAGCTTCTGTGTGCTGATCCTGATGAAACACTTCCCAGAAGATTTCGCCAAAATGACGCTGGCCTCTTCTTAATCACAGCTGATTCTTCAGTCCCAGCTGGCCAGCATCTATTGTCCCAGCAAAGCAAAGGTTTCACTTTCATGGTTCTGGTCTCTTGTTAATGGTAGCGAATTCTTCAGCTCCAGCTGACCAGAGCCACAGATTCTTCACACAGATGGCTTGGTAGAGTCTTTGTTTCCCTCTGAAAACTCACAAGCCAGGCCCCCAAGGTCTGCACTGCTCTCAACAGTCTTACCTTCCAAGCTCCTACAGAACAGTCCACTGAGCTCTCCACACTCAATGACTTTTCTAGCCCAAAGTTCCAAAGTCCTTCCACAATCCTCTCCAAGGCAACGTGGTCAAGTCTGTTACAGCAATACCTGCTGTGGGATGTTCTGTATGGCAAATGTGTTGCTCTGATTGGTCAATAAATAAAACACTGGCCAGTGGCTTGGCAGGAAGTATAGGCGGGATTAACAGAGAGGAGAAAAGAAAGAACAGGAAGGCAGAAGGAGTCACTGCCAGCTGCCGCCAGGACAAGCAGACTGTGACGATGCCGGTAAGCCATGAGCCACAAGGCAAGGTATAGATTTATGGAAATGGATTAATTTAAGCAATAAGAACAGTTAGCAAGAAGCCTGCCATGGCCATACAGTTTGTAAGCAATATAAGTCTCTGTGTTTACTTGGTTGGGTCTGAGCAGCTGCGGGACTGGCGGGTGACAAAGATTTGTTCTGATTGTGGACAAGGCAGGAAAACTCTAGCTACAAATACCCATTATCCTGGTACCAATTTCTGTCTCAGTTAGGGTTCCTGTTGCTATGATGAAACATCACAACCAAAAGCAAGTAGGGGAGGGGAGGGTGTATGTGCCTTCTATTTGCACATCGTGGTCCTAAATAAGGAAGTCAGGGCAGGGACTGGAAGGAGGAAATGATACAGAGACCATGGAGAGGTGCTTTCTTATAGAACCCAGGACTAGCAGCCCAGGGGTGGCCCCACCCACAATGGCTGGACCCTCACATATCAATCACTAATTAAGAAAATGCTATGTAGGCTTGTCTGCAGCCTAATCTTAGGGAGGCATTTTCTCAACTGAGGCTCCCTCCTCTCCGAGTACTATAGCCTGTGTCAAGCTTACATAAAACTCCCCAGCACAGGGACCCTTCTTCAAATAAGGCTGGAAGCAGAAGACCAACTCCCTACGTCACTCTCTGACTTCCACATGTATGTTGGGACTTGTGTGTGCACACATTCACAGACACACACACACACACACACACATCATATCCACACACATACATATCACACCCACACACTCACAAAGCAATAAGAAACCACTTTTAACAAATACCTATTGGGCCCAAGCTGCTGCTGAGGGTCCTGTCTGGGTCCATGGTCCAGCTGCAGTCGGGGGTCTGTGTTAATGTGTGTGGCCTGTGTCGCCTCAGGGGACCATAGGAACCATGCATGATGAAATCAGAGGTCCATGCTGAGCCACCCTGCCCCTCTCTGGCACTGTCCCTCACTGGACACTGCAGCAAGACAGCTGGCCCCGATGACACTCATGAGAGATGGTCCCACCCCTCACACGACTGAGGGAGAACTGACCCTGATGGCATGGCTTAGGGGAGCTGGCTTCATCCCCTCACCTGAGGTGGGTGGCCCCAGTGCCCGGACTGACCAGCTCAGCCACCACCCAGGCACACAGCTGGGCCTGGGGTTGGTCCACCCTAACATCTACCCCATCTAGGACCTGCTGGCGATGATGAAGGGACTGATCCTGTGGAATGATACCCACAGGATCTCTGTGACTTGAGGCAGCCACAGGATCTCTGAGAAGAGTTCCAGTGAGGATCCAGTGATGATAGTGTACCAGAAACCAGAGGCCTGGAACCAGACCAGTGACTCATCGCAATGAACACTTGCTAGTAAAGCTGACTGGACAAGAGTATATATACGATGTGACACACTGCGGCTCCCAATGCCACCACGGTGAACGGCGAGGTGCTGGAGAGGCGGAAAAGACGGAGGATCAAAGAGGTTGTTTGTTTGCTTGCTTGTTTTGATTTTTTAAATTTTCTTTTGGTGGGGCCCTGCAGGGATGAGGGGAGGATATGGAGAGACTGGGGGGTGAGCATGATATGAAATTCCCCAAGAGTCAATAAAGAAATTATGTTAAAAAGAAATGCCTAGTATGTGGCTTCCTGAATGATTTCCTGGCTGTATGTGCGCGCGCGCGCACACACACACACACACACACTCACACACATGCACACACCCCAGTTACAATTCAGCCCATCACTGCACTGCAGTCTGTAATAGCTTTTCAATTGGACACATTCTATATCCTGCCTGAGGGGGCTCGGCGGAAATGAACAGATTTGCAGGGTTAATACTGTAGTTAGTCTGTGACCTCATTCAGCGCAGCTCCAACACTGCCAGGTCTGCATAGAAAGAGCAAAAATTCAAAGCATAACTGATTGGTTGAGGAGTCCAGATACCTACATTTACTTCTCCAGATTGCTGCCATTTACATTGTAAATCATAAACGGATGGCTCCTGCTAAATTTAAAATGAAGCCAGCATTTCTTCGGCTGGACCTGGGGAGGGGGCAGGGCTTAGCCCTTAAGGGTAAGGACTAGAATTGGTCTCCTGAACCTTCCTGAATTTCCTTCTAGACTCTTGCCCCATCCTGATGCAGCTTCCAGCTTTTTGTATCTGTGTGTGTGCACACGTGTGTGCAGATACACGTAGAAGCCAGACATCACCCTGAGGTGCCATTCCCAGGACATCTTCCACTTCGGTTTCTGAGACAAGATCTCTCATGCCTGTGGAACTTGCCAGGTGGGCTGTGCTGACGAGGCAGTGAGCCCCAGGGCTCCACCTGTCTAGCATCCCTGGTGCTGGGTTACAAAATGTGTGCCACCACCACAGCGGGCTTTTTTGTCATGTCTGTTCTGGGGACTGAAACGCAGGCCCTCAGGCTTGCAAGGTAACTTCTTTACCAGCTGAACCACCTCCCCAGCCCCCATTACAATCCCAGGCAGCGGCGGTCTGTGGCAGAGTGGACGCTCCCTTCTCTTCATGTAGACACTGAATACTTGGAACTGTTGCTGCCCGCTGTCTCCCTCAATGCCTAGAGATGAAGCCAGGGTCCAGGGGCGCAAACCGAGGCCTGCAATCTGCCACACTGAGCTTGTCTCTGGACTGCATGTTACTCAGGTAAGTGAATTTCTGCGTGAGTCGTAATTTCTCTCGTGTGTCCTGGTAGAACACCTCCTTTCGAGGCAGGTTGGCCCTGGAGACTTGGCCTGCCATGCTAAGAACAGCTTCCTGCCACAGATGCAGGAGGATTCTCGAGCATCCTTCTTCAGTGCTATTTTCCATCTGTGTTTCTGCAGAATCACTCACCTGCCAGCCCCATAGTCTGTACATGTCTGTCAGCGTGACTTCTCCAGACAGGAAAACCACAAACTCGAACCAGAACGAGAGCACAGGACTTAGATGTACAGCGGCTCAGGGCACAGAAGCCTGTTCGGAAAGCTGGTCACACAGAGAACTGTTTCCAAAAACATCCTTCTTGGAGCTGCCTCCACCCCAAGATAAGAGGAGCTGCCCTCACTCTAAGCGAGGCAGTTACTGATCTGTCTTCCTGTGGCCTACAGCCCCTTCCTTCCTTGGTATTAATTAACATCTCCCAAGTGTCAGGACTGGTACCAGGGGCTGGACCACACGGCGAAGGAGAAAGGCTAGCCCCTGGGTGGGGGTCCCCGGGAGAGATCAGCAGATGGCTATGACTAGGGAACAAGAAGGCCAGATGACGTGGCAGCTTCACGGAGGGTCACTTAACCCTGACAGGGCTCGGGAGGGATGATGGGAGGTCCAGGAGAAGTCTGCGCTCCTGGTGTGGGCTTGGGGGGGGGGGGCAGTCTAAGCTGAGACCCAGTGGATAAGAGATTGACAAAAAGGAGAGCCAGGGGGCTCCACAGAGCTTCGCTAAGGTCCCAAAGGGGGAAAGGCACGTCCTAGAAGTTATCATTTCAGAACAGCAGAGGTGTAAGTCCTCAAAAAAAGCTCAATAAAGCATCCTTACAGCTGTCAATGTGGAGGAAGAGACAGGGAGCCAGTAGTTTGCTACACTGTGGTACCTGATGGCCACAGCTGGGCATCTGAAGCGTGTCTAGTGCCATGGAGGAAACAGATATTTTTTTGGTTTTTGCAGAGATTGGATCTCATGTATCCCAGGCTGGCCTTAAATTCACTAAAAAGCAACACCTGGCCTTGAACTCCTGATCTTCCAGCCTCAGGCTCCTGAGTGCTGTGGGAATACAGGTGTGCATCACCAAGCTCAGCTTCTGAGTTTTCAATTCTCATGAATTTGAATCCATTTGAATTTTAACTTAAATAACCCCTGCAGACACTGGCTATCATCTTGGGTAACAGAATAAAGTATGCTTGACATTTTCTTATTATTTGGGGAGGGCAGCTCATGATAAATCTAAAGGTATCTCCCTTGGGCTAGGGAAGCAAGGGCGTTTTGTGGCTTGTTTGTTAGTTGTGTTTAGCTTGGTTGGCTTTTCTTTGTCTTCTGCTCTTGATACAAGGTCCTAATATGTAGCTCAGCGTGGGTCTGGAACTGAAGATCTTCCAGATCTTCCACCTGGGAGTGCAGGGCCCTCCCATCCACCCATTTCTCCTGTTCTTTCCAACAGCATCTCGGCCTTATGCCAAAAAAAAAAAGAAAAAAAAAAAAGAAAAACCACATAGTGAAGGAAAAGGAGGAAAGAACGAGGTCTTCTGGATGGGACAAATGGTTATCAGACAGACAAGTGCCCACGCTGTGTGTCTGTCCATGGGGAGTGACAGGCACGAGGCATCGGTGACGACAGAGGTCAGGATGCTGGCAGTCTCTGGAGGCCATTCACTGGGAATGGAGAGGAAGGCCTCCAGAGGGCTAGAAAATTCTGTCTAATCTGGATGTTGCACAGGTACTCCTAAGACATATGCATACTCAAGATTTTTCTCTTTATCCTAGTTAAATGCAGCAAATTTAACCAAACATAAAATCTTTAAAGAAACCTACCCTAGTCAGAATACTCTCTTGATCAAATACTTAACTTTCAGTGCAATGCTGCCTAAAAACAGAACAAAAGAAAAAAAGAAACCAGCAAGGGCTGGAGACGCAGCTCGGTGGTAGAGCACCTGTCTACCATGGGAAGGCCCTGGGGTCCACTCTTAACAGCGGGGTGGCCAGGGAGAGGTAAAACGGCGTTTATTAGTTCCTTTCACAGAACTTGCTAAATCTAACTGAATACTCTGGCATGAAGCAACCCTCTGGGACTTCATTTCTAATTTTCCCCTTGCCCATATCTGGCCCCCACAGATTTCCCAGGCATGTCAATTGGTTTATCTCTACATTAGCATCTCCCAGCTGCTCCAGTTTGCTGCCTGGCAGTAGCGTAATCATCCATCTCACCTACCCAGCAATGGTTTGGGGGAAGTCGAATCCTTCAAGGGATTTCACTTGAGGCAGCTGCCCAGAGAAGCTAATGAAAAATTCGTCTCTTCAGTCTAACCTGGCTGTGTGCTGTTCAAACAGGAGCCCCCGGGGCACAGCCTCAAACAAATGACCGAAGTTAAACTGAAAGTCTGAATGACTTTATCTGTTAGGAATGCAGCCTCTGCCTTATGTTGCTCTCACTTTCGAGCTGGACTTTTCGAGCTTCCCAGTGACACCTCCACAAAGGTATGTGCAGAGGAAATTATTGCATTATTTTATGCTTTAATTTACAGTGTACAACAGAGTAGAAAAGGAATCTAGTGTAGATTCGAACCTTTCCCCAGTTTTAACTAAGGTGTATGATCCAGTCTCTGTCTCTCTGTCTCTCTCTCTCTCTCTGTCTCTCTCTGTCTCTCTGTCTCTCTCTGTCTCTCTCTGTCTCTCTCTGTCTCTCTCTCTCTGTCTCTCTCACATACACACACACACACACACACACACACACACACACACACACACACACACACACACACCGCTAACATTTATACACGATGTATGGCACGCCCAGGGAAAGCAGGATTCTGACTCACTCTTTCAGACACCCTGACAGCTATTCGTAGCAAGCAAACTATAATCAGAGTCTCATGGGCAAGGACCCGCTCCCTGTGATGGAAATCTGTGGTTGACTTGGGCATGTCATTTGAGGAATGACACAATCTACTGGACTCTCGTGATTCTAGTTAAAAGCACCACTGGCCAGCCATTGTCCCCTCCGCCTACCCCAAGCTTCTCAAACAGTCCAGCCCTGAAGGGTGCTCCTGCTCCCTTTCTCTCCAGCACTGTTTACCAGGCTTTCCCAGATGCTAACTCTGCTTTCTACTGACTCTAAATAAACAACAGAATGAACCTGAACCCAGGGAGAAAAACAAACAAACAAAAAAATCATTCCCAATCATTACACAGGTTTTAAAAAAAAGGTCAGCAAGCACCAGGGTGCTTCAAATTTGATGATTATTGTATTCATAATTTACTTAGAGGACTATTTCCATCAGTCTCAGTCATCTGGAAGACAGTGAGGAATTAGCCCCCCCAAAATCTTCTGAGTATGCACATTTCATGTCAAAATTTCCACTTACTCAACTCATGGGCTCCTTCTTCAAATTCCTAGGGCCCATTTTATTGTATTTTTAAGATTTTATTTTTAATTGTGCGCGCACACACACACACACAAGTCTGCACACACACGTATGCATGTGCCAATCTCTACAGCTCCTTGTTGAGTCTACTGACTCCGAGTTTACACACTGTAAGAATCTCAGGCCAGGCGGTGGTGGCGCACACCTTTAACCCCAGCACTCAGGAGGCAGAGGCAGGTGGATCTCTGTGAATTTGAGGTCAGCCTGGTCTACAGAGCGAGATCCAGAACAACCAGTGCTATACAGAGAAACCTGTCTCTGTGACGGGGGTAGGGGGTGTAAGAATCTCCGCTTTTGTAGCTCATTATCAGAACCATTTGAAAATCAAAGCCCAGACTGGGTGCAGACTTGCAGTATAGTTTAAACACATTTCCATACCCAAATTGCACTGAATCACTTTATTTTTAAGTAAAGGCCATCTTCATATATCTGGCAAAGCTCTGTGAATAGGGTATATTTAGTGTGAGAGAGAGAACCTATGTATCTGGAGCCTGAGGACCTGGGTTAGGCTCAGTCCAGTGATCAGTCCGGTGCTCAGCACGATTCTGGAGAAATCCAAACCATATGCTTCCAGCTTCCTCTCTGAGGTCAGGCAGGGATGACCCTTCCAACCTTTCAATAGGTAAAGATGGCAGGAGAAGCTGGGCATAGGAGCCCATGCCTGTAATCCAGCACTGAGAAGGCTGAAGCAGGAGGATTGCCACAAGTTCAAGACTCATCTAGAGTACATAGTGAGCTCTAGGCCAGGCTTGAATGAACCCTCCCCCTCCCTCTCTTACTGTGTGTGTGGACAGAGACAGAGACAGACAGGGACAGAGCAAGCTGAGGGTGTAGTTCAGTGCTTCCAAACACATGTAAAGCCTTGCGTCCCTCCCTATCCGTGCAGAAGCAGGTGTGGCGGCATACATCTGTAACCCAGCACTCAGAAGCCGGAGGCAGGAGGATCTGGAGTTCAAGGTCATGCATCATCAGCCACATAGTAGTGAGTTAGAGGCCACACTGGGCTACATGAGATCATGTCTCAAAAAACTGAAAAATATGACGGAAGATGAGATCGTGCTGCTGAAGAGGCACAATGGGTGCTTTGCATGGAGAAGGACAAACGGCAGCAGGTACAGCGCCTCCAATATCTGCCGTGACATACCCAGAGAGTGAAAGGAAGGTGACCGGCACTGTCTAAAATCCATACTGGCATAGACAGATGCTTTCCTCATCACCATCCCTTACAATATCGCACAGCTACTAGTAACATAGTGTTTACATTGTACTGGGGATAAGTAATTTAAAGTCGGTAAGAGGTGTACAGGTTCAATGAAGACATTATCATTTTCCATAAGAGGAGCCCTCCAAGGTGGAGGGATTCTGTCTTTCTTTCCTTATATACCCACCCACCCACCCACCCGCTCACCTGTGCGCGCGCACATGCGCGCGAACACACACACACACACACACACACACACACACACACACACACTGAATATTGCAAACCAGTAACCATGATGCCCAGATGCCCGGGCTTTCTGCTTTCTGCAGATCTAGCAAAAAGTACAGGGAACTTGTTAATGTCTGTGAGGCAGAGTTCAGGGAAAGGACTGCAGCCCTGAGTGTGGTGCTTCTGGCTGCAGAGGAAGAGGACACAGGACAGAGCATACCAAAATGCTACTAACCACACACTGGGCAAAGAGGAGCGTGTGGGGAGAGATAGGAGTCGGCCTGGCAGCTCCTGGAGTGAAACGGCCTTGCCGCTGCATTTTTTTCTTTTCAGATAAAAATCTTAATTTCACTGCAAGAAATAAATGAAAATATGGTGTGAACGTCAAAGTTGTTCTGAAATGACCTCTACCCCATTACACGAGCGTGCAGCTCTCTCCTAAGCTGAAGCCATGCAGGTGGCTCTTGTAGTGGCCAGGAAGAGGCCACTGCTGTTTATGTGCTGCAGGGCACAGGGTGTCTAGCAGACATGGACTGAACGCCCTCTGTGTGCCTTTCTTTTTTCTCTGGAATAGTGAAATATGTATCTGAAAGCTCTGTTATTAGATTACCACACTGGAGCCATGAAAAGCATGCCCAGTCGTCAATATTTCTCTCTCTCTCTCTTCCAAAAGGAAAATGAACTTGAGAAAAACAAAGTACTGATGGAATTTTGTTAAGTGTTTTTAAAATTATATTGGTTAGATATTTGTAATATACTTAAAATACAGTATTTTTTAAATGTACAGCTTCACCTGTATATTATTTTTTTTACAGATACAAATGTAGCACTAAAGTGGCAGAGTGAGCCCAGGGATAACAGTTTTAGGGAAAAGGCTGTTTGTTTGTTTGCTTTTAGAGTATATGAACAGCAAAGCACCGGGAATTATTGCATCAAAATATTAGGAGTTTGGGAATAGGTGATAATGTTACAAGTAAGCGTTAAGTGTATATGTATGCATGCATGTGTTCATGAATGTAGATGCATGTGTGAGTACATAGATACATGCATGCACATGTATATGGAGGTCAGAGACCTCAGGCATCCTTCCCAAGGCACCCTGACTGTTTTGTGTTTTTTTCAGACAGTTTTTCATAGGCCTAAAACCCACCAAATAAGCTGGACCAACTGGCCGGTGAACCTGCCTTTTTCCACCTCCCCAACAATGAGGTCACAAATGAATGTCCTTAGATTTTTAAACAAAGTCTCCATGGATCAAATTCAGGGCTCATGCTTGGAAGGCACTCACTTTATTGACTGAGCTATCTGTTGGCCTCGTTAAAAAAAAAATACTACAAGAAATGGACAACTATCACTTTTGGAATATTTTTTAAAATCCTCTTTTTAAAGGAGAGAAAACCAGGATGCTCCTGCTCCGTGACACCAGTTGGGAAGGCCTTTGGTGCACGCTGTAGCCTATCTCCACAACAGAGATTTTTAACAACACAGAAGGAACTGGAAGACGGAATTCAGAGATGGAACCCACTTCGGGAAACTGCTTCCTCCCCTTTATTTTCTCGCCAGACAGGAAATGTGCAGAACAGAAAATCAAACAGGGCCTCAGGTCACGGCAAGCTCATATCCAGCAAACACAGGGCCATTTAGTTTGATCCTGAAGGCTAGAGGCAAAAGCCCATGGTGCCCACACTCTTGGGGCCAATCTGGCTGTCTGGTTCCCCTTCCCAGAAGCCTGCCTTCCAGGCTCTAAGACCCAGGAAGGCCGAATGATTCCGACCTAGGGTGAGACCCAATCTCCCACGCGCCTGCGGGTCAGGGCTCTGCAGGCCTCAAGGGGAAGCTTGAGTGGCATCCAGGGTTTGGCTCTGTCACAGTGTCTAGCACAGAGACCTTCTAGGCTGAAACCAGAAACCTCTGTGAGATGTTAAGCATTATCGCCCTTTTACAGAGAAGGAAGTTGACTCTGAGGTCAAGTGGCTTAGCCTATAATTACCTAGTAATGAATTTACTGTGATATTTTACACGCTGGCCTTTGTATAGCGAGATAAGGTTGCCACTCTCCCGTTACCCATGTGCGCTGGCTTTTCCCAGAAGAGGTGGATTTGCATTTGTACCATCCACATTCCTTCCATTGCTCTGTCTAGGGAGGGCTTTAGCAGGCATAAGGGTCGTGACTGGTCACAGAGGAGGCAGGAGGCAGCTGTCCAGGCAGTAGACACCCCTGTCAGAGTCTTCCACGGATTCTGTATTCCCCATCACAGGAAAGTGGCATTCTATTACCCCCAATTCATAGTTCTATGGGCCACATCTCCCTCTAAACAGGCATTGGTATGACTGCCTACTGACTGCTTATATGAACTCATAAAAGTTCCTTGTCCAGGGACCGGAAGATGGCTCAGCTGATACAGCGCTTGCCTTCAAAGCATGGGGACCCATGAGCTATCCCCTAGAGCCCACACACATGTCTGGGCTCACAGTGAGTGCTTGCAAAACCAGCACTGAGAAGAAACAGGCAGACAGATCCCTCGCTGGCCAGCCACCTTCACTACCTGGTGAATTCCAAGCCAGTTAGCAGATAATACCCAAGGAATGGCACCCAAATAGGTCTTCTCTGGCACACACATCTCAAAGGAGGTGGATGGCATTCCTGAGGATGACACCCACAATTGCCCTCTGAGCTACACACACACACAACACACACACACACACCACCACCACCACCACCACCACCACCATCATTACCACCACCACCATCACCACCCACCCCTTGCCCAGTAGAGTATCAAAAGCGAAATGTGTTTCCTTAAACCCTGAGTTTCTAGATACCCCTGACCCCTGCTAGAACTTTAAATGCTCAGTTGCTTACCCTATCTGAATTCAAAGAATACAAATTAAGATATGCAAATTTATGTATTCATTAAAAGCTCACTGACTCATTCATTTAGAAAATGTTCACTGGCTACTGTATTTGGAACCAGGCCAAGGCACTGTGGCCGTCAACTTCCAGGGAGTTAAGAGATTACTTGAACAATGGTTACATGCTCAGCAATTCTTGGTGACGAGAGATGCCTATGAATATAAAAGCCTTTTTAAGTGCCATGCTTTAAATCAGGGATGCCCAGCCTTTTGACATTTTGACATAGCATTGTCATCACCAAATGTCTGGCCATATTCATATCCATGCTGGGATGCATGTGGCCATGGCCCACAGTTGGACATGCCTGCTATGAGGACTGCTTCTAGGTCCCTTTGAAGGCAAATAATACTTCGGTACAGAGAAGAACGTACTTCTCTTGGTTTCATAAATCTAGGGCATATCATTTTAAAATACAGCATACCTATATTTAGTATTTCCACATCACTAGTCTTCTAACTTTGACCCAATTACTTTTTTGGTTATTATGTTTTGTTTTATGGGTGTGTGAGTATGTGTGTGTGTGTGTGTGTGTGTGTGTGTGTGTGTGTGTGCACCAGTATGTGTAGGGGTAGGTGTGTGTGTGTGTGTGTGTGTGTGTGTATAGGTCAGAAGGCAACTTTGGGTGTCATCACCTGAAGGAATGCCATCCACCTCCTTTGAGACAAGGTCTGTCATGGATTCTCCAGTTCTTGGATGACAAGCATGTGCCATCATGCCCAAACCTTTTTATGTGTGTTCTGGGGATTGAACTCAGGTCTTCATGCTTGAAAGACAAACACTTGACCAACTGCTGAGCCATCTCCCCAGCCCCAGTTACCCTGGAAAGAGGAAGTTCAGTTGGTGCACTTGAACAGTGCAGATATCAATAAAGATTCCTACACTCAGACCTTTATTCCAAGGACACAGTGAAGAAGCAGCTATGTTTCAGCCTAAGCCATGTCACCACCAATGCTTCACGTAGCCTTGGACAGTGATTCCATCTCTTACTTGAGTTTCCCCTTTATAACACATACATGCGGTTGGAGCAGATGGTCTAGGATGCTCTTTCTAGTTCTGAATTTTCACTACTCTGTGATCTTAAAAAGTACAAAACTTGGAGACTCAAACATCTTAAGAAAGCTTGCATTTCAGGAGGTCACAATAGAGCTCGAAATCCTTCTGCAGGAATGAAGAACTGGCAATCAAATGAAAGGCGTGCCCAAAATAGCCCAGGCAGAAAAGGAAGCCAGCCCAGAAGGAGTTCTCAGCAACCATACTATCTTCTCCAGCTGATGGGGAGGATTAAAGTTTAATCACCCTATGCTTTGGATTTGCTTTCACTTACAGGAACAGTTAATAAAGCCTGGCTTTCGACTGCAATGTGCCTACTTTGGAAAGTCTTTTCTGAGTAGCCTTGTAGTGCAGTGTGGTTTGTTTATATCATGTATTGCTCTAAAATCTCAGGCTGTGTATGAGATTCTACTACTTGAGAAGCTGAGGCAGGAGGATTATGAGCTGAGACACCAAGCTGGGCCACATAGTGAAAACCTATCTCAAATAAATAAAACATGGGACAATCTGTATGCTTCTGTTTGCAGTGTGTGTGTGTGTGTGTGTGTGTGTGTGTGTGTGTGTTGGAAACCTTTGGCTAATCTGACTGCACTGTGTCCTAGGAATCCTCCTGTCTGTGACTCCCTGGTGCTGAGATTAGAGATGCATGCAGCCATGCCCAGCTCTTACATGGAGCTGGGGATTAGAATCTGGGTCCTCACGCTCCTGTGACAAGCACTTTTCTGAGTGAGCCATCTCTCCAGGCCCAGGGCATTCTTAAGGAACTTGTCTGAAATTCTTCAACAGAATGCAAGAAATCTGCTTTAGTAATATGAAGTGCATTTTGTAGAATAAAGTAAGCATCCTTTATAAGCAGAGTCAGTGTTTATCTTTCCAAGCTACCTAGCAGGTGAGAAAAACAGGGAACATGGGCATTGGAGGGATGTGTTAATGCTTACACACTAGATCCAATGGGCCATGTGTCCCTTTGGGGAGGCATGCCTGAATCCTTGTGCTTTGCCAAAATTCTCACAGGAGACATCTGATGCTTCCTGGGACCTTTGCTCTCAGGGGACATGGGCTTATTTTCTCCTGCTTGCTTGGGTCATCCTGATTCTTAGTGGCTCATCCCCAAATGGGACCTGGCACCCAGCAATACACGTGGAGGTAACGGGATGGGCTCCTCTGGCTATCTTCTTACAGTGTCGGCAGTGGCGGCACAGGTTTGCCAGCAGCCAAGTGTGACTGCCAGGCCAGTGCTCACAACAAAACTGCTGGCCCTGTGTCAGTAGAGGGGCACATTTCTAGGGATCATTTGGAGAGGACAGAGGTCTCTGGGACTTCTGGCGTAGGAGAGAGTGCTGAATGCAAGGAGAGATTAGGAAAAGGGACACAGTGAAGTCATCCTGGCCCTCAGCACTTTACGAGCTATTCTTTACGAGTTTCACACTGAACAGGAGACATCTGTGTTCTAGAAGACATTGCTTAAAATAAACACCAAAAGGATTGAAAAATGAACCAACTTAAAAAAATTTTTTTGGAGACAGGGTCTCATGGAGCCCAGGCTGTCCTCACTAACTATGTAACCGATTATGATCTTACACTCTAGACTCTTAGTGGCCTTTACCCACTAAGCACTGGGTCTACAGGCATGTGCCACCACTCCTGCAAAAAATGTTCTAAAAGATCAACCTTATTGAGAAGAAAAAACCACTATGAGAATGAAAATGCCATGCCTTCTATTTACACACTGACTTATCAGACTGAGTAGTTGTTTATGAGATCCAAGAACCCCAAAGACTATGAATAACCATGACCTTTATGTCATTAGAGGGTAGAGAGGGGGGAAGACAAGGTCGGTCATTGTCTTTTACAGAAAAGGAACAGCAGGGCAGCCGTCTGTAGGTCGGAGGCTGGAGGCCAGCAACAGCAAGGACTCTGGGATCGAAGCTCATATCCTCCCATCCCAGACACGGTGTCTCTGTGGGGCGAGGCAGTAGTACCCCGCCCGCCCAACAAGACCTGGACTTCACTCCTATTGCGCACGCCAGGGAGCCTTGCCACTCAAGGTAACAGAATGTGAAGTCTTCCCAAGCTGCTTGTGAAAACTCCAGCTATGTTTTCTGACCTGGTTACTTAATCCCAAGCCAGTAAAAAATGTCAAGTTGGTGGGACAGTGCAGTGGTGAGAGGTGATGTGTTTGAGGATCAAAAGAACCACGGCCAGAGAAATGGGAAAGGCCAGAAGAGCCCAAGAAAAGAGAGCGAGGGGAAATGAGAAGCAAAGGAAGAGAAGCGGGAAGTGAGCAAAGACTGTGAGTGGGAGGAAGACAGGAAGGGAAACTGAGGAAAAGGAAAAGAAGCTAGGACACGAGGAACAGGGTGTTCTGGGACAGACCCGGTTTATGTTTTGTTCGTGTCTTCATGAGACACAGTCTCACCTATCCCAGGCTGGTCTTGAACTTGCTGTGTAGCTGAGGATGACTTGAACTTCTTGGTGTATATGTATAATTGTGCTGGTTTGAATAAAAATGGCCCCTATAGGTCTAGAGGGACGGGCACTACTAAGAGGTGTGGCCTTGTTGGAGGAGGTGTGGCCTTGTTGGAGGAAGTGTTACTGGGGAGCAGGGGAGGGCTTTGAGGTTTCAGAAGCTCAAGCCAGGCCTAGTGGCTCACTCTCTCTCCTGCTGCCTGTGGATCCAGATGTAGAACTCTCAGCTCCTTCTCCATCACCAAGTCTGCCTGCATGCTGCCTTGCTTCCCGCCATGATAATGGACTAAACTTCTGAACTGGAAGCCAGCCCCAATTAAATACTTTTCCTTTATAAGAGTGTTTGTGATCATGGTGTCTCTTCACAGAATAAAACCTTAAGATAACAATGTATGTGTGTGTGAATATACCCATGTATGCATATGCAGAGGCTAGAGGTCACCGTGCAGTGTGTTCCTCTATTGTCCTTCACTGTTTTTTGTTCGTTTGTTTGTTTGAGAAGGGTCCCTCAGTGAATCTGGGGCTCACAGATCCGTCTGGTCTAGACTGGGTGGCCAGCGAACCCCCAGGTTCTCCCTCCCGCCCCCCCCATCTCTGCCTTCCTGCCCTGGGGTTGCTTTCATGTAGGTGATAGGATCTCAGCCCAGGTCTTCATGCTTACACAGTGAACATGTCACTAAAGCCACCCCCTTAACGTGACCTTAAACGTCTGATTCCCCTGCCTCCACCTCCAAAATGCTATAGGCATGCATCATATGCCCAATTTACGTGGCATGAGATCAAAGTCAGGGCTTCATGCTAGGCAGGTACTCTATCGGCTAAGCTGCATCCCTGACCACTAAACAAACACACAGTACTTTTGGAAGGTAGTGTCTGCTGCCCTTTGGCTGTGGGCAATTCCCCTGTTTGTTTGAGAGCAGGTTCCATTAGCATCTGCTAATAAATCTGAATGACCCTTCTCAAGACCACAGGGTAAAGCCTAAGTTTTTAAAAAATCAAGTAGACATATTTTGCCCTAGTGGGGAGTTTGCCAATGCAGAGGCTCTCGGATAAATGTTGACAAACAGAAGAGCCAGTTAGAAGCCCAGGTACAACTGTGGTGAAACCGTGGAGTGAGCACCCCTCACTTCCGGTAAGCTCCGCCCAGAACTTCAGGACCTGCTTGTGTCCTTTTTGTGCACAGTAGAAAATGGGCAATGTGACAGCGGTAGGACCCGTCCAGAGTCTCGGTGATCGAGTGTTCTGACCTTCTTCCAGAACATGGCCACGGCGTTTTGTCCTTTAGAGCAGTGGCCCTCAATGGCTTCTGGGTTCTTCCACCCCCATCTCACCCATCAAAACAAAAAGATTAGCGTCACAGTCTCACGGTGTTCCCATGTCACATGGTGTTCCCATGTCACATGGTGTTCCTATGTCACATGGTGTGCAGGTCAATTATCGAAAATGTCAACGGTAATGAGAGTTTGGATTCTATGGAAATAAGTTAGGGTATTAATACCTCCCAGGACAAAAAGAATGTTGTCACAAGGAACTGGGAAGCCTGCCCTAACCCGGGAATCACCCAGGGTGACGTGGTGACAGAGCAGACTATTAGGAAACTGTGTTGCTTTAAAAAACGACAAGGAGGTTGCCAAACTGGGGATGACTCTGCCCCCCTACAGTAGAGAGAGACAGACAGACAGACAGACAGAACAAGACAGCCAAACTTCATCCCAGTTCTCACCCAGGATGTCTTCACTAATGAAATGTACTATCCAAAATCAGGCTTGGAAATCAACCAGGATGGAGGTTCACCTAGGAGGGACTGTGAGTTTTGCTCGCTGGACCCTCTTTACCACAAAGCTGGGTTTAGTAGGCACATGATAAGCATTTGTGGAATGCAACAACCTAATGTGGGATCTCAGGCGGGAATTAAAAGGATGCTGCATCGTGGCACCACGTCATTCACCTTTCTTCCCAGAGGTGGTTTAATCTCTTCAACAACCACACAGAGCCAGAACCACTTCAACACAGAGAACAGAGGCAGAGAGGGGAACCACAAGATGAACCCCGGGATGGAAGAGAAGCAAAACCTCAAGAAAGAGAATGCAGCAATATATATAGGCTTATGATATTTAAACACCCAGACTAGGAGAGTGACCACAGGGAACCGGGGTGGACTCTGTGACAAAAGCAGTGACATCTTACGATGGAGTGAACTATTTTCAGGTATAATACTGGGAACTGGCAGCCACGCTTCAAAATCCTCTTTCTGGAAATCCGTCGCCAGCACTTGAGCAGCGTGGGGAGGAGGCAGAGTGGACAGTGCCGGCCCTGGGGACACATCGTCGCTCTTTCACCCTGGGTGCAGCACATGCATTGTACCTCAGTTTCCCCACCGTGGCAATAGTAATCAGGCTGTCTTTTATGATTACTATTTAAAAAACAAAACAAAACACCTCATGGACAATAGTAACAAGTCATGGAAAATCCTTGTTTAGTGCCTAGAATATAACTCACAAAACAAAACAAAACTTGTCACTTTGAAAACTGGTTTTCAAAATTTTGCAAATTATTATTTTTTAATTAATGACAGCTTTTGAGGGGTATAAAATTTCAATCTCACATTTGCTGCTTCCATATTCTTTTTGTTTTTGGGGGGTGCTAAGCTGTGCAATTCCAGCATTTTCTATTCTGCATAAATTGCAGTTGTGACCCAAACACCTCGAAAGCTCACCCTCTGTAGCTGATGCAGAGTGTGTGCCAGTGAGCATCTGATAGTGTAGAGAGCCAGATATGGGGGAACATGCCTGTCATCCCAGAACTTCCAAGCAGAGGCAGGAGGAGTTGATGAAAATTTCAGGCCAACCTGAGCTAGATGGCAAATTCCAGGTTACTCAGTACTACACAGTGAGACCCTGTCTCAAAAACCTACATAAATATATGTGGAGTGAAGGAATTATTTCTCTGGCTTTTAGTTCATTCTCAAAGCTGTTTAAATACAAGTTCTATATCAATTAACAGGAGATGGTGTCTTAGCATTATTATTGCTGTGATGAGACACCAGGACTCAAAGCAATTTGGGGAGGAAAAGATTTATTTGGCTTACACATTCAGAATCACATTCCACCGAGGGAAGACAAGGTGGGAACTCAAACAAGGCAGGAGCCTGAAGACAGGACCTGATGCAGAGGCCACCGAGGGGTGCTGCATACTGGCTTGTTCCTCATGGCTTGCTCAGTCTGCTCTCTTACAGAACCCCGGATCACCAGCTCAGGAGTGGCACCACCCACAATGGGCTGGGTCCTCCCCCTATATTAAGTAAGAAAATGCCCTACAGACTTGCCTACAGTCAGATCTTAAGGAGTCGTTTTCTCAGTTGAGGTTCCCTCCCCTTGCATGACGCAGCTGTGTCAAGTTGACATAAAACTACCCAGCACAGATGGCTTGGCAGTTAAGACCACACACTGTTCTTTCACAGGACCCAAGTTCACAACCACCTGTACCGCCTGCTCCAGGGAATCTGAAGCTACTTCTGGCCTCCACTGACAACGAGGGCTCGTGTGTACATACTCATACACACATACACATACACACACACACACACATACACACACACACACACACACACACACACACACACACACACACCTCTAAGAAACCAGAATTATGCTTAAATCTCATAAGTACTGTTTTTAGCCTGAATACAGAAAACTCTTAACAATGACGGCCTTAGAGAATCTCTGTATAAGGAATTCTCATTTAAATAGAAATGATTGCAGAAATACAGAACGTGATTCCTTGATATACTTATCTTTTTGAAATTAGACACTTGCCATATAGCCCGTGCTGGCCTCAAACTCCTGCGCCTTCAGGCTCCTGCTCCTACCAGCTGTGACTCTTGGCACGAACTGGAATACCTATTCTTTCCTACGCATTCAATACCTGCCTCCTTGCTATGTATTATGTACCCAAATAAGTTAACCTGAGGCTCCAGTGATGCTAAAATAGTAACTGCTTGCTTACATACCACTCCGTTACTTCTGGAAAAGGGGTTATTGAGACCAATTTTTAAATATTCTCAACCTCTATATTTGAAAATGCAATGGCCCTCTAATTGTCTCTAGCTAAAAGGTAATCAAATCAAGTTAATAATAATGGCTGTAATTTTCTGGTCTGCTCTTCACCATTTGGAGAACATGGCCCAAGATTTAATATTGTCTACAACTTATATAAACCAAGACTCCAATTCTGTCACTGGGATAGTTTTAATAATATACTTGCTATCCTGATCCATGTACTTGATGTACAGCTATTAAAATGTTAAACAAATTAAGCAGTGATGGCCGTGTCTCTTTGTGAAGCTATATTCAGTTGCTCTAATATAATTTGGCTGGATGATAATAAAGAGAGAGAGATAGGAGGAGGAGGTAGGACATTAACATACTCTAAATGTAAAAAGTAATTGTGGAAAGGGATGTGGCTGCCCTAGGTAAAAGCCTATGTATTCAGAGCCAATCGCTGCCATTTGTTACTCTTAATTTAAAAATCTGTAAGAAAGCATCAAAATCAATTCTGCTCAGTTTTAATGAGACAGCTCGAGCAGAAGTCTATTCACTGTACCTGTTCTAATTAGCATGAGTATGTCCTCAACGTCAAGTCTGACAATACACTTAGCGACATTCGTGTTCAGCTCCTAACACAGAACCATATTTGAGTTAGCAGCTCTGACACAGAATTTGCATATTAACATTTTGATAGTGAATAGCTGGTGAGGGTGAGGCTGGAAAGGAGAGGTTTGAGATCTTAAAAAAAAAAAAGAGGGAAACTGAGGTTCAAGGAAGTTCAGCTGAGAAGTGCCTGGCGAGTGGGTTGCTGGGTTTCAACGCCTCGTATGCCGGGGGTTTTCTTTCTGCCGTTGTGTGGCGCAGGCCCGTGGAACCTTGTCAACCCTCGTGGGAGGGAGATGACACCACCCTCAGTATTGACTGAGAAGATCTGCTAAGGCTTGAGAGCAGAAGACCTCAGATACCCCCGTGGAGGTTATTAAGTTTAATTCCTACTTTTTAATTGCCACTTAAGCTGAAATTACTACCTCTTCACGATTGATACGAAGATAATTTAGAGATTTAGTTTGAGGTGGATGTCGACACACAAGCTAATTGACCTTAATTCACACGTATTTCTAAAACGATATGAAGGAAAAAAAGATGGAAAAGTTGTAACAAATGAGAATTTTTTAAAATACCACCCTAAAAATAACTACTAAAAAGATGGTGCCAGGCAATTCCACACATTTGTTCTAAATTGTTTAATATGTCCCAAACACCAGACTAAAATGGCCAGCCTTTAGTTTGTGTCTTCTGGAGAGTTTGCTCAGGCTTGGCAGGTTCCGGAGGGCTGAGCTTGTAAGCCAGCCCCTGTTTTAATTAGCACGGCATGGACGATCTCAGTGCTGGGCTGGCTGTCGTCTGGGAGCCGATTCAAGGGCTGCTGAAGACACTTGCTGTCCAGCCCACTGCCCTGCCCATCAGGACAGGAAGCTTGGTGGCACACTGGCCACGTGGGCTCACTGCGGAACCTTCTCGGTCTTCGCTTGTTTGTTAGCTTGTTCTCTGAGACGGTAACTCATACATAGATCCTAAACTGGCCTCAGACTAAGTCTTCAACTCTTGGTCCTCCTGTCTCCCCCTCTTGAGTGCTGGGAAAGAGCATCACCAGGCTCCACAGTGGCATCCTGAGGAGAGCATCACGGGGCCTCCACAGTGACATCCTGAGGAGAGCATCACGGGGCCTCCACAGTGACATCCTGAGGAGAGAGCATCACGGGGCCTCCACAGTGACATCCTGAGGAGAGCATCGCCAGGCTCCACAGTGGCATCCTGAGGAGAGCATCGCCAGGCTCCACAGTGGCATCCTGAGGAGAGCATCGCCAGGCTCCACAGTGACATCCTGAAGAGAGCATCACCAGGCTCCACAGTGACATCCTATGAGCTCACTGGTGGCAGTTATGGCAGGTAGTGTTTGGGAGGTACTATGAGCCATGTTCAGCCCTTACCGTGTGATATCTCATTTAATCACTACAATGACCTTGTGACACCACACTAAAAATACAACCTCAGGCATACTCTAATACCTCAAGAGGCTAATGTTGACAAAGAGCTGAATTTCCCTCCGTTAAACTCATTTTCCAGGTAGAAGTGATCAGAGCTTTTACTGTTACGTGTTTTAAGAAATTGACTTGTTAGCCAGCTGTAAAGTACATGTTTAGAACCCCTACACTTGGGAGCTGAGGCAGGAGGATCACAAATTCAAGGCCAGTCTGGGGTCCAGACTCTGTCTCAGAAACAAAACAAGCAAGCAAATGCTGCTCCTTTCATGAGCAGGAGGTGGGGGAAGAATACTTTCCTCACAGGCAGACCTAGGTCATCGGTGCTGAGTACAGAGAAGAAACAACTGTCTTAGAGGAAGATCTGTTAACACTGTTCTCTAGCAGCTGCTGAGTTCTAAGGGCTGGTAATGGTGATGAGAAACTTGGGTGCTAACTCCCGTGGACTCGCACACAGGTCACCTTAAAGGCGGGGCTGGGGGCACAGCTGAGTTGGCAAAGTCCGTGCTTTGTGAGCACGTGGATGGAGTTTGGTCTCTAAGAAGTCCTGATTAAAACAAAATAATATAAATAAATGAATAAGAGAATAAATAAATGAATGAATAAGCAAATAAGTAAATGGTAGTACCTGCTTGTCATTCCAGATCTGGGAAGGCAGAGACAGCGAGCGGGATACCTGAGACCCCCTGGTCAGCCAGACTAGCCTGCTTGGTGAGCTCCAGGCCATTCAAAAAAAACAAGGTGACAGCATCTGTGGAACAGATGATGCTGTCCTCTGGCCTCCACACGCATGTTGCGAACATGCGCACTTGTACCCAGAAAAGCTTATGCACCCGCGCGCGCGCGCGCGCACACACACACACACACACGCACACACACACAGAGAGCAGACATAAACAAAAAAGCCAGAACAATAAATACATGCGGTATAATTTTGTCTGTAGGAAACTCTGGGGATGGCGCAGCTTCAGGTCACCTATGGCAGGACATAGGTCAGCAACAGGTGCTGGGCGGCCCTTGGGTGAGGGAGGGGACAGGAAGTGGAGAGGCGGGGCTGTATATTTTTAAAAATCCACTGAACTGTACACTTGGTGCATTTATCTGAAACTGGACCATTTTAACTAGCTAGCATACCGCCTTAATAAGAGTGATGGAAAGAGCTGGGTTTGAAGAGGAAAAAAACAAGCTTAAAGAAGAAGCCCGGCTCAGCCTCCACGAAACCCCTCTTCTCCCACACGTTCTTTCTGGGACCAGCGGACACACTGATGTTTACATCACATCTCTCAGATATCCGTCCACTGAAGTCCTAACCTCAGAGTGGGGCCATGGGAAACAGCCGCAGTGAGTGTGACTGTTCCGATGCGGGCATGAAAGAGTAGGGTAGGCCGGAGAGACAGCTCAGCTGGTAGAAGAACTCGTCACGCAAGTCCAGTGACCCAAGCCCCACGGAGGGAGCCCACACGAAGGGCTGGATGTGGTGGAATACATCTGTAACCCCAGCACGCCCGTGGTGACACCGAGGCTCTCAGGCCGGCCAGTGACAGAAACACAAGAGACGGCCTCAAGAGGGTACAAAGCAAAAACTCACCCCAGCAAGCTGTTCTCTGACCTGCACATGTGCACTGTGGGACTCTTACACCCACACCTTCACCCATACACACAAATACATACACGCATGCATGCATACACACATACATACATGCACACACACACACACATACATACACATATACATACATACACACATGCATACAAACATACACTACATACACATACATACACACATGCATATACACATCCACACAAACATATTTTTAAAGACTAATTCAGCAGCTTATGCTACAGTATGAATATTACATGTGCTCCTCAGGTTCAAGTGTTTAAACAATTGGGACCTAGTTGGTGGTACTATTTTAGAAGGTTGTAAGAATGCCTTGGACGTGGGACCAAGTACATAGTCTACCGGGACATGGCTTGTGAATTCTAGCCCTTCCAGGTCCCACCCAGCGGTCTAAACTAACTAGTTATAAACTAATAAAGTTTATTTATTTATTTATTTATTTTTGGATTTTCAAGACAGGGTTTCTCCGTGTAGTTTTGGTGGCTGTCCTGGATCTCGCTCTGTAGACCAGGCTGGCCTCGAACTCACAGAGTTCCACCTGGCTCTGTTTCCCGAGTGCTGGGATTAAAGGGGTGTGCCACCACCGCCTGGCCCAATAAAGTTTATAAAAAATGAAGATCTGGATATAGATGGTGCAAAGAATGTATATAATTAAGACATATACCAGAAGGCCACTGGTGTAGCCGGGTGCTGTGATGCATGTCTGTCGCTTCAGCTACTTGGGAGGCTGAAACTGAGAAATTGCCGTCCTGGGACCAGTCTGGACAACACTCTTTGAAAGCACATCTCTTTGAAAAAAAAAAAAAAAACAAAAAACAAAACAGGCGAGAGCCATTCACCCTGACCACCCTCAGAAGGAGCCACCCTGCCAACACAGTCTCTAGCTTCCAGCCCCCAGGCATGTGAGACAAGAAATTCTGGCAAAAGACACCACTCAGAGCTGCACTCTGGAGCTGTAGAAGCCCAGAAACTAATATAGTCAGGTAGATTCTCTTTTCTCCAGCTACAAAGGATGAGATACTTTTACTCATTTTCTCAAACTTAATCAGAGCTTAAAGGATCTCTTTCCAGACTTTTCTATTGCTGTCTTCAAGACAGAGTCTTAGACCAGAGTCTTCTGAAGCACCAGTCTGCTCAGAGTTCACGAATTACATCATCCACGCTGGCATTTTCTGAGTACTTCCTGTGTCAGACACAGGGTCAAGGGCTTTGTGCAAGCTGGCCCATCTAACCTAGTCAGTATGAATGACGTGTGAATTAACACTACGTCATCTCCCAAATTTAAAAAGAATTTATTTTTATATGTATGGGTTTTTTTTTTGGGGGGGGAGATGTCTGTGCACCATGTGCATTCAGTGCCGATGGAGGCCAGAGAGGGTGTCAGATCCCCTGGGAGCAGAGTCACAGAGGTTATGTGGGGTTCTCATGTGGAGGTGGGGAATTGAACTTGGGTCCCCTGGAAGAGCATCCAGGGCTCTTAAGCCATGACTGTCTTTCTAGTATCATGAACCAATACTACACCATTTTCAAAAGAAGTTTATATAGACTAAGTAATGCAGTCAAATCAAAAAATTCATAAGCAGCCTTATGAACTTTTGGAATTTCTATATTATTACTGTAATTATCTTAAGCAGTACAAATTTAAAGAACTCTTTGAAAGTTTGTGAAAAGTTACATGTTCCCTATGATGATGGGTTTCTCGCAGTGTTAGAAGTTGTGGTACTATGAATTGTCAAGTGGGAGCAAAGGAGGGTTAAACCTGAATAAATCTGGAAAGCACTGTTAAACTGGTGTCTTGCTTGCTTGCTGCTAGGGATTGAGGCCAGCGCTTGTGCATGCTAAGCACACACTGCACCACCTGACTACAGGGCTTGTGCATGCTAAGCACACACTGCACCACCTGACTACAGGGCTTGTGCATGCTAAGCATACACTGTACCACCTGACTACAGGCTTGTGCATGCTAAGCACACACTGTACCACCTGACCACACCCCATTACCAACAAGTCACAGAGGTGTCTCTTTTTTTGTTGACTATTTCTTTGGTTGTTTTGTTTGTTTGTTCCCAGTCAGGGCCTCATGTAGTCCAGGCTAGCCTTGACCTCCTTATGCAACCTCAAACTCCTGGTCCTCCTGCCCTACCTAACAAGCTCTGGACTGCAAGTGTGCAATGTGAGGTATACAGTGGATATTGAGTATCCAAGAGGACAGCACCACTCCCGAAACCTACCTGACCCCGAAATCCCACTTATTTAAATAATTCTTATGTCTAGCAGAGCTAGTGTCTCCTCTAACCAGGGGTGAACTATCACAGACAATGAAACTGTCACAGGCCTTGACTATTTTGAGTCTCAATTTTTGCATCAATATAATGAAAATAACAGCACCTCTCCCCCGCAATCTTCCAGGGTTGGCGTGTAAAGACATGAAAATCTGAAAAAGCTGTGTGCAGTACTGGGAGGAGAAAAAGAAGTCATCAGTTTGTGGGTAGCCTTCTATAACCTCTTCCTGTCTCCTCTCCTGTGAAGCAGGAAAATCCACCCACAGTGTCACACAGTACGTGGGACACCCTGAAGGCATAAGCCATGAGGCTCCTGTGGGTACTGTTCCAACGGACCCCTGGGCTTTGAGGTCTGAGCATGCTCACTGTGGCCAACGCCGCTTTAACACGGAACAAACCAAACTAGAACCTACAGCTCTGTGGAACCCTTCCACCTGAGCAGGACTTGGGACGCTCACAGCAGTGGCCCTGGAGAAAACAGGGCAGGAAGGGGGCACTTGGGCTGCTACTTGGTGACATCTCATGCAAACACCCCCCAATCACCCACTAGGGCATGGAGGGTTGAGGAGGTACACGCTGGAGCATCTCTGATGTGTTCCCCACAACAGCCAGGTCAGGGTCTAACCTGGGACAGAGGCCCTGCCTGCCTTCCTGACATTGGGGGCCATTCCTGCCTGGGCTTTTATTTCTCTGCTGGGTGTGCACATGCCTGGGTGAAGGCGCCCCCACGAGGCAGTGTTTATAGGCCCTTCTCACTTTCCAGTCTGCATGAAAAGGAAGAAAGGATACAAATGATTCCTCTCATGCATATAAGACGAGAAAACTCAAGGTCTCATTTCATTTCCAAACATTCTGTCTCTGCAGACAGAATTAGCTCGATTTCACAGTACATTTATTTCCATTTCATCCCATATCATGCTTTGTTTGTGGTTTTGGTTTACATGAACCCCCAAACTCACTGTACACACCATTCCTGCGTGTTCTACAGCGCTCTATTTGGTCTGAACCTGTAAGCAGGGGCCTCACACCCTAGCTTCAGATAAAAATCTACCTTTCAGAGACCATGTGTGATGGGATGATCTGTGAAGACTCCATGGGAAACTAACCGTGCTTGTCTCTAGGGAAGAAAAGGGGGTGGGTGAGGTGTCAGGCAGAACCCAGAGGCAGGCTCATTTGCCATGGTATACTTTGACATTTTAGCATGTATATGTGTTAAGCTTAAGGCTCTTTTCATTTTTGAACAATTCAAGATACAAACCATCGTTAAGCTGTTAAGAGCTGCAAAGGTCATTTTTCTTCTGAAAACAAAAACAAAAACAAAACCCAACTTGTTCTCATTGTATCTACGGCCTGCCCAGGTGAGCTGTATGTAAAGGGGGGGGGGTCCACAAAGAGGCTGAACACAAAAGTTCATCCCTCCCCCCAACAAAACCAAACCCCCTGCCCTTTAGACACCAATCCCAGAGGCTAGCCTTCAAAGCCCAGCTTTGGAAACCTTTCTTCTCGTGTGGCGCTTTCTTTTTCCTACCCTTCCCAGCCTTCGGGAAGGAGGGCTCAGGCTAGCCTCCACAAGCCATTTCCACTGTCTGGGTGGACCATCCTCCAGACGCTACATCACTGTGGGACTCCTCACCTAACAGGCTTTCCACGGCCCTCTCCTCTGCTGGCCACCTGTCACGGTCCCTTCTTCATTTTCTGTAGAACACTGACTGCCTTGTCGTATTTCCTTAGTGCTGCCCAGGTCTCCCTTGTTTCCATCTAATTCTTTGGAGTCTAAGCACCAAGAGGGCAGGGATCTTGTCACTAGCTGCCAGCTATCATTTCCGGCCCCCACAGTGGGTGTTCAATAAGGAGCAGAGAGCAATGTGCCAATTATTGATCTGAGTTACCGCAGCCCCGGGCTCGCGCTGCCCTGGAATACATATCCAATGCTGCTGAGGCAGGAGGCCAGGTACAGACAGAAAAGACAATCTGCATGGAATTGAGACAGTTACACGTGAGAAAAGGGACCAGCTGGAAACCAGCCCGGTCTTGACGAAACGCGCTGGTTATTCATTCCTGGGGACCCTGGAGCAACTTGAGGAGACCACATCACCCATGCAAGGAGCTACCGGGCTCCCAACAAATTCATGAAATTAAGCTCTTCCGTGTCCTTTCCACCTGAGGTTGTGATGTAGGTGGGTGGCCCCGGGGAGGACTCACACCCAGTAATGCTGCAGGGAGGACAAGGGTGGACAGTTGTCCAATTGTTTCCAAATAGTTGGGCAAGGTTTTCAGGGTCCCTGGAAAATCTAAGTATCACAGCAAACTGCTGATATTGCTTACCAGAAAGGAGATACTCCCTAGAAAGGCAAGTCGTAAAACGAGAAAAAAGCAAAAGCCAGGCCAGAGGTGCTCCTGGGGTCCCAGAACCGGTTCCCCTCCCCCCCCCCCCCCCCCCCCCCCCCGTTCTCCATCTTCGCTTCAAGGTGTGGAGAAGGTAGCCTCGGAGAGGCTCCATTTCATAGCTTCAGGGACGAAGCAGCGTGAGAGAGGGGACCTTTCCCTGGCGAACTGGTATCTCAGTTCAGGTCTTGCACATTTTGAGTTCCCTCCCCCAAGGACTTCCCAAGTACCCAGTGACACAATGCCATTTCCCCTGGCTCTAAAGCAATGCACTGGTGTGTGCAGTGAGGAACCAGTAAGCAGAGTGAAGAACAGGCGCTTTCCCAGCTCTGTCCCCACACACTGCCTTTCTGCTAACCCTTGAATGTTGCTGCCCCTGCCCCCGGGTTTAGTAGATAGCTCAAAAAGCCAAAGGGCTCTTTCTAGACGGGGAGTTGGTGGGGGTGCGGGGTGGGGTAGGTGGGGGGAGGGGGGAGTGCCCAGCCTACAGCCATCAGGGAGGGGCAGGCCAAGGGCAGTTTTTTTTTTTTTTCCCTTCATGGCCAAAGAAGGAGAAAGAAGTTTCTGCTGAAATGTTAACTACAGAGAGCTTTAAAAAGGGAGTGGGAATAATGACAGAGAAGAGAACAAAGCTGGCATTAGATAAGGACAATTACACAAATTAAGGGACTTGCTGCTTTAAAGTCATTAATTCCAGGTCAGTGACTAAATTTTTCTTTTGTGTACTCAAACCAAAACAAACCTATTAATAAGGTTGCACCACAGGATCTTCCGGAACGGTGAGATGGGAAAACAAATTGTTATGTTTACATGGAAGAGGGCTACAGCAGATGATGAATGAATTAGTGAATGGGAGGGGGGGATGCACAGGAGGAACTAGAGGGCTTTCGAAACGGAGCCGCTATTCAGTGTGACCCTATCGGTGGACACGCTCGTCCAAACTTACAGGACGCACGGGAGTGAGCGCTCACGGAAGCTGGGGACACTGTGCTGGTATCTCAGCTGGAACCAGTGTACAGCTCCAGAAATGGAGATTGGTGGGTTCTCTTCTTGTTCTTTCTCTCTTCGTTTTCTATCTTATTTTTGGAGACAGGATCCCCTTATGTAGCCCAGGCTGGCCTGGAAACTCTGTATGCAGCCCAACCTAGCCTTGAATCCTCAAGCTTCATGCTTCTGTCTCTTAAGTACTGGGACATAGGTCCCCAAACCCGGCTTGGGGCAGGGGATCTTTTTGCTAGAGACAGGAGATCCATGGAAGCCCTAACTCTCTATTCGGTTTTCTGTGATACCAAAGCTGTTCTTAAAAGGGTTTATTGAGAAAACAAATAATCCGGACAGTGGTGGTGCACGCCTTTAATCCCAGCACTCAGGCGGTAGAGGCAGGAGGATCTCTGAGGTTGAGGCTAGCCTGATCTATAGAGTGAGTTCCAGGACAGCTAGAGCTACACAGAGAAACCCAGTCTCGAAAAGCCAGTAAAATAAATAAAAAACTACAGTTGTTGCAAATCACAGTAATTTCTTTTCCCAGAAAAAGAAAAAAAAGGTCGAGGAGTAACTAGAGGCTTGTCTTTTTTCCTTTATATGTCAAGTTTACACATGCCCAGCTCAGCCTGAAACCTAGACAGCGACCCTTTTTGCACATAGGCATCTTCTTTAAAACCAGTTAATGTGACCAAAAGCCGATCCTAATTCTGAGAAATCCCGGGCCCAGTGTGCTGCCCAGAATGCAGCTAATGGCTTTCTCTATTTCAGCAACATTTTCCAACAATTTATGTATTTATGTGTTTCTTTACGTATCTGGGTCAGCAACAGGGTCTCGCTGGGTAGCCCAGGCTGGCCTTGAACTCTCGGCTCTCTTCCTGCCTCAGCTTCTAGGCAGCAGGGTAATAGGCATGGCGCCCAGCTTTACTGTTCCCATTTCACTGAGCTTTGTTTTCAGTGGAGAACCGGACCCTCAGCTTTGGCTCTGGCTCATTTCAAATTCCACTTGAACTCACGCTGATCGGGAACTTTCTTTAACAAATAGGGAGCCAGGATCCTTTACTGACAGAACTCCACTCTTCCCACCTCCTCCACCAACCTCGAGAACACAAGTCCTGCTGGGCAGGGTCCCCTCTGGCCTAGTGGAGGGGCTGCATGCAGCACAGGTCTAGCCTGGGCTAATCTTTTCTGCCTGTCACTTTTGAAAAGTATATTAAAGAGTTAATAGGACAATCCAAAGCCAGTCAATCTACCCACCCTCAGAATCTGGCTGGGTCCTGACTCCAGATTTCTCATTCAGTTTTTCAGTTCCTCTTCTTAAAGGCACAGAACCCTCCCATATTGCTTCACCTCCCTGGACTACACTATGGCTCCCCCTGCAGTAGCCCCTATTTCACACACCTATCCCTCCTCAAAACCCCCTTGCCAGACGGCTGACTACGGGCCTCCCCGAGAAAATCCCAGACACACTGTGTGCCCCATCCTCCCACAACTCTGGCTGCACTCAGGAACCGACCCCTTGCTTTGCTTCTAACACTGCCTGATGCAGCTCTGTGTCAGGTTCCTCCTTTGCCGTCTGGCCCAGGCTCCTGAACGGCCAGCTGCTCTGATCTCTCTTCCCCTCCTATCATTAATCAAGCAGGACCATCCACGCTGATGGCTTCATAACCATCCTGGGGGACTCCAGATCCGGCCACCGAGCCCAGCCTCCCCAGACCTGATGCCACACACTTAGCAATGTGCCCACGTGGGTTTCCCAGACACAGCTCAGTTCCTAGAAGTGACTCCTGTTCTGCCTGCCTCGCCGTGCCCGAAACCTGTGGCTCTGGACCCCTTCAACCCTCAATATCCGCCTAAGGTCTGCCGACTTCTCTCCCTCTCTGCCAGCCTAACCCGGGCCCCTTGACCTGACCTCTCTGCAACTCAGTTTATATGTCAGTGAGGCAGAACTTGTAAAACACAAACCGCCAGGAGAGGAGCACGTTGCTGTCCTTGGTCCCTGCCTTCTGTGCTGCCTGAACGTCTTCATCATGACCTGACATAGGATGGGACCCTTCTCCAACCTCTCGGCTTTCTCTCTCACCACTTCCCCCTGGTCTCTGTGTTCCCAGATCAGAGCGTCTGTGCTGGAGTATTCTGGAACGTTCATGCGCTTTCTTTTGTGACACCCTTTGCTCTTGGTTCAAGATCCTTTTTCCTGCCTTTTCTCTCTCTGAACATTCAGAAGTGAAAACAAAGAGTATGTCATAAAGAAAAAGAAGTGTAATGTGTTGGCAATATAATAAATGGTAGATATATTTAAATGCCATTAAATATCATATTAATAGAAAGCATCATTTATTATATACGGAGGAGGGGAACTGTGATACACTTTCATGCATCCCAAGCTGGTCTCAAAGTCACTATGTAGCTGAGGATGACTTTGAACTGATCCTCCTGCCTCCGCCTCCCTAGTGCTGAGATCACAAGCTTGGGCATCCCCACGGCTCAGATGTCATTCTTTACATGAAAAGGAAAGGTCAGGACTGGGGGATGGTTTTCAGTCCATAAACACTTGCCTTACGAGTTTGGGAACCTGAATTTGATCCCCAGAATCCATACAAAAATTACCATGCATGGGAGTGGCCACACACACAGACTGGTAATGCCAGCATTTGGGAGATGGCAACAGAGGGTATCCAGGGCTTGCTAGCCAGCCAGGCTAGGCCAATCAGTGAGCTCCAGGCCAATGAGAGACCCTGCCTCAGAGGAGGTGTGTGGTGTTCCCGAGGATGACACTGATGTCCTCAGGCCTCCATAAACACACAATCACCTGTACACACACACACACCATGGGGGAGGTGACTCCCCAAGGTTGTACCTACACTAGAACAAAGCACAAATTTCCAAATATTAAATCACCTTCAGAATACCGATTTTAATTTCTATAGTTATGAACAATAAAAAAAAATGGATTCATGGGGGATACTTATTCCCTTGGTATTCCAAAGCCATTTATAGAATTCTTACAGCTGAGTTTCCCACATCCGAATCATAACACGGACCCACCTGAAGTTGTAGAGGCTCCCTAAAAAATTCCCAGTACCTCTGTGTGCCTATCCTTAGAGAAAATCCTACACATTGGGTGACTGAGAGAGACAAAATGGTTACTTTTGTGAAAGAGTTCTTGGTTGGAGTTAAGCAAAGGATGGCGGAGAAATGGGGGGCTATGGGAATAGAACAGGAAGGGAAAAGTGTGAGGTCTAGAGAGAGGAAAAGACTCTATACAGGAAAAAACACCGTGAGACTGGAAGTCTTGGTGACGCTGGGCAAATCCATCTCGGCTGGTTTTCATTTAGATTCAACCTGCCGACCAGCTGCCCTCTAACCAGGAGAGCACTTCCAGAGCTGGCCCTCTAACCAGGAGAGCACTTTATTAGGTGGCCCTTTATCTGGCTGTATGTGATTTCTGTGATGCATTAAGAACTAAGAGGAGAACAAATGAAGTCGGAACGTATGCAATATTGAACGTGACAAGTCTCAGGATCTGTCTTCACCCCTGGTCCATCAGAGGACAGCTGTGCCAGGCACCCTGGGAGTGTGCGACACGTGCTTAAGGAACAATATTTTTTTGTGCTATTAGGAAAGCTTTTTATTTCTAACCTTCACAATCAAGGAACTAGTTTTCATATTTCCAGATGAGGATGTAACATTTAGGGGAGACCTTTTAGCTTTCAGCTTGGGGATGGGCAGAGATAATGAATTAGTGTTAAATGATACTTAAAACTATTCAACCTTTCCGTGGTATGTGGAGCTGAACCCAGAGCCTCGTGCATGTTAGGCAAGTACTTCACCACTAATTATATCCCCAGCCCTCATTTTACTTTTTATTTTGAGATGGGGTTTCACTAAATTGCCCAGGTGGTATGGAGCTGAATCTGTAGCCCATGTGGACCTTAAAGTTATGATCCTCCTGTCTCAGCCGCCTAAGTAGCTGGGATGACAGGTCTATACCACCAGACCAGCTCATCGACCACTTTTCTTTGAAGGACTATTCTGCATACATCAAATTAAAAATAATTAGAAAATTTCAACCATTGGTTCAAATATGTTAAGTTCAATGCATATAAAGTATATTATAAAAAAAGACCTCTTCTCGCTGGGTGGTGGTAGCGCACGCCTTTAATCTCAGCACTCTGGAGGCAGAGCTAGGTGGATCTCTGTGAGTTCAAGGCCAGCCTGGTCTACAGAGCGAGATCCAGGACAGACACCAAATCTACACAGAGAAACCCTGTCTAGAGAAACCTTAAAAAAACAAAACAAACAAACAAAAAAACCCTTCTCTCAACATACAAATGGCAACTAGTACTAGCAACAGATATCATGTCATAGAGTACACACAAATACATTTGGCATTAAAGAGCCAAATTGAAATTCATACCAGGGACAGACAAATCGGAGCTTTAGTATATGAGCTGCCAAAGTGAGCACCGAATCAGAGCTTTAAAAAAATAATTTCCTTCCATGTATTTGTTTTGACCTAATCTGCAAACATTTTATTTGCAGATATTTTGCCAAAACAGAATCATAGGTTCTCAGGGAAGGGAGAGATTCTATGTGTATCCTATGGGCCTGGTCAGTGCTTCCTACCTGGTCATCTGACGGCCTGGCAGGGCATGATGGGACTTAGCATCCATCCTGGCTAATCTCTCCTTCTCAGAATCTAACCCCATGACTCCGCTATGAGTCAGCATTTAATAGGAACGTAGCCCTGCGCTGCAGACTGCTGATCCCACAGGTACACCTCAGAGGCTCTCTTTCATGGGAGTCTGAGAGAAAGAAGCAGCATTTGAGGAAGAAGCACCTGAGAGAGAAAGATGTCCACCCCCCCACCCCCACAAGTGACTCATTTAGTTTTTTGAGTGGCATGATAGGCCTGTCTAGGACGAGAGAGGCCTGGATGAGGCTCGATGGCGTTCTCGAGGTCATGCAGAACCTTGCTCAAGAGGAGAAGACTGACTCCAAGGGCTAGTCTAAACAGCCTGATGGGAAAATGATGGTTAGAAACCCTTTGCTAATAACTAGGAAAAAACCCCAGGCTTTCTCTTTTCTCTAGCAAGATGGGTCACCAACGTGGCCTTTATTCCGTGTGTACAGTCATCACAACGGAAAGGTCTACATGTCTGTGGTTGTCACTTCCCAGAGATGTTCTTGCAGCAGAACAAGTCAGGTGGCTCCGAGAGGGCTGAATCCCTTCACTAGCCTGTTCCTGCAGGGCAAGTACTGCCTGCCAAGAGCCCGCAAGAGGAAGGAAGGCCTCGGTGGGGAGGGCCTGTCGTCCCATGCCAGGAGGCGAATTCTTGTCCATAAAGCGCTGTGGTATTATTAAACATTTTCTATTTGTCAGGCACTTTATGGTCATTTTTATTGGTGCTTTTACTAGTTACAACTGTGCATCAGAACTGTGTGGTTTTTTATGTTTTTTCCCCCTCTTTTAATTAAATGCTCTGCGTTAGGTGGAAAAGATGGAAGGCTTTGGGAAATGAGTCCTCAGCTGCCCAACAGAGAACTGGCCTGGTCACCAGGAGTGTCTGACTCCCAGTGAATATCCAGTGAGCACCCCACCACTGCTGAAAAGGTGGGGTTGGTGTGTGTGCTCATCTTTGTATAAAAACAAAAATCCCCCAATCCACCTAGGATGGCAGTTTCCGGTCACTTCCGCTGAAGTGGGACCGGGCCATTCCATCCTAATCCATGTTTGTTTTCTATAATCTCCAAAATCCAACTGCTTTCCAAAGACATGCCCAGCGTGTCCTAAGGTCCATCCTTTTCCTCCTCCCCTCCTTCCTTCCTTCCCCTCCCCGCTTCTGCCATTATTTTTGGTACTAGAGAATGAAACCCTTTCTCAAACATGCTTGGCAAGCACTCTACCTCTGAGCTATAGACAGCCTCTACTTTCCCCTTTCAACTTTTAATTTTGAGACAGGAGCTAACTAATTTGCCCAGGCTAGCCTTCAGCTTTGTGACCCTCCTGCCTCAGCCTCTAGAAGAGCTGGGATCACAGGCCTAGCTCCCTCCACCTTCATGTCTACTTGTACCATGTTTAGAATGTTAGTTATGCTTTTTAAAAAGTGCCCCTGTTGCTGGGCAGTGTGGCGCACACCTTTAATCCCAGCACTCAGGAGGCAGAGCCAGAGGATCTCTATGAGTTTGAGGCCAGCCTGGTCTACAGAGTGAGGTCCAGGACAGGCACTAAAACTACACGGAGAAACCCTGTCTTGGAAAACCAAAAACCAAAACCAAAACCAAAAAAAAAAAAAAAAAAAAAAAAAAAGCGCCAATGTATAAGAGGCCTAGACCTCAACCAGGAACTAGAAATTTCCCCTTGCTTTTTGGCAGGTGGGGGAAGTTGAGAAATTGAACTCTTCAAGGTCAGATCTGTCCACCTGCTGAATGGGTCTGATCGTGATGTCTACCCTCTCCCTCAGCATGCTTCTCCCCTCTCACAGAATACCACAGGCTTATCACACTGCCAGGACTTACTGTCTGGTTATGGTTCTGCTCCCCAGGACACACATGACTAAGTCCTCCAAAGAGGATTTCATCTTCTTTCAACCATACAGCATACAGATTGACAACATGGTGAACACGTAGAGTGACTGGTATACTGTGAAATGTGGCAGTTTACTTTGAGTCGGAGCATTTCAATTCTAGTGCACATATTGGTTGAGCACCCGTTATCTGAATATCCAAATTGTTCTGAGTGCCACCTTCCACCAAAGTGGAAAATTCCACACCTTACCTCATGTGCTGGATCGCAGCCTGAAGACTGGCATGAAACAGTATTATAGAATCAGCTCTAGGCTGTATGTATAAAGAACACAGGGAACATAAGGGAATTTCACGTATATATTTGAGTCCTATCCCCCCAAGAGATCCTATTATGTATATGAAAATACTCTAAAAAGGCCAAAATGAAAATCTGAAACTGGAAATATTTCTCATCCTAAACTTCCTGGATACAGGACACCCAGGCTGTACTAAGCTGAAGTGTTATCACAAAGAAAAGGCTTGATGTTACAAACATTTTATTTTTTTCCCTGAGTTTCCACATACTATACAAACTAGCGGCGAAATCTTTCAGCTCTGTCAGGAGCCTTCAGTTGAGTTTCTTGGAGACTAGCACAAACCAACCGTTTGCTCTCTACTCCAGGGCTTGTGACCAGTCATGAAACGAGAGGTGGCCTTCCTCCCTACCAGCCTGCTGGGCTCATCCAGACGCACACGGTGGCCCCAGCGCCTTCTCTTAAGCACGTCCAAATTCTCCTCCTCCAAATGCCTCCAATCCTCGCACAAAGCAAGTGTGCTGCCTGGTCTGACGTCAACTGATCTGAGGACACACAAGCTAGAGTTCTCTGAAAGGAGAGAGCCTAATTGAGAAAACATCTCCATAAGACCCTGCTGTGAGGCATCTTCTTAATTAGTGACTGATGGGGGAGTCCATTGTGGTGAGGCCATCCCTGGGTTCTATAAGACAGCAAGCTAAACAGGAAAAAGCTCCCTTCCATGGCCTCTCCATTAGCTCCTGCCCTGGGTTCCTGTCCTGTTCCTTTGATGATGAGCAGCGATAGAGAAGTGTAAGCCTGATAAACCTTCTCCTCTCCGGGTTGCTTTTTGGTCACGGTGCTTCGTCA
Source organism: Peromyscus maniculatus bairdii (assembly GCF_049852395.1). Classification (NCBI taxonomy): domain Eukaryota; kingdom Metazoa; phylum Chordata; class Mammalia; order Rodentia; family Cricetidae; genus Peromyscus; species Peromyscus maniculatus. Next base: position 6,108,456 of record NC_134870.1, read on the forward strand.
CAGCAATGGAAACCCTGACCAAGTTGGTCAATGTTCAACAAACACATTTGTAAACTAATCCAGGTGTTGAGGGTGCAGTTTAGCTGGAAGGACGCCCGTCTAGCGAGCGTGAAGTCCGCAGCTCCATCTCTAACACTAAATAAAACTGGGTGTTGCTCTTGCCTGCAATCCCAGCGGTTAGGAGGAGCCAAGAGGATCGGAAGTTCAGGGCTATCCTTGGCTACATCGGAAATTCCAGGCTAGCTTGGACTACTTGGGACCCTATCTTAAAATAATAAATGAACTTTCCAGAGCCTTCCCGAGTAAGAGTCTCCATCACTTACTTCTCTATTCTCCAATAATAGCTTTCATTTAAAGAAAACGTCAGCAGAAACAGTCGGCGAGGCCAGGATGGGATTCGCGATTCCACTCTGAAAATGGCCAGGGCGGTAGCTCAGTGGCAAAGGCACTCGCTGCCAGACCTGAGGACCTGTGTTCAGCTGCCAGAGCCCACATGGTAGGAGGAGCGGACTGATCCCCACAGGCTGTCCTTTGACCTCTGCACGTGTGTTATAACATGCACACTGGCACATGTGCATGTACACACACAGACACACACACAGACACACACACACACACACACACACACACACACACACACACACACACACACACATCAAAAACATTAAAACAACAGAGACCTAAGGACATTCCAGAAATTTTGTCATCCCCAGTCTGAAAAGTCTCCGAGAGGGAAATCAACACTTCTCTAGATGGCCTGCCATTAGTTTTCAGCATGTGAACAGACACCAGGCTGTGGGGAAGGGAAAAGGATACGATCATAATCAGTTTTCTAAAGTTCCTGCGAGGCTTTTATTTTGGTCTGTTTCCACAGCAACACGTTTTTGAATTGCTATCTCACGCCACTGAAAAAATAAATGTTCTGCCCCCCCTCTCCACTTCTCTTATCCTTCTCTCCTTCCTTCTATCCCTTCATCCCTCCCTCTCTCCTAGAGGAAGAAAAAAAACCCACAATAAGATCTTTGTTCAGGATGGAAGAAAATGCCTACAATATCTAAAACCTATTAAGATAAGTTTTATCAGAAAGGATGTCAAAACCTAGAAGCTAATATTCTGGATGAGCTATCTCCCTAATAAAACTTAATACCTAAAGCCCAGGAACTTACCAACAAGGACTGCACTGGCTGAGTTTCACGGACTTTTGAAGGGCAAACTGAAGGCAATAAATCCCTGCACTGTCACATCCATCATTTCTATTTTATAAGCACACTTGCTCACACTAAAAATAAGTCACAAGAGGTCACGAATTGGTTGGCAGTGTTCCATTAAAACCCCCTCACCCTGATCCTGGAGTCTATTCAGGACGCTCCTGGATCACCGCAAACATCAACTGCAACTTCCTCGTTTACATTGTATCCAGGCGGGATGCGGTTTCAGTTCTAATTTTCAATTAGAAAACTGTAGTCCATTTATGCATTTGAGAAATGCAAGCGATAGACTGTGAGATCCAGACCAACAGGAACCCCACTTCTAGAGTACTGAACGAAGATTCATGGACGTGATTGCTCTAACAATTTTCATGTTTTAAGAACCCCCATGTGGGTCTGCTCAGTGGGGAAAGGCACTTGTTGCCAAGCGAGCAACCAGAGTTCAGGCCTCGGAATCCACAAGGCAGAAGGAAAGAACAGATTCCTGCAAGTTATCTTCTGACCTGCGCGCGCGCACACACACACACACACACACACACACACACACACAGGCACACACAGGCACACACAGGCACACTCACACAAATAAATGTAAAAAATAAAAAATTAAAGACTCCCAGTGTGATGAACCTCTAACCCCCAAGCCATTCCAGATAAAATTTTCTCTCTTATGAGAAGCTTTTGTCTAAGCCAATATTGCTGAATCACTGGAGTTTGGGCAGCAGTTATATCCATCCGTGGTTCTCCCAACACCCTTCAGCCTTAAAAACCCCCACAATCCTATAATGAGAAACAGGAAAGGCATTCAGAGCAAGCCCGGAAGGTACAGAGTGAATCTCCACTTTGGCCATCCAGGCAAATCTTAGAGAGAAAGACAACATGGAGTTAGGGAATCAAGCCGGTTAAAAGATGGGCTCTGTGAGGTAACAGAGCAGAGGTCGGAGAGGACCAGAGAGTCACAGGCTACAACAAAACGTCATCATCTCTCAGGAGGCCCATGGTCTCCAGTGATCCCTGTCCGGTCCATAGAGAGAAAACCATTCCAGCCCCTACCCAGCCCCTGAAACAGCCAGGCTGACTCAAAAACTGCATTTCCCCGCCACATGTAATCCTTTGTGCTTACAAAATGACAGTAACTCTTTCTAGAACGGCTGTCTTCAGATCAATCTTCAATCTTTCCTCCTTTCTTTCCTTTTTTTTTCTTTCTGTGTTTTGTTTTGTTTTTTGGGAAAAGACCAAGCCCAGACTGACCTTGAACTCATTACATGGCTGAGGGTGACTTTGAACCCCGATCTTCTGGCCTCCATCTCTCAAGTGCTGGGTTTATAAAACATGTGCCATCATACCTAATTTTTTCTGTGCTAGGAATTGAACCCAGGGCTTTACACACGCTAAGCAAGCATCCTACCAACGGAGCGACATCCCTAACCTAATAGAGAATGTTTCAGACAGTAACTAATTTAATACTGATGGACATCCCATTTGCTTAATGAGGGAGATGATCCCCAGGGAGCGGGAGGCAGAGCTGAGGGCTGGTCAGGGTCTGACTGTGGGGACTGTTCCTAACTGCTCTGTGATTTGGCCTCTCAAGGGTTTGTTCCGGTCCCCAAATCCAGCAAAGGCTGAGGTCCCACAGGGCTACGTGAGCATGCTGACCACAGGAAACAATGTTCGCATTCTCTACATTTGCATGTAGTTATTTCTTTAGTGCTAATATAAAAACAAGCTGTCAAGGGAAACCCCCTAAGCCTGAGATGGGATTTGATGTGCCATTCTCTCTTTCAGATTATTTTATTTGAACAGTTGATAAGAAATTTGGTACCAATAGACCATATATTCAAGTCTATGAGTTCAAATCCGAGCTTGGTTACCTGAAAGTCGCCAGGTAAATCAGCATCTCCTAGCCTTGTCCCTGCAGTAAACTGTGAAGCAGGGCCATGACTCAGGGCAGTGAGCTTCAGATGAGAGACCAGCTCAGTGATCGTAAAGCAGTTAGGGCTGCTGTCAAAATGAAGACGCTGACCAGGCCGGCATGGTGACAGTCCGCGCTGTATGGTCTGGATATGAAATGCCGGCCTCCCTCCCAACTCCACCAGCTGAAGGCTTTATCTTCAGGTGCTTAGCCTGGTTTTCAGAGGTGCTGGGATTTCAGGAGGTAGGGCTGCACGTAAGTCACTGGGAAAATGGCCTTGGGGCTACACCTTACCCCGCCCCTTCCTGCCTGTCTTCTCTGCTTCCCAGCTGCCATGAGGTGAGCACCTGCACGCTAGGGCATGCTCCTCCCCAGGATGCTTTCTTTGCACATCATGGAGACCAGGGCTTGAAACCACGGTCCGAGGAAGTCCTTCTCCCCTTATTTTCTCGGGTATTCTGTCACACGCCCCAAAGCCTGACCAATACACTGCATTTCCAACAAGCTCCTGAATGGTGTCTCCTTGCTGCCTGATGGAGCCCTGGTCACTGCCGACCGAGAGGTCACTGCTGACTTGAGTGCTCAGTGAGAGGCCGTGAGCACTTACACCAGGATGCGGCAGTGAACGAGCCCTGTTCGTCTCTGCAGTCTGCAGCCCAATGAAACAAGAACCCATTTTCCCTCCTGCCGAGATCTGGTCTGCTGGTCCACTCTGTGACCCATGACAGGTGGGAACGTGGAAACAGTTCACATGCCTACATTACAGCCCTTAAAACTACATGTTGGAAACGGGAGCAAGCAAGGGTATCGGAATTAATCATGTTCAGGAAGCTTGCCCTAAGTAATTACTTCCCAGACTATAACACAGTGAAGGATTGTTCTTTTAAAGTATCAAATGCAAGCTGGGCGTGGTGAGGCACACCTGTGACCAGCACTCAGGAAGCTGAGGGAGGAAGAGCCACGAGTTCGAGGCTACTCTGGGCTACGTAGCAGGGAGGTCCAGGCCAGCTTGGGATTATACATCATGAAACCCTGTCACAAACACACACACAACCAAATTGATTTGTGTGCAAGTGTGTAAAGATGATGATCATTTTTATAAAAGAATAAGGTAGACAAATCTACAGATAATACAAGGTTTTAAATGTTTATCATATTTAATGTACTAAATAGATAAATATACACATTCTAATGTAGCCCCCTTCCTTGGTACAGAGAGGAAAGGTTCCAAATGGGAACTGTGCTATCAACAGTGATTCCCTTTCCGTGTGTCCAGAAGGAACCAAATGGGAGACACTGAACTAGCTACATTAACTTGGACTACAGGCATGAAGTAAAACTAAAAATTGACAATTCCAAGCTTCCCACACTGTCCTGACATCTTAATTTGGTAACTGAGCACCTCATACAGGAAGTGGCATCCTGGGTCAGGCTGCTGCGCATTGTTCTCAGTCCCATGTGCCATCTTAAATCTGTCAGCCCCTTCCCGTGGCACATTCCTGCGCCCTCCTCTCAGAGCCAATCGCCAGTCTGCCAGAGGTCACTGCCAGCCAGCGGAAGGCAGCAGTTCCCGGTGTGAGGGAGGCTCGCAGACAAGGTCTGCCCCGCAAAGGGGGTTTCTAACGGCACCAGCCCTGCTCAGTATCCCAGGGGGACGGGCTGGGAGCTGGAGGTGGAGGCTGAAAGGCCTTGGGGAGCAGGAATGAAACAGCTCTTCTAGCCCGTCCTCCTTTTTCCCTTTCAAGGTCACTCAAGTTCTCTCAGTTCTTGGGGTGTCTCTAAAGGGTTCACCAGGAGAGGCTGACACCATACCCACTGTCCTGTGCCTCAGAGGATTAAAAACAACCGAAGTCCCACTGCCAAGCAGAGAGGAGGAGGTCAAGTTACACACCTCAGAATGTAGAGGGTCTCCAGAAAAAGAACAGTCCCCTGGGACCAACCACGTGGACAGCCCCGTGCAGACACAGACGCGCCTACACGCAGTTCATGGGTTAATCAAGGTTAATCAACGCTGCCACCCTCCACTCCTACTTTTATAATTACAACAACAACAGCAACAACAACAAAAGCCATTACCTAGGACTTGAGCAACATTTAAGCTATGACAGAAGGAAAAAAAAGTGACTAAGTTAACTGTTAAATACAGAAAGATCCCTCTCAGGTTGGAAAGGTATGGAAAGGTAGCCTGGCAAGAAAGTGTGGGTCGGAGGGACTGGGAGGATTACTGAAAACCTTCAGAGCCCCTCATGGGGTCTGGCCTTCTGTAGCTCACTGCAGCAAGCTTTCCTACCTAGTGACAGACACAGGTATGAGCAGATCCCACCACGGATCCGTGTTGAGTCCGTCATGGTCCTTGCTGTCCTGAGGCATCTCACAGGGCGTCACTGCTCATGTATTTACAGACCACACAGAATCCACTTGCCACCGCTCAGTCTGACCTCTCTCTGGAAGGTGGGAAAGAGCAGGCCAAGAGAAAGCTACCTAAGCACGAAAGTCCAATGGAAGATTCCAGAGGCCAGGCTTGAAGAGTCTACCCATTTCTACTGTGTTTGCAACCAGACAGAGAACTGCCTTGGCATACAGCAAGACCCTCAATTAACAACGACTGAAGTGAATTCAGCACCAGAGAACATAAAAGTGTTACGTAAAACTGGGGCACTTCAGCTATAGGGATGGCGTGGTAAAGTGTTTGCCATGAGCATGAGGATCAGAGACCACAGAAAAGCCAGGCCCAGGAGAGGTGTGTCTACAACATCAGCACTGGAGGAGAGGAGGAAGTCGCAAGAGGACCCCCAGATGTCACTGAGGGCCAGCTAGCCAAATCCATGAACTCCAGGTTCAGTGAGAGATCTGATTTCAACAATGAAGATGGAGAGCAAGCAAGGAAGACCAAGTCAACCTCTGGCCTAACACACACACACACACACACACACACACACACACACACACACACACACGCCATACACAAATACATACACACACACAAACACACACATGGTGGGCCACTTCAAAGATCTAAAACCGTATTTTGTTTTGTTGTGTTTTCCACTTTATTAATATCAGTCAATATTCCGTCTGGAACAATGAATTCAATTGCACCATCCCTTATGCATATTCTCCAAAGAAGTCTTCAAACCATTACTTCACCAGTTGGCACAATGCAGCGGACTCTAAGTGGAGAGAGCTCGCACAGCTGAGAGGAACAAGAACCCGGCTCGGACCCGGAGTGCTGGCTTACACACCTGTTCTAAGAGCTGTAGTGTAGACCCGGGAACTCCAGCATCAGTCACCTTTTGAAATGGCAGTACCACACCACAAGATAACCTGAAACCAAGAACTTCAGAGCTCAGGTGGCTTTCTGACTGGCCAACGCTGCCTCCAGAACCCCAACTGACCTCCAGTCCAACTAGCAGTTCTGAAAAGAGTTTCTCAGGCTAGAGATTTAGCGCCATTGGTAGAGCGCTTGCCTCGAACGCATCAAGCTGTAGGTTCGATCCCCAGTGTCACATAAACTGGGTGTAGCAGTGTATCTCTGTAATTTCAACTCAAGAGCCTCAAGTTTACTCTTGGCTTCAGAATGAATTCAAGGCCAGCTTGGGCTACATGAGGCCTGTCTCAGAAAACCAAAAGAGATATGGAGCTTCTCTCTGTTCAAAATCTACTTTGATCATAACAAGTGGGTGTCTAGGGGTACCTGATTTCAAATCAAAGTGATAAAAATATTTAAATTTTATATCAGGATTATCCAGCCTATGGCCCAGGATGCCTGTGAATGTAGTCCAGCATAAACTTACTTAAGATATTATGAGATTTAGAGGTTGGGAGGGCTAACCATGAACTTGGTGGATGACCGCGAGGCTTAAGAAGCCCCAAAGGTTGGACATTCCAATTTTACATACATGACACCCAAACCTTTGTTTCTCAGCAGGTACTTTTTTTTTCCTACTCCATATATCTGCTTCAATGCACAGTGAACTGGCCCCTGGTGCTGATTTATATACGTTTGAAATAATAAACTTCTGGGTGTGGTGATGTGCCCATGTAATTTTAGCTGCTCAAATGGCTGAGACAGGAAAATAGAGACCAGCCTGTGTAATACAGTGAGATGCTATTTTACCAGTAGTAATGAAAACAAAATAATAATATCCCCCCATACTGATAGTCATATTAATATGTAAGAGTACATAAAGGAGGATATAAAACTAGATTACTTTCTTCCAGTAACAGCTGCAAAACACTGAGTTTATCAGCCAGGCAGCTGACACCTGTAACTTAGAGTTTAGGAAATAGAAACAGAAGGATTAGGAGTCGAAGGCTAGCCTGGGCTACGTGAGGCCTTATAGCCCATCCCAGACAATTCCTTTTAACTTTTTTAAATTTTAATCTGGTTTGAATGTGAAATGAAGCTGAAATCTTGCCAATAAGACTACTTGCCAAGTAGAAAATTGATCAATTTATAAATTCCTGGCACAAAGCTGAAACAGTCAACACTCTGTAACTACTCCCTGAATGGGAAAAGAAAAAAAAAAAAAGTTACATGCTTATGCACCAGACATGTAGTTCCTCTGCCAGTTTGAAGTTTCCCTAAAAGAGCAAACCTCTTACTGTAGAAAAAGGAGTGTAGCCACAAACCAATACTAAAACACGGGAAAACACCCATCGTCAGCGAGGCAAGGAAGGCCAGGACTGCCAGGCAGGCGGCCGCCTGCACAAACTCTCACCTTTGGAACACGGCATTTCTCCTGCCTCGTCTTCCAGCCCGTCACACAGCCTTGGAGACTGTCTCAGCACAGCAAATGCACACCTTTCCACCACACACAGCCTTGGAGACTGTCTCGGCACAGCACATGCACACTCCTTCCCACCACACACAGCCTTGGAGACTGTCTCAGCACAGCAAACGCACACTCCTTTCCACCACACACAGCCTTGGAGACTTTCTCAGCACAGCACATGCACACTCCTTTCCACCAAACACATACGCAGCAGACTGCAGCTCCTCCAGCACTACAGCACCAGAGTGAGCGAACGGCCCCTGGAGCCGCCCGAAATCCTAGCCCTCGGGAGGCAAAGCTGGACCACTAGCAATTCTAGGCCAGTTCGGATACATGGCCCAACCTTCTCTGGACACCACTGCATCCCCAAAAAGCAACGGTGATGTTAGCCTCTGACTTCTTCCAGAGGTGAATTAAAGAGGGGTGTGTGTGTGTGTGTGTGTGTGTGTGCGCGTGCGCTAGGTGGCTGCTCCTGTGTCTAGCTTGTATATTCTAAGGGCCACCTCAAGAACACCATGAGGCAGGTCACACAGAAAGAGGGGACTCACCCCACCCGAACCTTTATGATACTCAACTTCTACGTACAGAATTCCTTAAAAGTATTTCCAGAATGAATCTGGGCTAGGGTCAAGTAAGTGTAACCAGACACCTTGGTCACAAGTTGTAAGTACTCCCAATGTTGGGGAGCAGGGAGGGGGGGGGACACATACACAAGAGAGAGAGAGAGAGAGAGAGAGAGAGAGAGAGAGAGAGAGAGAGAGAGAGAGAGAGAGAGAGAGAGGCGTTGCCTGGGGCTCTGTGCATGCAAACTATAAGCTCTAACACTGAGCTACATCTTCAGTCCCAAGTATGTCTTACAGTGCACTAACTTGCCCATTTTTTTCCACATTACAGGCGCAAATCATCTATAAACACACCAACAAAAAACTACGGCAAGTAGAGTGTAAAATTATTAATACTTCTTCCTTTGGGTTATGAAGAATAAAGTTCCAGGTACAGTTCAGGGGTAGGGTCTTCCGGACACACTGAAGACTGGTGTTCAATCACAGCTCAGGGGTAGGGCCTTCTGGACACACTGAAGACTGGTGTTCAATCACAGTACAACTGACAACTGAGTTACAAACCTCCACCATCTACTGAAATCAGTAAAATGCTGCATTTTCACGCAAAGAGAATAGCTCTAAAGATGTAGGACATAGTATTAAACCTATTTTTCCAATTCAATATTTTTTAAATTTATTTTTGAGGTAGGATTGCACTATAGAATGCAGGCTAGCCTCAAATACAAGACTCTCCTGCCTCAACCTACCCAGTGATGGGATTACAGTGTGTACCATCATGCTTGATGTGTTAACACTTTTTTAAATGGAGCACAGCAAGTATGTCTTCAACATAGACAAAGCCCTGGATTCAGTTCCCAGACACTGAAATGAATAACCACGCAAAATGGAAAGAGTGATTACTGCCCAAACTTGATCATCATGACACTGTGGCGGAGAAGGGACATAAAGCACTTTTGACCGCTAACACCACTGACAAGAATCAGAGTTACCAGTTAGAACTACCATCACCCTCCCAAAGCAGACAGACACTCTACACTGAAACTCACAGACGCCGTACTCCTATTCATTTTCCTACCTTCCCCATAGATGAAGACACTAGTTAACATCCTCGGAAAGAGATTATTCATCCTTTACCCATAGTTCTCCTTTCCAAGGTCAACTACTGTCTAAAAATATTAAGGGGAAATTCCAGAAATAAATAAGTCGTAAGTATTAGGTAAGGTGTCTTGTAGGATATTGTACTTGTTCCATTTTTTATCAGAAGATACTATTGTCCATCTCTTATTGTGCCTGGTATTTAAATCAAACTTTATGACAGGTGTGTGTGTCTAGGGAAAACACCAGGGCACACCCCTGGTTCAGTGCTATGTGGGAGGGTGATATTAAGAAAAACACAGCTGGAGTTCAAGTCACCAGGCACCTCCAGGGGGGGTGAGGCGATGGGAAGAATGGATGCCTCCCATGTTGCCACTGACCACTAACCTCGACCGTCATTAATCTGCAAAGACAGGGGTTTTAATATATGCCAAAGGTAAAGGCTTAGTGGCTCTTTTTACTTAAAGCAAATGTGTTTCGTGAGGAGAATGCCCAGGGCCCTTGGGGTGAGTGCTGCAGAAGCCAGCTGTTAAAACCACGGGCTTCTTAAGAAAGAAATGTTTCCTACTGTATTCTAACTGACAAGTTGACTATTAAATACATGGAAACCGGGCTGGGGGTAGAGCTCAATAAATAGTATGGCCCCTGCCTATCATGCACAGGGCTTGATCTTTAGGGAACCCCCCCCCCTAAAGAAGCGCAATAGAATGCCTTTTCTGTAGTTGTAACTAAAAGAGAGGAACAGCTGAAATGTTACTGGACAGCCACAGTTAGTAATCACATAAGCAAAACATACCCAGATCTACATTTAACTTGGGAGTTGCCTGACAATGACTTGAGAATAATAAAAGTGTCAGGATAAAGTTTCATAGGCTGATTTAGCTCACTAGGGTAAATGAAACACCATGATGGGGTGGGGGAGTGCAATCAGAAAACAAACGTGAGGAAAGAAGGAGAAAAACACACAAAAAACTGTTATGGACTCTTGGGTTGCACATCTATGCAACACCGATATCCAGAACGGACGTTTCATTATTATCCAGCGTACATACATATTTAATACACATTCTTAGGTGCTAAAGCTCTTAATCAGATGTGCCTCTAACCCGGGGCACTTTAACTGTATTTATTAGAAGACTGTGAACATTTTTGCTTTGCTTTCAAAGAAAGCAAACCCGACTCTCCACCCATAAAATTTTTTTAAACAACCCCTGACAGAATGAACTGCATACAGAGAGAAGCACAGAACACAGCCTGGGGGGGGGGGGGAGGGGGGCTCTGCGGGTTGAGAAGCCAGTGGTGTTTACCCTGCCTGCCGTTCACAGCCCTTCCTGGCAGCCTTGAGGCATGCCCATTAGCTAGTAAGCCTCTGAAAGGGTCAGCTTGTCCCAAACTGGAATTTCCACTTTGGAGAAAGCACAGAGGTAGTGATGGGCCCTCACTATTTCTCCAGACCTGGGGCAGAATTCCTATTTCTGCTGATGGGGAGGGGGGGGGGAGGAGTGGGGGGGGAGGGGTCAAGATGGTAAAAAATTCCTGTGGCTCCTGCCAGCAAACCCGGGCCATAAGAGACCTCCTCCGCCTGCCTTCTGGAGAAGCGTCCAGAACAGGAACATAACCTCAGCAGTGCTGGTGAACAGGTTCCTCCAGGCAAGCAGACGGGAAAGAGCCTCTAATACTTCAGGTCCTGGTCTCTGCGTGGTCACTACCGTCACTGATAATTTCACATTGGGTTTCTTTCAGATTTAATGACGATACCTAAAGTCCAAACGGGTGAACTGATTTGCCCAAGTTCGATCCTCCTGTGGCTGTTTACTTACTCTGGAGTGATGCCTGCCCCCCCCCTGCCCCCCAACACTTTCTTTCTCTTCCTTGTTTGGGCCCCAGATAGTGAGCCTCAACTGGGCTAGGGATGAATAAACCTGTTCCAGTGCCCAGAACCAGCTTGGCACGTCACAGCTGCACATCATCTGGGTATCACGTCCGTAGCTCAGACATCACTTTCTCATCTGAGTAATATTAACAAACACTAATGGGAATGACACCCCAAAGGTCACGTTACACGCCGCTCCATGTTAAAAGAATAAACTGGCACTCCATTGCCTGACGCGGCAGTCTCCGCCCCTTTTCTTTAACAACAACAAAAAAAGCCATCTACAGGAAGTGGAATTGGCATGCTTTCTTTTTAATCATTTAGAAGCGTATTTTTTCTACCTTCAGAAGTTGTGGCGAGTATGTAATGAAGTATTTTAAAAGTAACTTCATTCTAATTTACTCAAGATAACTACCTCTATTCAGCGCTCTGGCAATCCTTGCCTTATAAAACTCGGGCATCATGGAGAGGAACTTCAAGAGCGAGCTTAAACCTTCTCTTCTGACAGCCTCGAGGTTTCTAGCGTTACTTCGCTGCAAAGACTTGGAAGCTAAGGATCCCTGGCATCTTTTAAGGTTAGGGGTAGAGTTTCCGCCAAAGCACGAAGAGTTACATTTCTAGGAACTGTATCAAATCCGGTGCGGTATAACAACTACTTATATAAAGAAAAAAAATGCCCCCCCCCCGCTCCACCCCGACCCCGACCGACAAGAGCATAAAAGTTAGTCCCGAAGTGGTACCCGACAAATGTTTCATGCATAGACGTTGGTTTGGTTACCTGGGTGGGGGAAACAATAGCAGGTGAGACTATGGAGGGAGAATTGGAGCTTCGGTGCCCATTGACTTCTGGAAGAAGAGGCAGGGGGTCGTGTTTCACGGAAACCACCACCACCGCATCCACAGGTTCCGAGGAAGGACGGATACAAAGTCTTTTGGGGGAAGAAGGGCCGCAGATTTCCCCGGACCCGAACACTGACTCGTACAGTGCGCGCTTGGGCGCAGCCTCGGATTTCACGTCGGGCCCGACCTGGCTGTCTTTGGGGAGGATATACGTGTTCCCCAGCGAGGGTGGCTGGGGGCGGTGGTGGTGGGAAGGATGGGTCGGGGGATGGTGGGAGTGGTGACGAGCTGACCCGTTCAGAGGCTCGGTATAGCAGCCCTGCGGGGCCGGGGAGCCTAGCTTGGTCCCGATGCCCGCGATGCTGTTGAGCGTGGCAATGGACACCGCGCCGATGCAGTGGTTAGTGTAGGTCTTGGACAGCTTGGCTGCCTTGGAGAGCATCTGCATCCTGGTGCCCAGCAAGTTCTTGCCTATGGCTTTGTTCTCGTACCAGGTCACATCGCCCTCGCTGCAGTGGTCCCGGGGCCGCTGGAAGAACGCCTTACAGAGGGGATTGCGCTTCGACAGGTACTTGACAAAGCTGGCATAGGGACAGAACTCAGTGCCCGTCTCGTACATGCGCGGCAAGTTCTCTTCGTCGCTGCTTTCCGCCCGCTTCTTACTCCAGGACGAGGAGCGCGACTTGTGGTAAGGCCCGAGCGACTTGAAGTAGACGAACTTGCGACCGTCCTCGTCCATGGCCAGCCCGAAGGAGTCCTCCTCCAGCTCGCGCTGGTTCTCGCGGCCGCGCGTGCAGAAGTACATGCAGGTCTCGAACCAGACCTTGTTGAGCAGCCCAAAGGGCGTGTTGGTGCTGAAGACGCTGGAGGTGTAGAGCTTGCGCAGGTCGGCGCGCGTGATGGCTTGCTTCTGCACTACCGGCCCTGCGCCCTGTTCCTCGAGCTTGCGGATGACTGCGGCTAGCGTCAGGTTGGCGCTGCGCAGCTCGGGGTCCTTGGTGAGGTCGAGCGTGCGACAGTACGGGGGCTCGTTGAGGTAGCGGTTGAGGGAGCTGCGGATGCTGATGAGCGAGGACTTGCTGTAGAGCTGGCCGCTCTTGGAACGGGCCTCGGCGTAGAAGGAGCGCAGCACGCGGCACAGCGCCCCCTTGTCCATGGTCTCGAAGTCCGGGCTCTGAGCCTTTTCGCTCAGGTACTCCCGGAAGATGCGCACGGCGTAGCGGGTAGCCAGCCGGGTGTTCTCGCTCAGCCGGGCCCGCTCGGGGCGCTGCAGCACGTCGGGGTCCAGCTCCGCGCTGTCCCCCGGCGGCCCCGCGCGGGCCCGGGGAGCTAGCAGACGCGGCGGCGCCTCGGGCTCCAGCGCGGCGCTCTGGTCCATATGGATCATATGGACCGGCTCGGGCTCCAGCTCCTCCCCGGCCGAGTCCTCCGGCTCCAGGGGCTCTTCCCAGTCCATCCCCATCTCCTCCTCTTCCTCCTCCTCCTCCTCGTCCTCCAGCCCCCCACCTCCGTCCTCCTCCTCCTCGTCCCCCGTTATCTGCACCTCCTGGATCTCGTCCTCCTCCTCCTCCTCCTCTTCCTCCTCCTCCTCGCCCGCGCTGCAGTAGTGCGGGCGGCCGTGGCGGCGTCCGCGGCCCCCGGCCCCGCGCTCGCCCTCGCCCCGCTCCCCATTGTTCTCCGCCGCGGCGGCGGCGCTGCCGCCCGCGCTGGTGTTACAGTCCCCGCTGCCAGGCATTCTCGCCATATTGCCGTCTCCCTGCCAGTCCTCGGGCAGGGCGCATGCGCTATATTGGACCGCAGCGCTGAGAGCTTTTGTGTTTAATGACCTTCAGCTACCGGGAGGCAAAGCCGGGCTCTTAAAGGAGCCGCGCTCCAATTGTCATTCCCGAGCGCCACTCGGGAGGGGCGAGGGGATGCCAGGGAGGGGAAGTGGGGGGTAACTGTGGCCTGGAGAGGGTAAAAGAGGGAGCCCGGCGGGACCTTCGTCCTCCCCCCCAGTCCGATCCCCACTTCTAGGAAAACTTTGGGGGAAAAAAAAAATAGGAAGGGGAGGGAGAGCTGTCGGTGGGGGCGAAACACTCCCAACTTACCCTCTAGCGGAGCCGGCGCGCGGGCCCCGGCGGGCGCGAGGGAGGGCCGGCGGGAGGGCGGGGCGGTGTCGCTTCCCTAGGTAATGCCGGAGGAGCAGTGCCCCCTCCACCGCCCCCTCATTGCCCCCCGGAGCCGGGGGATCCGGGCGGCTGCTGCAGTGTGCGGGCCGCGGGTGCTGCTGCGAGGAGCCGGTGTCCGGGACCGCCCGGAGCAGGCAGGTTAATGAGCTGGGTGGAGGAGGCTCCGCGAGGCCCTGCACCCTCTCTGCGCCCGCGGCCAGGGCGCAGCGGGCGAGGCTTGGGAGCGGGATGGGGCTGGCGGCAGCGGCGGCTCCCCCACCTACTTGCTGGCGGCGAGGCGCGGGGGCCTGGGGCCAGCAGCGCGGCTCCCAGCTCCCATCCCGACTCTTGCTAAGGAGCGGAACACGCCCCTCGTCAGCCTCATCTGTTTAGACTTTTCCAACTGCCACTTTTAAGCTGTCATTAAAGACCTGGGGCGCTCCCCAAAGGTCTGGGGCAAGTCCGCGCTGGTCTAGCCAGCCCCGGGAAAGTGCAAGAAAGAAAGAAGACTGGGAGGGGTTGGTGGGAGGGGAGACGTGGGAAGAGGAGCTTTCCGGGACCCCAGGGACCCACTCGCCACCCACTCGGGCCGCCGTCCTCCCTGCCCCAGAGCAAAATGACACAACACCCCGGGGCAAGGAATGCCTAGGTTGGCACTAAAGCAGCGCGGATCCCTAAAGGACAAGCCGGTGAGCGGGCTGTTGGAAAAAGTGAACTTCGACTTGGGTCGCCCCCGCTCTAGCCACAATTCCGGCAATTTGGATCTCGAGCGCGCTCTCACTTTTAAGTTTGCCAACTGCCCTGCATTCGCCCTCGGGGCTGCGCTGCCTCCGGCGCGTGGGGGCGGGCACCTCGGAAACTGGAAAGACAGCCAAAGAGCTCGCTGGGTCCCGCTTTCCCATAGGAGATACTGTCCCACTTCCAGCCAAACCCCCGCCCTTGGCGCGCCCAGGCTCTGGGCACGTCTTCGCGTCACTACCTCCCGTTCTCTCCCGGCCCTGGGGGCCAGTGCCCTAGTGCCAACCGGACCTTAACTGTTCTTTGGTGGCAATAGCCAGGGCGGTCTCCAGAGATGAGCTGCATCCTAACTTTCTCCAGCTCCTCAGGATGCCCAACTGTCCCCAGGCTCTCTAGCGAGGTCTGAGACTCAAGGCCATGGAAAACCAATGGAGCCAGATCTCAGCAGTGTACCCATGTGCCAGGCCGGGCCTCCCTGGAGGCAGCCTCGCTGGGTCCTTGCGTGCGTCATTGGAATTTGCCTCTAAGTCTCAATGCGGTTGTGGAGAGTCCTGTCTCAACTATTTGTTCCCTCTGTCCCTGCTGCCTATCTTGTTTTGTCTTTTTTTTTTCAGGGCGTTTATCATTTTGTGCCTCAATAGAAACTAGCCATCACATTGTAATTTACAAAGAATGTTAAGTAAGAAGAAAGAAAGCTAAGTCCGGGCAGCGTGGGCATCTGAGAGGGAGATGTCAGTGGCTTCTCTGCAACCATCTTTCGTCGCCTCCTCAGCCCTGGACACCACAGAGCGCTGGGGAAGCCAGGCCAGGTGTGAAACAAGTTGTAACAAGTCCCTGCCTCTCAGGTTTCCTCAAGCTCCTCGGGGAAACACACACACACACACACACACACACACACACACACACACACACACACAGACGCCCACGCGCCCTCTCATCACAGACAAACTACATCCGTCCGAGGAGGAGGAAAGGGTCTTTGGGGTTGGACTTCTAGGGACTACTTTCCTCGGTCCTACTAGAGAGGTGGTGGGATTTGTCACAGCGTTCTGTTCGCCGTCTTAGCCCCTGGAAACACGTTGTGAGATGCACTCCCTTCCTAGACCTGGGAGCAGTGGGCAGCTAGACGGACACACAGCCCGGAGCTCAGCTCATGAGCCTGCACATGCTAGTCGCACACTGCCTCTTCTGGAGAGCGGACCTTTGATCCCGGGATGCTGTCAGATTTTGTAATCTCTGAGAATTGCTCGGGTACTGAGACCTCAGTTGGGCCGGGGGCAAGTCACCTTACTACCAATGGCTTTGATCTCTAGACTTGCCATGAACCAAGGGTCCTTCACCCTAGCTCGGGGGCTGCGCCCCGGACTTTGCCAGGGGATCCAGCTCCACGCTTGGGCCCACAAGGGAGTAGCTCTCCAGAGCTCCCCTTTTTGCAGCAGACGGGCTACAACCACTCCCCAACCCGCTCCCACGCAGACACCGGCTCCACTCCCCTCTGGGGGAGCTGCTTCCAATTGCTTGCAGTTTGCCGGAGGCAGTATGCTGGATTGGACGCTCCGGGAAACAAAGCAACCAAAAACAGCTCCCAGTTGACGTCAACGTATTTCCAGAAAAGAAAATAGTTTTGTGTTCCCAGGACAAAATACCCCCCAGGGCAAGTCCCTACTGGCAAAAGCCAGGCGGTGGAGGTGGGAATCGCAGGGCTGAAGAGGGGGAAATGCCACCCAGGCACGAATCACTTTTTAACGGACTTGGAGAAACAGCAGTTTCAGGAACTGCCTTGGCGTTTTTGGAAGAACGGGCAGGACCCGAACTTAAACTAGGGATAAAAAACACACCTTGGAAAGTATGAATTGGCCTGACTGTCGCAGGGCTGTTTATCCACCTCCTAGCATCGCATCAGCTTCTGCCCCGCAACCAAAATTTTATACCTGTAAGGAGACTTCATCAAATACTGAAGAGACCTCGTCAGGCTGGTAACCAACATAGTTACCAGGCAGAACTGCCAAACAAAACCAAACAAACACAACGAGAAATATGTGCTCTTTCTCCTCTGCTTCCATCAAATGAAAGAAAGATAAGGAGGAAAGGTTGCTTAATTGTTAAGACCCAGTAACATAAAATTACAGCTGAACTCATAAAAGAGTTCAATTCCAGGTTTATTAAATGGTCTTTTACATATACTCAATTTGAAATCGAAAAATATTTTTAAATGCCCTCTTAATATTTTTGTAGAGGCAATGTTATTTGTTTAGCCTCTCTGTTTTCTAAGTCCTTCACCTAGGTCGTGGAGTCTATTCTGCTCACCACTTAAACTGTGAGAGATGTGGTTTCTGTATTGCAAAAAGCAATCCAGCCCCATGTGGAACTTTTGCTGCAGCCACCCCACCTTTAGATTCTTCACCATAAGGCACCTGAAGATCTGAGCAGCTTCCACAAGATGCCTTGTCCACATGAGCTGTCTCCACCAGCATCATCAGCAAAGACCACTCATGTATCTGTTTCCCTATTTCAGAAAGTGGAGACAAGGTGATTTGGGGAGGAGATCATCCCGGCACCCCTCACACACCTGCTTTATCAACCGTGGATTCCCATTCCAGATTTTCATATTTTTGTTGTCAATATCAATTAGGAAAACCACCAGGCAAACTCTTCCAAAAGCCATCAAAACGTTCACACTCCGACTGAGCTATGGCTTCCAGCCTTCTCAGGCTCGTCTGCTAGGAACTCTGTCTAAGTGCCTTTAGTACCATGCTTCCTCTACTAACCCAATACACCTGAGTGTCCCAGAACGCTGCCCAGAGCAGGATGAGCTCTCCAGCCGTCTATTACAAATGAATGAACGTGAACAATCAGGGTAGCATTTAGTTAAATCCTATATTTACTGGAATTTTTTAACTTGAAAAAGCTAATGAATGATATTCTACAATTCAAAAGCAGGACAAAGAAGAATGATTAGATACCACCAGTTCCTGGGAGTTAAAGAGAATTCAGTGACTGCTTTGGGTTAATATTTCCACTATCAATGTTTTTCTCTGGTGGAATGTTTTGTAGAAAGTGATTACAGCAGTAGAGGGAGGGGCCACCTCCCCGACCCAGTGGAGTCAGATACTAGGGACTCTTTAAAGAGAGGGCTAGGGAATGGAGGTGTCTGTGTGTTGTGAGAGGTGAGTTGAGGGGATTTACCCTGGTAAACCCACAGGATTTTGTGGGCTCTTGGGCAGAGGCCAGAAAAAGCATTTAGTTAATCACTTTAAAGAAACGAATCAAAAGAGAAAAGCATGCTCTCTTGATTTGATTACTTAAGGATTCATAAAGTGATTTTGAGGCTAAATATGAATTCAAATCGAAGCTATTTTGACATGTCTTTTTTTTCAATTTCACTATTAATTCTGTTGCATTCAATTGAAGATCATCTTGAGTAATGTTTTTTGAATTCAGATGAAGTTTGAACTCACGTAATCTAACTCTACAAAGTGGCAGAGAAATAACTCTGAAAGGACAAAAACATGTCTTGTGACTGTAACCCCATTTATTTTCCCCAAATATTTTAGCAAGATGGCTGGCATATAGTAAACACAATAATTGTGCACGTGCTCACGTGTAGGGAGAGAGATGCTAATTGCAGACTGTGGAGCAGAACTGCTGAAAGTCTCTGTCTGAACCCAGGTTGTGGTGGGGTGCATTTTACCTTCCAGCTGCTTTTTTTTTAGTGCCTCAATCTCCTTATTCTATGTTCTGGGACACAACTTTTGGTTGTTTTGAAATTTAAATAAGTTAGTATGCATCCAAGCATTTAACATGGTATCTGAAACATTAGTAAACATTTAACCATTGGCTCATTTTGTTTTGTTTTATTTTTGTTGTTGTTTTGAGTTTTGAGACAGGGACTCGTGTTGTAGCTCAGATTGGCCCCAAACTCAAGATCTTTCTGCCTCAGCCTCCCAAGTGCTGGAATGCCAGACATGCTGAGCTGCACAAGGCTATTTATTAGCTATTAAAACTCCAATATTTTCCACATTTCTTTATATACAAGAAAACCAAGGCTGTGGTGTGTAGTTAGTGAAGGAACACCAGCTTGGCAAGCAAGAGGCCCTCAATTTGATCCCCAGCACTGCAGAAACATTGAAAATAAAAGTTAAAAAGTTAGACCATATGGCCCAGGTCTTCCAGACTTCACTAGCATGGACAAACTCGTTCCATAGCACATGACCAAACTTCTTGACCACTTTCAACCTCTCTCTCTCTCTCTCTCTCTCTCTCTCTCTCTCTCTCTCTCACACACACACACACACACACACACACACACACTCTCCAATCCACACACTCTCACATACAGTCTCTCTTCTTCTTCTTCTTCTTCTTCTTCTTCTTCTTCTTCTTCTTCTTCTTCTTCTTCTTCTTCTTCTTCTTCTTCTTCTTCTTCTCTCTCTCTCTCTCTCTCTCTCTCTCTCTCTCTCTCTCTCTCTCTCTCTCTCACACACACACACACACACACACACACACACACCACTAGCTCTTAAGGAAATGATTCCCTGCCACTCAAATTTCTGTGCCTGTGTCCTAGGGATTTTGGAAGGCAGGATGCCGCTAGGCTGAGGTCCTGGACTTCAAGTATTGTAGAAACAGTCTAAGCACAGCATAATCTTTGCCAGACAGTGGTTCTATTTTCCTAGCTTATTGGAAGTAAAGACACATTTGTGTTTTAGAGGAATTTGGAGACAAAAGGAATGCTTACTCACCCAACCAGATTAGCCTGCAAAACAACCAAGTCCCGGGCTCTTCTGTGTGCATCTTTGGGGGGCAAGGTAGAATATTGCATATTTTTGTCTTTGATTCTGTGCCAGAAAAATAGGCCACAGTAAACTCAACATAGTGATTGACAGGAGTAGAATGTTTAGATTCTAATTACTACCAGCTGACTGTAGTTCTGGACCTTTCCAGCTAAGTACTTATCTACTAGTTTCCCAGTGTTTTTAAAATGAATAATGTACAAGAGGAATGTGGTTTTCCATAAGCAAATTGTGTTTGTGAAATCTGAAAATGTGCTGTCTCCCTTTGTTATAATATCCTGACAATAAAATGTCACTTGGCCAATAAAGAATTCAAATGTAAAGATAGTCAAACCTACTCTTAACAAGGTGTGCCACTTCCTTATCTTCTAGCTACGCCTCTACAGAGTCCACTGAAGCATCCATCAGTACTGTTGTTAAGTAATATGTATTTTCATTTCATCACAATACTAATGAAAGTGGAAGAAGAGCTAATGATATTCATTAATGTCATGTAATAAATGTTTTTGAGTAATGGGGTTCTTTATAATGGTTTCAGTATATAAATTATTTCTGAAGGTATTTGCTATATTAAAATAGCTTATTGAACTAGGGAGATCAAAACAAAATGAACAAAATTAAAAACAATATGTTGATATAATTTTTTTTCATGTTTTTTGTCATTATCATCGAGGTAGGACAGCCTCTTAAGAAAAATGACTGCAAGTCATGAAAATGTTCATAGTCTTTGGCCAAGAAATCACTTCCAGAAGACCATTTTCTTAAGAAATATCTTGTTTTATTTCTATTTAGTTTCATTTGGTTTATTGTGTCTAGGCCATTTGGACTAACTGGTTCTGAAGTTTATGTTCAAAGGGTATTTAGTGATTTTTCATGGTGTCTCAGAGGCCTGCCTTCTTTGACAAAAGTCAAAAAGTATTCCTAAATGGAGAAGGAAACAGACTTTCTCAGTAGCCTCGCCAGGCACCTCTTAGTGACTATTGATAATAAAACTGAAGATAAAGGATATTAAATAAAAGGGCTAAATGTTAACAATACGTTCAAAGCACTGAGCCAGTTTAAGGTCCAGCATTTGAAGCTCCAGATAGCAGAAACTGGTATCAAGGTGTTTGGTGGCCCCTCACAGGACGTGAGGAGGAGTTGGTATGTACCTGCCCTGTGGCTGTGTTTCTAATGAACTAAAAAAGAAAAAAAAAATCCTCTTTTAAATACCCAGAGGCACTAACCCACATTTTGAACTAATTGACTTACTTTTTTCTTAGAAACGCTTAATTTAACCAATAGGGGCACGTGGGTCTATCTGAATATTTAAAGAAGCCCTGGGATGAGTTTGTTCCATTTCTTCAACTTGATGCTGGGGATGCTTCACACCTGCCAGAGAGGACTGCGGTACAGAGGGGCGGGAAACCAGAAACGCTGTGTCCAGCCTCTCTGTCCTGTGAGCCACGTGTGCAGAGATGGGACAGCGTTACTACGGAGGAAGAGTCTTAGCCCTTCACTGTTACTCTTTCTACAGTCGGTCTTCTGACTGACCCATCCCAGGAGCGCATGTGACTCTCCGAACAGAACCGACTCCTCTAGTATTGATGGCATCCACTGTGCTATCATTTCTGTCTTCGGCCCTTCCCTGAAGTTAAAAAGCACAAAACAGGACTGGGGTTTATCATTCTGGCTATAAAATAAAATGAACAATCCCATAGGAATCTAACCTGGGTAGGAGTGTGTGTGTGTGTGTGTGTGTGTGTGTGTGTGTGTGTGTGTGTGATTTCTGGTTCATATTTAGGGAGTGTTTGCTGAGGGTCTCAGCTTGGAGCACTAATTCCTTTCTTACAAATACATGTGAAGCTGGTCCCTGTGTTACACATGAGTGGAACCTGAGCACACACACTTTCTAAACAATTCTCTGGCCCAGTCTCTTTTGATCCTTTTTCTGTTTTTCTGGGGCGGTGTGTGTGTGTGTGTGTGTGTGTGTGTGTGTGTGTGTGTGTATTCCCACAGATTCAACTGCATAGAGTTTACTGTTTAAGTTCTAAGTATTAAATATTTAAACTTCCAGAAGTGACAATATGCCATCAGTGGATGCTACGGTTTGAATGAATCTTCCAAATTTTATGTGCTAGAGACTTAATCCCTAAAGTGATATGTTAATGACACTTGAGAGGTGAGACCTTTAGGAGAGGACTGGGTCACGAGGGCTTGGCCCTCATGGACCTATTAATTCACTCAGGGATTAATGGCTTAATGGGTAATGGAAGGAGTGGCCTTGTCGTAAAAGCCTGCTCTCTCTGGCACAGTTTCCCTCTCTTGCATCAGACACCCTGTGCCGCTTCAGGCTTCTGCATCCTCCTCACCAGCTAAGAGCTGCTCACGAGGTTGTCCTTCTCACTGCTCTTAAACTTCCCAGCTTCCAGAACTGCAAGAAACAAATCTCGTCCCTTCATCCATGGCCTGTTCTGTGAGGTTCCGTGAGAGGAAACGAGCTATGATGATGGATGTTTGGTAAAATGTACCAAGCACATGGTAAAGCAGGTAGGAAGGGGACGTGTTCCAGGAAACACACATCACCTGGCACTAGAGAGGATGCGGCTTGGGTAGGCTGGTGTGTTTATTAATAGTTTTTCCTTAGGCCTTTCTTCCGGCTAGCCTCTTTCAGCCTGCCTTTGAAGGTCTCCCGTCCTGGGAAGCTGTTTTGAGTTACTGGGGTTTGAAGACAACATCCAAGCCAGGCTCCTTCTGCAACCATCTGCTGACACCCAGGGGACAGCATTTAAGGGGACGACCATGGAGGGAGAGGACTCGGAAGGAGGAGCCTGCAGTCAATCCCAGTTTGGTACATTTAGGGGATTGGTAGCAAGGGCTTTTTAGACCTTAGCACCATGTTTTTGGTGACTAATATGTATTCTAAATTCATAGTTAATTTAGCTTTCTTAGAACTGTGTGTGTGTGTGTGTGTGTGTGTGTGTGTGTGTGTGTGTGTGTGTGTATTCAGGCCAGAGGTCAGATTTTGGTGTCATTCATCAGGTCCTGTTCACTTTGTTTTTTGAAAAGGGGTATCTCACCGGCCAGGAATTCACAGAGTAGGCTAGGTGACCAGTTGGGGCATCCCAGGTATCCACGGGGTTCTACCTCTTCACTGCTAGAATTAGCTATAAGCAGGCTACACCTCATCTGTCTCTTTTCTTTGGGTTCTGGGAACAGAACTTGCAAGACAAGCGCTCTACCAGCTGAGCTGTCTCCCAGGCCCGAGTTGCCAGCTTTTAGATCTGGAGCCCAAGGCAGCATCACAATGTCTCATTCGCCTGGAGAACCTGTGTAAAAATGCAGATTCTCAGGTGTCAGCTCCGGAGGACAGGAATGTGGCTCAGGGATGTGCACGCCACCCTCAGCACAGACCATTTTAATGCCAGTCTGACCCCACCACAAGAAACACTGCTTCTAAAGCTAATATAATTTATTAAACCAGAAAGCAATTTCCTTTCCAGCAATGGTAACTAACCACATTGGGACTGTGAATCCCCTGGAAAATGGGATGAAAATTACGAAACCTCTTCCTTAGAAGATCCACATGCTGAGCCAATGTGACCTGTCAATCATTTAAGGGAAGTGGGAAGGCTGGGGTCAAGGCTGCCTAAGCCCCGGTTTTCAGCAGCACTGTGGTCCACAGTTCCCACTGATCCTGACGCTTGCCTGGGCCTCCAAATGGCCCAGGAGGCCAATGGGAACTGGGAGTGCTGGGCCTTCTCCAGGTGTCTGATGGAGCCAGACCCAGGTAGGACAAGGGGGTTCATACTCCCAGGGACTGCTGCTGGCTCCCCACTTCATTCTTGAGAACCGCAGGCCAAGGAGAAGGTGGATACAAATAACTGCCCTGGTGTGAGTGTTGTGTGTCCCCTCTGAAGCACTTGTGGGTATCTGATTGTTGATGCAATGGTGTTGGGGTGGAGCCCTGATGACTTGATCATCCAGAGGGATTGTCATAAGGTCCGGGGATGTAACTCGGCAGTAAGCATGTGAGTGCTTACCTCACATGAGCCCATGCTTGCTCTCCAGCACTGTGAACCAGAGGGGACATTAATACCTTTCTCCAGGGACTGGATTAGTTTCTCCAAGATTGGGTTGTTACATAGTGAGGCCACCGTGTGTGTGTGAGTGTGTGTGTGTGTGTGTGTGTGTGTGTGTGTGTGTGTGTGTGTGTGTGTGTCCCTTCTGTACTAACCTGCTTGCCTTTCTGCTCTCTGTCATGAGTTGAAGTAGGCCCATGCCAGCACCCTGTTTGTGGGGTTCCCAGCCTACAGGGTCATGAGCCAAAATAAATGTCTCTCCTTGAAGTCATCTTCTCGAAGGTATTTTGTAACCGCAGCAGATAATGGGCTGAGACAACACCCAAAAGAATGACTCAGCAAAGGAGGGACAATGGGGTAAGGGTCAGGGGCGCAAAGCCTCCTCAGGTTGGCACGGCAGGACTACGGTAAAGTGTCTTTCATGCCGCGTCCGTGGCTCAGCCAGTGTGGGAGAAGCTGGGAGGACGCCGAAACCTGAGTTGGCCCTGCCCCTAAAACACCAGGGTTTTTTTTTTCTCATTTCTCCTCTGCTGATCCACATTGCCTTTGTTCTTCTATTGATTTATTTTTACATTTTTATTATCATTTTATTTTCTGTGTGTGGGTGTTCTGCTTGTATGTATATCTGTGTATCATGTGAGTGCCTAGGGTTCATGGAGGCCAGAAGAGGGTGTCGGAGCCCCTGGAACTGGCGTTACAGAGAGTTGTGACCTGCCATGTGAGTGCTGGGAATTGAACCTGGGTCCTCTGGAAGAGCAGCCAGTGTTCCTGACTTGCTGAGCCCTGTCTTCATTCTTTAAAAAAAAAAAAAAATGTTTTAATTGTGTTTATTTAGTGTTGGGGGGTGGGTCATGTGAAAGCACGCCAGGGTATATGTACGGGGTCAGAAGAAGAACTTGTAGGGCCAGTTCCTTTTCCACCACGCAGGGCTCAAGGATGGAAGGCAGGCTGTCTAGAATGCAGCAGGCGCATTTACTGCTGAGCCACGTCACTGGGTCCTACTTAGTTCTTTAGTTCCCTCAGGCCTCTCCTCTACCACAGAAGCTTTTGAGTCTGGTTGTGAGTTAAAACAACACGTATGGACTGCAGAGTCTGCTGACCATGAGCTCCGTCCTAGGAAGCCTGATGGATCTGCTCTGGGTAGTGGTCTGGCCTGGGAGCTTGTCCAAGCAGTTAAAGATGGAGACCCATTCACAAGTGTGTATTCAGAGTTATTTCATACAAGGGAGCAGGCTCCCAGGTGGTTAAAACCCACAGAAACTCTTTGCAGCATGTGTGTGATATATCTGCATATTTTCCTAGAACAGAGATCCACAAAATTTTAAAGGAGTTCATGACCCAAAATAGCTTAAACAGTCCAGATGTGGGGTAATAACTATACATCGTCCTTTATTGCCAGCAGTATATACTGGTACCACCTTATAGAGCAGTGGTTCTCAACCTGTGGGTCATGACCCTTTTGGGGAATCAAATGACCCTTTCACAGGAATCACATATCATCTGATCCTGCATATCAGATATTTACATTATGATTCATAACAGTAGTAAAATTACAGTTATGAAGTAGCAACGAAATAATTTTATGGTTGGGGGTCACCACAGCATGAGGATCGCAGCAGCATTAGGAAGGCTGAGAACCACTGTTATAGAGGATGGATGGCAGGTGAAGCCAGTGGGCAAACTGTGTAACTCTTTCCACCCAGCAACTCATTTCTAAGAATCTGGGCCGTATTCAGACATGTTCCAGAATGCTGTTGAAGCACAGCTTCTAATTCAGAATCGCTGGACTGAATCTAATTTTGGAAGTGGATAGTGAATAAATAATGTCTGATCCATTCAACAGAATGCCAACTGCAGATGGAATAACATAGGTTTGTAG
Organism: Peromyscus maniculatus bairdii; assembly: GCF_049852395.1. Taxonomy (NCBI): domain Eukaryota; kingdom Metazoa; phylum Chordata; class Mammalia; order Rodentia; family Cricetidae; genus Peromyscus; species Peromyscus maniculatus. The sequence continues at coordinate 6,134,343 of NC_134870.1, forward strand.
GTATTGAGTGCACCTGCCTCTAAGACTTTTGATGAAAAAAACTGAACTAAAAGATTACGGACAAATTTTGCAGATGTAAATGTGAGTGAGTGAGTGAGTGTGTGTGTGTGTGTGTGTGTGTGTGTGTGTGTGTGTGTGTGTGTGTATAAAACGTGTGACCATTTACAGTGGTGACTGAGGGAAGACAGGTGGAGGTGCTCCAGCAGGCCCAAGCATGGCAAACACTGAAGACAGGTCTTCCCTTTTACCCCCTTTCTTCTCCCTTGCTAAAAATTGTTCCATTCCTAAAGCTAGCTCCCAAGGTCTACTCCCTTATTTGGGCACCAACGCATTCCTGAGACAAAACACCAAGGTTCAACAATCAACATTCATTATTTGGTGAGCATGTCCAATCAGGATTTACCAGCTCACCCTAGCCCAGACTTCCCCTTCCCTCCTTAAAAACCCACTCCTGCAGAACACCGGGGGGGGGGGGGGGGGGGGGCTCTCTCTCTCTCCTCCCTTTCTGCTGCTGCTGCCGCCTTTGCAGCCTCTTCTTCACCTCCCACTCCCCCCCCCCAATAATAAATCTCCTTTGTACTAAGAATTTGGTGCTGAGTATGTGCTGTACTGATTCAGGGTGGGGCATGACCTCCCTTTCAACACATACTGAAAGACTTTAATTTCCCAGAAACTATGCCTTGGTATTGTTTTAATTTTGTATCCTAGAAATGTGGTCCCTTCTTGCTTCATTAATTGGAGATGGATGTTTATCTATCACCCCTGAACCTGTCTCCATGGCTTGCCCTGCTCAGTTGAGTAGTCCACTTCTTCAAATACTTGCTGGATTTTCCCGAAGTCCTGTGTTTTCAACTAAACATCCTTTAACTCAAGCAAGCCTAAAACCCAAAATAATGATCTTAGTGTCCGACTCTCCACCCGAAATGCTTCTGTGAAAGTGCCTGTCAACCCCACACCTGGCTCACAGCCATTGGTGACGAGGCAGGGTCTGTCACATGGCCGAGGATGGGTGTCTGGGACAACCAGTCCGCAGGTCAGCCAGAAACTTGAGCCTGTCTCTCAGGAATAGAGAGAAGGAAGAACAGTGGGGTCAGGAAGGAGGTCCCCATGCCGCCTGTGATGTGCTCCAGCTGACAGTGCTGGGCACGTTCTGTGTCGGGAAGGTTTTGAAGGCTGGCCTTCAAGATGATACACTCTAGAATTCTGACCTTGGGTTTCAGTGATTCTCTACTTCCTTTATAGATCCACGACACTTGTACTGTGAAGCGCTCCTGACTTAAATTCCTCTTGCTTACAACTAAGGAATGCTAATTCTTGCTCTACCCTCGGCCCAGGTCTGGGCTGCATCTCAGATTCAAGGAAAGCCACCCTAATTCATCTGTCTAAGGTTTTAAACAACCCCTGCTCCTCTGCCTGGTCCTTCCCAGCCTCTCACCTGCACAGGAGCACCAAGCCCTGCCTAACCCATGGCTTGCTTTCAACCCACAGTGGGCCTTTATCAATAAGTGAACTAACTGTCGCTCCCATTGTGTCCATCCACATTAACTGCCATCACAAAACACTTGAGACCGGATGGCTTAAATGACAGACATTTATTTTCTCATCGTTCTGAAGGCTAAAAGTCCAAAATAAAAGTGCCAGTAGGGGCTGGCTGACTCTTCTCTGGTTGAAAGGGTGTGGAGAGCCTAGTGTCTTTCTGTCTTTCTTGTTCCAAAGATCCCAGCTCTAGCAGAATAGGGTCCTACCTTTAAGAACTCATTTTATCATAGTTTCTTTCTTTCTTTCTTTTTTTTTTGGTTTTTCGAGACAGGGTTTCTCTGTGTAGCTTTTTGCCTCTCCTGGAACTCACTTTGGAGACCAGGCTGGCCTTGAACTCACAGAGATCCACCTGCCTCTGCCTCCTGAGTGCTGGGATTAAAGGCGTGTGCCACCACCGCCCGGCGTTACTTTCTTAAAGACTGTATACCTAAACAGAGTCACACTGGGGGGTCATCACTCCCAAGGCACAAATTGGTTGGGATGGGGTGCTTACTTAAGTCCCCCAGACCATCTCCTCCTGTATTCCCTGCTTCACATGCCTCCAAGCCAGGAACCTAGAAGTTTTCTTCTTTGTCTTATTGCATCCACACCAAATCTGTCCCTTTCACTTCATGCTCTCCTGTTCCAATAGCATGTCTGTCACTGATCCAGGGGCAGAGGAAAGACAAAGAGCAGAACAGTGCCCTCCCTAGAAGAGTGCACTGCTTCGCATTGTGTCGCGGCTTCGTTTGACTCCTTGTCTTTGGATGGCCCTGGATGTCTTGGTGTCCTTTGCCTTGAGCTGTTATTTTGTATTGGTGCCGAGCTTGCCTGGCATAGTGAAAATACTCAACAGATTTGTATGCATGTGTATAGCTGTGACCTTAACTTGTTCATGTTACCCATTAGCCTATGAGCTCCTGTTTCTATCTTCCTCTCTGTACAAGAAGAGACAGAGGGCTAGCAAGTTACTTGGACCCAGAGCCAACAGCCTTGCTAAAATCAATCACTGCTATTTCTTATCTGTGTAACCTTTAAGTCACATTTCTAGTCTCAATTCAAGGAACTCCACTGACACACCCAGAATGGGCTCTAGTCTCACTGCAGCGACCTTATGAACTGGGCCATCTGTGTCTACTAATGTCAGGAACCTTCACTCAAGTGTTCTCATTCTGCCTTGGATGCTTTACTTTCTGGAATAGTCGACGTGTTCTTAATTATCTGTGAAGACCCCGATGGCTTCACAAAACCATCTCTAATACTTGTCTTTGTTGTTCTGTTTTTGAGGCTGGGTCTAAACCAGGCTAACTTCACACTTGATACACAGTTAAGAATAAGCCTGAACTAGTAATCCTCTTGTCTTTTGCTGGCATTGCAGTTCTGGGCCACCTAGCCGCTGTATGCCATGCTGGAGATGGAACCCAGAGCTTGAGCCCTCTAGGCAAGCATTCCCCCAACGGACCTACATCACCAGTCCTCATCTCTACTCTATGTCCAATGGCAATGCTTCTATCATATTTTATAATTGTACCTCCGCAGAGAAGTTGTGGAAGGGAGGGAGGAGCAGGGAGTCGTCAAAGGAACTTTGCAAGGCCGTGGATGATACCCTATTTCTTGAGAACCAGGCACAAGGAGACCCCCCAGAGCACCGAAAGCCAGCAGCTGCTTGGGACAGTTTCCTCGGATGACAGGACTGCGTGAGTCAAGCCTGAAGAGTTCAACGGACTTTCCTTTGAATCACAGCTGACCAGGAGAGGAGGAGAGGGAGGAGGTGCAGCATCCCATTACCGGTGAGAAAGAGATTTTGAAGATGGAGAATGTGGGCAAGAATGCTAAGGAGGTATGATTGCTACATAATTAGGGACCCTGGTCACTTTAATTCTGCAAACGCTTTAATTCTTGCATTTGTAAATTTTCCTCTTCATATGGCTATGTTCCTGAGGGGATCCACCAAAGGGCTTGGACAGAGTCAGCCATCCAACTGTCTCAATGTCTTTATCTGTCATACTGTTGAAATGCAATCTTGATTTTTCCTTCGTGTGTGTGTGTGTGTGTGTGTGTGTGTGTGTGTGTGTGTGTGTGATGGGGGGTGTATGGTATGCAAGTGCATACAGAGCTGCTCTTGCCCATGCAGGTGTGTTTGGAGGCCAGGTTGTTTTCATCGATTGTTTCTCTAAGTTTTTGAGAAAGTGACCTGCATGGAGATTGAGTTTCAGCTAGACTGGCTAGTGGGCTTCTGTCTCCACACTCTGCTGGGGATGCAGATAACATGCCTGGCGTTTACATTGGTGCTGAAGGTCCAAACTTCGGTCTTCACAGTTGTATGGCAAGCATTCTATCCAGAGAGCTAAATCTCCAGCACACTTCTTTCTATTTCTGAAAACAAGCCTTCCCAGAAAGTACCTGGGACTTACTTCAAGTCTCTAAGGCATATGGAGGTGTGCCTAAGGTAGCTGAGGATGCAGCTTAGTGGCAGAATACTTGCCTAGCATGTGGAAGGCCTGAGTTCAAGGCCTAGCTCTGAAAGAAAAAACATCAGAATGCCCAAAGATGCATTAAAAATAGCTTCCTACCCACCACCCACCTCCCTTCTGAGTAGCTTGCATTTTGTGGGCATTGAGGGTGATTTTTTTTTGAGTCCCACCTTGCTTTTCTGGATAAATTAATAGGACCCTTAAACGTGCTGCTGGATGCTTCTCATATAGGGTGAGCACACATTGTTTCCAGAACTTTCTTCCCTGTGGGATGTGGATATTCGCATGCCAATTCTTTTGTTCTTTTAAAGAAGCATGGAAGAGTCAGCTTTAGTACCAGAGGATTAACACAGAAGTGTCTGCTAAAGTCTTTGAAATCATTAGATGAAAGGGAGGTGGGGAGATCTGTGCTAAGTACATGCATCATTGCTATTTTTTCGTTATTGTTGGGGAACTACCCATTCAGAGATGTTCTTATGCTTGGATCATGTTCTCTCTGGATTTATGATATTAAGTTTCCCTTAAGAAAAAGAAAAAAAATTTTCTTCACAAGTATTCTTTACATTTCTTACCCAAGATAAAACCTGTGTCTGGTTCAGTGTGAGCCCTGTGGTTTGTTCTGTTGTGTCTGGTCCAGTGTGAGCCCTGTGGTTTGTTCTGTTGTTACCTGTGTCCGGTCCAGTGTGAGCCCTGTGGTTTGTTCTGTTGTGTCCGGTCCAGGGTGAGCCCTGTGGTTTGTTCTGTTGTGTCATTTTATACCTAGTGCCTCACACAGAGCCAAGTGCATAATGGTCAAGAACCATTTTATGAACTGTATTAAATCCAATGGCTTGCCATTTCAATGCTGTAATTAAATCTTGTTTTCTTCTAAACTATTTCAAGCAAGATTTGGGCATTTTAAACCATTATTATTATTATTATTATTATTATTATTATTATTATTATTTACTACTACTATTACTATTTCTTCTCCTCCTCTTCCTCCTCTCCCCCTTCCTCCCCTCCTGCTCATTTTCTCTCTTTCCTCGCCTTCTCTTCTGGGTATTAAACATGCCAGGCATGTGTCCTACCACTGAATTACTTCCTGGGCCCAGGGATTTGACTTTTCTAAGTTTCATGATCTGCCCAAGGCCCCTGGGTTCTTTATCTGTGACCCCAGCATGGAGTGGGTAGGAGGCTGGGTTCCACAAGGACAGTGATGTCTGCCCAGCCTTCCGCCTGGTGTTTTCCCTGGCTGTGCCTCCTACACTGCCAGCCTCACACCTGCACCTCAGAGGCACCCGGCCAGTTCCATCAAGCTCTTTCTGTCCCCAAACAAACTGCTAGAACTTGCCCCTCCCACCACACCACCAGGTTCTCTGAGCTAGTTAAACAATTCACAGAGAGTGCTTTCCTGCCCACCAAGGGTGATGATGGGGCTCCATGAGTCTTTTCCAACTTGACAGGGAGTCTGAACTTGCAGCCTGGGAGGGTGGTTGTTCACGGAGCATCTGCTGGAACATTATGTGGAGCAGCCTGTGTGCCATGAGATCCCAGAGTCTGGCACTGGAAGTTCAACTTGACTCTACAGGCCCTGTGGTCTCATTCCGAAGTCACAGCCCACACAACAGGCATTTTCTCAGCTGCTTCCCAGAACCTTAGGCTACGGTCCCCAAAACTCTGTCTGGGGAGTGGGATCTTAAAGAAGAAAGGGAATTGTTACTTTTTACTCCAGAATTGTCTCTGGTGTCCCCAGGCTGGTGGAGGTATCAGCGTGGAGGTCAATGCCACTTGGAGCCTCTCACTGACCCAAGAGCAGGACACATTTTCCCTGGCTGCAGGGGACTCTGGTAGGGAAGGAATGAGAGGAAATAATTTAGAGGGTCAAGTTTACCTCCTCCTGGAATTCACATCCCTATCACCCTTCCTTTGATACTAGCTACCTAATCTGCCATAAATCATATTGCCAACAGATCCAGGCAAACGCCACTCAAGTCTATCTTTTAGTATTTTTCCCCAGAACAGGGGATTGCAAGGCTTCTGCTAATCCTTATGTTGGGATAAGAAACCCCAGGCATGTCTCAGAGCGTCAGGCAGTGTGCTAGCAATTCAGCGGAAAGTTACTTACATAAAAATTATGTAACAATGGCTGTGGCATCTACTTGTGACTTTTTCAGAGTAAGGATACACTCATCTCTGTAGCTCCAGAGGAGGACCCTGTCTGAGGGGAGCCTGGTATTCCAGGGCCTGTTCTCATGCAGAACCAAGAGGCCTGGGACTTGGTGATCAAAACAAGAAATAGACACAACCTTTGAAGCTGGTGCCTGAGACTTCCCTTCATTCCTTTCAAAGCCTCTCCAGCCCTCCTTAGGCAGCTTTTTCCACCTAGAACCTCCTCTCTGTCAGCAGGAAACAGCAGCAGAATGATGCATTTTCAGAGCAATATTATCTATGCAATCCAAACCAAGATGATCAAAGGCCGTTTTCTTAAACATTTGTGGGATTTTACGTTAGAATGTTGGAGGTCCTTTTCTTCTACGGGCAACAGAGAATTTGTTTTCTATGTGCTTAATGAAGCAGAGTGGCGATATTCCAGAGGGTGGTGTTAAAGAAAGCCCACGTATGGCAAAAGGGAGAAGTAAATCATCACAGTGAAAGGCGGACTAAGTAGCAGGCAGTGGTGGTCCCACCAGCTCAGGCCGCATCCGTCTCTCTCTGTGGCTCCCACGTGCTAAGCAGGCATCCACCCTTAGCGGCTGGTTCAGTCATCACACTTAAATACTTTTTACTTCAGACATTAAAACAACAACAAAGAACAAACCCCAAACAATCTGTGATAGGGCATAAAGACAGTCTTTTACATCACCTTGCAGCTACCGATTACACCCTAGAATAATACAAGTTTAAAAAAAAAAGGATCAAATTAGCATGATCCATTTCCAGCTCATTCACGGCTGACATTCTGTTCCCAGCTGATTTGTAGCTGACCCTCTACTGGTAGACCTTTGATACCCAGCTCTGAAGACAGGAAGGAAACTCTGATGGTCCCCATTCTGCACCAATGCCGCCTTATGCTAAAACGACCTTTGTAGGTTGGTACTATTCAAGATTGAAGGGCTGGGGAAATGTCTCTGTGGTTATAAGCAATGGTTGTCCTCCTAGATGACCCAGGTTTGATTCCCAGCACCCACATGGCAGCTCACAACCACGGGGATCTGATGCCCACTTCTGGTCTCTGAGGGTGCCAGGCACGAAACTAGTACATAGACAGAATGCAGGTAAAACACCTTAAAACATTGTATTTAATCTTAAAATATTATAAGATAAAGAAATGTAGCTTCGCTGGGACAACGCTTGCCTAGCATGGTTAAAGCCCTGGGCTCTATTTCAGCTCTGGGGAAAAAGCCACCAGGACACCAGGCACAGAGCTGAGTGCCTGTAATCCCAGCCCCTTAGAAAGCAGAGGGAGGGGGCATCCTTGGCTCCGCAAACATATTGAGTTTGAGGACAGCATGGGCTACGAGAGACCCTGTTTTAAAATAAACAGTTCTAAAGCTGCATCCACATGTATTTTCCTTGTGAAAAAGAAACCATTCATTCCCTCCACACACACCCCCACCGCCCACCTCCTCTTCTTTTTCAATTGTGGGTGTAAATATTTGATTTGAATTGGAGGGAACAGATAGGAGTTACTCCTGAATATTTTTAAAGACGCTTGGCCTGTTAACTGACTCCATCTCCACTGCCGAAGTAATATTTAACACAAGATTGAACGAAAAACACCTCAAATACTAACGTGGAATTGAGTTTTGTGTGGCGGATTACAGGTTAGAAAGCGCTTTCCACGTATTACCTAACTACACTTCCCAACGCACAGTGAGGAAGTTCTTCTGTTAGCCTCGACGTGATGAGAACTGGGGCACATTAGCGACATGCTACCGAAGACCCAGGCCTTATGCAGGGTGAGGAAGCTGGCAAGGCAGCTCAGTGGGTGGAGGTGCTTGCCGTCAGGTCTCACAACCAGAGTTCTACCCCCAGAACAGACGTGGTGGAGAAGAGAACCAGTTCTCAACAGCTGTCCTCAGGCCTCTACACATGCACCGTGGCCCGTGCATGCACACCGTCTTGCACACGATTACATTAACAAATGTAATATGAAGATGGTTGTTGGTTTGTTTTTAATGTGCAGGGTGAAACTTCGCCCTGGCTTCGGATTCCCGACGCTGTGCCCCATTCCCTGTGCCACTGCAGCGGCCAAGCTCCGCAGAAATGCTCCAGGAGGCTGGATCAGCTCGCTGCCGCCACGTTGCTCTGCCCAGAGCCTCCCTAAGTATGGAATGAAAGCCCACTCAGAGCCCTCCCTTCCTGACAACTCCCAGCTCAAATGTCAGGGAAAAGAAACACTTCCTCCCTCTCCTCTGCCTTCCTCCCACCCTCAGCAACACTCTCCTATTCAGGCTGTCAGATTCTTCTTGCAGAAAGCATTTGGGACTCATATGGGGAGGAGGGAGGCACACGCTGCCTGGATTTTTATGACAGTGACAGCGCCTGAGCTGTTAGATTAATTGTTGAGGGGGAAGCAGGGTGAGGGTTATTCTTAAAGAACATGTAGCTTCAAGTTTACCTAGGGTCAGAAAGACGTTTTAAAAACTCCATCTTCACCCTCTCCCTTCAAACAGAACACCGTCTCCTGGAAATTTATTTTAGATAGAAAGGCACACAGCACATAGAGTGTGTAACAATAACGCACATACTGTCCAAGAGTCTGAGTAAATTAGACAGCACAGCCTGGTAGTTAAAAGACACCTGAAGTGGGCGCCAAGGCTCATCTATGCCACCCGCAGACCAAGGTCACATGGGAAGTGAAGGGCAAGTTCACCAGTGGAACAGCCAATTGGTTTGGAACTTGGTTGTCACAGAAGATCCTTGGCTTCAATACTGAGCAAAGACTTTAAAAGCCAGCATAATCATGCTGTCAACCACACTCTAAGTAAGACAGCCAAGTTCCAAACAGGGAGAGCTGAATAACTGGAATAACGCGCAGGCGCTTTGTGGATCTAGGAGGGGTCTTCTGCAGCATTGGTTAGGCCACTGTCAGTATCAAGACCAGGAGATACTGAGGACACAGAGAGAGCTGTGTTCTGAGACTGTTTATGTTGTGAGCATGCAGGGATATTCAGAGCAGGATGCCTAGCCGGAGTGGGGTTGAAGTTAGGCCTGATCTAAGGGCCACTGTAAGAAGCTTCTTCTACAGTATGTGGTTGGCCCGGAATCCAGTGTGGATCCTCATTAGAGGACCTGGGCTCTGTTTGAGCACTTGCCTGATGAGACTTATGACTTCAGGCTGATTGATCTTTCTAGATTTCAGCCTCATCTTCTGAAGACAACCAAGTTGCCTTCTTTCTCAAATATTAAAGAATTCTATGAGTCCCGTGATTCAAAATTTAGGGACAGGGAAATCATGCATCAGTTGACTGAAATAAAGAAATTTACTATGAAGATAATCTTCAGAGATTTATGATTCCATAATGTCCAAGGATGATCAAGTCATACTCTAAACACAACTCAGTATCTATCCTGGAATGTTCCAGTTTTTCTATCATTATAATTCTCTTGCTAACACCCTCCCTATGTACTCTGAAGAGAACTCCATAGCTCCCCAGGAAAGCCCAGGTCATAGATAGTGCCATCTCTCTGCAAAGACGTCTTGCTCATATTCTGAGTATAATCCTGTCACTCTCTGGGTTTGTTCTAGGCATTCTAAGGACATATTTGCACACACCATTTCCAAACCCCTCACTTCTATTGTTACCACTAATTATAAAATAGTTTTGCTGGTACATAGCCATTACATCTAAACTCCCTCCGCTTTTGTTTAGAGACTCTAAGGGCTTACTAATACATTTCCAAGTAACCATGAAGTGTGGGAAAGTGTTCTCACTGGCTGGAGGACCAGAACCGAGTTTCCATCCATTACTGCATAAGCTGGAGGCAGGACTGTCTCTTACTGGACCTGGACAGTCCATGCCAGGGAATGGGTGGATGGGTCAGTAAGCAGAGGACGGCCACACTTTGGTTCTCTTTGGGAAAGTGACACAATCCTAAGAACAATAAGGAAAAGGTGAGAACTAATTAAGAACACCGCATAATTGCAGTTTTGAAACACGCCCACATCTGACTCTTTATAGGCATTTTGGACTCATGTGTGACAACTGTCCACGCTGCCCAACAGTCCCATTTCAGATCAACGTCCTTAAGAGAAGCTGCAGAGGAGCAGACGGAACCAGTGAATTTAGTCAGTGAGGATGAAAAGTACCGATGACATTTAATTCAGGTCCATTTTTTTTTTTTTTTTTTTTTGGTTTTTCGAGACAGGGTTTCTCTGTGTAGCTTTGCGCCTTTCCTGGGACTCACTTGGTAGCCCAGGCTGGCCTCGAACTCACAGAGATCCGCCCGCCTCTGCCTCCCGAGTGCTGGGATTAAAGGCGTGCGCCACCACCGCCCGGCCCCAGGTCCATTTTTTTAAATCGGCCTCATGCTAGTTGTAAGATTTTTTTTTTTTATTCATAGCCTTCATGGAATGACAAGTAAGATTTCTCTCAGTATAAGAAAATCATTTCAGATAATTCAAGGGAAGTAAACTAACCACCACAGGCTTGGTGCTCAGCAGCACATGGGTCAGATAGTGTCCACCGGCACTTTTTTTTTTTTTTTTTTTTGAGTCAGGGTCTCATGTATCCCAAGCCTGGAGCTTGCTATGGATCCAAGACAACCTTGAACTGCCAATCCTCTCCTCTTTAAAATACTGGACTCACAGGTTTTGGTGTGTGTAAGACAAGCATTCTACCAATCGACCTATACATTCCCTTACTCAGTCCTCTTTGTTGGCTTACGAGGGCTCTGCTGGGACCAGAGATGGGTGATGCTAATATATCTGAACTTTGTGATGACTGTCAGCAATATAACAGCCCATCAGAACTGATCCGTGTGAGGTGCTCTATGACCAACCCATCAGAACTGATCCGTGTGAGGTGCTCTATGACCAACCCATCAGAACTGATCAGTGTGAGGTGCTCTATGACCAACCCATCAGAACTGATCACTGTGAGGTGCTCTGACTCTGGGTGCAAAGCTTGGGTCCTTCCAGACGCAGAAACCATCAAATGGAATGTGGCCGAACCTCATGGCTTGATTCCCAGCCACACCAGGCTCCTTCTCATTAATGTATCTTTCAACGAACCAACCATTATTTATCCAGGAGTGGTGTCATGGTGGTATACTCCCAAGATACTAAATAAATTGGACCAGTTTCTTAATTTGGGCAAGAACTTCATGTGCAATCATGCTACTGAAGGAAAGGGAATCAATAGTAAAAGGTGAATGTACAAAAACCAAAAAATAATTCAAAAATCAAATGCACATGACTCCTGTTTTGGGGTGTACTCACCTGTGTTGCACCACACAATGTGACTGTAGCCTTGGTTCTGCACACACAACACGCACTTTTCACTGTGCATGCCATCCTACCAAACCACACCAATAAACTATCCCAAACACCCTAACTAGGAATTGAGACCACTGTACGAATTGCAAAAATTATATACTATATACACAATATTTTCTGTCTCTATAAAACACAATAAATTATAGAAATCAAAGATTTGAAAATTTTTCTATCATTGCTCAGCATGTAACTATTGCAGCAATATATCTTCAGTTATATTGTGTTAGAATGTTTGTTTTTAAAACTCTTGGGTTGCTCATTAAAAAAAAAATCATTAAATGAATTTTGGCTGGGGATGAGGACAGAATTTCTGGCATGGCCCTAACAAATTCTGAAACAGCACTAGACATACTTCTACCAGCATATGCTATGTATTTATGTGAAGCAGAATTCCCAGAATTGGTGATTATAACAGCAAAATGTCATTCAACTCCAAAGGACACTGAAGCTGCTCTAAGACTCCCAGCATCAAATGCCCAGTCAAAATTTACTTCTTTGTGTAAAAATAAAACAAGCATTCATCTCACTAGTATGAAAATTTGCTTTCCTCTTTAATATATGGGTAAAGTTTTATATATCAGAGACTTGTTTTAAAGTAAATTTCTATATGACATCATCATTAAACATTTGATTTCTATACTGGTCTTAAAGACCTGCCTATCCCAAGATCATGTAAAAAATTATGTGACAAAAGGTCACAAGTATAAAAGAATTTAAAAAGTCTTGATGCATGTGACAAGTTTCTATTTTTGTTGACCAGAGTAAACTTCAAGATGGCCAAACTAGTTAGTGTAAGAACCAGAACAGCACTGGGAATGCCCAAGTAGTCAACAGCCAGCCCAATGTGACTTAGATTTGGAGGAAAACATTATATATGATGTAGGTGTTTCTGGTTGGGAGAGCTGAAAAGAGGCTATAAATAGATGGACATGCAACATAAGTGTGTTTAATACCCCTTCACTGAAAATGGCTAGGATGGTAAATATTATGTTATATGTTATAAAACACTATGTTTAAGTGATGCTACCATCAAAAAAGGTCATAGTCTTAGGCTGGCATTATGGCCCAAAGGGTAAAAGAGCCTGTCTCCTTGAGTTCAATCCCTGAGACATGGCAAAAGAAGAGAACTGATTCCCAACAGTTATCTTCTGACCTCCACTTGTTCACTGTGGAACACACACACACACACACACACACACACACACACACACACACACACACACACACCACAGACAAAAACTCATTATATAAAATGTAATGATATTGTCCTATTCATAATACAAATGAGAAATAAAGGGAAATCAAGTTATTTTGAAATAAGCAAACAAAAACAATAATGTTTGGGCACGATGATGCTAAATGAGGTAACGAGGTGGCAAGAAGCTGTTGGATCAGCATGAATATCAGTGTCACAAACACGGTGTGCCAAAGTGTGTTTCCAGGGCTATTGTGGACCAGGTTGCCAAATGATACATGAGAAGTTTGCATAAAACAGCGGAGGTTCTCTCTGGATGTAGACTGTTGTTTAGTCTTTGGAAAACTCAGTGCTGTTTAAAATCTTTCAGGAAGAATGTTTGTGTACAAAACAGGCTGGATCCATTGGCAATAAACCTTCGTATCGGGTTGCATTTAAAAGTCAAAGAAGATACAGGATCAGGCCTTTGACATTTGGGACTATCCTTAGCATCCCACCACGTATCCCGCTGGGGCTCCTTTCCATTACATACCAACAGCGCTCCGCTGTCATGGCAGTCATGGTGACTGCCAAAAGGCCCCCCAACATAGCCACCGGGCCCTTCCTGAGAGCCACTGATGTAGGCTGTCTGCACTCTGTGTTAGGAACCAGGTGATCTTTCACTGGCACTGTTTAGAGTTCTCGTCCCACCAAATTTCCCTGTTCTTAGTGATTATAATTATATTCTCTTTTATTGATCATACATAATAAAATAATTTTGATAAGCTTTCATAATTAGCAGAAAACCAAATAATAGAGAATCTAAAATAAACAGCCCCCCCCCCCATCTCCTCTGATAAAAGATGATCAGCAAATGAACTGATGTTGGAAAAAATGAGTCCTTGGTGCTCGGTGCGACGGGAATCCACGCTGATACTCTTCAGGGATCGTAGCACCCGCCACAGAGACTAAGGCACATTCAAAACCAGTCCCAGGAAACACACCCAACACTGGTGTTTATATAGGCACACATACATTCCCCAGAGTGCAGGTGCTGTGGGGCTGGGCTTTCCTTATCTTAGAACTTCTCGAGATACATAAAGGGCACTCTTTTTAATGTATCTGTTGAAATGAATTCAACTTGTCCACATAAGTTATTTATAGTAACTACTGATATTAAATTAATCAAGGGCTGGAGAAATGGCCTGGCAGTTAAGAGCACTTGCTGCTCTTGCAGAGGGCCCAATTTGGATTTTCACACGGGGCTCACAAATTCCTGTCGCTCCAGTTCCAGGGGATCGGAGGGACATGCTCATTCTGGCCTCTGTGTGCACCGGCACCCTGGTGGTACACATACTCGCATACAAGCAAAACACATACATTAAAAAAAATTCTTCAAGTTAACCAAAACATCCAAGTGCCAATGCTTCCAGACCCACAGCTTCAAGAGTTAGAGTATGTCACCCGCTCAGTGGGAGACACAGATGAGTGTCATGGGACATCAAAACTCTTCATGTGGCTGAACCGGTGATTTCATTGGAGATAAAGTGAAGTCACCTGAATCCTGCAGCATAATTACACTAGACAATCCTGCGTCATCATCATTCAACCTCAGGATGGAACTGCTTCTCCTAGATTCCCCCAAGAAACAAGCCCAGCTAACACAAGCAACCTCCAATTACCGTGATATCTTGGCGGCAGGGAAAAAAAACAAACGTGTAATTAAAATTTGCAGGTGCAACAGCCCAGCTACTTCGAACCGGGGAGGAAATCTGTGAAATGATCCTGAGCAGTTTTCTCCAGTGTAATTTGGAAATTAGCCCACCTGGAGACATAAACCACAGCTTCCTCTGCTATTGTCCCATCACGTTTATCTTGTCTTAAACGCTACGGCTCCTGCTGCAAAAAGAAACAGGTTGGGCCACTGCAATCCTGCCGATGGAGGGGAAAGATGTCAGAAGTTTGAATTCCAGGCCCACTGACTTTCACGGTGGCTTTAAAAGACCATAAAACCCAACCGAAAGTACTGCAGGGCATAACGAACCTGCCAGGAAGGTTCTGCAGGGGCTGCGGCGACTCGAATACACGTGTAGACTTGAACTGGTCCAGCCGGTGCCAAGGCCTGCATCCCCCAAGGCCACGTGCAGCGCGGTGTGTGCGTGCGTGCGTGCGTGCGTGCGTTGGGACCTGGCTGGGATGCAGGGCTGGTTCCCACCCACGGCGGCCTCCTGGGCAGAACTCTGCGTACTGTGTTTGTGCGAGTGTTCACTGTCCCTGTGTCCTGGGAGAAGGCTTGCTCAGCCCGGGGTTAGCTAGGTAGACCTTGGAGAATCCTTGTTGTGATTATTTGGATGTTTGATCATCCTTTAGGAGCTCAGTCTTTAAGATGCTCCCCAAACCTCCCTGGAAGTTTGCGTGCCTGGGAACTTGACATGATCGTTTGGCTTTCTCCTCAGGCTCTCAGAGGACCAGCTTCCAGTTTTATTATTGGCGTTTGTGGCACAGAACCAAAGATGGTGGCTCTAATCATCAGCTGTGACAAGGTTTGACATTCCCTTGCTATTGTTTAGCACACTGTTGTGTCATCCGAATGCTTGCACATCCTAGATACGCAGACATATCCAGTTATACCCCTACAGAACGACAGGCCCTAAGATATCCCTCCACATGGCTGTCTTTGTAACCCTTTCGACAACACTGTCAGGCTGGCCTTGAACTGATCCCCCTGTTCCCACCTCCCATGTGCTGGGCTTACAGGTGTGTGCTTCTTTATATATTCATTCATTCATTCATTCATTCATTCATTCATTCATTCATTTATTGGCCAACATTCTCTGCCTACGCCTATCAGATCATTTATCATAATGCCCAAACTCCTCAAGGCATGGATGACATCACTTATGGCCATTTCTCCTGTGTTGAGTACAACACATCATGGGAGAGATGGAGGAGTCTGATTGCTTGAGAAGTGAATGAATGGGTATCCATGTGTGTTTATGTGAATTGATATTTTCACACGCTTTTGCCAATCTCTTTATTTCTTTATCTTAACTACTAAGAACTGTCTACATATTTACTGGGGTGGGGGGTCACATCCATGCCATAGTGCTTGTGCAGACCAGAGGACACTGTCAGGGGTCCTTTCTCTCCTCTTCTCGGGTGGATCTCAGCTCACCAGGCTTGGTGGCAGGCCATTACCCACTGAGCCATCCCACCACTGGCTCATTAGTTGTTATGAACTGTGTTTACACCTTCGGGAGTCACAGGTGCTCCTGGCAACTATTTTGAACAACGAGAAGAACGCTTAGAGGAAAAACAGTTTTTCCAAATCTCTCTCCACCGGTTCCATGAGGTTTCTCTACAGAAGAACTAATACAAAAGCCTTTTCTTTACCTTTACAAACATGTGTTTAATATATTAGCCAAATATTTTTTTTAAATATTATTATTATATTTAAGGTATATTCCATTCTTTGTTTTCAAACAACATTTAAACTATTCTTCATATATACAAGTTCAGAATACTTATTCATTCTGATATTTATTTATCTACATATCTATTCTAATGTCAGCATTATGAAATAAGATATAAAATTGCCCCTGCTACTGTTCCTTGTTTATTCAATGCTTAGAATCTTACATATTTTGTTTACTTGTTTGAGAGAGTCTAACATACGGTCTAGACTGATCTGGAACTCATGTAGCTGGGGCAGGTCTTGATCCTCATCTTAGGGCAACCTTCCTGCTTCAGTCTCCCTAGTACTGGGGTTATAGGCATGAGCCAATATACTGGCCACACTTACTTTTAATATGCAGAGTAGTTATCCCCACATTTCTTTAAGAAAAAAAAGAAAGAAAAAAGTGTTTGTGTGTGTGAGAGTGTATGGCACATGCCAGTGGGTGAGAAAAAACAGGAGAGGCCAGCGAGGTGTCAGATGGCAGGGAGCTAGTTGCAGGCGGTTGTGAGCCACCTAACATGGGTGCTGGGCAAACCAGTGAGTCGGCTCTCCAGCCTTACATTGTTTCTTTTTTTTTTTTTTTTTTTTTTTGGTTTTCCGAGACAGGGTTTCTCTGTGTAGCTTTGCGCCTTTCCTGGAACTCACTTGGTAGCCCAGGCTGGCCTCGAACTCACAGAGATCCGCCTGCCTCTGCCTCCCGAGTGCTGGGATTAAAGGCGTGCGCCACCACCGCCCGGCTACATTGTTTCTTAATGTGTCAACATTAGACAGGCTCTGTTAGGTCCTTGCAGAGCTGAGAACTTGGTGTTTTTATCCCATTCTCTTTCTACCC
Organism: Peromyscus maniculatus bairdii; assembly: GCF_049852395.1. NCBI lineage: Eukaryota > Metazoa > Chordata > Mammalia > Rodentia > Cricetidae > Peromyscus > Peromyscus maniculatus. The sequence continues at coordinate 6,151,281 of NC_134870.1, forward strand.
GGCTCTCTCCTGACTTCTCTTGTGCTGTTTAGCTATTTTGGTGGTTACATTGGCAACATTATGCAAAGCACTTAACATTCTATGTGGTTCCATCAACCTTCGCAGCCACTGGTGCCCTGCTGCGCGCCTTGCAGATGTCAGAGCCGCTCAGCTCCCTCCAGCCCCCGAATCTCACTCATACGATTTATCACTGTCACGGTTTATGATGCTTACATCCGGCCCTTAGCAGTTTCCATTTCTCCTCTGCAATGCCTCTGCTTATGGGTTTCAGAATTTTTCCTTCCTTCCCTCCCTCACCTCCGTCTCCCCTTCTTCCTCCCCTCAGTCCTGCCCTCTCCTTCTGTTTGTTTCTGAGGTAAGGTCTTATTCAGTAGCACAAGCTGGCCTCAAACTCATGGTAATCCTCCTGACTCAGCTGGGATTACAAGGATAAGCTACCATGCCTGGCTCTTTTGAAATTTCTTGTCTGCAAATAACATCTGTCCTGGGGTTCATTCATCCTAGGATGCGTTTGTTATACAGGCTTCAGGGAGTCACGGGGATACATTCATGAGTGTAGACTGCCATCTTGAACTGGGTCCCTGGTTTCTTTTGAATGTGATCCTTTCAGGAAAGTTAATGAGCATTAAAAACAACAACAACAACAAAAAAAAAAAAAAAAAAAAAAAAAAAACTCTGCTTTCCCATAAAAGTCAATGATGTCTGTAGCTTGAATTGGTTCGGGACCACATTAAAGATCTGGGAAGAAGCCATTGGAGACGATCTTTTCAATGTTATCACTGCAGCCCACCTCAAGGGACTTCTTTATGAACAATGACTTCAGAGTCCTATAAACAAACACAGGGAGTGTATGTTGTTCGTAAAAGATCCAAACTTGCTTTAACAGAAATGCTTTCACAGTTGAAGTTGAAACTCTCTGAAGGGGGCTGGCCATGGCTCAGCTGGTAAAGGCACTGGCCCTCAAGCCCTGCTTTCTGAATTCAGTCCTTGGGATCCACATGGTGGAGGAGAGAAGCAGCTACTGCAGGTGTCCTCTGACCTCCACACACACATACTCTCTCTCTAAACAAATGCAATCAACCATCACAAAAACACCCCAGGAAGGAGGTATTTTGTTTGTTTGTTTTCTTTCCCCCGCCCCCCTCGACAACTGGAGATCACTACCATGAGCTACATCCCTGGCTCTTTTTTCCTTTTTTCCTTTTTTTTGACGAAGGGTCTTGCTAAGTTGTCAGGATGGCATTGAACTTGCTCTATAGCCCAAGCCAGCCTTGAGCTCACAATCCTCCTGAGATTACAGGCTGTACCACCAGGTGTGGTGCCTGTCAAGCAACTGAACTTGTCACTTATTTTCTTGCCCCAACTGTAGTGAGCTGTGAAAAGGTTCATAAAGATCTTCTGGGGCTGCGTCTTAACCGATTCTTTTTAAAACTGATTGTTTTTAACTGGTCTTTTTCACACTGCGTGTTGGTGTTAGGTTGGGTCAGCTAGCCTCCCCTGAACCCACCTTGACAATTCCTGTTGGTTCTACAGTGCTGACTTCTGGGCTTCAGGCCATGAGAGCGTCATGGTTTTTCCCCTTTTGTCTATAGGTAACTATAAGAAGTGGCCCTTGAGATGCTGAGAAACTCCCTTTTAATCACAGTTTTATGACTTCCTTTCTCTTTCTTGGTATGCCAATATTAAATGTACCAAGGAAACTGATTTCAATTATCATAGGTGCTTCCCCTTCCCATTCATCAGATTACACATACACACACACACACACACACACACACACACACACACACACACACTTCCGTGGAAGTGATCCAGTGTAATTTTCAGTGCACAGGAGCACAGACAGGGTGCCAATTACTTAAGAGGTGCTCATTAGGAATGAAAAAGCAAATATAATTACCACATGCCAATTGCATAGGAAATAAGAATGCTTTTCAACAAAGCCAGGCTTATTTTCTGTGGCCCATATAGTTCCCACAGGATGTGTTCTTGCCTGTTTCTCCCCCACTCTACCAGATAGTGAACACACATGGAAGAAGCAGGCTTAGGAAATAGGAAAGACACTAGACTGCAGACTGTGTTCAGCTCTCCCGGTTGTCCTTCTAGCACTCATGTGGGCTTGTTGCGGATGCCCTGATCAGACCTGGGGGATCGCTGAAATACTTCCAGTAAAAAGAAAGCTAATTTTATATAACACGAGCTCTTTCTTGCTGTCACACACACACACACACACACACACACACACACACACACACACACACAAATTCATCCAGAGGTTTGAATGTGCCGGTGTAGAGTTTAAGTTTACAAAAAGCTTCAGAGCTCGTATTTACTTTAGTGATGAACTATCTTGTCCTGATTTCCTGATGGGTAAGATCAAGGTTCTGTATGACAGTGTGGCTCCATGCCAAATAGCCTCTTTCCCAGGTTTACAGTCTGCTTTCCTTCCGTCCTTCACTGTAACTGCCCTACAGGTCAGGACCGAATCAAACATACCACTTCTGTCTGGCCCAGCCTCACCCATATTATTTCCCCTGTCCCAGGCAGTGTCCTGAAATGTTACCTTGCATACTTGGCAATCAAAATATATTTGCGGGTTAGTGACTTGGGCTAATTTGTGTGATACTTTAAACTGCTTGTGCAGTTGCTTGGCAGATCCTCTGTAGATTATCAAGACATACATCTATAGAGAACACAAGTCGGAGGCTGAGGATGTAGCTCGGTTGGTCTCTACTTGCTTGCTGGGTTGTTTAGCACCCATGAAGCCCTGGTCAATCCTCGACACTACATAAACTAGACCTGGAAACAAGCTCCTGGAATCTCAGCACTGGGAGATGAGGCACGAGGGTTAGAAGTTCAAAGTCATCTTCAGCTATACAACAAGTTGGAGGCTAACATGGGCTACATGAGGTGTTGTGTGGGAGAGAAACGGATTTCCAATCAAGGTGATGAGGCCAATTTGAGTTAGCTTGGGCTTTGTGCTGTCTCTCCTAAGATGCCTGGCTGCCTTTTGAGAATTTAGTAGTATTCAATTAAAGTATAAATATTAGTAATGTTCTCTTCAAATGAAAACATTACACAGAAATATTTGGGGAAGGGTTAGGGACATGGCTCAGTGGGTAAGAGCAGGTGCTTCCCTGGGTGTGAGGACCCACATTTGGGTCCCTAGAAGCTGTGTAAAAACAAACAGCTGGGTGTGGCTCAAGCCTGTGACCCAGAACTGTGGGAGGAGACAGGAGGATTGCTGAAGCTTCCTGGCCATAGCCTAGCTTCAGGGTCAGCGAGAGGCCCTGACCCCAAGCCCCCCAAATAAGGGACAGAGGACGTGTGCTGTCCTTCTCTGGCCTGTCCAGGGATGTGCACATACACATGCTCATGCACCATACATACATTCACACATAGACAGAGGAAATATCCGAGGGGTAAAAGGTCAGCTCTACATAAATTCTGTGGAAAGTCCTGATTTTCCCATTTCTTTCCTGTTGGCATGAAGAAACATGAACAATAATGAGATAGTTTAGGACTGGCCAAGGATAATGTGAAGGACTGGTTAGTTGGCTTTGGTTTGGTTTAGTTTTTCTCCTGTTGGGCAATTTCCTTTGCTAATGGGTTTCCATGTTCTAGCAGGGATCTGTTTACCTCTTGAGTCACAGAAGCAAGTGGGTCAATGCTGTGGATATCGTTCTGTATAAATAAAACACTGATTGGTCATTGGCCAGGCAGGAAGTATAGGCAGGACAAGGAGAGAGGAGAATTCTGGGAAGTGGAAGGCTGAGTGGGAGAGACACTGCCGGCCGCCGCCATGACAAGCAGCATGTGAAGATGCCAATAAGCCACGAGCCATGTGGCAAGGTATAGATTTATAGAATTGGATTAATTTAAGATGTAAGAACTAGATAGCTAGAAGCCTGAGCCTAGGCCAAACAGTTTAAATAATACAAGCGTCTGTGTGTTTATTTTATAAGTGGGATGTCGGACTGCCGGGGCTTGGCGGGACCCGGAGAGAAAACTCTCCAGCTACAGGTCAATGATGAATGTGAGCGCATCCATCTTTACCTGTACCTTCTGTCTACTGGGCCATGTGGACAAGTGGCGAACAGTAACTTGGTCTTTGTGCAGTTTCTTTGAGTCCCGTGTTTAAAATACTATTATTTGCTGGGTGTGGTGGTGCACACCTTTAATCCCAGCACTCAGGAGGCAGAGGCAGGTGGATGTCTGAGTTTGAGGCCAGCCTGATTTACAGAGTGAGTTTCAGGGCAGCCAGGACTACACAGAGAAACCCTGTTTTGAAAATAAATAGATAGATAGATAGATAGATAGATAGATAGATAGATAGATAGATGTTATTCATTAATTTGTCTTTTTTTGTATTTGTGCCTCTCTGTGTGTGTGTGTGTATGTTCACAGAAGCCAGAGGACCAAAAGGTGTCCTTCTTCAAGTGCTATCCACCATTTTTTATTAACAGTTTTTTTATAGTCTTTAGGAATTTCACATCAAGCACCCCAATCCCACTCATTTCCCAGTCCTTTCGTGTCTGCCCTCCACTCTTGTAGCCTCCCATACACAAAAGAAAATTTAAAAATAATTTAAAAAAGAAAACCAAACCAAAACAACAAAACGTGTTGCCTCCCCATCTCTCCATCACATACTTTTGTCCTAGCCACCTTGGGAGCTGCGGTGTGTCCTGCAGTCTACTCTTTTCCCAGACAGCTTTACTTGCAAGTGTTCATTGTAATGAGTTGTTGGTCATGTTCAAGGCCTCTGGCTTCTGGCACACCATCACACTGGACCCTGACTGAAGCTCCTCTCAGATGTCCTGCTGTTGCCCCAGGCATGGAGATCCTGTGGCTGTGGTTCCACAGGACCCATCCCTTCTCTGCTCATGGAGGAAATGTTGGGGTGGGCCAACTCAAAGCCCTGGATGGGGGTCTGGCTGGTAGCTGAGGTGGTCAGTCCAGATCCAGTGGATGCCCCTCAGGTGAGGGTCAGGACCAGCTCTCCTGGGGCAGCAAAGCCAGGAGTGGGGTCATCCTTCCTATTGCAGCCACTGGCGAGGGAGGGGTCCAGTTCTCCTGCACCTAGGCCACTGAGCCTTTTTTTTTTTTTAAAAAAAAAAAAAAAAAAAAAAAAAAAACAGGATTTCTCACTGGCTGAGGAACTCACAGAATAGACTAGACTGGTTGACCAGGTGCCCTAGGGATCCACCAGTCTCTACGGTGCCTCCTAGTTCTGGGACTGCAGGTGTGAGCTGCCACACCTGGCTTTTTCCAGATGGGTCCTGGGGATCAAACTTAGGTCCTCACACTTGCAAAGCAAGGATTTTACAGACTGGGCTGTACCCCAGCCCTATTTTGTTACAGTTTTGTTGCTGTTGCTTTACGTGCTGGCGATGGTGGTTCCAGGCCCTCAAGCTTGCTGTGCAGGGCTCTACTCCTGAGTTGCTACTTGTTTGGTTTTATTTGTTCCTTTGTTTTGAGACAGGGTCTCACTCTGTGGGTCTGGCTCTTCTGAAACTTACTATGCAGACCTCAAACTTATAAGAGATCCACCTGCCTCTGCCTCTCAAGTGCTGGGATTAAAGGCATGCGCTACCAGTCTCGGCGTTTTAACTTTTAAACCTTGTAGAAATTTGAGAGAGGGTTTCGTAAGTTGCCCCTGTTGACCTTGAATTCGGTATGTTGTCCAGCACAACTTCCTCTTTAGTGAGGCTCTCTACATTTATGAGTGTTCAGGCTCCAGCAGCCTAAAGACAGGTCATTGATGTGTGAAGAGAGGAAGTACACTTCCAACCCACCTGAGGTCCAGCCAAGTTCCAGGCACCAAATATCAAGCAAAGCAGACCTAGTTCTCACACCAAGTCCAGTAGGAACAACCAGAACTTCATTCATGTATGCGGTGGGATCAGCTGTCCTGAGCACCAGGATGCAAAGGATGGCAGAGGTTAGGCAAGCCTGGGAATGCAGATGGGGCTTCGGTGACAGGGCTTGCAGCCTATGGGGCAAGAGCCAAGGCTGCTCAGGACCTGCAAAGCTGCCAGGATTCCCTGGAGGAGCACCTCAGGTCTCAGTCTCCCATCGTGGTCTACGCTCTGCTAAAGGCAGGCACAAGGAGACCGCTCAGTGGGTGGCATCCTGGAGAGGCCCTGGTTTGTGGCATCAACCGCCCAAGGGCATGACTTTTACTTTTGTTATTACTATTACTGATAGTTTGCTCTCTGCCGACCTTGGCAATGATGTTCCTCTTGTTTCTAAACCTGATTCTGTAACAGGCCACAGACAGAGCTTGGAGGGCATCCAGGAGGCAGTGTGCTGGAAACGTTAGCATTTGGGTCAGCATCCTGCGGCCTACAGGCCAATCCAGCCCACTTGGTATTTTATAGGAACCATGGGCTCAGAATCAGTATTCGATTTTTTGTTGTTGGTTTTGTCATTGTTTTTCTGCCATTTTAAAAATAAGAAACAAAGTGAGGACTATTTGCAACATGAAAATTCTATGAAATTCCACTTTCAGTGTTCATAAAATTTTGTTGAAACATGGCCCCACTCCTTTCCAACATACTGAGCATGGATGCTTTAGTGCTACATCAACAGGACTGATAGCTGGGTTGGACTGTGTGTTCCACAAAGACTCAAATATTTATGATTTCATCCTATAAGGAAAAGTGTGCTGATCTTTTGCTAAGAGAATTGGGTGTTTATAATGTTCTGGGGAAAGGGATACTATACAGTCATGAAAAATAGCAGTCTATATGGTCAACATTTGCATTGGTAAGAGCAAAACCCATCTGAATGCCGCGCATTTGGCTTCTGTACAGGTAGGATCCCATCGTCCCAAGTGCATCCTGAGTCTGCACAGCCTACTTTCGTGTCTCTGCTACCCAGAACTTTGTCATCCACAGCGCATGCTCAATAAATGCTCATTGAGTGAATGATCATAACACAATCACCTGGGGGACAACTAAAGAAAAGATGCATAGATTTGGTTGTGTAAAACACATGATTTTTCACCACAAACCATCAAGGCCTCCTTTAAAATCTCTGTTTTGTTGTTTGAGACAAGATTCACTCTGTTCCTGAGATAGCCTTGAGTGCAATCCTGTCTTCCTGAGTACTGGGATTCTAGGCATGTGCCCCACGCCTGGCTTTCTTGAGAGCTCTGTCTCTTCCTTCCTTCCTTCCTTCCTTCCTTCCTTCCTTCCTTCCTTCCTTCCTTCCTTCCTTCCTTCCTTCCTCCCTCCCCCCCTCCCTCCCTCCCCCCCTCCCTCCCTCCCTCCCTCCCTCCCTCCCTCCCTCCCTCCCTCCCTCCCTCCTTTCCCCCCATCTTTCCTTTCTTCTTGTGACAGGGTCTCATGTAGCCTAGACTGGCCTCAGATTTTCTACGTAGCAGAGGACGGCCTGAGTCCCTGAGTCCCGTGCGCCCCCCCCCCCACTTCCACTTCCCAAGTGCAAACACGGTGATGGAACCCAGGGCTCTATGCACGCTCGGCCAGCAGTCCACCCACCGTGGTCCATCCCCACAGCCTGCCTCTTAATGAGTTCCTCCAAATAGTCCTGTCGTGAACTCTACGGACACGTGTGCTAATGATATTAACAGAACAGCAATTGCAAAGGTGTGTGAGCCTATGGCGACAATGGCCCTGTGCACTCACGGAGAAACCAAATGGCACCATATAAGATGCTGCATTCCCTCACCTCTTGGCCCATGAGCAAACACTGTACTAATAGAATTATAACTTGGCCAGACTTTCTAGGGAGCACAGTTTGGCCAAATCCAAGCCATCTAGCCAAGCCAAGAGTACATGCATTCTCTGACAGTCTATAAAACTGTCCTACAGAAACCCCCCATTGGAAATGATAGCCGTGCATGCTTCCACATGGAGGGGCTATTCATAATTCCGTAATATCAGGAAAAAAGTCTATCAGCAGGAGAGATAGATTAATGGATGGCCGACAAAGTACCATGCAGTACCAGGGATGAACAACTTTCCCTGCACAGACTTGGAAGGCCCTTCAAACTCTGTGGGGTAAGTATGAAGAGCACGCCTGCAGCGACCACTTGTTTTAAAAAGCAAGAACAGAAGGATTTATATGGAGTTCCTAGCACAGATGTCTTTAGAGAAATGCAGCTGGAACTGGTACTGGAGTTACTGTGAGCATGGGAACCGGTCCGCCGGGGACCAGGGAGGGGGAGTCTCGCTTTTATTTCATATTTTCAATCCTTGTCTAAAGAGTGGCTTGTGTGGCAAGTGCTTTAATCCACGAGCCCTAACATACATATTCCTATACCGTTCAATAGGGAATGCCTAGTGAAAACAAAGAAGCCGTGATGAGTTACGTGAGAAAAGGGGCGCGGGCTTTTTATTGAGAAACACATGAGTTAACTCCTTATTTTGACAGCTCTGAAAACCACTGGGTCATCCAACACATCCAACACATCGAAGCCTGGCTCTGGGTGTGACTTGATCCCACGCTGACAATCGGGATGAACCCCATTTGTCTTTGCCCCAAAAGCGCTTGGCCATGGATAAGTCACACCAGGAAGGTAGACAGGTCTCATCGGATCCTGCCACATCTAAATCCTCAGCATGCCAAGCTGCAGCGAGGTCACTTGTGGGTCACTCTGCACTTACCTCCATCACACACTGTCTCCTGAGTAAATCAAAATTAAAAACAAAAATAAATCCCTTTTCTGTTTAATAAACTCTGTTGCATTTATCAGGCTAGCAATCTATAAAACCGGCTCCAAAGGACCTGGAGGAAATGTCCATGTCTGTGACAGAGACAGGGTCTTGCTACACAGCTCTGGCTGGTCTGGTTCCTGCTATGTACCATGAAGTTGACCTCAAACTTGTATCAGTCCCCCTACCTCAGCCTTCTGAGTGCTGAGATTACAGGTGTGCCCCACTTGGCCTGGCATGGCAGCTCTTTTTTAACACAGAAGACGGCCGCCCAGTTTCCCCTTCTAATAAATGACTACTTTCTGGATTCTGAGCTTGACCTGTTGTTTTGTATCCTCAAGGGAATGTGACTCTCAAATTTATGACACAAATTGTAGGCTGTGGGTGTCACTCAATGCTGAGCACTCAGGACATTACACACACACACACACACACACACACACACACACACACACACACACACACACAGCTTCTATAATGTGGTCTATTTTCCAAAAGTCAATTGGTTTTGGTGCTATCCCAGGAATTTTTGTCAATTTGAGGTCATCCCTGTCGTGAAAGGTCAGGACTCTGAGGCAATACTGTTGGCAGGAGAGTGAGCTCTGAGGGCCATTGAATGTGATGCAATATTCCAGACAGAAATTTCTCTTTTTTTTTTTTTTTTTTTTTTGAAGTTGTTATGCTTTATTTCTATTTTTTTCTTTTTTTAATATATATATATATATATTTTATTTTACAATACCATTCAGTTCTACATATCAGCCATGGGTTCCCCTATTCTCCCCCCTCCCACCCCCTCCCCTTACCCCCAGCCCACCCTCCATTCCCACCTCCTCCAGGACAAGTCCTCCCCCAAGGACTGCGATCAACCTGGTAGACTCAGTCCAGGGAGGTCCAGTCCCTTCCTCCCAGACTGAGCCAAGTGTCCCTGCACACAGACAGAAATTTCTTAAAGGGAATCTGTCCGTGTTGCCCATGACAACAGTGTTGCGCTGTGAAATTTGCCTGCCATAGACTGAGACGTGCTACAACTATGACACAACATTTAGGATATTGAAGATGGGCTGGAAAAGGTTAACTATCTTAGTATCAATGTCTTACTGATTATGTGTGGAAAATGAGCTCTGAGTGGGTATGATAATGCGTGCCTGTAATCCCAGTGTGGACAGTGCAGGAGAAGGATCAGGGGTTAGCTCCAGCTACATAATGATTTAGAGGCTAGTCTGGATTGCATGACACTGTCTCTGGGGGGAAAAAAGTGAAATGACTCAGCAGATGATGTTGCCTGCTGCCAAACTTGACAATCTGAGTTCAGCCCCCCAGGCAGAACCTACATGGTGGAAGGAGAGAACTGAGCCCTGCAAGCTGAACTCTGACCTCTACGTAGACATGCACTGTGGTGCACTTGCATGCATGTGCGCTCCAACACACACACACACACACACACACACACACACACACACACACACACACACAGAGAGAGAGAGAGAGAGAGATAACTAAATAAGTAAATGCTAAAAGTAATCTTAAAAACCTTTTTAGAGAGGAGGGATTCTATGAGCAAGAGAGATCGAGACCATGATGGGAAAAAGTACAGAGACAACTAGCAAAACTAGTGAAAACACATGAACTGTGGACCAATAGCTGAGGAGCCCCCATGGTACTGGACTAGGCCCTCTGGATAAGCTAGACAGTTGTTTAGCTTGAACTGTACAGGGGGCCCCCAGGCAGTGGGATCGGGACCTGTCCCTAGTGCATGAGCCGGCTTTTTGGAGCCCAGTGCCTATGGTGGGACACTTTGCTCAGCCTTGGTGCAGGGAGGAGGGGCTTGAACCTGCCTCAACTGAATCTACCAGGCTCTGCTGACTCCCCAGGGGAGACCTTGCCTTGGAGAAGGTGGGAATGGGGAGTGTTTGGGGGGAAGGCTGGGGGTGGGAAGGGAGAGGACAGGGGAATCTGTGGTTGATATGTAAAACAAATAGAAAAATCTCTTAATAAAAAAACTTTTAGACACACTGGGTTAAATAAAAATATATTAACAAAATCATTTTCATTTGCTTCTTGCTTTTTAAGAGTTGACCATAGGAAACTAAAGCCCACATGTATGAGCCTGCACCAAGTTACAGGCACTGGCTCAGCCAGGCATTCTTTCAGCGGTGATCCATAAGGAGATGACTATGTGCCAGGCACAGAGCTGGACCCATGAGGCACCCTGGTGAGAACCAGCACTGCCTGTTTTCAGGAGCACTGATTTTTGTGTGGAGACAGGTAAGTATTTTGAGTGCATGTACAGAAGGACTCCTGACCTAGCCCAGGTGGTCAGGGTGTGGCGACCCACATCAGAGGACCAAGGAGGTCTAGAGGAGATGCAATTCAAGCTGAGAGCTGGGAAGTGTGCGGAGTTAACAAAGTGCCTTGAGGGGAAGGAGCCTCAGGTAGGAGAAGTAAGAGAAGATACCAGCTGCCTAGCTCTAGTCTGTCAGCAGAGAACAAAGACTGTAGCAGGCAGGATTGGTCTCTGGGATGCCTCCTCTCAGCTGACGGCTGCCTATGACTTTGCGTGAAACCTCAGCAAATTTTCTACCTCCATTTTGTTAATTTCTTTTAGTTTGTTGGAACAAGGTCTTACAGTGTAGCCCAGGCTGGACTACAGACTCCTCCTGCTTCAGTGTCCTGAGAGCTGGTATGCAGGAATATACCGCAGCTCTAAGTGTTTTTCTTCCTGTTGTTATCATGTCAGAAGTCACCTCTGAGAGCAGAGAAAGGGGTCTAGCCAGAGACCCATCGCCCCGTGTGCCATACCTAGCCAGAATTGAGGTCTGACGGGAAGAGGCATTCCTTCTTCATTTCAGTCACTGGAGAATGACCTAGCAAGCATGGTAAGGTCACTGTCTGTCTTCATAGTTTACTTCAAACTTAACAGCTCTATTCAAATGGAATTCTTTTTTTTTTTTTTTTTTTTTTTTTTTTTTTTTTTTTTTGGTTTTTTTCGAGACAGGGTTTCTCTGTGTAGCTTTGCGCCTTTCCTGGAGCTCACTTGGTAGCCCAGGCTGGCCTCGAACTCACAAAGATCCGCCTGCCTCTGCCTCCCGAGTGCTGGGATTAAAGGCGTGCGCCACCACGCCCGGCTCAAATGGAATTCTTTTTGAAAAAATTATAATTATTTAGTGTGTGCGCATGTGTGAGCACACGCGGCACTTGCCTGGAGGTCAGAGGGAAGCCTGTGGACATCGGTGCTGTCCTCCCAGGCCTGTCCAGGGTGGACCTTGGATCATCACGTTTAGCACCAGAGCCTTGACCAGCTCAGCCATCTTGGTAGCCCTAAATGGGATCCTTTTCCATACAAAGAATTTCATGATTGACCAAGACAGTGCAGTCAATCCTGGTGTCAGCAGCTCTTCCTCACCTCCTTAATGAGTGACCTTCAACAACATAATTAACAGGCTGGTGCCTCTTTTTGTTTGGCAATGAGGGCTTTCTCACAATGACCTGCAGTTTCCTTTGGGTTTTAACTTTCACAGAATCTGGTGCATAGTGCACATCCGGCAATGAATTATCTAACTGGGAAATGTCCAGGCACAATGGCAAGAAGTTCAAAAGGAGATTTTTATTCAGCTCAATGGCCCAAGTCAGAGGAGTAATTGTATATTTTGCAACTATTATTCAAAGTGTCGTATTTTGTTGAGTTATGCCATGTTGGTGCATCTGATATTTTTAAGCAAACTGGTCAACGGGAGAGTACCAGCCATCCTTGGACAGAACGTTCCTGACGCTAGTTTTTAAATCTATCGAAAGAGGTGAATTTAAAAGTGTCGCATTTCAATGGCAGTATTTTAATTAGAATATTAACTAAGCAAACATGACTGGCAAAATGGCCCTTCTCCTGGCATTGGGTTTGAACCAGGGCCTCACACACCCGGTGAGCGTTCAACTGCTCAGCCACACCCTCAGCCCAATATTGGGAGAACTTTGACAGCCCTTCCATTCACATTGGAGCCTTTTCCAATCCAAGTCAATATTTAGCATCTGCTGTGGAACTTATTTTTGTGTGGAAAATTCTAGAATTCATCAGGGGCTACAAAGGCACTGTGCTGGGAAATCCTAGAACACAGTGTCGAACAGCAGCCTTGGACCGCTCAGCCTGGCAATGACTTTCCATCAGCAAAAGCCATTAGGGGCTGGTGAGATGGTTCAGAGGGTGATAGGAAGGTGGCTGGGGGTACCAGGGCCTGCTGTGCAAGCCTGGACTGGATTGTGATCCCCTGGACCTGTGGAAGGGGTTCTCTGACCTACCTCCATACACCGTAATGGCATGTGCATCCCCCCACACACTCACTCACTCATACACACACAATGTACACACACATCACTTACACACGCACACATACACACCATGTACATACACACACAATAAAGAAATTTAAAAAATTTTAAGGCCATTGATTTAATTGAGATTTTATAAAGAACCTTTTAAGGTCCCCAAAAGCTTTCATGCATGGATTGTATCTATCAATATTTATTATCTAAAAAATGAATGCCAAGAAAACATTGAAAGATAGAGTTTTAAAATTATTTTGAAAACATCACATGCATGCATGAGTTTTAATGAAATTGGCTTTTATTCATACTTATTTTTGAAACCAAGACTAGATAGCTAGCCCAGGCTGGCCTTGACCTCACAATCCTCCTGCCTCAGGCTGAGTGCAGGGATTATAGGTATACACCATGTTTATCTTAACTGTGGCTTTTATTTTCCAAAACAATAAAAAAATGCAGTAGGAAGTGTGACATCATGTTATGTTTTCCCTAAGTCTCTGCAGTGTCTGCTGTAATAAAGACATCAGGGCCCTCATCTCTGCTTCTGCATCCAATCTATTCTGGTGTCACACATGACGTGTCCTCTAGAAAACTGCACTGCACAGTGTAGGACAATAGACCGAAAGTAACAATGGCTTAGAAGAGCTAGGACAGTAATTTGATTGACATAATCCATGAACTGTGTGCCCCAGAGGTGACTCCCATGACTTTTGTCACTGCGGAAGGAAGACACTGGATACAGAAGATGGACACAGCCTAAACCTATCCGTATGCGTGGGATTTGGAGTAATAAAGAGTGGCGGGAGTAAGAACAGACGTGCTGGGTAGAGTGTTGGTGGCGACAGCTGGACAGGTAGCAGTTGGCATCGGAAACACGGCAACCAGTGTGCACAAGACACATCATCAAAGAGTTGCTCCTGGAGACTCCAAAACCACTTCCTTGGCAGCTGGGCTGCTCAAGAGGCATGCAACCACAGGGAGCTGGTAGGGTGGGCATTAGCTGAGACATTTGGACTTTGCCTGAGATAAGAGGTAAGAGCAGAGCTAAGCAAGGTTCTGTAAGTTCTGGGAACCCCACTGCAGCGATCACCCAGCCCGTGCTAGGAGCAAGCGGCCTTTTGTTCCCAACAAGACTCAAACAGAAGCCCCTGAGAGACATATGGTGGGAAAGTGGGTGCCTTGGCCCAAGCAGGGAAGCGGCACATGGCGCTTGGTTTACTGGTGCTTTCCAATGTCCCCGTCTTGACCTAGCCAACCCTGAGGCTTGGCCTCAGATCCTAGACTTCAGGGAGGGTGGGAAGAAAACCATTAACTGCAAACCATCCTCAGAGCTTCAATAAATAACCAGGTCCTGTCTCCTGGGCCCATTGATGGAGATGCTTCAGGAGTCAGCTGGCAACCAGAACCTCTCACGCCATCCACGGATTGCGTCTGGGACAGAAATAAGAGAACGAAGGCAGCAGAGGTGACGTTCGGCTTAGGGCTCCAGTTCTGAGTCTTAGATCCTGGGTTAGCCATTGGCCACATGAGAACATTAATAAAGAGTGAGGATTATAACAATTAGCATTAATTGAGCGCTTATTATATACTAGGCATTCTGTGATGAAATCTCCAAATACGACCTAGTCTCACCCTCACAAAAATTTTATAAGGTTTTATTCCCGTCCCCCACTCCCAATTTTACAGAAACAGAGAAATTAAGTAACTAGAGCAAAGGGTACATGGAGGAGCAGGCTTTCTGAAATTTTTTAAGTAGCTATAGGGCTCATGAGATGGCCCAGTGGGTACAGGGGCTTGCTACCAAGCCTGGGTTTGTTCCCTGGGGTTCCAGATAGTGGAAACAGAATCAACTCCCAAAAGCTGTTCTCTAACTCGTCCTCTGTGTGTGCCACATAGCTGTGTGTGTGCACACGCGCATACATACACACACACACACAAAACACAAATAAATAATGAACATAATTAACATTTTTAAAAATGAAAACTAGCTTTAAAAACTCGGTTTGGATTAAGCAGACTTGAAAGCGACATACTAAAGAAGCATTCAACATGCTTCAGGCACTGTGGTAGCTACTGTTAATGGCTACCTGCCTCCTGGCCAGCCTCCCTTCTCCCTTGTTAGCTGAGCCCCAACCTCATTCTTGTGTCCAGTGCCCGGTTGTGTCAGACAAGGTTCTCTTCTTCTCTAGACACAGTGGGTAGAGCTGAGCAAGCAGAAACCCAACAGGGTGATCTACCTCCTTGCCAGAAATGGACACACGAGATAATTCCAGCTCTTGGGGGCAGACCTTAGAACGCACTACGCTACGTACTCCTGTTAATAAAGAGTTCCGTGGGAGGAAACAGCGGCTCTTCTCTTGTCATGGAGCCAATTACACGTGATACTATTTCTGTAGTAGTTCTCAGTGCTGCGGGTTGAACCCAGATCCTTGCACATGCTAGGCAAACACAGCCCACTGAGCTGCATCTCTGGCCCAAATGTTGTCTCCTGTACTCTTACCTGCCCAGCAGCCCAGCACCACCACAGTCACGTGACCCGTGTATTGCACTGCCCAGCAGCTACCCGTTACTAGGTGGCAGAAGGATCTATGTCAGCCTTGTGAGCCTGAGGAGAGTTGATATGAGAGGGTGAATGGAAAGATGTTATGGTTGAGCTGCTGGTGTTTTTGATTTATTTGTTTGCTTTCTTTTGAGTTAAAAACTGTGCTATGAAGCCCAGGCTGGCCTGAAAGTCACTATGTAGCTCAGGGTAGCTCCAAACACATGCCAACAAACTCCATAAGGACTAGCTCTGAGCTACAGAACTACCAAATTCTGGAGTGTGTGTGTGTGTGTGTGTGTGTGTGTGTGTGTGTGTGTGTGTGTGTGTGTACTCACAAGTGCATTTGTCTGTATGAGGCCTGATATCTTCCTCAGTAGCTCTCTATCTTATTTTTTGAGACAGGGTCTCTCACTGAACTGGGAGATTACTGCTTGGCTAGACTATTTGGCCAGCAAGCTCCAGGGATTCCCCTGTCCTCTTGTCCCCTCTTCCTCCTGCTCACAGTGCCGACAAGTTCCCCTGAGCCTGGATTTTATTTGGGGCCTGGGAATCTGAACTTGGGTTCTTATGCTTGCATATCAGACCCTTTACCAATTGAGACAACTCCTCAGCTGCTCTGTCCTTAAGTAACAATAAAGTTTTTCTTGTTCATTAGAAACAGTTTCGGCCATTTTTAACATTCCACTCTTTTCAGCTAGAAGCATCCTCCTTGAGAAGATACTTGATCAAGCAACACTTCTCGATAGAGGACTGTGTTCAACCGCCGTCTCCTGTCCATGCGTCAGGCTGTCCCTCCTGCTGCTGTTCGCAGAGCCATGTTAACGGCCCCCCTAGCAAGCTCCCCTCCTTCGGTCCACGATGCATAGTCTATTATGGGTAGAGATGGCTGTGTGTGTTCTGACCATCCCTACCTCCAGAACTCTGGATGTGACACACGTGGAAAGTATGACATTAATCACGTCGTCAGCAAATGTTGGCTGAGCCACACTGTATCTCTTCCAGGGACTCATTCTTTTTTTTTTTTTTTTTTTTTTTTTTTTTTAAGTTTAGAGAGCAGTTTAATTACATGTTCCTTGGGCACATGAGTTTTAACTAAGGGAGCTATGACCTTCTTGAAGGTTCACCAAAGTCATTTAATCTGTCAGTTTCTCATTCATATTTATGTCTTAATAATATTCTATTGTATGAATAAGCCACATTTTATTTCTCTCCAGTATTTGATAGCTATTTGAGTTGTTTTACTTTTTTACTATTAAAAAGAAATTCACTTAATGATTAAAAAACAACACTTTCCATCTAACGGCCATACCAGCACACGCTAGTCAACTTCTTGCTGGGTTGTGTAATCTATTTTCTACACTAGAGGGAATAGAAAGCACTTCAGATTAGATAGTGTATTTGAAAATACCTTGAGAACCTATTTCAATCCTTTTTGCACCTCTTTTAGGGACCACCTAACCATCTTTCACATGGTTCAAGGTCTTCTGACCCACGTAAAGAGGTCCTGAGCTGGGATTGGATGGCAAGTCTACTTGACTTTGGAACACAGTCACGTGTGCCACACTCTGCCTCACCTTCTAGAATTATCCACCCCCAGCCATCGCATAAGCTGCCCAAGCGATGCACATAAGGAGTGGGCAGGAAAAGACAGCAGAGGCAGCTGGGCCGATCTCTAGACACTTTAGCGCCCTGTCTAAAGCGATAAAAAGAAAAGCCTGGGCCCAGAATTGTTTTACCCAGCAGATATAAAACCACAAAACATTTCGTTACCATGGCTACTCCTTCTCTCACTTGAGAGGCAACTGTTGGCACCTGTGCATATTCATGGTGCCTTTTGCCGCGTCTGATAGAGCCATGTGCCACCTGCCAGCCACAGCTATGGTGGTGATTCCGTCAGAGCAGAGCTAACTGACCTCTGCCACCTAGAAACAAGTAGCTGCTGGGCAGGGCCGTACACGGGTCACGTGACTGTGCTGGTGCTATAAAAGCCTACTGTGCTGCTGGGCAGATAAGATGGCGTGAGACAACATTTAAGCCAGAGATGCAGCTCAGTGGGCTGTGTTTGCCTAGCATGTGCAAGGATCTGGGCTCATCCCGCAGCACCGAGACCTACTACAGAAATAGTAACGATTTTTTGAGACAGGGTCTCTAGGGCAGGCCAGCCTCAAACTCTGTGTGTAGCTGAGAGTGATCTTAAACTTCTGATCTTCCCGCTGCCGCTTTCCCAGTGCTGGGATTGCAGGTGTGTGCCAGTATGCCCAGACAACGTAGTGCTGAGGATGGAATTCAGAGCACCGTGCACACTAGGGCAACATATATTCTTTTTAAAAAAAGGACAGCACATGGGATTGTGCACAATACACACTAATTGATGATGATAATAGATAACCATGTGGCTGCTCTGTATATTTGTTATGCTATGCTTTTTAATTATTATCTAAGCGCATACTCATCCGGAAAGGCTAGTGTCTAACACTGTGATGCTTACAGCCAGCAGCCTCCTGCATCTCTGCAGCTCTTGAGTGTTTTAAGGGGTCAAGTCGAATGATTGACCAAAAACCATGTAGGCCTGCGCATGCTCTCTGATGTTCCCCCCAGCAATGACAGATTTCTCATTGCCTGTCCCTGTTACTAAGGGATGAGCACCTGTCCTGCCTCATACAGCCTTGCTGGCTGCACAGGAATGTGCCAATTAAAAGGATTGAGTTCTCAGTTCCTATCTCTTACAAGTCGACTGTATGATTGATTGATTGGTTGATTGATTGATTGATTGATTGATTGATTGATTGATTTGAGACAGGGTCTCACTATGTAGCCCTGGTTGGCCCAGAACTCCTTGTGTAGATCAGGCTGGCCTTGAAGTCACAGAGATCTGCTTGTCTCTGCCTCCCAAATACTAGAATTAAAGGTGAGGACCATCACACCTGGCTGACTTAAATGATTCTTAAAACTTATCCTTTAAAATAAACGTTTACAATATAAAACTGTTTCATTTACTTTCATTGGACAGCAAAGGTAATTCAAATAAGCTTTTGAAACCATTCAGTTTTTTGGGCAGTGAAGGATATGAAGACGCTCATGGCCCTAGGATGGCTCATTTGCAGTGGATGATGGTAGCCATCATCTACCTGTGATGATTTTGTGCCCCGTATCTCATTATTACCAACTCTTCTCCCAGCATCTACTCTTGGCTTTCTTTCCCCAAATCTCTCTCACCTGGACTCCACCAGCCTCCATCGGGTCCACCCAACATGAGACCCATGCCACTTCCATGCCCACAGCGCCGGCTTTGCCTTTTCCTGCGCCAGCTCTGCCTCTTGGAGCTTATGTATTATAATCCCTTTTCTATGCATTGTCCTATTTCCTTCTCTGCTCGTGACCCTGGAGGCAGCTGAGTAATGAAAACAAGTAGAAAAGAAAGGACAGTTTTAGCAGTAGGGAGATCGTCTAGCTGGCCATGTGACAGGCACATTCTTCGTGCGTCTGAACTCCCGATGGGACAGAGGACTTGTCGGGACCCTGAAGTGGGCTTCAGGGACTGGAAGCAGCCGGCGGCACACGAGCACACGTCTCCCACCCCTTGCTCTGCCTCACACCCACTCCGTTCTCAGGTCTCCAAGCCTAGGCTGGTCTTTCCAGTCTCCTGACTCCTCTGGTGTTCCTCTGCTTGGTTTGGGTCAGCCCCAACCCTGGGACAATGCAATTCTCCCACGGTTCGCTCCTGTGCCCAGCTGCCGGAAGCATTCGCTGGCTGGGAAGGCCCTGGGTGTTTGGTTTCAGAATAGGTCAGGTAGAAGAGGAGGAGAAGGAGGCTGGGAGGGGAGAAAGGGAAGTAGAGGGGGAAAAGGAGGAGGAAGGGAGAGCAGAGAGGATGCCCCATGGGCTCCACTGTGATTTTTATGTGTCTCACAGTGATGGTCATCATAAATCATATTTTTCACCTTTAATAGACTTTGTTAAATTGAAGCTTTTTGACTTTTAAGAGATCCTAATAAAAATCACTTCTCAGTTGGGTATGGTGGTATCCACCTGTAATCAAGAACCAGGAGACTGAGACAGGATAGCGAGTTCAGGGCCAGCCTGGCCTACACAGCAGGGCCTTTCTCAAAACAACACAGCAGCAAAGTCAAATAAAACAAAAATACCCAGACCGGAAACATCTCCAGGTGATTTACAAGCATGAGCAATGACTGGGTCTGAGCATGCGTGCCAAAATTTCACCCTCACTACTGAATAAACGTGCGTTCGTCGTCAGCTAAGCAATCATCCCAATCCCATTTACACAAAGCTCCCTACTCTGACTCGGGCAGCACTTGACCTTCTAGAACAAGGAAGGACCGACTAACTCGGCAAGCTAGTGGAGCTCTTCCTGTAGTGGGGACACCAGAGCTGGGGCTTCCCATAAAGATAAACACTCCCGTTCCTGATGAAACTCTTGCATGTTTTCAAGTATCCTTTTTATTGTTGAGTCATAAAAGTTATTTATGTATTGAGGATAAAAAGTCTCTTACCAGATCATAATTTGTATTTTCTTCTACTTTATAGGTTGTCTGTTGAGTTCTTGATGACAAGGTGTTAGTGAATGAGTGTGTGTGTGTGTGTGTGTGTGTGTGTGTGTGTGCGTGTGCGTGTGCGTGTGCGTGTGCGTGTGTGTGTGTGTGTGTGTGTGTGTGTGTGTGTTGGGGGGGCTCCTGTTGCTATGTAGCTGAATGACCTTGAATTCTAATCCCTCTGTCTCTGCCTTCTAAGGGCTGGGATTACAGGCATTTAGTGCTGGGGAGTCTCGCCCACATCTTCGTGAGTGCTAGACAACTCGTGAAGCTACATCCCCAGCCCATGAGGATATCTTTTGAAACAAAAATGTTTTTAATTTTGGGGAAAGTCTAGTAAAGCTATTTTCCTTTTGTATTTGTGGTTTGGGTGTCAACAACAACAAATATTACCAAATCCAAGAGCGTGAAGACCTTATGTCTTCATCTTCTTCTATGAGTTTTACTGCTTACTTAGCCATTCAGTCATGTTCTCTTCCTCACGGGGACATAGTTGTCCCATTTGCAGAAGATAATATCCTGTCCTCATTAGACTGTCTTGGCATTCATACCCATTCAACGCACAGCAAAGCTGAGGGCTCTGGAATCTCGGGTCTATTCCATATTCACCTACCTGTCAATCTGTATTAGTCATTTTCTGTTGCTATGACAATAACAGCTGAGAGACAACAGAAAGAGGAAGCATTTACTTGAGTCATGGTTTCAGCCTATGGTCCCTTGTCTCCTCTGCTTCTGGAAACGAGGTCTTATGTAGCCCAGGCTGCCTCAAACTTGCTAATTGGCTGGATGTGAGTTTGAATTTATAGGCTTCTGCATCCACATCCTCATGCTGGGATTAGAGGTGCACAGTGCCAGGAATCTAGCCCAGATCTTCATGAATGCTATGTAAGTACTCTGTGACCTGATTTACATCCCTGGCCCATTGTACCATCTTGTGGGGGAAAATAGTGAGACAGAAAAATCGTAGGGCACATTCAGTAGAACAGAGTGGTTCACCACATGGCAGACAGGGTGGAGAGTGAGATCACAGAGCAGATAGGCTCTCCCCAACAACCTATTTCCTCTAACCAGGCCCCACCTCCTAACAGATCATTCAGCTGTGAATTCCCCAATGGGCTAATCTCTTGATGAGGTCTCCTCTCAACAGTGGGGACCAACCCTTCCACATACCCAGCCTGAGGGGACATTTTCTCCAAACTATAACACAACCTTTATGTCAGCACCCAATGTCTTGATTCCTGTATCCTTGCAGTAAGTTTTGAAATTGAGGAAATTGGGGCCTTCCAATTTTTCCCCCTTTTCAAGGTGGTTCTGTGGAGGCTTAGGAGGCTCTTGTTGCTGGAACACTTGCCTTGTGTGTTTAAGACTCTGGCTTCAACACTCAACATTGAAAAGTTTGCTCATTGTGATGCTTCAAATTTTCCCATAAATGTCAAGACCCTAATGTCAGTTTCTACAACAGTTGGGATTCTCACAGAGTGCACTAAGTTTGCACGTCAGTTTGTGCCACCATCTAAACACCTTCCCAATCGTGAACATGGGACACCATCCCTGTTTTCTCTCTTCTTTCATTTCCTTCCATGTCATTTGTAGTTTTCAGTTTACAAGTCTGGCTTTTCCTTCATTAAAATTATTCCTAGGTATGTTCTTCTTTTTGATACTATCACACATGAAATTGTTTGGGGTCTTTTGTCTCTTTTATTTGTCCTTTCTATTTTCTAGCCCAGGCTACCTTGAATTCTCTGTGTATCCCAGACGGGCCTTGACCTGGAGGTGAGCTTCCTGAGTATAAGAATTATAAGTGTGTGCCACCACTCCTGACTACATGAGACTGCTTATTGTTTTAATTTCATTGAATTTAATTTCATTATCACTGTTAACATATAGAGTTGTTTTAAATATGAAAATTATTATTTTACAACCCTCCAGAACTTTTTTTTTTGGATAACTTTTTAGTGAATTTCTTGGTGTTTCACACACACACACACACACACACACACACACACACACACACACACACACAGTGGCATCTGCAGTTAGTATATCTTTTCTAATCCAGGTGCTTTCATTTTGTTTTCTTTCTTAACTAAAAACTTAAAAACAAAAAACCCTTTAATTATGTGTCTGTGTTTGGGTGGGGGTGGGGCAGGGGCTTCTTGTACTGAGTGTAGGCACCTGTGGAGTTCAGAAACGCTGGGTCCTCCTGGACTTGGAGTTACTGATGGCCGTAAACAGGCTGACATGGGAGCTGGGAACTGAATCCAGGTCCCCTGCAAGGAGCAGCAAGTGTCATTAGCTCTGCGGTTTCCAGAAGCTTTTCAAAACGTATGTGTGGGTGCTGGAGAACTTTCCCAGTGCTTGAGAGCACTTATTGCTCTCATAGATGACCTGGGTTTGATTCCTAGTACCTACATTGTGGCTTACAACTGCTGTGGGATATCTTTCTGTATGCTGTGAATATGTGTTGCTCTGATTGGTTGATAAATAAAGCTGTTTGGCCAATGGCAAGGCAGAATAAGGTTAGGTGGGACATTAGAACTGAAGAGAAGGGAGAAGACAAGAGAGTGAGGAGATGCCAGCCCGCTGCCCAAAGAGCAACAAGATGCTAGCAGACCTAGGTAATGCCATGGCCACATGGCAACATATAGATTAATAGAAATGGGTTGAGTTAAGTTATAAGAGCTAGCTAACAAGAAGCCTGACCCATAGGCCATACAGTTTGTAAATAATATAAGCCCCTGTGTGTTTACTTGGGACCAAGCAACTGCAAGACATGGATGGGAGAGATTTGTCCTGACCATGGGGCCTGGCAGGACCAGAGAAACTTCTGGCTACATACAAACATCTATAACTCTAGCCCTAGAGGATCTGACACCTTCTTCTGATCTCCTCGGGCACCAGGCTTACATGTAGGATGCATGCATGCATACATGCAGTCAAAACATTTATGTGTATAACACATAAAAAGTAAATCTAAACATAAAGAAAATGGAAATTAGAGGCAGAAAAGTGATCTATTTCATAAAATAAATAAAGTGTGTGTGAGCGTGTGTGTGTGTGTGTGTGTGTGTGTGTGTGTGTGTGTGTGTGTATACTTGTATCTGTAAGGAATGCGTCATTTTCCTGCCTTGGATGTCTTCATCTGAACAATACCAGAGTGATGTTATTTGTAGGCTAAGCTGGGAAGCATTGTCTTCTCCTCTCTATTTCCTAGAAATGTTTGTGAAGTGTTGGCATTTAGTCATTTATGCGTAGGTAAATAAGCAGTCAGCACAGCAGGGATGTATGTAAAGGGTCTTAGTATCAGGTTAAGTGGTCTCGGTCACTCTTTCAGGTTCTCTTCATACAACTCTAAACCTTAGGCATAAAAATCTTTGTATCTCCGTGGGTGTGGTAAACCCACCAGTTATGAGAGAACTCATAAAAACAGTCTTGCGTTGTCCTAACAGCTCAGAGAAGGCTCACACATGAGCAGGGATCCCACTCTTCGGACAGTCTATGAGCTTCTCTTTTATCTGAAAGTCAGGAAGTAGGCAGGCAGTCAAGAGTTCATATGGTGGCTTTTTGGAACCTGGACTCCCTCCAGATCACATGCTATTTCAGGTATTGATTTTTTTTCTCCTGGCCCCCAAAATGAATGCTCATGTTCCAGGAAATAAGACAGTGGAGAACATGGCCAAACAGTGTGCTCAACTCTGGTTTAGTAAAAATTCAGGAAACTACCGCATGACACTTGGCTGCAGCCCCAATGACCAGAGTGTACCTGCACTGTACCTGCACTGTGTTGGTAACCAAATCCATGACAGAAACGACTTTAAGGAGGCGAAGGTTTATTTTGGCTCACAGTTTGAAGGTTGCTTACGTTCCATGGTAGTGGGGAAGACCAAAGTGTGTGACAAAAGCTTGTCACATGTTGTAGACCAGAAAGCACAGCACTCTGACCAGAACCACAAGCAAGAACCTTCAAAGTTCTGTCCCCAGTGACCTGTTTCCATCAGGCAAACCCCACCGCCTAAAAGTTCTATGGCCTTCTAAAGCTGGGGACAGAGTGTTCAAAGCACAAGCCCACTCAGAATACTTGAAGTTCAAACCATAATAGATGATCTTGCTTAGCTGCAAGAGAAGCTGGGAAACATGCCCTCCGTTCTCAGTCAACATTGCCTGAGGTGTTATAATGGGAAAAAAGGAACAGCAACAATGGGCACTACTACACATTCTCCCCCTACATCCCCAAATTTAATTAACCCTTCCATGTCCACGTTTGACTCCCTGGCACAAACATTTATCATTCCATACCAAAATTAGCACAGATTTCTCCCCTCTTCAAGGCTGGGAATGGAACCCAGGGCTTCATACTCTTAAAAAATGTTCCATCACTGACCTATACCCAGGGAATTTCTTAACTGGTTTTTAAACTCCAGTCTCTTCTGGGATGTTTTCTTTATAACTCTTCTAAAATACAGATGTAATCATCCAATCCTACAATGATTGCAACTGCCCCCACCAACTAAACCGCTAAACTTGCTCAAGTCTCACCTGGATCCCATTTTTATTTTCTTAAATAAGTTTCTGTGACATCTTTGTAACTGCTGCAGACAGATCGCCCATCCCAGTTTGTAATGTGTCTTACTTATTTCAGTTGAGTGATAAGGCCTATTTTGTCACTCTATGGCTGCCCTGTGACTTGCTTTGTCTAGTCAGGTATGTATAGAGCTGAGTACAGGTTTTGAGTCTGGGTCTAAAGAGGCCTCGTGTGGCCCTGCAGGCTCTTAGACCACTGTCTCTGTCATTAGCACAAGCCAGAGCTGGCCTTCTGGACCACGAGAGAACAAGAACTATGGCTGAGTCAGCCCAGCCAAAACCGGCTCTGATCATCCAGCCCTCAGCTGATTTGCCTGTTGACCCCAGGTCTGGGAGCAAGTCTGCGTGAGATAGACCTGGCCAGGCACAGATCAGGGATGGCCTCGCTGACACACAGACCCTTAAGACATAATAAATGGTTGCTGGGTTAGGCCACAAAGCCTGCCAAGGCTTGTTAAGCAGCGTTATGTTTTGTGTGTGTTTCTCGTTTGCCTTGAAGGCCTCACCCCATTTCTTCCATCTTAGTACATTCTTAAATTTATCTCTGAATCAAGACCCAGATCAAATTCGACAGCAGTTAGGCAAGTTTCTTGTCCGGGTCTAGTTGCTTCCTTCAATGAGCTTCATGGCTCTCTCTGAGCATGTGACTTCTGGTTTCTCACATGCATAGCCATCTCTCCTCTAGTCAGAGGTAGCTGAGTGCAAGGATCACCTCTTGTAGGGTTAGATGAATAAAAATAAAAACTCTCAAATTGTAGGTTGTGGAGCAAATTTAAAGCCCTTTCCTGACTGGCTTTGTCTTCGGAACCGAAGCGCATTCCCTGCACTGCCGGGTCTTCCTTCCTGTGGTGTGGGGCCCCACACTATCTGTTAGTGATTACATACTGGCTGGTGTGTCTTTCTTTTCTTAATCCATTTTGTGCCTCTGTAATAGAATCCCATGGATCAGGTAATATAATAAACATAATGAACAGAAACGAATTTGGTTCCTGGTTCTAGAGGTTGAGTTGTCCTAGGACAAAGGACTGTACCCTGTGTGGGCCTTCTGGATGCATCCGAAGAGAATAGAAGGCTTGGGAAGAAAGATCAAGAGAGGTCAGGACTTGTTTTTAGAACAAACCTCCTCTGGAGAGAGAAGGAGCACATCACCACAGCAATGACAGCCATCTACCCCGGAGGGCAGAACACTGGTCACCTCTGAGCAGTCGCCTGGCGCTGCTGCACAGGTCAAGGTTCCAACACAGACTCTCGGGACCACTTACAGCATCTTCCTGAGTTTCACGAGGTTACGCAATGTCATATTGTTTTTGATTGGCAATGTCCTGTATTTGGTAGTCATGTGACTATGAGATTTCGGGTTCTTAAAAGTGTCTCAATTGTTCCCCTTACTTTCCAGTTCTACTCCCTACGGCAGCTGAAGGTTGTACATTGAATGCCTGAACATCCACTTCTGGGAGGGTCAGTCACGGCCGTTCTGTTTGATACCTCAGCTTATTCAACTCACTAATTTTGTACTTCCCAAGTAAGGACGCTGTTCTCACCATGGGCCTTTTGGAAGTCAGGTGGAATTCTGTGTCCTATGGCTTTCAGTTCTTTAGAGTTGTCTCATTCACTCAAGTCTCAAATGTCAGGCCTTAGTGAAAAATGGCAAATTGTGATGAAGGACCTGAAGAGAGGCCCAGATGATGCTCTGGCTAATCACTGAAGTATTCTGGAAGGAGTCTGTGAGAAGACAGAAGCCCTCACTCCAGTGGCCAACTGTCCCTGCTCTGCATTGTCGCCCCCGTCCACCGCTCCCCAGTGCCCTCTGCACTGTTTTATGGCAGCCTCAGAATGTCTTAATTATAATTACAGCTGTTCTTCAGCGTCTACTGAGGGTGGGCTCTGGTCCCCCGAGAATGCAAAAGTCCAAGTATTTGTATGTAATCTATGAACATCCTCGTTTGTGCCACATAATCTCCAGGTGGACATGATACCTAAAATAATGAAAATGCTGGGGAAGTAGTTATTATTGTTGGAGAAATAATGACGGGAACAATAAATTGTATGTACATGCTTAGTACATACGGATTAGGGGATATTATCCATTTGTGAGTGGTTGTATCAGTGGACATGGAACCCCAGGCTGACCGAAATCATGTCCCGTGTCTCACTGTGCCCAGCGATGCTTCTCTGGCTTCACAATAACACGGGTTTTTAATTATCTTGGAGAAGGAGCTATAGGAACAAGATGTGTGTTGCAAACTTCCATTTCATGGAAAAGCTTTTCTGTCTTCTGAGCTGGCTGTTCCTGAAGTCTAAGTTAGCAATCATTTTACAGAATAATACAATGAAAAACATTTAGTGCCTTTCATCAAGCCACTTTGCAGACACTAATTAGTTACACTTCATGGTATTCTGGTGGGGCTCCAGCAGTTAGGATGCTTGCTTTAGAGATACTGAAACAGAGACAGGAGACGAGTTGCACTTGCCTATGGGTCCAAAGGAAGACGTCACAATTGGGGCCATAAATCTTGTGTCCTGTCCACTAGATCTCTCTGGATAAATTTTTAAAACAGTAGCAACTGTTCATACAACGTAACAAAGAAATCCTGCTGTATCAGCCACTGCATTCTGTATACTACATGGAAATAAAAATCCCTCAGCATTAATTATTTAAGAAGAAAAACATTTAA